>NC_090438.1:393677351-395039351 GCF_031143425.1 Pleurodeles waltl
CTGAGGCAATACCCCTCCGGACAATCACTGCACCCACAGTGGCTAGGGCCCTACTTGGTGTGTTCACCAGAGTGGGATTCCCAAAGGAGGTGGTCTCAGATAGGGGCACAAACTTTATGTCAGCCTATCTGAAAGCCATGTGGGAGGAGTGTGGTGTTACTTATAAGTTCAGCACACCCTACCATCCACAGACCAATGGTCTAGTGGAAAGATTCAATAAGACCCTGAAGGGCATGATCATGGGTTTGTCTGACAAACTCAGGAGGAGGTGGGATGTCCTCCTCCCATGCCTGCTGTTTGCCTACAGGGAGGTGCCACAGAAGGGGGTTGGATTCAGCCCCTTTGAGTTACTGTTTGGGCACCCTGTAAGAGGCCCATTGTGCTTGGTGAGAGAGTCTTGGGAAAAGCCTCTCAAGGAAGCCAAGGAGAATGTGCTGGATTATGTACTAGGCCTGCGGTCTCGCATGGCTGAGTATATGAAGAAGGCAAGCAGGAACCTGGAGGCCAGTCAGGAGCTCATGAAGCTCTGGCATGATCAAAAGGCTACCATGCCTGAGTATCACCCAGGACAGCTGGTGTGGGTTTTGGAGCCCATGGCTCCTAGGGCACTACAGGCCAAATGGACTGGGCCCTATCCAATCCTAGAAAAAAAAGGTGAGGTCACCTATTTGGTGGACCTTGGCACCCCCAGGAATCCTCACAGGGTCCTGCATGTTAATAGGATGAAACCCCACCAGGACAGGGCAGACATGACCATGCTGATGGTCACTGATGAAGGGAAGGAGGAGGAGGGTGAACCTCTGCCAGACCTCCTGTCCTCAAAGGAAAAAGATGGGTCAGTGGAGGGAGTGGTACTCTCTCCCAAACTGACAGATCAGCAACAACAGGACTGTAAGCAAGTCTTGGGACAGTTTGCTAGTCTGTTCTCCCTGACCCCTGGACTCACCAATTGGTGTGTCCATGATGTTGACACTGGTGACAGCTTGCCTGTCAAGAACAAGCTGTACAGGCTGTCTGACCAGGTCAAGGCCAACATCAAAGCTGAAGTGGCTAAGATGTTGGACCTGAAGGTAATTGAGCCCTCTGATAGTCCTTGGTCCAGTCCAGTGGTACTGGTACCCAAAGCTAATCCCCAAGGTGGGAAGAAAGAATTAAGATTCTGTGTGGACTACAGAGGTCTAAATGCAGTCACTAGGACTGATGCTCACCCCATACCTAGAGCTGATGAGCTCATTGACAGGTTGGGGGCTGCCAAATTCCTGAGCACATTTGATCTGACCTCAGGATATTGGCAGATTGCCTTAAGTCCAAGAGCTAAGGAGAGGTCAGCATTCTCCACACCAGAGGGCCACTTTCAGTTCAAGGTGATGCCCTTTGGGATGAAAAATGCTCCTGCCACCTTCCAACGGTTGGTGAATAGAGTCCTATCTGGGTTGGAATCTTTTAGTGCAGCTTATCTGGATGATATAGCTGTATTTAGTTCCACCTGGAGGGACCACCTGGTCCACCTGAAGAAGTGCTTCAGGCCCTGCTTCAAGCAGGCCTGACTATCAAGGCAAGCAAGTGCCAGATAGGGCAAAGTTCTGTTGTGTACCTGGGCCACCTTGTTGGTGGAGGCCATGTACAACCTCTCCAGCCCAAAATCCAGACTATCCTCGATTGGGAGGCTCCAAAAACCCAGACTCAGGTCAGGGCCTTTCTTGGCCTGACTGGGTATTACAGGAGGTTTGTTCAGAATTTTGGGACCATAGTGGCCCCTCTGACTGAGCTTACCTCCAAGAAACAACCCAAGAAGGTCATTTGGACCCCAGAGTGTCAGAAAGCTTTTGACACCCTAAAACAGGCTATGTGTTCAGCACCAGTGTTACTGGCCCCTGACTATAGCAAGGAGTTTGTAGTGCAAACAGATGCTTCAGAGGAAGGGATTGGGGCAGTGTTAGCACAAGTTAATGAAGAGGGCCATGATCACCCAGTTGCCTTCATCAGCAGGCGACTACTCCCCAGAGAGAAAAAATGGAGTGCCATTGAGAGGGAGGCCTTTGCTGTGGTTTGGTCCCTGAAGAAGTTGAGGCCTTACTTGTTTGGCACTCACTTCCGTGTACAAACTGACCACAGACCTCTCAGATGGTTGATGCAGATGAGGGGGGAGAACCCAAAACTGTTAAGGTGGTCCATTTCCCTACAGGGGATGGACTTCACAGTGGAGCACAGACCTGGGACTGCTCATGCCAATGCAGATGGCCTTTCCAGGTTTTTCCACTTAGCTGATGAGGACTACCAGGGTGTAGGTTAGTACCCATCACCTTTCATCTGGGGGGGGGGCAGTGTAGGAAAGTCCTTTTTTTTTGCCTGATCACCCCCACTCTTTCTGGATAGGTACTGGTGGTTACTGACTCTTGGCTGTGCCCTGGGTACTGCTTACCAGTCCCAGGGCCAGTGCTCTGTGTAAAATGGATATGCAAATTAGGCTAATTATAATTGGCTAAGTTAACCTACCTATAAGTCCCTAGTATATGGTAGGGCATGTAGGTTTAGGGACCACAGCATAGGTGGTGCACACCTAGGTGCATTGCTGAGGTGCCCAGTGTCATTTTAAAAGCAAGCCTGCCTTGCTGGCTGCTTTTAAATTAAAGTTATATGCAAATTCGACTTTGGAATTAAAGGTACTTCCAAAGTTTTAAACTACCTTATTTGTACATATAAGTCACCCCTAAGGTGTGCCCTATGTGCCCCTAGGGCTGGGTGCCATGTAACTATAAGCAGGGACTTTATAAAAATAGATTTATAAGCCCTGGTGAGGTAAAAACAGCCAAATTCGTTTTTCCCTCATTGAAGTAAATGGCCTTCATAGGCTAGAATGGGCAGACTTTATTTTAAATTTTAAAGTCTCCTTAAATGTTACATACCAAGAATTTGGTATCAAATTGATTGTTATAATAAATCCCACAACTTCCAGTTGTTGGATTTAATATAACTAGTGCAGGTAAAAAGTTTAGACTTTACCTAAAAAGTTGCCAATTTCAGCTCTGCATTGTTTTTGCTGCTGTGCTCTGATTGGCCAGCCTGCAGCAGCTTCTGCCAGGCTACTTTAATGAGGTGTGAAGTGGCCTGACTTCACACAAAGGAATGTGCTTGGGGGAGAGAATCTCCCCTCAGCACATGGGAAAGCAGGAAGGGGGAGGGCTGCCAAACTGGTCTTCAAAGGCAGAGAAGGACATCTGGAGCACCCAGCAACACCCCCACATCCTGCAACCCCAGACAGCTAGGTGCCCCCTTGATTAGATTAGGAGAGGGCAGGAGAGGGGTGTGTTTATGATTTTTAGCCACACCAGTGGGTGGGCTCAGCCAGATCTCTCCTCCAAAAATCAGATTCATCCATTTTGGATTTTTAGAGACTATTGCCTTCTGGGATGGATTTTTGCCACACTTCCCAGGAAGTGGTCATCACAGGGGGACGACCCTGTCCCTGATTGGAGGACCAGGGCCCCCCTGCTTTTCACCCAGGAGCAAGGATAAAACTGGCAGACCTGCACCCAAGCCTCAGATCCCCACCAAATTTCAAGAAGAAAGAACTACAAGGAGAAGAAGGACTGCCCTGCTGGACCCCTGGCCTGCACCTGGACCCTGCACTCAGAAAGACTGCACCAGCTGCACACTTGGGCTTCACCACAAGAAGGACTTTGCCTGGCTTCCACTGGTTCAAGGAGGGACTCCCTGTTTGCTACAGGTGAAAAATTGCTATCCAGAGTCCCCTGCACCAACTCCTGAAAAAGTGACCAGCTGACCACTGTCCAGTGGCCAAAAAGGAGTTTGCGCCAGGTGTATTCTGGGAGTTGAAGTCCGCACTTCCCAAGGACCATCACAGAACTTCTGGACCCTTGGGGTGAGCTGTGGACCCCAAAAGAACCTTAAAAGAACATCTGGGTGAAGCCCCAGAAGTTTGGAAAAGATTGGAGAAATTTTAGAAAAAAGCTCCATAAAGTGACCGACTCGACGCGGAAATTCTAGCCGGCTTGCCTCAACCGCGACCCGGCCTGACTTCGTGGTTCGTCCCGGTCAAGAAAAACATCCGAAAAAAAGACTAAGTCCGAACGTAAAAAGTTGACCGGGACCTTCCAGCCATCGTATCCGAGAAGGGCTCCACGGACGTCGGATCAAGATCCAGGTTTACCCCGGTCGAAGGATTTTCATCTCGAAAAAACGACTAAGTCCGAAGGTAAAAATCACCACCGAGGAAACCGACTTCGCGTATCCGGACAAGGGCTCCAGGAGGTCGGATTCAACTGGCAGGTTCGTCCCGGGGAAGAAAAACATCAAAAAAGAGACTAAGTCAGAAGGTAACTTTTTAACCGAGGCCTCCCGCGACTTGTAGCCGAGCAGGGCTCCATCGCGGTCGGCCTGAAAGTTTGACTTTGCCCCGGTCCTGGTGCAACCAGATGACCCGATTGGCGCTTTTTGTTTCTATGCGCTAGAAAATAATAATACTTTAAAAATTCATATCTCCGGTTCCCCTGAACCGATTTTAATCGTTTTTGTGTCATTTTAAAGATAAAAATATAAGCTATTTTTATAAATTGGTTTTGGATTTTTAAACTGTTTCCTGTGTTTTATTTAATTACTGTTTTGTGATATTTGAATGCTTTACACTTTGTCTCCTAAGTTAAGCCTTGACGCTCGATGCCAAGCTACCAAGGGTAGAGCTGGGATTAATTTACTGAGACCTAACTGTACTTTTGTGGAGGTTTGTGGCTTGTTGCTAGGTGTAGGTACCTACCTGCCCTACCAATAACCCATTTTCCAACAGTAGGGGAACAGGTATTTACTTATAATTCCAATTTTAACCAAATGGTGACAGTAAGTTGCTTGCAAGAGGATATAAGTGTTTCCTATTTTACAGGAGAGTCAAGATGATCTCACAAATGTCTGGTCACAGATTGTTGATGCTACCAACAACTGCTCTGATTTAATTGACATAGTCCCAAAAAATTGGACCATCGACTTGGTGAATAAAAAGGCAAAACACTTGAGGGAGCTCAAGGGTCATAGTAATTAAGCAGGATTAAAATAAAAAGCAAATGTCACTCCACAGAAGGCTCTGTGCCGACACAGATTGGAGAAATAACAAGGACTCTTCACAAAGAGAAGAAGGATATCAACTAACTCTTCACTTCTTAGTTGATCTACATTCCAGAAATTGTGTATTTCATGCCTTTCAAGAGAATCCCATCTTCGAAGGAGTTGGCTAACATTTTCATTCAGCACATGGTGTGTTTGAACAGTTTACCTATCATATTTATTTTGAATTCAGGTTGACATTTGTAGTAATGTTTTTGCATCATTTTTATATATAGTCATCCATTTGTCCTTATCATACCATCCCAAAACTGATGGGCAAATAAAAGAAGAAAATCAGTGAATAGAACAAATCTTGAGACACCTTCTGGCCTCATGTTCATCTGATTGGGTAAATGCCCTAGGCTTAGCAGAATTTGTTTACAACAAGAATATTTGTTTTGCCACAGATGTTTCACTATTATGCTGCCGAAACAGAGAATACCACATATTCATCCCTTGGTCATCTAGAGTTTCTTCTGGGCAAGTTCCATCAGCGAGAAATTACTTGAGCATTTGACACAAATCCAGAAGAAGGTAATGGACCAATTAGTAAAATATAAAATAAAAGAGCAGGACAACAAGCATTGAAAACAAGAACATAAATTGATTCCAGGAGATTGAATGTGGTTGGCAAGAAAGAATTTATATTTGCAAGGCTCAAGAAAGTCACAACAAAACTTCATGGGCTTATATCCTATACTCAGAATGATAAACACTGTCCCTGCAAATGTGTGTCTACCTGATGATATTAAATTGCATCTTGTTTTCCATGTATCTTTAATGAAACTATACCTTTCTGAAAAGTGCCCTGAACCACTTTTCTTCCTGTTAGACCAATGATTGGATGGCAAAATTCTGACAATTTTTGTTTGCAAAAGAAAAAAATAATACATTGATTTACCTCATTGACTGTAAAGGCTACAAACCAGAAAAGTCATTGTGTGAGCCTGCTGTACAAGTCCATTCCCTGCTATCAGTTGTTTCTTTGAATGCCAGGTACCCTGTCAAACCTCAACATGTTGGTTGGCCTTTAGAGGGAGAACTATCAGAATTGTAATGATCTGCATTAAGGGGGCATATTTATACTATGTTTGTGCCAAATTTGTGCCTTTTTTTTACCCAAATTTGGCACAAACTTAACTCCATATTTATATTTTGACGCTAGACATGTCTAAATATTGGAGTTAGCACCATTTTGTGGATGCGTGCACCTACCTTGCGTCAATGAGATGCAAGGTAGGCGTTCCCATCTGAAAAATGGTGCTCACCCCATAGCCCAGTATTTATCCCCAGTGCTAAAATGACGCACGGGTGGGAGGAGGGGCTCAATAATGGTGTAAAGCTTGCTTTGCACCACTATTTACCACCTTGGTCAAACCAGGCGTTAGGAGACCTGTAGACTAATTTCCATGAATGGGCCTGCAGGTGCCCACCCCAAGCTCCAGGAACACCCCCACCCACACCAGAGGGACACCAGAGGAGGATGGGGGGGCCTCATCCCAGGTAGGTGGGGTAAGTATAGGTAAGTATTTAAAAAAAACATTTTTAAGTGCCATTGGAGGCCCTGCAATGGGCCCCCCTGCATGGCCCTGGGTGCAATGGCCATGCCCAGGGAACCCAGGTTCCCTGTGCTGGCCATTGGGGTGGTAGGCATGACTCCTGTCTTTTATAAGACAGGAGTCATGTGGTATGGATGGTTTTGAGCCAGGAAATGACGCTAGGCTGGTTAGAGGCATTTTCTTTGCCTCTAACCAGCCTAGCGTCATTTGTTGAGGCAAAACCCCCTTCCCCCGTACCGCCACCCCCACGAGCTAACGTAATTTGTTTCTGATGGTAGCCCAACCTGAGTGCCAGCTTGCGGCATTCCATAAGTGTGGAACCCAGCTGGTGCTTTGGAATGATACCAGCCAATGCTATATGTTTTGCCGCAAAACTGCGTTTGTGCAGTTTTGCGGCAAAAAGTATAAATATGCCACTTGATATGACTTGGAATCCCTGATATTGTGCCCTTTAGTCAGCCTCCTTTTCTCAAGGGAGTGTCAGTTATGAACCTAATTTCTGTACTCTTCAGGCAGCTCCTGTTTGAATGGCCTCAGTGCTACTCTCAATATTGTTTTAACTCACGTTCAGTTTCCTCCATTTATTAGATGCCCCCTTTCTGTTCCTGCATACTTTTCCAGTCAAGCACCATTCCAGTAAATGAACAGCTCTCGAGATATCATTCTAAATAACAAGATTTTGAAAGACACATGACACTGCAGAAATTTTTGGGAGCAAAAGTATTCAAACCACGTCCAGGCTTGAAGCAGGTGCTTGGCGTTGGAGTTTTTTGGAGCAAGACATCTGTTCAAGTACTTTGTCACATACTGGATCTTTGATCAATTCAGGTAGATTCTTGGTAGTGTTCCTGTAAAGGACCAACTTCCATCCCTCCCTGCTTGACCAGTGAAGTACATGAATCTCCTATGCACAAAAGAAAGCAGCACTTAATAGGAACTTGCACATTCAGCAGGGTTAGTGCACTAATCAAAAATACTTAATGGAATAATTCTTGAAACATAGTAACAATCTCAGATTTTGGCATAAATATTATATTATTCAAGAGTTCTCGGGAACAATTCTCTCTATGATGGGATAGAGCATCATGTCAATAATATGAAAAACTTGCTTCAAGAACTATGTAGCACATCATGATGTATAAGTAGTTTTCACTGAATTTCCTCAAGACTTAAAGCTGGTAATAGATTACATTGCTTTTAGTAAAGCTCACTAAAGGTCTACAAAATAACGCTTAGTATGTGGTACTTTCACCACTGTGTAGTTTATGCTCATTTTAAGCTATCAAGTGTGTGAAGACTAACAGATGAAGTCTGTATTCTGCAATTATAGAATACCCAGTGGAAGTGATCTCTGCCTCTTCCCCTACATCCCTTTCCTCAGTGAACTGTTACCACAAGTCTTGATTGTTAGTGAGACTGTGACAGCAGTTCAACAAGAGATTTAATGATTCACGTCCCTCAAGCAGCTAACAGGATCACAGGTGAATTGCACTGATTTTCTGCTTTGTTGGGGGCATATCTCCATCTACATTACATTTCTGGAGCAGACACTGCATCATTTCAGTAATACAGATAGCCCTGGAGCACATATAGCACTAGTACTATCACTAGAGAAAGGTTCTTTATTTGCATAGGACGTGACCACATGCAAATGAGGGCATCGCTTTGCCTCTGCGCCAGTACCATATTACTGACATGGGCGCAGAGGCACACATGCCTATAGGAGGAGCACTGAAAGTGAGCCAAGAAAAGGTAGTGCACTTTCTGTGCTCCTCCTAAAGACAGCCCTCAGGAGGCGAGAATGGGACACCAATGCCCCGCCCCAGATATCCCAATGCAGACCGGTGCAGCCCATCACTGCTCCAACCTGCAAGGGGATCTCTCTCCCCTCTTGAAAGTGCAGGTGGGTGCAGCACAAGTATGCCTCTCCCCTAAGGGCAGCGCATTCTTCATAGTAGGGCACACTTTCACTGTTTGCACCAGGTGCATGTTCTTAAAGTTGTGCTGTGGCACAAACAGGAAAAGTACACCCTATTTTTAATACAGACCCAGCTCTGCATACTTCAGTAGGCAAGCAGGCATTAGCGTTCTGTATAAGAAAGACATCCCGACATTCTTAATAAAAGCTGGATGGATGTTCTCCGTAGTGCTGATAGCAATATTAGGAAAGACACCAGTGATTAGACAATGGACAATTATTAGGACTGCTACTTTCAGGGGGCTTATAACAATTCTGTTTGCAATGTTCAGAGTCTACAGAAACTGAATGTTGTTCCGTGTTTATTACTGGGTTGGGTTCTGTGTATAATCTTCTGTTCCGTGTTATGAAAACATGTTGATTGGATAATTTCATTCTGCTCACTCCTGGTTGGTACTTTAAGGTGTTCACCACAATAATCTATGAGTCTTGATGCTAGTTTAGCTCTGTTTACAGCTCAGACAGATAATGTTCTTTCCCCTTCAGAACATAAAGATTCCTAATTGGGAGACACATGTTTTAGGAAAGTGGGTTCTTATTACATGGAGGTATGCACCTTCAGCTAGTATTAATACCACAGTCACTAATGATGTCCGATCAAAGTTTCAATAAATTAATCCTTCCTCAACCCTTGGTCACTTAAGCAAGGGTTGAGGAATAAGCAGCCAGGCTTAATTAGGAGACAGGTAAGTGTAAAGCATTAAGGCCCTGATTTATACTTTTTGGTGCAAAACTGCACCAACTCAGTTTTGCACCAAAAAGTTTTGTACCGGCTTGCACCATTTCTGTGCACCAGCCAGGCACCATATTTATGGAATGGTGCAAGCTGATGCAAAGGGTAGGCTAGTGGCAACAAAAATGACTTTAGTCCGTTTGGACTGGCAGTATGAAAGAAGGGTTTTTTGCACCCAAAAAATGATGTTAGGCAGGTTAGAGTAAAGAAAATGACTCCAACCTGCCTAGAGTCATTTTCTGATGCAAAACCATCCATACCACATGACTCCTGTCTTAAAAAAGACACGAGTCATGCCTACCAACCCAATGGCCAGCACAGGGGACCAGTGTCCCCTGGTCATGGCCAATGCACCCAGTGCCATGTAGGGGGACCCATTTCAGGGTTCCCTAATGGCACTTTAAAAAATAAAATAAAATACTTACCTGTACTTACCTGGGATGGGGTCCCCCATTCTCTGCTGTCCTCTGGTGTGGGTGGGGGTGTCCCCGGGGAGGGCACCTGTGTGCTTATTCCATGGTGTTCCACCATGGAAATAGGCCCAGAGGTCCCCTAAGGCCTGCCCTGACCGAGGCATGAAAAATGGGGCAAAGTGAGCTTTGCCCTATTTTTTTACCCTTCCTCCTTCCTGTGCACCATTTTTGCACAGGAGTATAAATATGGCGTTAAGGCCATAGAGTCAATTTTGCACAGGCACGCCTACCTTGCATCTCATTAAGGCAAGGTAGGTTTCCACTTCCAAAAAATGACTTTCACTCTATAAATTTGGTGCTAGACGGGTCTAGTACCAAAGTATAAATATGGAGTTCATTTTGCACCGACTTAGAGTTAATTTTTTTTTTGCTAATTCGGTGCCACTTAATATCGCCAAAACAGTAAATAAGTAAAAGACAGTACACAATAAAAACCCAACATCAATTATAAATATAGAGAATATTTTTATCTTTAAAATTGCACAAAATGCCAAAAAAAACAATGTAGTTAACCTGAGATATAACTTTTTAATGATTAAAAAAAAAGTGTCAAAAAGCATAAAGCTCCACCCACAGCTATCTGATTGTGGTGGACCCAGAAATAGTCAAGGTTTTAGGCTGAATGCCATGGAACACGGGACAGATAGGTTAAGAAGTAGTTCTTGGTCAGGATTTTACCTTTGCAATTAGTCACTTTTTGGGAGTTTTTCTTCTCCTGGTTGTGCAACCAGCCCCTTGAATCCAGAGTTTGCTTCCATAATGGTGGCCTGCTACAGCACTATGCCTTGGTGGGTCTCTGGAGGACTTTGTCCTTGTTGTCAAAGACTGGGAGATCTGGAGTCTTCAGCAGGGCAAACTGGCACAGTCAGGCTGACTCAAGGTTCAACGATGGTGGCTTGAGTCGTTATGTCGAGCCCATCTTCTTCTGGAGCTTTTTCACAAAAAGTTACCAGATTTTCAGATCTTCTTCTGAAAGGTTCTTTGTGAGTCAGAAAAGGTCTGCAACACCAGCCAAGGGTTCAGGAGACTTGGTTTGCCTCTTGGGGGTCTGGGGCTCTAGCTCCCACAATGCACCTGGTCTGCCCAGGAAAATCCAGGGGAAGCTGGTCAGCAGGAGATGTCCTCTTAGTGAATGTTGCTAGTGGCTTCTTCCAGCATTTTTCTACTTGTTACTGCTGATAGAGTCCACTCCTTGTCATTGAAGACGGGCAGTTTTTCTTGTATGGGGCCTTTAAAGTGCAGCAGGTGCAGTCCTTCTGAGTGCAGGCCTCTGTTGTGCAGTCCAAGGGAACAGCAGGGCAGTCCTTCTTCTTCAGTTGTTTCAAGCAGGGATCTGACGGGCTCCTGCAGATCTATAATATGTATTCCACATTGTGGGCTGGCAAGAGGGGGGGCACCCATATATTTGACCCAGAATGCACTGGTAGTAAAATATCTAAATGGAGAAATTCTCTCCTTGGAGTGCAGGTCTGGCTAACCCAACCCACAATCCACAATCCCCTTCCAACCCCTCTCCTAATATATTTAGGAGAGTGACCAACTGGCTGGTGATCCAGGGATTGAGGGCTGGCCTGGCTCCTGTGAAATCTGTGATTTTTCCTTTGAAGTTGAGTTTATCTCCCAAACACCCTTGCTGTCCTGGCTTCTCCAGGACAAAGATTTCCTCCCACCAAGTGGCGGTATTGTTTCAGTCCTCTTCACACCTACTCAGGGAACAGCTAGACATAGGCTGTAGATAGGCTGACCAATCAGAAGAGGCTGCTACAGGGCTGCTTTAGGTAATTTCAGGATAGTAAGTTCGAAATCTACTTTCCCTTAATTGTTATAATAAATCCGACATTGGACTTATTGTAACTATTATTTTGATATTTTGAATCATATTGGTAGCTAACTCTAATAAAACTTTAGATTTTATTAAAGTTTAATAAAGCGTTCCCATGTTACCCTAAGGGGCTAGCAGCACTAAAATAGGGGAAACGACTTTGGCTGTTAACCCCAGGGCATATATAATGTTTTTTATATTGTTCCTGCTTGTTACCCTTGGGGCACCTAGGGAAGACCTTAGGCATGACTTATATGTAATATAAGGTAGTTTTGGACTTTAGAAGTACATTTAATTCCAAAATCAAATTTGGACAAAGTTTTATTTGCAAGACAGGCGTGGCTTTAAAATTACACCAGACACCACAGTAGTGCACACTTAAGTGCAGTAAGCCCACTAGGGTCTCTAAATCAACATCACCTCCATAATACCAGAGACGTACAGGTCGGTTGCCTTGGTTAATTGGCCCTGGGCCAGGATAGTAGAGCCCAGGTCACTTTTAGAGTCAGTAATCGCCACTAACAGTCCTGGACCTAGTCAGACCAGGCATCTTTAAAGTATCAGACAGACGGACAAAAGTAGAAATGTCAACAAAACAAATGTCCAGCGGGATGGTACAGTGGAAACTAATGTTTTCGGACTCAGTGGGGGTGATCAGGGCAAAAATGATGAGTTTCCTACACAATATTTTTTGAGGAAATAAGAATCCCATAATCAACTATCTCTTTAAGGTTCCTAAGTTTGATTGTGTTGTTTTTCTAAAATGTTTACCCTTAGTAAATTGGTGGTAAGATTCTGTAGAGCGAATCCCACAATATGTTGCTCAAAATGAATGTGTGTTTCATGGTTTCTTAGTTTACCCTTGGAATTAAATTTAATATATGGAACTCCTTGCCAAAATGTATTGAGATTCGGTATTATACAAATAATTTCAGATCCTTACTTTTTACCTGATTCCTTGAATTACTTCAGTCTTTACCAGCTTGGGTTAACCTTCTGACATATAGGCAAATGGGTCTTAAATATGTCTATTATTTGTAGAAAATCACTTTTCTTTTTATAGTCTGTTTTGATAAAAGAAAAAGCCTATGGTTCAAAACCAGGGACCAAAAGTATTACCTTTTTTGCATTCACAAATAGGTTGATTCACAGAATCGGCCCGTTTACTACGGCAAAAAAGCATTTTGACATGTATGAAATCCAAAATGTGATTTAGTAATTATTACCAAATCTTAATTGTGCTTTGCGATCAAGTACTCATTCAGTATTTGGAAGGGGCGTATTTTCAAAATACTGAAGTTGAATGGTATGTGTTAAAATTTTGTAAGTGAAGTCCGGTTGCAAAACATTAATCATTTACTGAATACAAACATGCAGTAGTTACCCATTCGCAAAAGGCAAAGAGTCTCCTAAGGGTTTCTGCTCCTTTATGAATGTAAAACAAACCAAATGTAAATAAAGCAAAAAAACAAATAAACTTTTCTTTTTAACTGCTTTTCCGTTTCCTTTAAGTGAAAGTGGCTGCATTTAAAAAAAAATTCTTTATTAAAAATCAATCACATGGATGATGGTCTGGTGACCTAACCAGGTCACCATCCCTGTGTTGTGCTGATTTCTAGCAGGTTGCAAATTGTGACCTACCTCATTAATATTCATGAGGCTGGTTGATTTGCTATCCACTAGGAATCACTAATTTAAATTTGAAACTTTCATACATTAGGGATAGACATTTCCAAATTGTGATTCAGTACAAATCGCAATATGGAAATCATGATTACTAATCGTGATATATATGAATTGAGACCCTTAAATTTATTATATCTAGGCTGAAGTCAGTGGTTGTTGCCACTCAACGGGGGTGGCGAGCTGATTTTTTTTTTTTTTTTTAAAAGCTTACCATTGGGGGAAACACTTTTGTCTACCCTCCGTCCTCATTGCAGTCCTCTTCCTGGCTCACAAAGGCTCCCAGTCAATCATGATGCTGCTGTCACCAGCATGACAGCAGCATTGTGATTGGTCTGAGTGGCCTGCTTTGCTTCATTTTATTTTTCCTTTCCCCACAATCCAGTGGGGGACGCTCCTCCTTCTTAGCAGAGGAGTCAACCCTAGATGCACCTGTAAAATGTAGGCTAAAGCATCCTTTATCTCTTCCCAAAGCTTATGTAAACATGTGAAGGTTCTGTTCATTAAACTGCCTGAGAGCATATCCCAGTAACCATGTTTCAAATGCAGTATTTCAATATTTAATAATGGATTAAGATGATTTTCTAAACCTCATTCACGAAAGAACAGCTATTGTACTGAACAGATTTATTTCCCTTCAAAGGTGCTACAAACCTAGTAGCACCTACATTGGAAAGCAAAAGAGTACAAAGCAAAATGAAGCCCCAGTAGACTATAATTTGGGGCATGGAACCTAGAATGATGTTAGCATGTGCAGCACTGCACTAGCACTGAAAAGTCAAGCATGTATTGACTTTGAGCCAGACTGACTGTACACTTAAGAAGTGAGGCAATGTTGGTCCTAGGCAGAACAGAAACTGATTCAGGCATCAAAAATAGCCACAGGGTCACATGTTTCCGCAGCGAGAAAAATGGCAAACCATCTACAATGGCTCAAGCCTCATGAAGTATATCATGGCATTAATTACCTTGTACACAGTTCCGGATTACCAGATAGGAGAAGTAGGCACCAGCCTATGGGCTCCACTTCTTTTAGGGGTCCGCAACAACAGATAAAAATAATATTGATTTGATCTTGAAAGAAAATTACAATTGAGTCATCGATCTTCAATGACAATGACTGGACTCACTTGCCATCATGGCCACTGAATACAACATCTTGCAAATGGTAGACTTCCAAGATTTCCTGAAAGATTTCTCCACAAACAAATTGAGGAAAGTGAATATTTAAAGTTTTGTCAGTTTAATAATAATATATCAAATTGTTAATGTTTCATTTTTGGTGATAAAATGTGTTTATTAAAATTGTTGGTTAGCAAAATTAAAAACGTGTAAGGAGATAAGTTGTGAGGGGGCTCTGAAATTTCAACTACTGAGGGGCCTCCACAGGGTTTAATCTGGCAATGCTTGTGAATCGTTCAGCAGTTGGTCTGATGATTCCAAGATCGGCCTCTAGCAAGAAGTAATGTAATAAAAGTTTGCTGCTGAGGCAGTATTTCCCAGCACATCTGAGGAATCATGGACTAGATGTAATGCCCTTGCAAGGATGTATTAAAATGTATCCAATACATTGACATTAAATGTATTCCAATTTTTTTTTTAAATCTACCTTAATGCACTAGTGTCATGTAAACCGTGGAGTGGTGTGTGTACTCTTACAGCCATTCTTCACAGTGACATAGAGGGTCATTCTGACCCTGACGGCCGGTGGCCGCCAGGGCCACCGACCACAGGAGCACCGCCAACAGGCTGGCGGTGCTCCAACGAGCATTCTGACCGCGGCGGTTCAGCCACGGTCAGAAGCGGAAAGTCAGCGGTCTCCCGCCGACTTTCCGCTGCTCGTGTGAATCCTCCATGGCTGCGGAGCGCGCTCCGCAGCCATGAGGATTCCGACCCCCCCTACCGCCATCCTGTTCATGGCGGGAAAGCCGCCATGAACAGGATGGCGGTAGGGGGGGTCGCGGGGCCCCTGGGGGCCCCTGCCGTGCCCATGCCAATGGCATGGGCACGGCAGGGGCCCCTGTAAGAGGGCCCCGCAAAGTATTTCAGTGTCTGCCTTGCAGACACTGAAATACGCGACGGGTGCCACTGCACCCGTCGCACCTTCCCACTCCGCCGGCTCGATTACGAGCCGGCATCCTCGTGGGAAGGTCGTTTTCCCCTGGGCTGGCGGGCGGTTTTTCAGCAACCGCCCACCAGCTCAGGGGAAAACTTGTAATACCCGCCGCGGTCTTTTGACCGCGGCGCGGTATTTCGGAGGGGGGAATTCTGGCGGGCGGCCTCCGCCGCCCGCCAACATTGGAATGACCCCCAGAATTACTCAATAATACCATCAATTTTGTTGCTAGACAGTCACCATGTAATTACCAAGAGCAACTAGTAAACTTACAACCTGTTAGGGATGATTTCTGGTCAGACTGAAAAACAAGAACAAGTTTGCAGATGAATAAAATTTATAATTACATTGGACAATAATCTGACAGAAGGGAGGAGCCTGGAAATTTAGTGTGTGAAGACTGCTCATCAGTGGCTGCTCAGGCAATGGAGACATCAAAAAGTGATGTGCTTACAGCAATAAATAGCACAACTTCCTCACTAGGTGCTCAAATTGTCTATGTTGTTCTGATTTTGGACCTAGTCAGACCAGGCATCTTTAAAGCATCAGACAGATGGACAGAAGTAGAAATGTCAACAAAACAAATGTCCAGCGGGATGGTACAGCAGAAAATAATGTTTTCGGACCCAGTTGAAGTAACAAGTCGGTATTTGAGGTATCTCGAACAGCAGGTAGAGGATCCAATAGTGAGGTCCTACTGCAATAAAAAGGGATTAAGCGCTAAACTCTTTGATGAAGTACAGATGAAACAGACAATGCAACTGAAGGTCTTATTCATGTGCTTCCCTGTGGAAAGGTCACACAGAATTCCTAGAATCTCGCCACTTCCGGGTGTACAATTGCGGAAGGTTGACTTAAACTTCTGAATTACAGAGAAAGTGTTGCTATCTTGCAAGTGCTAGAAAGATGAGCCCCATCAAATTTTAAAATGCTGATGCCCCAGTTAGTTTAGTTTCAGAGTACGGTCTGTTAAACAGTTAAATTAAGTACTTGGGTATGGACATCACATTTATGGGTTACTTTTTTAGGTTAATTTCAGAGTTAATTATGGAGATAGACATTGGTGGGTCCTCCCTTATGGCAGAGGAGTGTCAGCCCCCTGCCAGCAGAGGCAAACAAACTGGGCCATACAAAGAATAGTGGAGGAGTGGTGGACACTGCTGTCAGTGTCCATGTCCAGTTGGCCGGTCGTCTTAGGATGGTCAAACCGACATGTACACTGACATCTCTCCAACCCAGCTACATTGCTTGGTGGAGAACAACAGCAGGCACAGGCTGTTGTGCATGCTGGAGTGCAAAACCAGTCCACTTTGCCTAATCCCATCACTTCTCTCATGGGTATTATCAGCATGGGAGCAGCATCTTGATTCACAGTAGGGGAGTCTGGAAACGTCAGCTTGTACATAGCAGAAGGGCTGAGAGCAGCAGGTAAGTTCTTTTTGTTGTTGTTGTTTGTTATTGTGTTTTTTTATTGCCCCCTCACACTGCTCCACTACTTTTCCCTGACATTAGCTGCTACTTGAGATAGGTCACAATTCTTTGCATGCCCTGAGTAAGACTGGGAAAGGGCTGCATCCAAATGGCACGACTCAGGGAAGAAGGAAGGCCATAGCTTCCCATGTAGATACTTTCTGCAAGGAATCAGTCTCTATCACATCTATATTGACTCCAAATAGGAGTGAATAACTTTATTTTTCTGGTAGCATCATGGTGCCAAAAGATGGAACTCTACAAAGTGCAACTACTATATCTGCAATCGTTGAAGGTGAAAGACTATATGTGACATCCTGTCTTCAAATTGTGTCATGCTGTTCATCAAGGAGTAGCTCTTTATATTTAACGTAGATATTTCCTCTGTCTTCTGGTCCTTTGCCATAAATGTAATTGGAGAGGAGATGGCAGAACAAACTGAATGGAATGTAAATGAAAGGTTTGATAGCCAGCTGAAGCATACATTTCCATTTATTTGTATTTATAGTGCCATGATGATCAGTGATGGCTGAAAGGGTATAACACTGTCATGGAGGTCACTTGTTTCTCCTCCTTGAATACAGAAATCAGCTTGACCTGAGACCACTTAGAGACTCTGCAAGTAGACCTGACATGGATGGTAGCATCTAATGGCTGGAAGGTTTCATTGGAACAAGTAACTCATTTTTTGAATTTTTTTTTATTTCAGAATTTTAAGTAGCTCTGGCAGGACCGAAGGGTATCAGCCTGCTCTACATTAGTACATGTTTAGCATAATAATGGGTATAATTAGAACAGCTGAGTCGAATTAAGACAGAACAAAGAATGATACCTATGGGTGAAACATAAGAAAAAGGAAGGGGTACAAAGAGAACTAGGGGTTGCACGCATGTCTTGATGGCAACTGATGTTGTGCTAGTTGAGATATTGGTTGATGAGGAGATCCTTTAGTTGTCTTTTGAACCTCAAGAAGGAGGGTGTGGTGGTTAGAACATTTTGATAGAGGGGTCATAATGGAGGTAAAATGTAGTAGGAGAATTATTAGTGGAGAGTATGTTGTAACAGCAGTTACTGAGGGACGGTTACAGATTCCTGTTGTGTTGGCATCGCTCTGTAAATACGGACAAACACTACATCCCAAAAACTTTCCTGGACTGATTCTTGTGTGGTTCTGTTTTGTACAATGATGACGAGATAGGCAAGAGCAATGCCAGTGTAGCCTTTCGTATTGTGAAGCTTAAGAACGTTCATGAGGAGGCTGATGTACGAGTTCTGGATCATCGTTGGCAAGTGTTGTGACTATTGCAGCACATATATTGTGTTATTGGTTGTGCAATAGTTTTGTCTCTGGATTGCGTGTCTGTACTTACATTTGGTGTATGTGAAGACTGTTTTGCCACGAGTGCTGCATGCGAGTCGAGGCTGCTGACTTATTACGGACTATTGCTGTGGGCCAGACTGCACTTCTGAATGCAATCCAAAGGCAGCTGGCCAGAACACCCAGATGCTGGCTTCCTTAGATTCCTCCTCTGGAGAGAACTAAGGAAACAAAATGTTGTTTGGGGGACATGTTAACTGCTCACCAATGTGGACACATTCCTGTCTGTTCCAATCAGTACAGTTTGGCATACAAATTCACATTGTCTGACACAGACTGACTTACATGCACATTTATGTAGGACGAAGGGCTCAGGTCAACTTGCCACTGTCCACATGAACTGAATAGACATTTGCTGGACGAAATGGTTTAAAAAATGATACAGATTATGAATGATGTCACTCTACACAGAATTTCAGTCCATTTGGTGCAGATGCACATTCTCATATTGCCATAGCACAAACTTACCTATCTAATGCTTGATATGCCAACTGAATTATAAAAACGCACTTTGCCATAGGCACCAGTAATGGGGGCTATGTTACCTACTCACACTTGTGATAAGCATCTCACCTGACATGGGGCATGTTTGGTGCAACTGTCACACATGACATTGAGAAGATGCAGATATCTTGTTTGTTTGCATGCAGCCATGTGTCTGCTCACAACAGTACTTGCCTTGTGATAAGGAATCTATCGGCAGACTTCTGCACAAACAATTACACCACATCCAGCTTCAGACACTGTCTGGCTAACTGACACCTCATGAAATCTGCATGATCCTTGCATGTTTGCCAACCTTATGTTGATGGCATACAACATTTCTGGAAATGAAAAAGGTAAGACAACAACAATATCTACTGTTTATAACTTACCCACTTGTTGATGCTCTTAGGCCCTTTATAGGCTACCAAAAGGATGCAGGCCATTAGGGGCATCAGGGAGCGATGCACCTTCCTGGATTGCTGGGAGGACTGCCCACTTTGGCCTTCAGCAAACTTTTGAGTCACCCGATACAGGTCCTTCCACCTCTTCCGACAGTGCAGGCTACGCCATTTCTGGACCCCTAGGGCCCACACCTTTTTATAATGCCATCACAGTCTCATGCTTCTCATTGGTGTTGACCTGTATGGATGACAAAAAGAGCAAGAAGAGACATTTTGAGTGATGTGATTGGCAGTACTGCTGTGACATAGGTATTTGGCATTGCACACATGCATTTACCCAACTGTAATTAGAGGTAGCTTGGAAATACTGAGTTACAGTAATATAATGAAGGGCAACTATGTGTCAGTGAGAGCTGGGATATGGTAGATGTATGAACAAGTCTGTGTTGGAATGGGACATTCTGAGATCGATAATTGTGAGCCAGTGACATCTGAACTTTACACACAGGGAATAACTTTACCCATATGTATATCCATAGCATATTGAAAACATAAAGAGCCCCCTATTACACTATATGGGCTGCAATCCCACTTGACAGGACAGCATCAGACAACTCCAGATCTTCAAACTATTTTTAACACAGCACTATCACTTTAACAGTGGTTGTATGTTGTCACTCATAGTGCTAATATACTGTCTACTGGCCACTGGCAGTCAGTGGCCTGCAATGTGTCTGATGAAACAGGAATTGTGAATTACATTGACATGTATTACAGTTTCTCATTTTAGGTGACTTAATACTCCCATGCACAGATATTTCAGAAAGAGGCAAAAACCTTTTGTGCCTGCTAAATCATTCAGTCAACTCCAATCACAACACTTCCCCCATTAACTAAAAGGAACAAAATAGCCTGTCGATCAAAAAGGAAGTGGTTACTCAGTCAGATATTTCCCCAATCACATATATACCTGTTCTTCGGGGTCCCATAGAGCTGGCTGTACAGGGACAGGACCTCCCTGGCAACAAGCTCCAGCTCTTCCATGATGAAGGCCCTTATAGGAGGTGCTAAGCATTCGCGAATGGGCAGGAGTCCCCAGGGGACCCCCTTTTCCTTTGAGAATGTTACAGTTGGATCTTAGAGTTGCTTTAGGAGAGGGAGCAGGAAAGAGAGAGTGGGTATGTCATTCTGTAGCATTAGAGAGAGGAGCTGTGGTCCCACGGATACTGCTTATTCGTAAAAAAAAGTAAAGTTTACTTTCAGAAAAATGTGCTGCACTTAAAAAAAAGATTGCTTTAATTGAAAGTTTGTCTAACCCCAGCAGGACATCATTCCGCAAACTATGACCTAATTTATTATTATAATTGGCATAGGTTGATTTGCAATTCACTAGGAATCACAAATGTAAAAATATAGGTTTATTACAGTATAAATAGCTATATCCTAATTGCTATTCTGGGAAGTTCACAGTTTGCAAATTGCTGTACCCTTACTTTGTACTTTGTAATGAACTCTTAAAGATAGGTGGGCAGAGAGTACCAGCCCTCCTATTTGCAGATAATACATTTCTAATCTCTCAAACACCCTCTGGATTGTAGCAGCTGCAAGATAGCTTTATAGCTTACTGTAAAAAATGAGGAATGGAACTAAACAAGACAAAAGCAAAATATACGATTCTAAACCCCTAAAAGACATGCATGAGTGAATCAAAAGTGGGAGATGTGAAAAGATATTGCTTCACAGACTTTGAATATCTGGGTGTAAAAGTAACAAATAATATGTCAGGATCACTCCAGTTAAATAAAAGTGATCTTAGATTACAAAACTATGCAGTGGCATTTTTGAAGACCTTCAGGGCAACAGCCTCAAGAGCAGTGCTCCAGTCAATTACATTTTAATGACAAGGCTCTGGGGATGGTTCTTAATGAAACAGAAATACAGAGGCACATACAAATGCCAACATTAAAAACACTTGAAAACAAGTTCTTGAAATCTTTGATAAATATGCTTCAGAGTGCCCCTCTTTTTTGCTTTGCATATAGTTCTGGGACACACACTAATTGCCCATTTAGTGAAAATGTGTCTTTGTGGAACTCAGCTGGTATTTCAGCAATTCCATGGCTCAACTATGTAAGATCTATGTTGTATGATATAGAGCTAGATGAGTTATAGGTGAATGTGAGACCTGATAGCCTTAGAGTGATCTTTCCCAAAACCTTTTGTCTGTTTGACTCATATTTCTGCTGAATTCTTTTTGTTTACCTTAGGACTCTGAGCACTTTATCACTACTGACCAGTGCTAAAGTACACATGCTCTCTCCCCCAAACATGGTTTGATTGGTACAACCACAATTCGCATATTTAATTTACTTATAAGTCCCTAGTAAAGTGTACTACATGTGCCAACAGCCTGTAAATTAAATGCTACTAGTAGAACTGCAGCACTGCTGGTGCCACCCACTTGAATGGTCCTTAACCCATTAGCTGCTGGGCCTTTCCCCCTCCCCCAGTGCTGAGCCCTTTTTTGGCTATTTGGGGTAGTTCGCGCTTAGGCCTTCATAACTTTTTGTCCACATAAGCTTACCACGCCAAATTTGCGTCCTTTTTTTCCAACATCCTAGGGATTCTAATGGTACCCAGAGTTTGTAGTTTCCCTTGGAGGAGACCAAGAAATTAGCCAAAATACAGTGAAAATTGTTTTTTGCAGCTGTGCTGCGACTGGGGGCCAGGAAACACTTTCAGGAAGGCCTCGTAAGAAAGGGGAGACCCTCCCCTTTCTTACGAGGTCTTCCCGAATGTGGGGAAGGCCGTTTTCCGTGTCTCCCGGGGAAAGAAAAAAATAAAAAATCCTCCGGTGTGACGCACCCGAGGATTTATTAATACCCTCCCTGGTGTCGGCCACTGGTCGTGACCCTCACCAGGGATGGAGTGTGCCGACGCCCGCAGTAAAAAGGTTAAACATGCCTCAGGCTTGCCATTGCAGAACCCGTATGTGCAGCGACACTGCCATGTCAACATGCCCTTTAAAAACCTCTTACCAAGCTTTAAACTCCCCTTTTATTACATATGTCACCCATAAAGTAGGCCCTAGGTAGCCTATACGTCGGAGTGCAATATAATTAAAAGGCACAGCATATACGTTTTAAGTTTTACATGTACTGGTAGTGAAAAACTCCCAAATTAATTTTTCACTGCTGTGAGTTCTATCCCCGTCACAGGTTAACATTGGTGATTTCTTATTGCATGTAATAAACTGTAATTCCTAATTGAGAAGTAATAGACTGATCATGTTTAGTACCTAATAAATTGTAATAAGAAATCCTTTTTAACGTTAAAGCAAGATTTATTGTTACTATTTTGAAAATACTGCTTTTAGAAAGTTGCCATTTTCCTGTTCTTAGGCCAGTATGCCTGTAGCTTCTTTCCATTACATGTCTGGGTGACAGTTGGACTTTGTGCATTCCCTCTAAACAGCCACACACAAAGGGAGCTTAGATATGACTGATGGGCCATCAACATCCTAATGGGCCATTTTGGGCAGGACCGGAGGAAGAAGCTAACACGTACACCTGAATAGGAAGCATCCTGCTTTAACACAAAGGTCTGCATACCCCCTGTAGTTAGTTTGGAGACAGGGAAGGAATAAGGGACCTCTTTGAAGTCACACACACTCCAAAGGCACAATTGGGTATAAGTACCCCTGACCCTACCAACTCAGTATACTGCTGGACCTTGGAGGAACTCGGCCAGAAGGAAGGATTGTGGTGCTGCTACAATGACAGCCATTCTGGACTGCTGCTCTGGAAGAACTGATTTGATTTTCTTCTGTGCGGCCCTGCTGCCTGCTGCTCACTGCCCTGCTCAGAAAGGACTGGATCCATCTCACTTGAACCCAGAGTGACTCCAAAGACTAGCTGGCTTGTCTCGTGTTTTCTGGTGTCTCAGGGACACAAAAGGCTTTGAACTCACCTGCCACAGGTCCTGGATACGTCTGCAACCAGCTTTTGAATTTCAAGCTATGTGCTCCAGTCCTAGGGCCTTGAAACTGGTTTTTGGCACCTAAAATCAAGCTTATGGGTTCTCTGAGACCGCAAATGGCCTGCTCACACCAGAACCATGCTGCTTGCCTCAAGAATTAGAGCTAGCTGAAGCAAGTTCATCTCTTTGTAGAAGCACACATCGCTGTTCGTGACGGCAAAGCTCCAGTCCTCCAAACCACGACACCTGAGGCCCACCACCAGCGATGCTCTCCTTGCTTCCGGAGAACTTCTTCCCCTTGTATGGGACTCTTGGCTCAATTCTAATTCTTCAGAAGGGAAAACTTCAGCAGGACTTGTCTGGTATTGTACCAACTGATGCTCCATTGTGGTCAGTCTGAAACTTTGTCTAGCGTGACCAGATAGCCCCAGTTGTCACTTTATGTTTTTAAGCAGTACATTTCAGTTTATTCTTTAAAAATTCATAGCTCAACTTTTACTTATTGGATTTTTGTTGTTTTGGCCTTGCTTTGCTCATGAAACCAAATCAATTTTTCTAACCTGGCATGGAATCTTTTTGTGGTGTTTTCACTGTGTTCCTCTTTGAAGTGTTGCACAAATACTTTACGAATTGTCTCTTAAGTTAAGCTCGTCTGCTCTGTGCCAAGCTGCCAAAGGGAGAGCATAGGTTAATTTATGGTGTGTCCCTGACTAGGATTCTGGTTCCTGCTTGGACAGGATGCATCCCTCTGCCAACCAGAGTTCTTTACAGGTCCAGCAGTATACTGAGTTGGTAGGGTCAGAGGTCCAATTTGTAACACTGACCCCCTAGTAAAGCTCATGCAATATCTAAGGAACCGATGAAAGAGAGATTTTGGTGAAGTGTACTGGGAAGAGAGCTTGTGAAACATAAGCTTAAAAGACTTAGGGGGTCATTCTGACCCTGGCGGTCACCGACCGCCAGGGCCAACGACCGCGGAAGCACCGCCAACAGGCTGGCGGTGCTTCCTTGGCCATTCTGACCGCGGCGGTAAAGCCACAGGGTGGGAGAGGAGTAGAGAAAAGGGCAAACTCTGAAAGGAAAACTTTTTTTTTAGACACACAGGGACAGTCATAGCAAAAGGGTTTGGCCATGGAGGGAGAGGGAGTGGTTGAGGTGTTGTTTGTGTAAGGTATGTTTGTGGGTGGTGGGTGTCTGTTAAGTGGATAAGTGTGGGTGTTTATGTATCTTGGAATAGGGTGGAGGTGTTGTAATTTATTAGCGATTAGATTAAGCAGTAGCAGAAGACATCTTGTATTTAGCAACTATTGTGAACATTTCGCGGAATCCATTTTGTATTCATGGCAGCCATTATCTCTGCCACATGCTGCCATGTGCTCGCCATGTGCTCTGTCCTACCTTCCTGTTAACTACTCTTAAAAATCTGTTTAGTGACAAGTTATATTTAGCATCTCCCACTTTGCACATGCCCAGTAAGGTCTGCAGCTGTTAGTAATTAGTAACCAACAGTAATGTGTCTACTAGTCCTTGAAAACTGTTAGCCCCTCCTACCTGTCGACTGTGCATTTCCATATGACCTTATATGTATATAAGTCTTGCTTCTATAATTGTACCACTTTCTTTTAGCCCCTCCGTGGGTATAAAAGGACCATGCTCTCTTAGTTCGGTGTGCTACTTCAAACATTACCGAAGGGTGCTGTTTGAACTGTGGTACCACCTCATGAGGTTTAATAAACTTTGGTGGTCATTACAACCCTGGCGATCGGTGTTAAAGCGGTGGTAAGACCGCCAACAGGGCGGTGGTAAAAAAATTGCAATTACGACCGTGGCGGAAACCGCCAACAAAGACAGCCACTATAACACTCCGACCGCCACGGCGGTACAAACAAACAGCGCGACGGTCACCGCCAACAGACAGGCGGGAAACAATGTACCTCTCACACTATTATGACAGGCCAATCCGCCACCTTTTCCGGGGCGGATTCACGTTGATAGAAACACGGCGGAAACAGGAATCCCGAAGGGAAAACGCTCACCTCTGCACACCCCACGAGGAACGAGGACGCCATGGATCCTGAACTCCAAATTCTCCCTGCAATAGTCTTCCTGCTCCTCTACCAGGAGCACGAACGCCGGCGGAGAAGACCACAGTGACTACAGCACCTACGACACAGGGGAGGGGGGAGGGAAAAAACAGGGATATACACACGCAACACCCCCACCCTCACCCACTACAACACACACACTAATGCAAATCAATACATCACAGTTACACCCCCCCAAACCCCTGGAAGAATGCAAAGACAATAGAAAATTAGTGTAACCATTGTAATATATTAAAAGCAAGTTGGCAGAAATATATATATACACCATGTACACAAGATATACCAAGCATAGTAGTACAGGTAGAGCTCTAAGAAAGTCCATAGAACACTGGGACCACACGGTATGGGCGAGGCCACACAAGATCCCCGACCATGACGGAGAGAACAGGCACCTCAGGGGGGGGGGAAAAGGGGGGCACCTCAGCCACTTGAGTGCACAACGCCAAATCCACGAGGGGGCCACATGCCCACTGTTCCATCCTTGGGAGTGCAAAGCCACAGTCTCTCAAGTCTCTACAGTGGGTGGGTTGCCCACTGCCACATCCTGGGGAGTGCAAAGCCACAGTCTCTCAAGTGGATAACAGTGGGTGGTTTGCCCACTGTTCAATCCTGGGGAGTGCAAAGCCACAGTCTCTCAAGTCTCTACAGTGGGTGAGTTACCCACTGCCATATCCTGGGGAGTGCAAATCCACAGTCTCTCAAGTCTCTACAGTGGGTGGGTTGCCCACTGCCATATCCTGGGGAGTGCAAAGCCACAGTCTCTCAAGTCTCTCAAGTGGGTGGTTTGCCCACTGTTCAATCCTGGGAGTGCGAAGCCACAGACTCTCAAGTCTCTACAGTGGGTGGGTTGCCCAGTGCCATATCCTGGGGATTGCAAAGCCACAGTCTCTCAAGTGGATAATATTCTCCACTGGTTCTGGAGGGGGCATGTGCCCAGAGTGCTTCCTCCTGCCAAGGACAGAGGTAGTGGATGACAGTCTCCACTGGTTCTGGAGGGGGCATGGCGCCCAGAGTGCTTCATCCTGCCAAGGACAGAGGTAGTGGATGACAGTCTCCACTGGTTCTGGAGGGGGCATGGTGCCCAGAGTGCTTCATCCTGCTAAGGTCCGAGGTAGTGGATGACAGTTTCCACTGGTTCTGGAAGGGGCATGGTGCCCAGAGTGCTTCATCCTGCTAAGGACAGAGGTAGTGGATGACAGTCTCCACTGGTTCTGGAGGGGGCATGGTGCCCAGAGTGCATCATTCACCCCGTGACGGACTCAGTTGCGTCAGTGCCCTTGCCACTCATGGGCCAGCGGTGCTTGAGACAGCGGTGCCCTGTGCAGCAGTGTGTGAGATGGCGGTGCCCTGTTCAGCGGTGCGTGAGATGGCGGTGCCCTGTGCAGCAGTGCTTGAGATGGCAGTGCCCTGTTCAGCGGTGCGTGAGATGGCGGTGCCCTGTGCAGCGGTGCTTGAGATGGCGGTGCCCTGTTCAGCGGTGCGTGAGATGGCGATGCCCTGTTCAGCGGTGCTTGAGATGGCGGTGCCCTGTTCAGCGTTGTTTGAGATGGCGATGCCCTGTTCAGCGGTGCTTGAGGTGGCGGTGTCCATTGCAGGGACTCAGTTGCTAGCGGTCCTTCATGGCAAGGCGGGGCTTTTGCTGGCGGGCCTTCATGGCCCAGCGGGGCTTGTGCTGGCGGGCCCCTCCTGGGCAGGTGGGCTAGTGCTGGCGGTCCTGTCCTGGGCAGCTGGGCTTGTGCTGGCGGGCCTGTCCTGGGCAGCTGGGCTTGTGCTGGCAGGCCTGTCCTGGGCAGCTGGGCTTGTGCTGGAGGTGGCCTCCTGGGCAGCGGGGATGATGGCGGTCTTCTCCACTGTGCTGCTCTTCCCAGACTTGCCGGGTTTCTTGTGACCCTTCACCACCTTGGAAGGTGTCACAGCTGATTCCACACTCCCATCAGCACCCCTGGGAGCGGCTTTGGTGGCTGGAGTCTTCCCCCTCTCCCGCCGGGCACTGGCCAACTTCTGATGCTTCACAGGTGGGGGACTCTCTGTGCTGTGGTTCAGTGCCACACTGGCTGCCCTGGTGGCCGTTGCACTCCAGATTCCGGTGACTACAGGCACCACTGGTCCCGGAGATGTTGTGGCTGAGGTGCTAGTTCGGGACCTTTGAGACGGACGGGGTGGGGGAGGTGTGGGAAAGAGGTCAAGGTTGGACAGGAAAAGTTTTTTGGACACACTGGGGTAGCTGGAGGGTGTTTGGGAGTGGAGGAAGAGGTGGTGGTTGTAGGAGGTGTACGTTTGGTGACTTTGGGTGAAGGTGCATGCACTGGAGACTGTCGTGAGGTAGATGACTGTTGGGTGGGTGTGTGCCTGCGTTTGTGTATCTTGGGAGGGGGTGTCACAGACACACTGGGAGAGGACACAGGGGACGTGTGAATGGTAGTGGGGTGGTGACTGCACGTGAGCGGGGTATGGTGGTGGGTGTGCTGGAGAGGGACGTAGTGGCTGTAGAGGTAGTGCATGCAGGTGTGAGTGTAGACGAGACTGGGAGGGAGTAGGGAGACGAGGAGGAGGGGGACACAGTGGAAGCAGTGGATGTTGGTGTGTCTGCATGTGTGTGATGCTTCCGTGAGTGCCTGTGGGATGTGTGGTCCTTATGTTTGCCTGAGCTTCCCTTGCGTATTGAAGTGTGTGCATGCTGGTCTGTAGGTGTGCTTGGGATAGGCTGAGGTACAGGGGATTGGGTCGGGTGGAGGAATTTGGAGGGGGGAGGCTAGACAAAGGGACAATGGCTGCCATCAGTGCTGAGGCCAGAGTCTGAAAAGCTCGCTGAAGGGCCGCCTGACCAGAATGAATGCCCTCCAGGAATGCATTTGTTTGTTGCAACTGCCTTTCTACACCCTGGATGGCATTCAAAATGGTAGACTGCCCAACAGTGAGCGAACTGAGGAGGTCAATGGCCTCCTCACTGAGGGCAGCAGGGGTGACTGGGGCAGGGCCTGAGGTGCCTGGGGCGAAGGTGATGCCCACCGTCCCGGGTGAGTGGGCACGGGGTGAAGTCTGAGGGGCTGCTGGGAGGGCGGTGCTGGAAGGGGGGTGGCGGCTGTACCTGTAGATGGGGGTGGCACAGATGTTGCTGCCACCACAAGGGAGCTCCCATCAGAGGACGAGTCTGTGTCACTGGTGTCAGCTCCTGTCGCCGCCGTGGAGCTCCCCTCGCCCTCCGTCCCACTGGTGTAGTCCGATTCCGTAGTGTGGTCCACCATGGCCATGTGGGATGCAGACCCCTGGTGCTCCGGTGCCACTGCTCCTGTGCCTGATGATGCTAATGCACACAAGAACAGGGAGACCACAAAAAGGGGGGGGCAGAAGACAGACATGTTGAATGCATGCATTACAGCTACTGTTGGCGGACACGACAGACACAGAAGCCCCCTACACTACGCCACGCTCTTGGGCTCCACTGTTCAATTCCTGCAAAATGGCCTACAAGGCTATGGACGACATCTGCACACATAGATGACACAGGTGCATGACTAGCTGTAGTTGTCGCTCTACAGAGGTGGGGTGGGGTGCCACATGGCCTGCCTTATGGAGGGGCCTTGACTACGGAACTCGCCCTGGCCTAGGGAACCCCACAGCCCCCCCCCCACCCAGACACCTCCACTGCACACAAAGTCAACAGAATGAGAGTGTACTCACTCCCTTGTAGCTGCTGTGATGCCCTCAAGCGTCCATCCAACTCCGGGTAGGCCACCGCCAGGATCCTGAACATCAGGGGTGTCATGGTGCAACGGGCACCCCTCCCACGTTGGGAGGCCATCCCCAACTGAGCCTCCGCCGTCTTCTTGCTCCAGCGGCGAATGTCCTCCCATCTTTTCCGGCAGTGGCTGCTTCGTCTGTGGTAGACCCCCAGGGTCCGGACGTCTTGGCGATGGCATGCCAAATATCTTTATTCTGGTGGGCGCTGACCTACATGAAATGTACAGGGGAAAAAGAGAAGTTATTACCAACTGCACCGTCAAACTGATTGGTCCCCATCCCTACCCTTGCCATGTGGCGAGTGCATTCACTGTCTTTCATGCACGCAGCACACTCCCCCCTTCCTTCGTACATCCAGCCCTCGCCACACAGGCATAGCCCATACAACATGCTCCCTGTGTACTTACCTGTTTGTCTGGAGGACCATAGAGTAGAGTGTACTGGGTGAGGACCCCATCCACGAGTTTCTCCAACTCCTCCGATGTGAAGGCAGGGGCCCTTTCCGCAGACACTCGAGCCATTGTCTCTTCCAGACCAAGGTCACAGTAGCACATGCAGTGTACGTCCTCTCCTGTCGAAGATCAGGTACCGAGTGATTGAACAGATAGAAAATGGCGGTCACGTCCACGGTGGTGCGTACCGTCACCGCCGGCGTACATCGTCATTGGCTCCTGGGACCCATAGGGTCCAATGTTAACCAATGCAGCATTGCGCCGCGGTCTTCAACCGCCTACTGCGACGGTGTACAACGCCACCGCAGTTACCTCACATCCCATTGTCCCACTTTAGATGTCAGGCAGCCGCCATTTCAGGGGCCCACATGGCTTCATTTTCAACTGCGTCACACATACCTAGGCGTAGACTCAACACACATACAGGCCACCTTTTGTGTATGAATGGTGTTCTGTGTAAACTGTGGTTACGTACCTCTGAGTTTTTTTACTCTGTGCTCGCTGTTGACCTTCACAGGCACAGTCCGCTGGGACAGGTGAGGAGATGGCGGCTTCCTCAGGTGTACCGACCGTTGGTGGACCTGTCGACAATGGAGGAGCGACATGTGATTATCACATACAGGCTTGACCGTGCCACAATCCAGGAACTGTGTACCCAGTTGGAGCCAGAACTGATGTCAGCAATCCGCCATCCCACAGGAATCCCCCCTCAAGTGCAGGTGCTGTCAGTGCTCCATTTCCTTGCAAGTGGGTCTTTTCAAACAACAGTGGCCATAGCATCAGGGATGTCCCAGCCTATGTTTTCCAACGTATTGTCAAAAGTGTTGTCTGCCCTTCTGAAACACATGCAGAGCTACATCGTTTTTCCTCAGCTGGAGGATCTGCCTACAGTGAAAGGTGATTTCTATGCCCTGGGATACATCCCCAACATCATAGGTGCCATTAATGGGACACATGTGGCTTTGGTCCTCCCCCCACAGGAGTGAACAGGTGTACAGAAACCGTAAGAGTTATCATTTGATGAATGTACAGATGGTATGTTTGGCAAACCAGTACATCTCCCATGTGAATGCCATGTTCCCTGGCTTAGTTCATGACGCCTACATCCTGCGGAATAGCAACATCCCTTATGTGATGGGTCAACTCCAGAGGTATTGTTTGTGGCTATTAGGTGAGCACCTGGAAGCTAGTCAGTGGGAATGGTTTACTGGGTCTGGGGATATCCCTACAGGTTAGTGTGTGTCTAACAGTTGTCCCTCGCCATTTGCAGGTGACTCTGGTTACCCCAACCTGTCATGGCTACTGACCCCAGTGAGGAATCCCAGGACAAGGGCAGCGGAATGCTACAATGAGGCCCATGGGTGAACTAGGAGGGTGATCGAGCGGAACTTCGGCCTCCTGAAGGCCAGGTTCCGGTGCCTCCATATGACAGGTGGATCCCTATTCTACTCACCAAAGAAGGTGTGCCAGATTATCGTGGCCTGCTGTATGCTTCACAACTTGGGTTTGCGAAGACAGGTGCCTTTTCTGCAGGAGGATGGTCCAGATGGTGGTGTTGTGGCAGCTGAGGAGCCTGTGGACAGTGAAGATGAGGAAGCAGAGGAAGAAGACATGAACAACAGGGACTCAGTGATCCAGCACTATTTCCAGTGAGACACAGGTAAGAGGACAGACCTGCCCACTACATGTACTTTAACACTACTACCGCTCTACTGTCTGTTGTTTTCACCCAGTGTACGGTCACTGAGTTATCACTTTCCCTTACGATTTCACAGATGTGGGTCCCACTGTGTGACATCTACTTAGATTCCTCATGGACTAGAGCTGTGAAACATAGGTATGTTGACATCACAATTGAAAGTGCATTTTGTCACTGTAATTGCTAATACACTATTTCGAAATCACAGACAGACTCCAGATTGTTTTGTGCTTTAAGTGTGTTAATTTAAGTGCTCAATATTCGAGGGGGTAGTAAAATGGTGAGGGGTGATGGCGGAGGAATGTCCATGGCAGAGTCCAGTCTATTAGTCTCACAGGTGCATTTCCCATATTGGCATAGGAAAAGGAGCTGGGGAAGTTTAATTATGGACAGGGTGACAAAGTGGGACAGTAGGATGACAATCAGGGTGGTCTCATTTCTTAGCGGGGGTCTTGGCATTGTGCTCTGTCTTGTTTCTGGATCTCAGGGACTGTTTGCGGGGTGGTTCTCCATCTGCAGGGGGTGGGGTGCTGGTGTGGTGGTCCTGTGGCGGGCGTCCTGTCCACTAGCGCTGGCGGATGTGGTGGGCAGTTCATCATCCAGGCTAGTGTCAGGGGCCCCTTGTAGTGCCACAGTGTCCCTCCTGGTGTTGACGAGTTCCTTCAGCACCCCTACGATGGTGCCCATGGTGGAGCTGATGGTTCTGAGTTCCTCCCTGATCCCATATACTGTTCCTCCTGCAGGCGCTGGGTCTCCTGAAACTTGGCCAGTACTGTTGCCATCGTCTCCTGGGAGTGGTGGTAGGCTCCCATGATGGAGGATAGGGCCTTGTGGAGAGTGGGTTCCCTTGGCCTGTCCGCCCCTTGTCACACAGCAGCCCTCCCAGTTCCCCTGTGTTCCTGGGCCTCCGTCCCCTGGACTGTGTGCCCACTACCACTGCCCCCAGGTCCCTGTTGTTGTTGGGGTGGTGGGTTAGCCTGGGTTTCCTGTAGTGGTGGACACACAGCTGATTGACATGTACTGGGGACGAAGGTATGGGCCCGCTGGGTGGGTGCTGTGCTGGTGTTTCCAGAGGGGGGGAAGGTCTGTGGTGGCCTGTGACTGGGTGAGGGCAACCGACTGTCCAGAGGTCCCCGATGGGCCGGGCTGGTCATCTAGATCCAGTTGGACAGAGCTGCTGTCATCACTGTGGGCCTCTTCTGTTGGTGGTGTGGACATGTGTGGACCCTCCTGTCCGGTGACGTTGGGTAGGGGTCCTGCAGGGGTATAAAAGGATGGTTTTTACATCTGTGTGTGTCATGGTGTGCAATGGGTGGATGGCTGTGTACCCCAGTGCTTGCATTCCTGTGTGGGACCTTGTGTGACGATGGTTTAGGGGGTTGTATTGGTATGCGCAGTGGGCATGCTTTAGTGATGGGTGTCCATGCTTTGTTGTTGCATGCAGGGCTTGGTGTTGGGATGTGTGGTTTGTGATGTTGGGACATATGTGAGGAGTTGGAGTGCTGGGGGTGAGGGTGAGGGTGGGGGTATGTGATGGCATGCAGGTAGGGTGGGAGATGTAATAGTTAAGATTTGTCTTACCAGAGTCCATTCCTCCACCTACTCCTGCGAGGCCCTCAGGATGCAGAATCACCAAGACCTGCTCCTCCCATGTTGCTAGTTGTGGGGGAGGAGGTGGGGGTCCGCCGCCAGTCCGCTAAACCGCCAGGTGGTGTCTTGAGACCACGGAACGCACCTTCCCCTGTAGGTCGGTCCACCTCTTCCTGATGTTCTCCCGATTTCTTGGGTGCTGTCCCACTGCGTTAAACCTGTCCACTATTCTTCGCCATAGCTCCATCTTCCTTGCAATTGAGGTGTGCTGCACCTGTGCTCCGAATAGCTGTGGCTCTACCCAGACGATTTCCTCCACCATGTCCCTGAGCTCCTCCTCCGAGAACCTGGGGTGTCTTCGCCGTGCCATGGGGTGGTGTAGGTGATGTGTGGGGTGGAGTGTGTGGTGATAAGTGTGCTGATATGTAGTGGTGTGTTGTGTGAGGTGTGTGATAGTTCTGTGGGTGATGGTGTTGTGTGCCTGTGGATGCTGCTGTTCTTGCTGGTGCTGTCTCTCTCTGGCCTTCTTTTGGAATTTTTGGTAGTAGGGGTTTGTGGGTGATGTGGGTGTGTGTTTTATATTGTAATGGGTGTGTGGGAGTGGTGTGTGTGTGTGTTAGGCGTATGTATTTCGAATTGTCCAATGTGGCTGTGTTTTTTATGTGTGTGTGTATTTTGAGAGCGGCGGTGTGTATGTACCGCCAATGGAATACCGCTGTTAAAAGACCTTCGCGTCAATTCGTGTGTCGTGATAGTGTGGGCGTATTTCTGTTGGCGTGACAGTGGAGGTTTTGTTTTCCTTAGTTTATCACTGACCTTTGGTGTGGCGGACTTGTGTGGGGGTCTGAATTTTGGCGAATTCCGGGCTGTGGGTCATAATAGCTGTGGCAGAATTCTGCGGCAGAGGCGGTGTGTTGGCGGTCTTCTGCACGGCGGTAAGCTGCTTTTACCGCCAATGTTGTAATGAGGGCCTTTGTCTTTTATTTCAGTTTCTGTGCCAACTTCTTCTTGTGCAGAGAAGGGCGAACCCCTTGCACTAGTAGGCCTTGCTGAGGCTTACTTCGACAAATTGGCGCCTGAACAAGGACTCATCGACGACTCGGACGCCCAACAGATTGGTCGCGACGAACGATTGGGATCTCACTGCGGACGATCAATGCCTGAGGAGAGCCGAGTCCTGGCAACCACAGCGTTTTTCCCTTCTTTCTGATTTGACCATCCAGGTGGCGCCGGTCCTCGACTGAGATCCATTTTGTTCATTCGTCTTGCAATGACCATTTGGTCAATTTTAGAACTTGGCAGTTGGAACCTGGACGCCCTGTGATTGGTAAGAGCCGTTTTACGGCACTTGCTGTGGGTTTTGATGCCTTTGTTTCACCACTTACTGTGGCTCTCGTGTTTTGGGTGACTAGTCAATTTGTGTCCTTTGAATTGATATATAAATTGCAATTTATATAGGCAGGTAATGAGGAGAATTTTCTCCAATTTAATTTTGATTTGAACTGCACCTTAAGTGCTACTTTGATTATAATACTGCACATTCTGCACTATTTTTGGCATGCCTGTTTTTAGCGCACTTCGTAGGATGTGTTGCTTTTGTAATGGTACCAATTTGAGACTGGAAGAATCGCAACCGCCACCCCCAGAGGGGACGCCCAATAGAGATATGTATGTTAAACATAGTCTTTCTTCTATAATGTACAGCACATTATAGAAAAAATACACTTGTGCTGATCCTGAGTTGCGTTGGCCTATGCATGGGTCATTTGATTTGCAAAAGATTGAGTATGTGGAACAATGTATGTGTAAGCGAAGGTCTATGCAAGATATGTTTGACTGTGTACGAATGTGGGAGAAAGAAGTGTGTGGACGAGTGAAGCATGAGCAAGCCTTGCTTGAGAAAGAGCAGCGGAAGAATGTATATGTGAAAGCATTGGAAATGAGAAAGAAAGAAATAAACGATTTAAAGAAGATAGAAGAGAAAGAGCGTAAATTACAGGTAACTGGCCAATACACTGTTCGGCAACCTCTCTATCCTATCCTTAATAAACCGCACAATGATTTTTTGTTACTAGATCGCCCTCCAACTCCGTATGTCGTTCCTTCTGCCCCTCATGAGTTAGCTGAGGTCTCCGGTATGGAGCAACAGAAGATACAAGACAGTCGCTCTATGTTTCCTGCTGACTGTGCGTCTGAGCTTAGATCTACTGCTCGTAAAACAATTTGTAGAGTTGTCTCTGCTTCTGAATTTTTAGGCAACATGAAAGGGTGGACGGAAAAGGAGCAGCTATATTTTACTGAGGCATTTGGCACAGAAGTTATTGAACGATTTAGGAAATATTCTGATGAGTTAGAGCCCGATGATGTAGCAGCTGATCATAAGCAAATGCGTGATGGTCTTTTTGTTTTCTCCCAGGTGGCTGATGCAATCAGGCGTTTGGTGAAATTATGCTTTGCAGCAGTCCGTTTGCAAGAGGAGAAAAGGGCCTTGGACGTAGTTGTACGGACATCTCAGACTGGCGGGGTGCAAGCTTCCATCTTCGGGACAGATAAGACTATGATAGTTCACGCGAAACCAATGCAGGAGGCTGCGCCTTTGTATGTTCCTCCTAAAGTATCGGGTACAAGTGATGATAAAACTTCTGTTGATTCTAAGGCTTATTTTATTCATAATTGGGTGTATACTCCTTGGAATATGGCAAATGTAATGGCACATAAAACAGCATTACCTGACCCGCGGAAAAATCCAGCCGCCTTTTATGAGGAAGTTGAGAGAGCAATTAGTTCTTGTACTATGACTTTGGCTGACATTGATTTATTTTTCGGATTGATATTACCGCCAGATACGTGGAGAACTGTTTGTAAAGTTGATGATCGTGTAGTTTTTGAGGCGTTATGGAAAGAATTAGAACAGATGAATGGGGATAGGAAACCTGCGAAAAAGCTGTATCAGTTGATTCTAGATCTTCCTGCAGCCATATTAGTTAAGTTAAAAACGATTATTCCCCGTAAAAAGATAGATTGGACTGTTTTAGCGTCTTGTAAGTAAAAGGCAGATGAATTGGTCTCTGATTTCTTTACACGCTTTGAAGAAGCATTTCATGATTTTAGCGGCCAGTTATTGTCAGATGATACGGGCAGACGTTTGTTCATCGATAAATATGTCAAAAATCTGTTACCAGGAATAGCTAGTCATCTAAAAGCTAGTGAAAGTTCATGGACTACCTCTACTCCGGTTTTTTTTGTTGACTATAGCTCATTAATATGAACGTCAGGAATTAGAAGCAAAAGGTAGCGAGGATAAAAAGATTAAAGAATTAAAGATGAAGGTTATGTTGGCTCAAGCTTATGGTCCACCTTTTAGAGGTAGTGATAGAGGTGGACGTGGATCTTATGCTTCTTACACTCGTTCGAATTTGTCTGTTGATCAGTGTGCGTATTGTAAGAAATTTGGGCATTGGGCTGCCGATTGTCCAGCACTGCGTGTTCAGCAGTGTTCATGTGGTCGGGGACAAATGAGAAATCGCTCATGATACTCAGGGCCTAGAAGAAGCATGAATCATCATGCTAGGGTTGATGCTAATGTACGAGGGCAGGGTGGGTTTAACACCTTTGATAGACGGAACCAATACCAGATGTCTAAAAATGTGCAGCCTGATTTCCAAGATTCTGCTTATGCATAGGATTGCCTAGGATGGTCTCTATGTTACAGCACATGTTTTGGGTTCTACTGATCAATTTCTGGTTGATACAGGAGCTACTCGTAGCGCCTTGTCTAAACAATTGGTTCCAAGGGCTCCCCTGTCTGGCTTAACCATTACATTGATAGGTTTCGATGGAACACCTTCCCCTAGCCCATTGTCACAACCACTTGCATTCCATGTTGATAAATGTACTGCTCCATGTCCGTTTTTGCTTTCTCCAAATACACCAGACAATATTGTGGGTCTTGATATGCTCAAGTATTTCAGGGCTACAATACGATGCTCTCCTGAAGGGGTGCGTGTTAATTTGAATGATAATCTTTCTGGGATGGAAAGAGTTTGTCTTGTTAAAGAGGATATTGCATTAACTTCACTCCCTAGTACTTTGTGGGCTACTTCAGATACTGATGTGGGACAAATGATTATTCCACCGGTACATATTAGTGTCAAGGAGGGAGCTGTATTGCCACGTTTGCCTCAATACAAAATTTCACAGGAGGGCGAACAAGCACTCACACGAATTGTGCATGATCTTATTGCAGTTGGAGTTGTTGAGGAAGTTCCGTATAATGTTTGTAACAGTCCGATTCTTCCTATTCTGAAAAAGGATACTGATACTAGGATTTACCGATTCATTATTGATTTACGAGAAAGGAATAAGATTGTGGTACCACAATATCCTGTGGTATCTGACATCACAACACTTCTTACTTTGGTTCTCCCGACAGCAACTACGTTCTCTGTGATAGACTTGAAGAATGCTTACTTTTCGATTCCTATTCATCCTGACAGGCAATATTTGTTTGGTTTTACTTTGTATAAATGATCTAATAGATTTTGGAGAGTTCCTCAAGGCTATACTGAGAGTCCTAGTATTTAAAGTCAAGCGTTAAAACGACAACTTGATTCTTTTGTTTTGCCTGAAGGTGTGGCTCTCATGCAATATGTCAATGATGTTTTGTTGCCAGCTGATACCCCTGAGCAATGTGAAAAGTGCACTTTGTCCTTACTTTCTTTTCTTGCTTCACACCATCATAAAGTATCATGAAAGAAATTGCAATATTGTAGACCAAAGTTAACCTATTTAGGTCACCTTTTGTCTAAGGAGGGCCGTGCACTTACATCAGATCATATTCAAGCAATTTTAGACACACCAGTTCCCTCTGCTCAGAAAGATGTTCGTGCATTCCTTGGTCTTACTTCTTTTTGTAGGCAATGTATATAAATGTTTTCACACATTGTCAAACCTTTGTTAGCACTTTTGACTAAAAATACTCCAATGCCCCTCCCATGGACAGATGAATGTGAGACTGCTTTCCAGCAGCTACGACAAGCCCTTTGTTCAGCACCAGTGTTATGTACTCCAGATTACACGAAGTCTTTTGCACTTTACATACATGAGAAAGATAGATGTGCATTGTCAGTTTTAGTACAGACACATGGCAATAAGCAGCGTCCCTGTGCATATTTTTCAGCACTACTTGATCCTGTGGCTCGAGCGTTGCCTGGGTGTTTTCGTTCAGTTGCAGCAACAGCTGTGTCAATACGTCAGAGTGAAGGGATAGTTTGGTCACATAAGTTGTTGGTGGTAGTACCCCATGCGGTTGATGCTCCTTTAAATCAAAGAAAGACACAATATTTAACTAGCGCTCGCCTGACAGGATATGAATTAACATTGCTGGCTCCTCACATTACACTGAAGAGATGTGCAACACTAAACCCAGCCACTTTGTTGCCATATCCGGTGACTCAGCCTCAGTCACAAGAAACACATGATTGTATATTCCTTACCGAGGAACAGACAAAGGGTCGTATTGATTTGCAAGATACGCCCCTTCCAGATGTAGATGGGGAATTGTGGGTTGATGGGTCTTGTTGGAAGTTGCCAGACGGTACGATCTCAGCTGCATATGCAATCACCTCAATACACATGGTAGTGGAGACAGCTTGTATACCACAGAAGTCTGCTCAATCAACTGAACTAATAGCTTTGACACAAGCATGTGAACTTAGTACTGACTTATGTGTGAATATTTATACAGACAGCCGCTATGCTTTAGGAATGGCTCATGATTTTGGTTTCCTAAGGAATGAGAGAGGCTTTCTCACATCCCACGGGATGCTGATAATGCATGGAGAATTAGTGCATAACCTCTTGACTGCATTAACATATCCAAAGAAAATAGCTATTGTGAAATGTAGTGCACACAAGAGAGTGACCGATAAGATAGGGCAAGGTAATGCCCTTGCGAATCGCGCAGTACGTGAGACTGCGATGCAGCAAAAGTACTATTTCTATGTATGTAGTGAAGTCACAAGCTGAACATTGGCATAATGCTAGACAAGACGTATTAGATATACAGAAATCTGCTTCTGTGAAAGAACGTGAGCAATGGTCTGAAGAAGGAGAATTGGATGATGAGGGCTGTTGGCGGAATAAGCAGATGGATAAATGGAAATTGCCTATAGCTTTTGTACAACCTATGGTTCAGATGGCACATGGGCTGGCACATGTTGGAGCTTCAACAATAACGAAGTTGCTTACGCAAGTTTGGGAGCATCCAGAAATTTCTAGTACAGCTAAGAGAGTAGTACAGTCTTGTTTGATCTGTTTACAATACAGTCCTGGAAAAGGGACACAAACTCCTGCGGGAGGGTTTGCTACACCAACTGCACCTTTTGAAGTTCTACAAATGGATTATATTCAGCTTGAATGGTGCAAAAACTTAAAGTATGTCTTGGTGGTGGTATGTGCCTTCAGTAAATGGATAGAGGAGTACCCCACAAAGGGTTATACTGCCATTACCACAGCGAAGGTGCTTTTGAAATAATTTTTCCCTAGGTTTGGTGTTTGCAGACTTTTATGGAATGATAATGGACCTCATTTTGTTGGGGAAGTTATTAAGTATGTCCTGGAAGGATTAGGGATCAAACAGAAGTTCCATGCGTTTTTCCACCCACAATCAGCAGGGTTGGTGGAAAGGTATAATGCTACTTTGAAGCTGAAGTTAGCGAAGATACAGGCTTCCACAACTTTAACTTGGCCGGATGCATTACCGTTGGCATAACTTTCTATTAGGTCAGTGCCACACTCTCGAACAGGCCTTACCCCCTTTGAAATAGTATTTGGAATGCCAATTTACATTTGGGGAGTTCCTAAGACAAATTCTGTATATGATGTACCTTGTGTCCTGATGAATGATTATTTGGCACAGTTAACCGACAATTTGGTTTCTATTCATCAACAGGTTTGAGAAGCACTTCCTGACAAATCTACAGGTGAAGGCCATGAACTCCGACCTGGTGACCAGGTGATGATTAAGTCCTTTGAAAGATCAAGCAGCTTGGAACCAAGGTGGCGAGGCCCAGAGCAGGTGCTCCTTGCGACAAGGACAGCAGTTCGAGTGACAAACCAAAAGAATTGGGTGCATAGCACTCACTGCATGAGAGTGCTACCTACCTTGGTGGAACCTGCTGTGCTGACCGATCATCGAGAGATCTTGACTACGGAGAAAGGCCATGCTATATCACCTGATGAATCTGTGGAGTTCTTCCCAGACCATACGATTTCTGAAATATCGCAATATAATTTGAGACCGAGGAAAGAATATGTAGTGCTGAAAAAAACTGGTTGAGCTATCGCCCTGGGTTAGTGAAACGGAGAGCCAATGTGGCAAGGGGGGGATCAGTCATGCATTAGAGTAGTGACGCCCGTCTTGGCCAGTGGTGAAGAAATCAGCGGCTGCCCAGGGATAAGAGCTCCAACTATTGTTTTTAATTAATTTCTGGAAGGGTCGATTAACACTGTTGCTAAAATGAATAACAAAGTGATTATTAGTACTATGGGGTTTGTTGTTATTTTGGAGGTTATAGCAATAATTACCAGGTTTGTTGAAAAAAAGGCTCCTGCTCATGAGTTTTTTGTTGCCACTACTCCAGTACTAGAGGATCACTATTACTTTACGCTTCCCTATCTGGAGCAGAAGCACCGTCAATCGTACTTCAATAATACTTTCATTCAGATGTTGCATCATACTCATAATGCTACAAATACTACTAACTGGTGGGTATGTGGAATGATACCTGCACATCAAAAGAAAGGAGGAACACCTTTCATTCCTCTTCCTTTTTCACAAAATGGTTCTTGTCAAGCTTGGTATACGCTTTTGTTTGCATCTGGAAAACGTACAGAGGGCGGACTTCTTTTTCGCCTTAATAAAGTATGCTACCAAGACAAAGATGGGTATCCCCAAGCCAAAGGAACTAAATGGGAATGGGAAGAGTATCAACCGGACAATGTTTCAATACCATATGTCTTCACAAATATAAGAGACTTTGACAAGAAAGAACAATTTGTGATTTCTGTTACAAAAACTAAAGCAGATTTATGTATACGTAGCATTGGGCGAATTCCAGTGGTGACAAGCGATTGTACCTTGATTTTAACTATTGAGGGCGTAAATAATAGTCGTTTTACAGCTTCACATAATACATATTTTGTTTGTGGTGACTATGGATATTAGAAACTACCAGTTGGGTGGTCAGGTGTGTGTTATGTATCTTTTCTATTACCCCCTGTGTTTTTGGCACCTGCATCATATCATCGAGATTTTAAACTGTTCAATTACATCATTAAAAATAGATATAAAAGGACAATAGGTACAAATGAGGTAGACCAAACGGACACTAGCCTGCAACAATATGTTGATTTTAATTTAGGGTTGTTCTCCTTTGTGGGTGCTGCGTTAAACAGTAGGAAAGTGAGACGATTGACTAGGGTTGTGGAAGCTGTTACCAATCAGGCAGCTCTGGCACTTGGGAATATTCCTGAGGAGCTCCAAATTGTGAGGATTGTAGCGCTCCAAAATCGTATGGTACTAGATGTGATGTTAGCTGATCGAGGTGGTGCATGTTGCATCGTCGGTAGTAGTTGCTGCGTTTTCATTCCAGATCACTCACCTTCAGTATATGATGCAATATCTAAATTGCATAAAATTGCTGCAGAAATTCACACAGAGACTGGTACTTGGACTTTTTCTGGATGGTTTTGGGCTCTTGTTTCCGCTTGGGGCCGGAAACTACTGACTATCCTGTGTTTAATTATTTCCATATTTTTCACATGCTGTATCTGTATTTAGTGTTGTCCAATGTTCTGCTCCATGTGTATCACTTGTTGTTTGCCTACCAAAAGAAATATTACAGAAATGAAAGCACAACACATGTTAGATTAGGAAATAGCTGAAATGATGAGCATAAATATACAAGATGAATGTTTAGATTACCCCAGAGAGACTAATGTCTTCAGCTAATGCTGAAAGGGTCGTCTGTTGTAATTTAGTAGCGATTAGATTAAACATTAGCAGAAGACATCTTGGGGCATATTTATACTCCGTTTGCGCCGAATTTGCATCGTTTTTTTCGACGCAAATTTGACGCAAAACTAACTGCATATTTATACTTTGGCGTTAGACGCGTCTAGTGCCAAAGTTCATGGAATTAGCGTCATTTTTTTGCGTGAACACCTTCCTTGCGTTAATGATATGCAAGGTAGGCGTTCCCATCTTAAAAAATGACTGCGATGCTATTGCGTCGGATTTATACTCCTGGGCAAAAATGACGCCCGGGAGTGGGCGGGTCTAAAAAACCCGCATTTGCGCCGGATTTTAGCGCCTGGGTCAGGGCAGGCGTTAAGGGACCTGTGGGCTCAGAATGAGCCCAGAGGTGCCCTCCCCTGCCCCCAGGGACACCCCCTGCCACCCTTGCCCACCCCAGGAGGACACCCAAGGATGGAGGGACCCACCCCAGGGACATTAAGGTAAGTCCAGGTAAGTATTTTTTTTTATTTTTTTTGTGGCATAGGGGGGCCTGATTTGTGCCCCCCTACATGCCACTATGCCCAATGACCATGCCCAGGGGACAGAAGTCCCCTGGGCATGGCCATTGGGCAAGGGGGCATGACTCCTGTCCTTGCTAAGACAGGAGTCATTTCAATGGGGGATGGGCGTCGTAAAAAAATGGTGCAAATCGGGTTAAGACGATTTTTTTGCCTCAGCCTGACTTGCCCCATTTTTGGACGCCCAAACGCCATTTTTCCCTACGCCGGCGCTGCCTGGTGTACGTGTTTTTTTTTCACGCACACCAGGCAGCGCCGGTCGGCTAACGCCGGCTAACGCCATTCAATAAATACGGCGCCCGCATGGTGCTTCAGAATGGCGTTAGCCGGCGCTAATTTTTTTGGCGCAATACTGCGTTAGCGCAGTTTTGCGTCAAAAAGTATAAATATGGGCCCTTGTATTTAGCAACTATTGTGAACATTTCGCGGAATCCATTTTGTATATATGGCAGCCATTATCTCCGCCACATGCTGCCATGTGCTCGCCATGTGCTCTGTCCTACCTTCCTGTTAACTACTCTTGAAAATGTGTCTATTGACAAGTTATATTTAGCATCTCCCACTTTGCACATGCCCAGTAAGATCTGCAGCTGTTAGTAATTAGTAACCAACAGTAATGTGTCTACTAGTCCTTGAAAACTGTTAGCCCCTCCTACTTATCGGCTGTGCATTTCCATATGACCTTATATGTATATAAGTCTTGCTTCTATAATTGTACCACCTTCTTTTAACCCCTGCGTGGGTATAAAAGGACCATGCTCTCTTAGTTCAGTGTGCTACTTCAAACATTACCGAAGGGTGCTGTTTGAACTGTGGTACCACCTCATGAGGTTTAATAAACTTTGTCTTTTATTTTGGATTCTGTGCCAACTTCTTCCTATATGGTCTGAGGACTTTGTGCAGAGAAGGGTGAACCCCTTGCACTAGTAAGCCTTGCTGAGGCTTACTTCAACAAAGGTGCTGGGGAACGCTATGGAGGGTGGGTGACTGTCTGTTGGGGTAGTGATTGCAGGTATGGTGGATGTGCTGTATGTAGGTGTGTCAGTGTTTGTGGTGTCTGCTGGTGTGGTGACTGTGGGTAGGATTTGTGTGGTGGCTGGATCAGTGAATGTTGATATAGTGTATGCAGGTGTGTCAGGGTTGCTGTCAGTGATGCTGGGGTATCAGAACAGGTTGTAACTGTTGCTGTGTGTACATCTGAATGTTGCTTGTCTGCATGCAGGTGGTGTTTTTTGTGGTGCATGTGTTTGTCTGAGCTACCCTTGGATGTTGAGGTGGAGGAATGCCTGTCTGTCTGTGTGCTTTGACTGGGTCAGGGAAGAGGGGTTTGGGATTGGGTAAAGGAAGGTGGAGGGTTACGCGAGACAAAGGGTGACCCGCTGCCGTCAGTGTGGAGGACAGAGTGTGGGTAGGATTGGAGTGGTGGCTGGATAAGTGAATGATGGTGTAGTGTCTGCAGGTGTGTCAGGTTTGCTGTCAGTGATGCTGGGACTAGTGGGGGTGCCTGGGCAGGTTGTGACTGTTGCTGTGTGTGCATCTGAATGTTGCTTGTGTGCATGACGGTGATGTGTCTTGTGGTGCTTGTGTTTGTCTGAGCTACCTCTGGATGTTGAAGTGGATGCATGCCTCTCTGTCTGTCTGTCTGTGTGCTTTGGTTGGGTCAGGGAAGAGGGGTTTGGGATTGGGAAGAGAAAGGTGGAGGGGGGACAGGATCCAAAGGGTGACTGGCTGTTGTCGTTGTGGATGCCGGAGCCTGGATCTCTGTAGGCCAGCCAGTGCACTGTGAATGTTCTCCAGAAATGCATTACTCTGTTGGATCTGAGCTGCTAGTCCCTGGATGCAATTCACAATTGTTGACTGACCCACAGAGATCAACCTCAGGAGGTCAATAGCCTCCTCACTGGGGGCAACAGGGCTGACAGGGGCAGGGACAGAGGTGCCTGTGGGCAAAGGAGGCGCCAATCCTGTTGGGTAAGCGGGCACGGCCAAGTGGGTGGGGACCTACAGGGAGGGCGGTGGTAGTAAGGGGGGGTGGCAGACTTAGATGGTGCTGGGGTGGTCCCAGATGAGTCTTCCACCGCAAAGGAGGATTCTGAAGAAGAAGACGTGGATCCTGTCTCCTCCATAGTACTCCCCTTTCCCTCTGGGCCACTAGGTCCCACGGTGTCAGTGGTATCAGCATTTCAAATACCATGGCCAGCAGTTTTTCCACTTCACTGTACCCCATCTCCTTCAACCGCTGATGCTGAGAAACAGAGAGAGAGTTAGGGTCATCACATTCTTTACATACACGTACATTATACCATACACAAGAGTAACATCACATCTGTGTGTAAAACACCCCCAGGTCGGAACCATTTTGAACCAACATCATGTCACAACAACATACTTAGCATAGCCCTACATGACACAAATATCACACCCAACATAAGCCTAATATCTGACCACTACATCCCTATCCTCTCAGTTCAGCTCAAACACAATCTATTCCTGCATAATATTAAAAAAAATCAACATAAAAAGCGTGTCCCTATACAGAGCATCACTGTGGAACAACAAACCATCAATGGAAATCAGTGTTTACTTTGATTTCAAATTCATATCTTCTCCAAAACTACACTTGCTCAGTCCATTGCAAGATGTCATGTTCTATGAAAGTTACCTCATTACATTCCAATTACAATACAGCATTTTGCTTAGCTATCACATCTCTAAAATGTAACTGTGTTTAAATCGTTCCCAATGGCAAACAATTTAGATGCATCTACACCATTTGGCATGTTCACTTTTAAAGTACAATAGACTCCCAAACCATTTTTCCAGCATATGTATCAACTGTGTTTTTGCAAAGGATTGCATAGACATTCAGGACCTACTAATCTTAGTCATTCTCACATAGAAAACAAAGTCATGTACAGCAATAGGGGGATACTTGACACACAGGATACAACCACAGACAACCACAGGGAGCATACCAGCACCTTCAATACAATGGACACCTGCTGTGTGCATGAAGGCCACATACAATTCTACTAATCATGCTGAGTAACACCCTAAAGATGACCAGAACAAATGACCAACATCACTCTCAACACTTCAGACATTAGTCACCTTACATATTTGGAGTAGAGTTACACTGACATAAACCACTTCTAAAGTGACCATGATTGACATATACACCTAGAGTCCAGCAATTTGACTGACAACATATACCATTCTACCAACAAGTAACTGTGAACTACAACACCTGCAACACTATGTAGTCATAGTTAAATGTGCATATCCATACTAAAGAACTTCAAAACATATTCAGAATAGCAAAAGTAAGTATGCCACACCTAAATCTTAAATTCTAAAAATGGCAGGAAGTGCCAATGTAAACATGATGTTGAAAAAAACAGTGGACTTTGTACCAATATAGGAGATGTAGCTGTGTAGAATGGGCAAAATACATTGGCTAAGTGAATAGCAGGCTAGCAACTTACCTTTTCAATAACACGTACATGGTACAGATAGTCTGAACTCACATGTCTATGATATGTCTTGCACTAGGAATGTATAATTACTACCATGCTTTTCATCATGGTCAGTGTCCACCCTGATCAAACATCACATTTGCCAATGTACAGTCCACACTTAACAATGGGGACACCTGCTCACACCTCTGAGTAAGTTTGGAAAGTATGCCATGTGAAATATCTGAATGAGCTATCACCCTCACATGAAGTTGACATCTATTTCACAACTCAGGAATATTTGGCCTGTTTTTCACCTGTGAGACCCTATGTTGCACATAGAGCTAGATCCAGTGGAACAGGAATGGATTGAGACCTAAGAGCTGGACAACGTACCACCAGGAGATCTGGGCTATGGATCAGTAGGTGGGAGGAATGACACAGCAGGTTACACTTATGTGTTGCTATGTAGAGGAACACATATGACACAGTCACATGTGCATCACCACATGCTGTCATACAATAGGTTTACCATAGGTGAGTTGTTTTTCCCTATACACAATACCATGTCCACATCTGTTTATCAATGGTACCAACTGTACTTCTATGTGTTCCTAGGAGACCCTTAGTCTTTAGCACTTACCACATTGTTAAAGTTTAGATACATATGCATCAGTCTCTGAATTGGAGAGGGGTGTAAATGTCTGTAGTAAGTACTTACCACCTTGTGGCTGCTGTGCTGCCCTCAAACACCCATCCAACTCAGGATAGCCCACCACCAAAATGTGGGAAATTAGGGGGATCTCCGGGCCTCTGTGGTCTTTCGGGTTCAACGTCTCAAGTCGTCCTACCGCTGCTTACAGTGGGTGCTCCGCCGGCTGTGGACCCCCAGGGTCCACACTTGCTTGGTGATGGCATGCTAGATTCTCTTTGTTTTATGGGCGTTAACCTGCATGGATGACACAGACAAAAGGAGAAAGTCATGTTCACATGCACCATACCAACATAAGTGGTCGGAACACTTCAGTCACAGCACGTAAGCAAACATTTACATCCTCTAAGTTCGAACTCCTTCACAATTTAGCAATGCAGGCAGCTCACGTATGAAGTGGAGTGTCCCATACAACATGCATGATCAGTACATGGTATTGACTACACACATATGCCCAGCCACATGACTGTCCATAACATGGAGTGTCAAAAAAAATAATTTCTCATACCATCATTGTTGTCCATGCTGCAATCAATGCCTTGAACGAAGGAAGTTACATTACATACAATCTACCATGGGTCACTACTGTATGTCTGCCTATGCAAATGTACATATTTCCATACACCCAGACATGAGTGGTGAAACCTTCACTAATTCACATTTCATGTACACCATCATACACTCCACCTTTCACACATTGGCATACCATTAGACTCACATGCTCCTCTGGTGCAGCATATAGCTGTCCGTGCAGAGGTAGGACCTCCTCCATGAGATTGTTTGCTCTTCTGGGATGAAGGATGGGGCCCTATCACCTGCAGGACATGGCATGATAGCTCCCAGAAGCAGTACACATCAGCTCAGGTAGTGGAGATCTGGTTGGCAGCAGTGTCAGGAGTCAAGTGATCAATATTGCAGAAGATGGGGGTCATATCTGTCACGTACAGGACCATCACCACTGGCGGATATCACCATTGGCCCAAGTCCACCAAAGGAGCAATGTGTTACAATGGTAACATCCACCATGGTTGTAACCACCTCCTGCCATTACGACATCCACCAGCAGAGTGAGGTCACTTCTCATGTCCAGTACAGTAGGTAGGAAAGCTGCCATTTTGATGCAATTATATGTGTTGAGAAGTATTGGAATCTGAGTCATTAACAGTTCCCTACATTGTGCGAAATATCAGTGAGTGTTGCTTTTATGTATAGTAGTCTAGTTGTGCATGTGAGTAGTGAAAGCTGTGTGACAGAGGAAATGGTCTAAATGGAAACGTACGCCTATTCTCAGTATCCTATGTGCATCGGTAATATATCATAGGTGCAACAAATATGTTTCACATGTACACTAAGTTGGACAATCAAATGCTGATAGTCACAGATGGATATACGTGTATAGCACATTAGAGGATTCAGGGAATGTGAATCAAGGGGAGTGTCATAGGATACATAGCAAGAGGCTCTACTTCAGGTGTCATATGCTGTGTCTGACATTCACAGCAGATATGTCAGACTTGTATATGAACATATTCATCATGTGTATTTGTAAAAGTCACCTACAATCAAATTGTTTTTCCTCAAAGTTACCCTGGCATGAGGAGAGGAAGGCAATTTCTAGTGTACCACCCACTAGTAGACTTGCACACCATGAGGACAGACATATAATACAGATCTATCATCTGAATAGGTAGACAATCATGGATCTTTGTGATCAGTTGGAGCCATATCTATGCCTGCAGTTCGCAATCACAATGGCAAGTTTTCACTGCCAGGACATATCTGGAGGAGCCCTCCTCAGCTCACCCAACAAGGTCATTTTGTGACATAGAATTGATGGCTGGCATGTCACCCCCTATTTACCATCATCCCTCAGGTCTTAGGTAGCTCCAATGCCAATGAGTCAGTAGTACATGCACTTTGTAATTTGGTATTGTGTACAGAACAAAGGACCAATACATATGCCTCCTGGATTGTAGGAAGACTGACATTTCCCTAACTTCTCTATCCCGTGGGTTAATAGTGTATGACACCTAAGCTGACAATCATAAGTTACTGGCAGTATCTGTGTTTGCAAATCTAGAAATAAATGTGTGGAGATGTAGAAAAAAGCTGAATTGACTTCTGGCTATGTTACAATCCCAGTGCAATTAGTCTCCTGGTGATAGAGTACACTTGTGATGCCCATAACAAAGGATGTACAATACAGAGAAACATGTTGACACTATAGTTGGTATGCATGACAGTTGTACATAGTTGATAAATTACACTTACACAGGACCTGTGTAGAAGTGTGGTTTATTGGGGAGTGCAAAACAATATTGGATTCATTTTGAGTTTGGCGGAAGGAAATGTTCATCCGCCAAACTCCGACAGTCAGGTTGCCATCAGCATGGCCGCTTTCCCTTGAACCCCATTAGGACTTTCCTGCTGGGTCAGCGGGATGAAACAGTGTTTCTACCTGCTGGCACAGTGGGAAACAGCCTACAACATTGACGCCGGCTCATAATTGAGCCAGCGGCAATGCTGCAGTGTGTAGGGTACACAGGCACCTATCGCACAGTTCACTGTCTGCAAAGCAGATGGTCCTGGCCATGGGGGCCCCTGCACTGGCCATGCCAAGTCATGGGGAGTGCTACCGCCATATAAAAGCTATTGGGCGGGGGGGTCGTAATCCCCAAGGTCGTGCTGCTTGCAGCGCCGACCTGGCAGATTAGGACCTCCAGCACCGCCAGGCCCTCTGTGGTGGTCAGACCGCTACAGTGACCATGGTGGTCTGAGGACCACCAGGGTCCTAATGACCTCCTATGTGTTAATAGTTACCGAAAAAAACACAAAGTAAACAGTGAAGGGTTCAGTCATGGTGGCTGAAATCATCAAGGTAGCTTCTACACCATTAGGAAACATAAGTCCAGTGTCCTTGCACCACATAAAAATGGAGTTAGGTTTCAGAACAGTCAACAGGGTGTATCTATGGCACACTAGGGGAACCCGTCAGGAGAGGTTTACTTCCTGGCAGTGGGTTTTGTGTTAGCATCTGATCGTCCTGGATGTCTGGGTGGACGTCCGCTTTTGTGGGTGGTTCCTCTGCTATAGAGGGTGGGGTGCCTGAGGCATGTCCTTTCCCTGGCAGGGACTCCATTCCACTAGCAGCCACCAATGTTGAAGGCCCTGAAGAGTCGTTACTAGTGGAAGAGGCCTGATGTTGTGGGGCAGACCTACTCGGGGTAGTATTAACGTCCCTCAGCACCACAACAGTGGAAGCCAGTATGTCATTTTGTGCCTTCCACTACTGCATAACTTCCTACTGGTTGTCAATCTGCAGCTGTTGGATTTACCCATCATGGTGACTACATGGCCCCTCATGCCTTGGGAATTTTGGTAGGCTGCCAAGACTTGGGAGATGGTTTCTTGATAAATATTATCCCTTGGAGCACCCATCTTCTGACCCACACCATACTTCCTACACACCTTACACCCACATGCCTGTGCCCTTGCCACAGTGTGCCTACTCCCAGTGGTGGCAGGACCATTATTGTCAGGGGTGACAAGATGAGACTCAGGTACCTGTTCTGGGGAACACACAATGGATGAAACAGTCCTAGGGACACAGGTTTAGTGGGTGAAAGGTTGCCTGTGATGCTGATGCAACAGGGCTCAGAGGATTCGCTGTGGGCAGGGTGAGGCTGGCAGTAGTTGACTGACCAGGTGTTCCTGATGGACCAGCTTCATCCTCAGTGTCTACACATCTATTGGTGTTGTCCTCACAGCAGCCTTCATCCAGAGAGGTAGTGGCATTTTCTGGTAGCCTCTCCATGGTGGCAGTGGCAAGGCTACCGGTGGGAGAAGTGGAACACAGAGTTGCAGTAAGTGATACAACATGCAATGTTTCATTTAGAGTATTAGCAATATTGTGGGAGATGCACACAGTGCCTTAACAATGATCCCAAAAAATGCTAATGACAGCTGCTGCAAAATCTGACTTAGTACAACATGAAACTCTGTAATTTCAATACCATACACCATGCTTACAGATGTTAAACTGTGTTGGTAGTCATTAGTCTGCTGATACCATCCTATGTTGTCTAACTATTGACCTGGGAGTTTACCTTTGTGCCTAGTGACCTGTCTGGCATGATACATGGCACAAGAAAAGCTGGACAATGCAAAATATTTTCAGAGTAGGGACACAGTATGTGAGAAAGCAATAGAAGTTGACCTCTGTCTGGATGTACTGCATGTGCATGTACTTTTGCATCTATATTTCAAGCCCAGGTGAGTAGATTACAATCTTAGGATTCTTTTTTCTAAGAGCAGTTGGAAGGGGCACTCAGCTGTAGCTGTGTTTTGCTTGAAATGATAATGGGAGTGGGCCTTTTAATTGCTGTCATTGCCTTAGACTGTTTCACAGTTGGACATTCATGATGGGTTAAGTTGGTAGTTAGTTTCACATGCACGACATCTGACTTTTGGTGCACAGTTCAATTTTTCTTAATGGTGGGATAATGCCTTCTGGGAGTTGTAGTGCTATCAGTTCCCAGTACTTCACCCACCTTCCAGTCCCAACAGCTGCGGTGCCAGATGAGTTTAGTGGATATGTGGCATGCCAGTGAGGGGTTTTAGGGCATTTAAATAGGTGCGTGGTTTGTTAATTGAGGTGGTTAAGGTAGTGAGGGTGCATGCAGAACAAAACTATTGGGTGACATGGGTGGCCCACTGCCAGTCTTTATTGCCATCAGCTGGTGCCTTGATGCCATGGAATGTACCTTCCCCCGGAAGGTCATTCCACCTCTTCCTGATGTCCTTCCTTGTGCATGGATGACTGCCTGCAGCATTGACCCTGTTGACTATCCTTTGCGACAACTCCATTTTCCTGGCTATTGATGTTTGCTGGACCTGTGCTCTGAACGGGTGTGGCTCTACCCTTACAATTTTATCCACTATGACTCTCAACTCATCATCAGTGAAACATGGGTGTTTTAGTGGGGACATGGTAGTGATGGTAAAAAAGGTGAGGTAGTGTTAAAAGAAAGAGGCTAAAAACATAATTGATGAAGTGCAGGTGCTGTGATGTGAGTGGGTGATGGTTGCTGTGTGTTGTGTGTAAGAGTAAATTGTGTGTTGTGCAGGTGTGGGATATATGCGTGGTGAAATGTGTATGCATGTCAGAAGTTGTTTTAAGAAATCTGCATTGGTTATTGCTCCTCTGTGGCTGTGTGTGGTGTTTTGTTTGCAAAGCATTGTGGGTTGTATAAGGGTGTGTTATGTAGAGGAGAGTGTAGGTGTGTCAAGTGTGTGGATGTGTGGAATTTTCAAACTATCCAATGTGGTGTTGTGTTCAGTGTGATGTAAGTTGAGACCGCAGCAGTTCACACCGCCAATGTTTTTTTGCCATGGAAGAACCACTGTTGTTATTTGTGCATCGGAATCTGATGGGAGGACTTTTGTTGGGCTGGCGGTGCTGGTGGTAGATCTGCCTCTTTTCTGTCCTCCAGTGTCCTGGCAGTTTCTAAAAATTGTCTGTTTTGGGGCAGACTTCACATTGTGACCCTTAATACTGTGGTCGAATTTCCACCAACATGGCAGCCTTTTGGCGTCCACCACTGCAACAGTCTACCCAAAAGATTACCAAAGTATTAGTAATGAACCCCTCTGTGTTTTTGCAAAGCATATGTCAGCAGCCGCAGGAAGTGGCTTGTTCCTATCTGTTGTATGATAGGAACATCCTGACATGCTGAGGTTGTGTGAGTGTTCAGAACTGACAAAAGTGACTTTATTTTCTTTAGTGTGTTGAAGCACCTTCAGTATGTGTGGAATGTCAGAAGGAAGATGTGACCTGTGGGAGCTGATAGTTTAGACAGTGTGTTGGCTGAATGATTTTAAATTGACAGAATTTCATTCATACTACTTTGATGACGAAACTGTAAATCCATGTTTATGATTGTCATTACATATTTGTTTGGATTTGTTTCTAAGTGCTAAAGTGTTTAAAGGGATGGTCCTAAATAAACTAAAAAGTAGAGAAACAAAGGTCAAGATTTATTAACGTTTGCATCAGGGTTGCATCACTTTTAATACAACCCGATGCAAAATGTATTTTTGGACTTACTAAGCTTTGCAACGCCTGATTTCCTTAGTTCTGTGTGGCTTAGCAAAAATAAAAAGTAATGCAACACAGGGCATATTCCTACTTTGTATACTTTGCATCAAGGAGGCATTCCTTTGGTATAGCGTAGGCATTCCCATGCATCCACCCATAGATTTTGATGCACACCCAGATTTACTAAAGGAAGTTAACCTGGGTTTTTGCCAAAATGGTGTGCATATACTGTACAAGGCAGGTGTATCAAGGAAAAATATCAATTTCTCCTTATTCCTTCCTCCTTTTCTCTGTCCTGCATTCTACAGCACTCATTCAATGAGGAATATGCCTCTAAGGAATGTTTTGTGCAGAAAAGTATCCCTTCCTGAACAAAAATAATCCTGCTCCTGTTGAAGTGTTTTTAAGATTTATACTTTGTGTGTCATTAACAGTGTGTAGTATGCATATTCCAACATGGTTTTAAATTTATAGGCTGATATAAAATGGGTTAGTGTCTCAGGACTAAAAAATTTAACATTGTTATTCTATGTGCTTTGATTTGTTGAAGAAATTATACATTTGCTCACACCACGAAGAATCTGCATAGCTGTTAATTTAGTACGCAAGAATTAAGTGCCTAATTATGACCCTGGCAGACAGAGCACCGTACTGCCAATGAGGCATTACGGCATGACGATGATCTCACGGGTCTGGCAGATTAGTCAGGACATCGGCATTGGCTTCAGCTCTAAGGGTGAGCCAAGGCCACTGCCAGCTGCACTGACTGTGCTGCCAGCACAGTCGGTATGCACACTGTTGCCATGGCAGGCAGTGGGTGTACCAACTATGCTAGCAGGGGGTCCAGTGCGCTGCCCATGACATGGGCAATATCAGTGCATAGGCCTCCCCGTGGACCCTTCTCTGCCTATCTGCCAACCTTTTCAAGGCTGTGTCCCCGCAATGAAAGGGTTGATGGAAAAGCATATCGTAATATGGATGTCTGTCCCACTGCTGGCACTGCCTCCATATTATGCCGCTCTCCAACCACCTCAATGGGTCAGGAGTTGGCGATGGTGGTGGTTCTGTGGCGGTCAGACTGGCACCATCCAAATCGAGTGGTCAGACCGCCACAGGACATGGGGGTCGCACCACCAAAGCCAGTCAGCGGTCTTCTGACTGCTGTATTTATAATCACGCCCTGAGTAAAAAAAAACTTGATTTTGGGGGTGAGCCAGAGATATTTCTGAGTTTTTCTATGCTTTTAGGGATTCTGAGTGACTTTCTAATGATTTTGCCACTCATTGGGATTTAGAATATTTTTAGATTTTGGCGTACTTTGTATAACTTTACATCTGAGAAAATCTATAGAATTTTGAATCTGTACGGCTTATTTTGAATATTTGTAGAAAAACCTTTAACTTTACATTCATCTACAACACAGGTATTGAGTGGACTGGATTATTTAATAAATTGTATTACTCCGCTGTGTTTGATATTTTGTGAGATGGCTTAACGTGGGAAGATGTTGTCTCTTGAAATTGAAGTTCAACACTAACTCTGATCCAGTAAATGTGGGAGAGTTGATTTAGTTACATTTTTGCGTTATCTAAATTTTGGGGTATCATTTTGCTCCCACAAAATGTGTTAGCAGAGGATAGTTGCATGTTAAAGAACTTCCTTTCCCTATAGGGGGTCCCCTATGGATCCCTCTTTCCCTCTTTTACCCAGTCCACAGTGATAGTGGATTTTCCTTTGTAGAGCTTCAAGGATTGAGAGTTTGCTTAGAAACAGGATGTGCAGGGCTGTTCCTGAGCCCTTTGTAGAGTAAGTATGACTAGGGTATAATGAGTTTGATGACGGAGTGTGATTTTGGAGTGTTTATGTTATGCTGTTGAAGTTTGTGTTGTGAAATTGATTGGTATGCTATGTGCAAGGTGTCTGGCTATGCAATGCTGATTTGGGTTCATCTGGTGATTTTTGTTCGGAAATGTTTTGTTAATTATTGATTGGCTTGGTTATCAGATTTGTTATACAAGAACTTGAGATATTGTGATTGCGTCTGTATAAGGTAGGGTGATTTGTGTAGGTTCACATGCATGCAGATAGGGCTCTCCGAACAAATTAGTTTTTTTTCCAGGGTTCCTCATCTAATGTTGAGCAATGTGTTTTGCTCCTAAGTGTACAAGAATATTTGAATTAGCATTTGTAGATTGCCACTTGATGGGGTCTATCTGCTTTTTCTTGTAGCTGCTCCTGTTTCAGTTGTTTGCGACATTTGTCTTACTTTAATTTCTGATATTCTTGCTGGTATTTGGACAAAATATATTGTGATACAAACATATTGTGTCAAGAACAATGTGATTACAGAAATATCATTGACAGGAACATCTAAGGTAAAAATATTGTTTTTAGCATTGTTTTTATCATTGTAAAAATATTGTTGTAGAAGATATCATTGTATGCAATACCATTTGTTAATCTGGATGTCATTTATTGAAGCGTGTTTTGTTCCATGTGTTTGTTAATTTTTTTATTCGTGCTTTTTTAGATAATTAAATAGTTATGAAATTGTTATAATTCGTATTTTTAGTTTTACTAATGTATATAAATAATGGTTTTACTTTTTTTTATATTATATTAGTTTTTAAGGGGATGAGGGTGGGGACATTTGTTTAAAAATATTTTAAATTAAAAGTATGGTAATCATTTTAATGATATGAAAGTTATTATTTTAGATTACTTTTTTTACTTCAATGTTTTCAATTAATTTTAATTTAATGTTAATTAAACAGCACATGAATAGCATGGTGAAAATATATATTTTAATGTTAAAATAAAATTATTTACTAAAACCCTTTATAAAATAAAAATTTTGAACATTTCTCTACCAAAGTAAAATAAAGAGCCATTATACTGAAATCTCAAACTGTAAAAGCTTTCTGCAAACTATTTTTAGTTTACATCATTTTTTAAATGTTTTTGTCATTTGAATATTTTTCATACATTTTAACTTAAATTTAATGTTAAATGGAATATAGATTAGTGGTTTTCCATTTTGTTTCTTAAAATATAACAATATTTAAAAATATGTCATAAAAATGTAAAATAATTAGAAATTATGTTTATGTGAAAAATCCTAATAATAAAAACATACATACTTTTAATTATTTATATATAAATATTTGAAATTATGTTTTTCAATGATTAAAATAAAAGATTGGTTTAAATTATTTTCTAATCTATGATAATTTTGGATCACAATTTCATGTCTTTTTTATGGTAAAAAGCTTACAAATAGTAGTAATTTTTTATATTTATATTAATTCTTATTTTTTATCAAATCAAATCATTAACATTTATAAAGCGCGCTACTCACCCGTGCGGGTCTCAAGGCGCTAGGGGGAAGGGGGTTACTGCTGCTCGAAGAGCCAGGTCTTGAGGAGTCTCCGGAATGCGGAGTGGTCCTGGGTGGTCCTGAGGCTGGTGGGGAGGGTGTTCCAGGTCTTGGCTGCCAGGTAGGAGAAAGACCTCCCACCCGCCGTGGAGCGGCGGATGCGAGGAACGGCAGCGAGCGCGAGGCCGATGGAACGGAGGTGACGGGTGGGGGCGTAGAAGCTGAGGCGTCGGTTGAGGTATTCAGGTCCCTTGTCGTGGAGGGCTTTGTGTGCGTGGGTGAGAAGTCGGAAGGTGATCCTTTTGCTGACTGGGAGCCAATGCAGGTGTCTCAGGTGTGCGGAGATGTGGCTGTTGTGGGGTACGTCGAGGATGAGGCGGGCGGAGGCGTTTTGAATACGTTGCAGACGTTTTTGGAGTTTTGCGGTGGTCCCAGCATAAAGGGTGTTGCCGTAGTCCAGGCGGCTAGTGACTAGGGCGTGGGTCACGGTTTTTCTGGTGTCGGTGGGGATCCAGCGGAAGATCTTTCGGAGCATGCGGAGAGTGAGGAAGCAGGAAGATGATACGGTGTTGACTTGTTTGGTCATGGTGAGAAGAGGGTCCAAGATGAAGCCGAGGTTGCGGGCGTGGTCTGAGGGGGTTGGTGCGGTGCCAAGGGCCGTGGGCCACCAGGAGTCGTCCCATGCGGTCGGGGTGTTGCCGAGGATGAGGACTTCCGTTTTGTCTGAGTTCAGTTTTAGACGGCTGAGCCTCATCCAATCTGCAACGTCCTTCATGCCGTCTTGTAGGTTGGTCTCAGCGCTGGCGGGGTCCTTGGCGAGGGAAAGTATAAGTTGAGTGTCTTCGGCGTAGGAGGTGATGATGATGTTGTGCTTGCGTACGATGTCAGCGAGGGGGCTCATGTAGACATTGAAGAGTGTCGGGCTGAGCGAGGAGCCTTGAGGGACGCCGCAGATGATCTCAGTGGGGTCTGAGCGAAAAGGTGGGAGGTAGACTCTTTGAGAGTGGTTGGAGAGGAAGGAGGCGATCCAGTCCAGGGCCTGGCCTTGGATCCCGGTGGAGCGGAGGCGGGTTATTAGGGTACGGTGACAGACGGTGTCGAAGGCAGCCGAGGGGTCGAGGAGGATGAGGGTGACTGTTTCACCGTTGTCCATCAGGGTTCTGATGTCGTCTGTGACTGAGATGAGGGCGGTTTCAGTGCTGTGGTTGGTTCGGAATCCGGATTGTGAAGGGTCGAGAAGGTTGTTGTCTTCCAGGAAGTTGGTAAGCTGTTTGTTGACGGTCTTCTCTATTACCTTGGCAGGGAAGGGGAGGAGCGAGATGGGGCGGAAGTTCTTCAGGTCACTTGGGTCAGCCGTGGGTTTCTTTAGTAGGGCGTTGACTTCGGCGTGTTTCCATCTTTCGGGGAAGGTAGCAGATGAAAATGAGGAGTTGATGATGGTCTGGAGGAGCGGGGCGATGATGTCGTCGGCTTTATTGAAGATGAAGTGAGGGCAGGGGTATGAGGGGGCGCCGGAGTGGATCGAGTTCATGGTGGTTTTCGTCTCTTCAGTGTTGATGTGGGTCCAGGCGTTGAGGGTGATGGCAGGGGGTGTGGGTTCTGTGTTGCTTGGCTGTGTCTGGTCTCCGAAGCTGTCGTGGAGGTCGGTGATCTTGCGATGGAAGAAGGTGGCGAGGGAGTTGCACAGGTCTTGTGAGGGCGTGATGGCGTTGGCGTTGGCGTTGGGGTTAGAGAACTCTTTAACGATGCTGAAGAGTTCTCTGCTGTTGTGGCTGTTTTTGTCCAGTCTGTCGGTGAAGAAATTCCTTTTGGGTATTAAACCAAAAGTGGATCATGAACAGCTAAATATTTCTGAAAAGTAAACATATTTCTGAATTTAGCAAGGAGTCACTTATGTGGATCCTTCAAGGGTTTCATATATAAAGTAACAGCTGAAATAAATTAACTGTACTTTGCAATGGGTTTTCGTTGTATACGGATCTGCAGCAATTTATTTGATACAATATAAAGAGTGAAAATAGGTATCAAGGAAACCTATGTATTTCCAAAATGAGCACCAAGTATGAAGTTCAGAAGCAGTGGTTATTTGCACATCTCTGAATTCAGGGGCCCCATGCTAGCATGTGAATTACAGGGCATTACGCAAATTGACTTCTTTCTTACATATTGTCTGACATTTGGAAGGCAGAAAGGTAAATAAAGAGAATTGGCAATAGCACTTGTTCTTCTATTCTGTGTTCCTCCAAGTCTCACAATAAAAATGGAACCTCACTGCCTAGTGCTCGCTACCGGAAATGCCCCAAAAGGCAACATGGACACATCTCATTTTTACAATGAAAACTGACTTGTTTTTTGGAAAGTGTCTAGCTGTGGATTTTTGGCTGTAGCTCAGCTGGCACTTAGGGAAACCTTCCAAACCTGTACATTGTTGAATACTAGACACCGAGGGGAATCCAGGGTGGGGTGACCTGTGGGGCTCTCACTGTGTTCTGTCACTTAGATTCCTTTCCAAACCTCAAAATTGGACTAAACATCTCTTTTTGGAGCTACAAAGTTCTGGAATCTGAGGGAAGCCACGAACTTCCTTCCGCCCAGCATTCTCCCATCTCTCCCAATAAAAATGGCACCTCACCTGTGTGGGAGGACTTAGGGGGTTATTAAAACTTTGGAGGAGGTGTTAATTCGTCCCAAAAGTGAGGTAAAGTGACGGATATACCACCAGCCGTATTACGAGTCCATTATATCCTATGGAACTCGTAATACGGCTGGTGGTATATCCGTCACTTTACCGTCACTTGGGACGGATTAACACCTCCTCCAAAGTTGTAATAACCCCCTTAGTGTCTGCGACAGGAAATGCCCCAAAACACAATGTGGACACATCACATTTTCCCAAAGAAAACTGACATGTTTTTCACAAATTACCTAGCTGTGGATTTTGGCAGCTAGCTCATACGGTACCTAGGGAAACCTGCCATAGTACATAGGGGCCCATTGTATTCAATGGCATGCCCCTTTTTAACGCCTGCTCTGAACAGGCATTAAAAGTGCTGAAAGAAATTAACCAAGGAAATCCCAATTATCATCAGCCCCCCTAATGAGGGAAAGCCCCCTTTGCATACATTATGACCGGTGCAGGCATAATGTAGCACAAAGGGTTATAAAGTGGTGCAATGCATGCATTGTGCCACTTTGTAAATATGGTGCTGCCTTTTTGGCCTTCTAACTCCACGTTATCATAAAAGAAATATGCTAATGCAGCTTTTGAATGGCACTAGGGGTCCTTAAATATGCCCCTTAGTGTTGAACACCTTCCTCCAGGAGGGTAAGACTGGAGAGGGAACAGTAAATGTCACCCCTCTAGTGTCAAACACCTTCCTCCAATTTTGTTAGACTGGACTGCGAATAGTAAACGTCCCCCCTTCACTGTCCGACATCTTTCCACAGTAATGCTAGACTGAAGCATGAATAGTAAATGTCACCATTTAGTGTTCAACACCTTTCCCCAATATGGTTATACTGGGATATGAATAGCAAATACCACCCCTTTAGTGTTCAACAACTTCCTTCATATGGTTAGATTGGAGTCGGATTAGTAAAGGTCACCCCATAGAGTCCAGCATCTTTTTCCACTATAGTTAGACTGGAGTGGAAATAGTAAATGCCTCCCATTTAGTCTCCAACATCATCCCCCAATATGATTAGATTGGAGTGGCAATAGTAAATGTCACCACCTTAGTGACCTGAACCATCCTCCAATATAGGTAGATTGAAGTGGGGATAGCCACCCCTTTAGTTTCCACCACCTTACCTCAATATGGTTAGATTGAAGTGGGGATAGTAAATGTCACCCCTTTAGTGTCCAACACCTCCCCCAAATTTGGTTGTGCTGAAGTGTGAATAGTAAATGCTACTCGTTTAGTTTTTAGCACCTTCCCACAGACTGGAGCGGTAATAGTAAAGGTCACCCTTTTAGTTCGCCACTATGATTAGAATGGAACGAAAATAGCAAACATCACTCCTTTAGTGTATAAAGCCTTCTTCCAATGTTGTTAGACTGGAGTGAGAATAGTAAACTCACCCCTTAAGTGTCCAGCACCTTTCATCAATATGGTTAGATTGATGAAGGAATAGTAAATGTCACTTGTCACCTTTTTAGGGCCTCCTTACGAGCTTGGAGGTCAGACCGCCAGACCACCATAATGGCAGCTGCCAAAAGACCACTATGTTGGAGGTCATGCAGACCGCTGTATTACGAGTTACACAGGCAGGACTGACAAAAGCCAGCCAAAAAGAAAACCCTGCCAGGAATTTGGAGGGCAGGAAATAAGTGGCCCCACTACCAGCACCAACAACCCAACAACCAACCACTGAACCTATTACAAGTACTAAATTGCATTGGCGGTCATGCCGTGGTGATCCTCCAATGGTGGTCCGAACCACAGTGGTTAGCGGCCACCATATTGAATGATTTAAAAAACAACGCAGTTGACACATATTCAAACACCTGACACACCTACAAACCACCTTATAAAGCACACCGCTTCACACATCACAATCCTTTGCAACTCACACACACAAAATATACCATCGAGTGCTCCAAAAAAGAAGACTTTAAACTTAATTGGCATCCCTCCATCTCTCCCTGAGTAAATATTCCACACTCTCTACACACCCACATCACACCCATTTGCACACCTCCAATCCATTTACCACCCATCACCTTCTCAATTTCCAACACCTATTTTTATCATTGATTATTTCATTTCTCCACCAGGGAACTCCTGAAAAATCCATGCTTCACTGAAAATGAGTTAAGAGTCATGGTGGAAGAAATCATTAGAGTAGAGTCACATCTATTTGGAGCCCAAATCCAGCACACTACTATCGCAAATAAAATTGAAATATGGCAAAGAATAGTCGACAGAGTGAATTCTGTAGGCCTCATCCTGCACACAAGAGACAACATCAGGAAGAGGTTAAATGACCTCAAGGGAATGGTATGTTCCTTTGGATCCAGGCACCAGCTGCTTGTCCAGAACACTGGTGGTGAGCCCCCACCTCCTCCCTCATAACTCACATCATGGGAGGAAAACATCTTGGCCATCCTGCATTGGGAGGGTTTGATAAGAATACCTGGGGAAGCCACAACAGGAATAATAGCTCCAAAATGTATTGGCATGCATGCTCACTGCTCAACATTTGCCACCCTCACTGCTGCACCACTCAGTAGTCCAGTGTCCACCTGTCCACAGGCCCCTCTCTGGTCAACAACATGTGAATTCGACCCACCTGGGGGACCTACATATTGGTATAGTGAGTATAGCACAGGGATTGGCAGCACTATAAATCCCAGCAGGCCCTGTCCCAACATTACTAAAACCAGATCAGTGTTTCATACTCAAAATTTACATTTATTACAAACTCCACATTGGTGTGTACTCACCTGAGAGTGGCATCTGTACGGTCTGTAGGTTGGACAGAACTGACAGGAATGTTAAAGACAGGAGGCACTGCTACTCTTACTCTACTCAGCCACAACATTGTCCTCTGCCACTATGATCCTTCTCACTCTACTCAACCAGTAAACTGTACTCACCTGAGGGGATGTCATATGTACAGTCTATGGGTAGGACATGCACTGACAGCAATGCTAAGGCCACAAGGCACTGCTACTCTCACTCTACTCAGCCACAACACAGGCCTCTGCCACTATGACCCTTCTCCTTCTACCCAACCACTAAAAGGTACTCATCTGAGGGGATTGAATCAGTACAGTGTGTGGGTAGGACAGGCACTGACAGCAATGCTAAGGCCAGAAGGCAACCTCTATTCAACCAATAAACTGTACTCACCTGAGGGGTAGACCTGTGTATATTGTGTGTATATCTTGAAGTAGCATGACTGTATTTCCAAAGAAGGCTTGTCCTTGTAACTCCAAGAACGAGGCCAGTGTCCATATAATAATGTGCATCTGCCTGTGAACTCACAGATGTGGTAAACCCACCTGGGAGGAACCAAGATACAGATTATGGTATGCTTTGTGATGTGGCTAACCACCTAGATCCATCTTGAGCAGCTATAACTAGATGCAAAAATTGTGGAATGGAAGGACAGCTCAAACAGTGTGCCAAAAACATCAAAGACAGATCAAAGGCACCAAAATGCATCATATGAATGGTATTGGCAGCAGGCTCATTCCCAAAGTACTAACCACATGATGGCAACTTTCACATATACAACAAGGTTCTGGATCTGCCTGCATGACAGTCACCTAGGTCTTAAGATGGCATAAACCACACCCCGCCAAGCCACTGTTTTCACTGCACTGCTGGCAAGATATAAGTATATGACCATCCCTACAAGTGCCAGTGAACTCAGACATCCTTAAGCTAGTTGACTGAAATTGGAATTGGTATGTTACCAAAATGTCAGGTCAACACAGTTGATAGCATGTGTGTCTGTCACATTAGTCAAATTGGCAAATCCAATGTGTAAATGGCCTTAGTCAAATGTCACTGTCAACCATTGGAGGTAGATGTCACAATACAATTTGTAACATTCTGTTTCTCACATCAACAGATCTACCTACCATTTGGAAAACAAAGACCACTCAAGAGACTGCTACTACCTCAGTGAATGAAGCCCTCTATGAGGACAACACTTCTAGATGTGTGGACGTTGAGGATGTTGTAGTTTAGCAACGATTAGATTAAGCATTAGCAGAAGTCATCTTGTATTTGTAACTATTGTTCGCAGAATCCATTTTGTATTCATGGCAGCCATTTTCTCTGCAACATGCTGCCATGTGCTCACCATGTGCTCTGTCCTACCTTTCTGTTAACTACTCTTGAAATCTGCCTAGTGACAAGTTATATTTAGCATCTCCCACTTTCGCACATGCTCAGTAAGGTCTGCAGCTGTTAGTCCTTGAAAACTGTTAGCTCCTCCTACCTGTCGACTGTGCATTTTCCACCTGACCTTATATGTATAGAAGTCTTGCTTCTATAATTATACCACCTCCTTTTAGCCCCTGCGTGGGTATAAAAGGACCATGCTCTCTCAGTTCAGTGTCCTACTTCAGACATTACCTAAGGGTGCTGTTTGAACTGTAGTACCACCTCATGAGGTTAATAAACTTTGTCTTTTATTTCAGTTCCTGTGCCAACTTCTTCCTACATGGTCTGAGGACTTTGTGCAGAGAAAGGTGAACCCCTTGCACTAGTAGGCCTTGCTGAGGCTTACTTCAACAAATTGACGCCCGAACAGGGACTCATCGGTGACTCGGACGCCCAACGAATTGGTCGCGACGAAGGATTGGGATCTCACTGCGGACGATCAATGCCTGAGGAGACCCGAGTCTTGGCAACCGCAGCGTTTTTCCCTTCTTTCTAATTTGACCATCAAGGTGGCGCCGGTCCTCGACTGAGATCCTTTTAGTTCATTCGTCATGCAGTGACCATTTGGTTGATTTTAGAACTTGGCAGTTGGAACCTGGACACCCTGTGATTGGTAAGAGCCGTTTTACGGCACTTGCTGTGGGTTTTGATGCCTTTGTTTGGTAATGTAGTTTAGCACTACTTACTGTGGCTCTCGTGTTTTGGGTGACTAGTCAATTTGTGTCCTTTGAATTGATATATAAATTGCAATTTATATAGGCAGGCAATGAGGAGAATTTTCTCCAATTTAATTTTGATTTGAACGGCACCTTAAGTGCTACTTTGATTATAATATTGCATATTTTGCACTATTTTTGGCATGCCTGCTTTTAGCGCACTTCGTAGGATGTGTTGCTTTTGTAATGGTACCAATTTGAGACTGGAAGAATCGCAACCGGCACCCCCAGAGGGGACACCCAATAGAGATATGTATGTTAAACATGGTCTTTCTTCTATAATGTACAGTACATTATGGAATAAATACACTCGTGCGGATCCTGATTTACGTTGGCCTATGCATGGGTCATTTGCGAAAGATTGAGTATGTGGAACAATGTATATGTAAGCGAAAGTCTAGGCAAGATATGTTTGACTGTGTACGAATGTGGGAGGAAGAAGTGCGTGGACGAGTGAAGCGTGAGCAAGCCTTGCTTGAGAAAGAGCAGCGGAAGAATGTATATGTGAAAGCATTGGAAATGAGAAAGAAAGAAAGAAATTACTTAAAGGAGCTAGAAGAGAAAGAATGTAAATTACAGGTAACTGGCCAATACACCGTTAGGCAACCTCTCTATCCTATCCTTAATAAACCACATGATGATTTATTATTACTAGATCGCCCTCCGCGTCCGTATGTCGTTCCTTCTGCCCCTCATGAGTTAGCTGAGGTCTCCAGTTCGGAGCAACAGAAGATGCGAGACAGTCGCTCTATGTTGCCTGCTGACCGTGCGTCTGAGCTTCGATCTATTGCTCGTAAAACAATTCGTAGCGTTGTCTCTGCTTCTGAACTTTTAGACAACATGAAAGGGTGGACAGAAAAGGAGCAGCTATATTTTACTGAGGCATTTGGCACAAAAGTTATTGAACTATTTCGGAAATATTCTGATGAGTTAGAGCCCGATGATGTAGCAGCTGATCATAAGCAAATGCGTGATGGTCTTTTTGTTTATTCCCAGGTGGCTGATGCAATCAGGCGTTTGGTGAAATTATGTGTTGCAGCAGACTGTTTGCGAGAGGAGAAAAGGGCTGTGGACGTAGTTGCACGGACATCTCAGACCGGCGGGGTGCAAGCTTCCATCTTCGGAACAGATAAGACTATGATAGTTCACGCGAAACCAATGCGGGAGGCCGCGCCTTTGTATGTTCCTCCTAAAGGATTGGGTACAAGTGATGATAAAACTTCTGTTGATGCTAAGGGTTATTTTATTTATAATTGGGTGTATACTCCTTGGAGTAGGGCAGATGTAATGGCACTTAAAACAGCATTACCTGACCCGTGGAAAAATCCAGCCGCCTTTTATCAGGAAGTTGAGGGAGCAATTAGTTCTTATACTATGACTTTGGCTGACATTGATTTATTTTTCGGATTGATATTACCGCCAGATATGTGGAGAACTGTTCGTAAAATTGATGATCGTGCAGTTTTTGGGGCGTCATGGAAAGAATTAGAACAGATGGACGGAGATAGGGAACCTGTGAAAAAGCCATATCAGTTGATTCTCGATCTTCCTTCAGCCATATTAGTTAAGTTAAAAACGATAATTCCCTCTAAAACGATAGATTGGACTGTTTTAGCATCTTGTAAGCAAAAGGCAGATGAATCGGTCTCTGATTTCTTTACACGCTTTGAAGAAGCATTTCATGATTTTAGAGGTCAGTTATTGTCAGATGATACGGGCAGACATTTGTTTGTCGATAAATATGTCGCAAATCTGTTACCAGGAATAGCTAGTCGTCTAAAAGCTAGTGAAAGTTCATGGACTACCTCTACTCCGGTTTCTCTTTTGACTATGGCTCAGTATTATGAACGTCAGGAATTAGAAGCAAAAGGTAGCGAGGGCAAAAAGATTAAAGAATTAAAGACGAAGGTTATGTTGGCTCAAGCTTATGGTCTGCTTTTTAGAGGTAGTGATAGAGGTGGACGTGGATCTTATGGTTCTTCTTATACTCGTTCGAATTTGTCTGTTGATCAGTGTGTGTATTGTAAGAAATTTGGGCATTGGGCTGCCGAATGTCCAGCACTACGTGTTCAGCAGTGTTCACGTGGTCTGGGACAAATGAGAAATCGCTCAGGATATTCAGGACCTAGAAGAAGCACGAATGATAATGCCAGGGTTGATGCTAATGTACGAGGGCAGGATGGGTTTAACACTTTTGATAGACGGAACCAATACCAGATGTCTAACTATGTGCAGCCTGATTTCCAAGACTCTGCTTATGCATAGGATTGCCTAGGATGGTGTAAGGAATCAGTTGAAGTTCCAGTAGATCAGAGGGGTCCCTATGTTACAGCACATGTTTTGGGTTCTACTGATCAGTTTCTGGTTGATACAGGAGCTACTCGTAGCGCCTTGTCTAAACAATTGATTCCAAGGGCTCCCCTGTCTGGCTTCACCATTGCATCGATAGGTTTCGATGGAACACCTTCCCCTAGCCCATTGTCACAACCCCTTGCATTCCATGTTGATATATTTACTGCTCCATGTCCATTTTTGCTTTCTCCAAATACACCAGACAATATTGTGGGTCTCGATATGCTTAAGTATTTCAGGGCTACAATACAATGCTCTCCTGAAGGGGTGCGTGTTATTTTAAATGATAATCATCCTGTGATGGAAAGAGTTTGTCTTGTTAAAGAGGATATTGCATTAGCTTCACTCCCTAGTACTTTGTGGGCTACTTCAGATACTGATGTGGGACAAATGATTATTCCACCGGTACATATTAGTGTCAAGGAGGGAGCTGTATTGCCACGTTTGCCTCCATACAAAATTTCACAGGACGGTGAAGAAGCACTCACACGAATTGTGCATGATCTTATTGCAGTTGGATTTGTTGAGGAAGTTCTGTATAATGTTTGTAACAGTCCGATTCTTCCTATTCTGAAAAAGGATACTGATACTAGGATTTACTGATTCATTATTGATTTACGAGAAGTCAATAAGATTGTGATACCACAATATCCTGTGGTATCTGACATCACGACACTCCTCACTTTGGTTCCCCCGACAGCAACTACGTTCTCTGTGATAGACTTGAAGAATGCTTTCTTTTCGATCCCTATTCATCCTGACAGCCGATATTTGTTTGGTTTTACTTTGAATAAACTATCATATAGATTTTGCAGAGTTCCTCAAGGCTATACAGAGAGTCCAAGTATTTATAGTCAAGCGTTAAAACGACAACTTGATTCTTTTGTTTTGCCTGAAGGTGTGGCTCTCATACAATATGTCAATGATATTTTGTTGGCGGCTGATACCCCTGAGCAATGTGAAAAGTGCACTTTGTCTTTACTTTCTTTTCTTGCTTTACACCATCATAAAGTGTCACAAAAGAAATTGCAATATTGTAGACCAAAGGTAACCTATTTAGGTCACCTTTTGTCTAAGGAGGGCTGTGCACTAACATCAGATCGTATTCAAGCTATTTTAGACACACCAGTACCCTCTACTCAGAAAGATGTTTCCGCATTCCTTGGTCTTACTTCTTTTTGTAGGCAATGGATATTAGGGTTTTCACACATTGTCAAACCTTTGCTAGCACTTTTGACTAAAGATACTCCAATGCCCCTCCCATGGACAGATGAATGTGAGACTGCTTTCAGGCATCTGCGACAAGCCCTTTGTTCCGCACCAGTGTTAGGTACTCCAGATTACATGAAGCCTTTTGCACTTTACGTACATGAGAAAGATGGATGTGCATTGTCAGTTTTAGTACAGACACATGGCGATAAGCAGCGTCCCTGTGCATATTTTTCAGCAGTAATTGATCCTGTCACTCGAGCGTTGCCTGGGTGTTTTCGTTCAGTTGCCGCAACAGCTGTGTCAATACGTCAGAGTGAAGGGATAGTTTTGTCACATAAGCTGTTGGTGTTAGTACCCCATGCGGTTGATGCTCTTTTAAATCAAACAAAGACACAACATTTAACTAGTGCCCGTTTCACAGGATATGAGTTGACATTTCTGGCTCCTCACATTACACTGAAGAGATGTGCAACACTAAATCCAGCCACTTTGTTGCCATATTCGGTGACTCAGCCTCAGTCACAAGAAACACATGATTGTATATTCCTTACCGAAGAACAGACAAAGGGTCGTATTGATTTACAAGATACGCCCCTTTTAGATGTAGACTGGGAATTGTGGGTTGATGGGTCTTGTTTGAAGTTGCCAGATGGTACGACCTCAGCTGCATATGCAATCACCACAATACACACGGTAGTGGAGACAGCTCGTATACCACAGAAGTCAGCTCAAGCAGCTAAACTCATAGCTTTGACACGAGCATGTGAGTTTAGTACTGACTTAAGTGTGAACATTTATACAGACAGCCGCTATGCTTTTGGAGTGGCTCATGATTTTGGTTTGCTTTGGAAGGAGAGAGGCTTTCTCACATCCCAAGGGATGCAGATAATGCACGGACAATTAGTGCACAACCTCTTGACTGCATTGACATATCCAAAGAAACTAGCTATTGTGAAATGTAGTGCACATAAGAAAGTGACCGATAAGATAGGGCAAGGTAATGCTCTTGCAGACCGCGTAGCACGTGAGACTGCGATGCAGCGAAGTACTACTTCTATGTATGTAGTGAAGTCACAAGCTGAACATTGGCATAATGCTAGACAAGACGTATTAGATATACAGAAATCTGCTTCTGTGAAAGAACGTGAGCAATGGTCTGAAAATGGAGAATTGGATGATGAGGGCTGTTGGCGGAATAAGCAGATGGATAAATGGAAATTGCCTATAGCTTTTGTACAACCTATGGTTCAGATGGCACATGGGCTGGCAAATGTTGGAGCTTCAACAATAACGAAGTTGCTTATGCAAGTTTGGGAGCATCCAGAAATTTCTAGTACAGCTAAGAGAGTAGTACAGTCTTGTTTGATCTGTTTGCAATACAATCCTGGAAAAGGGACACATACTCCTGCGGGAGGGTTTGCTACACCAACTGCACCTTTTGAAGTTCTACAAATGGATTATATTCAGCTTGAACGCTGCAACAATTTAAAGTATGTCTTGGTGGTGGTATGTGCCTTCACTAAATTTATAGAGGCGTATCCCACAAAGGATAATACTGCCATTACCACAGCGAAGGTGCTTTTGAAAGAATTTTTGCCTAGGTTTGGTGTTTGCAGACTTTTATGGAGTGATAACAGACCTCATTTTGTTGGGGAAGTTATTAAGTATGCCCTGAAGGGATTAGGGATCAAAAAGAAGTTCCATGTGGTTTTCCACCCACAATCAGCAGGGTTGGTGGAAAGGTATAATGCTAATTTGAAGCTGAAGTTAGCAAAGATACAGGCTTCCACATCCTTAACTTGGCCAGATGCATTACCATTGGAATTATTGTCTATTGGGTCAGTGCCACACTCTCGACTCGGCCTTGGCCCATACGAAATAGTATTTGGGAGGCCAATGAATATTTGGGGAGTTCCTAAGCCAAAATCCGTATATGATGTACCTTGTGTCATGATGAACGATTATTTGGCACAGTTAACCGACAATTTGGTTTCTATTCATCAACAGGTTCGAGAAGCACTTCCTGACAGATCTACAGGTGAAGGCCATGAACTCCGACCTGGTGACCAGGTGATGATTAAGTCTTTTGAAAGATCAAGCAGCTTGGAACCAAGGTGGCGAGGCCCAGAACAGGTGCCCCTTGCGACAAGGACAGCAGTTCGAGTGACGAACCGAAAGAATTGGGTCCATAGTACTCACTGCAAGAGAGTGCTACCTACCTTGGTGGAACCTGCTGTGCTGACCAATCAACGAGAGATTTTGACTACGGAGAAAGGCCGTGCTATATCACCTGACGAATCTGCAGAGTTCTTCCCGGACCATACGACTTCTGGAGTGTCGCGATATAATTTGAGACCGAGGAAAGAATCTGATTTTTTTTTTAAACAAACTGGTTGAGCTACCGCCCTGGGTTAGTGAAACGGAGAGCCAATGTGGCAAGGGGGGGGGATCAGCCATGCATTAGAGTAGTGACACCCGTCTTGGCCCGTGGTGAAGAAATCAGCGGCTGCCCAGGGATAAGAGCTCCAACGATTGTTTTTAATCCATTTCTGAAAGGGTCGATTATCACTGTTGCTAAAATGAATAACAAACTGATCATTAGTACTATGGGGTTTGGTGGTTATAGCAATAATCACCTGGTTTGTTGAAAAGAAGGCTCCTGCTCGTGAGTTTTTTGTTGCCACTACTCCAGTACCAGAGGATCACTATTACTTTACACTTCCCTATCAGGAGAAGAAGCACCGACAATCGTACTTTAATAATACTTTCATTCAAATGTTGCATCATACTCATAATGCTACAAATACTACTAACTGTTGGGAATGTGGAATGATACCTGCGCATCAAAAGAAAGGAGGAACACCTTTCATTCCTCTTCCTTTTTCACACAATGGTTCTTGTCAAGCTTGGCACACGCTTTTGTTTGCATCTGGAAAACGTACAGAGGGCGGACTTCTTTTTCGCCTTAATAAAGTATGCTACCAAGACAAAGATGGGTATCCTCAAGCCAAAGGAACTAAATGGGAATGAGAAGAGTATCAACCGGACAATGTTTCAATACCATATGTCTTCACAAATATAAGAGACTCTGACAAGAAAGAACAATTTGTGATTTCTGTTACAAAAACTAAAGCAGATTTATGGATACGTAGCATTGGGCGAAATCCAGTAGGGATACGCGATTGTACCTTGATTTTAACTATTGAGGGTGTAAATAATAGTAGTTTTACAGCTTCACATAATACATATTTTGTTTGTGGTAACTATTGATATTACCAACTACCTGTTGGAAGGTCATGTGTGTGTAATGATTGCAATATTTTTCACATGCTATATCTGTATTCAGTGTGGTCCAATGTTCTGCTCCATGTGTATTACTACTTGTATGCCTACCAAAAGAAATATTACAGAAATGAAAGCACAACATATGTTAGATAAGGAAATAGCTGAAATGATGAGCATAAATATACAAGATGAATATTTAGATTATCCCAGAAAGACGAATGTCTTCAGCTAATGCTGAAAGGGTCGTCTGTTGTAGTTTAGCAGCGATTAGATTAAGCATTAGCAGAAGACATCTTGTATTTGTAACTATTGTTCGTGGAATCCATTTTGTATTCATGGCAGCCATTTTCTCTGCAACATGCTGCCATGTGCTCACCATGTGCTCTGTCCTACCTTTCTGTTAACTACTCTTGAAATCTGCCTAGTGACAAGTTATATTTAGCATCTCCCACTGTCGCACATGCTCAGTAAGGTCTGCAGCTGTTAGTCCTTGAAAACTGTTAGCTCCTCCTACCTGTCGACTGTGCATTTTCCACCTGACCTTATATGTATAGAAGTCTTGCTTCTATAATTGTACCACCTCCTTTTAGCCCCTGCGTGGGTATAAAAGGACCATGCTCTCTCAGTTCAGTGTGCTACTTCAGACATTACCTAAGGGTGCTGTTTGAACTGTAGTACCACCTCATGAGGTTAATAAACTTTGTCTTTTATTTCAGTTCCTGTGCCAACTTCTTCCTACATGGTCTGAGGACTTTGTGCAGAGAAAGGTGAACCCCTTGCACTAGTAGGCCTTGCTGAGGCTTACTTCAACAAGGATGGTTCTGGCTCATCCGGACAACCTTGTCAGATGACACCTGTCAGCCTCACCTTGACCACATTGACTCCTCCCAACTTTGTTATGTCAACATCTCAAGCAACCAGTCACCCCCAAACCTGTGTCTCAAGAACAGTGACAACAATCTTGTGCCCCACGTCCAGGATCCTGAGTCACAGCAAGACACCTCCGACAATAATGGTCCTGGTACCAGTAGCAGGGGGCAATCTGCGACGAGAGTAGGCACGTGGGGGTAGGGTGTGTGGGAGGGATGGTGTAGACCAGTGGCCTGTGGCTGCTGGGGATTGTTTTTGCCAGGACACCATCAGCCAAACCGGAACATATCAACAATCCCAAGGTGTGATTGATCAGGTAGTTGCCGAACTCAGAGCGATCAAGGAGCTACAGAGGGACTTCCATCAGGAAATCTGTAGACAGTGGAAGGCACACAATACCAACATGGCCTCCCTAACAAGGGTGCTGAGAGACATCAACACCGCCCAGAACAGGGATCATCAACAACACCGGACCCCTTCCATTGACCTGTCAATTCCACCCCCATCTACATCAGCGGAAGGACCTGCCTCAGACACACTGGCCTCTCTAGCTGAAGAACCACCACCACAAGCAGGGACATCCACCCAAGCACCCAGCAGGTGCAGTTGACAAGACACAAACCACTCCCAGCTTGTGAGCCCTTCCTGATGAAACTCCCACTGATTCACTCTGTTGAGTGTTTTCCAACCACTTACCATCTTCCATGCTAGTAGGACACTGGCCTTTGGACTCCAAATGTGGTGGCATCTACTCTAATGATTACATTCACCATGAGTGATTCATTCACTGTCAATTTATTTTTTGGAGTATAACTTTAATTTCCCGTACACATGTAAATAAACACACCTAACACTAAAATAATGCCTACTAGTATGTTTCTTTCTTTTGAGATCTTGAATGTGAAATCCCTGTGATGCAAAGAATGAATACATAATATAGGAATGGATGGAGGGAAATAACACAGGTAGTGGCATGCAGAGGATTACTACCAACACAATGGCACACGCGACTAGTCACACCAAACATTTTATTGCACTGTGGAGCACACAGACTGCCAAAAAAGGCTGGACGGTCATAGCCAAGAATGGCAGAACTATGTTGTGTCAGGATAGACTTCTCAAGGGACCATCCCCAGACCATGGAAGAAAGGGCAATGTCAGACTTTATCCCATAGAATAGGCTAACAGATTTGTGGAAGTCGTCACCAGTTTGAATCTCATCACATACCAAAACTAGGTCTACCAAATTGACATAAGCCACCACACTTACAATGGGCAGTACAACAGTCCCTAATCATAGGTGCATCCCATTACAATGAACAAGCATCTGGTGGTATGATTCCAAGCTAAGTTAGTTTTGTGGCATAGGCACTGTGGCCTGCAATGAGGTAACACTTTGACGGCTACAAACAGGTTGTATAGAATCATTGTCAACATGATGTGAAAGGAAAATGCATGGATTGCACTGCATGACAACATGTATCAAGGCCATATGATCACACACAAGACAATCGGATCAACACATCATATCAAAGAATCGTAATGTGCACTTCAGAATTCTGCCCACCCAATGCCCTAGCGGCTATTGGCAAATCACTTATACTTTCCACATCTGTGAGCAATATTACCTGGAGCAATCCATGTCCACATCATATGTCAGGAAGGCAACAGCTACATGCCACAACTGGGAAATTCCTACATGGGAATGGCATAGTGCAGAGCCCTAAATAAAACACAATGCAAGGAGTTCAGGTGTGATAAACACATGCATATGACCAAAACCTTACATCAGAGTTAAATAGATCCATACACATTTTGATGAGACTGACACAAATGGTCCCAAGCCCACATTGTGTTATGCCATGTGCGCATGTATGGTGTTGGACTTGTCCACCTGATATGGCTTTTGTATACATGTGATGTGTGTGTTCTTGAGTTTTGTTTGTGCTTCCAAGGCGTGTGTTCTGTTGTGCTAGGTTGTTTAGCATTTGTGTGTGCATGTATCCATTTAGGTGTGTATCCCTTGCATCTAGTTTGTGCAGAGGTATGTCCCATGGTGTTGGAGTTGTGTGCGCCTTGTTGACTTGCCCTTTCCCACTGTGTAGCTGTGTATGACTTTAACCCCTTCGCTGCCAGGCCTTTTCCCCTTCCTGTGCAGAGCCTTTTTTTGGCTATTTGGAGCAGTTCGCGCTTAGACCCTCATAACTTTTTGTTCACATAAGCTACCCACGCCAAATTTGCGTCCTTTTTTTCCAATATCCTAGGGATTCTAGAGGTACCCAGACTTTGTGGGTTCCCGAGAAGGAGGCCAAGAAATTATCCAAAATACAGTGAAAATTTCGTTTTTTTCAAAAAAATTGGAAAAAGGGGCTGCAGAAGAAGGCTTGTAGTTTTTTCCATGAAAAGGGCATCAGCAAAGGGTTTGCGGTGCTAAAATCACCAGCTTTCAGGAACAGGCAGACTTGAATCAGAAAACCCAATTTTGGCATTTTATTGGGACATACCCCATTTTTACGATTTTTTGTGCTTTCAGCCTCCTTCCAGTCAGTGACAGAAATGGGCATGAAACCAACGCTGGATCCCAGAAACCACAACATTTCTGAAAAGTAGACAAAATTCTGAATTCAGCAAGGGGTAATTTGTGTAGATCCTACAAGGGTTTCCTACAGAAAATAACAACTGAAAAAGAAAAATATTGAAATTGAGGTGAAAAAAACATAAATTTTTCTCTACGTTTTACTCTGTAACTTTTTCCTGCAATGTCAGATTTTCGAAAGCAATATACCGTTACGTCTGCTGGACTCTTCTGGCTGCGGGGATAGATAGGGCTTGTAGGTTCATCAAGAACTCTAGGTACCAAGAGCCAATAAATGACCTGCACCCTGCAGTGGGTTTTCATTCTATGCCGGGTATACAGCAATTCATTTGCTGAAATATAAAGAGTAAAAAATAGCTATCAAGAAAACCTTTGTATTTCCAAAATGGGCACAAGATAAGGTGTTGAGAAGCAGTGGTTATTTGCACATCTCTGAATTCCGGGGTGCCCATACTAGCATGTGAATTACAGGGCATTTCTCAAATAGACGTCTTTTTTACACACTGTCTTACATTTGGAAGGGAAAAATGTAGAGAAAGACAAGGGGCAATAACACTTGTTTTGCTATTCTATGTTCCCCCAAGTCTCCCGATAAAAATGATACCTCCCTTGTGTGGGTAGGCCTAGCGCCCGTGACAGGAAACACCCCAAAGCGCAACGTGGACACATCCACATTTTTGAAAGAAAACAGAGGTGTTTTTTGCAAAGTGCCTACCTGTAGATTTTGGCCTCTAGCTCAGCCGGCACCTAGGGAAACCTACCAAACCTGTACATTTCTGAAAACTAGAGACCAAGGGGAATCCAAGATGGGGTGACTTGTGTGGCTCGGACCAGGTTCTGTTAACCAGAATCCTTTGCAAACCTCAAAATTTGGCTAAAAAAACACATGTTCCTCACCTTTCTGTGGCAGAAAGTTCTAGAATCTGAGAGGAGCGTCAAATTTCCTTCCACCCAGCGTTCCCCCAAGTCTCCCGATAAGAATGATACCTCACTTGTGTGGGTAGGCCTAGCGCCCGCGACAGGAAACGCCCCAAAGCGCAACGTGGACACATCCAAATTTTTGAAAGAAAACAGAGGTGTTTTTTGCAAAGTGCCTACCTGTAGATTTTGGCTTCTAGCTCAGCCGGCACCTAGGGAAACCTACCAAACCTGTGCATTTCTGAAAACTAGAGACCTAGGGGAATCCAAGATGGGGTGACTTGTGTGGCTCGGACCAGGTTCTGTTACCCAGAATCCTTTGCAAACCACAAAATTTGGCTAAAAAAACACATGTTCCTCAAATTTCTGTGGCAGAAAGTTCTGGAATCTGAGAGGAGCAACAAATTCATTTCCACCCAGCGTTCCCCCAAGTCTCCCGATAAAAATGATACCTCACTTGTGTGGGTAGGCCTAGTGCCCGCGACAGGAAACGCCCCAAAGCGCAACGTGGACACATCCACATTTTTGAAAGAAAACAGAGGTGTTTTTTGCAAAGTGTCTGCCTGTAGATTTTGGCCTCTAGCTCAGACGGCACCTAGGGAAACCTACCAAACCTGTGCATTTCTGAAAACTAGAGACCTAGGGGAATCCAAGATGGGGTGACTTGTGTGCCTCGGACCAGGTTCTGTTACCCAGAATCCTTTGCAAACCTCAAAATTTGGCTAAAAAAACACATGTTCCTCACATTTCTGTGGCAGAAAGTTCTGGAATCTGAGAGGAGCCACAAATTTCCTTCCACCCAGTGTTCCCCCAAGTCTCCCGATAAAAATGATACCTCACTTTTGTGGGTAGGCCTAGCGCCCGCGACAGGAAATGGCCCAAAACACAACGTGGACGCATCACATTTTTTCATAGAAAACAGTGCCTACCTGTGGATTTTGGCCTGTAGCTCAGCCGGCACCTGGGGAAACCTAGCAAACCAGCACATTTTTAAAAACTAGAAACCCAGGGGAATCCAAGATGGGGTGTCTTGCGGGTCTCTGACCAGGTTATGTTACCCAGAATCCTTTGCAAACATCAAAATTTGGCCAAAAAACACTTTTTCCTCTCATTTCGGTGACAGAAAGTTCTGGAATCTGAGAGGAGCCACACATTTCCTTCCACCCAGCGTTCCCATAAGTCTCTCGATAAAAATGGTACCTCACTTGTGTGGGTAGGCCTAGCGCCCACAAAAGAAAATGGCCCAAAACACAACGTGGACACAACATATTTTTTCACAGAAAACAGAGGTGTTTTTGCAAAGTGCCTACCTGTGGATTTTGGCCTCTAGCTCAGCCGGCCCGGGGGGGGGCAGAAATGCCCTAAAATAAATTTGACCCCCCCAATCCCCCCCTGTCCGGGAGCGACCCTTGCCCACGGGGTCACTCCCCCTTCGTGACATTGGCGCCAAAAAACAAATCCCCGGTGCCTAGTGGTTTCTGCCCCCTTGGGGGCAGATTGACCTAAAATTGGCCAATCTGCCCCCAAGAGGGGTAGAAATGGTCTAAATACAATTTGCCCCCCAGGGGAGCGACCCTTGCCTGATGGGTCGCTCCCCATCTCTAAAAAAACAAAAAACACACAAAAAAAAATTGCCCTGGCGCTCAGAGGTTTCTGCCCCCATGGCCTAAAATAAATTTGCACCCCCAACCCCCCCCCCAGGAGCGACCCTTGCCTACAGGGTCGCTCCCCCTGTGTGACATTGGCGCCAAAAAACAAATCCCCGGTGCCTAGTGGTTTCTGCCCCCTTGGGGGCAGATTGACCTAAAATCGACCAATCTGCCCCCAAGGGGGGCAGAAATGGTCTAAATACAATTTGCCCCCCAGGGGAGCGACCCTTGCCTGATGGGTCGCTCCCCATCTCTAAAAAAAAAAAAAAAAAAAAAAATTGCCCTGGCGCCTAGAGGTTTCTGCCCCCAAGGGGGGCAGAAATGGCCTAAAATAAATTTGCCCCCCAACCCCCACTCTCCCCCACGGGAGCGACCCTTGCCTACGGGGTCGCTCCCCCTGCGTGACATTGGTGCCAAAAAACAAATCCCCGGTGCCTAGTGGTTTCTGCCCCCTTGGGGGCAGATTGACCTAAAATCGGCCAATCTGCCCCCAAGGGGGGCAGAAATGGTCTAAACACAATTTGCCCCCCGGTGGAGCGACCCTTGCCTGATGGGTCGCTCCCCATCTCTAAAAAAACAAACAAACAAAAAACATTTAAAAAAATTTGCCCTGACGCTTAGAGGATTCTGCCCCCAGGGGGGGCAGAAATGGCCTAAAATAAATTTGCCCCCCACCCCCCTCGGGAGCGACCCTTGCCTACGGGGTCGCTCCCCCTGCGTGACATTGGCGCCAAAAAACAAGTCCCCGGTGCCTAGTGGTTACTGCCCCCTTGGGGGCAGATTGACCTAAAATCGACCAATCTGCCCCCAAGGGGGGCAGAAATGGTCTAAATACAATTTGCCCCTCAGGGGAGCGACCCTTGCCTGATGGGTCGCTCCCCATCTCTAAAAAAACAAACAAAAAAAAAACACAAAAAAAATGTGCCCTGGCGCTTAGAGGTTTCTGCCCCCCCTGGGGGCAGATCGGCCTAATAATAGACCGGTCTGCCCCCAGGGGGGCAGAAATGGCCTAAAATAAATTTGCCCCCCAACCCCCACTCCCCCCCGGGAGCGACCCTTGCCTAGGGGGTCGCTCCCCCTGCGTGACATTGGCGCCAAAAAACAAATCCCCGGTGCCTACTGGTTTCTGCCCCCTTGGGGGCAGATTGACCTAAAATCGACCAATCTGCCCCCAAGGGGGGCAGAAATGGTCTAAATACAATTTGCCCCCCAGGGGAGCGACCCTTGCCTGATGGGTTGCTCCCCATCTCTTAAAAAACAAACAAAAAAAAAACACAATTTTTTTTTTGCCCTGGCGCTTAGAGGTTTCTGCCCCCCCTGGGGGCAGATCGGCCTAATAATAGGCAGAAATGGCTTAAAATAAATTTGCCCCCACCCCCCCCGGGAGCGACCCTTGCCTACGGGGTCGCTCCCCCTGCGTGACATTGGCGCCAAAAAACAAATCCCCGGTGCCTAGTGGTTACTGCCCCCTTGGGAGCAGATTGACCTAAAATCGACCAATCTGCCCCCAAGGGGGGCAGAAATGGTCTAAATACAATTTGCCCCCCAGGGCAGCGACCCTTGCCTGATGGGTCGCTACCCATCTCTAAAAAAACAAACAAACAAAAAAAAAAAATAATAATAATAATTTGCCCTGGCGGCTAGAGGTTTCTGCCCCTAAGGGGGGCAGAAATGAGCCTAAAACAAATTTGCCCCCCCAACCCCCACTCCCCCCCCGGGAGCGACCCTTGCCTAGGGGGTCGCTCCCCCTGCGTGACATTGGCGCTAAAAAACAAATCCCCGGTGCCTACTTGTTTCTGCCCCCTTGGGGGCAGATTGACCTAAAATCGACCAATCTGCCCCCAAGGGGGGCAGAAATGGTCTAAATACAATTTGCCCCCCCGGGGAGCGACCCTTGCCTGATGGGTCGCTCCCCATCTCTAAAAAAACAAACAAACAAAAAAAAAAACACACAAAAAAAATTTGCCCTGGTGCCTAGAGGTTTCTGCCCCCTCTCGGGGCAGATCGGCCTAATACCAATAGGGTAGGGGGGGCAGAGATGGCCTAAAATAAATTTGGACCCCCACACCGCCCCCGGGGAGCGACCCTTGCCTACAAGGTCTCTCCCCTTGCGTGATGGCGCAAAAAAAAGATCCCTGGTGCCTAGTGGTTTCTGCCCCCCTTGGGGGCAGATTGACCTAAAATCGGCCGATCTGCCCCCAAAGCGGGCAGAAATTGCCTAAATACAATTTGCCCCTCCAGGGGAGTGACCCTTGTCCAAGCGGTCGCTCCCCATTTGTAAAACAAAAAAAACAAAAAATCCCTGGTGCCTAGTGGTTTCTGCCCCCCTTGGGGGCAGATCAGCCTAATCAAAATAGGATGATCTACCCCCCAGGGGGGCAGAAATGGCCTAAAATAATTCCCCCCTCCCAGGGAGCGACCCTTGCCTAAGGGGTCGCTCCCCTTGCGTGAAATTCACGCCAAAAAACTCCCTGCTGTCTAATGGTTTCTGCCCCCCTTGGGGGCAGATTGGCCTCATCAAAATAGGCCAATCTGCCCCCAAGGGGGGGCAGAAATGGCCTAAATATAATTTGCCCCCTAGGGGAGCGACCCTTGCCTAAGGGGTCGCTCCCCACTTAAAAAAAAAAGAAAACATAACAAAAAGAAAAAAAAAAAAAAAGATCCCTGGTGCCTAGAGGTTTCTGCCCCCCCCCTGGGGGCAGATCGGCCTAATGATAGGCCTAATGATAGGCCGATCTGCCCCCAGGGGGGGCAGAAAAGGCCTTCCCAAAAAATATCCCCCCGGGAGCGACCCTTGCCCAAGGGGTCGCTCCCTTTGCGTGAAATTCACGCAAAAAAAAAACTCCCTGGTGTCTAATGGTTTCTGCCCCCCTTGGGGGCAGATTGGCCTCATCAAAATAGGCCAATCTGCCCCCAAGGGGGGGAGAAATGGCCTAAATATAATTTGTCCCCTAGGGGAGCGACCCTTGCCTAAGGGGTCGCTCCCCACCTAAAAAGAAAAGAAAACATAACTAAAATAAAAAAATGATCCCTGATGCCTAGAGGTTTCTGCCCCCCCTGGGGGCAGAAAAGGCCTTCCTAAAAAAATGCCCCCCCTGGGAGTGACCCTTGCCGAAGGGGTCGCTCCCTTTTGTCAGTTTCAGATAAAATAAAATAAATCCCTGGTGTCTAGTGGGGTTTCAAAAGCCGGATTGCATGCAATCCGGCTTTTGAAACCCTGTGAGAGACTTCAAAGGGAAGGAAATACATTTCCTTCCCTTTGAAGCCCCTCTGGGCCTCCCCCATGGGATTGAAAGAGAAATGCTTTGCATTTCTCTTTCAACCGCGGGGAAACCCTGTGACTAATCAGCGCGCGCTCGCACGCTGACGTCACAGGGCGGGGTTGGGGGGTCAGGGTGGAAGGGCTTCCCCTTCCATCCCTGACTTGGGGGGGTGGGTGGAAACCCCACAGAGGGAGCGCTAGCGCTCCCTCTGGGCTCTGTGCACAGGACGTAATGGTTACGTCCTGGGCACAGCAGCACTGTGCCTTAGGACGTAACCATTACGTCCTGGGCACAGAAGGGGTTAAGTTTTGGTATTGTTTGTCCATGAGGGGTCATTTCCTAAGCACATGTTGTTTGAGGAGCCATTTCATGTATGCTCCTGATGGTAGCACACCAACTGTACAGGTATTGTTGGTATAGTGCACTTTGCATATTATACCTATTTGTCTCTCTGTCTATTGTGTATGCCATTGTGCTTCCATTGTGGAGTGATGTGTGTGATGTGTACGTCCATTGCAGGGTTGTTTCATGGTGGTGGTGTTTGTGTTGCATACCACATCAATAGGTAATGTGTGTTTTATGTGTGGGTAGTCCCTGGCCTGTGTAGAATGCATGTGTGTGAGCTTTGATTGTATATGTGCTGTAGGTGCGTTGTTGTTGCTGTGTGTGACAATGTTGTACAGTCTTCAGTGTCCCTGTGCCTGAACTGTATGGCCGTGTGTATTTGTGTTGAGTAGCCGTGCAGTATGAGTGTGCAGGCCAAAGTGTGCATATTGTGAATGTGTGTGTGTGTCCGTGTTGCTGTATGTCAATGAGTGTGTAATGTATGAAACATGTTGCTCTTGCCAGTGGTGTCCCCTCATATGATGTGTTTGCAGGTGCTACATGCAGTTTTTAAGGGTTAATGATACAGGTAGCTGTGTGTGTACTTATGGTTGCTGTCATCCACGGCGGTCTGTCTGTTTATTCTCCCTGGTGACCGTCATGGTCAGTACTGCCTGGCAGTGGTGGCAGACCGCTGACAGATTTCTGTGGGTACAACGGTCAAACTCATAATTCGCTGGTCTGCTTCACCAGGCCGTTGGTGGTCGGACTGCCAACATTGCGGTCTCAGGACATGTTGTTAGTGTCTAAGGGCCTCATTACAATTTTGGAGGTCCGACCATGGACCGCCAAAGCCACAGGGATGAGACCGTCATAATACCAGCAGCCTCAACTACATGGTATTATGATGTTTCCACAGGGCTTACCGTGGAAAGATCATATTACAACATTTCAGCCAGTCAGCGGAGACCGATGCCGTCACACAAGGGCATCCTCGGAAGTGCAGATAGTGCGCATTCCAAGAGTGCTGCCAAGAAGACCCTGGGACATGGGTAGTGCAAGGACCCCACATAGCCCCCATAACTGGATTTCTGCCAGCCTTTCCACTGTGGTTACATCATCATGGAAAGGCTGGTGGAAAGTGGACTTGTGATTACACGGCAAGGCAGACATGGGCACTGCCGTGACTTACCACAACTCTGACCTCCCCCATCCTGTCAGGATCCATGATCCTGGTGGTGACAGCGGTCCACTGGTGGTCAGACCACAAGGGTTTTAATCTGGCAGTCGGACCACCATGAGTGCAGCAGGCTGACCGCAAATTTGGCGGTCCTAAGAGTGCAAAATCCGTAATAAGGCGCTAACACTTTCTTTTTTTTTTTTTTTTTATGGGTTATGTTAGAGTGTGATTATTTAATTTTATCATTTTTGTCTGAAATTCTTTATCAGAATTGTATTGCTATGAAGTAGAATTAGTTTGTGTTATTTTATGAATAGTCTTCGTGTATAGAAATATAATATCAAAAGTATTTAATGTTATGTTTGTTGTAAATAATATAATTAATTATATTTTTTATAGAATAAACACATATAACATATTTTTTCTAATTTTGTTTAGGTTTTCAAAGTTTAATTACTGCATAATTTTACTTTTTTAAACATATATATCTGTATTTGTATATACATGTGTGTGTGAATATATATATATATATATATATATATATATATGTATCTCAATGTAAAAGTAAAAATTAAACATGTATATAAAGTTGAGTAACTTTATATACATTTTTTCAATATGTTTTTTAAAGTACATTATATTAACCCCTTCGCTGCCAGGCCCTTTCCCCTCCTGTGACGGTCCTTTTTTTGGCTATTTGGGGCAGTTTGCCCTTAGGCCCTCCATACTTTTTGTTCACATAAGCTACCCACACCAAATTGGCGTTCTTTTTTCCTATCATCCTAGGGATTCTAGAGGTATACAGAGGTTGTGGGTTCCCCTGAAGGAGACCACGCAATTAGCCAAAAACTGCAAAATCTTCATTATTTAAAAATAAATGGGAAAAAGGGGCTGCAGAAAAAGGCTTGTGGTTTCCCCCCCTAAAAATGGCATCAACAAAGAGTTTGGGGTGCTAAAATCACAATCTATGCAGACTTGAATCAGAAAACCACATTTTTCAACACAATTTTGGCATTTTACTGGGACATGCCCCATTTTTACTGTTTTTGTGCTTTTAGCCTCATTTCAGTTAGTGACAGAAATGATTGAGAAACCAATGCTGGATCCCAGAAAGCTAAGTATTTCTGAAAAGTAGACAAAATTCTGAATTCACCCAGGGGTGATTTGTGTAGATCCTACAAGGTTTTCCTACATAAAATAACACCTAAATTAAAAAAATATTGAAATTGAGGTAAAAAAACAGCAATTTCTCTGCATGTTTTACTCTGTAACTTTTTCCTGTGATGTCAGATTTTTTGCAAGCAATATACTGTTACATCTGCTGCACTGTTCTGGTTGCGGGTATAGAAAGGGTTTCTGAGTTTATCAAGAACCCTAGGTGCCCAGAGCCAATAAATGATCTGCAGCTTGCAATGGGTTTTTATTCTATACCAGTTATACACCAATTCATTTGCAGAAATATACAGAGTGAAAAATAGGTAACAAGAAAACCTTTATTTTTCTAAAATGGGCACAAGATAAGTCATTGAGAAGCAATGGAATTTTCACATCTCTGAATTCCAGATACTGGTACTGGAATACTGGAATACTAGCATGCGAATTACAGTGCATTTCTCAAATAGATGTCTTTTTTTACACACTGTCTTTACATTTAGAAGGCAAAAATGTAGAAAAAGAAAATGGGCAATAACACTTGATCTCTTATTCTGTGTTCCCCCATGTCTCCTGATAAAAATGGTACCTCACTTGCATGGGTAGGCCTAATGCCCACTACAGGAAACACAACATGGTCACATCACATTTTTACATTGAAATCTGACTGGGTTCTGTCACCCAGACTATTTTGCAAACCTATGAAGTGGGCTAAAAAAATATTCAGCATTCCCCCAAGTCTCCCGATAAAAATGGTACCTCACTTGTGTGGGGTAGGCCTAGTGCCCCCGGCAGGAAATGCCACAAAACACAACATGAGCACATCACATTTTCCAAAGAAAACTGACATGTTTCTGCAAAGTGCCCAGCTGTGGATTTTGTCCTCTAGCTCAGCCGGCACCTAGGGAAATCTACCAAACCTGAGCATTTTTGAAAACTAGACACCAATGGGAATCCAAGATGGGGTGACTTGTGGGGCTCCCACCAAGTTCTGTTGCCCAGAATCCTTTTCAAACTTCACAATTTGACCCAAAAACTACATTTTTTTCACATTTCGGTGACACAAAATTCTGGAATCTGAGAGGAGCCACACATTTCCTTCAACACAACACTCCCCCAAGTCTCCCAACTACCTCACTTGTGTGGGTAGGCCTAGTGCAAAACGCTGTGTGGACACATCAAAGTTATCAAATACAAAACTACCTATTTTTGCTGGAGGGGCACCTGCGTTTTTGGTGCTGGGCTTAGCAGCCATATAGGGAAACTTAACAAACCCAAACATTTCTGAAAACTACATACTCGAGGGAGTCCAGGGAGGTGTGACTTGCGTGGATCCCCCAGTGTTTTCTTTCCCAGAATCCTCAGCAAACCTCAAATTTAGCTAACAAAACAAATTTTTCCACATTTCTGTGTGGGATCACCTCACTGGCACAAATTTCCTACCACCCAATGTTCCACTCAGTCTCCCGGTAAAAATGATATCTCACTTGTGTAGGTGGGCCAAGTGTCCGTGACAGGGAAGAGTCAAAACATATTGAAAATGAGGGGGAACCAAAGCGGGTCCAAAAGGGCAGTTTGAAAAAAAAAAAATTAAGCTGACAAATGGGGCAGAATTTTTATCGGTATAGATGTGACAATGTTGGGTGGTCGGAATTTTGTAGGTTCTGGAAGTTTCCATTACAAAAATGTGGGAAAAATGTGTGATTTCCAGCAAAGTTGGACGTTTGCAGGGCATTGTGGGTAAGAAAATGGTGTGGGGTGCATGTTAAGCACACCACCCTGGACTCACCCAGATATTTAGTCTTCAGATGTGTTTAGGTCTTGTCGATTTTTCAAAATGGAAGCAACCCAAAGTCCAAAAAGTGCAGCCCTCACCACTCCATGTAGGATGATTTTGAGAGTTGGACAAGCTCTCATGACCCAAATGTAAAACCAAAACCCAAAATAATCAAATGTCCTCTGCTTGCTGTGGGATAAGAAGAGTTAGGGTGCGGGAGAGGGCTGAGAGACTGTTAGACCTGTCAATTGGGGTGGGGGCATAACCATGCCCATACTTGTTGGTAGCCACCACCCCAGTGTCTTTTTTTTATTTTTTATTTCCTGGCATCTAGTAGGCTTTCTGCCCCCATGGGAGTGGATAGGGGGTAATTGCCCCATCTGCCCACCGGTAGGCAGAACAACTTTGTCCCCATTTATTTATGGTGGGGGTATGGCCATACTTCCCTAGTGTCTGGTGGGGTTTCTGCCCCTTAGGGGGCAGATGAGCCTTACAAAGATAGGCCAATCTGCCCCCAAAGGCGGCAGAAATGGCCTAAAATAAATGTGTCCCCAAGGGGCATGACCCTTGCCTAAGGGGTCACTCCCCTTGCATAAAATTTGAAGGAATTCCCTGCCACTGATAGTGCTTACCGCCATGGATTTCATGGTGGTTCCAAACCCCATGAAATCCATGGCGGTGAGCCGGATCATGATACCGCCGGCGGTCTTGTGACGGCCGCCGGGCTGGAGACCCAAGTATCCAGCCCAGCGGTCATCTCCGCCATGGCGGTCTGATCGGAGAAGTGGCGGATGACCATGGCGGTAACCGCCTTGGTCACAATTCCAAATTTTTTACTGCCAGCCTGTTGCCGGTAAAACACCCACTTCGCCATCAACCGCCAGGGTTGTAATGACCCCCAAAGTCCCATATTGAGGGGTAATTGCATTGCACATCTTTGAGGTTGGTCCATATACATGTTGCGGACACAAGTGGAAAACAATGGGGGGGCCATGTTACCCTCATGTTATTTTCAGCTTTGATGTGGATTAGTTGCCATGCCTTGTCACATGATGTCATTGACATGCATCATGTATGTTGCTGTGGACACACTGACTAATTTTACAAATCATGTCTTGTCATACATAGGTACCCAGGGAGAGGGAGAACGCAACAACTTCCTGTCTACCGTCCACTGACAGACCTTCAGACCGTGGAACAAAGGCACATATTAACATATTACTGCCTGGATAATCAAGTAACAGTGGAATTATGTCGGCAGTTGGAGCCAGAGCTGATGTCAGCTGTTAGTTATCCAACTTGCATACTACACTTTGTTCAAGGCATGTCAGTATTGCACTTCCAAGCCACTGGATCATTCCAACATATAGAGCCCCCATCTGCTGTATGTTCCATCCCATGTTTAGTCCGGTATTGAAGGATTTGCTTTCAGCAATGTTGCAAAAACCTTGAGAGCTATATCCGGTTCCCCCGACATGAGGATTTAGCTCATGTGAAGGCTGACTTTTATGGTTTTGCACGCATCCCACATGTGGTGGGGGCTATTGATGACACACATGTTGGCTTGGTCTCACCGCAAGCCAATAAGCAAATCCATAGCAACAGAAAGAACATCTATTCCATCAACATGCAAGTTGCCTGTTTGGCGGATCTCTACATTTCACGTCTGTGCCCGTGATGCGGGTTCAGCCCTTGATTCCTTCATAACGCAGAATAGTATCGTACCCCAGCTGTTGTCATAACTGTACCCAGAGAGGGCCTGGCTGGTTGGTAAGTCATATCTGTCCTGTTTTTGTGTGTGCAATTTCTGGTGCTCATTAAGTGGGTGACTCATTGTTGCACATATGTCCCATTACTTAACAGGAGATTCCGCATATCCAAACCATCCTTGGCTGTTGATGTCACTAGGGAATCCAACTATGCAATGGGAAGTCCACTTCAATGAGGCCTATGGAAGATCACAGCAGGTAGTGGAATGGGCTTTTAGTCTCCTGAAGGCCAGATTTAGGTGTCCGGACAGGACTGGTGGAGTACTCCTCTTCCCACCCGGAGAAGTGTGTTAAATCACTGTTGCATGCTGAATGCTTCACAAAATCGCCCTGTGGAGGAATATCCCAGAGGAGGGGTGCCTGCAGTTCCACCGGTTGAGAATCCTGAAATGCCAAGTGATGATGACAGCGGTGAACAGGGAGGAGCTTACTTGTGGGTAGATCTCATCAACAGCTACTTTTCATGAGTGATGTCTTGCGATTTAATGACTGTGACTGTACAATGAACTGTAGCTGTGAAAATGTGTGGAGTTGAGTGTTTTAGCAACAACTAGGGAGCTGGTACTCCCCAATGTTCAGCCAAAGGCTGCTTGAAGAGTTACCCTTTCTCCTATCCCCACCTTGATGATGTTGCTTTGTTTGTGTCAGTTTCCTTGCAATGTAGTTACATTTCTAGTTGTTTGCTTTGTGATTTGTATAATCGGTATGTTTTCAAGCCTATACTCTTTGTTTTGTCTTTGTACCGGTACCTTCACAATGACATCCTCCTGTGGGCATTTCAGAGTTGTGACACTTGCAGGTATTTAATGCTGTTCTGACATACAAAGTTGACATGGATTGTTCTAGGTAATGTAGGTCACTGTTTTCGAGTGTACTAGACCTGTGCCAACGCAGCTTGCACAGTGTCTGGGGGGAAGGTCAGAAGTACACCTTGAACTTGTTTTGTGTCCTCTGTTGGGCCAATTGCATCATGTGCATCATCATGTAGTCATCGGTTGCGAGCAAGTCATTCCCCCTTCACATTGGCTAAACACTATTCTTATATGACCTGTATGTAGTGGTAATTGTGTTTCATCATTGCAGGCCACAGAGCCTGTGCCACAACACTAGCATACGTATGTGTCACACCACCAGATGCATGGTCATTTGACTATGATGGGCATGTGATCAGGGACTGTTGTACTGCCATCAGTCTGTATCTTTGATTATGTGGTAATGGATTACTTTGGTGCAGTATGTGATAAGGCTTAAGCTGCTGATATCATCCACTTTAATGTTTGCCTATTCTACAAGACAATGGTGATCATTACAACCCTGGCAGTTAGTGTTAAAGCGGCGGTAAAACACAACAGGCCGGCGGTAAAAAAAATGGAATCACGACCGTGGCGGAAACCGCCAACATAGACAGCCACTTTAACACTCCGACCGCCACGGCGCTACAAACAAACAGCGCAACGGTAACCGCCAACAGACAGGATGGAAGACAATGTACCGCCCACAGTATTACAACAGTCCAATCCGCCACCTTTTCCGGGGCGGATTCACCGCGAACAAAAACACGGCGGAAACCGGCCTTGGAAGCAAAAACGCTCACCTCTACACACCCCACGAGGAACCAGGATGCCATGGAACCGGAACTCCAGATACTCCCTGCCTTTGTCTTCCTGCTCCTCTACCAGGAGCACGAACACCGGCGGCGAAGACCACGGTGAGTACTGCACCTACGACACAGTGGGGGGGGGGGAAGAGTGACACACACACGCAACACACAGCACACCCACCCTCACCTACAACAACACACACACTAATACATCATGATACATTACAGTTTCACCCCCAACCCCTCCGGAAGAATGCAAAGACAAAAGGAAATTATTGTAACGATTGTAATCTATTAAAATCCAGTACTCAAAAAAATATATATACACTATAAACAAATATATACACCAAGAATACAAGTCCAAGGTAGTCCACCATTAAAGTCCGTGGACCATTGGGCCCAAAATGCATGGGCGAGGCCCACACTTAATACCCGATCAAAACGCAGAGAACACTGCTGGGGCATCAGTTCAAAATACAACAGGCACCTCAGGGGGAAGGGAAGGGGGGGCACCTCAGCCGAATGAGTGCACGATGCCAGAACCACAAAGGGGCTCCATGCCCATTGATGTATCCTGGGGAGTGCAAAGCCACAGTCTCTCAAGTCTCTACAGTGGGTGGTTTGCCCACTGCTTTATCCTGGGGAGTACAAAGCCACAGTCTCACAAGTCTCTCAAGTGGGTAGTTTTCCCACTGCTTTAGCCTGAGAAGTGCAAAGCCACAGTCTCACAAGTCTCTACAGTGGGTGGTTTGCCCACTGCTTTATCCCGGGGAATGAAAAGCCACAGTCTCACAAGTCTCTACAGTAGGTGGTTTGCACACTGCTTTCTCCTGGGGAGTGCAAAGCCACAGTCTCACAAGTCTCTCAAGTGGGTGGTTTGCCCACTGCTTTATCCTGGGGAGTGCAAAGCCACAGTCTCACAAGTGGATAACAGTCTCCACTGGTTCTGGAGGGGGCTTGGTGCCCAAAGTGCTTCATCCTGCCAAGGACTGGGGTAGTGGATAACAGTCTCCACTGGTTCTGGAGGGGGCTTGGTGCCCAGAGTGCTTCATCCTGCCAAGGACTGAGGTAGTGGATAGCAGTCTCCACTGGTTCTGGAGGGGGCTTGGTGCCCAGAGTGCTTCATCCTGCTCGTGGCAGCCCCAGTAGCGTCGGAGCTTTTGGCTCTCATTGGCCTGCGGTGCTGGTGGCGGCAGTGTCCTGTGAAGTGGTGCTTTTGGGGGCAGTGTCCTTGGCAGCGGTGCTTGTGGCGGCGGTGTCCTTGGCAGCGGTGCTGGTGGCGGTCTTGTCCGCCGTGCAGGTTTTCGGCAACTTGCCTGTCTTTCTGTGCCCCTTCCCCACCTTGGGTGGTGGCACAGCTGTTTTCCCACTCCCAACTGTACTCCTGGGAGAGGCTTTGGTGGTAGATGTTTTGCCTTTCTCCCGCTGGGCACTGGCCAACTTTTTATGCTTTTGAGGTGGGGGACTGTCCTTGGTCTGGCTCCTTGGCACACTGGCTGCCCTGCTGCTTGGCGCACTCCAGAAGCCGGATACTGCTGGCACCACTGTTCCTTCTAATGTGGCTGAGGTGCTGGGTTGGGACCTAGAAAGGCGGGCCCTAGGGGACTGAAGGGGTGGGGGAGGTGAGGGGAAGAGGTCAGGGTTGGACAGGAAAAGTTTTTTGGACACAATGGGACTGGTAGATGGAGGGGGTTTGGGAGTGAAGGAAGAGGTAGTGGTTGTAGGAGGTGTACGTTTGCTGACTTTGGGTGAAGGTGCATGGGTTGGAGGCTGTCGTGAGATGGATGGCTGTTGGGTGGGTGTGTGGCTGCGTTCGTGTACCTTCGGAGGTGGGCTCACAGACACACTGGGAGAGGACACAGGGGATGTGTGAATGGTAGTTGGGGTGGTGAGTGCACATGAGTGGGGTGTGGTGATGGGTTTGCTGGTGATGGACTTAGTGGATGAAGATGTAGTGCATGCAGGTGTGAGTGGAGACGAGACAGGGAGGGAGGAGGGACACTTGGAGGAGGGGGACACAGTGGTGGTAGTGGATGTTGGTATGTGTGCATGAGTATGATGCTTGAGTGACTGCCTGTGGGATGTGTGGTGCTTATGTTTGCCAGAGCTTCCCTTGTGTGTTGAGGTGTGTGCATGCTGGTCTGATGGTGTGCTTGGGATAGGCTGAGGTACAGGGGTTTGCGTCTGGGTAGAGGAAGTTGGAGGGGGGAGGCTGGACACAGGGACAATGGCTGCCATCAGTGCTGAGGCCAGAGTCGAAAAGCTTGCTGTTGGGCTGCCTGACCAGAATGAATGCCCTCCAGGTATGCATTGGTCTGTTGCAACTGCCTAACTACACCCTGGATGGCACTCAAAATGGTAGACTGCCCAACAGTGAGGGACCTGAGGAGGTCAATGGCCTCCTCATTGAGGGCAACTGGGCTGACTGGGGCAGGGGCTGAGGTGCCTGGGGTGAAGGAGATGCCCACCCTTCTGGGTGAGCGGCCACGGGGCACACGCTGAGGGGCTGCTTGAGGGGGCTGTGCTGGTAGGGGGGGTGGCGGCTGTACCTGTAGATGCGGGGGGCACAGAGGGGCCCGCCACTGCAAGGGAGCTCCCATCAGAGGAGGACTCCGTGTCACTGGTCTCAGCTCCTGTCCCCGCCGTGGAGCTCCCCTCACCCTCCGCCCCACTGGTGGCTTCAGACTCTGTTGTCTCGCCCTCCAGGGTCATGTGGGATGCAGCTCCCTCCTGCTCCGGTGCCACTGCTCCTCCGCCTGATGATGCTAATGCACACAAGAACGGGGAGACCACAAAAAGGTGGGGGAAGACAGAAGAAAGACATGTTGAGTGCATGCAATACCGTTACCGTTGGCGGACACTACAGACACAGAAGCCCCCTGCACTACGCCGTGCACTTTGAGTTCCCTAATTAATCACGGGGACATGGGTTACAAGGCCTATGCCTGATTGCTGCACACATGGAAGTCACAGGAGCTTGACTAGGTGTAGTTGGCTCTGAATACAGGTGGGGCAGGGTGCCACATGGCCTGCCTTACAAAGGGACCTGGCACACTAAACTCGCCCTGGCCTAGGGGAACTCACAGCCCACCTCCCCACCCAGACACCTCCACTGCACGCAGAATCAGCTGACTAAGAGTGTACTCACCCCCTTGTGGCTGCTGTGATGCCCTCAAGCGCCCATCCAACTCCGGATACGCCACCGCCTGGATCCGGAATATCAGGGGGGTCATGGTGCGATGGGCACCCCTCCCCAGCTGGGCCTCCGCCGTCTTCTTGCTCCAGCAGCGAATGTCCTCCCATCTTTTTTGGCAGTGAGTGCTCCGTCTATTGTGGACCCCTAGGGCCTGGACTTCCTTGGTGATGGTACGCCAAATATCCTTCAGGACCTACAGGAATAGTAAAGTGGAAAAGGAGAAGATATAACCGTCCGCACCGTCACATTTATTGGCCTGCATCCCTGCCCTTGCCACATAGCAGTTTTAAAAAATTGAGGAAGAAATTTGTGTTAACGTACCTCAGTGTTGGTTGACTCTCTGCTCGCTGTTCTCCTCCATAGAGCACGTCCGCTGGGGCAGATGAGGAAGTGGCGGTATCCTCTGGTGTACAGACCACTGGTGGACCTGTCGACAATGGAGGAGCAACATGTAATTGTCACCTACAGACTTGATCGTGCCACAATCATGGAACTGGGTGCCTAGTTGGAGCCAGACCTGATGTCAGCTATCCGCCACCCCACAGGAATCCCCCTCTAGTGCAGGTGCTGTCAGTACTCCATTTCCTGGCAAGTGGGTCTTTTCAAACAACAGTGGCCATAGAATCAGGGATGTCCTAGCCTATGTTCTCCAACGTGTTGTCCAGAGTGTTGTCTGCCCTGCTGAAACACATGCGCAGCTACATCGTTTTCCCTCAGGTGGAAGATTTGCCAACAGTGAAAGGTAACTTCTATGCCCTGGGACATATCCCCAACATCATAGGTGCCACTGATGGGACACATGTGGCCTTGGTCCCCCCCGCAGGAGTGAACAGGTGTACAGAAACCGGAAGAGTTACCATTCAATGAATGTGCAGATGGTGTGTTTGGTCGACCAGTACATCTCCCATGTGAACGCCAAGTTTCCTGGCTCAGTGCATGATGCTTACAATTTGAAGAATAGCAGCATCCCTTATGTGATGGAGCAACTCCAGAGGCACCGTGGGTGGCTATTAGGTGAGGACATGGAGCCTATATAGTGTGACTAGGTGTCTAGGTCTGGGGATGTCCCTAAGAGTTAGTGTGTGTCTAACAGATTTCCCTCGACATTTGCAGGTGACTCTGGCTGCCCCAACCTGTCATGGCTACTGACCCCAGTGAGAAATCCCAGGACAAGGGCAGAGGAACTCTACAATGAGGCCCATGGGCAAACTAGGAGGGTTATAGAGAGGACCTTCGGCCTCCTGAAGGCCAGGTTCAGGTGCCTCCATCGGACAGGTGGTTCCCTATTCTACTCACCAAAGAAGGTGTGCCAGATCATCGTGGCCTGCTGTATGTTTCACAACTTGGCTTTGCGACGACAGGTGCCTTTTCTGCAGGAGGATGGTCCAGATGGAGGTGTTGTGGAAGCTGTGGAGCCTGTGGACTGTGAAGAAGAGGAAGCAGAAGAAGAGGACATCGACAACAGAAACACAGTGATCCAACAATACTTCCAGTGAGACACAGGTAAGAAGACATCACTGCCTGCTACATCAGATAGAATTGTTCTACCTCTCATCTGCTTGTCACTTTCACCCAGTGTATGGACCCAGAGTTGTCACTTTCCCTTTCAATTTCACAGATGTGGGTCCCACTGTGTGACATCTGCTTTGTTTCTGCATGGACTACAGCTGTGTGACATAGGTATGTTGACAATACAATGGATATAGCATTTTTACACAGTTATTACAAAAACACATTTTCGAAAGCACAGACTCACTCCAGATTGTTTTGTGCTTTAAGGGTGTTTATTTAAGTGCTAAATATTGGAGGGTGTTGTAAAATGGTCAGGGGTGATGGTAGAGGAATGTCCATGGCAGAGTCCAGTCTATTAGTCTCACAGGTGCATTGTCCAAAGGTGGCATGGGAAGTGGAGATGGGCAGCTTAAGGATGGACAGGGTGACAATCCGGGTGGTCTCATTTCTTGGCGGAGGTGTTGGCATTGTTCTCTGTCTTTGTCCTGGATCTCAGGGACCACTTGCGGAGTGGTTCTCCACCTGCAGGGGGTGGAGTGCTGCTGTTGTGTTCCTGTGGTGGTGCCTCCTGTCCACTAGCACCGGCAGAGGTGGTGGGCAGTTCATCATCAAGGCTAGAGTCAGGTGCCCTTTGTTGTGCCACAGTGTCCCTCCTGGTGTTGACGAGTTCCTTCAGAACCCCTACAATGGTGCCCAGGGTGGAATTGATGGATTTGAGTTCCTCCCTGAACCCCAAATTCCTTCCTCCTGCATCCGCTGGGTCTCCTGAAACTTGGCCAGTACCGTTGCCATCGTCTCCTGGGAATGGTGGTAGGCTCCCATGATGTTGGAGAGGGCCTTGTGGAGAGTGGGTTCCCTGGGCCTGTCCTCCCCCTGTTGCACATCCTGGGCCTCTGTCCCCTGAACCGTATGCCCACTACCACTGCCCCCAGGTCCCTGGTGTTGTTGGGGTGGTGGGTTAGCCTGGGTTCCCTGCAGTGGTGGACACACTGCTGCTTGATGTGTCCTTGGGACAGAGTTATGGGCCCGCTGGGTGGGTGCTGTGCTGGTGTTTCCAGAGGGGGAGGCTCTGTAGTGGCCTGTGACTGTGAGAGGGGAACCGACTGTCCTGAGGTCCCAGATGGGCCGGGCTGGTCATCTAGATCCAGTTGGACAGAGCTGCTGTCATCATTGTGGGCCTCTTCTGTGGGTGGAGTGGACATGTCTGGACTCTCCTGTCCAGTGACGTTGGGTAGGGGTCCTGCAGGAGTGTAAAGGCATGATTATTGCATCTGTGTGTTCCATGGGGTACAATGGGTGGGTGGCCCTGTACCCCAGTGCTTGCATTCTTGTGTGGGACCTTGTGTGATAATTGGTTAGGGGTGTGTGTGAGTATGTGCAGTGGCCATGCATTGGTGATGGGTGTCCATGCTTTGGTGTTGCATGCAGGGCTTAGTGTTGGGATGGGTGGGTTGTGATAGTGGGACATATGTGAGGAGTTGGAGTGATGGAGGTGAGGGCGAGGGTGGGGTTATGTGATAGCATTCAGGTAGGGTGGGGGATGTAATAGTTAAGATTTGACTTACTAGAGTCCATTCCTCCAGCTACTCCAGCGAGGCCCTCAGGATGCAGTATAGCCAAGACCTGCTCCTCCCATGTTGTTAGTTGTGGGGAAGGAGGTGGGGTCCGCCGCCAGTCCTCTGAACTGCAATGTTGTGCCTTGAGACCACAGAACGCACCTTCCCCCGTAGGTCGTGATGTCATCCCGTGTTCTTGGGTGCTGTCCCACTGCGTTGACCCTATCCATGATTCTGTGCCATAGCTCCATCTTCCTAGCTATGGTGGTGTGCTGCACCTGTGATCCGAATAGCTGTGGCTCTACCCGGATGATTTCCTCCACCATGACCCTGAGCTCCTCCTCAGAGAACCTGGGGTGTCTTTGAGGTGCCATGGGGTGGTATGGGTGATGTGTGGGGTGATGTTTAGGGGTATGCGGTGTTTTGTGCGTGGATGTTGTGTGAGTGATGGTGTTGAGTGGCTGTGGATGCTAGTTTGTAGATGGTGGTGTCTCTCTCTTGCCTTCAGTCGCAATTGTGGTCGTAAGGGTTTGTGGGTGATGTGGGTGTGTGTTTTATATTGTATTGGATGTGTGGGAGTGGCGTGTGTATGTGTATCAGGTGTGTGTATTTTGAATTGTCCAATGTGGTTGTGTTTTGTAAATGTGTGTGTATTTTGAGCGCAGCGGTGTGTACTGCCAATGGAATATCGCGGTTGAAAGACCGCTGCGTTGATTCATGGGTCGTGATAGTGTGGGCGTATTCCTGTTGGCGTGACAGTGGAGGTTTTGTTATCGCCAGTTTATCACTGACCATTGGTGTGGCGGACTTGTGTGGGTGTCTACATTTTGGCGGATTCCGAGCTATGGGTCATAATAGCTGTGGCGGAATTCCGCTGCGGTGTGTTGGCGGTCTTCCGCACGGTGGTAAGCGGCATTTACCGCCAATGTTGTAATGACCCCCAATGTCTGTCAAATACCTCTCCTCCGTTGTCTGGGGGACTGTACCCTGGAATATCTACTTTGACTCAATATGAGGCACACATTCTTGTGTCAAAAAAGGTCCAGACATATGGGCAGTGTATGTGCTGTACAATGGAATAAAATGATTGCTATGACCAGACACTTGTACATATGTATTTTTGTGCAATGTTTGTAATCCTGAGGACACTATGTACCTCCTTGCACAAGTAAGTTATGTCTACATCATATGGTTCACATGGCCTTACATCTCTACATGGCAAAATGTTGAAATTAAGCAAGCAGACAATGAACTTGAGATGGGTGAATTTATTACAGTACGGATGTAGTAAATAAAATGCTGACAGAAAAGAAGAAAATAATAAAGTGAAGGTGTCAGTCATGGTGAATGAAATCATTGGGGTAGATGCCACACCACTGGAAGCCAAAGTCCAAAGTACTCCTCGCATTGGAACTAGTAGGTTGTTCAGGATCAGTAAACAGAGTGAATGCGTGGCACACAAAGGAGTTCCTTTAGGAAGAGGTCATCACTTGCTGGCAGTGGTGGGTGCCTTAACATCCACACCTCCTGGATTCTTTGTGGACATCATTGCTTGGGTGGTGGGGAGGTTCTGCTGCTGAAGAGGCAGGTGTGTCTGGAGCTTGATCCTCTGGTAGGGCCTCCCTTCCAGTGACTGGCACTGATGAGGAAGGGCCTGGTGTTGATGCACCAAAGGAAGGGGTAGAGTGGTGTTGTAGAGCCGTGCTCAGGGTGGTGGTAATGTCCCTCAAAACCCCTGTTAGAGAGGCCATGTTGGTATTGTGAGCCTTTCAGTCTTCACACATACCCCCATGGATGTCCCTCTGTAGCTGCTTGATTTCCCAAAGATCGGACAAGATCACGTCTTGGTAATCCTAATATACCTCAAGATGTGGCTGATAGGGTCCTGGCCAGGAGCAGACCCAGTGGCCTCACCCCGCTGGCCCACAGCATCCCTCCCAGGTACCCCACCCCCAGAGGCCTGTGCCCTTCCAAGAGAACAGTGTGCTGGTGTTTGTAGTTACAGAAACAGGGGCTCTTGTGAGTTGCAGTCATGCCACTCTCTCTTTACACCCACTTGGCAAATGTTCTCTCGCAGGTGAGTAAACTTAATTTGAGAGTTTACTTACAGATGTATTGGGGCATATGACCAACTAGATGTATTGGGGCATATGATCAATGTGCTGTTATTTAGAGCAGCAGAAAAGGGGCCTGCTGGCATTTGCAGTCAGGTCACTCTCTCTACTACACATATTTGACCAATGTTATCTCCTAGGTTAGTAAAGTTCATTTGGGAGTTAACAAACAGGGGTCTTTAGAAAAGAGAGTTTGGAGTTACACAGGAGTTGTAGTCATGTCACACTCTCTGTAGTACACACATGATACAAATGTTATCCCCCAAGTGAGTACACTTTAATTGAGAGTAAACACACAGGGATCCTTGGCCAAGAGTATACAGTGCTGGTGTTGGAGGTACTGATACAGGGCCTGCTGGGATCTGCAGTTTTGGCACTCCCTCTAGTTCCCAACACTTGACAAATAGCATACTCACAGGTGAGTGAAAAGCATAAGAGAGATTACAAACAGGTGTACTCTGGCAAGTGAACCCTGTGCTGGCATTTGGAGTAACTTACACAAGGGATGCTGGAAGTTGCAGTCATGTAACTCCCTGTAGTACACACACTATACAAATGTTATCCTCCCAGATGAGTTCACTTCAATTGAGAGATCCCAAACAATTGTATTTGAACAAATGAACACTGGGCTGGAGGTTGGTTTTACAGACACAGGCACTTCCTGGCCTTACTTGTCCTGTCACTCCCTCTACTTCCCATATTTGACAATTGGTATCCCCACAGCCAAATAAACTTAAAATGTGACTGTGGTCCTTAGTCAAGTAAACACTGTTCAGGTGTTTGGAGCTGCTGCAATAGTGCCTCTCGTGAGTAGCAGTCATACCACTCTCTCCAGTACACACACTTGACCAATGTTCTCCCCCCAGGTGAGTACACTTCAATTGAGAGATCACTAACAGATGTATTGTAGCATGTGACCACTGTGCTAGTGTTTGTAGTTACTGGAATAGTGCCTCCTGAGACATGTAATCATGTCAGTGCCTGTACTACACACACTTCACAAATATTATCTCCCCATGTGTGTACCCTTAAATTGATAGGTACCAAACAGGGGTATTTGGAGAAGTGACCCGTGGTCTGGTGTTTGGGGTTATAGAAGAGTACCTGCTGGGAGTTGGAGTCATGTCAGTCCCTGTACTACAGACAATATACAAATGTCATCTCCCCAAGTGAATACACTCCAATTGTGAGTTGCCAAATAGAGGTCTTTGGACTGGTGAACATTGGGCTAGTGAGTGTAATTAAAGTAAAAGTGACAAAAGCTGAGCTGTCAGCATGCAATACATAGCTATCTGGTGACATTTTTAGTGTTGTGACTTATCAGACTCCACTCCCCCAGGTATTCTTGTCAAGCCCTCTGGATGCAGGATGTCCAAGACCTTCTCTACCCATGGAAATAGATGCAATGAGGTACTGGGAGGGCCACTGCCAGTGTTCTTGGCCTGCAGCTGGTGCCTGTAGACGAGGGAACTGACCTCTTTCCTGAGGTTGTTCCATCTCTTCCTAATGTCCTCCTTCGTGAGCATGGTGGTACCTACGGTATTCACTCTGTCGATGATCTTGGCCCATATTTCCATTTTCCTGCTGAGAGGATTATGCTGGACATGTGCTCCAAACAATTGTGACTCTACTTTTATGATTTCATCCACCGTGACTCTTAACTCATACTTTCAAAAAATTGGGAATTTTAGAACATGACATGGTAGGAAAAAAAGGGTGACAGTGACTTAATAAACAGGGGAAGTGCAAAAAGATGTGAATTATCAAAAGTGTGTGTAGGGTGCTCTATGCAATGGTGAATGAAAGTGGTGCCTAATAACTGCACTATATGGAAGAAAGTCACTCTGGCTTCTGTATGTTGCAGTATAAATGCAAAGAGATGTGGTATGTGAAGGAGTGTGTTTCGTAGTGTCCTTTGGAGGTGTGTCCAGTGTGGCAATGTGTGTCAGCTGTTTTGTTTTCAAATTCATTCAATGTACAGTTGTGTATTACTTTGGTGACCATGGCCCGCCGTGGTTCGGACCACCTTTGGCTGACTGCCATGGGGGTTCGCCTGGTACTCGATTTGGACTGCCTATTTCGGGGGCCTCTGTGCCAACACGGGTCTGCTATTTTTGGTTGGCAGTCAGCAGTCCTGCCTGTGTAAATCGTAATAGAAAGACTGCCAACATGGCGGTGTGGCGGTCTGACCACCAAAAATGGAATGAGGCCCTTTGACTTTACATTGTAGCATGTAGTATATTCTTTTGCAAGTTTAGGGGCAATTTGGCTAACAGATTGCTGCATTCACAGTTGTTGGTGGCTTTGTTCTTTTTATAATGTATCTATGTATTTAAAGCAAGGAAGTTCGGGTTCTGCCTAGTAGGGAATGGAAGGCAGTGTGCCATTCATCCACTTTGTTGTTTGTTTTTGCTTCCTGTGCCAAGGTGTTATCATATCCATTCCAGCATTGTATTTGGAATTTGGGTTAGCATCTGTATATACGGAGAGATAGAGTCTGCTAACCCAAGTGTCTTCAAAATAACACATTATAGGGCTCAGTTTGTCTTCATTTTGTTGGTAGGAAGGGGTTTCTATTTGTATATTGCGGTGGTTGCCACCTCTGTGACGGGGATTTAGGCTAGTGCTATCATTTGTTCTATTTCAAATGCTATCTGTCTGTAGAATACACAAAGTGCAGGTTTTGGGAGGTGTCTCTGTGTGCTTTGATTAAAATATTAATAACAGCTGTGTATGGCTGTGGGGGGGTACATTTTTAAAATGGTTTGAATCACGGCTTGCTCAAGTCTATGATCATTTTTTTAGGGTAGAAGTTATTTGTTTTATGTTTGATGTGATTTAAGGTCAGAGTAAGAGTTGCTTTGTTTATTTGGTAGTAGGATATATATAAAAGGGAGATTTGTATTTTGATATTCTCCATTTATGGTGTATGTCTGAGTAAATGGTTTGGGACCCATTTTTAAAGTCCCATCCATTATCCAAATCTGACATTGGCTACGTTTTAGAAAGTTATTTGCTGTGGAGAAAATTAGGATTCCTTTCTCATTATTTAGGTGGTCGTGTAAAAGGGAACTGACATTATGTGTCAGTTTGAAATGTTTAGGTATTTGTATGTCTTGATATCTTCTAGAGGCAGAAGAAGTATCACTCGTGGCCTTTTTAGTTTGTGCAATTAAAAGTAAAGTGGAGATAGATTGTAGTTGGTCTATGATGTGTTTGGGGACTTTAAACAGAATATCTTTAAGGGTTTTAGTTGTGGGTTCCTGGGAACTGCTGCTTGCCTCTCTTATATTTTGCAATATCTTCCTTACTTCTATTTCTGTCACATTTGGGGGGTGGTTGCACTCTCTTACATGAATTACAACATCTTATTTTGTAGTTGTTCTGCCATAATATGAGTATAAGAATAATATTTGGTAAATTTACAGTTTATATTTTCTGTTGATGTACTTTCTTGGCTGTAGTTGTAGCCCATGTGGTTTAGTAACTGCTTTCCTTCCTGTGAAGTTAATAACTTTGTTTCTCTGTCATTGTAACTGAAAGCCATTTAATAGTACAAATATACACATTATTTTACAGTTTGTACATTTTTTATTTACGTGTTAAATTATCTAACTACTTCTATTTTGTATACTTATATGTCAGTTCTGGTAACTTATTTCGCACAGGTTTGCAGCCTTTCTGTTGGGGGTGTTCGACTGTGGAGCCAGTGCTTTCTTTTCTGTTGGATGAAAAAAAATGTTAATATGGTATTTGTTTGTTGAGGTTGAGGTTGTTTATTCTTACTCACTATTATTACAATTTTGTAATCATTTATGATGACTTTTTTCTCATATTGTTTTGTTGATTTGTGGTAGTCATATTTTTTTGGGCTGTTTATCCATTCTTTAGGTCACAGTTTTGTCTTCTGGGAAGTCTATGTAGTTGTTCTGCCATAATATGAGTATAAGAATAATATTTGGTAAATTTACAGTTTATATTTTCTGTTGATGTACTTTCTTGGCTGTAGTTGTAGCCCATGTGGTTTAGTAACTGCTTTCCTTCCTGTGAAGTTAATAACTTTGTTTCTCTGTCATTGTAACTGAAAGCCATTTAATAGTACAAATATACACATTATTTTACAGTTTGTACATTTTTTATTTACGTGTTAAATTATCTAACTACTTCTATTTTGTATACTTATATGTCAGTTCTGGTAACTTATTTCGCACAGGTTTGCAGCCTTTCTGTTGGGGGTGTTCGACTGTGGAGCCAGTGCTTTCTTTTCTGTTGGATGAAAAAAAATGTTAATATGGTATTTGTTTGTTGAGGTTGAGGTTGTTTATTCTTACTCACTATTATTACAATTTTGTAATCATTTATGATGACTTTTTTCTCATATTGTTTTGTTGATTTGTGGTAGTCATATTTTTTTGGGCTGTTTATCCATTCTTCAGGTCACAGTTTTGTCTTCTGGGAAGTCTATGTAAAGAGAGAGAAGTTTGTGAGTATTTTGATACTTATTTGTTAATTTACATTTTAAGTTTATTAACAAGTACCTTTTAGTTCAATTATAAGATTCACTTACTAGGCTAGGTAGTTGTTCATATGTATATATTGTTTCTTTAATGGTTTGTCGAGAGAGTCCAGCAGAGTTTCCTCCTCTTGCAGCATTTGTCATTTTTTAAAATATTTAGTTGTGCCTTATACAGTATAGGTTTAATTGTTTTCTGCTTTTATTGGTTATAGTTGTTTATACTTTTATTTTATTGGTTGGTTTAGTTTTACTATATCATTTGATATTTTTGAATATAAATGTATTTATATATTTATCAACATGTAGGTTGTTGTTTAAATGGTTGTAGTTAATGGGCATTTTTTTGGTTTGTATTGGTATGATTTTTGGTGTATTATCAATTGGGGTGAATGATAATGATTTTATTAATGTGATATGTTTATATGTAATTTATCAATGTGTATGGCATATTTTATATTTCCTTCCAATAACTGTTTTATGGATGAAGTGTTTTTATATTTATTATTTGCTTCTTTATTTATTTTGGAGATAATATTGCAATCAAATTATGTGAATCAATATTTTTTGCAATACTATATTTTTATTTAAATATTTAAAGGTAACAATATTTGTGTTTTCAATATTTCTGTTTATGATATGGGTAAAAATCAATATTTTTAAGACCGATATTTGTGTTCTTGATATTTCTGGTTGTACTAGTTAAGTATAGGAAATCAATATTTTTTATCAATATTTAATTTCCAATATTTTTGTGTTTCAATATGGTATGCATCAATTCAGTGAGCCATTCTTTCTATTTAGTTTGAGCAGACAAGGTTTCTATTGTATAACTCTATTGAGAAAGACTTTGTAATTGTTTTCCTAGTTCAGGGAGAAGCTGCACTGTGATTGACTAGTCATTTAGAGTCCTGCACTGTGATTGGAGAAATATCAAAATAAAGCCTTGCTGTCATTGGTTGGTTGCTGATAAATGCAACTGATGATAGGGTACACTTTGGCAGAGCAGTGATGGTACTGGCTGTTGTTTGCTGGTTTGTTCTGCATTTTTAAGCTCTTTTTGAGTGAAAAATGTGTGTGCTGTGTTGCAAAATCCTAAGGTTTCTCTTGTACCTTCTACTAAGGGTTAGACATACCTGCCAAGGAAACACCTGCATACACAATGATGATGGACATCGAGTTTCATTTAGATACCTGGATTTCTGAATGGCATGCATCATCAGATAACGATTTGCAATTTCCTTTAGAAGGTACTTTTAACAATAGAAATGTAGATTTTCTGAGGCAACTATGCGCCTAATTTACAAGGCCCTTGTGCCACCAGAGTTTTACTTTTCTTGAAGCTCTGGTGGCACAGTGCTCTGCTTCATATCTACAAGATCGCGTTAAGCCACTTTATGTGGCTTAACGCGGCCTTGTAAATATGGGCAACCCCAAAGCAGTTTTCCGTTGCAAAGTGGCATGCAATAGGTGTTTTTTTTTTATGTACTCACACAACACCCATTGCTTTTTGACACTGACCTGGATTTAAATGAAATTGTAAACCTGAGGCAGTGTTGAAAACTAACGCTACCCCAAGGGTGGTGTTAGAGTTGCACAATGAGGAGAAATACTTTTATTTCTCATAGTTTTTTCCTAAAGAGAGAGTTCTTAAGGTCAGACATTTAAAAATCAAATTTAGAGAAATGTTATGAGGGACATTGATTTAAACAGATTATTGACCTCTGATGTTGATGACATGAGGTGCTTGATTCTGCAGCACATAGAAGGAGCAAATCTCCATTAAAGATTGTTTATGTGCACTAAGGTGTCCCTTCTTCCCCGTAAACAATCCCTCCCACAATGCAGGTATTCTCGCGCCATGGTGAATAGGTGGCTGTGTTGGCACTAGGCAGCTGATTTTGTGCCGGCATAGGGGAACACACAGGGATGTGCCGTATTCTTGTAAATACAGTGCTTTCCTACATTTTGGAAATGACGCAGCTCGGTGCAGCAATATTGCTTGCGGCACTAAGCTGCGCCAATTTCTACTAAATGAGGACCTAAGAGTGACAGCATGTGTTCCCTAGACAAGCACAGTTTGAGGAACTAAACAAATGGGATTGAATGGCTACTAAGAAGGAGAGAAAGAAAATGACAAAGCAAGTGAAAGACCTCTTCAGCAACGCTTGAGGAAGCATTCAATGTACAGCATGAGAGATTTCCCTGCAGTAGTCAAAGAGAGAGATGACAAAAAGAAATCCAGTGAGGGAGAAAAGCAGAATCATGATTCAATTGTTGTGAATATTTCTCTAACTTATCTTTTAAATTCTAGACTTCTTTTATACTGAAAGGGCACAATGACAGAGAACTGGTCTTAGTGAAATACCAGATGAGGGTGCAGCAGGTATAGTACAGTGGTTCAAACACAGGTATCAGCTACATCTGCCATTGTGAATACAATAAAGAGTGTCAACCTGCACCAAAGCATGCAATTGCAGATTTACCAGTAATGCAGAAATACCTCAGTGGTTTCTCAAACTCAGGATTGATCCACCTGTTAATACAGTTGTGGTTAAGGAGTATCCTAAAGAGAGAGTTCTTAAGGTCATACATTTAAAAATCAAATTTAGGGAAATTTTACGAAGGATGTTGATTTAAACAGGTTATTCACCTCTGATGTTGATGACATGAGGTGCTTGATTAAAGAAGCATTCAGATATGCTAACGAAGCATACAATAAATTGAAGAAGTTGGCTAATGAATGTTAAGTTGACATTAGTCAAATGAAAAATCTGAGAAAGAATGCTAAAATTAATTTGACTTTGACAGTAATGAAGGAATTTGGTTTATTGACCTTAAGAGCTCACATTAATCATTTAATTGAGAAAACAAGAGAACTGGGTCACATTTAGAAATATAAACAACGACGGAAAAGAGAGATGGCAAGTAAAAAAAGAAAGTTACAGAGCCAGAAATAATGTTTTGTTTGTGTTAGTGATTCAGAAGCAGGAACAATTTTACTGTTTCCATTAGGAGAGGTACAAGGAGAGATGTACCTTGGACAAAATCTGATCTTTATGCCTTTACTACAAAGTTTCCAAAATTGTGCGAAGAGTCTGAAAGTTAGCATAAGGAAGTTCATAGCTTCAGTACAATGTTTCACATTTTGTGAACTGATTTGAATTCAGGGTTTGAAATTGTGTTTTCTAGTGATATGAGGTCTGGATGCAAGGTTGCTGTTCGTTGGACAATGAGCGAGGTTTGCACCTAATAATGCTCCTTTCGATGAGGTAGCTACAAAACATAGGCAGGTGATTGAACACCTAAAAAAAAAGGGGCCTGATAAGGATATTAATTGGGCAAAGATTCTCAGAACTTCACAAGAACCAAAAGTGTCAGTACATGCTTATTATGAAAGGTCTGTGCAGATATTAAAGAAGCGAAGTAGAGTTGATCATCCAGAGAAAGATGATGTCAGTGGTTTAATTTCTGCTTCAGTTATTAGTTCGCACCCAGAGCTTGGCAATCAAATACAGCAAAGTCAAATGGGTTGGTAGATGAAAATTATGGAAGAGATTTTGAGACTTGTCAAACACACTAGTGATTAGTCTGATATGAAGCAAAAGAAAATATCGGAGAAGCTGATGGTTGCATAGGCAAAAAACTTTTAGAGGAATGTGTTGAATTAATTAATAGGTCAATTTTGGGTTATTTGCAGTCTGGAACTGGTAGAGTGAATAGGATATCACAAAAGTGAGGAGTGTGGATGGGTCAATGCAAGTGGGAGGTTGTAGAAAAAATTATGAATAATTCTGGAATAAATGCAAATGTTGAAATGCTAAAAAAGAACACTGCTTATCATTTCTGTAGTAAAATCAGCCCCAGGAAGCAGGAATGTAGACAAAATGCAGCTACAATTTAGAATTAATTTGTTCCCTAGATGCAGAAAGATACACTGCCAATGGTCCCGCCCCAATGGTCTTCTGTGCAGGGTGTGCATGATCTCAAACAGTTTCACATGACAATACATTTAACCCTAGTGTTGCAACAAAATATTTAAAACAAAGTTCCAAATTTAAGAACAGTGGTGCTGCATTATATGCAGTGCCGCTTTACTTGTGCCCCGTAGCATTACCCTAATGCCACCACGTGCAAGCCGTTTTAAACATATGGTGCACCATGGCGCAGGTTAGGGACAATAGTGCCATCATTTTCTATGCTATTGTGGTATATTGCAGGAGGCGCTAATCCTGCAAGGTACATAGGGGCCCATTAAGAATAATGCTGTGCCCCCTCTTAACATCAGCCCTGTGCAAGCATTCAAAATAGCTGCTAAAAATGATGCAGTGGAATCTGATAGATTCCACTGTACCATTTTAGCGGTCCCCCTAATGGGAGAATGCCCCCTTGCATACATTATGTTTGGCGCAGGCATAATGTGGCACAAGGGGTTACAAAGTGTTGCAATGCATGCATTGCAGCACTTTCTAAATCTGATATGGCAACTTTGGCCTTGTTGAGTCACGTTAGCGTCATAAAAAAATTATGCTAAAGTGATGCAAGGAGGCGCTAGGCCTTCTTAAATCTGGGACAAAAGAATATATTTATTCTGACTAATGATTCACCTCAGTTTTCTTTGGGGAATAGTTCACAGTGATGGTGCCTGAGAGGGGAAGAAGATTGCCTACTTTGAGCAGATATAGGCCCTCATTACAACCCTGGCGGTCTTGTGGCGGATTTCACCACCAGCAAGCTGGCAGTGAAATCCACAGTATTACGACCGGGGCGAAAGCGATTTAATCTGCCAGGGCAGCCAGGAAAAGGCTGGCGGTATGGGGAGTCGCAGGGCCCCTGGGGGCTCCATGCAGCTTTTCACTGTCTGCTATGCATTTCATGCTATTCCATTTGGAGCTGGCTCCTGTGTTGCGGCTGAGATCCCCGCCGGCCCAACGGGGATCTCCTGATGGCCGCGGTGGGAGTGCGGCTGCATTGGCGGCCGCAGGGCGGTCTGATCTTGGCAGGCGGTAAAGTCATAATTAGGGCCATAGTGTAAGGGAACAAAGGTGGGATGGGTGATTCAGAGGTATTACTCAGCCAGAGGACATGACATTGTAAATAGCAGGCTACTCAAGTTATAACTATGGTCAAAAAACTATAGAGGACAGAAGACAGACAAGAGCAAAGCTTGCTCAAAGTAAGGGATCTAGGAGTATATTCCAAGAAGTCTCTTAGTCGATTAGGGAACATCCTTTGTACTGACACCAGATTGCTCTTAACAACAGCCATATAATGAAGTCACAGCTGGCCTATAGTTACAGAGACTGTTGTAAAATTAATTTGAAAGGTGGACTGAAACCGACAACAGCACTGAGACAGGTAAGACTCTAAAGTCCCTGGACACACTTCATAGGAATGGAGACCAAGTCAGAGGTTACATTGTAACTGGATATGGACTGCAACAGGTACTGGTCCAAAATTGGAATAGAAGAGAAAACCATAGTAGAAAGAATAACCAGAATGCAGGACTGAGAAGTCAACAAGGAGACAGGGAAACAGTCAAGGATGAAGAACAGAAATACAGGGATCAATAGCATGCAGTACCCAACAGTCACAGGGAAAGTGATGCCCGGTTGGCACAGAAAATCGGGAACTAGGATTCAGAAGAAGGAATTCAAGAATGTACCCAACATACACTGAAATGAGTAATGTCCCGCTGGTATATGAAACACAGAACTAGGGGTCAAAACAAGGACTTCAAGAATGTACCCAGAAGGCAATGGAGCACATAATGCCCTGTTGGAACATAGAATAAGCCCAGGAATTCATGACAAGGACAGAACAGTAAATCAGAACAAGGAAATAAATGGAACACGGGAACCATTGCCAACTCAGTGAATATGTGGCCAGAAGTCCAAGTGAAAAAAACAAAGAAATTCAGGATGGGGTGGAAAATGAAGGGCAAAATTAAGGTATTACTGAAGCAAGAAAAACAGATAAAGCATAAGACTGCACAGGCACAATGCAGCCGGAACAGGAAAGCAGGACACTGAAATCAGTAGCTGGAATCTGGACACCTCTCAAGATTTTGAGTGTTTTACAGTGCCTGCAACTGGTGGATAAAGCAAGAGTTCCCAGTAATGGCAGGCAAAGCATAAATTTAGAATGCAGAAGCCAGTCCTATATCCCTCCTTCCAGGTCGCAGCCACTCAGGGTGATTGGAACACAGAACAAGTATGAGTTTGCTTCCACACAGTGCAGATCATAACAGTTAATGTCCTTCCTCCAGCTCTATGCCTGAAGGAGTTCACTGAAGCCCCAGGAAACAACCAGTGGGCAGACCAGAACTCAGGAGCAGAACAAGGATCTGATCTTGTTTCTGAACATGGCAGGAATTAATGCAAGGGAGCACATGGGCATCCTAGAAGTGGTAACACAGAGTTCACTTTTTAATAAGAGTCACCAAAAAGCTCCTCTGAAGTTCTTCAAATTTGAGTAAGCCATACAAGTACCATAATGCATTAGGAAATGGTAAGTAAACCATGGAATTAAATCTGGAGTGGATCTAATTTCCAAGAGGAGTTGTATATTGTTTGAATGAACAATGAAGAGCTTCATGAGTCCCAAACTAGTATTCAGGGAGGAAGCAGACTCACAAAAGTTCTTCAAGAAGCACCACCTGATGGCAGGAAAGAAGGATCTTGACCCTTAGAGGTAGCCCAAAGTGACCCATATATTGAATGTGAAGTCAAAGTGATACCCTCTTTCTTTTTAGATAGATAAGGGGGCTATGTATTCTTCAGTTTGTTCTGTGGAGGTCCCAGAGTCACCACTCTCCATAAGAGAATTCCAGGTTGTGAGGATCAATAATAAAGAAATTGTTAATCAGATTACATCAGATGTCTGACATAGAATAGGAAAAATAGGAAATAAACATTTGTTAATGTTGTGTGATTCAAGTTCTGTAAATTTGTTGAGCAGAGACTTACTATGCAAAATGATTTTTGTGATTTACTTCACACCTGATGGTGTTGCAATTGAAACCCCAGATAAAATACTCCCAGCCTTCACAACATATGACAAACCGCTGGATTTAAAACATGCTGCCAAAGAAGAGGTGTGTGAAATCTCAGGTAAAGAAATAGAATTAATAAAAAGTGACAATTAGTGTAAAACCTAATTCTATTTTCTAAAGAACTAAACAGTATATACTTTCAAAAGAGGCAGTGGAAGGAATGAAACCTGTCACTGAAACAATGATTGAGCAGGGAATTCTTTCTGATGTGCTTGGTAGATTTTGCAACTCTCCTGTGATGGGAATAAATAAACCAAATGGGAAAAGGAGAATTGTGCAGGAGCTAAGCAAAACTCACAAAATTTTCATTCTATGCTGTCCAGTAGTACCGAATCCAGCTCAGTCAATCAGCTACAGAATGGTATGCAGTCATTGACTTATGCCAAGTATTCTTCTCCATACCTCTCTATGACGAGAGCCAACACCTTTTTGCTTTTCAATTGCAAAATACGATTCTTGTTTGGTGTATAATTCCACAAGTTTATACTGAAGGTTCTTCATGTTTTAGTCAAATGCTCAAGAAAGATCTGGAAAAGTGGAGGTTTCCCTGTAACTTCACTTTGGTGCAGTATTGTGATTATCTACTGGTCATATCTAAGGCAAAAGAGGATTGTAAACTGTATCAGTGAATTCAATTTTTTGTCTTTGATTTCAAAGTCTTTAATAAGGTTGACCCACAGTGACATAAAGTACCCAGTACCATTTGCCAAAGAATGTTCAGAGCCATTTAAGGTTTTGAGAGAAAGAGCATACAGTGCACTCACCCTTGGAATGCATGACTACAATTTCATTTTCTTTCTGTTCTGCCATTACAATGGTGGGTGCGCATTATTTATTCTTACTGAAAAGCATAGTGGAGCTGTGAAACCAGTGGTTTGCCTCTCAGCTGTATTGGATCCAGCAGCTGCAAGTCTTCCTGGTTGTTTAATTATTGTGATTGATCAAAGTGAAGGGATAGTGGTGGGCCATACATTAATTGCAAATGTCCCACACTCAGTTGAGATCTTGTTGACAGGTACACCAACAGCATGTGTCAAACTGCCACTTGACTAGCTATAAATACGTCATAGTGGCAGCAAAGACTATTTTGACTAAGAGGTGTAACTCATTGAATCCAGCAACTTTGCTTCCAATTCCAAACAAAGGCTGCAAAGACAGGGATAAAAATTATGATGATGAGCATTAGATCCACTGCATAACAGATGCAGAAATATGTACCAAACCACAACCAGATAGCAAGGTAACTGCTCTTCAAATGGCTCATCTGACTTTGTTCATTGGGGGTTCTCTTTGGAGAGACCAATATAGAGCGTCAAAGGCTGCCTATGTAATATGTTCCATTTCTGAAATTCTTGAAGCATCATGTCTGCTGAAAGTAACTTTAACAAAAGTATCAGAATTGGTTGCATTGACAGAAGCTTGTTGCTTATTAGAACATTTGAATGTGACAATGTAGCTAGATAGCAGTATAGTTTTGGTGTGGTACATGATTTTGGTCAACTGTGGTATCAAAGAGTTTTATTACATTTTCTGAAGCTCCCATAAAGAGCAGTTTCTATAAAGCTGATTTGTTGAAAGCAATACAGCAGCCAAAGAATATTGCTGTAGTCAAATGTGACACCATAAGACTGAAAAATGAATGGTCACACTTTGAAATACTTATTATAATCAAGTGACCAGATATTGTTAACTTGATGATGAAACAGTGATTAAAGGAAGTGGTAAAATAAAGAATTAAGAATATATTCAATGAAAATTCAAGAAAATGTGAACTGTTTCTTATTGAGTTTGATTCAAACTGAATTGAGAGACCTTCAGGAGAAAGCTGCAGAGGATGAGGAGTTGAAATGTGAAAAATTAGGTTACTAGAAGCATCCTCATGATTTTTATGTTACCCTTGACCATAGGTATGTACTATGTGATGCAATGCTGTATCCCATGTCAAGTTATTTCAATGGGCAATCACATTCAAGGAGGGATTCAATGGTTAGGGCACTTAGGAAATATTGGAAAATGAACATTTCAGAAATGTTGTTGAGAGTTTATCTATGTACTATCTAGTCTATCAGATGAATAATCAGGGCAAGAGAACAACCACAACCATGAAACACATTAGCTAACGAGAACTCCATTTACAAGACTCTAGGCAGATTGTGTGGAGATGCCAGTTTCCAATGGCTCGAAATATATATTGGTAAGTGTTTGCTTACTTTCTAAAAGGGATTTATCCTACCTGGAGATCAGACAGGCTTAGAGTTGCCAAAAGTTTGGTGAGGGAATTGATACTGTTATTTGGGATCCCAACTTCTATTGAAAAAGATCATGGCTCTCATTTTAAAAATGAGATTTTGCAATTGATTTGTACTGCTCTTCAGAATGAGGTTGCACTGTAGCTCTCATTCTCAGTCTTCCAGTGTGGTTGAAAGGATAAAGGTGACCATCAAGAATAAATTGGCCAATGTTTGCACTTCTACTGGTTTAAAGTGACCAAAAGCTCTTCCTCTTGTTTTGATGAGTATTAGATCTGCCCCTGGAAAAAAGGAAAAAGGCTTGTCTTTTGCCCTGTGAAGTGATCATAGGCAAAGCATAGAGATTGGCGTTTGCTCCTTCAGCTGTACTTGTTTAAGTTAGAGATAATATCATACTGCATTGCTGCAAACGTCTAGGGGCCCGATGTAGCAAAGTGTTTTGAGATTGTAAATGGCCCAAATGGGCATTTGCTATTGCAAAAACTGCATTTTGGTATGTAACAAATCCAATTTGCGATTCAGTAACTTGTTACGGAATCGTAAATTGGATTTGGGACTACATTCCGATTCGGTATTAGGAAGAGCTGTGTCAACGGTGTCCCTTCCTAATACTGAATAGCAGAGGTCTGTATGATTGTTTTGTGACTGTGAATGTGGTCGCAAAACAATTGCAGTTACCACCAATTTCTAACTGGTGGTAACCCATTCACAAAGAGGGACCCCTTTCTATTTGTGAATGCACGCAAAAACATTTTTTAGGTTTTAAGAGCAGGCAGTGGTCCTATGGACCACTGCCTACTCTTAAAAAAATTAAAATAGAACTTTTCATTTTTCTGTTTTTTTAAATCATCCCGTTTTCCATTACGGAAAACGGGCTGCATTTAAAAAAAAAAGATTGCTTTATTCACAAACAATCACAGACATGGTGGTCTGCTGAGCCGAGCAGGCCACCATCCCTGTGATTGTAGCCATTTGCTACGAGTTGCAAATTGCAACCTACCTCATGAATATTAATGAGGTAGGACCATTTGCGAGCCCTTGCGAATCGTGGTATGAAACTCCTGCAGTTTCATACATTCCAATAGCGATTACTTCATTGCGATTCACAAAAAATCACAATTAGGTCATTTCTATTGGAAATAATGATACATCTGGACCCAGATGATATGTTGAAATCTGTCTCTCACTAGAAGAACTAGGCAAATGAAACAACAAACGAAAAACAATGACACAATCTGGGCCCCAGTGACTGGATATTTATCAGAAGGCATATGAGGAAGAGTTACCTGAAATAATGCTGGTAGGGACTATTCCAACTGATCCTAAGGACAAACACTGCTGAATAATGTGCCATACATCTACAGTGGATCCATGCCTCTAACATGAAAAGGGTGAAGACAGATGATCAAGAACTGGTGAAAACAATTGATGATTCACAGATCCAAGCTCAAGTTTTCTGCATGGATCTAGAGGGAGTGAAATTGTTGAAAATTTTGAAAATTAAGCCATAGAAGGTTAAATCACTGAACATGAACGTTCTGTGAAGATCCTGGTACCCCTAGCAGTGGGGTTGTCTGGTTTCAAAGTAAGGATCAGAGTAAAGAGCTGTTGTGATGTCAAAGTCAAGGGCATGAGTGGCAGCAAGAAGTTGTCTCCTATCCATACAACGAAAGTCACCATTTGAAAGTTTGAGTTTTAAGTAATGGTGGGCAGAACTCACGGATACAGAGTTATATAAAAAAAGAAATTCTTTGCAGTTTCGCCTTCTAGTCACTGAGGGTGCACATAATTCCCCAGGCAAAAATAGGCTGAGGGAGTTGGTGTAATTTTGCAGATCCTGGAGAAAATTCTCATCTGCACAGATATTCGGCAAATGTTTCATGCTCAGAATTTTTTTACTTTACTAAATACTGATCAAAATGTTTATGTTATGTTGTTATGAGCGCAACAGGGACATGAGTAAACAAACATCAGTGCCTGCACAATGCACAACTTTACAATGTGCAGCATTATTTGTACATTCTAGCAGCAGTCTTGCTGTGAACGTGTAATGTTTGTGGCTGAAAATGTGCAGAGGTAACTGGTGAGCACATATTTATTTGTCAATGGTTTTGGACAAATTGTCACCCTGCTCTGAGGCTATAAACTGTCAGAAGCACTTGATACACCATTTACCAAGCACTTACAGCAACAAAGAATGTACTAGTCTGAAGTTTAAACAAAAGGGTGACAGTAACAACACACCAACTGATATCTGAAAACAAAAAAATGACTCACACTTCGTCCTTTATAAATAATAAATACACAACTGTGCAGCTGAACACTGCATCTTTCCTGGATCGGCTTGCAGTGCACTGTTGTTTGCACAACTCAAAGTGAGCTCAAGCCACTGTAAAGCCAAAAATTCAATACCACATATTGCACGTTACCAGAGCCAATGTAACACTGCAGCTAAACAGTAGCAGCACTGGCAGCCAGTGCAGTGCAATGACCCAATGGCGTGTGAGATATGAAAAATCCACAGTTGAACCTCCAGGTCAGTTCACACACTCAGGCCCTCATTATGACTTTGGCGGTTTCTGGGCAAGACCGCCGTGCAGAATACCGCCACCATACCGTCAATGCTGGTGGTACAGTGATTGCCGTATTACAAATCACAAAGTGAAAACTACTCAAAAACAACCATAAATGGAACACCGCCAGGCCAAATGACGGCGAAAGAATGACTGTATGACCACCAGCCCTGCCATGCCAGCACCATTCCGTCTGCCCTATCACATTTCAGTTCCCTGCACAGCGGTCTGTACACGGTGGAACATGATTGGAGGTGCACACCACTGAGGTTCCAAAAGGTACTGCCAGTAGTAGACAACACCGCATTTGACAGTTTGAAGACCTCACACCTGAGACACATACATAAACCACACACACCTGCTCTCTGCACTATAAACCCCCCCCCACACACCCACAATCCCTTGCAGTCCTAAGAACAGCACACATAGCGATGACCCATTTACACAGATCCCATACACCACAAGCATATTCATACTGCACACTCAGCACACAGCACACAACTGCACATTTTGACCTAGGCACACATCACACTCACATACAAACACAACAACCCACCTTCACCTAGAAACAAACAACCCCAACCCACCAAAATTGCACATAAAAAGCACCCATGTTTCACTGACAATGAGTTGAGGGTCATGGTATATGAAATCGTCAGGGTAGAGTCACACCTTTTTGGAGCCCAAACATTGATGGCAAGGAAAACCGAGTTATGGCAGAGGATCGTTGACAAGGTCAACTAATTGGGCACACATCCACACACAAGGGAGGACATCAGGAAGAGGTGGGAAGGTGTGTTCCATGGTGTCCAGGCACCAGATTGCCCTGAACAAGACTGGCAGTGGGCCCACACCTCCACCCCTTGAGCTGATGTCCTGGAAGGAGAAGGTCTTGGACATCATGCATCCTGAGGCCCTGACTGGAATCATCAGAGGGTTTGACTCTGGTATGTCAGCAACATTCCCCAGGAATCAGCCACTCTTGCCCACACTTCTGCATCCCCCAGGCACCCTAAGCCACTCCCCTGCATGTCTCACCACCCCACTTCCACCATCCCCACACAGTCACCGCAATGCATGGATACCAATCACAATGCCAAGCACCAAAACTCCCACAATGCAACACTCCATACACATTAGAGGATCATAGTCCCATTTCACAGTGGAACACCTGCAATGAAAACCAAACCACATGCCACACCAACTGGCAGCCTCAACTGCGTTCCAACACATTGCAATGACAGCAATATTATCCACTATCTTAAACTCTCAATGGCACATGAAAGCAATGGCACAATCCACATCCCCCGAACAATGTCTGCATCACTGCAGCTGTCATTGCCATCACTGGGAAGCAAGTCAGGCTAAACCTTGCATCATATGATGTGGTCAACAAAGACATATACAAAATTAAACTCACTCCCTTTCCATCCACAGGTCCCGCTGCCACAGCCACCGACCAGCAGATGCCAGGGTCAGACAGCCCTCCTCAGGATGAAGGTACCAGTGGATGTCAGGACAGTGATGACTTGTCCGGCCTATCAGGGACAACAGGTCATTCCATACCCAGCAGCCCCACCCTTGACACACCAGACTTTCCCTCCCATGTTGCAGCCACACTTCAGCCAGCCTTTCCTCCCCAGACCAGTGCCCCAGGGATGGGTCAATCAGAAGTGTGTCCCACAATATAGGGGCCAGAGTCAAGAGCAAACACTCAAGACAATGAAGGACCTGGTGCTACTGGGAGTGGGCACACTGTGTCAGGGGCACAGGGGGCTAGGGGCAGAGGGAAGGGGCCTGTGGTCCAAGAGACGGGACAGGCACAATAACAGACTGCCCAGACAGCCCTCTCCCAAGTCGTGGGTGCATACCACCAAACACAGAACACAATGAGCCAGTTACTTACAACTGTGCAGGAGAACCAGAGGCAGCAGGGGGGAACACCATCAGGAGGCCATGCAGCAGTGGCAGGCCCTCAATGCCACAACGGCCACCATCACAGGGATGCTCAAGGAACTGACCAGCATCCTGCGTGAGTCTTCGACCCACCAGCAAACCCCTTCCATTAGCCACATCCCAACAGAGCCCTCCACTACAGTGGCAACTAGTGGAATGGAGGCCCTGCCTGAGGACCCGCAGACCACCAGCACCCCTCCCTCTGTAGCTGAGGGACCACCACACAAGCGAGGATGTCCAACCAGACATGCCAAGACCAACAACATCGCCAGAAAGTGACCTTCTGCTGAACATTCTCCCTTGTGTGCCACTGACACACCCTGTTGACTATCCACTGCCATCTCTCCATTCTCCCATGTTCCCTATACTGGACTCGGACTACACACAGCTGACCAGACTACTCTGATGAGTTTATCCACCATGTCCTCACCAATCCCCCCTGCACCTGTCAGTCACAAATAAACACTATTGAGCTACTATCTGCATGCTTTATTGTAAGAAGTACCATTTACTGAAGCGTTACATGGTTAACTGTCAACCCATTGTCCTGCCAAAGTTTGTGTAAGTAAAAGAAAGGGGAGCAATATGCAGCATGGATGATAGTGGATCAGGCAGAGGCTGGACAAATGTGTCAAGGGAGGCAACAGGTGATGCAGGAACCAGAGTGCACCATACAAATGCCCTGCAAGTAGAACAAGATAGGAACAACATTTACTATAGGAGTTTAAAATGCTCACAGAACACACATGCACCACAGTTACAAAGTCCCAAGGGTGAGTTGGCAAATGCCAGCTCTGGCCATATGTCCATGTGAGGCCCACATTTCCAAGACAACCATCCTCAATGGACCCTACATCACAGTGGACAAACCTAAACAATGGTTACTCTTAGGAGAAGTAGCAATACTGTTGACACCACAATGTGTAGCACACATACTGCAGTTGAAGTGGCAGTACAGGGAACAATGGGAAAGCACAAACATGTCACATGTGAAGCTACACAACAGCAGGGAGATGATTGAAATGAAATGTGCACAGTAACATCCCCACTGATGGTGAAATGTGACCCTCCCAATCTCACCTAGAGGCAGAGCTGGACCCAATTCCACCTGTGCTAACAGTTTCCAGGAGGATCTACAAGGCAGCCAGGAGAACAGGTCACATAACATACACCTGGCCCATATCTGTAGCTCAGTGGAAGTATTATTGTATCAACTCTGCTCTGGAGTCAGCTGCATCCTTATCATCTTCATCCACTTCACATCCTCTGCCCCCTTCATCAGCCACTGGTCCACCTGCCACCACCTCTGCATCCAGCAGTGGGATGTGGCATATAAGGGCCAGATTGTGGAGCATGCAGCAAGCAGCCACAATCGGGCACACTTTCTGTGATTTGTTGAGTAGGGCACCTCTGGAGATGTGTAGACACCGGAATGTGGCCTTCAGTAGCCCAAAGGTTCTTTCAATCACATACCTTGTCCTACTGTGGGACTCATTGAAACGTTTATTCAGCATCTGAAGTTGGATGTCTCATAGGTGTCAGTGACCAGGGAAGGTTGGGTTAGCCAGAGTCACCTGTGTGCATAGAGGTAGGAACCATGTCAAGACCGGGAGGGAGATAGGGCAGGTTGTGAAGAGAGTCGAGTGTACAGGGGCACACATACTATTGGATACATACTGATGAGCCAGGCCCGGTCCCTCTGTAGTGGTGCCATCATGTGTGGGACATTGCTGTTCCACAGAATGTAGGAGCCATGAACAGAACTAGAGAACTTGGCAGTCACTTATGAGATACTTAGGTCAGCGAGACACAACATCTGCATAGACATTTTTATGGTTTCTGAACACTTGGTGGCACCAAGCCAATGTGTGTGCCATCTATGGCCCCTATCACATGAGGGACATGTGCAGAATTGTAGAAGGCACCTTTGACAATGTTTAAATCAGCACGCTGAGGGAACTGATATAGCGGGGCAGATGTCTTAGCAGAGCACACAGTACGTTCCTAAAAATGTTACTTAACATCGGCTGTGACATCCCTGCTGCCAAGTCCACTGTCATCTGGAACGACCCTTTGGGAAGAAAGTGGAGGACTGACAACACCTGTATTATGGGAGGGATGGCACTGGGAGGACAGATGGCAGACAACAGATCAGGCTCCAACTTGGTCACCAGCTCCATTATGGTCTTACAGTTCAGGCAATATGTCTGAATGACCTGTCACTCTTTCAGGGTGGCAAGGTCGACTAGGGGCCGGTACACAGGAGCATGTCTCATCCTCAACATTGAACCATATCTGGGAATAGGAGGGGAGAAGTCAGAAAAAGCTGCATTGACTGTATGGACGCAGTAAAGCTGTGCAAAAGTTACAATGTTCACCCATGACGCAGCTAATGTTCAGCCCTTATTCACAACATACATGTAAAATGGCAGCCTCCTATCCTGCATGCACAGGGTAGATGGAAGTGACCTCATACCACCGGCATTAGACCTCATGGCTGTAGGCGGTCGCAACCGCCGTGCAACTCCTCATTGGATAACATGGTTGTCTACGGGAGACTGGAACCAATGGTGATCGCTGCCAGTGGTGACGGTAATGTCTGTGGCAGACATGACTGCCATTTCATGTGGCAATGCTCCCTTGACTCCTGACACTCCTGCACACAAGACCTCACTCTGTGTGCTGCTGTGTTCTGATTCTGGTAGCCAAGATGCCACATCCTGCATGTGATAGGGCCCCAGCCTTCTCCCAGGAGGAACTTGAGAAGCTTGTGGAAGGGGGCCTACCCCTATATGGACAGTTGTATGGGGCACCAGAGCAGCAGGTTAGTCTAATGTCACTGTTTCGTCTGATAGCAATGTGTATGTGAATGTAAGGCATTGGACGTGGAAAATAGAATAGATGCATGGTGATGGGTGAGGAGTCTGACCATTAGTGGCGTACAGACATGTGAATGTGGCCATTAGATGTGTGCTGTCCACTTCGGTCCCTCTGATGCCACTCTACATGACTTTCTCCTTCTGTCTGTGTTACCGATGCAGGTCAGCGCCCATCAGAAGAAACGGATTTGGTGGGCCATCACCAAGCAAGTGCAGACTCTGAGGGTCAATGGATGGTGGAGCACCCACTGCATAAAGAGGTGGGAGGAACTCAGACGGTGGTCCCGGAAGACTGCAGAGGACCAGCTGTGGAAGTCCTCCCAATGAGGGAGGGGGGCCCGTCGGACCCTGACCCCACTAATGGCCCGCATTCTGTCGGTGGCCTACCCTCAGGTGGATGGGCGCTTGATGACAGCAAAGCAGCCACAAGGGGGTAAGTACACACTCTCTCCTCATTAATGTGTTGCTTAGGTGCTTTTGGGTTGTGGACTAGTGGAAAGCTGTAGCATAGGTACCAGGTAGATGCCAGTCCACTATGGGTCTCAGTCACTCTGCCAGGATTGGTTTCACAGATGTGTGCCCATACCATGCAGTCAGTGACTTATGAGGGCAAGTACTTCCAATGTGTAATTTGTGTGGTCACCCTCAAACAAATTTTGGTTCCCAGCTCCTGCCAATGTCATCAGTACACCTGAGGTGTCATTCCTCTGCTCTGTATTTTATGTGTAGTGAGACAGAGTGGGGCAAGATGTCAGTGTTCTAGATATCACTGGCCTAGTAGGCATGCTATCTACCCATGCAGGACTCAGTTGATACAGGAGTACAGGATTTGGGGCCAGATGTAGCAAAGTTTTGCGAGTCGCAAATGGCCCGAATCGCTATTTGCGACTGTGCAAAATCGGAAATGGGATGCAAAAACCCCATTTTCAACTTGCAAAAAGCGATGTGAGCCGTTTGCGACTCGCAAAATTTGCGACCCCATTTTGCGACCCGCAAATAGCAAGTCGCAATTTGCGAGTCGCAAACCATATGCAATTGTAACTCGCAAATTGCGACTAGTCGCAAAAAGCCCAGTTTGCACTTGCAATTTACCACTAACTCAGAGCAGGTGGTAACCATAACCAAAGTATAAAAGGAGACCCAGAAGGCATCTGGGTTACTCAAGATGGCGGAGATATACCTGATAGCAGTGAGGAGGAGAGTCCACGCCGCGCAGCAGAGGAGGAGGAGGGGCCACAGACAGGAGAAGATATATAGAACAAGGCAGACTCTTTTTCAGCAAACTGAGGAAGAAATCTATGACAAATATCGCCTTAGCAGCGCTGCCATACTAGAATTAATGGATTTACTTAAACCACAGCTAGAACACCAGAGTCTGCGTGGCTGCGCCATCCCTACGCATGTGCAAGTGCTATGCTCACTTCACCTCTTGGCCTCAGGGAGCTATCAGGGGGTCATTGCTGTGGCAGGTGGGGTATCTCAAAGTGCAGTGTCAAGGTTCCTCAGTGCCTTCCTAGATGCCTTACTCACACACATGTCTCTTCATATACCTACCAAGGAATGAGGCAGAAATAAACAGCACCAAGCTGGACTTTTACCGCATTGCCAACTTTCCCCATGTCATAGGATGTGTAGATGGGACACATATTCAAATATGCCCCCCTGCAAACCTGGAACATCTTTTCCGCAACAGAAAGTGTACCCACTCACTGAATATTCAGGTTGTTTGTGACGCCCATCATGTCATCACTGACATTGTAGCTAAGTTTCCAGGCAGTACTCATGACTCCTACATTTTTAGGCATAGTGGGATACACCAACGCCTGGAACGTGGAGGCGGATACCTCCTAGGTAGAGCTGCATACACCTTGCAGACATACACACAGGTCACTGTTCACACCAACCAGGACTTTCTAACAGTGTAATGTTTGTGCCCAACAGGTGACAGTGCATATGCTCTAAGGCCATGGATTATGACTCTGTTTTTAACACCCAGCAATGAATGTGAGTGGCGATACAACAATGCACATAAGAAGACCAGGAACCTTATCGAACGCACCTTTGGACTCCTGAAAGCAAGATTCAGATGCCTCCACCGCAGTGGAAGTGCCCTCCAGTATACCCCAATTACAGAATTCAAAATTGTCGTCGCATGCGCCATCTTCCACAACATAGCCACCCGACGTGGGCTACCTCTCACCCCTGCAGACCCAGATCCTGATGATGAAGAGCAAGAGCAACCACATCGCCATCATGGGGATCGGAGTATAGCTAATCAAGGCAGACTGAGACGGGAACACATCGCAACACAATACTTTGGAAGGTACGTGTCAACTCCAACCATACTCACCTATTGACCAAAAACTCCATTTGTTAAGAGGAACAAAAAAACTATTTAATTTGTGCAGAAATAGAACTATAAACAAATAATGACTGTTCATGGGCATGTAAATGCAAACCATGCATGGGGCACATTGATGTCATGTGCCACATCAACAGGGCCAGGGTAATGTCTATGTCCTTCTGCGGCTCCTGCCAGCCTGGCTGGTCCCTGGTGCTTCTGCTGTGCTCTGCCTGGTACTCCGGAGCACCCTAGTGTCAGTGGCAGAGACACTGCTCACTGTAGAGCCCTCCTCGCTGTCCTGGGGCGTTTCCCCTGTGCCCCTGGACAGATGCCGTGCCTCCATTAAGTCTATGACATGTGTGATACGTCCCAGGCCCCTAGCCACACCTCCAGCAAAATGGCCCATTTCGACCTGGAGGCCAACTGTCCTCCTCGACAGGCCTGTGGTGTTCATAGCCAGCCTGCCGATGGATATGGCCATCCTATCTAGTCTTTGCAGGAGCTGACGGTCCCTGCGCCGCCCACCCTCGGGCTGGGCCAGTAGTCCTGCCGCCAGATCCCTCATGGCCAGTGCAAGGTCCCCAGTGTTTGTGGCTATCATGTCGATTCTGGAGTTAAGTTGCTGCATGCTGGCCTCGTTATTGCGGACAAAGCGGTGCAGCACACCACTAATTCTCCCTAATATGTTATTTTGTAGGCGCTGACCACGCAGCAGCTGTGCCTCACTGTTGCTGGGAGGTTGATGGCCGGACGCAGCCTGCAGCCCTGATCTCCTGGACCTGCGTCGCCTGCGCAGCGGAGGCTGCCCTGTGTGATCACCTGTCTCACTCCTGCCTGTTGCTGGCGCAGCCTCCTGGGACACAGTTGCAGCAGGTGTGGATATTTCAGGGATGATGTTGGCCGTGCAGGTGGGAGTGCTGGCGGCTCCTGAGCTGTCCTCATGGGGCTGGCTGCTGTGGGTTGTGGTGGTGTCTTGTGGGAGACCTGTGGGACATGGGGAACAGACTGTCAGTGTCTACTATCTGTTGCACACTTCCTAATAAACAATTGCCTATGAACTGCCTACTTGACTACATTTCCCATAATGCATCATTCTTGTGTTTGCTACCCTGAAATGGAGCTATCTTGGTTGAGCGTGCCCCTGTCTACATGGTGGGTGGGGGTATGGCATTGATAGGGGTACAGGCATGTCACATGGTACTCACCGGTTGATGTGGTGGGCTCTGAGGTGTCCAGGTCCCCAAATCCTGATACTGCCTCCTGCTCCAGGGTTTCCTCCACCCTTTCTTCCAGGGGTGTGGGTGGTGGTACTGACGATGGTCCCCCTCCTGTGCCTCTCATCCCCCGGAGCCTTTCAGCCACCCTCTCCTTGGTCCGGGAGCAGAGGTCATACCACCTTTTTTTTATTTCATCAACACTCCTGTGGCTCACCCCCAGGGAGTTGATTTTTTCCTGGATGTCCTGCCACAGCTGTCTTTTGGTGGCTTCTGGCACATTGAGGGCTGCCTTCCCAAATAATTTGTCATAGTGCTGACAGCATTCATCTGTCAGCACCTCCAGCTCCTTCTCTGAGAACTTCAGTTTTCTCTTCCTAGGAGTTCCTTCCATTGCAGCTGCTGTTTCTCTGTGGGCAGTTCAGCAGTTAAAAAGAGTGTAGTCTTCCCTCCTCCCGGGTGTATTTGTAAACTTCCTGGCTGTGATGTCATCATCATGTGCCAGGAAGTGTTTCCAGAGTGTTCTGGAGTGGTTTCTGGAGTGTTCTGCAGCACCTGTAAGCAATGTACATGCAACTCGCAATTTGCGACACCCACTCGCAAATTGCGAGTTCGTTTTTTGCATGGTCGCAAAAAGCGACCTCGCAATCGGCGGACTCGCTCACTGCGTTGCGACTCCGGGTGCGAGTCGCTATTTCAGCACTGACATTGTACCTGCATTTCGATTTGCGACTCGCATTTTGCGAGTCGCACCAACTCGCAAATTGCGAGTCACAGATTTTTTGTTTCCTACATCTGGCCACTGATTCCCTAAACAGCCATGTGGAGTTGGCAAGTACTGGGCATGTGTGACTAGTGTGACTCACATCAAGTACATGGGTACAATTGTACCACCATCAGCAGTACAAATCAGCATAGCTATAGTTTGCCCCATGGTGTCCCACTGTTGCAGCATGTATAGGTGAGGGCATGGCATGGCAGCCAATGATGATGTTGTTACATTGTGTGACTGTTGTGCTGGCACTGACCTATTGTACCCTGTCTCTCTCTCACACCCTTCCTCTCCTCCTCTGTCTTCATGTGCATCAGTATCATCTGGTGAAGGAGAAGGGACACCGGTGAGTGGGGAAGCTGCAGCCCACGAGACCCAGAAGGCTGAATCCAGTGGAGCCGAGGGGACCAATGGGAGGGAGGGCGAGTGCCACGGGGAAGACAGGATCAACCACACCATCTTTCGATTCCTCCTCCGATGCCAGCTCCCTGGAGGTGGAAGAGCCATCTGGGACAACTCCAGTTATATCCTTGTCCACCACCCCTTTACCTGTAGCTCCCCACCCATTTGCCTGTCACCTAGGAGGGTGGGTGTCTCCTTCACTGCAGGAACCTCTTCTCCAACCCCAGTCAGCCCTGCTGCCCTCAATGAGGAGGCCAGTGACCTCCTGAGGTCCATTTCTGTGGGACAGTCAACCATTGTGAATGCCATCCAGAGACTGGCATTACAGATGCAGCAGTCCAATGTGCTCCTGGAAAGAATTCACTGTGCCCTGGCTGGCATGCAGAGATTGTTTCAGACTCTGGCCTCCTCATTAATGGCAGCCAGTGTCCCTACTTCTTCCATCCCTTTCTGGCTACCTGTTCCCAATCCCAGATCCCTCTCCCCTCGCCCATCCAAGGCACATTTTCGGACCCACATGCTTCCATATCAACAGACACAGTGTACAAGGACAGACACCAGCACCACAAAAACCACCACTGCCATGCACACACACAATGAGATGCTTAGATGACAACATCCACTCCCTACACTGACTCCCCCACCTCCACCCCTCTCACACTCACTACACCACTCACACCTGCAGTTACTACCTCATCAGTCCCAGATACTGCCATATTTGCACTCACTGCCACTGTACCCACAACATCAGATCTGCATACATATACCCCATACACCACATGCACACTCAGCATGACTGTCAACACCCTCACATGCAGTAAACCCACCCTACCTGCAGACACCACCACAACATTCACTCACACATCCCCCTGCCATCACTGTGCATCTCCTGCCCTCCTCCCACCACATCTAAATGCCCACAGTCACCCATCCAACAGTCACGCAGCACATACATGGCATCCAAGCAAGCACCTGTACCCAAATCACCTCCATATACTCACCTCTTAACCACTCCCTCTACCTCTACTCCCATACCTTTTTCCCATGACCGTCCCTGTGCCCCTAAGAAATGTCTCCTCCATGAATTTTCCCTGTTCCTCACCAGTGAACTTGTCCCTGTCCCCAAGCGCCCTGTTACTCTCCCCACACCTCTGCCTTCCACCTCCCAGTCCTCCTCTGATTGTCGCCCTGCCCCTCCCCCACCTAAGACCTCCACCCCCACCAAGTCCACAGTCACCCTTCCCAGGCCCAAAACCACTCTACCAAAATCAAAGTCTAATCCCAAATCCCCCCATCCTAGCCTAAGGACACCCCCACCAAACCCATACGTAAGGACCCCCCTCCAAACCCAAAACCATCCCCCCTGCACCTGAGGTGCCTGCATGCCCCATTGATGCCACGGCCCAGTGGAGGCCAGCAGTTTGCAGTCAGGAGTCAAGTTGGGCACTCATTTTGTGGCCAGTGTGCAATGGGCACAATAGACCTAATGGACTGGGCCCTTGGGCTCATTTTACATTGTTTATTATGTTGCTTTTAATGTTTTTACACACACACACACATATATATATATATATATATATATACACACATATATATATATATATATATATATATATATATATATATATGTAGCACTGCACCGTTGGTGTAGATGGAACAACCTTGTCCTGCCTTTTCTTCCACATGTATGTGTGGTATATATGCGATTTGGCGTGTGTGAGTGTGTTTACGTGTGTGTGTTGCTTCAGATGTTTGCGTGCATGTGTGGGTGTGGCTTGCCATGTATGTGTGTGTACTAATATCTTTCCCTCCAGTGTGTGCTAGGCGGGTGTACTTATGATTGGTGTCTTCATTGCTGGTCCCAGAGTTCAATAACAAGCAGGAGCATTGGGAAGACTTGCAATTTATGTGCCATGCCGCCTGTGGATGTGCCTCTGTTCCTGAGGGTGAGTGTTCCCTTTTGAGTAATTAGTTTCCGCCAGGCTTTTCATGGTGGTGCGACCACCCCGAAATCCTGGCTGTGCAGCCTCGTAATAAGGTAATGAAAACAGCCTCACCGCCGGCCTTGATATGCCTGCCGCTGGCTGCAGCGGTCCATCCGCGGTAGAAGTGCAGGCAGCGACCTGGGTGTGTCCAGTTAGTTCTATACCCGTGCTCATAATATGGTGGTCCTCTCAGCCGCAGCATTGGCAACACCCTCATTACTTCCACTTGTGCCCCCTCAGCCCCCCTGCTCCAGGGCACTCTACCTCTTCCCAACTCATTCTGTCCTAATAAACCTACACCAGTACTGGCCAGGTCAGTGTTGAAGCAAAGGTTCAATGGACCCTGGTGCTACAATGCCTGCTGAACCATTGATTGCTTGGGCGCTGGCTCTGATACAGAGTTAAGTGTCTGAAAGTGCTCACAAGCAGTTGTAGCTGGACAGGGACAACCTTGCTGGCAGTTCCCACACCTGTGTTGCTCAGCTCCTGAATATAGTGTCTGGCTGGAAGCCCTCACAACAAGCTGTGTCAGGAGGGCTCCCCCTGCCAGGATCTTCTTGTCAACAATCTGCTGGGCGAGACCAGCACCTCTTTATTCTGCGAGGTTTAGTGTGAGTTCATTCTGAGCATTAGAAAGGCACTGATCTGTTCACACTCAGACTCGTTGCTCAACATACATTCTGCTCAGTGTGGACCCACCACTAAACACTGTACAAGGAGCAGCAAAACACGCTCCATTGCATCAGCGATTGCAACTTAGAAAGGGGCTGCAGAAATGTGCTCTCCTTTCTGATGCAAATGAGGAGCACTTTCCCAGAAACACACACACTGCTGCAAGGCTAAAAAAAAACGTACATTCATGTCTTCTGCATTCCTACATCCGCTGCTCTGTCAGCTCAATTATGAAGTTGCAATGTACCATGTTGAGGCATTCTTGTAAACTGGTGAACCAGGGCAACACGGTGATGCACAATCATTCTGAGTCACAGTATCTCCCACACAGCTCTCACCTCTTCCTGCGCTGTAGTGATCACCTGCTGTGGACCCATGCCCTGATAATTGCTGTAATCCCAATTCCCTACTTAGCTTGATTTTGAAGCACCTTGTGATATGAATTTATAACTGGAAGTGATGCCTTTTGCAACAGAAGAATGGCCACCCAGCGTCAATGACTCAGGGCCTATAGTAATGCAGTGCGTCATAACATAACCCTGCTGAGTGCTGTAATGGAGATGTTGTGGTTCAAGGTGCCGAGTGTTACGGGTGCAGTGCCTCCAAGGAGAGGCAATAGGCCATCTTGTGATTGGCAGAAGACTTGTACATTGTTAGTTATTCCGCCGGCAGAGCGTCAGATTTTATTAGTAATTCTGCATTACAAAAGTAAAATGGAATTACAAAATTCCTCCTATTCTGCTTGCAGAGTTAAAATTCTGCCCACCCCTAGCCTTAAAAACATCCAGGGGATAAAAGCAGTTCACAAAGAATAGTGCCATAAAAACTGATGAGTTCATCCGTGAATGGAGAAAGGTTAACAGCCGATGCACGTGGCAAAGAGAGAGTTGAAGAAAAGTCATTGAAAATAGCCTGCATAACAAAACATTCTCAGCAAGAGAAACCAGAGAGAGACTTAAGCCAATCAACCAAAAATCATAAGTGATTGAATTAAATTCAGAAAACAGTGAAAATGAATCACCAGTGGCTAAAAGACCATTTAAAAAGCAAACACCAAATTAAACACATGCATCACATGAGTCGGTGAATTTAGCAACAGTGTCTGAGGAAGAAGAAGAATCACAACCAGAGATCTATGAGCCAATAAATTGTTGCCAATGCACTTTTGAAAGTGAATTTGAAAAAAAAAAACACCTTGAGAAGTTAAAAGACTGTTAAAGATTATGTTAATGGTAAAACATCACAGCAAATTCTAAAAAAAAAAAAAAATAGTAACTTTCGAAAGCAGGGACTGAAATGAACTTTAAATAAAGATTTTGAAGTTTGTTTTAAATATTGTTTTCAAAGAAAAATAGGAAAAGAAGAAAAAAATAATTGCTTTGAAGACATTTTTGTTAATTTTAATTTTTGGAGCTTCACAATAACTTTTGTTTTTAGTTTCAATAGAAAATGTAATACAGCAAATGTTATACAATTATTAGTTTGATTGTATTATTATTGAAACCAATAGTCTTAGTTAGCCTAGAGAAATGCCTACTTTCTCGCATAAGACATGTCTCCACAAGAGTTGAATTAACTACCATACATAAAGAAGTGAAACCTAGTGCACTAACAAGATGGGAAAGATTAGTTAGTGGATATCAAGATAATATTTATTCATCTTAAAATGATGAGGGAGCATGTTGAAATAATGAATATTAAGAATTGCTTTGTATGCACCTATCTTCCCTCTTCTGCAGGAGTTGGCTCCACTTAGACATAGCTTCCCATTTCTTATGACCTAGCACCAAAAGTGTTCTTCAGTGTATTTATTTAACAAAATATTATTTTTTCTTCTTATTTCTCAGATATCAGTATCTCATTGGAGGTTTCTCTTACCACTAAAGATGGAAGTGTTCATAAGGGTTTGGAGTTCAGTATGTTTCTGGAAATGGATGCGCACATTGCAAGTGGAACTACATCTACTAAGCAGGCGTATGTGTGTGGTTAGAAAAAAAGATGAGCACATGTTTATAAGGCAATACATTGAGAGAAGAATAAATATTGTGAGAGATTGAAGAGATGAAAGAGGCTGAAATGCATTGTATATTATCATGTGATTTATGCTAATATGTCCACTTGGGCCTGAATGAATCAGTTCAGAATGTAGTGTTATTTGCCATCAATTCATGTGTATGAGTAACTCAACTGAACAGAGGAACAGGTGTGGGCAAAATATTCTGAAATCTTCCAGTTAACTTATGAATTGATGAACACCAAGTACCATCTTTCAGATTTTTATATTAGCCCCACGTTTAACTGTGAAATCATAATGGATTGCAGTATGTTTATTTTTTGTTGTTTTCAAACAAGAAGGATTATAGATATCTAATGAAGGATAATTATTTTTGAGAAAAAACATGTTTTATTTGGTTTAAGTAAAGGTGCAATATGTTTGTTTAGGTCATTACATCAGCCAGTAAATTTATTTCAAACATGATGTATTATTGTTTTAAGCACTGATGAAGTATGTTCCTATCTCTGTTGCACGAATAGGCATGTTAGTATGTAAATAATATGACTTGCATGGCATTTCCTGTCATGAGAACAAGGGCCTCGCAACCCAAAAAGTGTAATTTACAGCATTACGAAAATAAATTCTGCAGTCACGTAAAGTGTTGATATCTGGCTCTTTATTGATATTGGCCGGAGTTCTTTGTAAACTTCTAGAGGTGTACATGTCCGAAAGCAGAAAGGTCCAGTGAGCCTCTTTTGACTAACAGGCCTTCTTAAGGTTCATAGGTGGCATAGCTGTTCAGGAGCAAGTGCCCTCACCCTCTAGATTAGTAGCATGCTTCATCATCAGGTGAATGCTGCTCATGGGGCTGATGCTGCATTGTCCTATTGGTCCTGCAGGGTGGCTCTTTGCCGGAGATCTTTAATTTAATTCGCCAAAGAGACTACCATTGTAGACCACGAGTGAAGTGTAGAGTGATTTTCAAGATATGTGAGAGTGGGTAAAATTGGGAAGAAGTTCTTCCCATCGGCCTGAGTTACCAAACACACCTGTCTGGTATGCTGCTCTGGGGAAAGCAGTCTTTCCACCACCATGGTCTGACTAGAACAGGTGTTCCCTAGGGCAGTGACATGTATCCCAATAACTGTGACCTGATGGAAGTGGTGACTTCTCTCCTGAGGGTTCACAAGTTTACTCTGGAGTACACCTCCAAGCTAAGATTCCCCACGGCATGTCTACCCTCTACTCCTGGGGACTACCTCCCACTAAGGCCACAATGGCCACAACTCTGGAGAACCCACCAGTGGATGGTCTCTTGGTTCAGACCAGGTCTCCTTGCTTGTGCCCCAACTGGGAGCAATCAAACCACCAACGGTGGAAATGGGATGCTCTGGGTAACTGTCCATCAGAACCTTCCCCATATTCTTAGAAGGGGCATGGGAACCCTTTCCCTCACCTTGTTTTCCTCTCTTTCACTTTGGACCACTCCCTCACTCTGCTGGGGGAATCTAAACCACCTTTCTCAGGGTCATCCCAGTTACTGTATTATGGACCCTGGACTAAGAGTTTTGCTTCCTTGGTAAGCTTCTGGGGTCAGTGAACCCGCTACTTATCAGTTGTTGGTGAAGCTCTGGAAAACAATTACTGACAAAGCACTCTCTTTAAATACATTATACACCTCTTGATAGCTACTCACGTTACTTCACCCATCCATCCAATGCCTTCTTAGAGTAATCTGTGCAATCCACCCAGGACTGGTGAGACAGCTTCTAGCTGACCCTGAACTCTAACCTGTACTTCAGGTGTCAAACCATATTTTCTGTCAAAGGGTTCTTTCAGGAGTGGGTATTTCATCTTTCATGCTTCCCTAGGGCCAGAAGGGATTCCCTCCCCTTATTGGGCAGATGCCTCCAGAGATTAGCTCACCAATCTTCCTCAAGGACTCTATGCATCCTGTTGGAAAATGGGCTATTGGTAAGGGCAGGTAAGTACCTACACTTAGCAATAGGCCACTAACCTCCACTTAGGTGCAGTCAGGTCTCAGTAAATTAAACCCAGCTCAACCCTTGGTAGCTTGGCAACGAGCGACAAGGCTTAACTTAGGAGACAATGCATAAATCATTCAAATATCACAAAACAGTAAATAGGAAAAAGAATTAGCTTGAAAATGACACCAAAATGAATAAAATCTGATATGGGGAACAGGAGATATGAATTTTAAAACAATTATTACTTTCTAGTGCATAGAGACAAAAAGCGCCAATCTGGTCATCCGGTTGCACCTCGACCGGAGCAAAGTCAAAGTTTAAGGCCGACCGCGATGGAGCCCGGCTCGGCTTCAGCCCGCGAGAGGCCTCGTTCAAAAGTTTACCTTAGGACTTAGTTGTTTTCCTGAAGATTTTCTTCAGCGGGACGAACCTGCCAGTCCAATCCGACCTCCTGGAACTCTTCCTCGGATACCCGTCGTGGGAGCCCTTGTGGAGATTTTTACCTTCGGACTTAGTTGTTTTTTCGAGGTGAAAATCCTTCGACCGGGGCAAACCTGAATCTTGATCTGACGTCCTTGCAGCCCTCCTCGGATACGCTGGCTGGGAGGTCCCGGTCAACTTCCTACGTTCGGACTTAGCCTCTTTTTGGAGATTTTCTTCACCAGGACGAACCTGCAGGTGAATCTGGGTCACGGTTGAGGCTAGCCGGCTAGGGTTGCTGTGGCAGGTCAGTCCCTCTATGGAGCTTTTTTCAAAAGGTCTCCAAACTTCTCCAAACTTCTGGATCTTCTTCCAGATGTTCTTTTAAGGTTATTTTGAGGTTCCAGAAGCTCTGAGATGCTCCTTGAGGGTGTGGACTACAACTCCCAGAAAGCACTTGGTGCAAACTCCTTTTTGGCCACTGGACAGTGGTCAGCTGGTTTGTTTATTCAGGAGTTGGTGCAGGAGACTCTGGTTAACAGTTTTTCACCTGTAGCAAACAGGGAGTCCCTCTTTGAACCAGTTGTAGCCAGGCAAGGTCCTTCTTGTGGTGAAGCCCAAGTGTGCAGCTGGTGCAGTCCTTTAGAGTTCAGTGTCCAGGTTCAGGTCAGGGGTCCAGCAGGGCAGTCCTTCTTCTTCTGTAGTTCTCCCAGGTAGGGATCTGGTAGGGAACTGAGGTGTGGGTGCAGGTCTGCCAGTTTTATCCTTGCTCCTGGGTGAAAAACAGGGGGGTCCTGGTTCTCCAATCAGGGGCAGGGTCCTTCTCCCTGTGATGACCACTTCCTAGGAAGTGTGGCAAAAATCAATCCCAGGAAGCAACATTTCTCAAAAATCCATCATGGCTGAAAGTGATTTTTGGAGGTTTTGTCTGGCTGAGCCCACCCACTGGCATGGATAAAAGTCTTAAACACACCCCTTTCCTACCCTCCCCTAATCTAATCAAGGGGACACCTAATTGTCTGTGGTTTGCAGGATGTTAGGGTGTTGCTGGGTTGCTCCAAATGTCCTTCCTTGCCTTTGAAGACCAGTTTCGCAGCCCTCCCGCCTTCCTGCTTCCCCATCTGCTGAGGGAAAATCTCCCCCAGGCACATCTCTTTGTGTGGAGCCAGGCAACTTCACACCTTATTAAGGCAGCCTAGCCAGGCTACCAGAGGCTGGCCAATCAGAGCAAAGCAGCAAAAACACTGCGGGCTGAAGTTGGCAACTTTTAAGGTAAAGTTTAAAACTCTTTACCAGAAAAAGTTAAATTAAATCCCACAACTGGAAGTTGTGGGATTTATTATAACAATTAATTTGATACCAAACTTCTGGTATCTGTTCCTTAAGGGGATTTTTAAAATTAAAATAAAGTCTCCCTATTCTAGTCAATGGAGGCCATTCACTACAATGAGGAAAAACTAATTTGGCTGTTTTACCTCACCAGGGCTTATAAAACTAATTGTATAAGGTCCCTGCTTATAGTTACATGGCACCCAGCCCTAGGGGCACATAGGTCACACCTTAGGGGTGACGTCCATGTAAAAATAAGGTAGTTTAAGACTTTGGAACTACTTTTAATTCCAACGTTGAATTTGCATGTAACTTTAATTTAAAAGCAGCCGGCAAGGCAGGCCTGCCTTTAAAATCATCCTGGGCACCTCGGCAGTGCACCTATGGGTGCATCACCTATGCTGGGGTCCCTAAACCTACATGCCCTACCATATACTAATGACTTATAGGTAGGTTGACTTAGCCAATTATAATTAGCCTAATTTGCATACTGATTTTACACAGGGCACAGGCCCTGGGACCAGTTAGCAGCACACAGGGCATCATCAGAGTCAGGAACACACCAGCAAAAAGTGAAAAATGGGGTCAAAAAGTTAGGGGGCCTCTGCAATCAGCCCTGTTCTCTCACACATCCCTATAGCTATCCCATATGCTTCAATCCACCTGTCTGCATCACCCCTCACCTCAAAGTTAGACACCAAGTCCTTGGGTATGTGGGTCCTTCTGTCTCCATTGGACACTGTGTGGTCACTGTTACCATTGATACCGAACTCTGTGTGCTTCTGTATCTTCAAATTCTGCTCCTTTAGACTCAATTTGTGAGCCAACAAAAGTTTATTTAATTTTTTGTGAAGGCTCTCTTTCAGATGCCCAGGCCAGCCTCTTGTCTGCAGAACATCTTTCATGCTTCTGTGCAGCACGTTTCAACTGGTCCAGCTGCTGTTTGAACTCTCTTTCTGACCTCCTGTCCTCAAGTTCCTCAGAGGACAGGTTGAAAGAGGAAACACTGCTCCCTGCTCTGGATCCAATGGGACACCACACTCCTATGAGTCTCCCTCTCCCCTCTGAGTATATGGTCAAGGGCAGGAGGTTCTCCTCTCCTAGATCTGGAGATGTTGACAAGTTCTCCTATTTCATCATGCTCAACATCATCATCATCCAATGCCTGTGCAACTGTTTGTATTCTGCTGACCTCCTCATATGCTCAGGAGGCTACTTCATACTTTCAGCACAACCTCTCCCTGCACAAACATTTTACCTCTGTTGCTTTCAAGAGTGCTGAGATCTAACTCCAACTTTCCAAGTATGCATCAAAGGTATTCAAGTAAGGTAGGAATTACATTTGGAGAAAAAAAGAAAAATAGCCAATCAAGCAGAATTTTTTAAAATCCAATCTGATGTCATTTTACATTAAATTAGAATTAAAAGTGTCACCATCATATCTTTCTCATCTCCCAATCTTAAGATAGCTCTTATTACATGTAATAAGGTAACCCAGTGTTAGTCGATGGGAAAGATAGGCCTTTCAATAGTGAAAATGACTTCAGAATTTGTTTTCTGCCAGGACATGTGGTACTCAAATACACATGTCCTACATTTTTAATACAATTTACCCTTGTCTATGGCTTTTAGGTCCGACATATGTATTACAAAGGAAGGTTTAGGCTGGAGAAAAGTTTATTTTGCCTGGTCAAAATGGTATCTTAAAACAGCACTAGTGACTGCTGTGGCATGCCTGAGACTTGTTTTAAAAGGCTACTTTAGTTGGTGGTGCAATGAGTGCTGCTGCCAACTAATGCCATTTCATTTACTGGCCCTGGGTACATGTAATACCATATTGTATGGACTTCCAAGCTCATTAAATGTACCAATAAAGTGTGGAAAGGTTTTACCATGATTAAGGGTGAGAACACACAGGCTACCACTGATTTGCAGGGGGTGATCCTGCCTAGAGGGCCAGGTCCACCACAGAACTATTAGGTTTGTGAGTGCTTTTTGAAATTACATTACATTGTGTAGTGTTTAACCTAAAAAGAGACTGGCAATGTTGTTTTAAGGTGAAAAGGCACTAAGCATGGCTGATGACTTGACCTCTGGTAATTCCGTTACTATAAATGTTTTCCTACTATATTCAGGGAATGTGTAGGGAGAGGGGCACAACCTTCAGAAAGAATAGGAATCTTTGTGGTCTATACCACAACGTTGTGTCAATAATACTTGAGACCAGAGGTAGTTGTTTGGAGAGGATCTGTTTAAAAATGAGTAACAAAATCATTAAAGTAAAAAAGAGTTGGTTGGAAAAAGGGCGCTATGATGTGTTCCCAGACCCAGGTTGACAGATAGAACATATTTAACACTTTCAACATATTAGAACATGCATAAATACACAGAACATACAGCCACCTTCTTTTTTGTTGCTGCTCAATCACAGATATTTACTATTCCTGAAGGATGGTTCTTCAACAATGTTGCAGAGTGTTCATAGATTTGAGGTATTTATGAAAACAATTAAAGGACTTAAATAACATAATGAAGACCTTTCTTCCTTCCGTAGGCTGTCAATTGTACACATCTTATCATGCATGCAGTGACCAATCTAACACTGCTGTACAAAGTTAAATGAGAGGATTAAAAGATTGGAGCAACCATATTTTGAGATGCTTCTGTGAATAAATGAAGTCATGTTACATCAGAAAGTTTTTGGTTGGGCTATCTCCTTAGTTTGATCAAAAGAAGCCACATTGAGTGATTGGCTTGTATAGTTTGAGAAAATCATTTTGGTGCGTTGACTAAAGTGGGAGGTACTTTGAAGAATTTATGTTAGAGAAAAAAATCTGGTTTTTGCTGACAAGCCTTTCATTACCCAGCTGGCCAATTAGTGAGGCATCTGGATGAATGTGTGGAAAAATTAATCCCTAGTAGGGAAACTGATGGACAGTTTGTGAAGCAGTGGCAAATGGAGGGAAATGTTGGTCAGTGAGAGGATCAGGGGATCAGGTGAGGAAGGGAGATTCTGAAGGAAGAAAAGTGACTCAGAAAAGCATATACTTGAAAGGTCATATATTGGACAAAACACAAAAGGACAACATTTTCCTAGTGATATTAAGGGAACATCAGCTCAAAGAACAGTAGATATGGCTATAAAGACCAAGGAAAGTGGTCACAATCTGGTGACTTATCAAATGGGGGATAAATAGATGTTCAACAACATAAGGGAACTTTTTTTTCCACCTCATAGACCCTTATTGTATATATTATCATTCTTCTGACTCCTCCATCATAATGATTGGGTTACTGGGGCAGAGGGGACTTTGCAAATGCGCACACAGTGCACACAGTGGAAGCTCAGACGTCATTTGATGACCTTCCAAGAGAGGGAACAACTTGATACATTTTGCGCTCCATATACCACTTGCTCCTCCACTCCCAATCAAGCGTGCGTCCTGCATGCTTTGTGACTACAGGAGGAGGCAGGTTTCTCCCACACTTATGGTTTGTTACTTGCCATACCACTTTCCACCTAGGAAGCTGAGCATAGACTAAGGGAGGCTGCTACAAGCCAGATGGATGAGATAGAAGATTGGCTAGGAATCCACCACTGTGTATTTATTGGGGACTAGAATAGAACAGCACAATAATATTGCCACCCTATTATATCATTGTACTCGTATACACCGTGGTTAAACTAGGCAGGCAGATTCTTCTGGACATACAGAAGGCACAAAGGAGACATGCAGTGTATTGTGATATTGTTAAGCACCATGTTCTCTGTCACACCTGTTTTTTGTTTCGCACAACCTCAGACACAGTCTGATTATACTTTTGGGATGTACTATATTTTTCTATTGAAACTGAAATAAAGAATTGATACACAAAAGGAAATTAAATTTACAATGGTGTGCAAGCACATGCTAGGTTATATTTTTAGGAGAACCATTTTCCTCCCTATAAGGTACCCTTGTGCAACATAGATATTCAAGTGCTGAAGAGCCAACATTAGAATACTGCTATTGATTTCATTAGATTTTTGGCACATATTACTCTCTTTAGGAAAGCAAAAGGTGCAAGCTCCAGATCTCCTTGATTGGTTTTATTTTATTTATTGTGGATTACTCTCAATTTTTCCTTGCATGGATATGCATTCAATGCTGGCAGCACTGAATGAATAGTTTGGCATGAATTGAAACAAAACTGCCAAGCAGAATGACAAGGTCTAATTTGCAACTCCACAGGGAGCTAATTGTTCATTTAAGAATGTCCTCCTTCAAAAAAATAAAGAATGTAGGCCTAGAAGAGGAGGAGATATACCAGTGGGTGCAAACAGCAGGTTGTCTCTAAGGACATTGTAATACTGCAATGGGTAGCTTAAGGAGTAAGAATAATCTGATAAAATAGACCCTGCGATAGCAGAGTTACCTAGTAATGAAGAGGACGCCTAATGTGACTGTTTGATTTAAGGAGGAAAAATGTGTTAATGTTATGTATAGCTATGTGGGCACCTTCAATTCAATTAAGAAAGGTGCAGAAATACATTAAGAGAGTTTCTGATTGAATCAGGAGAATGTGGAGTCAGTTCCTGAGCTGAGGCATCACTTATGCATTTTTTGCATGGGGATATAGACCGTTTGGAGGCCAGTAATCATCATCAGGCTTCTTCATTCAGAGACAAAGAGTCTGGACTAGAAATACCCCAGGAGACCAGAGGTCAAAGGACACATCAAGTATGTTCAGACAGTAACTATTTATCTCTTTCTCTTCGACTGGGTGTCAGATTAGTCAGGTTCATATAGAAGTGGAAAGAGATAACACAGGATGCTTGGGTATGGAGACAGTACAAATTATTGAACAGGGTTCTTGATATTATCAGTTGAAGTACAAACTAAGGGGACTGAGCTTCTCAATTTGGGCAAGAAAGATGGTGGATCAGAAGGTCCATGCTTTGCAACAAAAAGGGGCAAAAAAATTGGTTACTAATGGTTAAAATGAGAAGTCTGCTATTTATTCTTAGTGACAAAAGGACAAGGCTAAGAGAGTGGAAATAAATCTTCCAGATGGGAATGACTGGGTGAAGTACAGACATTTCAAGATAGAGAGCAACCATATATTATGTTTAATTTAAAAAAGACTGGTTGTGACATCTAAATTTAAAGAATACATATTTAACAGTTCCTGTGTGTAAATAGCATTGAGATTATTTGAGGTTCCAATGACACAGAGTGATTCACAAAGGTAATGAGATGAGTGATCACTTGGTTGAGGATTGGAGGTGTCCTTTTCACTGTTTACCTAATTGGGTAGGCTATTCTATGTGTAAAAATGTTTTAATTTAAACCTATTGAGACTGACAAAAGAATGTTATGGTAAAGCTTTAAGGGGCATATTTATACTCTGTTTGCGCCGGAATTGCGTTGTTTTTTTTTACGCAAATCCGACGCAAAGCACTCCATATTTATACTTTGGCGTTAGACCCGTCTAGCGCCAAAGATCTTGGAGTTAGCGTCATTTTTTAGCGTGGACACCTACCTTGCGTTAATGATATGCAAGGTAGGCGTTCCCGTCTAAAAAATGACTCCAAGGCATGTGCGCCTTATTTAAACTCCCGTGCAAAAATAACGCACGGGAGTGGGCGGGTCAAAAAAAATGACGTCCAGCTGCTTTTGCGTCATTTTTTAGCGCCTGGTCAGGGCAGGCGTTAAGGGACCTGTGGGCTCGGAAGGAGCCCAGAGGTGCCCTCCCCTGCCCCCAGGGACACCCCCTGCCACCCTTGCCCACCCCAGGAGGACACCCAAGGATGGAGGGACCCATCCCAGGGAACTTAAGGTAAGTTCAGGTAAGTAATTTTTTTTTTTTTTTTTGTGGCATAGGGGGGCCTGATTTGTGCCCCCCTACATGCCACTATGCCCAATGACCATGCCCAGGGGACAGAAGTCCCCTGGGCATGGCCATTGGGCAACGGGGCATGACTCCTGTCTTTGCTAAGACAGGAGTCATGTCAATGGAGGGTGGGAGTAAAACAAATGGCGCTAATCGGGTTGAGGCAGATTTTTTGCCTCAGACCGACTTGCCCCATTTTTTGACACCCAAGCTCCATTTTCCCCTACGCCGGCGCTGCCTGGTGTGGGTCATTTTTTTTTACGCACACCAGTCAGCTCCGCCGACTAACGTCATTCCATAAATAAGGTGCCCGCATGGCGCTTTGGAATGGCGTTAGCCGGCGTTAACATTTATGACGCACAACTGCGTTGGCGCAGTTGTGCGTCAAAAAGTATAAATATGGCCCTAAATATGCTAAATATTGGCATTCATACTTTGTAATAAATAGCAGATTTTCCATAGCTCTGCTAGGGAAAAAACATGACTTTATTAAAGACATAAAGGCTCATCGTATTCCTTCCATCAGATTCCCATCCTACAAATGGTCATTCTTTGGTTTAATGCTTGTTAGGTTTATATGAAGAGGATAAATGACCTGAGGTTGTCAATCAGAAGATGAGACAAGGTATTAGATGTGGATACAAATATGGATCCACTTAATCACAGCAAGAAAAGAAGGACGGTGGCTGTGGGTCTGTGTATTTACGTATACTTCAGAATGTTCCAAGTGTTCTACATGCTATGTGGTTGATAAAGGAGAACTACATAAGATTAGCATATGTGTTTTTAATAAAAATCATGTTTTTTTTATTTCCATCAGTGCAGTGGAAAATCTACATTAACCACTTCAACACTACTGCTAATACAATGATTCGTTAACATGAACCATGCAGGGGATTTTTTAGTATTATGTTGTGATTATTTACAATAAACGTACATAAAGACCCAGCCCAGAAAAGAAACTTCCACAGGGAGAAAAAAATTATTTTTGTTTGAAAAACCCTCACCCAGCAGGGTTACCCCTTGGTGGCATGCTTCATCATTGGGTTTCTTCCCGTTCTGCTGCAGAACGAGGCATGCTGCGACCGACAGAATACGTGGGAGGGCTGTTGGTTTCAACAATGTGCATACTAGAAAGGGATAGGAGTGGTGGGGTCTGGATTATTTTACCAATGTAATATGTCTCACAGGGGTGGTATGATTAAAAAGGGGTATACTTCACCACTAACATTGCCCACTATATTTGGGCATACTGTAATATTTGTGGTGGTGGTACTTCCCCTAATTCTGCTGCTGGAAATCTTTAACTGGCAGCCTAACTGATATAAAAATAGCATCGACCATCATCCCTGTTTAAAGTGACCTTTCGGACATACTTTTTCCATGTCCCCACTCAAATGAAAACCATTTTGGGGAAGGCATTGGACACTGTAAGGGGTCAGATTCACTATTTTCAATTCAACCTAAACAATTTTTGGGATGGTGTTGTGCACTGAAAGGGTCAGATTCATAAATCCCACTTCAACCTAAACCATTTTGGGGAGGCTGTTGGATATTGAATGTATCACATTTACTATTTGCACTCCAACAATCTAAGGTGTTAAAATCTAAAAGAATATAGTTACATATTGTAAACCATTTTATAGACATGTAAACATATTAATATCATCATAATTACTAAATCACCCCAAAATAATGGAACTTAACTTATTTTAAAAGTTAAGAATCATATATAATATTAATACTAACAAATAGACAAAATGTCTCAAAATATGATAGTTAACAAATAACATATTAAATTAATGATTGTTTATAAAGTACAAAATGCATTGTAATACTTTTAAAGTAAAAATGTAGACTTTTTAAAATAAGAAATTGAATACCTTTTGATATATAAAGACGCCATCAATGTGAACACTCATAAATTATAAACAATAAAAATGTGACACAAGTTAAGCAAAATAGATTTTTTTTTAATGTAAGTATGTCTATAATGGAGGAGGCTGGCCCTCTATGTAGTGTACAAAACTAAGCACACTGTGCAGGGGGTCCAGGCAACCACACATTGGTTTACAGAGGTAAAAACTAGATCACCTAATGCACTAACTTTTTAGGTAGCTTGCTCAAACAGTTAGGCTAATCTTGGAGAAGTGCAAAGCATTTGTCATACTCACAATATCAATCATGCCCCACACATACTCAAAGGAATAACTCAGACCAATTTACAAAAATACTTCAGATTTTTATATACATTTTAAAACCAAGATTGTCAAAATTGGGTAAGTAGTTATGAAGTTTTTAAATTTTAATAAATGCAGTCTTTCTGTGCATAGGAATCACTAGCAAGTCATTCATTGATTATTATTCTTTATTCGGTGCAAAGAGACCATAAAAGACATAAAATAAATAAATAACATACAGAATTTCACAGTCATAAAATTTCTAAAAACATTGTTAATACATTTTCCGAACACCAAAAGCAGCATGTATAAAATTTAGCGCAGCCTGGATTATGTCCATATTTTCCAAATCATGTAAGTGGGAGTAAGCAAGTTGGCTAGTTCTGATACTGTTAGATTGAAATAGCGGTTGTAAAAACCTTTTTCTTGGGACAGTATATAAAGTGCAGAAAAGCATAAAGTGTAATGTGCTTTGAGATGTCTTTCCATCGCAGCAACAGGGAGGGAGGATCTTAAACCAGGTTCCAGCAACTGGGAATGCTACCAGATAATGTAAGGTGTTTAGACGTAGTCTTGTGAGTAAAAACCTTTGTCGCTCAAGATTAATGATGGTCAAGTACAACTTTGGTTGAGGTTGTTGTGTCTCATAGCTTGACCGTTGACTCATTAGACTAGAGGCTGGGTCCATATCCTGATTTTTCTGTCAGAATATGTCTTTAACCTTCTTAATGTCCTGTCTTGTTAAAGTATCTGGTTTAAGGAAATAATCTCCTAATCCTAATGATAGGAGAGAAAGATAAACATATCTGAGCCAGGGTATATCTAGAGATCGTGACAGAAGGAGGCAGTCCTGTATCACCTTTCTACATAGAAGCGTTTCAGGCTTAGTCCAGATTTTTATCCACATTATAAGAGGTTGAAGTTTTATATAGCTAGATATGTATCTTAAACCTACTTCTTTGTGACAGAACTTTGCTGGTGTAGATTGGGGGACTGATAGTATCCTTTTTAGGAATTTATTTTCTATAATCTGGAGCCCTGTACATTCTGCAAGCCCCCAGACCCTAGCTCCAAATGTTGCGACGGAAAGGCATTTAGAAGTGAAGACAGTCATCATTTCCTTAACAGGTTTATGTCGAAGTCTTCCTGCAAATCTAAAAACAGCTTCAATGGTTTTTTGGAATTGTATTGAGCGTGTATTAACTAAAAACTTCCAGTTAAAATCTACATCAATAGGGACCCCCAGATACGTAAAATGTGGGACCTTAAGTATCTCATGCCCATTTAAAGTAATTTATTTCGTTTTTGCTAATTTAGGACCACACTTCATAACAAATGACTTGGTTCTGTTAATTTTGAGACCAAGATTCCTCATAAAAGTATTAAAAGCATTCAATAAAATCTGGAGGCCATTCGCTGTCCTTGAAATTAGTACTACATCATCTGCATATAAAAGTACAGGGATTGGAGAGTTATTAATAACTGGGGAGTCTTTCCCTAATTCGCAAAGAAATTTCTCCAACCCGTTTATATATAAGAGAAAGAGGAAAGGGGCAAGAACACATCCCTGTCTGACCCCTTTTTGTGAGGAGAATATCTCTGTCAGGCCTCCTTCCCGAGAGTAACGAACCCGAGCCTCTGTTCAGGCATGAAGTTTACTGAGTAATATAACTATGTGTTTATCCACGCCCATACCTAGCATTACCTTCCAGAATTTCTCCCTGCTGACTGTATCAAAGGCGCAGGAGAGATCCATAAATGCTAAGTGTATACAACCCCTTTTGGCTTTAGTGTATTTGTGGACTATAAGTGTCAAATTAAGAGTTTGTTCGACTGTGCCCACCCCTGGGCAAAAGCCAAATTGTACCTCTGAGAGGGAGTGAGTATCATTCGCCCATTCTTCTAACTTATTTAAAATTACTCGGCCCAAAATTTTGACTGAACTGTCCAACAAAGAGATTGGGCGATAGCACAGAGGATCTGCGCTATCTCCCTTCTTGAAAATTGGGACAATGATCGCTTCTTTCCAAGAGTCTACTAAAGGGCCTACCACAGCCGATCTCATGACATTGGTTAGCAGTGGGCCCCAGAAGTCTGGAAGTGCTTTATATAAGCCAACAGGAATTCTGTCTGGACCCGGGGCTTTCTCAGATGGACTATCTTGGATTGCCTGTTTAACATCATCCACACTTATAATGTTACTAAAAGCCAAACTTAGCTGAACATTTCCTGCAGGTTTTAGACAATTTAGCATTTCTGATTGGGTATTGGTCTCTATGGCGAAAGTTTTTTTAAAATAGTCCACCCAGGTCTTGGCTGGAATGACAGTGTCCATGGGCGTCTCATAGTTATCGCTCAGTAGTGAAGAGTTAACCACACGCCAGAATGCAGTTGTATCTTTAAGTTTGCTTGCAGCCATCAATTCCTCCCACGCAGATTCACTTAGTTCAACTTTCCTTTTGGCAAGTACTTCTTTATAGTTTTTCCTGGCAATCTTAATTGCTTGTAGATCTTTGGGAGATGCATTGATTGTTTTTTTTAACTTGCTTAAAGATGAGGTACATGCGTGGTTAAACCATCTTGGGCCATGGACTTTATTAGCTCGTCGAGGATGTAGTTTCTCCGCCATATAATTTGTCAGAGAGGAGAATGCACGAATGATTTCATGTGGGGCCTTATTTTCATCCAGGGATGTCATAACGTCTGGCCATTTATTCAGAAATACATCTCTAAAAAATGTTTTATTGTTTATCTTCCCCCATTTGATTGTAAGCCCTTTTTGGGATGAAAACTTCATGGCAGGGTGTTGCATCCCTCTTCTTGAATCATTTATCAGATCTAGATTAATCATAATGGATAAGGGATTATGATCACTAAAACAGGTCGGGGTAACCCTGAATTGACCTGTAATAGGGGACAATTCTCTAGAATAAATAATATAATCAATAGTGGTGTGAATGTTCCCCCTTACAAAAGTTGGTATCCCTCTGATAGCGGGTGTGGGAAAAGAAAGGGAGTTCACTGTTATCAAAGAGTTAAGGGCGTTCCCATATGGGGAATGTTTGAAGTGTTGGATGGGAATATCATTCTCGTCCAGGAGTCCACAACAGTCGAGGAGTTCTGCCTCACAGAGATGGGCATTAAAATCACCAACCCAGACTATTCTTGTGTCCTTTTTACTGGATACTGTTACCTTATGTATTAGGGTCTCCAAACTACTGACCGCGCTAGTGTCTGAGTTATCAAAGGTGTTGTTATAATAGTTGATCAGTAGTATATCGAATGGTTCTTCTAGTTTCAGAGATAGAGCCAGAAAAAAAGGTGATATACCTACAACACGTGCTTCCATCCCTCCAGCCTCCACAGATAAGAAGATGGCCAGACCGCCCTTAGCTCTACCTGCATGGACCTTGGTCGCAGGGACGTAAAATGTGGTATAGCCAATAATATGTGGTGATTCTGTGAGCCAGGTCTCCTGGCAACAAATAATAAGATTTCCCATCACTAAATCTATCCAATCGGGGTTTCCAATTTTTGATTTTAGACCTGCAACATTCCATGAAATAATCCCTAGGGGTGTCATACCATGTATTTCAAGTATATTAGGGACTCCTTTAGATTCTAAGGGGGACTGTAAGAGTACGTTTGTCTCCAGGGGATCTTGCAAGGATGGCTCAGTTAGTGATTGTCAATCTAACTGCTCTAGTGTGGTCAGGGTCTCATACCTGTTAGATAATGTCAGAGCAGTGTCAGAGGGGTTAGAGAGACCAAGGTAACTGGGATTCTGAGTCCCAGAGTAGGTTGAATCAGAATAGCTTGGGTTTGATAACGGGTGGATGAACTTAGTCAAACGTTGGACTCTTATAGGCCCTACAGATGATCTCATAGGTGAGAGGTGGTGATACAGAGCGTTAACGGTCCGGGGGTTCCTAAAATTTATTATAATACAATCCCCAGGTGATGTTTTAGGGGATGAGCCAACCCAAGGTGCCCTTCTTACAGTTAAAATGTCCCTATGGAAGTCAACCCGCCCTCCTGTGTGTTTTCCTACCCAATGAGTAACTTTATTCAGTAGAGACATGTGGGATTCGGGGTGGGTGCTTTCCAATATAGGGGCGTTTTCCAAGATTAAAACATAGGGGGTACATGCCAAAGGTATCCTTGGGCAGGCTACCTGAGTACTTGTAGTTTCCTGGCCCTGGCGGCCTTCCCGTTTGTTTGTGCCCCCCTGATATTGAGGGTTTGTAGAATGTTGTGAGGCCTCTACATTCAGGGGTTTTTGGGTTGGGTTCTGGGGAGGAGATATTCTAAAGTTCTGATGCTGATGAGTAGGTGGAGCGGGAGAATGTTCAGGAATGGAATGAATGTTCTGAGATTCTGCCTTCGGTGGTTCAGGTTTTATATTCGTTATAGATTCAACCTTCTGCTCGAGAACAGCCACTTTCTCCAGAACTGAAGAGCATAACTTTTTAATGTCTCTAAGTTGGTCTTCAATTTGCAAAAAACAAGTTTTGATTGTATCCAGGTTTTTACTGTCCTTTGGTTGTTTCCCTATAGTTTGTTTTATTTGTTTTATTTTTGGGGTTTTTGAAGGACATTTGCTCTTGGCCTTCTTAGTTCCTGATGAGGACTCACTAGCAAGTCACTTTTAAAAATGCATATAAAATCACACAATTGTGTTACCACGTTCCAGTTTTTCAGGTTGGTCGAGGTCATTGATAGGCATGCTGTGTTAGCTGGAGAGGCTTTGTCGGCTCCTGGTTTCGGAGGGAGCAGCATTGGAAAGTCTCTTGGAGAAGGTGTGCCACTCAGGCTGACCACTTGGAAAAGTGTGGTTCTTGCAGCTTTAAAAGGGGTGCCTTGGGGTCCCCATGTGGTGTTGAGGTCGCAAGGAGTGAAGTGCTCTTGGAGCACAGCTGGTTCCTTGTTGCAGAGCACAGGGTGGCCAGGTGCAGAGAGAGTTGGTGATCCAGGAGCTGTGTGCAATAGAGCCCTTTGGAGCTGGAGGAAGGTTTTTTTGAGGGTGGATTACAGGACAACGGGGCACTCTGGTAGGAATTCTGGGGTGTTCTTGAAGTCCCTTGACTGCAGCTTCATCCTGGTTGAGTTTTGGTTCTGGGGGAGCTGGTTTTCTTAGAATCTGATAGCCACTGACCAATAATCAGGATATTGGCACAACTCAACCACTGGTGGGTGCAGTGCCACCAAACTTGACACACTTATGGAGTTTGTCTGGGCAGTTGTTCGTGTGTTGCCAGGTCCAGTTGCAACTTCCGGTTCAGGAGACATCAGCTTGTCAGTGAAGTGACCCTCACTGGCTTATTGGTTCTTTGTTGGTTGTAGAGTAGTACCTCCACTCAGAAAGGAAATCTTGGTTGATTTGTGAAGCCTGGAGGTCCTCGGGGTCTCTTCAAGTCAGTCCAGCATCCAGCTCCTCCACAGTGGCGATTGTCGGGTCCTGGGTGCAGCATGCAGGGGCTGACACCTTTTTCTTGTGAAGCAGGTACAGAGTTCTTGTGCTCTGGTTCTTCTTTGGGCTGGCCTTCTTTGTCCTGTTGAATATGAAATCTTGGTCTAGGGATGCCCACTAAATACTGAATTTAGTGGGTGTTTTAGGGGGAACCTGGTAGTGTCCAATGGGACACTTACCTTTAGGTGGTTACACCCACTATAGTTACCATTTCCTGTGGGAAACGTCACAACCCTAAACCTAATTGGCTGTTTTCCTTCCATCCAAGATGGAGGAAACTGAAAAATGGAGGCCACCTTGCAGGCAACATCTTAGGGGTGGTGCTTGCCAGGTCATGCCACCCCTCCGACCCTTTGTGAGGTTTCCTGCCTTTGCGCTTGCAAAGGTGCTGGTTTGCGAAGGGGGAGGCCAGCTGCTTCTAGCAGCGGGCTTGGGGGATGAGTTTCAAGGGTGGTGAGCCCTTTGAAGCTCAGTGCCAGGACAGTGCACATTCCTGCAGGAGGGGGTGTTACTTCATCCACCCAAGAAGGGCATTGGCTTACAAACCAGAGAGGCAGGACTCTCCCGCAAGGTTTGTATATTGGCTGTCTGGAGGTGGCAGCTGGATAGGACCAGTCATCAACCAAACCAGGATAGTTAGCATTTGCAAGGGGGCACCTCTGAGGTGACCCCTGGGTACATTTTATAATAAATCCAGTACCAGTCTGGATTTATCATTCTGGTTTTTTTTATACAAACAACCCAGGGTTCAGAGTAGCCATCATGTAGCTAAGAAACTTGTGTTGACCAGTGTCCAGCACATATGTTAGAATGACTGCTCTGTTCACTCACTATGTCTAAGGTTTGGTAAGGACACAGTGGGGGCATGTTGATCATTCAGTTATGCCCTCACATAGAGCATGGGGCACCCTGCCTTAGGGCTGTAAGGCCTGCCAGAGGGGTGTCTTACCCATGGTAAATGCTGTGTATGGGGGATAGGGCACAGAGATAGTGTGCCATGTTGAGTTTGTATTTTAGGTATGCATGAGAGCACTCAGCCTGCAATGGCAGTGCTGGTTGCATCTGGATGCACTGCCCTAGTGTGAACTACAATCAGTGCTGCTGCCCCCAGGGCTTACCAATAGTATCCCATGGCCTGGGTACATAGGTGCCCACTTACTAGGGACTTATAACGGCATCTAAGGGTGTATCCAATTGTGCCAATGCATCACAACAGATGTAAGGAAGGAGCTCTGGCCCAGGGAACCTAGTTAGCAGAGGCCCTGGGCACTACACTGTTTATGGCACATCAACATCAGGCAAAAATTGGGGGGATAACCGTGTCAAAAGGAGGCTCTCTCTCACATATATAATATGTGAAAAACCAAATATAATTAAAAAAATAAAAACACCACTTGCATTAGAAATATATAAAAAAATATGTCACATAAAATAATTAAATTCTATTCAATTTTTATTAAAATATTTTGAATAAATATATTAAACATCCAAATAAATATATGTATACATACATTTTCTCACACATTCTGCATAAAACCGCTTCATCTACCTACTAAACGATAAGAAGTCCAACTAAATATTTCACAAATCTTTTAAAATATTTGTATCTTAAAATTATAGAAACACATATTTTATAACATTCCCATACAAAAACATCCGAAACAAAAAAAAATGAAAATCACAACACCAGTATTACACTATAAAAACTAAAATTACACAAACATCTAAAAAAAAAATCACTAACAACAACATTTGTAACAGCCATAATTAAAAATTTAAAACAACACTAAAACGATATATTTGTTGATGGTATTTTCAACATCACACTATTATTGTATCACAATGTTAAAAACTCAGGGGCAGATTGAGGAGTCCCTTGCACCATCATATCGCCACATTAGCGTAATTTGTTTACGCACATGTGGCGATATTATGACAAAAATGCAGCAGCAGATTTAAAAAGTGATGCAATGCATGCATTGAACCACTTTGTAACCCCTTGCGCCACATTATGTCTGCGCCAGGCATAATGTCTGCAAGGGGGGCATTCCCCGTTAGGGGGGTAAAAAAAGGTGCACAGAAATCTACAGGTTTTTCTTGCGCCATTTTTTTCAGCATGTTTAACGCCTGCTCAGTGCAGGCAGTAAAAGGGAGCACATCATTATTTATAATGGGCCCCTATGTACTGTATCGGGTTAGCGGCAAAGTTTTGTTGCTAACCCTGAACAGTACATCAAAAACGTCAAAAATTATAAATGCTACAGCCCCCTACCCTACACCATGGTGCACCATATTTTAAATACGGTGCACACATGGTGGCAATGGAGGGGGGACTAAGGAGCACAAGGAAAGCAGCGCTCCACTGAGTGATGCACCTCTTTTCTTAAATCTGCCCCTCAGTATGTTGTCCATACACCCAATACTGCAACCCAGCATTGAGATTTACCTTGCCACTGTGACCATTCTTTTTAGAAAAGTATATTGAGTTTAGGGCAGGTTCTATATTAAAGCCTTATCAGGACATTTCCTTTATTAAAGCAATACTCTCGGCAAAGAAATCCGTTTTGTATGGTTTCAAGCAGAGGAAAAGGGATTTGGGTTCTCATGTGTGTGCTTAGCTGCATTTTGTTCTTGCTTAATGAAGAAGTTAAGTCATCATAAGGCTTATCAGTGCAATACATTAGAATACCCTCAACGCACTGTTTGCAGCAAACCTGTATATATAGATACTCATGCAAGTAAAAAGAACATTAGTGTTCATGTCTTATGTTATATAGCATCTTCTTCTTGTTATTAGGATTGACGCAAAAGACGTGTGATCAGTAGTCAGGAGCTTGAATCCAAATTCCTGTTTATTTTTCTGATAATGTTTCCCTTGACAGTAGTCAAAACCAACAGCCAACACTTGTTTCGTCATGCGAAGAATATTCGCACTGACTTCCTCACGGCTGTGGAGGATACAATTTCCCATATTTCCAAACATAAAATTCAAACAGTATGTCAATAGACAGATTATATCATCTAACCATCACCGTCACCAGAAAGTGTTGTACTTAATGAGGGTGAACTCCAATCCTAATTTAATACAATTCTCGCATATTGAACTAAAATATACAAACATCCTACATTGGTGTGTGAAAAGTCTACACGCTAGTGTTGCCCTAAGGTGGAGAGGAAAAATCCCAGAGCGACAGTTTGGGATTTAAGAGACATCAAAATAAAGAATAAACATCCGAATAAAGATCCAAAACCAAAGTGTCATAAACAATAAGTTGTCACAAGATCAAATTACAAAAAGTGACCCCATCAAATTCGAGTCACCTTATAAGTCATTTCCTGGAACAATAACGATCCGAATGAATAAGAAAATGCTCAAAACGAGCCCCACACAAGAAACATTTACAATCATCTATGAATAAAAACAAAAGATACTATACCCCCGCAAAACCCTCTAAGGTGACCATTACAAATAAAACCAAAATCTACACCTACTGCGAAGTGTGAGAAGGACATTAATAAAAAAACTGGAGTTTTCACTTTCACTCCATTTTGCGCCGTTCACGCAGCGGTTAATGAGCCCAAGCACATCTGGAAACAAACACTTTAACGTTAGAAATAGAAAGGTAAAAGGGACTATAATTCATGGTTATGAGCTTCATCTTTGTAGTAAGATAGTGTTTGTTAACAAATACAAGTGACCAAATTGTACATATTTTATTTGTAAATATCAATAATATTCCTGATAATATCCAAAAAGTGAACGTGTAACTATGGCCAAATTTTACTTTGTAAGAACCCCACCCATATTATAAGTGTAGCATTGACTCCCGTGCACTAATGTGGGGCGCCATCTCAGTGAATAAAGAAGAATCACTAGATAACTACCTGTGACCAGCTAACTATTGTATAAATAGCGATCTATCAAAATACTTTCTGCTGGTATCTTATTAGTAAAGTGCAACTATTGGCCTATTGGAATTAGTCATTCCATATTCGTAACTCAAACGTAACATAGCTCCCGGATAGTAATATCGGGGCGCTATGTTGGTAGAACTGGTTGTCGGCTTTGCAGTCTAGTTAAGCCAAAAACCAAAATGATAAATATAAACATCTGAAAATAATCAACCAACAATCTGGTAACTGATGATGACGAGAATGAAGGCACAAACATACGGTCACCAACTGAAGACGTAAGCAATAATCTATATGTCGATTCAACATATATCGTAACACCATATAGTACCAACAAGGGCATACATAATACGTGGTGTACAACATCACTAATTATTGTAGTTTACGACAAAGCTGATATGACCAAAGAGAGCCCTAGTACATCTAACACTGCTATACTTACATTATAATGGCTATGATCTCAAGGTATACAGTCAAGAACTATAAAAAAGATTGTATTAAAAGCCTGATCCGGGATAAATTGTGAAGTCAATATTGAGCATAAATATCTATAGAAACTAATTCTGAAAAAAGCTATCAACAGTATTTCACAAGTGTGTGACGTCAGTCGCTCAAGGATATCTCCTCCCCTACTCAATCAAAACAAATGCCCAGATCACTTCTCATGTGTGTTAGGGGCTGTGAAACACCTTGGCAGAAATAAATCGTGAGTGCCTTCAGGTGTGTGGAGTAACTAGACCTGAAGTAAAGATTTTTCGCATATTTTACAAATTATTAGACAGGAAAATCTTGATCCTACACAAACATACAAAACTAATATAAATCAAAAGCTAAAGTGTCAAATATCATAATATAAGCGAATTGTGTAATCCCAATATTCAAGCAACATCATCATTAATTGTTAAGAAATATTCACAAAAAGAAGTTGAGTATAAATTCAATTATGGATAACCATTAATACATGCATTGCAGTTATTATATTGTGATGAGAATTCATGATTATTCTCCCAGAAAATATTCAATTTCATGGTTTGTGTTCAAACCCTCTTCCACTGCTCCTAATTTTAAAATCTAGATGCATTCTCTCCTCCTAAGGAACAGTTCACGGTTCCCCCCCGGGGATCCTTATGTACATGTTTGAAACCGAAAAATTCAAAATATTTCACTGGACCTTGTTTGGGACAATGGGCCAGATGTATGAAAGCATTTTGCATTCGCAAACGGTGCGAATGCCCGTTTGCGAATGCAAAATGCCATTTCAGAATGTATGAAATACATTCTGAATGCAATTTTGAGGAATCGCTAAAATAGCGATTCCTTAAAATTGCGACCCTGTTTAGAGAGTTGCAAATTGCAAAAAACTGCTTTATTTAAAAGCAGTCACGAACATGGAGGTCTGCTGACTACAGCAGGCCTCCATGTTTGCGAGTGCCTATAGTCGCTATGGGGCCGCAATTTGCGACCCACCTCATGAATATTAATGAGGTGGGTCTTTGCGACCTCATAGCGACTTGCAGACGGTGTCTGAGACACCGTTCTGCATACCAATTTGTGAGTTGCAAATTGCGAGTTGCAGGGACTCGCAATTTGCAAGTCGCAAATTGGCTTTTTGCTACATCTGGCCCTTATTCTTGTCTTTAATGGTCTAATCGTGCTACCCAATCAGGGATATTGAGTGTATGAAGACATCTAACGCTGTCTTCACAATACACATACCTACCTTAATGTGTACAGTCTATTAATTAGATTTGTAGAGCTCTAATAACGTTGTGTAGTTTTAAAATATTTATTTGGAAATAAAAACCGTCCGCTTCTGCAAAGCAACACACCCAAAGGTATTGCTGTACACAATGCAGGGCTGTGATGAAGAATTTGATCAGTGATGATCGTGTGAACTTTTCTGATGTAAACAGTGCAATGCAAGGAGTGTTTTAGAGATGCAATGAAACACAATACGGACAATAACATGAATGGGGGAGAGTAGTACTCCTTGTGGAGTCATGTAGCCATGAAAGCATTAGGCTCTTTGCGCCGTGGTCCCATCAGCTTTGCCCCTCTTTGTATGCATTAATTGAGCTAGAAATGCTCAACCTCACTGCATCTTTAAGCGTATCAGCATAGACTTTGCTGACCTCGAGCTCACATACTTCTTTTAGTCTGACAACATGGACCGTGGATTACACAAAACAGTCAGCATGCAACTTCTATTGAGCTGCAGGTTGATATGCCCAATATGTTGCAAGCCCATATATTCAGTCTATGTGAGTGTGTCAGCAAGCCTGTACAGCCTGTAGAACGAATGTGCAGATGTCCCCTTCAAACGCAAAAGTCTGACCATGACCTGCTGTGCCAAGAGGTTGGGCATGCATACACCAGCTTAATCATTGGTGCATGCCTGGGCCTCTGCCATGAACCATGTGTGGTAAAAGCAGCCCAAAGACTTTGATGAAGCACTGGGACTTAACATTACAGCTAGCAGGCTTGAGAATGAGGAGGACTGCCTATTTGCTGCTGATCATGTAGCAAGGCTTGAATTGTTGACAATTGCGTTTCTGTAATTCGAATATTCACAAATGGGAACAGAAAGAATTGAGAAATGAGGTAAATTAATATAACATCACTGGTCATTCTCCTCCTACCTGTGCACACTTTTTGTGAATGAAAATATAATTTTAGGATTTCCTTTGATGGAAAACACTTTAGGGCAATGGACAGTCCACCAACTGCATTACATACCAGTGCTGAAATATGTTAGCAGTAACCAAATCAATTGTGTATATTTTATTGATTGAAGTATGGAAAAGTTGAGCAGGCCCAGGGGATTCAAATTGTAACCTCAAGGTAAAACTTAAATTTCTGCGGTGATTTAATTAATTAATTGATTTTGTGCTCTTTGGTTTAGGGAAATGAAGAACGGACTGCAAGTGAGTGTTTTTCTTTGCTTAAATGTAGATGATTATGAATGTTGTTAAACTTGCTGAAAATTAAAAATGTTATGGCATTAAGTAGATGCATTTGGCCAATACGTTTTAAGAAAAACACATCTAAGGATGATATGAGAATTATGTGTGTGTGTGCGCACGCGCGCTACAGATGGAATGGTAATACAGATATTGAGAGAACTGGAACATGGGTAATTGGTAGAATTTGCACTGTGAATAGTTGCAGAATAACTAGGGCACCGCACAAATCACTTGAGAGCAAGGCAAAATCAGTCTATCAAAGACGGAACCAGAAAGGGGGCTACAAAGAGCTCCTGCAAACACCAAATGTAGCATAATTGCCACAGCAGAACAGTAAATTTCTATTTACCTAGGGAACAATAAATCATTGCTCCATTTCTCAGGAACATTAGTGAGCTTGGCACTTGCATAGAGGATGACTGGTAACCAGGGATGTACAATGGCAAGAAGTAATAATAACTCATTTTATATAGCCCTTAATAACACACATTTTGCCTTCTAAGGCCCTCATTACAGCCCTGGCGGTCGGTGATAAAGCGGCGGTAATACTGCCAACAGGCTGGTGGTAAATACTGCCAAATTATGACCATGGCGGAAAGAGTTTAGATGGACAGCCACTTTACCACATCGACCGCCAGGGTGGAATCAACAGCCACCATGGCGGTAGCCGCCAACAGCCAGGCGGAAACCAATGTTCCGCCCACTGTATTATGACAGGCCAATCCGCCACCTTTTCCGGGGTGGTACCAACGACATCAAAAGCTTGGTGGAAACACATTACAGAAGGGAAACGACTCATCATTGGAGACTCAAGGAAGAACCACGCCGCCATGGAGCCTGAACTGCAGATCTTTCCCATGCTATTCTACGTCCGGCTCCACCACGAACATCAACAATTCCAAAGACAACCACAGTGAGTACAGCTGCCTAGCACACAGGAGAGTGGGGTAGGAAAAATAACATGACACACACATGTAACAACCCACCCACCGCCAACACCATACACACAAGCAGATGCAGTAAAATAACATATATACCCCATACCCCTCAAGAATAATGCAAGGACCACAGGAATAGATGTGAGTGTAATAATATAAATAAAGTAGAAATACGATAATTCAATCTAAAAGTATATACATTTGTACAAACAAGGGACACTGCCCAGTCCTCAATGTACGTGGACCACAGGGCCACATTACAAAGTCCAAGGCCCCACTTGGCTCCTGCAACAGCATGGAGAGCACACTGCAGGGGTATCAGTTCGAAAATAGGCAGGCACCTCAGGGGGACAGGGAACAGGTGGCACCCCAGCCGGCAGATGGACCAACACAACTGGTCCTGGACGGGGTAACATGCCCTGTGCTTGGTCTTGGGGAGTGCAAGGCCACAGTCTCTCAAGTGGGTGACTTGCCCACTGGCTCTCGATGGGGTAACATGCTCTGTGCTTGGTCATGGGGAGTGCATGGCCACAGTCTCTCAAGTGGATGACTTGCCCACTGGCTCTGGAGGGGGCAACATGCCCTGTGCTTGGCCCTGGGCAGAGCAAGGACACAGTCTCTCAAGTGGGTGAATTGCCCACTGGTTCTGGAGGGGGCAACATACCCTGTGCTTGATCCTGGGGAGTACAAGGCCACAGTCTCTCAAGTAGGTGTCTTTACAACTGGTTCTGGAGGGGGCATTGTGCCTTGTGATCTTCATCCTGGAGAGGATGGGATGAGTGGGTGCAATGTGAACTTCTGGAGGCGGCATCAAGGCCCGTGATGCAGATGTTGGGGAGTGCAAGGTCACAGTCACTCAGGTGGGTGTCATACCCACAGGATTTGCCAGGGCAGGCCGCACAACAGCCCATGGATGCAGGACTACAGACTGTCTGTCGGCAGTGATGGCTGCTCAGTGGTGGTGCTTCTGATGCTGCCGCTGGTGGTGGGGGGAGGCTCCAGCCTATCCCCAGTAACCTCGGACAGCTGCCCACTGCTGGTGGTGGTGCTGGTGGTCGTGGTAGGGAGGAGGTTAATGGTGGAGAGGAAAAGCTGCTTAGAGAAAATGGTGCGGGAAGAGGGAGGAGGTTTGGGAGTGGAGGAAGAGGGAGTGGTTGTTAGAGGTGTCTGTCTGCTGTGTTTGGATGCTTGTGCATGGGCTGGATGCTGTTGTGAGGTGGATGGCTGTTGAATGTCTGAGTGCTTGCGTTTGTGTACCTTTGGAAGGGGGACAGACACAGTGGGAGAGGACACAGGGGACATGTGCATGGCTTTTGGGGTGGTGTCTACCAGAAAGGTGTGTGTTCTGATAGGTGTGCTGGTGATGGAGGAGTGCAAGGCCACAGTCTCTCAAGTGTATGGTTTGCCCACTGCTTGGTCCTGGGGAGTGAAGGCCACAGTCTCTCAAGTGAGTGGGTTGCCCACTGCTTGGTCCTGGGGAGTGCAAGTCCACAGTCTCTCAAGTGGATGGCTTCTCTACTGGTTCTGGAGGGGGCCTTGTGCCCAGTATGCTTCATCCTTGGAAGGATGGGGTGAGTGGATGGCTTCTTCCACTGGTTCTGGAGGGGGGCCTTGTGCCCAGTGTGCTTCATCCTGGGAAGGATGGGGTGAGTGGATGGCTTCTTCCACTGGTTCTGGAGGGCGCATTGTGCCCTGTGATGCAGATCTTGGGGAGTGCAAGGTCACAGCTTCTCACCTGGGTGTCACACCTACAGGATTTGCAGGGTCCAGGACATCACTACAGCCCAGGGGGGCAGGACTACACACTGCCCGCCGGCGGTGACAGCTGCTCTGGTGGCAGTGGCGGGGCTGGTGTCGGGCTGCCAGTAGTGTGGTGAGGCTCCAGCCCATCCCTTGCATCCTTGGACGGCTGCCCACTGGGGCTACTGCTGCTGGCTGTGGTGCTGCTGGCGGTGCTGGTGGCGGTGCTGGCACTGGTGGTGGGAGGCTCCAGCCCTTCCCCTGCAGCCTCGGATGGCTGCCCACTGTGGCTACTGCTGCTGGCAGTGGTGCTGCTCATGGTGCTGGTGGCAGTGCAGACAGTGGTGGGGGAGGCTCCAGCCCTTCCCCTGCTTCCTCGGACGGCTGCCCACTGGGGTTCCTGCTGCTGGAAGTTATGCTGGTGCTGGTGGTGGTGCTGGTGGCAGTGCTGGCAGTGGTGGGGGGACGCTCCAGCCCTTCCCCTGCAGCCTTGGATGGCTGCCCACTGGGGCTGCTACTGCTGGCAGTGGTGCTGGTGGCGGTGGAGCCAGTGGTGGGGGGAGGCTCCAGCCCATCCCCTGCAGCCTTCTACAACTGAACCGCCATGGTTGGGGGTGGGGCCTCCAAATGAGTTCCAGCACCAGGCCTCCTGTCCTTTCTGCCTGCATGTGCAAGCCCCTTGCCCTTCCCTTTCGCAGCTGGTGGTGCCTCCTTGCCCTTCCCTTTTGCAGTTGGTGGTGCCTCCTTTCCCTTCCCTTTCGCAGCTGGTGGTGCCTCCTTGCCCTTCCCTTTCATAGCTGGTGGTGCCTCCTTGCCCTTCCTTGACACACCTGGTGCAGGCACACTTTCAATGTTGATGGCTGGTTCCCGGGATCCTCTCCCAACTGCAGCAGCTGTTGACACTACTGTGGCCGTGGACTGGGTGGTTGAGGTGCTCGCTTGGGTTCTGACCACCCTGGCCTGACGTGAAGGACAGGGGGAGGGGTAGGGAAGAGGTCAACAGTGGAGAGGAAAAGCTTCTTAGGGACATTGGGGAGGGAAGAGGGTGAAGGTTTGGGAGTGGAGGAAGAGGAAGTGGTTGTAGGAGGTGTATGTCTGCTGTGTTTGGGTGCAGGTGCATGGGCTGGATGCTGTTGTGAGGTGGATGGCTGTTGGGTGTCTAAGTGCTTGTGTTTGTGTTTTTTGGGAGGAGGGGGCACAGACACAGTGGGAGAGGACACAAGGGACGTGTGCATGGATGTGGGGGTGGTGACTCCCATTGAGGGGTTTGTAGTGATATGGCGTGCTGGTGATGGAGGTAGTGGATAAGGATGTAGTGCATGCAGGTGTGAGTGGAGATGCTACTGGGGGAGGTGAAATACGAGGAGGAGGGGGTCACAGTGGAGGCAGTGGATGTTGGTATGTCTGCATCTTGATGGTGTTTGTGTGAGTGCCTGTGGGATGATGTGGTGGTTGTGTTTGCCTGAGCCACTTCCGTGTTTTGTCCTGGATGCATGCTGGTCTGCCTGTGTGCTTGGGATAGGTTGGGGTTAGGGGAATTGGACTGGGTAGAGGAAGATGGAGGGGGGAGGCTTGTAACAGGGACATTCGCTGCCATTAGAGAGGAGGCCAGAGCCAGGATTTTTCTCTGTTGGACCGCCATGCCAGAGTGAATTCCCTCCAGGAATACATTTGTTTGTTGCAAATGGGCTGCCAGCCCCTGGATGGCATTCACAATGGTTGACTGCCCAACAGAGATGGATCGCAGGAGGTCAATAGCCTCCTCACTCAGGGCAGCAGGGCTAACTGGGGCAGGGTCTGAGGTGCCTGGGGCAAAGGAGATGCCCACCCTCCTCGGTGAGCGGGCACGGGAGACACGCTGAGGGGCTGCTGGGAGGGTGGTGCTGGTATGGGATGGTGGCTGTACTTGTAGTTGGGGTGGTCACAGAGGTGTCCACCACCGCCAGGGAGCTTCCATCGGAGGAGGTATCACTGTACAAACTGTCACCTCATGTCTCCGCTGTGGTGCTCCCCTCACCCTCTGTCCCACTGGTGCCCTCACCTTCGGTAGATTTGGCCTCCAGGGCCATGTGGGATGCTGCTCCCTCCGCTACCGGTGCCTCTGCTCCTCTGCCAGATGATGCTGATGCACAAAAGGACACAGTGACAAAACAAAAAGGGGGGGAAGAGACAAAGGATACACTTAGTCAATGTCTCCAACACACCTATGGCGTACACGACACACACATACACACACACTGGGAACAGCCGTACGTACTAGGCAATGCACTAACAGTCACAATGCTAGTCACCAGGCCATGGACAGGAATACCTAACACCAATAGCAGCATACTTGAGACCCACAGACGCCTGTTCAATAGTGGATGCTTACTATCTTGGTTGGAGGTGGTTTACATCATACCCTGCCCAACATGGGACCTACCCTGCAATGTCTGGCCTGGCCTTGGGGCACCCACAGGCTCACCCCCCACCCGGAGACCACCTCACCACGTGCAGGTGGTATATTGGGAAACTGTACTCACCCCCTTGTGGCTGCTGTGATGCCCTCAAGCACCCATCCAGCTCCAGATAGGTCACCACCAGGATGCGGGCCAACAGGGGGGTCAGTGTTCGACGGGCACCCCTTCCTTGTTGGGAGGCCATCCCTAGCTGGGCCTCCGCCGTCTTCCTCACCCAGCGTCTCAGGTCCTCCCATTTGCGACAGTGGGTGCTCCGCCTGCTGTAGACCCCCAGGGTCTGCACCTCCTTGGCGATGGCACGCCATGTACCCATTTTCTGATGGGTGCTGACCTGCAGAAAAATACACATAAAAAAAGGTATCAGTCAGACCATCCGGCCTCTTACACTCATGTCCCACCATAGCCCTCACATCCTCTTATGCACAGACATTACCCACCATACCTGCAGCACGCTTCCCAGGACCCTTTCACCACCCCCCTTACACGAGGACCTCACACACAGCACTCCATGCATTCATGCCCATGCAGCGTGCTCACAGTGTACTCACCTGTTGGTATGGAGGCCCATACAGCATTCAGTACTGGGGTAGGAACCCCATCCACTAGTCTCTCCAACTCCACAGAGGTGAAGGCAGGGGCCCTTTCCCCAGTGACAAGAGCCATGGTCGGTACCAGACACAGGTCACAGCAGCACTTGCAGTGTAGGTCCTCTCCTGTTGAAAGTCAGATAGCAAAAGAGTGAACAGATAGAAAATGGCAGTCATGTCCACGCGGTGCGGACCGTCACCGCCGGCGTACATCACCATTGGCCCCTGTAACACATACGGCCCAATGACAACCAATGAGGAGTTGCACTGCAGTACTCAACCGCCTCCCGCAATGGCGCACAATAACAGTGGAATTACCTCATTTCCACATGTCCATCCACACAGGACAGGCGGATGCCATTTCAGGGGGGGCAGGCCATGGCACCTAACTGCGTCACACTACACATATGCACCATTTGGGCCTATCCAACAATATTGTGTTACAGTCACAACATGCAATGCAGTGTAGTGTTTGAAAATGTGGAATACTGACCAGCTGCTCTCCATTTTGCCCCCTAGATTACAACCACTGCAGATGAATAGGAGATGGAGGCATCCCCCGTGTACAGACCCCTGGTGGACTTGGCAACAATGGAGGACAGGCACATTATCCTCACCTATGGACTTGACAGGGTCACAGTCACAGAGCTCTGTGCCCATTCGGATCCTGACCTGATATCTGCTATCTGTCAGCCCACGGTGATCCCCCCACTTGTGCAAGTCCTATCTGTGTTCCATTTCTTGGCAACTGGCTCCTTCCAAGTGACAGTGGGCTTGGCAGCAGAAATACCACAGTCAATGTTCTCAATAGTGCTGACCAGAATGTTGTCTGCCCTAATAAAACACATGGTGCAGCTACATCATCTTCCCCCAGGTTGAGGATTTGGCCACAGTGAAAGCTGCCTTCTATGCAATGGGACATATCCCCAACATAATTGGGGCCATTGATGGTGCACATATTGCATTTGTCCCCCCGCCGGAGAAATTAACAGGTGTTCAGAAATCGAAAGAGCTTTCACTCCATGAATGTGCAGATAGTGTGCCTGGTGGACCAGTGGTGGACCAGTACATCTCCCATGGCAGAGGAACGTTGCAATGAGACACATGTGTGGACAAGAAGGATTATCGAGAGGACCTTTGGCCTCCTGAAGGCCATGTTTTGTTGCCTCCATCTAACTGATGAATGCCTGGACTACTCACCCAAGAAGGTCTGCCAGATCATCGTGGCATGCTGCATGTGGCATAACCTTGCTTTGAGACACCAGGGGCCTTCTCTGCAGGAGGATGAGGCTGGCGACGGGCGTGTGGCAGCAGTGGACCCTGTGTAAAGTGAAGATGAGGAAGCAGAGGATAAGGATGAGGACAACAGAACAGCAATAATATGACAGTACTTCCAATGACACACAGGTAAGACACTGTAACTTCACTTTATATTGACAGTTTTGTGTTTGACATTGTACATGGCAGGCAGATTCTCCCAATTTTATGGCCACTTACTGTACCCCTTGGCATCTCTATTTTCAGATATCTGTGCCCCACTCTGGGTCCTGGTGTGTTGACTGCAGCCTACTACAGGTCATTACTTTGTATACATTCACGTACAGTTGCACTGCAGTATTTAAAGCTTGTTAAACAAATACATAGTTCAATCATTTGCCAGACTCCATACTTGTATGTTTTTAAATGGTGTTTATTTAAGTGCCAATAAGTAGAGGGGTATGTGGAATGGGCTGGGGTGATGGTGGAGGAAAGTCCAGGATAGAGTCCAGCCTATTTGTAACACAGGTGCATTGTCCAAGGGGGCATAGGAAGTGGAGCAATGGCAGTTCAAGGTGGACAGGGTGACAGAGTGGGGCACAAGGGTGACAATCAGGAGAGTCCTATTTCCTGGCGAGGGTCTTGGCAATGTTCTCTGGCTTCTGCCTGGATTGCATGGAGCGTTTGCGGGGTGGTTCTCCTTCTGCAGAGGGAATGGTACTGGTGGCCTGTTGTACCTGTGGTGGGGCTTTCTGCCCACTAGTGGGAGCGGAGATGGAGGGCTGTTCATTGGTTTGGCTACTGTCAGGGGCCTGGTGGTGTGCCACTGCCTCCCTCATGGTGCTGACCCTGTCTTCCAGCACCCCTGCAATGGTGACCAGGGTGGTGTTGATGTCCTTCAGGTCCTCCCTGATCCCCAGGTACTGTCCCTCCTGCAGCCACTGGGTCGCCTGCAACTTGTCCAGTATCTGGCCCATCGTCTCCTGGGAATGGTGGTATGCTCTCAGGATCCCTGCAAGTGCCTCCTGGAGAATCGGTTCCCTGGGCCTGTCCTCCCCCTATCACACAGAAGTACTACCAGTTTCCCTGTTGTCCTGTGCCTCTGCCCCGTGAACCGTGTGCCCACTTCCACTGACCCCAGGTCCCTGATTGTCCTGTGTTTGTGGTGTGTCCTGGGGTCCGTGTAGAGGTGGACACACTGCTGATTGACGTGTCCTGGGGACAGAGGTATGGGCCTGTTGGGTGGGTGCTGTGCTGGTGTTTCCTGAGGGGGATGATCTGTATTGGTTTGGGACTCCGGCTGGGTAACCGACTGTCCGGAGGTCCCTGATGGGCCAGGTTGGTCTTATCCAGATCCAGGCGTCCAGAGCTGCTGTCATCACTGTGGGCCTCTTTATTGGGGGGACTGGATGTTGCTGGCACCTCCTCTCTGGTGGTGTTGGGTGTGGGACCTGTGGGGAGGTAAATGCAGTGTAATTGTTTCTGTGTGTGACATCTTGTACATCTGTGTGTTGCCCTCTATGGCTGTAATTGCCCTGGAAGCTTTGACTTGTGTGAGTAGTCATTTGGTGGGCTAGGTGATTGTCTCTACTGTGCATGCTTTAGTGATGGGTGTCCATGCAGGTCTGTGATGGGGGTCTGTGCATTGGTGTTACGTGCAGGGCTTGGTATTGAGATGGGTGGGTTGTGATGATGGGGTGTATGTGAGCTGGTGAAGTGATGGGGTGGGGGTAGGGGTGTGGTTTTGTGATGGCATGCAGGTAGGGGAGGTGTTAGTAATAAAGATTTGACTTACCAGAGTCCAGTCCTCCTCCTACACCGGCCAGGCCCTCAGGATGCATGATTGCCAAGACTTACTCCTCCCATGTTGTTAGTTGTGGGGGAGGAGGTGGGGGTCCACCACCAGTCCTCTGTACTGCGAGCTGGTGTCTTGCTGCAATGGAACGTACCTCCGCCCGTAGGTCGTTACACCTCTTCCTGATGTCATCCCTTGTTCTGGGGTGCTGTCCCACGGCGTTGACCCTGTCCACGATCCTCCGCCATAGGTCCATCTTCCTAGCAATGGATATCTGCTGCACCTCTGCTCCAAATAGCTGTGGCTCTACCTGGATGATCTCCTCCACCATGACCCTTAGCTCCTCCTCAGAGAATCTGGGGTGTCGTTGTGGTGCCATGGGTGTTGTGTGAGTATTGTGGGTGAGGGTGTGTACGATGATGTATTGGGGTGCATGATGCGGGGGGTCTGGGGGGTGTATAGGTGATGGTGGTGTGTGTCTCTGGTCTTACCTGTGGTTGTGGTGTCTGTCTCATGCCAATGTTTTGTAATGGTAAAGGGTTGTGGGTAATGTTGGTGTGTGGTTTATAGTGGCGTGGGTGTGATGTGTGTATGGGTGTCAGGTGTGTGTAGTTTGAATTGTCCAATGTGGTGTTGTTTTGTATGTGTGTGTGCATTTTGAGTGTGGCCACATGTACCGCCAATGGTTTACCGCCATTGAATGTCTGCCAAGGTGATTTGTGGGTCATAAAGTGGTGGGTGTTGTTCTGTTGGCATAATGGTGTGGGTTTTGATACCGCCAGTTTATCACTGACCTTTGATGTGGCGGACTTGTGTCTGTGGCTAAATAGTGATGGATTGGTGTGTGTGTGTCATAATATGGTGAACGGTAATCCGCGGCGGTGGCAGTAGGTTGGAGGCAGTCAGCACGGTGGTAAGTGGGGTTTACCACCAATGTGACAATGAGGGCCTAAGTATTTTATTTAATAGGTGTGCTATTGTCAAAACCTAAACGGTACTCTTGTTAGGACTTCAGAAGAAAAAATACATTGGGGGTGATTTACTAAGATTTTGTGCTGGGTTTGCATCATAAATGTGATGCAAAGTAGTACAAAATTTGTTTTTGTTATTTACTTTCCAGTACAGAACGTGTTTTGTTCTAGAAATAGACTAACAGTACCACGAAGTAGCCTATATCACAGCTTTGCATTACTTAGCGTCAAGGGGGTGTTATGTTCCCATGCAACAAACAAACCTTTTTTTAAGTCACAATGTAAACAGTTTTAATATTAACTTGCAAGAAATTGGCAGATCCAGTTTCATCTCCAATCAACTGTTTCAAGTATGCTGAGGAAAATTACATTCTTATTCTATTTCTGGATAAAAATTGAGGGCTGCTGTTTTTTTTTTTTTGTAACAATATAAGCAACACATTGACAGAATCAAACAAAAAATAATCATCAAATGACAGAGAAACCATAGACCAAGGAAGCCTCGCCATCACCACTAAAGACCATTCCAACTACACTTTTGCACTCCAGGCAGTACACTTTTATTGATAGCAATGTCACAACCATGATGTTGGAAATTGTGCCCCAACATCTTATGGTTTAGGCTACAACTTCAATAATCTTACTATTCAAATTGCACATTCTACAGCAGCGTGTCTCATCTCGGCTGATCCTACTTGGGCCAACATAAAACATAACCTTATTCATTCAGGGTGTCAAGGTGCCAAACTCCTGTGCCAATCCCAGACAGCGTTCAAGTCTCCTTGCCCTTAAGTGCCCTACAGCCTCTCTTCTCATAAATAGCTCTTTCGAAGTTGAAATTAGCCAGGAGTCAGGAAAACTACTGCTGAAAGGTGGGAGGATTCTTATCAAGCCAACAAGACGCTATACATAGGCGTGCCACAGCCATAGCAATAAATATAAATCTGCATGCTTCTGGAGGCATACTGTCATCTCCATTTCCCAAAAGTATACGATGTGGGATAAATCTAAATCAAGTTTAAGACTCACATACAAGAACTTTGCATTCTTCCCCCAAAAAGGTTTAAGGCCCCAACACCAACAAAACATGTGGGAGGCATATGACTTTAAATATTGACACCTGGGACAATAAAGACCATCCGTCCTACCCAAACTGGCAACTTTAGTCTTATAATACTGTACCTGTAAGTTAGCGGACATTAAGACAGAGCACCCAAGTTCCAGTGAGTCAGAGAAATCCTGTTCTGATGACCCTAACACATCTTGCCACTTCTCGATACATTTACATTTCATCTGCCATGTATGTACTCAGAAATCCATAAAACTAGCTGATAGAGCAAGATCCTCCCTACCCTGATAGTCTAACAAGCCATACTTCTGAAAACAACTGACCCCACCAACCTTTCAACTCAGGAAATCCCTGATCTATAGGTATTTTAAAAAAATCCTTACGAGAAATCCCAATATTGTCCTGTAGTGATTCAAAAACGAAAATTCGATCGGGAGAGAAAAACTCCCCCAATCTCCTAATGCTGGCGCCACCCAGTTTGTCAATGAGAATATCCCAAAAATGTCTGGTAAAAGTGGGTTGTTCCAGATTAATACATAAAAATGGTAATGTCCCAACTCCAGCTACTTACAGATCAGAGCCCAAACCGTGTAGGCCCCCTGTAATGTCTTAAACCAGACTTTCTTGTTGTAACTGGGTTCCAGCTGTCTCAACAGACAATCTCTAGCCACATTCCCCAGCAGAAGCTTATATATATAGGGAATATACCGTGGCCCTCCCGACTCACTAAAAAGAGGCCCCATATATTGAAGTGCTGCGGTCAATAGTATAGTTTACAATCTGGAACAGCTCAGCCACCTCTCTCCCTGAGTAGAGTTAAATACCTCAGAGCTCATCTAGGCTTTGCATAGGCCCTAATAAACTGAGTCGCCACTCTATTTACTGCTCAGAACTAGCAGTTTTTAATCTCGAGAGGATCACTCAAAAGAAGTAAAGTAGTTTGGGCAACAAAATTGCCTTAATAATCTTACACCACCCCATAATGGAAAGATGCAGATTGTTCAGCCTCTTTAGGTCACTGCCAGCCTGTTTCGATAACAGAGCCAAATTTGCTTCTACCAACTTGTCCAGGTTTGCTGTAATAGTGTCACCGAGATAGGTTGCTTCCTTTGTTACCCTCTCGTCAGTCAATATAACTGAATAATTACATACTACTTGGGTCTACTCAGGTTCAACAAATAGCCCAAAAATTGTCCAAATGCCTGGCCCACTTCTTCTATTTGAACTAATGGTTCTGTCGGTTTGGGGGCAACCATGGCCACATCATCAGCATAAACCAGAACTTTCGTACCCCAACCATGGAGTTGCATTGCTGCTATCCTTGGAGCCACTATGTGTTTTCAAATAAATTAATCAATATATAACGCAAACAGCAGCAGGGAGCAGGGACACCCCTGCCTAGTGCCTCTTTGAATCCATTCCATACTGGACTGTCCCCTAGCAAAAACACCCTGGCACTTGGATTCTGATATAAGGTGTGCAAGGCCCTGATATGTCTAGCGCCGAGACGGTACTGTCCTATGATATACCATAAATAGGTCCAGGTTACCCTGTCAAAGGCCGATATGATATGTGGTATCCCTCCCTAGGATGAAGCCATCCTTCTACTGCATCACTAATGATAGATGGAATGATGGATGATAGACCTCAGCCACGTGGCAAAAATCTTTGAATACAGTTTGGTATCACTTTAAATCCTAAAATTATCTAGTAACATTTTTAGGGCTCCTCTGCATTTCAGTAATTTTTGTATGTTCAGGTGGAACAGTGGTGACTCTCATCAATGCTCTAAGGTGAAAAGGGGGTACTCTTTCCACAGAAAATGGACTTTATTCTGCTTTTACTAAACAGAATAGTACTTTAAAACAATGCCAGCAAAACAATCAGTCTCCTAACACCTAGTCTATACAATCACACGGAAACCTCTTGTGAAACCAACTATGCCCAGAGTCCGTTCAAAAAGCCTCTCTGGCAGGCTTCTATTGTCCATCAAATTTTCTTTTGTTGTTTTCTTTCGCATGGGCCTCTCAATTCAGGCCTCTTCGTGAGAAAAGTACTGCTTAGTTGGAGTGCCCTCCTGGCAAACACCCACAGCTCACACGAAAGTCTCAATGTCTTAAAGCAATGCACCAGTGTCTCTCCTCTGTGGCAGACACTACAAACAATGTGCTCTTCATTGATCAAGGGCACAAATCATCTCGTGCAGACCCAAGCACCATTAATTGGGAAATAGCTCAAGCTCAGCAGCACTTTCAGACTCCAACACTCATTATTTAGTGTCAGAGGACGCTCAAGCTGCTCTTTCATGGGCACCACAATATAGTGCCTTTTTCCAAACTTGAAATCTCCGGTGCACAGTCCTTCTTCCGTTGGAGCAAAGAAAAGGGGGTGTGTGGCCAAAACTCAGGCCAAGGGGCTCAAGGGATTGCACACTGTCAGAGGTTACCAGCACATGACAGGTAGAGAAATGAAACCTCAAAACAGCTCTGCCATCAACAACAGGAATCCTTCTCTTTAGCTCTTTTACACTGAAACTTTGGTTTTGTGATGTCCAACGCCGTCTGATGGAGCAAGTACGATACCATGCGCTGGCGATCGCTGTCCAGCTTTGCTACTTTCTGGGTGCTGAGACTGTAGGGCCAAGACGTCCGTCTTTCATCTGTAGCTGTCACTGATGGGAATTAGGCTTAAATCAATGTCCTGCAGGTTATTATGACTTGATACCCGCAGAATCTAGTGACGTAGGAAATGTGCCACAGTTGTTAGTTTCCTTCAATTTAGTACAAAAACAGTTCATGGTTTTTAACAAGGGGACTGCAAGCAGGTGGTCTGCAATCTTCAAAGGAGTAGCCATACACCATGGGCATAAAATACAAAGACAAAGGCAGAAGGGCAAAACAGGGTCTCTAGCATCTTTAATTGGGTTCTTTCTATTATTCTCTGCCATCTATAGCTACATGAGAATTCTATCTGAATGGATTTCCTCACACAGTGGCATTGTCTAATGGGGTAAACACATATTTTCCTCAATGATTAAGTCTAGGTGTTCCTCCTTATCTTAGAACATCTCAATAGAGAAATCACATGATACCGATTATCAGGGACATGTAGAAACCTTCCTTTAAAAACTGTGCATCAGGTGCACTATGCAATACACAGGCTAATAGTCAAATGTGCAAACAAAAAGACAAGAACTAGAGGGTCCTGATATTTGCATGATTAGGACACATCTGATCCCACCAAAAATTAAAGTAGCAGGAACAGAAGGGAACCGAAAACCAAATGAAAATAGACATTGAAAATTTTTCATGTTCAAAAAGGTAAACATAAGATATCTCCTATTGAGATGGAAAACTTGTCTTACTATAATATTGAGTCAGTTAACCAGTCTATCGCTACCCTGACAGTCAGGCTGGAAAACATTGAAGCAGGCCTAAGGCAAATTCTTGAAAACCAGTCTGGTCATACCAAAGGGAATTATACATAACATGGGGGTCACTGGTACATCACTGCAGTCTGGAAATGTGAACCTGAACAATACATCAATAATAATAAAAGGGCTGACTGGTGAAAGGAATTCGAAAAAGAGAAATGGGACTAGGACATAGCTAAAATCTCAATAACTAAGCATGATGCGACATTGGTCAGGGGAAGTAACAAAAGAAAAAATCTATAGGAAGAACAAAAAATTATTTGGGTGATAGTCAGGCATGTGACACAACACCAAGAGTACGGGTGATACACAAAGGCCAAAGTTACACAAATTTTAACTCTACCGTTGGCGACTACACCATATACGGTACTCCTAGCTAATGTTTCAGTTCCTTCTTCAGGAAAAAATGAAAACCTGGTTTTCTTTTAAGGAACAAAAGCCATATGCTACTTAGGAAACAGAACATCATTAACTAATGTAATATAGAAATTAGGCCACCTTGAGTCACAGATCCAGGCTACATAAATGTAGGGCTGCCTGTTCCTTTAAGGGAAGGGGCAGTAACGTGACTAACTGCAGGTGACACACTTTGATCCTGTATATCTCTTTTTATTTTCCTTCAATACCATTATAGCCAAATAGACATGCACTGGTGAAGTGTTGTCTCTTATGTTCACAGCATGAAATATTATCTGTGGAATTTAGTAACCAGAACAAGTTCAACCAACTGTTGCGTAGCGATGGGCATCGTCATGACCATCCCCTCACAACACAGGGGAGCTTGTAATAGTATCAAAAGCAGCAACAAACATGCAAAAAACAAATAAAAAATAATAAAAACGCACAAAACGTCAAGCCATCAGATATACTTGCTGTGTATCAAGCACAAAAAGCATAGACAAAACAATAGCATGTGTGAATAAGCGGTGACAGCCAACACCATGTCATGTATTTTATGCACTGTAAACCTGCAGCCCAAAACCCAATATTTGGGCCTGTTTAATTTGTCAGGTTTAAAATCCTTACCCTCCTTTTGACAGTAGATCACCAGGCAATGGAAATCTGCTGTCAAATATAACTTTACTGTTTCTCTTCTAACATACAGGACCAGCAAGAACAATTCATGATAGGACCAAATACACGAAAATACATTTCCATTACTTAACTGTTACCCTCTTGTCAGTTACTTCGCAACATCAAGCCACCTTAGTTTTACCTTTCTAAAAGTAAAAATTGTTACACTGACACTCCATATTAATTTGGCACCTACAATTTCCACTGTGAAAAATAAGTCTTAATTGGCAAATCGTTCTCATTAAGGCATGTAGCCTTCAAAATTTTAGAAAAGGGCTGCATCTTATTTTCTGTCTAAGACTTAATGCAACACTTCGTTTTCTGTCAAATAAAAGCAACTAGCAGGCATCATTTTATTTTTTTAGAGCGGAGACACAAATGTATCAGTTCTGCAGAGCATTTAACATGATGTTGGGACCTTCGAAGAAACCCCTTTTTTATATTTTCCCTTTCGAATAAAGTTCTTTAATTGTATTGATGTTCTTCTGGAGAAACCAGAAATCCCACTTTTAGAGGCCCGTAGGGTCATTATGCATTTCACAGAGACAAGGCCCTAATTTAAAAGGTCACAAGTGTCAATATGACAGCCTCCTCCATTGTTTATGGGAAAACTAAAGATAGCATCTCAGCAGCGTGACTTGAGCCAGCCTCTGTAGCTCTCCTAGCTTCTGCCACTCTGAATCTGTCAAAGACAGTAGGCCTTCCTATTTTCCTTCTAACCTGTAATAATTCACTCTATTTAAAAAAATAATTTTTCCTTTTTAGGCGCAAAAACAAATTATCTCTATTTCCAGATTATTAAACTACATTTACTGTGAATAATTCACAAACCTTAATAGCACACATACCAGTTGTTAGAATAAATGCTTGTTGCAATCCCATGCAATGGTACATATTTCATCAACCTCAAATGAATGAACGTCTCAGTAGGCCCAGCTGAAGTTAGAACCTTCAACCTTGATATTAAAGCAAGCCTTTGTACTGGCACATTGACTCATTGAATCATAAGAAGGCACAACCTGCAAATATATATCAAACCTAAATGTATGCATTTACTGAAGCCTGAGACACTTTAAAAAGTACTCTGAATGAAAGAAAATGCAGTTTAAACAGTGCTTTTGCCCAAAATCGACTTTGATATTTTAGGCATTAAAAAATCAATATCCTACAATTTTCTTGCATAATATGCATTACCAGAATGTCTATTACACAATCCATGAGTCAGCCATTGAAAATATTAACTTATACTTTATAGAAATGAGCTTGTTTGCTCCTGCGCCAAGGGAAAATTGCACATACAAATGTCATTTTAGCGGTGCAACATAACTTAAATTACATTTTAATGCTAGGAGGTCATAGTATAGGTATTAAGCTTTATAAATATTAAAAAACGATTTTGAAAGGCACTTATTTTTTTAAATAATTTTTTCATAATTAATAATTTTCTTTAAAAAAAAAAAATATATATATATTCTTTTTTTTTTGGTGATAATTCCACATATAAAAGCAAGCTGCATCCCTTGCCTATTATTTGGGATACATTAACTCACAAGCCTAAGCGCATAAGCCTAACTTGAAATGCGTCACATTTTTGCGCCACTTTCATTTAAAAGGAAGGTTATGCAAAATTCCACCCGTGTTTAACTGGGAAAGTGCTGGCTGAATTGAACATTCATATCAAATATACTGCGGTTGAAAAGTTTGCCTGTGAACATCTAATACAATGCATCTAAGAAAAATGCTGTAAATTTTTTTTTTTTTTTTTGCAAAAAGAGATAATTTCTTTTTTTTTGGGGCCCTATTTATATCTATTGAATGTGTTTTCTAATTTATTAAGCATTTAACGGCAGTTTTGTATATGTGCACAATTGCTCATTCTATAAATTAAAGAGCAACATATAGCTATGTTAGCGCATCACATGGTTCATTTCTGGATTTTTTCTAAGTTTCTACTTAATATTAATTAACCAACATTTTACTTAACAAACTGAAAACATCAAGAAGACCCACAAACACACATTGAGCTCATTTCAGATATAAACAGAAAACACTCAGGACACACAATACAGCGCTTTAGCCATTTTTCATAAATAGCGCCTTCGCAATTTACTTACAGAACCGTTTGCAGATCCTAGTTGTAAGTCATATTTACAAGAGAAAAGAAAACTAACAGCCTCACAGACATTTATTTCCAAGAATAGCGGACCCATACTTTATTAAACGTGATGGGGCCCACGCCGTGTTTAAAATAGAACTCATAAGTTGGAGTTCCAATCGGAGGTATCAGACATGAATCCTCCAATCGGGAATCCCTGTTGCCACCAAAAACCAAACCAAGTACCAAATTTGCTACGATTAGGCATCTTCGCTCACTAACCGAGCTTCAAACTTCAAGGGGCTATCTCTATCGATACACTCGCAAATGTACGAGACCCTCGGTTTTTGAAAATTGCAATCTTCAAATAAAACTAAGGACCAATACTAAGAACCAAGAACCAAAAACTAAGAACCAAAGGACCAAAGAACTAAGGACTGGGAGTGACCCACTTATACTTCAACTAAAGCAGATGGAGAAAAAGTCTCTTCATTACCTGCCTACACAAATTGCAATTCGCGTATACAAACCTATACAAACCTATCAAAGCTATACCAAACAAATAGTTGTCCAAATTCTAATTGCCAAGTTCTAAATGACCTAACAGTCTTTTTTTTTTTTTTTTTTTTTTTACTTACGCCAAAAAGGTTCTCAGTCAGGGGTGACATCATGTGGAGGATCAAAATCAGGAAGATCAGAAATATACTGGGCTGCATAATCAAAGAATCTCCAGAATCCCTGCGCACAGAGTACCTTCTTGGTAGAATCCTGTTCTGTCCTCCTCAGTAGATTTCAGTCTCCTGACAAGATCACTCCCACAGAAAGTCACTTCTCTGATGAGCCCCGCGTTGGCCGCGCCACATGAAGTACTAGAAATTTTCATTCTCAGGGTAATATAACAAAGAACTTGGCAAAGAAGCTGAAATATGAAAAGACATCTTTATTAAACTCAAATGAGTGAGACTACATCTCCCAGAAGCTGACCTATAGCAACTGAAAGAGGCACTCTCTCGAAATGGTCTTAGCTCAGACCTTTTATATCATTTATTATGCCCTAGGCATGCAAGGGGGCTGTACCAGTCACATTCCTAAACAAATGAGAAAAGCTAGAGAGGCAACATCTGAGTAGCCTTTGGGGTTTTAACAGGATTACAGTTGACCATTCACATATTTCACTACAAACGACAAAAACAGAGCCATGATGATGTTCCCACACTTCAGCTAGGACAGCCTCCAATTATTTACCCACGAGGGTTCAGATATCAGCAGACCCCAATAAAACCGGGCACCTCCTCCTCGTAAAGCAAGCCATAAAGCTGGAAACAGGGACAGATGTGTGTAAGATTAGGCATGGTTTGTGTGTGATGAAAGGTTTATGATGTGTTGTGCCTTGATACTAATCTCATTCGGCCACTGGGAAAGAAACTGGCCGAACAGGTTTGGCTTCAGGCAGTGGAGTCAGCTTGCCCAGGTCACAGAGGAGTCAGCAAAGATGTACGTGTCCTTCAGACTCGTTTTCAGCATTAGACATTGGCCTATGTGAGGGCAATCATAAAATGGCTGTCGTTTAAATGGAACAATATGCAGTATCATATACAAGGTCATTCCATTGATGAAACGTGATAAAAACACTCGTACATATCGTATTTGCCATTTGCGGCTCTCTGATAATAAAATCGGCATGATAGGGCCATGCCTCCAGTGTGGTTCCGAAATGTAAAGTACCACAATGAGAGTAATAGGATGATATAACCCAGGATTATCTGGTGGCCTACCTTTCTTGGGAAAAACTATGATATTAGCAGAGCTCCAGGAGTTCAGTGTGGGAGTCCCATTCTGTATCTGACAGAAAGTAAACAATAACTCTGCTTGTAAATCAGAAAAAAAGAGTTATACAATTCTAATGGAATGTTATCTTCCCCCAAAGCCTTTCCTGAAGGGAGAACCCTAATAGCAGCCTGTAGCTTCTCCAAAGATAAGTGCACTTCGAACGATTCTCAATCTGCTTCCCCCAGGGTCTCAAAAGAAAAAGATTCTAAGAAGACACGTAGATCTGCCCTCAGAATTTTCACCCAATGTCATCTGCCTTATATAACTGTTCATAGTAGCCCCTAAATACTTCTCTAACTCTTTCATCATCAGGAACCCTGTTCCCACTTGGATTTCACACTTCAAGAATCTCTGTATGTGAGGCCCTTTGCCTGGCATGAACAGCCAATTGGTGCACTGCGCTTTCGCTATACTCACCGTTCTACAAGCCAAAAATCTGGCCACGGCGAGCTTGCTAGAAATATCCACAATTTGCTGCCTTTGCCACCTGTACCAGTCTTAAGGTGTCTTCAACATCATCCCTGGAGGCAGCTGTTGCCACTAGTTGATTTTCCACATCAGCCAAAGCCTTATGTAACTCTGCCTGATGTTGTTTCTCTTTCTATTGTGACCTTAGCCCAAAGCTGATCATTTCACTGCATACCCCGGTCTTAAAGGCCTCCCAAACAGGCCCCACTGAGGCACCCTCTCTATTGAATACCAGGAACCATGGGATCCAGTCCCTCATATGCTGGAGATAGTACAATAAAGCTTGATCAAAGGTCCAAAGTGAGGCAAGTGTCCGTAGGCCAACCACTTAAAGTTGTAGCACAACTGGATTGTGATCGAACATAACACAAGGAAATGTATCTATATGAGCTCCAATTAGCAAGGTGCACGAAGTTAGCATGTGATCCAACCAGGCATGTGTACCATGTGGATCAGAAGAATAAGTAAATCCAGGTTCAGGGGCCTTTAGCTTGTGCCATCCATCTATCAGTCCATGAATGTCAACCAAATACCGAAGGGACCAAAAAACCTTTAGTTTCCACCCAACATATACACTCGTCTTCTTTCCCAACCAGCCCTGAGTATGTTGAAATAAAAATTGCCACACAGTACTAGCAGGGTTGGCTAGAGGCCCAAATCATTATTTATCCAATCAAACATGTCTGGATCATCTGTCAGTGGCCCATACACCAAGGCTAACGTAAAACATCTGCCCCAGTGACATTCCGTAATGACCCATCTACCAAGATGGTCTGCTCTTGTACCCTAAAAGAATAATCACAAACCCGGGCCAAGAAGGCCACCCCATTAGTGCGCGTAACCTGTGTTGTATTCCTCACCAATTTAAAGCCCAGGGTTTCAAGTATATACTTTTGCGAAGCCTCGTTGTGGGTTTCGTGCCTTAAGCTCATGTGCCACTCTCCTCCTTTTGTTACTGTCATCTACCCCACAGATATTGACTGAAACAATACAAACTTTACCCATCAGCTATTAGCCACCCCACCTTTCTGAAAGACTGAGCCAGTCACTGTTCTCATTCTGCAAATGTTCTGCTGCTGCCCTACTTGACCATCGTGACTGATATACCCACAACCATGTGCCCAATGTGCTGCACCCCCTCTATTCCAACCACCTCCCTTTCTCCCATTGTATCACCCTCCCTCCCAGCCTCCACCTCCCCAACGCTCACCCAGCCCTTTCCTTTCCCCTTTGCAAATCCCACCCTCATCCACCCCCTCCTGCCCCAGTTTATAGGCAATCAGCCTCAATGGGGACTGAGTGATGACTACAGAAAACTACCCACTGACACCTCCCCCCAATATGCCATTAAGAAATTAGGCCCCATAATGATGCCAAGAAGTTAGAAACCCCTCATTCACTGCATGATTGGATGTAATACGAAACCACCCATCCCCACCCTTGTTAAAACCACCCACCAAACTGCACCTTATTGTTTCACCTTCTCCCCATACTCAGTGCATGAGCCTCTGAATGAACAAACTCGATCGGGTCTCCCTCAAAAAACGTATTATCATATCCCCTTTTTGGAGGCCCTGAAGCGCCATCAGAACATCATAATCTCCCACTGAAACCGAGAGCCCTTTTTGGCCCTCTCAGTGGGTGCAGTCAACTCTTTAAGGTATTCCAAGGTTTTGATCTCTGAGAAAGAAGTATAGCTTTTGTCCTTGAAGTTAACTTTCAGCTCTCTGTGCCTATGTCCTGAAAAGGTTGGATGAGCTGTCGAAGTCTCCACGTCTCTCCACCTTGATGTGGCAGAAGTCCAGATAGAGAAAAAAAGGCTGACCGTCATGGCTCCTTTTAGCATACGGAAATGCCTTTTTTAAAATAGCCTGGCATGTTAAAACAGTCCTGAAGAAGAACAGCATAGCCCTTGGTCTATCCGCCTGCCCTTCCCGAGACTCTCCAGTGAAAGGAAAAATGATGCACCCATTTTTTTTCTAAGTCCCAATTCCAGTTAAATAATTCTGGGAAGTCAACTCTCAAGAATTTGACCATAAACAGCCTACTGTCACTTCCTTCAACAGCTTCAGCCAGACCCAAAAATCTTAAGTTATTCTGGCATTGTCAGTTTTCAAAGTCCTCCACTTTCCACACGAGATGAGTAATCTGGGTTTGCTGTTGCTCAACTTCACCTTGCAATCCCCCAACGTCTTGTTCCAAAACCACTGCTTGTTCTTCCAAGAGGGAGATCCGGGTGCCAATCTCAGAACAGGCATTATTAACTTTCCTTAAGGCCCTTTGAGACTTTTTATTATCTAGCTAAGCTCTACGGCTCTCATTGTGGGCCTCCTCTTTTTGATGCAGAGCCCTATTTACTAGTTAAATGAAAAATAACTTTGGGAGTTTTATGTAAAACTTAAAAGTACATATCCTGCCTTTTAAATACTGCACCCAGCCCTGCGGGTCACATGGGGCCTACTTTAGGGGTGACTTATATGTAATAAAAGGAGAGTTGAAGGCTTGGCAAAGGGTTTTAAATACCAAGTATGGGTGGCAGTAAAACTGTACACACAGGCCCTGCAATGACAGGTCTGGAACTTGGTTAAATGGATAGTTATGTGGGTGGCACAATCAGTGCTGTAGGCCCACTAGTAGTATTTAAGTTACAGGCCCTGGGCACATATAGTGACCTTTACTAGGGACTTATATGTAAATTAAGTACGTAAATTGGGTATGAGCCCATGTAAACATGATTAGGGGAGAGAGCACGTGCACTTTAGCACTGTTCAGCAGTGGTAAAGTGGTCAGAGTCCTAAAACAAGCAAAAACGAGATCAGGAAAATGGAAGGAGTCAGGCAAAAAGTTAGTGGAAGATTACCTTAAGGCTGTCAGGTCTAACACCTGTGTTCCCTTTAAAGAAGAAACATGAATTGGGATCCCTATCCATCAGCCAGTCATCATTGAGCATGAACAAATACAGTATCATAAGATTTGATACTTGACAGTAATCTCTTTACAATGAGGCCTCAGAAGTCTTCCTGTTCCTACATGAGGTGTGTCCACACTCTCAAAAAAGCATTCCACAGCTTACATACCAGAATAAACCTATAATCTCCTGTGAGGAATAGGGTTTTGGAAGAGGTTGATGTAAGTCCTTCTCAAGCAACAACCACAATCCTTGTTGAAATGGACCATGAAGAGTCCCAAAATTAATCTCTGATTAACACTCTAGCACAAATGCAGTCAGGCTTAATTTAGAGGAAATGTGTAAAGTAACACAAGAACAATTCTACACCAATTTAGAAAAATTGAGTAAAATGTAGTAGATAACTTGATACCAAAATAAAATACATCCGATCAGTAGAACTGGACATATGCAATTTCAATGTTTTAAGGCACCTAAAAGCCCAAACTACCCTGCCAACTGTGATCATCTGGTCGATCTGGACTGGGACAATGTCACAAGTTCAAGCCAACCATGGTGCAGTGTTTGCCAGATACAGGGACCAGATTAATCCCACTGAGGATTGTGCCTCATGTCCTTGACATAGGGTGTTGAGTCGCGCTGAGTCAGTTCTGATGAGAAGCTGCGAGGGCTGCAATGTGAGATCCTGCTTTGTGTTGCATTTCACTGTGTCAGTTCTGATGAGGCCACCAATGAGAGGCTGTGAAGTGCTGCGATATGAGGTTCTGTGTTGAACTGCATTGAGTTTTGTTGCACAGCGTTGGTTCTGAGGGAACCCGTAGTTGGACAGGGAGGAATACACTCTGATTCCAGCCAAGGGTCTATGATCTGGGGGGCATTCTTGGGGATCAGAACACACACCAATATAGGCCAGCAGCAGCTCACGGGTAGGTCCAGTTGGGTCTGGACAGCTGGACAGTAGCATTACAGGTCGCCAGACCTTATCATAACCCTGTATCTCAGAAGAGGTCAATCAACTAGTTTTTGGAGTCACTCAGGTGGTGTTCAGAGAGTAAGTCCATTCGTACCTCCTCAGGCAGAATGACAATCCTTCTTGCACTAAGACAGCAAAGCAGTACTCCTTCTGAGTCTTCCACAGGTCAAGAAGTGATCTGAAGAGTAGGTCTGAGGGTCCTATTTGTATACCTGGTGCTAGGGTTAAAGTGGGGGAAGCTTCAGGAGTTTTCCCCTCAGAGCGGTATTTTGAATCTACTGCCTCCCTGCCCTGGTCACAGGCTGTTTGCAGCCACAATAGGCTAGTGGGAAGTTTGTTGTGTATGAACTGAGGCAGGGTCTTTGAAGTGCAAGTGTGACAGGTGACAGCTCTGCCTTCTCACCAAGTCAGAATGGCCCATCCTCCAAACACCCAGAACCTCTATTGTGATATTGCCTGGGAGAAATACACAAAGGCCAACTGTCAACTACAACTAGTGAAGTGGGGAATGGGCTGCATGCACCAAATGGTTAGGACAAGAAAAATTCAACTTTCTATATACAAAAATGTCATTTTCAGTATTGTGATTCAAATTTGACTGTACCTTTAGAAACTGTTTTTAATTACAATACTTCATACACCATTCATGATATTAATACCTGCTCCCACACAATATTTATCATTCATTAAGTGTAATAAGGTGACCCAATGTTATCCTACGATAGTGGTAAGCCTTGCGTTAGTGAAAAATTTATTTGAGAGTTGATCACTACTACAACATGTAAAACATAAAAGTCCATGTCAAAAGTATTAAATACAGTGTAACCTGCCCTTAATACTGTTTAGCACAAAAGCAATCACGCTTAACTTTGAGGCAATGTGTAAAGTAACACAAGAACAATCCTACACCAATTTAGAAAAAAATAGTAAAATGCTGTTTAGGGCCTACCATAGGAGATATGTATTGAAAAGAAGGGTTTAAGCTTGGCAAAAGATTTATTTTGCCAGGTTCAAATAACACTTTACATCTGCACTCACAGGCTGCAATGGCAGGCCTGAAGCATTTTTAAAGTAGTTGGCACATTTAATTTGCAGGACCTGGGTAAAGGTAGTACCACTTTGCTAGGTACTTACAAGTAAATTAAATGTGCCAATTGAGTGTAAGCCAACTTAACCATGTTTAAAAGAGAGCGCACAAGCACTTTAGCATTGGTTAACAGTGTTAAAGTGCACAGCATCCTAAAAGCCAGCACAAATGGGTTCAGAAAACAGGGGGAGTGAAGGCCAGAGTTTGGTGGTGACCCTGCAGAGAAGGCCAGATTGACCAAATCCCCATCCAGGATCACCTCTTCTATTTTAGATAGGCAGTGGTAGGCTTGTTTCTTGGGTGGTGACACATATCTGTATGTGAAGATGAACTAAGGAAGTAATGAGGCAGTGAAAATGTTAACATCTTGTCTGTGCAAACATTATGTAAGAATGCATACTCATTTTTATCACAACTTCTCTGAACTACTGAATTACTGGAGTGTCCATATGTTTCTATGTTTGTACCATGTGTTTTCTCCTTTCCTATTCATTCTCCTAACAGTCTAGCCACTTTTCAGACCTTCTCAGACCTGATTAGCAGTTGCACCCTGCCCATTCTGAGAAAACCCAGACCAGTTGGCAGGTTTTGCAATTTTGCATGCCTTATAGGTATCCTACTTGGAACCAGCCATCCTAATTCTTGTCATTATATTTGTATACTATTTGCTAATAGACACCATCACAATTTGTCAAGGCTTTTGAAACACCTGATGCATCCATTTGGTTCTAAATCCCTTGCCACTGTTATCCTTGACCTGTCATTCCTTAGTGTTGCTTGTTGGATGTCTGAATTTGTTATAAATTGTGAACTTCCCTTCCAAGTTCCCTCACCATAGATAAATAGTGCTCCTTCAAAACATTTAGGGCCAGGTGCATCAAGCTCCCGGTTTGCATTTCTTAAATAGCGAATTTTAAAAAATCGTTATTTTAGAAATGCAAAATGGGATGTATCACAATGGCGAGTCGGTATTTGTGATTTCTTAAAATTAGCAAACGCAATTTGCGATTACAAATAGCGAATCTCAAATCATTTGCGATTCAGTATCTGAAAATCGCAAATTGTGAAAATGTCAAACCTGAACAGCCTGATGACATCACAACCAGGAAGTGAGTCAGCCCACGCTGTTTCCAGGAGCCACATCCACAGGAACAGGCAGGAATACACAGCCCAGCACCAGGGAGCCAGCCTTGTGATCCAGCCAGGACCAAATTGCAACATGGCCACTGATGAGAAGGTGAAGGACAAGGGAGACAGGAAGCGCAAGCTCAAATTCAGTGAGCAGGAATTGGAGGTGCTCACTGAGGAGGTTGTCAGGAACAATGACAAACTCCTTGGGAAGAACTCACTACAGGTCCCTGAAAGTTAGAAAAGGAAACTCTGTTTGGAAATCCAGACAAAATCGGTGCAGCGGGAGTTGCGCAGCGCTCTGTGGAGGAAATTCGCAAGAGATGGTATAACCTGCGTTCCCATGCCAAAGAAAGGGTAGCCACCAGGCTAAAGGAGGCAAGGAGCACCGGAGAAGGACCACCCATCCAGACACCATCCACACAAATAGAAGACATGGTGGAGTCCATACTGCTTCCGGAAGCCGTAAGTGGTGTCACTGACATTGACACCTCAGGGACACACAGCACCAGCAAAGGTAAGGGCAGTAATGATGCGTATCCCCATATGTGCATGTACAAATGCCCCCTAGAAATAGGTATTAGCTTGATGCAGTGTGATAAGTAGTCCATGCCACATCTTACATACAACACAACAATGCCTTATGGGAGTGATAGGCCACAATCATAAGGTCAATAAACTACATTAAAACAACTTGGTGCTAAGCCACATAGAAAAACAACACACACAAGTCACAGTGATGTGAGAGTAGAACATTTATTATTGTGCTACTTATTGTGAGATATAAAGAAATTACATGTTGCACATTGTCGTTGCAGATGTCCCGGGCCCTGCTGCAGCAGAAAGTGGAAATGTGGGGGATGATGAAACACAGCCACAGTCCGACTCCAACACAAGTGAGTCTCTCAGTATTACATCAACCAGTTGCAGGGCAAGGGTGTTACCTCTCCCAGAGTACAACTTGGACACAGATAAGATGCCAGCTGAACTCCCCACACCACCCCCAGAGAATGGATCCACAGAAACACACCAGCCCCTGCCCCAACGTCAGTCTGTTCTCCTCAGGAGGTGTCACAATGCAGACCGACAGTGCACGGAGGAAAGAGAGGGCTATTCAATCTTTGGCAGACTTGAAGCTTCCACGCTGCAAGTGCAGCACCTGCAATGCAAACACATGAGGTCAATGCACAGGCAGGTGTCATTCAATCAGAACATGGGCAGAATGAACAAGCATTTGGAGTCACTGCAAAAGGGACAGCAAACAGCAGCCGAAAACACAAAGGACTTGACAAATGCCGCTAGAAACCTCTACACTGAGATTCAGCAGGATCGTGTCAGCCACCATAGGCGCCATCACCAATTTATGAGAAGGTTTGATGGGTTCTGCAGATCGGTCAATCGGCTTGCTAGTTCAACTGCCATGATGTGAGGACGTTCTGTGAGCATACAGGTGGAGATGGCACACTGCAGTCGGGACGTTGCACAGGGCTTTGTGTAAATAACCAATGTCCTGGATGTTATGCACACAGCACGCAGTGCTACAAACATCAAACTGGGTGGTGGAAATAGTGAGGAGTTCTCTAGCCTCAGCAGTCGCCCCTGTGATGAATCCTAGGCATCGCAGTACCAGACACAGTCCTGCCAGTGAACCTGCTACAAGAGGTGCCAGTGAGGCAACTGAGCACTCAAGTGGAGTGCGTGGACGTAGAAAGTAATCTTAAGGCCTACAGGGACCACTGTAACATATAGCTGTACAGTTATACTATGATGCTAATAGTGTGTCACTGTTATTTGCACATGTTAGCCTATGGTTCATTTCTATGTCCTAGTGACACATACGTTACCTGAAGTCAAGGTAACAAAGTTGCTAACTAAAGAAAGACATAAAATTGCAGTGGTGTTGTCATTACTTTCATTAGAAATGGTTGTGCGTATTGTCAGCACGTCTTTGCTAGCCCTCTGCCGCACTGGTCCTGTCTACTGGGTGATGCATTAGCAAGGGATCACCATCTTCATCTGAGTCCGGCTCCATTGGTTCAACGGGTATGCCCCTTCTCGTTGCTATGTTGTGCAACATTGCACATGTGGCACTATTTTACATATCATCTCTGGGCTGTACTTTATTGCCCCTCCACTCTTATGGATGCACCTGAAGCGGCTCTTCAGGAGACCAAATGTCCGCTCCACCACACTGTGGGTTGCCCTGTGTGCAGCATTGTACCTCCTCTGTGCAAGCATTGCAGGGTTCATGTAAGGCGTCAGTATGTAGGTGCGCACTTCGTAGGGTCTGTCTCCTGGAATGAACAGAGGGTAAAATGAGTACTGTTGGAATGTTACGTCTCTATTACTTAAATGCAACATAGTAATCTATTACTTTGCCCAGTAGGTATGCTTCACCAACCTCCCCAGCTAGCAGTCGTGTATGAATCCCGCTGTGGCAAAAGATGTAGGAGTCATGTGTGCTACCTGGGTATCTGGCCACACAGTTATTATGTTAGAGGCATTGCTAATCACCTGAATGTTCATGGAAAGATGGTTCTTACGGTTCCGATAAACACACTCGGTGGCCGATGGTGAATAGATAGCTACATGTGTCCCCTCGATGGCACCTATGACATGAGAGAATTGTGCAATCTGATAAAAATAGATTATTGTTTGTTGTATTTCCAGTGGGGTGTTGGGGAATCGTATGTGCTCTTGTATTTTGCTCAGCATGGTATTTAGAAATCCTTTGAAGAATCATGAGAGAGCATTCTGTGAGACCCCTCCTGCTGCTGCTATGACCCCTTAATAGCTCCCTGAGGCTAATAGGTGCAGAGAGCATAATACCTGCACATGGCTGGGTATGCTATTGGTCCTGTGTGTGGTGTGCTGCAGTATGTGTGGTAGCTCTGCTATCAGGTCAAGTATCAAGGCTGAGCTTAACCTGTACTTCTCATAGATTTCCTCCTCTGTCTGGTCAAAAAGGATTATCGCACTCTGAAAATGCTCTCCTGTCTCCTCCTCCCTCTCCTGAAACCTGCCAAGATCCTCATCCTCTTCACCATCACGTAGAGTGCAGCCTTTGCGGAAGAGCAGCTGAGGCATTCTGGGCCTCTTTATATAGGTTGTACCTGGTTACCACCTGATTTCAATTCGTGGTAAATTGCATGTGCAAAAGTCCATTCTGCAAATTTTCGCAATATGCAACTTTTTGATGCATCCAATTGTGACATGGTTTTGCGTGTCGCAATCAGCATATCACAAATTGCACCATGATTTTGCAGATCGCTATATGCTATTCTCTAAACTGTGTCGCAGTTTACGTCTCGCAAATAGCGATTCGGTATTTCATGTCGCTATTTGCAATACGCTGATTGCGACATGCAAAACCATCTCATATTCCCCAAAATTCGCAATATTTGCAATTCTATATTTTCACACAGCAAATGCATTCTATACATCGCAAGGACCATTTTTGCATTCGCAAACAGCTGATTTGTGCAGTTCGCACGGTTTGCGAATACAAAAAAGCTTGATACATCTGGCCCTTAGTCTCACAAATGACTCTTCATATCTGTTAGACTTGGCATCCTTGGCGTGGTCTCCCCTAAATTTTTCCCTCTGTTTCCCAGGGTCCTGATGTACGCTGGACTCTGTTTTGGCTGTTTTTGTTACTCTGATATCCAATGCTAAAGTGCAAGTCCTCCTATGTACAATGTTTGTGCAATTGACTTTCCATGATTAGCATATTTGATTTACTAGTAAGTCCCTGGTACAGTGCACTAGAGGTGCCCAGGGCCTGTAAAACAAAAGCTACTAGTGGGCCTGCAGCACTGGTTGTGCCACCCACATAACTAGCCCTGTAAACATGGCTCAGACCTGCCACTGCAGTGTCTGTGTGTGCTGTTTTAAACTGCCAATTCGACTTGGCAAGTGTACCCACTTGCCAGGCCTAAACCTTCCCATTTTATACATGTAAGATACCCCTAAAGTAGGCCCTAGGTAGCCCTATGTGCAGGGCGCAGTGTATGTGAAAGGTGGGACAGATACTTATGCGTTTTACATGTCCTAACAGTGAAATACTTCCAAATTTGATTTTCACTGTTGCAAGGCCTATTTCTCCCATAGGTTAACATGGGGGCTACCTTTCAATATTATTAAAGTATAGATTCACTTTGGGAGAAGATAGAATTGTGGAGTTTAGGGTCTCTGAGCTCACAATTTAAAAATACATCTTTCAGTGAAGTTGTTTTTTAGATTGTGTGTTTGAACATGCCACTTTTGGAAAGTAGGCCTTTTCTTGCTTAAGCCATTCTGTGACACTGTTTGTGAATTCCCTGTTTGAGTCAGTTTGGCAGTTGGGCTATTTGCACCTCTCTCTAGACAATGACACGAAGGGAGCTGGGGTGTAGCCTGTATATCCTGATGAGCCATCTGTGCTAGGAGGGAGAGGAGGAGTGGTCACTTACACCTGAAAGGGCTGTGCCTGCCCTCACACAATGCAGTCTCCAATCCTCTGGTATGCATCTGGGGCCTTGCCTGGGCAAGGCAGGATCTTGAAAACAACAGAGCCTTCTCTTTGAAGTAGGCCTACCTCAAAGGCAGAAAGGGGTATAAGAAGAGCACTAAAAACCCCTGAAAATTAGGTCACTTTTGGAACCAAGAGAAACCTCTGCCAAGGAGAAGAGCTGAAGAGCTGAGGAGAAGTCCTGCCCCTGCCTGTGACTGTACTTTTATGGGCTATCCTGTAGTTGCTGCTTCTGTCTGTAAAAGGGGACAAAGACTGGACTTTGTTGTGCATTCCTGGTTGAGAAGAATCTCCAAGGACTTTGTTTGAAATGCGGTCTTTGGTTGGCAGTCAGGTTACCCCCTGTCCAAGCAAGGACCCTCTCTCTAGTCAGGGTAAGTCACGCACATTCCAAATTATCCTGTTCCCACCCTCTGATAGCTTGGCACTGAGCAGTCAGTCTTAACTTAGAAGGTAATGTGTAAAGTATTTGTTCAATAAATCATGCAATAACACAGTATAACACCACCAAAATACACCACACAGTGTTTAGAAAAATATATATTTATCTGGATAAATGCAGGTCAAAACGATCAAGAATCAATAAGTATATGTTGAAATATCACTCTAAAAATGATATAAAGTGTCTTTAGTCTTTAAAATGCAACAAGTGTCTCTTGCAAGCACAAAGTAGCTGGTTTGCGTTCAAATTCTCCTCAAGAAACCACAGAGGAGGAGATGCGTGGAAAACGGGGAGCTCTGCATCAATTTTTCCGGTGCGCACAGACGATGCGTCAGTGAGTTTTCACTCAGGTCAGGCTTTGTGTCGATTTCCGGCATGTATACTGGGATCCTCTTTGGGTTGATGGGTTTTGGATGCCCTGGGGAGGATGCATTGAAATCCTGGGTGTGAAGGACAAATCCACAGGGGCTGCGTCGATCCGGTGGGTGCTGCATGGATGTTTCTGGCGTACGGCATGCGCTGCATCGATTCCTCTCAGGAAGTTGGGTTGTGTCGTTCCTGCTCGGTTTTGTGTCGATCCAGTGGGCCGTGCATTGAATTTCCGGTTGCAACGCTGACGCTGTATCATTCTCCTCTTCAGGAAGTCAGGTCGCGTCGATCCGGTTCAGCGTGCAGTGATTTTCTCACCACGATGCAGGCTGTGCATCGTTTCTTGCAGGCTGTGTGTCGATTTTTCCCTCACAAGGAGTTCTTTTGCAGAAATTAAGTCTTTTTGGTCCTGAGACTTTAGGGAACAGGAGGCAAACTGTATCCATTCCCTTGGAGAACACTTCTCAGAAGAGCCAAAGGACAGCAAGGCAGCAGGGCAGCAGCAGGGCAGCAGCAGGGCAGCAGTCCTTTGCAGAAAAACAGACAGATGAGTCCTTTGGGCAACCAGGCTGTTCCTCTTGGCAGGTTGCAGGTTCTGGTGTAGGGTTTCTTCACCAGTGGTATCTTGTCCAGAAGTGCCTCAGTTGGTAGGGTCAGAGACCCTGCTTAAATACCCAAATGTGCCTTTGAAGTGGGGGAGAATTCAAAGAGTTGCTTAAAAGTGCACCAGATCCCCTTTCAGTTCCATCCTGTCTGCCAGGGTCCCAGTAGGGGGTGTGGCAGTACTTTGTGTGAGGGCAGGCTCCTGTCCTTTGACATGTAAGAGTCAGGCCCTCCACCCTCCCAACCCAGGAAGACCCATTCAATATGCAGATGTGTGCAAGTGTGACTGAGCATCCTGTGTTTGGGGTTTGTCTGAGTGGAATGCACACAGGAGCTGTCAACTAACCCAGCCAGATGTGGATTGTAAGGCAAAGAAGGATTTAAGTGCAGAGAAATGCTCACTTTCTAAAAGTGGCATATCTAAAATAGTAATATTAAATCCAACTTCACCAGTCAGCAGGATTTTGAATTCCCAGTCTGGCCATACTAAATATGACCTTGTTACTCCTTTCAGATCAGAATCTACCACGCAAACAGTAGATGAGGATAGTCCTAATGTTAGCCTATGAAAGGAGCAGGCCTCAAAGCAGTGTAAAAACAAATTTAGGAGTTTTACACTACCAGGAAGTATAAGCTGCACAGGCACATGTCCTGCCTATTATTTACATAGCACCCTGTCCTAGGGATTACCTAGGGCCTACCTTAGGGGTGACGTATATGTAGAAAAAGGGAAGTTTAAGTCTTGGTAATTACTTTTAAATGCCAATAAGAAGTGGCAGTAAAACTTCACACACAGGCCCTGTAGTGGCAGGTCTGAGACATGGTTAGGGGCTACTTATGTGGGGGCACAACCAGTGCTGCAGCCCACTAGTAGCATTTAATTTACAGGCTGTGGGCGCATGTAGTGCACTTGACTAGGGACTTACAAGTAAATAAAAGGAGCCAATTGGGTATGAGCCAATGTCACCATGTTTTAAGTTTAAGGAGAGAGAACATGCAGTTAAGGACTGATTAGCAGTGGTAAAGTGCGCAGAGTCCAAAAGCCAGCAAAAATGAGGTCAGAAAAAGAGAAGGAGGAATGCAAAAAGTTTGGGGGTGACCCCACAGAAAGGCCATTTCCAACAGGCTTGAACTGAGCTTACCTCCAGTTGTTGAAGTCTCAGGGTCATCAAAGACTTCCCCTGCCACCTCCGGGACTCTCTGCTCAGACTCCTGCCCTGCCAAGTTCTGCCCTATCCCATTCCTGGGCCATTGAAAGATGAAGTTGGCAGCGAGGGACTGAAAATCCATGCACAGACCGCTGTGCGGGTAAATGTTTGACGCACCGTTGGTGACGCCACTGATAAATGACGCACCACCAGCTTCACAGCTGAAATCAATGCTCCACCTGCATCGCGGCTGGAAGTTCAATGCAAAGCAGCTAGAGAAATGACGTGCATCACCCGCTAACTGAGGATGATAATGACGCAAACCCCACACAGTGCGGTTTCTTGACACCGTGCAACCGGATTTTGCATGCATCATCTCTGGGTGTCAAAGTCAACCCATCTCGGCCCGGATCCGAGGTGCCCCATTTGGAAATCGAGGCATCCCTGTCTTGCAGAAGAAAATTGACACATCACCGACCTGACCGGAGAAGGAAACAATGCACGGCCTCACTTGCGAATATGGAATCGACGCATCATTGACTTTTCCGACACACACTCCCCCGTGCGGCTTTATTTTTTACCCTAACCAGGTACCTTGTGTAACAACAGCATTGTCACTGCTTTCTTAGGATTAAGACTCTTATTCTTTCGAAAATTCATGTTGTGAATTGCGTATGTTGGAATTTTATTGTTTTGGTCTTGTTTTATTTACATCAATATTACTTCTTTTTTTTAAACCTATATTGTGTCATTTTGTAGTGTTTTCACTGAGTTACTCTGTGTGTTGATACAAATACTTTACACATTGCTTCTAAAGTTATTCCTGCCTGCTCGTGCCAGGCTATCAAGGGGGTGAGTGGGGGTTAACTGAGTATGCTTCTTCTTTACCCTGAATAGAGTGAGGGTCCTTGCTTGGACAGGGGGTAACCTGACTGCCAACCAAAAACCCAATTTCTAACAATATCATATCCCACGTAGGTGTCTACTCTCATACAGATGGGTTGGAAACTTTATGTTCTTGTTTAAACCACCCTTCAATGCCAGAACTGTTTCACAATACAGAAATACAGGTTCATACGCACCTGCTGGAAAGATACTTTTAGTGCCAGTTCTGCAATTATTAAATAAAGAGCTGTTAGAGATTGTTTTCCAAACCTACCATCTTTCCGGCTCAGGTGCTTCAATTCATTGGTGTATTTGGGAAAAAGATGCTACATTTACTGAACACCCCCCTCCACCTGTTTAATGCCTTGCTGCATCATCAATGTGTGAAAGGCTGGTTGCTTCAGTACCAGAACTGAAAGCAACTCAGTGGGAGAAGTGCATAGTTTTCTTATAGACCAAAATATAATATTCTGCAGAGACATAGGCCCTCATTATGATATTGGAGGTAAAAACCACCTACCGCCACAGCGCCAGCTGGCAAAAGACCGTCGCTGCGGCTACCAGCGGTCAGCCAGATTATGACCAAAGCCGGATTTCAGCCAGAAGGATGGCGGAAATCCAGCTGTGGCCATGCCGGTGGATGGCGGTAAGGTGGCGCTGTTGCCGGCAGCAGCACCACGCCAGTAGGCAGCCGCAGACCGTATCATGAGCCATGATACGGCCTGGTGGAGTTCTACTGGCGGATGCTGCTGCTGGCAGCAGGTCCCCATCCTGTCTCCTTCTGGAGGTCCCCCTGACATCAGGTAAGTCAGGTACTCTGACAGGGGAGAGGGATGGGGGTGTTGTGTGTGTGGGTGTGGGTGTATGTCTGTGCGTGTATCCGGGTGTGTGATGCATGTTGTATATGTGTGCATGTACGGATATGTGAGTGTGTGTATGTTGTGTTGTGTAAATGTGTGTGTGCTTGTATGTATGTCAGTGTGTGGATGTGTGTGTGAATGGATATATGCATGTATGGATGAATGTGGGTATGAATGTGTGTGTGCGTGTGTTCGCGTGTGCATGAAGGTGCGTGTATGTAGTGGGATGTCTGGGGAGGAGGAAGCGGGAGGGACCTGGGGAAGAAGAGGGGGGCAGGGAAGACCTCTATCAGTGACAGGAAAGGGATTCCCTGTCACTGATAGTGCCTACCGTCATTGTTTTTGTGGCAGGAAGGTTGCCACGAAAACCATGGTGATAGGTTGGGTCATTACAGCAGCCGTGGCGGTCGGTGTGGTACATTGGTGGTTTGGTATGGAGAAAAGTACTGCCAGTATGTTGGCAGTACTTTCCTCCATAATAACGCCTTCCGCCAGGGTCATAATGACGCCCATAATGGTTCTAGGCTCTGTGCTTGAATGGTGAAGTGTTGGTGAATTTAAGGGCCACAAGTATGATACCTTTTAATGGTTGCAAATTTCTAATTCATTGTTTCGAAACAGTATTTTCCAATAAAGTAAAAGGGTTTAGAAATGGATTAAGAATCACAATTTGGAAGGGTTGTGTTGTGGACATCCTTTCCAAATTGTGATTTGTATGCTGACGTAGAAATGAGTTGCAGCCATAATTCTGGTCACAAATTACTGAAAGGCTACTGACTCCGAAGATGGCATTGTAGTGATTCTCAAGGGGGAAAGCATCGACTTTGGCCCCATTCCTTTTGGAAATCAAACTCAGAGCTTCATTGACGTAATCACTGGTCTAGGGTACCAGTGTCTCCACACTGCCTGCTCTCATTTAAGTTTTTCAAATTTAAAAACGTTTTAAAAATAAAATAAACGTATTTCCTTTAACGAAATCTAGTTGCTTCAAAAATAGGTTTCAAGTTTGAAATGCAAAGACAGGCATGGTGGTCTGCTGACCGTTCCATACCACAATTTCTGCCTCTATATCCAACAGAGTGAATAGTATTTATTAGGCAAGTGGGTTTGCGGCCCACTTTGAACTTTATTTTTTAAACTGACCTATACTTACGTCGCTAGCAGTGATCTGAGAGGAGAGGGACAGAAAAGCTGGCTACGTGTGTAAGGAAAGGGATGATTGTTATTGGTTTAAAGGTGATTCCTCTCGTCCTGCAACATGTTTCATATTTTTTACTCGTTTTGAACTCCTCATCCCAGGCATTGTTTTTACTAGCTGAACCAATTTCTGTGTAACCCACTGAATACCTTCCATGTTTGCCTTTTTTATTCTAGCCATGACGATCTTATTCTTCCCCTCTCTTATGGCACATAAATCTTGATTTCTTCATTCATTTAAAAACCTTCACTGGTCTCTGTCCTCCCTCAGAGCACCCGCTGCGTCCGTCGTGTAAACATTTTTTTGTTGTTGCACCATCTTCTTTAGTGGCTTAGGTAAGACCGATATGATAAATCACAAAAAAATGACACACTTGTAGTTTCACTCTACTTTTCTAGCGTTATTACCATGCCAACATGTTTCACAAAATGCATTGTGTTCATTACTGCACGATAAAAATAGTTGCCCTACATAGGTCCAGCCAAAACAAAGGATCATTATCCTACATCCGAGCATAGGATTTCTGACATACTTGTTCTTCTGCACATCATTTGTTCTTTTGACCTTTTAGACTTAGAATCCCATTACGATCTGACATCCTTGCTAATAAAACGTAAAACCTGACTACACAACTAAATTGCATGTTCTGAGAGATCAATTGTTATTGAGCTGAACTATGGAGCCTTTAGGCAGCTTTCTTTCATGTATAGACCATATCTTAATTCTACACTTCCAGCTGTTACACCTACTTCACCCCTGTTAAGGGATCTGCAGATTTAGCACTAATTTTCCTGTAAGAAAGTATATTGCGCGTTAATAACACAGTGGTGAGATCTATGTTTGAGGTACGCCCGTGTTTAGTTCCATGAAGAAAAAAAACACCTGAAATTAAAGAGACGTAATTAAAAAGGTGACATTGATCCTGTTTGTCGCGGGGGATGTTCAGAAGTGTCAATATCCTCTTCATTAATAAAAAAAAATGACAACATTCGTTTTTCACTATGTACTTTTCTTTGCGAGCGCCCTCTCTTCTAACACTCTTTTTGTATGTTGAGAGCGTTTAGCTCAACAATTGCCAATGTGAAGTGTGAGTTTAAAGTCGCTTAGAATGAATTACTAGATCCATCGATTTTCGCCCTTGTATTTTTTTAAATATAATTGACCGAAATGTGGTACAAAACATATCGGTACTGGTACAAAACATACCGGTAATGAGACTCGTATACATAATTTTGGTCTGTAAGTCAGAAGTTGTATTGTAGCAAGATTACACCGCGTAACTTTTGTGGACCCAGCTGGCTGGGCCAATTTTGTGTTTTTAGTCCTCCTCTTGAGTCACGCAGTCACTTTCACATTGTACCACTCTCTCCTAGCTCCTTTCTTTAGTTCTGAATGGTGCTGCCACCTAGTCACATGACTTGTATAGCCTACCCAGCAATGTCTACTGGCTAAGGCGAACCAACCAGCCGTTTTTGACTGGTGTTCAGTTGTGGTAAGGCACATGTTTTGAGTACTGACTGTGACAAATATAGAAACCTGAACAAACATTATAGAGTTCCTGCTCATGTGATCCTCCCATCAATCTGGCAAAATCCAGGGGTTTCTTGTACATACCTTACTATACCTAGGGGCATATTTTCAAGCTCCCGTGTGCCACTTTTTTGATCGTCCTGTGGCACACACTCCTGAGCCATATCTACAAGGCTGTGTAAAGCCACCCTGGGTAAGAGGGAATCACCACAATGGATTGATTTTGTGCAGAAAGATGTCCCTTCCTGCTTAAAAACAATCATACCTACAATGCAGACACCCTCGCATGGGTGCCTGCGCTGGCGCATGGCAACCAGTTGTGTGCTAGTGCTGTGAAAAAGGACAGGAATGCGCCGTATATTATAGATACTGCAAATTCCTGCCCTTTTCTTTTGATGCCAAAAAGTAGCAAATGAGGCCCCCAGTATTTCATTGCTCAGGGATTCTTGCTTGCATATTAGTGTTCTTGTTTATCTTTAGATTTTTGTTTTCAACCCACATGCTTAACTAATTTAAAGTTTTTAGTTGGCAGTCCCAGCCCTCATATTGTTACATGACTGCACATCCTTGAGATTTCGACAAAGTTGTGATCTTACTCCTCCTCCATTGCTTTTCAACCATGTGCTCTTTGGTCCATAGTCTCCTCATTCTTAGCTATCCACAGCTTCCTTCTTTGGCCACGATTGGTCTTGTGCCTGGTCACAACACTTGATCAGCACTTGAGCAGGATCTACCTTTGTATGGCTGCTTACTTATCTTCTCTACCCAGAATATTCAGGTAAAAGGCATGAAGGCTAAGGGTATCTTCCTATGGTATCTTACCTATTTGGGGCATTTAATTCCTGGATGCACTTATGCTACAACCCCAGCTTCCAAGCCATTCTTTTACACCCTTTTTTTTAAGTCCTTTGCTTTATCCGTAAATTACTTTAACATAACAATTGTGGTTCTTCCATATTACACAACTACTAACACTATTACTTATGGGTGCAGCAGATACCCGTAAACTCCATGGAAGATCCTCCAAGGTGGCCTGTAACCCTTGCATATCCATGGAATGCCCCTCTGTTGCTTGAACCTGGATTCTATAGAGCATTTCTATAATGCTTGCTTTGGACCTGCACATTTCTCTGGGTTTCTCAGCAGTCACTCTGGGCTGGACAGCAGTGAGCAAAGTTTACCCCCACTGCTTGTAGCCAGCAGATTACTACATGGTATAAATGGGGTCTCTAGTTGGAAATCGTTTACACCCTGACAAAGTAGGGACCCTCACTCTGGTCAGGGTAAGGGAGATACACAGCTCAGGTAACCCATAATCACCCCCTTGGTAGCTTGGTGCAAACAGTCAGGCTTATCTCAGAGGCATTGTGTAAAGTATTTGCAAAAAACACATAGAGTAACACAGTGAAAACACCACAAAAGGACTCCACACCAGTTTAGAAAAATAGCCAATATTTATCTAAATCAAGCATGGCTTAAACTACAAATAGCTAACATACACAAGCAAAGATATGACTTTTTAAAGTAAAAAGAGTCTTAATACATGGAAATCAATTGATGCGTTGTTTTAGCACAAAGTACCTGGTATGCATAAAAACTAAAGTTGCACATGTGAGCGTGCATTGGAAAATCAAGCAATGTGTCAAATCTTTACTCACAAGTGAGGCCATGCATCAATTCTTTCTCCAGCAGGTAACTGATGCATCGGTTTCTGGACAAGCAGCATCAGGGCTGTGCAGTGAAGTTGAAGATTTGACGCTCCGGAACAATGCATAGAAAACCCAGATGCACTGCACCAATGAATCCACGCTGAGCTGTTGAAGCATCAATTTCACGGGTCTGCGTCGAATTTTCAGCCACAGTACAGGCGCTATGTGGATTTTCCTGCCGCTTGGCTCATGTGCAGATTTTCACTCTGGTTCTGCCAGCCTCTTCTTCCAGGGGCCCAGGCACTGGTTGTGGCACAACTTGGCATGTCAGGGGGTCTCAGCAAGAGAGCCCAGATGCTGGCAGAGGAGGTCTTTGATCTCCCCTGAGACTTCTTAACAGGAGGCAAGCTAAATCCAAGCCCTTGGAGAATCTTCACAAGCAGGGTTCATGGCTAAGTCCAGACTTTGTCCTCTCCAAGGCAGAAAGAGCAACTGCAGGCTAACCCAGCAAACCACACACAGCAAAGGGGCATTACTCCTCCTCACAGCTCTTCAGCTCTTCTCCTTGACAGAGGTTTCTCTTGATCCAGATGTGTTCTAAAATTGTGGGGCTAGCATCCCAGTGCCTATATTATTTTCTGCCTTTGAAGCAGGTAAACTTCAGAGGAAAGTCTCTGTTGTGCCCAAGACCCTGCCTCTTCCTTGTCATGCCCCAGACACACTCTGCCCTTCCAAGTGTAGGTGTTAGCTCCTCCCTCCCACTCTAGCCCAGAAAGCCTCATCAGGATCTGCAGGACACACCTCAGCTCCCTTTATTTCACTATCTAAAGTGAATTCTCAAACAGCTCAATTGTCAGTCTGACCAAGATGTGTATTCAGCAGCCAGACAGAGGCACAGAATGGTTACGCAAAAAAATGCCCATGTTCTAAAAGTGGCATTTTCAAACAGACAATCTGAAAACAACTTTTTCAAAATATGTATTTTTAAATTGTGAGTGTTCAGAAACCACAAACTCCATTTCCCTATCTGCTCCCAATGGGGAAAAGCACTTAAAAGGTATTTAATGGCAATCCCCATGTTAAGCTATGGGAGAAATAGGCCTTGCAATAGTAAAAAACAAATTTGGCCGTATTTCACTACCAGGATATGTAAAACCCACCAGTACATGCCCTGCCTTTTGAATACACTGAATCCTGCCCATGCGGCTACCTAGGCCCTACTTTAGGGGTGATGTACATGTAGTAAAAGGGATGGTCTGGGCCTGGCAAGTGGGTACACTTGCCAGGTCTAATTGGCAGTGCAAAACTGCACACACAGACACTCCAGTGGCAAGTCTGAGACATGTTTACAGGGCTATTCATGTGGGTGTCACAATCAGTGCTGCAGGCCCACTAGTAGCATTTGATTTACAGGCCTTGGGCACCTCAAGTGCACTTTTCTATCGACTTACTAGAAAATCAAATATGCCAATCACAGATTACCAATCATAATCACAATTTATACAGGAAGCACTTGCACTTTAGCACTGGTCAGCAATAGTAAAGTGCCCAGAGTACCAAAAACCAGCAACAACAAAACCCAGCACACAGTTAAAAATACAGGAAGCCACAGGAAACCATGTCAAGCATGCCAGGTCTAACACTACGTTACTCCTATGCTGCATGAGCAGGACAACATACATCATGTCTTTGGTTTCCTGTGGCCTGTGCTTTTATATGGGTTCCTCGTCTGTCATGCCATGATTGACTAAATGGAGCATTTAACCTAGCAGATTTTAACTAATGCATCCTCTGGGATAATCCTTAACAGCTGACGTCCATTGAAGATTTGCAGCCTATTTGCTCTCACAATGGTAGGCGAGGCAATGGTGAGTCTACCTCTCATTATGCTTCATTCCACTCAAAGTAATAAGCAACCTATAAAATTGCAGCAACATGAATCCATTGTGCTATTCATCATGCATCAATACACTTTATCATAGGTTACACTTAACAAACATAATTTTCCAAACAGACACCACAATAAACTAATTCTTACACCTGGCATCCTTGGCGTGGTCTCCCCTGTCTTTTTTGCCTCTGCCTCTGTGTTTTGACTGTGTGAGGGACTCTGTTTTTTGTTGTTTTTGGTACACAGGGCACTTTACCACTGCTGACCAGTGCTTAAGTGCAAGTGCTCCTGTATAAAATGTATGTGTAATTGGCTTTTCCATGGTTGGCACATTTGATTTACTGGTAAGTCCCTAGTAAAGTGCACTACAGGTGTCCAGGGCCTGCAAATAAAATGCTTCTAGTGGGCCTGCAGCACTGGTTGTACCACCCACATTAGTTACCTGTAAACATGGCTCAGACCTGTCACTGCAGTGTCTGTGAATGCAGTTTTAAACTGCCAATTTGACTTGGATAGTGTACTCACTTGTCAGGCCTAAACCTTCCCTTTATATACATGTAAAGCACCCCTAAGGTAGGCCCTAGGTAGCCCCATGTGCACGATGCAGTGTATGTTAAAGGAGGGACATGTACTGATGTGTTTTACATGTCCTAACAGTGAAATACTACCAAATTTGGTTTTCACTATTGCAAGGCCTGTCTCCCTCATAGGTTAACATGGGGGCTGCCTTTACAAATATCCTTACAGTGCAGTTTCTCTTTGAAAGCACATAGAAATATGGTGCTTGGGATCTCCAAACTAACAATTTAAAAATACATCCGTTGGTGAAGTTGTTTTTCAGATTGTTAGTTTGAACATGCCACTTTTTGAAAGAAGGCATTTTCTTACTCAAACCATTCTATGACTCTGCCTGTTTGTGAATTTCCTGTCTGACAATGTCACAAAATAGAATGATGGAAGGAATGTTGAAACATTTCAAACACTCACCCCCAGTCACAGATCTGGTTTATTCCATTGTTATTTTGCTTGCCACATCACCCCAGTTCGGACCCAGCTATCTGCAAATCAGTCTTGATCCTGCTCCCAACAGGAGCAGTCTAGCCCAAGCTGCCATGCCAAGTCCTACCTGGGCAGGACTCAAGCATCCAGGGACCAGATTCAGGGTATCACCCTTCATCAGCTAAGCTTGCTTGAATCCAGTGGTGCAGCAAGCAAGGGACCCTCGTCTGGGCATACCCTAGCTACTTAGTTCACACAAGGCAACATCACAAAATAAAATGTTGGTCAGAGTGTTGAAACCTTTCAAACACTCACCAACAGTCATAGATCTGGGTTTAATCCATTGTTATTTTGCTTGCCAATTCACCTCAGTTTGGACCCAGCTATATGCAAATCATTCTCGACAATGCTCTCTATGGGGCAGTCCACCCTGAACTGCCAAGCCAGGTCCTCCCTGGACAGGACTCAAGCATCCGAGGACCAGTATCAGGGCATCACCCTTCATCAGGCAGTTTGGACTGGGCTGTTCCCACAAGGAACAGGGTTAAGACTGATTTGCATATGGCTGGGTCCAAACTGGGCTTGCATGGTGAGCAAACAAACGATGGATTAAACCCAGATCTGTGACTGGATGTGAATGTTTGCATTGTTCTGCACTCTGTCCATCATCCTTTTGTGTTGCTAAGTTGCCCTAATTGGGAAGGGTATGCCCAGAAGTGGGTCCCATGCTCACTGTGCCAGTGGAATCAAGCTAGCCTGGCTGATGAAGTGTGATCATCTGAAACCGGTCCCAGGGTGCTTCTTTCCAGTCCATGGGGAGACCTGTCCTGGCAGTTTGGGTCGGACTGTTTTTGGGTCGGATTGTTTCCATGTATAACAGGGGCAAGACTGATTTGCTTATGGCTGGGTTCAAACTGGGGTGATGGATTAAACCCAGATTTGTGTTTGGGGTGAGTGTTTGTATTGTTCAGCACTCCTTCCATCATCCTTTTGTGTTGCTAAAGTTGCCCTAGGTGGGAGGAGTATGCCCAGACATTGGTCCCGTGCTCACTGTGCCAGTAAATTCAAGCTAAACTGGCTGATGAAGGGTAATACCTTCAAACCGGTCCCAGGATGCTTGTTTCCGGCCCAGGGAGGACCTGGCCTGGCAGTTTCAGCTGGACTGTTCCCATGAGGGACAGGGTCAAGACTTATTTGCATATGGATGGTTCCAAACTGAGTTGGTTAAGTGTGCAAAAAAATGATTAAACCCAGATCTGTGACTGGGGCTGAGTGCATTATTCAACACTCCATCCATCATCCTTTTGTGTTGCTAAAGATTCCCTTTCTGGGTTGGACTGACAGTTGGGTTGTTTGTGAATCTCCTACAGACAGTGACACAAAGGGCACTGGGGTGTAGCCTGCAAATACTGATGAGCCATCAGAGCTGGAGTGGAGGGAGGAGTGGTCACTCACGCCTGAATGGGCTGTGCTTTCCCTCACACAATGCAGTCTCCAAACCCCTGATATGTGTCTGAGGCCTGGCCTGGGCAAGGTAGGATCTTGTGAACAACAGAGACTTTCCTTTAATGTTTACGTACTTTAAAGGCAGAAAGGGGTATAGTAGTGGACCCAAAACCCCAGACTTCAGATTTCTTCAAGATCACTTCTGGAACCAAGAGGATCCTCTGCCAAGGAGAAGAGCTGAGGAGAAGTGCCTCCCCTGCCAGTGACTATGCTTTGTTGGGCTATCCTGCAGTTGCTGCTTCTGCCTGTGAAAGGGGACAAAGACTAGACTCTGTTTTGCATTCCTGCTTGAAGAAGAATCTCCAAGGGCTTAAACTGAACTTGCCTCCCATTTTGAAGTCTCAGGGCCATCAAAGACTTCCTCTGCCAGCACATGGACTGTCTGCTGAGACTCCTGCCCTGCCAAGTGTTGCCCTATCCAGTCCCTGGGCCATGAAGTTGGCAGAACAAGAGCTGAAATCCACACACCGAGTGCCGTGCAGGAAAGTTTTTGTAGCACCATCCGCAATGCGGCTGGTAAACGACGTGCCATCCACTTCACAGCAAGAATCGATGCTCCACCTGCAACGCGGATGGGAGATCGATGCATTGCAGCTGGAGAATCAACGTAACATCCACTTGCGGCTGCTGATAACAATGCAAACCCCACGCAGCATGGTTTCCTAACACTGTGCGGGCGATTTATCACGCATCGTCCCTGGGCATCAAAGTCATCATGAACCTGCGCGGATCCAAGGTATCCTGTCTGGAAAACGACACATTACTCTCTTGCGAAGGGAGAAAAATAAAGCATTGCCTAACTGACCTGAGAAGAAACGATGCACGGTCTCACCTGCAAGTAAGGAATCGATGCATCTTTGACTTTTCCGACGCACCTGTGCAGCTTTATTTTTGATGCAAACCAGGTACTTTGTGTAAAATCAACATTTCCATTGTTTTCTATGGAGTAAGACTTTTATTCTTTTGAAAATTCAGATTTTGACTTGTGTATGTTGGATTTTAGTAGTTTTGGTCTTGTTTGATTTAGATACATATTACCTATTTTTCTTAACTGGTGTGGTCTCCATTTTGTAAAATTTCACTGTATGTGTTGGTAAAAATACTTTAAACATTGCTTCTGAGATAAGCCTGACTGCTTGTACCAAACTACCAAGGGGGTAAGCAGGGGTTATCTAAGTGTGTTTCACCTTTTCCCTGACTGGGTCCTTGCTTGGATTGGGAGTAACTTGACTGCCAACCAAAGATCCTATTTCTAACACTAATATAAAGCATGTGTGTTCAATTCCTTGGTGCTCTTCACTTCACTACATACGTGGGTTCTGTAACCAGTGTCAAGATAAGACCATCATCACATTTGACTTCAAAACACTTCCCACATAGACCAACCTATAAATGTTCAAACAATCCCTCTGCTAGAGTGTAGATTGCTACCCAATCATAAAAGCACATTGTCAGGGAAATAAGGTCTTTGACAAATGAAACTTCAGTACAATACAAATGAAAAAACTCTAAACAGACACCAGTAGAAACAGAACAACCACTATTTGTACATTATCAAATGATATAAAGTATGAGTCCTTTGTAAGACTTGATCTGAATTTGTAATTATGAGAAGGGGACCTGGGGCCCCCGTACCCAGGGAATGCACATTGTCACCTATTTACGGGAAATGATCAATCAATTGGTGTATTCATAGTCTATGAGTATGGCCCCATCCCACATATTGAATTATTCTTGATGTCATAGAATATCTGTCACATAAGGTTGGAAATGATAATATTTGCATAGTATTCCCCTGGATTTTTGCCTTCTTTGGATGAACCAGTTTTTGGTGGTCATAGAATTCCGGTCATAGAACGCTGCACAATTTACCCCTGTTAACCAGTGGTAAAGTGATTGTGCACATTTGATTTACTTGTAAGTCTCAAGTAAAAGGTACCACATGAACCCAGGGCCTGTAAATTAAATGCTTCTATTAGTGATTGCCACCTTTAGTTTACTTATAAGTTCCTAATATATGGTGCTACCAGTATCCAGGGCCAGTATATGCTACTAGTGGGCTGAAGCACTCATAATTTCACCCACTAGAGTAGCACTGTAAAACATGTCTCAGGGCTGCCACTGCTGCCTGTGTGTGCAGTATCAACTGCCCTTTTGACTTGGCAAAACAAACGTTTTGCCTGGCCTAAACCTTCCTTTTAACTACTTCTAAGTCAAACCTAGGATAGGTCTTAAATGCCCATAGGGCAAGTTGCATTATATTGAAAATTTGATTCTTTACATATCCTGGTAGTGAAAGCCTCCAAAGTTGTTTTCACAATGGCAAGGCTGTCTCCCCCTTTGGTTAATACTATTGGTTTATACTATTGCCCTTAATAAGTGCTAAAACAGATTGGGAATAGATAGAAAAATGGTTCAAGGACTGATTTTAATAGTAATTTAAATGACAACCTAAAAGTCAAGTTGGGTTTTTCGATTCCTATTTTGTAAAGGATACTTTTAGAAAGTTATCATTTTCCTGACTAAAACCAAAAGGCTTTTATACCAGTGTCCACTTGTCACCTAAATCATGCTGGCCCTGGTAAGATGTATATTGCTTGCTGACACTAAACAAAGTGTTTTGGGGAGGGAGATTCCTTCCTTAACAGGCTGGCCTGAGGGCGCTATCTCCTGCCTGTTCCTGAGCTTCCAAACAATCCTGGAAGTGCAATTTGAAGCCATCAATGTCTACTTATCAGTCTTCCTCAGCTTGCTGGTTTGCTTCACCGAAGGAAATCAGACTTTCAGAAAGGTTTCTAAGTTGAAACGCAGAGGGTCTCACTGGGGCTGATGCCAAGCAGCATCCGATCAACGTTGATGCCTTCCTGGGCGTGGACTTTGTTCACTCTGAGCTTTCCTGCCTTTGTCCATGACTGCACTGGGAGCCCACTCTTCTCACCCTATTGTCATCAAGATCGACTTCAGGTCCAGCTTGCAGTTTACCCTGCCAACTATTTGTTGATGACCACTTTTTCTCCATAAATGTTTTTATGTCAGAAGGTAAACTTTCAACCAGAACAAATCTGGATCTTGTATCTGAAATGCACTCCATTGCAGTCAGCCTTAACATTTAACTTTGACCCAGTGTAGCTTGACCAGATAATGGCAGTGTGCGCTTTGTACATTTTGGCACAATTTTAAACTTTGAACATTCATATTTTTAGATCTACCTATTTGGCATTTGACATTTTGGTGGAATTTTACTCATTAAAATATTCTCTATTTTTCGAAATTGGTTAGGGATTTATTTTGTTTGGTGTTTTCACTTTATTACCATATGAGTACTGCCTAATTATTTTCCACATTACCCTCAAGCTAAGCCTAACTGATTTGTACTGAGCTAGCAGTAGTTTTTTTTGGTCATTTTACTGGCTCCCCCTGAAAACGATTGTAGTTTTTATTTGAGGTAGTTACTTATCCCCCTCCACTAATTGTCCAACGTATTTCACAGAGCAATTCACATGAACAAATAGTAATAAGAAGCCACAATGTCGGCAAGACATTAACTTCTTTATTCTTGATGATTGACTCAAATCACCATCTCTAAGTGTTCAGCAAACATGTGTTTCACCCCTCAGTGGTGGGCAGTCCTGGGGCTTTTTCAAGGGTAAATTTTAATAGAATGATTGAGGTATTAAAATGCATGTTTTTATAATTGATATTCTTCTTTAGGGAGATCTGTTATATTTTATCTCACCTGTTTCTGTGAATTCACCCTGTGGGTAGTACTCACAGGGTTACAGCAACATGGTTTATTTATTTCCAAAGGTGAAAAGGGTGTAAATCATCATACCTTTCCTACTCTTTGATACCTAAACAGATGAGAAGAAAGCTAGTTCACGTGAGAAGCAATTGGGAGGAAGCATAGGGCATTCTGCTATATAATGTTAACCAAAGATTGGGAATCCTTGTTGAGGAAGATCATGTTGTGTCTCTTAGTTAAGTTCCTATTGCCTAAAAGGAAAGAAAATTAACATTGGCAAACATGAGGAGGCGGCTCAGGATATTCTAAGTCTGGCATGGAAAGGTACTATAGGAGTGCTGGACCTACTCCGGGTGTGGAATGAAAAACAGTTGAATAGAAGTAGAGAACAAAGTTGCAGTTCCCTTTGGTGGAGAGGGACTTCTTATCACGTAACAACTTAAGCGATTGTTTTCTGGTTGAAGAGCAGATTTGATACAAAAAGCTCTCATAAACAACTAACTTGCTGTGGAGAAGTCTGTGATGTCAGAATGTGATAGGAAATGGTCCTTGGTGAAACCTGCCCTAACTACTGAGAGGTGAGCCTCTTATGATCAGAAACTCAGAAAAAGGGCAAGGGAATACTATTTTATAACTATATAACTCCATGGAATTGAGTATTAAGAAGTGAAATCTAAAGACAAAGTTATCCACCTGCAGTAGGATAGATAGTATAAGGAGTGTAGTCCATACTTAGGATTTAGCCCCATATAGCTAATAGTGTGAACAGACACCCTAATCCAACCAGAGACTGGAAAATTGTCATTATAGTTGAAAAATCCTTAGATTCAAATTAAAAAAATAGAACCTAGTACAGAGACATGACAAAAAACACCATATAGATGACAAGAATAAACAAAGTGCAATAATGTAATGCAAACAAAATAGAAATCCATTTTTGGAAAGCTAGAATCGTCTGGCATTTGAAAGCATACTAAGCACACTCAATCAGACATAATAAACACTGGATAATAAATATTTGCCTTCCAATGAAGGTGAAATAAACAACATTCTCATCAGTGCCAATCGTGAGGAAGCAAGTTTGCAATACATGCACTACTAGGCAACTTAGATACAGTAGCAAAGATAGTTCTTCATAATTGTCAAAGAGATGTAGCTCTTTTGGTAAAAAAAAGCAAGCTACACCAAAAGTTCACAAGATTGGAAAGAAGTGGAGATATAATAAATGTATCTCTTAAGTTTATGTCTCCATGGAAAGAGACCAAAGGGTATAGAACTTCACAATCTCAATTAAAAACTAAACTTGAGAAAGAAACAAACCTAAAAGAAAATGTCACGTTAGGCAGGATCGCTCCTGATATTAGTGGATGGGCCCCATCGGGTAAGGCACCAAGCTTGCAGTACGGTTTGACTAGTCTCCATTGCTGGCGGCTTCACCTACCCCGGCTCGATGCTCCCGGATACTCCCACTAATATGAGGAGAGTTCCTGCCTAATGTGACTTTACCCAATTATGGGTTCTATACAACTTTAGGATTAGGTAGGTTTATTGGTCCTGAAGAATCGCACTAGATCTTATAGACTAACAAACGAGAAACATGTCGACCTAGATTTAATAGTCGTACAGGGAGTGTGTACCTACATTCACTACACTCTAAGTTGAGAGGTTTAGTGATAGTTACCAACACTTTTTCTGTTTTGGGGAAATTAGACCTTATCTTACTCCCTCCCCACATTTCTGTTTTTAATCATGACAGAGGTCAGATACCTTAATAAAACACATTTTACATCTAGTCATTTTTAACAGCACTTTTCCTCTTTTTTCATACCAATCCTACATTAGTTCACACACTGACCGGCTATTATCTATCATCAAAAGATCTCCGGCAAAGAGCCCCCATTGGGGCCCGTCAGGCAGTGCAGTGCCGGCCTGACCAGGAGCATAGCCCACTGATGAAGCATGTCACCAAACGGTGAGTGAGGGCTCTTGTTCCAAGAAATTTGGATTCTCAGGAACTCTTGAATTATAGGAGCTTGTTTCTTTTAGTGGAACTGTGCATACTTTTTTGATGTATATGTTAGATGGGAGTACTAGCCACAGGACCAGGACTTTGTTTCCAAATCTCCCTTGTCTTTTTAGCCCCTCTTTTTCTTGGTGTTTGATGATGCCTTATTTATACTCCAGAATCATTTTGACGCACAGGAGAGGGCGGCCTTAAAAAATGGCTGGGTCAGGACAGGCGTTAAGGGACCTGTGGGCTCACTTCCATGGTCTCTGGCCATGGAAGGAGTCCAGAGGTGCCCTTCCCTGCCCCCTGGGACACCCCCTGCCATCTTTGCCCACCCCTGGAGGACACCCATGGATGGATGGATCCATCCCAGGTAAGTACAGGTAAGTTGAGGTAAGTATTTTCTTTTATTCTTTTAAAGTGGCATAGGGGGGCCTAATTTGGGTCCCCCTCCATGCCACTGTGCCCAATGACCATCCACTGGACATGGCCATTGGGCAAGGGGGCCTGACTCCTGTCTTTGCTAAAACAGGAGTCATTTCAATGGGGGTTGTGCATCAAAAAATGGCGCAAGTCCGGTTTGAGGCATGATTTTTGCCTCAAACCTGACTTGTACCATTTTTTGACGCACAACCCCCATTTTCCCCTACGCCGGCGCTGCCTGGTTTGAGTCATTTTTTTTTACTCTGACCAGTACGCAGCACCGGCTAAGGTCATCCCTTAAATAAGGCACCCGCATGATGCGTAGGAATGGCGTTAGCTGGCTGTAAAAGTTTTGAACCAAACCAGCGTCGGCGGTGGTTTCAGTCAAAAAGTCTAAATATGGGCCTTAGTACTAAACTATTGTAACTTGCACCCACACTGTAAAACATATGCTGTAGAAAATATACATAGTACTGGATTAATGATGCAACCCACACACAAAGAGTACAAAACCATAACTGACATAGAAAATGGACTTTTCACCCAAAGCATAATTCTGGAATTATATTACTTGACATCAATTACATAGGAAGGACACAGATGAAATCTGCAAGATTACCTCAACAGTTTAAAAATGACTGAGGGCCTGATTACGGGTTTGGTTATCGGACCACCGGACTGCCGGACTGCCGGACTGCCGGACTGCCAGACTGCCGGACCGCCGGACTGCCAGACCGCCAGACTGCCAGGGCGGCAGTCAGAGAAAGCCTGCTGCCCCAGATGTGCTACAGTGGTGTAGAAGGGCACTGCAAAAAATAAAGGTAAGTACAAAGTGTGTACATCAGGAAACACATGTATATGTGTAGTGCAGTGCATGTAAACAAGTGTGATGTATGTGTCACTGTATGTGTAAGTACACAGACTAATCACATGGATAACTTGGGAAAAGTGACAGTGTTTCCTACCTTCAGTTCTACGGACAAAAGGGGTGCACAGCATTGTGGCTAGGTGGCAGTAGCAGAGGAGGGATCTGGACACACACATGCTGCAGTCGAACTTCAAAAAAAGGTGAGTTTGTATCCCCTTTCCCCCCTTTCTGCCAACCTTTTCATGGTTGTCCAACTGCCAGGGAAAGTTCTGCTGGAAATCAAGTCATGATCCAGATGACAGTGACCGCGCCTGTTTGACTGTGGCAGTGATCACAGGAGTCTTGGCGATGCCAGCAGCCCTTTGGCTGTCTTGGAGTAGGCTTTCCGACATATTCTGGTGTTTGGGCCACCAAACTTGTAATCAGGCCCTGAGTGTCTTTTCAGCCTTGAGTGTGGTATCCCGTGTAAAGAATATTGATTTTAAAGATTATGATTAACATGTGTAAATTCAACATGAAGAAGGAGTAGGCAGAATAGTCAAATTGTATTAAGAGGCAGAATGCAAACTGAATTAAAGAAAATACAAGAAATAAGGCCTCATTATGAGTTTGGTGATCCATGTCCCACCATGGTGGCAGTTAGACTGCCATCAGCTTGACAGTTGAACCACTGTATTACAATGCTGGCAGTCTCATAGAGGAAAGACTTTCCTTTCCTGCTGGCCCTGCCAGGAAGGACAGACCACTGCAGTGGCAAAGTAGGCCAAACAGGCCAATGAGGCCAGGGTTTCCACTGCCAACATGAGCGTGGTGTTCCAAGCACCAAGTCCCAGCAGGTGGAAACAGAGAGCATGAAGGAAGCAACTCATCTACAGGCAGCAATATATGTCCTGTGCCACTGTTGAGCCCATCACACACGTCCTGCCATTGCTGCTGCTCATCGATGAAGCTCAAAGTCCATCTTGCCATGTATGCACCCAATGATAAGAACACTCACCTACCTGTGTCATTAAGCTCAACAACAGATGTTGCACCATCACCCACATGATATGACAGAAAATATACATGACATGACTCATCCCAAAAAAATATGTGAAGGAGTCTGTAATAGTGAATGAAATCATTGGATTTAATGTTACACCATTGGAAGTTCAGAGTACTCCTCCTATTGAAAATGGAAAGTAGCTCAGGAACAGCCCTCAAAGTGAAAGTATAACACACAAAGGAGGACCTTAAGGGAGAGGGTTAATGCAGGCAGTGGTGGGTGTCTTGCCAGTCGCACCTCTGGATTCTTTGCTAGGCATCCCTGCTTGTGGGGGGATCAGCTTCTATAGAAGCAGGGATGTCTGTGTTTGGTTGTTCTTCGGGCAGGGCCTCTCTTTCCTTGAATGCCACCAATGTTCATGGGCCTACTGTTGATGAGCCAAAGGAAATGGTTGATTGGGTTTGAAAGGCTCTGCTCAGGGTTGTGTGTATGTCCCTCTTCATCCCTGTTAGGGAGACCATGTTGGAATTGTGGGCATCTATCTGTTCATTCATGTTACCATGCATTTCCCTCTGTAGCTGCTTGATTTCACAGAGTTCAGTTAACACCTGGCCCATCCTGCCTTGGGACTCCTGATAGACCCCCAAGATGTGGCTGATGGTGTCCTGGCCAAGAGCAGCCCGAGTGGCCTCACAACACCGGTGCACAGAATCCCTCCAACTCACCCTACCCCCACAGGCCTGTTCCCTTGCCACAGGGTGCCCTCTCCAACCTGTTCCTGGGCCCACATTTTCTGAAATGTTGCGCTGCAATTCAGGATCCAGGACTGGGGGGCACAATATGGTGGACACCATGCTACGTACACAGGTTGGGGGGTGAATGGTTTCCTGTGATATTGAAGGATCAGAGCTGGGAGGCGACAATGTGGGCACAGTGAGACTCACTGTTGCCATATGACCAGGTTGTGCAGATGGGCCAGAACCATTCTCTACATACTAAAGCCCAGGAGTGTTGTTGTCACTAATTGCTTCGTCCAGGGGTGTAGTTGTAGTCTGTTCTGTGTCCTTTGTGTGCCCAGCAGCATATCCACCTGTTGATGAAAAACGTACATTGTTACTGTTTGAATTGTGCAATATACCCCTAAAGGTTTTGTGTTACAGTCAGCAAAGACCTTGGACAAAGTTAAGTTGTAGGTAATCTAGGTGTGCCAAGTAACCATGGTATTGGGTGATTTAACATGACATGTGTGAAGCATGCCGACTCAGTTTTTACTCAAGCAGCTGATAAGACGTGCAGATCAGTTGCACTTTGGAAGATGGCCTGAAACGTACATTTTACCACAAGTGCAACCAACACAGTGCAAATGCAAGAAACTGATTTGACCATTTGGAGGCCACGTTGAGTGGGATGCAGGCAAACCAGGGCTTGGTTGTATATGTGACTGGAGTCATCATGTTCACAGTGCTGTGTCAATATGTCTGCTGCCAATACCAATCTTGTGATGCATCTTGAGGCCTTATGGAATACTTGTTGTACAAACTGGGAAAGATGCTGTTCTCAGTAGTTTTATCTTGGGTTAGCAAGACAAGATGGAGCTAGGTAGATAGACATGTTTCTGATTTGAGCATGAGCTGTATCTTGATCACTCCCTGGTGAGTAAACTTCTATTGAGAGTTTACAAACGGGGTATATTGGCACATGACCAATGGGCTGGTGTTTGGAATTACAGGAACGGGGCCTATTGTGCTTTGAAATCTGATCACTCTCTACACTAGGCACACTATACAAATGTTATCCCCCAGGTGAGTACACTTCAATTGAGAGTTCACAAACAAGGGTATTTGGACAAGTGACCACATTGCAGGCTTTTGGAGTTACTGAAACAGGGTCTCCTAAGTGTGGCAATCGGGTCACTCCCTCCACTACATTCTATACAAATGGTATCCTCACTGGTGAGTACACTTCAATTGGTAGCTCAAAAACAGTGGTATTTGGGCAACAGACCACTGGGCTGGTGTTTGGAGTTATGGAGTACTGGAACATACCCTCCTGGGAGTTGCAGTCACGTCACTCTCTAGACTGCACACACTATAAAGTAGTATCTCCCCCCAGATGAGTCACTTCAATTGAGAGTTCACAAACAGGGGCTGGACAAGAGACCACTGGGCTGGTGGTTGGAGTTCCAGAAACAGGGCCTTCTAGGACTTGCAGTCAGGTCACTCTCACTGCTCCCCAACACTTGACAAATGTCTGGCATTACATATTTGTTTGCAGGCTGCATTTAGGTTTGAGTATAACTATACATTTTGGGACATATCATGAATCCTGGAACATGTTTTTTTGTTTTTTTTTGTGAGATTTTAAGGCACCACTTGGACATATGGCATGTAATGGGACTTGGTAGCAATGACATTGGATCCAATTATACAGATTGGCAGTGTTAAACTGCAGATCTTCTGGTTATTGAATGTTAGTGAAACACATGAACAAGACAGTGGCAAAAGCTGAGCTGTGAGCATGCATGACATTGAATGTTTGTGACAGTTTTGTGTTGGAACTTACCAGGCTCCACTCCCCCAGGTATTCCTGTCAAGCCCTCAGGTGGCAGGATGGCCAAGTCTTTCTTCTCCCAGGCAAGGACTCTTGTTGGGGCACTGTGAGGGCCACTGCCAGTCTTCTTGGCCTCCAGCTGCTGCCTGGTGACCAGGGAACAGACCTTGTCCTGAGATTGCTTTACCTCTTCCTAGTGTCCTCCTTTCTGAGCAGGGTGGAGTGACAGGATTCACTCTGTTTACTAACATGTCACAGATTTCCATTCTCCTAATGAGAGGAGTGTGCTGGACTTGGGCTCCAAACAATTGTGGCTCCACTGTAATGATTGCATCCACCATGACTTTCGAATCATCCTCTGAAAAGCCTGGTTTTTTGACCCGTGATATGACTGGAAGTTCAAGGGGGTGACAGTGACTAAACAAGACAAGTGAAAATGGAGGAAACATATTAGATGATGTGTGTGTAAAGGGTGTAAAATGGGATGGGGAAGAAAGGGCTGCCTTATGACAAAAAATGGATGAAAAGATGTGTGTTCTGTCTTGCTGTGCTGTAATGGAAATGCGAAGGATTGTGGTCTGTGAAGGGGTGCTATATAGTGTGCTTTGCAGGTGTGTCGACTTGGCCAATATGTATCAGCTATGTTGTTTTTTAATTCATCAAATGTGTACTTGTCTGTTACTTTGCTGAACGCAGACTATGGTGGTTGACCTGCTACAAGAGGACCACCCCAGCAACTGTGTGTTTGCAATAGGCTTGGTGGTTGGCCAAAACGCTGATGGCACTAGATGTTGAATCGTCTAAATCCAAGCCTCTTTGCAACTGGTGGTCTGCCATTTTTGATTGGCAGACAACAGTCTTGCCTTTATGAATCGTAATGTGACAGTCTTGGGACTATCAGTGTTGCAGTGTTTTTAGAACCTCCAACATTGCAGTCTGGCGGTCTGACCTTAAAACTAGTAATCAAGCTCATAGTATTTAAATGTAATTTTTCAAGGATATGCATTATGCAGTGAAAGCAAAGGACACACATTTCTTAGAGTAGTCTGGGACCTACTACAGCTACATTTCTATGATTACATCAATACACTCCTTTGAAGACCACTAAATTCTGAATGTAAGTTTAGAATATCTTGTACCAGGACTCTTGCCCTAAGACACTACTACAACCCTATATCTATATGACCTTATTTTACATGCCATTGTTTAGGTGATTCACATGTTTTCTGAACTATAATTGCCGCACTCTATATGTTTGTGAAATATTCTTATATTGAATTATTACCCTTAGTGTATTCCTTATTCATACCCTAATTTATTTGTGTTATTTATATTTAATTTAATAAATTGTATTTAGAGTATTTTACTACAAACCTATCAATACTGTGTCTCTGGATGTAATTAATATGCTTTAAACTCGCATAATAGGAGCCTCCGGTCTTGACATAAAATGTATGTTTTCCTAGTCCCATGACGGAAAGTCTTAATTTTATTAAAGACACAGAGGCGAGTATTATCCCTCCACTTCTAGTAACTTTGTTTTTTATCTTTCCCTCCCTTCTTTCAGCACCGCTGGCCATCACTCAATCTTCCACTTAAGTCTCGGCCTTCAGCTTGGTTGTCTACTCTTCAAGCTGGTCTTTCTGCTGGAACTACCTACCGGAATCCGTCCTGGCTACCTTGGATTTTGAACTTTTGTTCCGATGTGTTGTCTTTCATTATGGCAATTCTTATTCTGTTTTCAATTGTTCCATTGTTTAACTTTCATTGACTCTCTCACAAGAAAAGAGGGCTGTTCGCAGTCAAGTGATGTCACAATGCCTCTGCATACATATGATTGGTGTACACTGTTCTGACTACGTTTCTATTCCCATTGGCTGTTGTTCCTTTGCCTTCTGGGAATTGTAGTATTTTTCTTGACTGCTGCTATTTATTAAAGTAAGAAAAGAAACACATAATAGGAGCCTCCGGTCTTGTCATAAAATGTCTTTCAAATGTGGATGATCCTTCAGGAGTACTGCACAGTTATACATTTTTCAACAATGACTGGAATAGGAGCCCCTCCCTAACACATCAGTTAACCACCCGCAGGAAGGGCAGAAGAGTAGTGAGCCACAAATGCACTTATTCAAATATCTCTGGAGTCCCTTAAGAAGTTGTTTCCGCAGGGGGAGTAGACTGCCAAATGTGGTGAGAAGCTAGGCAGCAATGGAGTGAGGCATATATAAAACTATAGCACTGATCTTTATGAGTATAATGCCATCAGGTCATATCATGAATACCAGGATGTGCAATCTTAAATGAGAGGATTCTTTTCATAATAGAACTACGCCATTTGCTTCCAGTATCCAGCAGGCAGAGTGAAGGAATCCAGCAGCAAAGAAGTAGCTGTGCTGATTAATTGCGAATATCATTCATATGTCTGTTTCATCCACAATAGTGTTCACTCATCATTAAGTGAGAGCGTTCCTTAAAGCATACAGTTGAGAATTTCACAAGCAGGCTCACTTATGGGATGTGTTTCTCATGTACCGGTTGATATATTGTAAATACCCAAACATCACTCACAATCTCTGTATATGACTGATTGGATGATCATTGTCTTTGTACTTCATCAATCCTAATTCTCACTCAGATTCTAGACAAAATACACTTGCAAAAGTCTGTATACCTTTTTTGCCAATCCCACAGTATCTTCTTTTTTTTCGTTCTTAGCCCAATATGAACCCATCCATACACATCCGCTGGAAACAGATGGCAAAGGGTAACAGCAAGCTTTGAATCCACTTGAGAAATAGTGCCTGAGAGCTTCTTTCTCTGTATGTATTCATGTTGTATACATCCATGTATGCGTAACCTCCATGCTGAGTCCGTTCACTTTTCAACTGTGCACCCACAGCAATGATGGACACAAAAACCAGTAAGCTATGCACAGGGTTTTCAGCCAGAGTGCTCTAGCCTGATCCACCATATATGGAGAGAGGTTTCTGAATTCAGGCTTAATTTACCAACTTAAACTTGCACTTTCATTTAAGTTTACAATTGTTTGCTATTCACAAAGAGATTTACTAGTAGTATCTTTACGAGTGCAAATTCTCAGCACATTAAAAAAATATGTATTTTTACGTGCAGAGACACCACACTTGTAAAGATAGTACTAGTAAATCCCTTTGTAAATAGCAACTAATCGTAAACTTACACAAAAATGTAAGTTTACCTTTGAAATGGAGCCCTTGATGATGACGACAGACATTGTAACTGGCCATGTAGTGCAGAAAAAGTTTAACATACTACAGTGGGACAACTCGTTTGCAAGATGATCGTGTATGAGTGTTTGTTTTATATGAGCAGCTCATATTTTGTGTATATTTCCAAACAGTATATTCTTTATTTGATGTCTGCATGCACCATAAAATGGAGGGGAGGGGCGGGTGCTCATCTGTTTTTGCAAATTCATTTCAATTACAGTCTCTCTTTGCGGTTAGGCTCAGGATTAAGCTGGTTTAAGATGCTGAGAATCACTGAACTGTGATTTATAAGTCTTGTGTCCAGGATATGCTGCTAATCACCATGCTTGCTCTGAGTTGAGGGGCACCTACACTGAATTCGCCCAAAGCTACAAATAACCCCTTAACTTTGCTCATGGGGCACATGGTCAAAGTTAACCTCCAAATTGTTCGTGATTAATTTACATGGCATTTTATGAATTGTTCAGCTCTGCTGTTGCCGAAAAAGTCAAAAATAAAACTGAATCATGAAAGTATTTTCAAGTGAGTAAAACGATTCTGATGAGTATCAGTCAAAGTGAATTAGAGATAATCATTTTAAGGTTTACAACATCATTTTAATATTGTTTTCCTAGATCAGGATTGTACAGAAAACAATTCTATCCCAGGGTGGCCTCAAATCACCAACCCTTTGGTTAACACCCAGGCATGGTAACTGCTTCTGCCACATATACTATGCAAGACTTATATGGTTCTACCATGAAGAAACTGTCGTAGGACTCTCGTAATGGGGACAAGACTGCTGATTTCATGGACTGAGAGCCACATTATGAATTCAACAGTCCTCAGACTGCCAAACTCACGATGGCCGTCAGACCACTGCACTACTGGTGGTTTGATCGCCAGATTGCGATCCTGGCTGTCTGCAATGCCACTGCACCGGTGGAAACATCGTAATATGGCATTTCTGTGAAGTTAGCCTAGTGGAAACATCATAATACGCTCTGAGTGAGGCTGCCGCCTTGATGGCTGGCTCACCACCGCCGTCTTGGAGTTGTGGCGGTTCAATGGCCGATCTCATAATTAGGCCTTGAGTCTTATGCCACACCGTCTGATAGCTGTTGATTTCTCAGGGAAGTCATGGTGGAACAGATCTTACACCTTTCACTCAATTACATCAGTCTCATACTTGGGAACAATAAACAGAAGCAGGATTTGGTTCAAAACATTGTATTGAAGCAACTGCATTCTAAGTAAAAAGGCATTAATTGAGATTATTAGGACAATGCAACACAACACTATTATTACAGTGACCAGAAAAGTGAAACAGATAAAGTCTCAACATTCTTTCCCACTAGTGAATCTAAAACCCCTACAACCACTACTAAAAATCTACAAGAGAGAGATATCAGTTTTAGCCCTAAACCTCCCATACTAGTCTCTGCAAGGAAGTCTCATCCCCATCAGCCAGCAATGCATGGGTTTTGCCTGTTGGACTGCTGGCAGTCCTACCAAGTGGATGGAGTGACGAGCCAAGTTCAGCAAAGCTGCGACAACATGGTACATCTTAAGATGGTTGACTGGAATGTCCACTCTAACTTAGGGCCTCATTATGAGTTTGGTGGTCAGACCACCAGACTGCCATGTTGGCTATCTGAAAAAGACCTCCATTTTGGCAGTCTTAAAGACTGTCGTATTAGGAGTTACTCAGGCATGGTCACTGACTGCCAAACAAAAAAGGCAGACCACCAGCAGCACGGAGGCCTGGAAATAGGAGGTCCGACCTTCAGTGGCAACAGCACAGCGACCACCCACTAACCATATTACAAGCACACAGTCGCCATGGCGGACTCCCATGGCGGTCAGCCAAAGGCGCTCCAAACCACGGTGGTCAGCGATCAGCAAAGTAATACACAATGGCACATTGGATGAATTTGGAAACAACACAGCTGACACACATTGCCACATTGGATACACCTGCAAAGGACACTATAAAACACACCCCTGCACACACCAAAATCCCTTGCATTTTCACAGCGAGACATAACATATTTACTAATCCACACCCCATAAATTAGGCACTCCTTTTCTCAGTATCCCAGAGAACACCCTGCACACACTACACTACATTAACACCCTATTGCACTACCCCTAATTAGGAAGTCAGTTATTTTTTTTTCTTCCACCAAGTCACATTAAAAAATGCCCGTTTTCCAGAAGATGAGTTGAGAGTCATGGTGGATGAAATCATAAGAGTAGAGCCACAATTGTTTGGAGCACAAATCCAGTTCACTCCTCTCAGTTGGAAAATGGAAATGTGGGGCAGGATATTTGACAGAGTGTTTGCTGTAAGCACCACCCTATGCACAAGGGAGGACATATGGAAGAGGTGGAACAACCTCAGGGGCAAGGTCTGTTCTATGGTCTCCAGGCACCAGCTAGAGGCCAAGAAGACTGCTGATGGCCCTCCCAGTGCCCTATTACATCTTTTTCCATGGAACGAAGTCTTCGCCATCCTACATTATGAGGGCTTGACAGAAATACCTGGGGGAGTGGAGTCTAGTAAGTTACCACACAGAAATGCCACAGAAATGCTAGCTTTTGCCACATCTACTGTCACTCTACTCACCAGCCCAGTGTTCATCTGCCCAAAGACCCTGTTTGTGAACTCCCAAATAAAGTGTGCTCACCTTGGGACGGAGAACATTTGTCAAGTGTGTGTAGTACAGGGACTGACATGACTACAACTCCTAGGTGGCACTGTCACTGTTACTCAAACCAACAGTCCAGTGTTTCCTTCTCCAAATACCCTTGATGTTAACTCACAAATAAAGTGCACACACCTGGGAGCATACCATAGGCTAACTGTTGGGAAGCAGAGGGAGTAACATGACTACAACTCTCAGGAGGCACTGTTACTGTTACTCAAACTACCAGCCCAGCTCCAAAAACCTTGTTTGCCAAATCACAAATGACGTTTTCTCACCTGGGAGGATACCAAGGGCTAACTGTTGGGAAGTAGAGGGAATAGCAGGACTGTAAAGCCCAATAGTCCCTCTTTCTCCAAAGCCAAACACCAGCCCAGTGTACACTAGCCCATATATCCCTATGTGACATCTTTCTAAGGCCATTCAGGCACCTGGGTTAATAAAATTTGTAAATGTTGGGAAGTATAGGGAGTGACCTGACAGCAAAACCCAATAGTCACTGTTACTCAAAGTCGAAACCCCACCCCAGAGGTTCCTTCTGCAAATAATCCTATTTGTTAACTCCCAAATGAAGTGTATTCACCTGGGGGGTTTAACGTGTGTAAAGGTTGCATAGTACAGGGACTAACATGGCTGCAACCCCAGGAAGCACTGCAAAAAATCTCAACCACCAGCACAGTGTCCTATTCTCCAAATACTCCTGTGTGTGAACTCCCAAATTAAGTGTACTCACCTGGGATGATACCATGGGCTAACTGTTGGGAAGTAGAGGAAGTGGCATGACTACAACTCCCAGGAGGCTTTATTACTGTCAAGCCACCAGTCCAGTGTTTCCATCTCCACATACCTTTGTGTGTCAAAACACAAATGAAATGTTCTCACCCGGGGGGGGAGGGGGTGGACATATGGATAGTGTTTTTAGTGAAGGAACTGACATGAATGCAACTCCAAGGAGGCTCTGATGCTTTTAATCCCAACCAGAAGTACAGTGTTCTCCTCTCAAAATACCCTTGTTTGGTAACTCCTAAATGACATGTATTCACCTGGAGGTGTGGCATATGTATAGTGTGTGTAGTAGAGAGAGTTATCTTAATGTAAAGCACAATAGGTCCTTTTCAAGTGACTCCAAACATCAGCACAATGTTTCCTTGTCCAAAGATGCCTGTTTGGCCACTCACAAATGAAGTGTACTCACCTAGGGGGATAACATATAGATGGTGTGTGTAGTAAAGGGACTGACGTGAATGCAACTTCCAGTAGGCTTTGATATTGTCACCCAACCACCATCACAGTGTCCTCCTCTGAAAATGCTCTTGTTTGGTAACTCGCAAATTAAGTTTACTCACCTGTGAGAATGACATAAACATAGTGTGTGTAGTAGAGAGAGTGATCTGAATGCAAAGCACAATGTGCCCTGTTCCAGTAACTCCAAACAGCAGCACAGTGTTCCCTTAGCAACTCACAAATGAAGTTTACTCACCTGGGGAGGATGACATTGGTCAAGTGTGTGAAGTAGATAGAATAACCTGACTGCAGCTCACAGGAGGAACTGTTTCTCTGACTCAAAACACCAGAACAGAGTACATTCTATCAAAGAGCCCAGTTTTGAAAATTAAAATGTAAGTTTACTCAGATGTGAGGATACCATTGGATGTGTGTGCAGTAGAGGGACTGGCATGATTGCTAAGGCCAGGAGGCTCTGTATCTCGCACTCCATACACAAGCCAAGGGTACATGTACCAAAACAGCCATGTGTGTGAAATCCCAATTGAAGTTCACTCACCTGGGAGAATAACATATGAACATATTTTGAACGTATAGGGAGTGAACAAAATGTGATGCTCAATTAGCCCTGTTTCCTGAACTCCAACAACAAAACCAGTTTCACTTGCCCAAACCCATCTAGTAAAGAAATTCCAAATGTATCCAACACACCTGGGAGGACGAAATTGTGCAGTAGAGACAGTGACATGACTTAAACTCCCAGTAGGAACTGTTTCTCCAACTCAAAACACCACACCAGTGGTCACTTGATCAAATACCCTGGTCTGCTAAGTCAGATTTGAGGTTTACTCATCTGGGAGTGACCAGGATACAAATCATGCCCAACTCTCAGATGTGTCTGGCTACCTAGCTCCACCTTGATCTGTAAATCTGCTAACCCTAGATGAAACTATTGAGGTCAAGCAGGACAGCTTAATAAGTGTGCAAAACTATGACCCCAAAGGCCTCAAGATGCATCATCAGAATGGTATTGGAAGCAGACACATTCACAATGCGCTGACTACATAATGACTCCTGTCACATATACTACAAATTCCTGGGCCTGTCTGCACCACATTCGACTGGGCCTCAAAATGGACCAAAAACCGAGCTTCTGAGATTGCCTAGCCATTGTTTAGCCTGCACTGCTGGCAAGATGACATTCTCAGGCCATTCCCCCAAAGGACAATGTCTTGCATATCTCAACAGCTGCTTCAGGGACGGAGATCTGGCATTCGCCTCAAATCTCATGTCATTTCAACCAATACCATGTGTACATGTCACAACAGGATTACTTGCAAAACAACTATGCAAAAGGTCTTTGCAAATGTTACTGAAAACTTTTGAAGGCCGATGTCCCAATACAACAAGTAAATATGTTTCTTTGAAATCAACAGGTGAGCTGTCACTGGCCACATTGAGGCCAATGAAGAGACTGCCACTACCCCCATGGATGAATCCTTCAGTGAAGAAGATACTCTGGGACATGTGGATGTAGAGGACGGTTGAGGCTTATCTGGGCAACCTGGTCAGACACCAACAGAGAGTCTCTCTGTGGCTACTACATCACTTCCCAGCCTCTTTGCCTTAACATCATGGGCAGCCATGCACCACCCCTAATGGTGTCCTTAGCACAGTGTCAACCATTGTGTGCCCCCAGTCCAGGATCCTGAGTCGCAGCACAACAACTCTGACAATGATGGTCCAGGAAACAGTGGGAGAGGGGACCCTGTGGCAAGAGGACAGGTCTATGGTGGTAGGGGGCGGTGGAGGGATGCTGTGGGCCAGCGGGGTAGGGCACTGGGGCTGATCTTGGCCAGGACACCATCAGCTATGTCTTGGGGGTCTATCAGGAGTTCCAAGGTGTGATGGGCCAGATACTTTCAGGACTCCGGGAAACTAAGCAAAAACAGAGGGGTCTTTCAATGACGAGTGTGTGAACAGTGTGAGGCTCACAATACAAAGATGGACTCCCTAATAGGGGTGCTGAGGGACATCAACACAACCCTAAGCAAGGATTGACAACAGCAATCTACTCCTTTCTTTGGCTCATCTACACCAGGCCCTTCATTGGTGCAAGCCACTGGAAGGGAGGCCCTGTAAGGGAAAGAACTCACCCCAGACACCCCTGCCTCAGTAGCAGCAGATCTCCCTGTGCAAGTGGGCACTTCCAGTGAGGAATCCAGGAGAGGTGGATGGCAAGACACCCACCACTTCCTGCAGGTGACCTCTTCCAAAATGACCTCCTTTGTGTGCCACAGATTCACTCTGTTGACTGTTTTTCAACCACATTTTATTTCCAATGGTAGAAGTAACCTGAACTTTGACTTCCTTTGGTGTGGCATCTACTCCAAATGATTTCATCCACCATGACTGAACCCTTCACTTTTCTGTTCCATCATGCCCCTTTTTTAGTTTCTGCTCCAATATCCAATACATCCACCAATCACAAAGTCATTGTTTGCTTGCCTCTGTTCCACCTTTTGCTCTGTAGAGATGTAAGACCACGTGAAGCAAATGAGGAAGATACAAGATACTAATGCAAGGAGGGATATTTTACTGGTACAGTATCCTGCAAAGGATTACTACCAACACACACACAAACACATTGCTACAAGTGTCTGGTCAAACCAAACATTTTATTGCACTGAACAGCACATAGACTGTTTGTTAGACCTGACAGCCTTAGGGTGGTCACCCCTAACGTTTTGCTTGCCTCCCTCCACTTTTTGAACACCATTTCTGCTGGTTTTAGGACTCTGCTCACTTTACCACTGTTAACTGGGGAGGATATTGCCGACCTGGGCAACCTGCTGAGCTTGCTGGCTGGCAAGTGGAGGGTGGGCCAACCAGAGAGGAATTCTGCAAAGTGCAGAAGGAGTGCCCCACTCTTAAGGGTCTGAGGCAACAGGCCTCAGCCCAAGCAGCAGGTGGAGTCTTTGGTGAGCACCACATATATTGGGAGAATGATCTTCTTTACAGTGAGCCTAAGCTACTGGCAGCTGGGGCAGCACGTGTGCTGGTGGTCCCCCAGTGTTACCGGGCCTTCCTACTGAGCCTGGCATACAAAATCGCCCTGGCAGGACATTTGGGGCATGACATGACCTTTTCTAGGCTTGTCACCCACTTTTATTGGCCTCAAATACGACTAGCCTCAGATGCGTTATGTAGGTCCTATCCAACCTGTCAGGCTACTGGGAAGACAGGGAAAAGGCTTAAGGCCCCCCTGATCACACTCCCCGCCGATGGCACCCCCTTTGAAAGGGTGGGCATTGACATCATTGGTCCCTTGGACCCCAAAACAGCCCTAGGAAACAGGTTTATCCTACTTTTGGTGGACCATGCCACCAGCTATCCAGAGGCAATCCCTCTAATGACAGTGACTTCACTGGTGGTGACCAGATCTCTGATGGGGATATTAACCTGTGTGGGGTTCCCAAAGGATGTTGTGTCTGACAGAGGCACAAACTTCATGTCAGCGTACATGAAGTCCATGTGGGATGAGTGTGGGGTAACCTACCTGTTTACCACCCCTTACCATCCTCAAACCAATGGGCTTGTTGAGAGATTCAGCAAGACCCTGAAAGCCATGATCACTGGCCTACCTGAGGCCATGAGGCGTAAGTGGGACGTCCTCTTACCAGGTCTTCTCTTTGCTTATAGGCAGGTGCCCCAGAAAGGGGTGGGGTTCAGTCCCTTTGAACTTCTCTATGGTTACTCTGTCAGGGGACCACTAAGCATCATGAAGGAGGGATGGGAGAAATCTCCCATGAAACCCCGCCAGGATGTGGTCAGTTACATGCTGGCCCTCCGCAACCAGACACAGAGTTTCTGGAAACAGGCCAAAAGCAACCTCAAGGCCAGTCAAGAGGTGATGAAGGAGTGGTATGACCAGAAGGCCACTCTGGTAGAATTCTCACCTGGAGGCAAGGTATGGGTGATGGAGCCAGTAGAGCCTAGAGCTCTCCAGGACCTCTGGACGGGCCCATTTAAAGTCAAGGAGCAGAAGAGGGAGGCAACTTATCTTGTGGACCTCAAGACCCCTAGAAAACCCCTAAGGGTTCTCCACCACAACAGACTGAAGCCTCATTTTGAGAGGACTGGCATCAGTATGCTTCCTGTGACAGATGAGGGCATGGAAGAGGAGGGAGAACCTCTCCCTGACCTCCTGTCTGCCGAGGAAGGTGATGGGTCAGTGGAGGGTGTTAATCTCTCTGACTCCCTGACTCTAGATCAGAGGGGAGACTGCTATCAGTTGTGGAAACAGTTCTCTTCCCTGTTCTCCCTCACTCCTGGGCTCACGCATGTGTGTCCACAACACTGACACAGGAGACAGTCCACCCGTGAGGAACAAAATTTACAGGGTGTCAGTCAAAGTGAGGTCCAGCATCAAGGATTAAGGGGGTCATTCCAACCCTGGCGGTCGGTGTGAAAGCGTCGGCCAACCCGCCAAAAGGCAGGCGGTGCAAAAAATGGAATTCTGACCCTGGCGGGAACCGCCAACACAAACCGCCACTTTAACACCCCGACCGCCACGGCGGGACAAACAAACAGCGCGGCGGTCACCGCCAACAGACAGGCGGCAGACAATGCACCGCCCACCCTATCACAACTCACCAATCCACCACCTTTTCCAGGGGCGGGAGCCCCGCCGATAAAAACACGGCGGAAACAGACTACGAACGGGAAAACGCTCACCCTACACACTCCACGAGGAATCTGGACAGCATGGAACCAGAACTACACATCCTACCAGCAATTGTCTACCTGCTCCTCTACCAGGAGCACGAACGCCGGCGCAGAAGACAACGTGAGTACTGCACCTACGACACAGGGGAGGGGGGAGGAGAAAAGAATACGGGCACACACATACGCGACACCCCCCCCAACCAACTACCTACACACCAATGCAGAGCAACAACTCAGAGTGACTCCCCCAAGCCCCCCGGAAGAATGCAAAGACAAAATAATATGTTATTGGAATTCAGATATATTGTAAGGCTAAGTAAATAAGTAAGTCGAACATCCCATAACTATATACACATATGTAAATTGTCCCGTCAAAATTGGCTTTCTGTCATTGTACGTGGGCCAATGGTCCTCAACACATGGGCAAAGCCCACACATGAGACCCAAATCCATTGGAGAGAACACTGCAGGGGCATCAGATAGGAAAACTACAGGCACCTCAGGGGGAAGGGAAGGGGGGGCACCTCAGCCACATGAGTCCACGACGCCAGATCCACGAGGGGCCTCCATGGCCACTGTTCAATCCTGGGGAGTGCAAAGCCACAGTCTCTCAAGTCCATACAGTGGGTGGCTTGCCCACTGTGCCATCCTGGGGATTGCAAAGCCACAGTCTCTCAAGTCCCTACAGTGGGTGGCTTGCCCACTGTGCCATCCTGGGGAGTGCAAAGCCACAGTCTCTCAAGTCCCTACAGTGGGTGGCTTGCCCACTGTGCCATCCTGGGGAGTGCAAAGCCACAGTCTCACAAGTTCCTACAGTGGGTGGCTTGCCCACTGTGCCATCTTGGGGAGTGCAAAGCCACAGTCTCACAAGTTCCTACAGTGGGTGGTTTGCCCACTGTGCCATCCTGGGGAGTGCAAAGCCACAGTCTCACAAGTCTTTTCAGTGGGTGGTTTGCCCACTGTGCCATCCTGAGGAGTGCAAAGCCACAGTCTCACAAGTGGATGACAGACTCCAGCGGTACCGGAGGAGTCTTGGTGCCCAGAGTGTATCGTGCAGCCCTGTCCGACCTGCCCCTTCTGCCAATGTGTCAGCGGTGCTTGAGTTGAAGGGCCCAGCGGAGCGGTGCTTGAGAGGAAGGGCCCAGCGGAGCGGTGGTTGAGAGGAAGGGCCCAGCGGAGCGGTGCTTGAGTTGAAGGGCCCAGCGGAGCGGTGCTTGAGAGGAAGGGCCCAGCGGAGTGGTGCAGAGACGGCGGTGCCCAGCGGAGCGGTGCTTGAGAGGAAGGGCCCAGCGGAGCGGTGCTTGAGTTGAAAGGCCCAGCGGAGCGGTGCTTGAGAGGAAGGGCCCAGCGGAGCGGTGCAGAGACGGCGGTGCCCAGCGGAGCGGTGTTTGAGAGGAAGGGCCCAGCGGAGCAGTGCTTGAGTTGAAGGGCCCAGCAGAGCGGTGCTTGAGAGGAAGGGCCCAGCGGAGCGGTGCTTGAGAGGAAGGGCCCAGCGGAGCGGTGCAGAGACGGCGGTGCCCAGCGGAGCGGTGCTTGAGAGGAAGGGCCCAGCGGAGCGGTGCATGAGTTGAAGGGCCCAGCGGAGCGGTGCTTGAGAGGAAGGGCCCAGCGGAGTGGTGCTTGAGAGGAAGGGCCCAGCGGAGCGGTGCTTGAGAGGAAGGGCCCAGCGGAGCGGTGCTTGAGAGGAAGGGCCCAGCGGAGCGGTGCAGAGACGGCGGTGCCCAGCGGAGCGGTGCTTGAGAGGAAGGGCCCAGCGGAGCGGTGCTTGAGAGGAAGGGCCCAGCGGAGTGGTGCAGAGACGGCGGTGCCCAGCGGAGCGGTGCTTGAGAGGAAGGGCCCAGCGGAGCGGTGCATGAGTTGAAGGGCCCAGTGGAGCGGTGCTTGAGAGGAAGGGCCCAGCGGAGCGGTGCTTGAGAGGAAGGGCCCAGCGGAGCGGTGCTTGAGAGGAAGGGCCCAGCGGAGCGGTGCTTGAGAGGAAGGGCCCAGCGGAGCGGTGCATGAGTTGAAGGGCCCAGCGGAGCGGTGTTGAGACGGCGGTGCCCTGTTCAGCGGTGCTTGACTTGAAGGGCCCTGTTCAGCGGTGCTTGTCTTGAAGGGCCCTGTTCAGCGGTGCTTGTCTTGAAGGGCCCTGTTCAGCGGTTCTTGTCTTGAAGGGCCCTGTTCAGCGGTGCTTGTCTTGAAGGGCCCTGTTCAGCCGTGCCTGTCTTGAAGGGCCCTGTTCAGTGGTTCTTGAGACGGCGGGCCCTGTTCAGCGGTTCTTGAGACGGCGGTGCCCTGTTCAGCGGTGCTTGTCTTGAAGCGCCCTATTCAGCGGTTCTTGTCTTGAAGGGCCCTGTTCAGCGGTGCTTGTCTTGAAGGGCCCTGTTCAGCGGTGCCTGTCTTGAAGGGCCCTGTTCAGCGGTTCTTGAGACGGCGGTGCCCTGTTCAGCGGTGCTTGTCTTGAAGGGCCCTGTTCAGCGGTGCTTGTCTTGAAGGGCCCTGTTCAGCGGTTCTTGAGACGGCGGGGCCCTGTTCAGCGGTGCTTGTCTTGAAGGGCCCTGTTCAGCAGTGCTTGTCTTGAAGGGCCCTGTTCAGCGGTTCTTGAGACAGTGGGGCCCTGTTCAGCGGTGCTTGTCTTGAAGGGCCCTGTTCAGCGGTTCTTGTCTTGAAGGGCCCTGTTCAGCGGTGCTTGTCTTGAAGGGCCCTGTTCAGCGGTTCTTCACATGTGTCTCCAGGGCACCAGATCTGGCCAATATATGGTGTTCACTCGCCATCCGACTTCTCGCTTGCGGGGCCCTCCTGTGCTGGTGTCCCGTGCCCGTGGTTGTCCTCCTTCACCCCCGGAATGGGTCTGGTGGGGCCCTCCTGGGCAGCTCGCCTGCTGCCGGACTTGTCAGCCGTGCTGCCCTTGCCATCCTTGCCTGATCCTCTGTGTCCCTTGCCTCCCTTTGGAGATGTTCCAGGTGGCACCCCACTTCCTGACGGTGCCAGGGTGGTGCCTGTGGAGGCTGCCGTCTCTGTCCTCTCGCGCCGGCCCTTGCCTTTTTTGAATTTCTTCCCAGGGGGTGGGCTGGCTGTCCCTTTGCTGCTGGCCAATGTAGCTGCCCTCGAAGGTGGTGGACTCCAATATCCCTGGACTATGGTCCTTGTAGGTCCAGGGCTTGTGCTGGCTGAGGTGCTGATTGGACTTTTACGAGATGGAGGGGGTGGGTCAGGTGATGGAAAGAGGTTAAGTTTGGAGAGGAAAAACTTTTTAGGAGCAATGGGAAGGGTAGGTGCAGTGGGTATGGGAGTGGAGGAAGAGGATGTGGTTGTAGGAGAGTCAAGTGTGCTGTCGTTGGGTGCAGGTGCTTGTGACGGAGGCTGTCGTGAGGTGGATGGCTGTTGGGTGGGTGGCTGCCTGCGTTTGTGTGGTTTGGAAGAGGGGGTGACAGACACACTGGGAGAGGACACAGGGGACGTGTAAATGGCAGTGGGGGTGGTGACTGCACGTGTGCGGAGTGTTCTGGTGGGTGTGCTGGTGATGGACGTAGTGGCTGATGAAGTGGTGCATGCAAGTGTGAGTGGAGACGTCACAGGGAGGGAGGAGGGAGACGAGGAGGAGGGGGACACAGAGGAGGCAGTGGCTGTTGGTATGTCTGCATGTGGATGTTGCTTGTGTGAATGCTTGTGGGATGTGTGGTGCTTATGTATGGATGAGGTGACCTTGGGTGTTGAGGTGTGTGCAGGCTGGTCTGTAGGTGTGTCTGGGATAGGCAGAGGGACAGGGGAGTGGGACTGGGTGGAGGGAGTTGGAGGAGGGAGGCAGGAGACAGGGACAATGGCTGCCGTCAGTGCTGAGGAGAGAGCGTTGAACGATCGCTGATGGGCAGCCTGACCCGAATGAATGCCCTCCAGGTATGCATTGCTCAGATGCACCTCCCTTTCCACCCCCTGGATGGCATTCAAAAGGGTAGACTGCCCAACAATGAGCGTCCGGAGGAGGTCAATGACCTCCTCACGGAGGGCAGCAGGGGTAACTGGGGCAGGGCCTGAGGTGCCTGGGGCGAAGGAGATGCCCGCCTTGGTGTGCGAGCGGGCACGGGGCGAACGCTGAGGGGCTGCTTGGAGGGCGGAGCTGGTGCGCTGGGTGGCGGCTGTACCTGTTGTTGCGGTGGGCACGGATGTTGCCGCCACCACAAGGGAGCTCCCTTCCGAGGACGTGTCGGTGTCGCTGATGTCTCCACGTGTCCCCGTTGTGGAGCCCCCCTCGCCCTCCGTCTCACTGGTGAAATCAGAGTCCGTTGCATGGCCCTCCGGGGCCATGTGAGATGCAGCTCCCTCGTGCTCCAATGCCACTTCTCCTCCGCCAGATGATGCTAATGCACACATGAACAGGAAGAGCAGACAAAAAAAGGGGGGGGAGAAATAAAGACATGTTGAGTGCATGCATTGGCAACACAGTTGGCGGAGAGGACAGACACAGAAGCCCCCTGCACTACGCCGTGCACTTGGGGTACACTACTCACTCAGTGAGACTTGGCCTACAAGCCAATGGACGACATCTGCACACATAGGTGACAGAAGGCCATGGATAGCTGTACTTAGCACCCTACAGAGGTGGAGGGCGGGGCACAGGGCCATGCCTTATGGAGGGGACTAGCCTACAGAAATCGCCCTGGCCTAGGGATACCCACAGCCCTCCTTCCCCACCCAGACACCTCCACTGCGCGCTAGGATAGCAGAATGTGCTTGTACTCACCCCCTTGTGTCTGCTGTGATGTCCTCATGCGCCCATCCAAATCTGGGTAGGCCACCGCCAGGATCCGAGACATCAGGGGGGTCAATAGACGAGTGGCACCCCTCCTACGTTGGGAGGCCATCCCCAGGAGAGCCTCTGCGGTCTTTCTGCTCCCGCGGCGGATGTCCTCCCACCTCTTGCGGCAGTGGGTGCCCCGTCTGTTGTGGACCCCCAGGGTCCGGACGTCCTTGGCGATGGCACGCCAAATGTCGACTTTCTGATGGGCAGTGACCTATGTGACACGTACAGGGAGAGAGAACAAAATATCAACATTTTCTGCATGCTCGATGTGAGTGTCCCCCCATCCCCACCCTTGTCATGTGGCACATGCTCTCATCTGTCGTTTGATGCATGCCTCATACGCTCCCCTTCGCACCTTCGTTCATTCACCCCACTCAACCCAGGCATTGCCCAGAAAGCATGGTCCCAGTGTACTAACCTGTTGGTCTGGAGGACCGAAGAGTAGCGCATACTGGGGGAGGACCCCATCCACGAGTTTGTCCAATTCTTCAGAAGTGAAGGCAGGGGCCCTTTCCCCAGTCGCAGCAGCCATTGTCTCTTCCAGACTGAGGTCACAGCAGCACTTGCAGTATAGGTCCTCTCCTGTGGATGATCAGGTCTTGAGTGATTAAGCTGAGAGAAAATGGCGGTCACGCCCGCGGTGGTGCGTACCGCGACCGCAGGCGCACTTCGTCATTGGCTCCTGAAACCCATAGGGTTCAATGTTAACCAATGCGGCTTTGCGCTGCGGTCTTCAACCGCCTACCGCCACGGTGTTCCACGCCAGCGCATTGACCTCACATCCCATTGTCACACTTCACAGGTCAGGCAGCCGCCATTTCAAGGGCCCACATGGCTTAATTTCTACTGCGTCACACAGGCCTAGGCCTTGCATTGCCACTCATACAAGCCATTCAATGCATAGCGAATCGTGTACTGTGCAAGCTGTGGGAACGTACCTGTGGTTTGCTTGACTCTGTGCTTCATGTTGTCCTTCCTAGGCACCGTCCGCTGGGACTTGCGAGGAGATGGAGGAATGTTCCCGTGTACAGACCGCTGGTGGACCTGTCGACAATGGAAGAAAGACATGTCATACTGACATACAGACTTGACCGAGCCACTATACAGGAACTGTGTGCCCAGCTGGAGCCAGACCTGATGTCACCCATTCGCCAACCCACAGGGATTCCCCCTCTGGTGCAGGTTCTGTCAGTACTACATTTTTTGGCAAGTGGATCATTCCAAACAACAGTGGCCATTTCATCAGGGATGTCTCAGCCTATGTTTTCTAAGGTTTTGTCCAGAGTGTTGTCTGCCCTGATGAAATACATGCGGAGCTACATCATTTTCCCTGAGGTGGGCGATTTGGCTACATTGAAGGGTGATTTCTATGCCCTTGGACATATTCCCAACATCATTGGTGCCATTGATGGGACCCATGTGGCTTTGGTTCCCCCCAGTGAAAGTGAACAGGTGTACAGGAACAGAAAAAGTTATCATTCTATGAATGTCCAGGTGGTCTGTTTGGCTGACCAGTACATCTCCCATGTAAATGCCAAGTTCCCTGGGTCAGTGCATGACGCGTACATCATGCGAAATAGCAGCATCCCTTATGTGATGGAACAGCTACAGAGACACCGTGTGTGGCTAATTGGTGACTCTGGTTACCCCAACCTGTCGTGGCTACTGACCCCAGTGAGGAATCCCCGGACCAGGCCAGAGGAACGGTACAATGAGGCCCATGGGCGGACTACGAGGGTGATCGAGCGGACCTTCGGCCTCCTGAAGGCCAGGTTTAGGTGCATGCATATGACAGGTGGATCCCTAATGTACTCACCGAAGAAGGTGTGCTAGAACATCGTGGCCTGCTGTATGCTTCACAACCTGGCTTTGCGACGCCAGGTGCCTTTCCTGCAGGAGGATGGTCCAGAGGGTGGTGTTGTGGCAGCTGTGGAGCCTGTGGAGAGTGAAGAGGAGGAAGACGACGGGGACGACACAGACAACAGGGACACAGTGATACAACAGTATTTTCAATAACACACAGGTACGAATCAACACTGCCATTTTACATGTACTTACAGTCTCCTGCCTCTCTACTGTCTGAGTTTCCCCCCAGTTTATGTTAACTGAGTTGTGACTTTCCCTTCCGTTTTCAGAGATGTGGGCCCCACTGCGTGACCTCTGCTTTGTTTGCCCATGGACTACAGCTGTGTGACAGTGGTATGTTGTCATCACAATGTAACTGATCATTTTGGCACCGTTATGTCTAATACATTTGTTCAAAATACAAGCAGACTCCAGATAATTTTAGTGCAATAAGTGATTTTATTTAAGTGCTAAATTTAGGGACAGGCTTGAAAATCGGTGATGGGTGATGGTGGAGTAATGTCCATGGCAGAGTCCAGCTTTTCAGTCTCACAGGTGCATTGTCCATATGCCTGTGGAAGGATGGAGCAGGGGCAGTTCAAGGTTGGACAGGGTGACAATGTGGGACAGTGGGATGACATCAGGGGGGTATCCTTTGCTGGCGGGGGTCTTGGCATCCTACTCTGTATCTTCCTGGATCTCAGGTACTGCTTGCGGGGTGGTTCTTCTTCTGCAGGAGGTGGGGTTATGGTGGCCTGTTGTTGTGTGGGGGCCTCCTGTCCACTATCGCCGGCGGAGGTGGTAGGCTGTTCCTGGTCCATGCTAGTGACAGGGGCCCTTTGTGGTGCCACATGGTCCCGCAATGTGGTGACAATCTGGGTAAGAGCCACGACGATGGTCCCCATTGCGGAACTAATGGCTCGGAGTTCTTCCCTGAACCCCATGTACTGTTCCTCCTGCAGTACCTGGAACTCCTGGAACCTGGCCAGTACCGTAGCCATCGTCTCCTGGGAGCGGTGGTATGCTCCCATGATGGAGGAGCGGGCCTCGTGGAGAGTGGGTTCCCTGGGCCTGTCCCCCACCTGTCGCACAGCAGCCCTCCCAGTTCCCCAGTTTCCCTGGTCCTCTGTCCCCTGGACCGTGTGCCCACTACCACTGCCCCAAGGTCCCTGCTGTTGTTGGGGTGGTGGGTCAACCTGGGTGCCCTGTAGTGGTGGACACACCGCTGATTGACGTGTCCTGGAGACAGAGGCATGGGCCTGCTGGGTGGGAGCTGTGCTGGTGTTCCCAGAGGGGGGTAGGTCTGCTGTGGCCTGTGGCTGTGTGAGGGGAACCGACTGTCCCGAGGTCCCCGATGGGCCGGGCTGGTCATCTGGGTCCAGGGAGACAGAGCTGCTGTCATCACTGGGGGCCTCTTCTGGGGGCGAGATGGACATTTCTGGACCCTCCTGGGTGGTGTGGTGGCGTTCGGGTCCTGCAGGGATATAAGAGTATGGTTATTGCTTCTGTGTGTGCCATAGCGTGCAATGGGTGGGTGGCCGTGGACCCCAGTGCTGGCATTCCCTTGTGGGGGCTGTTGTGACGGTGGCTTGTGGGGGAGATGGGTATGTGCAGTGGGCATGCTTTGGTGATGGGTGTCCATGCTTTGTGGACGCATGCAGGGCTGGGTGTTGGGATGGGTGGGTTGTGATGGTGAGCCATTTGCAAGGAGTTGGTGTGATGGGGGTGGGGGTGAGGGTGGGGGTATGATTTGGCATGCAGGTGGGGTGGGGGAATGAAGTAGTGAAGATTTGACTTACCAGAGTCCATTCCTCCAGCTACTCCTGCGAGGCCCTCAGGATGCAGGATGTGCAAGACTTGCTCCTCCCATGCTGTAAATTCTGGGGGAGTAGGTGGGGGTCCGCCGCCAGTCTTCTGCACCGCAATGTTGTGCCTTGATACCATGGAACGCACCTTCCCCCGTAGGTCGCTCCACCGCTTCCTGATGTCGTCCCGATTTCGTGGATGCTGTCCCACAGCGTTGACCCTGTCCACTATTCTTTGCCATAGCTCCATCTTCCTGGCAATGGTGGTGTGCTGCACCTGTGTCCCGAAGAGCTGGGGCGCTACCCGAACTATTTCCTCCACCATGACCCTGAGTTCTGCGTCAGAAAACCTGGGGTGTCTTTGTGGTGCCATGGGGTGGTGTGGATGAGGTGAGGGGTGGTGTATGTGTTGTAGAGTGTGGTGAGTGTGGTGGTGTATGGTGTTTTGTGCGTGGATATTGTGTGGGTGATGTTGTGATTTGCCTCTGTGTGATGGTGTACTCTATTCTGTGCTGTCTCTCTCTGTCCTTCAGTCGCAATTGTGGTCGTAAGGGTTTGTGGGTGATGTGGGTGTGTGTTTTATATTGTAATGGGTGTGTGGGAGTGGTGTGTGTATGTGTCTCAGGTGTGTGTATTTTGAAGTGTCCAATGTGGCTGTGTTTTGTAAAGGTGTGTGTATTTTGAGCGCGGCGGTGTGTACCGCCAATGGAATACCGCAGTTGAAAGACCGCTGCGGGAATTTGTGGGTCGGAATAGCATGGGCGTATTTCTGTTGGCGTGACGGTGGAGGTTTGGTCATCGCCAGTTTTTCGCTGGCCGTTGGTGTGGCGGACTTTTGTTGTTGTCGGGTTTTTGGTGGTTTGCCAGTTGCGGGTCAGAATTACCGTGGCGGTTTACCGCGACCGCGGCGGTGTTATGGCCGGCTTCTGACCGGCGGTAAGCGCCTTTTACCGCCAAGGTCAGAATGACCCCCTAAGTTTCCAAGATGCTGGCTCTTGGGGTGATAGAGAAGTTCAGTAGTCCCTGGCCCAGCCCAGTGGTGTTGATTCCCAAGGCTGCTGCTCCTGGTACCAAGCCAGAACTTAGGTTCTGCGTGGACTACCAGGGTCTCAACTCTGTCACATAGACAGATGCTCACCTCATCCCCCAAGCTGATGAGCTCGTAGACAGAATCAGCGCTGCCAAGTTCCTTAGTACCTAAGACCTCACGTCAGGATACTGGCAGATCACCTTGACTAAAGGGGCTCAAGAGAGATATGATTTCTCTACTCCTGAGGGCCATTACCAGTTTAGAGTAATGCCATTTGGATTGAAAAATGCCCGCTACCTTTTGCACAGCCTCCCTAGACGACATTGCCATCTACAATTCCAGCTGGGAGGAACACCCGCTCCACCTCAAGGAGGTGCTTCAGGCCCTGCAACAGGCAGGCCTGACCATCAAGGCCAGTAAGTGTCAGATTGGGTAGGGTTCCGTGGTGTACTTGGGACACCTAGTAGGTGGTAGCAAGGTGCAGCCTCTCCAGGCCAAGATAGAAACTATCAAGGCCTGGCAACCACCTAGAACCCAAACAGAGGTGAGAGCCTTCTTAGGCCTCACAGGCTATTACTGCAGATTAATTAAGGGATATGGCACCATAGTAGCTCCTTTAACAGAACTGACATCCAAGTAACAACCTAGTTTGGTGAATTGGACGGAGGCTTGTCAGAAAGCCTTTGACTCACTGACGGAAGCCATGTTCATGGCCCCTGTGCTCAAGGCACCTGACTACTTCCAGGAATTTATTGTGCAGATGGACGCTTCAGAGCATGTCATAGGGGTGGTTATAACACAGCTAAATGAGGAGGGCCTAGACCAATCAGTAGTCTTTATTAGCAGACGGCTATTACCACGGGAACAGAGGTGGAGTGCTATCGAGAGAGAAGCATGTGCTGTGGTCTGGGCACTGAAGAAGTTGGGACCATACCTGTTTGGGACTCACTTTCAGGTTCAGACAGACCACAGGCCCATTAGATAGCTCATGCAAATGAGGGGCGAAAATCCTAAACTCTTCAAGTGGTCCATTTCCCTACAGGGGGTGGACTTTATGGTGGAGCATCACCCAGGGATTGACCACGCAAACGCTGATGTCCTCTCCAGCCAGATACTCCTGCCTTAGCGATGAGAGCTCCCAGGAGGGTGGGTAGGTCTACCCACTTTCCGCTGTGGGCGACACGTTAGACCTGACGGCCTTAGGATGGTCACCCCTAACTTTTTGCCTGCCTCCCTCCACTTTTTGGGTACCGTTTTTGCTGGTTTTAGAATTCTGCACACTTTACCACTGCTAACCAGTGCATAAGCTCGCACCCTTAAAACATGGTGACATTGGTTCATACCCTATTGGCTTATTGTAAGTCCCCAGTAAAGTGCACTACATGTGCCCAGGACCTGTAGATTAAATGCTTCTAGTGGACCTGCAGCACTGATTGTGCCACCACATAAGTAGCCCCTCAACCATGCCCCAGGCTTGCCATTGCAAGGCCTGTGTGTACAGTTTCACTGCCACTTCAACTTGGCATTTAAAAGTTCTTGCCAAGCCTTAAACTCCCCTTTTTCTACATATACGGCACCCCTAATATAGGCCCGAGTTAACCCATAGGGCAGGGTGCTATGTAGGTGAAAGGCAGGGCATGTACCTGTGTAGTTTATGTGTCCTGGTTGTGTAAAACTCCTAAATTCGTTTTGCACTGCTGTGAGGCCTGATCCTTTCATAGGCTAACATTAGGGCTACCCTCATATACTGTTTGAGAGGTAGATTCTGATCTGAAAGGAGTAACATGGTTATAATTAGTATTGCCAAAATGGTAATAAAAGATCCTGCTGACTGATGAAGTTGGATTTAATGTTACTGTTTAAGAAATGCCACTTTTAGAAAGTGAGCATCTCTCTGCACTTAAATCCTTCTGTGCCTTCAAATACACATCTGGCTGTGTTAGTTGACAGCTTCCTTGTGCATTTCACTCAGACAACTCGAAACACAGGATGCTCAGTCACACATGCACACATCTGCAAAATGAATAGGTCTTCCTGGACTGGGACGGGGAGGACCTGACACTTACATGTCAAAGGACAGTGGCCTGCCCTCACACAATGGACTACCACACCCCCTACTGGGACACTGGCAGACAGGATGGAACTGAAAGGGGACCTTGTGCATTTCTAAGCCACTCTTTGAAGTCTCCCCCACTTCAAAGACACATTTGGGTATTTAAACAAGACCTCTGACCCTACCAACGCAGATATTTTTGGACAAGATACCACTCGTAAAGAAACTCTTAACCAGACCCTGCAACCTACCAAGAGGAACTGCCTGGCTCCCTAAAGGACTCACCTGGCTGCTTTTCTGCAAAGGACTACTGCCCTGCTGTTTCCCTGCTTGCTTGCTGCTCTATGGCTCTGCTGAGAAGTGCTCTGCAAGGGCTTGGCTAGAGCTTGCCTCCTGTTCCTTGAAGTCTCAGGACCAAAAAGACTTCCTCCGGCAAAGAACTCCTTGTGCACCAAAAATGTGATGCACAGCTTGCCAGCAATGATGCACAGCCTGAATCACTGTGAGAAAATCACTGCACGCCAAACCGGAACAACGCAACCCGGCTCCCCAAGAGGAGATCGACGCAGAGCCAGCATTGCGACCGGAACTTCGACGCACAACCCACTGGGTCGATGCATAGCCAAGCCATAATGATGCAGCCCGACTTCCTGCAAGAAGAATCGACGCAGCGCCTGCTATGCGAATTACATTTCCACGCATCACAATGTGACTTCATCCTGCACATCCAGGATTTCTCCACATCATCACTGGGGCGCCCAAAAACCACGCAACCCAAAGAGGATCCAAGTCAGCATGCTGGAAATTGACGTAAAGCCATCCCAGCATCAAAAATTACTGACACATCATTTGTGTGTGCTTGGAGAAACTGACACACACCTACCTGTTTTCCACGCATCTCCACCTCTGCGGTCCCTTGCAGAGAATTTGAATGCAAACCAGGTATTTTGTGCTTACAAGAGATACTTGTTGCTTTTTAAAGACTAAAGACTCCTTTTATCATTCTCTAAAGTGATATTTTAACGTGTACTTATTAAATCTTGATCGTTTTCACTTGCATTTAACCAGATAAATATATATTTTATATATATATATAACTTTATACATTGCCTTCTAAGTTAAGCCTGACTGCTCAGTGCCAAGCTACCAGAGGGTGGGCACAGTATAATTTGGATTGTGTGTGACTTACCCTGACTAGAGTGAGGGTCCTTGCTTGGACAGGGAGGTAACCTGACTGCCAACCAAAGACCCAATTTCTAACACTGTTGAAATGTCTGGACTGTTATAGACAAGAATGGCTGACTTGTATGGACTCAAGGTACACATACCAAGGTACAACCCCCCAGATCATGGAAGGAAGGGCCTTGTCAGACATTGTGCTGTAGAATAGGCACACAGAAAAATGGATTGTGTCACCAACTTGAGCCTTATCACATGTCACACAAAACCAAGGTACAGACAGAGGGCAGTACAACAGTCTCTGATCACAGGCCCATCATCATCCAAAGACCATGCATCTGGTGGCATGGTACAAACATATGTTAGTGTTGTGGCACAGGCACTGTGACCTGGAATGATGAAACACATCTACAGCTATACACAGGTCATACAAGAATATTGCTTAGCCAATGTGAAGAGTGAATGCCGTGCTCGCAATTGATGACTACATATTTCATGCCCACATGATGACACACATGATGCAATTGGCCAAACCAATCATAGAAAACAAGTCCAACCTGCACTACCCAAACACTGTTCATGCTGCCTTGAAACAGATCTTATACACCCCAACATGTGAGGTACATTAGCTGGAACAATCCACGTCCACTCTGTATGTCAGAACAGCATCAGGTACCTGCCAATGTCACAACGCTGAAATACCTCCAAAAGGATGTCATGGTGAAGGTACCTGTACAAAGACAAACCAAGGATTATTGGCTTGAAAACATACCTATTACACATCTCACATAGCATGCATCTGGAAAGAAAATTACATTGCAATGAGACTGACACAACCAAAGCATCATCATCAAGGTGGGGATATGTCAAAGGCTAGCCCTTCAAGCAGTCTGTGGCTAAATATTGCAGAGCATCATCTTCCTAGTTGTTGCTAAAACACTCAACTTCACACATTTTCAGACATTCTGTACATTGTACAGTCGCAGTCATTATATCACATGACATACTTACACTCATGAAAAGCAGCTGTTGATTAGATCTTTCTGCAAGTCAGCTCCTTCCTCTTCACCACTGTCATCTTCACTTGGCATTTCAGGAGTCTCACCCGGTGGCACTAGAGTTGTCCCCTCCTCTGGGAGGTAGGGGATATTCCTCCACAGGGAGTTGTTTTGGAGCTTTCAGCATGCCACAGTGATCTAATGGACTTTTCAGGGTGAGTAGAGGAAGGCTCCACCAGTCCTTCCCAGAGAGCAAATTCCAGCCCCCAGAAGCCCATAAATCTGCTCCACTACCCCCCTTGTTCTTACATGTGCTCATTAAAGGGGATTTCCTCTGGCATAGTTGGATTCCTTATTGGCATCAACAACCAAGGATGGTTTGGATATGCGGAGTCTCCTGTTAAATAATGGTACATATGTTCAAAAATGAGTCACTAACTTCATGATTGTAGCACCACACATTGCACACACACAATCACACAGTTGTGAATTACCAGCCAGCCAGGCCCTCTCTCGGTACAGTTGTGACATAAACTGGGTTATGGTGCTGTTCTGCATTATGAAGGAATCATTGACTGAACACGGATAAAGGGCACAGATCTGTGAAATGTATAGATCCCCCAAACAGACAACTTGCACATTGATGGAATGGAAGTTCTTTCTGTAGTGGTATACTTGTTCAATGGCCTGCGGTGGGACCAAGCCAACATCAATTGCCCCCACCACATGTGGAATCCATGCAAAAACATAAAATTCAGCCTTCACATGGCCTAAATCCTCCCTCGGGGGAAACTGGATATAGCTGTCCAGGTGTTTCAACATTGCTGAGAGGACATTCTTCAACACCAAACTCAACATAGGTTGGGACATGCCAGCTGATAGGGCCCTGTATGTTGGGAGGACCTTGTGGCTAGGAAATGCAATACTGGCATTACTTGTACAATGGGTTGTATGCTGGTTGGATAACTAATAGCTGGCATTAGACCTGGCTCCAACTGATAACATCAGTCCACTATTGTTTGCCTATTCAGAAGATAAAGCAGGATTATGTGGCATTCTTCCATGGTCTGATGGTCTGGCAGTGGATGGTAGACAGGAGGTTTTTGCATCCTCCTTCTCCCTGGGTACCTATGTATGACAAGACATTATTTCTAACATTAGTCAGTGTGTCCACAGCAACATAAGTGATGAATGTCAATGATATCATGTGACAAGGCACTTCAGAATGGATAGATATGGCAACCAGTACACATCACAGCTTCAAATAACATAAGGGTCACAAGTGGCCAGCATGGTTTTCCACACATGACAGTTGTCAATGGTGGACTGTGCCCCACTGTTAAATGCCACCTGTGCCCTAAAAAATACTACAATGGTGTTTGAGTAGTAGTACCTACATGACAAGACAGGATATGCCTGTTCGTGAGGTCAAAAATACATCTCACAGGTGTGAAGCAGTTTATATATCTCAATACAGCATTTCAGGCCACCAAAATGGTGGCTGTCTAAGCTACTCTACTGGACATCAGGAACCACCTGCGTCCACCGGCAGAAGTCGTCATGGCCGTTGCAACCATGGTGGACATAGCCATAGGCTAACATTGTTGCCACTGTTGGATGCGGGTCAATGGCTGTGTCGGCCGGCGGTGACGAACGTGTACGTGGTGGACGTAATCGCCATGTTCTGTAGATTCACTAACTTAACTCCTGACACTGCTGCCAGCAACACGTCCACAACCTGAGCTACTGTGTGCAACCTCTGGGAGCAATCATGCCACATCCAGCAGATCATAGGCCCCCTACCTTCTCTCCAGAGGACCTGGAGAGGCTGGTGAGTGAGATCTTACCCCTGTATTGACAGCTCTATGGCTCACTAGGGGAGCAGGTAAGTCCCTCAAGTGCACAATAATGTCTGCACTGCACCATCATTTCCATCCTCACAGGCTAGAATGTGCCCACATGTTCCAGTTTGACTACTCATGTGCCTGTTATTGGAGTCTGTGAGGTGTCAATGGGGAGGACAATTTTCAGGTATTGGTGGGCGGTGCAGTATGTTAAGTTCAGTCACATTGTGTTGAGTAAGGTTTTTGGGGTGCTATATCCTCCTTGTGTTGGATGCACATAACTAGATGACATCTCTTTCAATGTAATTTTTGTAAATGTTAGACAACATGTATGTGTGTGACAGCATGAGCTATGTATGCATGTTGTATGAGTCAGTTGAGAGTCATGTCAGCAATTTATGTAGTGCCACAGATAATGCAAACCACATCTGCCCTTGCAAAAGTGTTGTTTAGAAGGCATATCATGACTCACTGTCTCCTTCAGGTTGCCACACACACCACATGCCAAATTGCTGTTGACTACATGATGTACTGTCATGCATTGAAACGCTGGGAATGGAGTGTCATGTAGGTTCTGTAAGCTCAACCTGCAAAGACCAGGGCCTGTCCCATGTATCTCCCAGTATGGGAGCTAGTCCAGGCTGTGGGAGAATTGCTGTGGCTATGCAACTGTGGCACTTTGGCCACTCCCTATCTCAATGTATTTATGTAAATATATTGGTCGATCCATGCCTAAGGAGTTTACCCTTCAGAAGCCACATAGGTGTGTGATGTGTGTCATAGTGGCTCACATCAAAGTATAGGTTGCTAGAACATGGATTACCTGGTGTCAGCAAGCTTGCTAAGTCATTATTGGCAGAGCACGGTAGCGTTTTAGTCTGTAGAGGGAAACATATAAATGTCTGTAGTCATGGCCTTGTACTTATTGGCTTGTGCGTGTCACACTTGGGGTGTAATGACAAATAGAAAACTCCTAGCTTGATGTTACTGACATGTATGTGATTCAACCATTTGTGATGAAACTTGTGATCATGAGCTCTTGATTTGTCTTTTGCATCCACGCACATCAACACCCTTCCAAAGTAGGCATTATGGAGAGTCATCGCCCGGAAGGTGCCGACCGTGGAGGTCCACAGCCTGCGGAGCGCCCACTGCAGGAAAAGGTAGGAGGACCTGAGATGCTGGGCCAGGAAAACCACTGCAGTCCAGCTGAGGATGTCCTCCTAACGTGGGAGGGGTACCTATCAGACCATGACACCCCTAATGGCACACATTCTCATGGTGACCCATCCAGAGATTGGTGGGCATTTGACGGCAGCACAGCAGCCACAAAGGGGTGAGTACCAAGCATATTTCTGCTTATAACATTGCCAAGTGAATGTGTTAGGTTCTGACAGTTCACCCTGACAATTAGGGATGAGCCATATGTAACAGAGTAGATAAGTGATTGTTTGTGCAGATATGTAATGTGTTGTATACTGATGTGCCTTGCCTATTGGCCCAGGGACCTAAGACCCAACTGTGTACAATCCACAAACCACTTGCTCTCCAGGGACGACATATGGCTGCGTGCAGTGAACTATCAAGTACTGTTTGCTGTTGTAGAGTGTGTAATATCTATGCAAAAGACCAGAACTCCTCAATGTTACAGGAAAAAGCTAAGTAAGCGATGGATTACTGTCCTCCGCCATGTGTCTGGATAAATGAGTATATTGTCATCTGTCACCCAGAGGCTAACTGTCTTCAGCGGATAATGGATGCCAGTGTCTCACTGTAGTCTGTAATATGAAGATGGACATAACACATGTGACAGAGGCTACACTGTACGTTGGGTGGAGCTATCAATATATTCTTTTTCCTTGGTAAGTAGGGAATGTCCATTGACGTGATTTATGTGCCATCACTGTGGTCAACATTCCTTGTGCCTACAGGTCAGCATGTGTCCCCTCTTTCTCTTTTAGAAAACATGTGTAAGCTGCTCTATCATGTACGGTCTAACTGTGTCTATGGGATGATGTCTGTATTCCCTCACGTATATATGTGCATGGCAAACTGTGTGTACACTAAGCCATTTACAATGGGGTAAATTTCATGTTGTGCCACTTACAGGAATGTATCACCATTGTTTATTGGCTGACACATTCCCCCATTCATTTTTGGTATGTTTTGTTATGTTTCCACTGTGCCATGAGTATTTTCATGTCACCTTCTCCAGGGTATTGTACTTTTGTCATCATGATGACAGGATTCTAGAGTATCATTTCTTATTGATGGGTCATTATGTATGTGACAAATAGATGTGTGCATGACCTTGTGTGGAATCTGTGCGAATGCATTTGACATTGGGCTACTATTGTATGACAGTTAACTTGGTTCTGATCCATGGGCAAAGCTTTGAGGGTGAGGTCTCCCACTTGTTGAATGGTTACTGATTGCACAACTTCAGCCAGGCAATTCTAGTTGTGTGAGATCCTGATTTTCCTGTGGGCAACTGTTGGCAGTTCAGATGGCATGCATGCAAATGGTTCAGTATGGGCCATTTAGGTGGAGTTTGTTGCTGGGGCCTAGTTGATATCTTGGCAATGTTTGCTAATCAAAGCTGTTGTTCAAGTGTGATCGTGGACATTTTATGAAGATCTCCAAGGAGCAACTGATTTCAAACCTCGCACATGCTCCACCTCCAAATACCAAAGACCCCAACAGTGCTGCCCTCAACCTCACTCGATGGCTAGAAGCATGCATCACCACCACCAACACAGCCAACACCACAGCACCCTTCCACACTAACATACTCAACTCCTGGACCCACACCAACGATGAAAAAAACAGCAAAACCATGAGCTCCAGCCACTCGGGCTACCCTACAGACCCCTGCCCCCACCACATCCTCAACAAAGCCAACAAAATCATCGCTCCCCAGCTCCGGGCCGCCATCAACATCTCCTTCGAGACCTCAACCTTCCCGGATATTTGGAAACACGCTGAAGTCAACGCTCTATGCAAAAAACCCAAAGCTGCCCCTGAAGACCTTACAAACTACCACCCCATCTCTCTACTCCCCTTCCCCATGAAGGTCGTAGAGAAGATGGTTATCAAACAACTGTCTCACTTCCTGGAAGAAAACAACATACTCAACGTCTCCCAGTCTGGATTCGGCAAAAACCACTGCACCAAGACCACCCTCATCGCCTGCACAGACGAAATTAGGACCAGATTGGACAAGGGCGAAACCGTCGCCCTCATCCTCCTAGACTTCTCTGAAGCTTTCAACACCGTATGCCACCAAACCCTTCGCACACGCCTCTTTGGCACTGGAATTCACCACAAAGCCCTGGACTGGCTCACCTCCTTCCTCTCCGACAGAACTCAAAGAGTTTGCCTCCCTCCTTTCCGGTCTACTGCCACCAAGAACATCTGTGGGGTCCCCCAAGGATCCTCCCTCAGCCCCACCCTTTTCAATATCTACATGGCTCTGCTCACCAGCATCATCCGCCCCCACGGCCTCAACATCGTTTCATATGCTGACGACACCCAGCTCGTCATCTCCCTCACGAGGAACTCATCTACCGCCAAGAATAACCTACATGCCGGACTCCTCGCCATCGCCAACTGGGTGACAACAAGCCACCTCAAATTAAACTCAGAAACAAATGAGATCATCATGACCCAACAAGACAGCATGGAATGACTCATGGTGGCCCACCATGCTAGGACCACCCCCAACACCCACCACCCATGCACACAACCTCAGCATCATACTGGACTCCTCTCTCTCCATGACTCAGCAAATCAATGCCATATCATCCTCCTGCTTCAACACTCTCTGCATGCTACGCAAGACTTTCAAATGGATTCCACTAGAAACAAGAAGAATGGTCACCCACACCCTCATAAGCAGCCGATTGGACTACGGAAACGCCCTTTACGCAGGGACCACCGCCAAACTTCAGAGAAAACTCTAGGGCATGCAGAACGCAGCCGCATGTCTCATCCTCAACCTCCCTCACCACAAACACATCTCCGCCCACCTCAGATCCATACACTGGCTGCCCATCAACAAAGGATCATCTTCAAGATCCTAATCCACGCTCACAAGGCTCTCCACAACACCAGACCGGCCTACCTTAATGAACGAACCAACTTCCACAACCCAACTCGACAGCTCTGCTCCGCCGACCTCGCCCTCGCAACAGTCCCCCATATCCAACACACCACCACTGGCGGCAGATCCTTCTCCCACCTTACCACCAAGACCTGGAACTCCCTCCCCACCAACCTACGCAAGACCCAGGACCTCCTAAGGTTCAGAAAGCACCTAACAACTTGGCTTTTTGAGCAGTAACCCCCCCAGCGCCTTGAGACCCCACCGGGTGAGTAGTGTGCTTAATAAATTTGATTGATTGATTAATTGATTGATTGAACCTATTTCTCTTTGTATTTGCAGCAGCGGTAAGTGAAGTGAAGGAGAAGGTGCTCAGCTTAGTGGGGAAGGATCTGGCCACAGGATCTCGGGTCAAGACACAACCAACACAGAGGGACTCAATGGCCTGGAGGGTGAGAGGAATGCCACAGGAGAAACCTTATCATCCTCTTCATCATTGGGTTATTTTTCCAGTGGACACTCCCTAGTTGTGGCAGACTTATCAGGGGAACACGCTGAACCCTCTTTGTTCGCCACCTCCATTCTATCAGCCATTGTGAATGCCATCCACCGATTGGCAACCCAATTCCAACAAACAAATGCATTCCCAGAAGGCATTCATGGTGCAAAATCTGACCTACAAAGATCTTTTCAGGCTCTGGCCGATGGCGGCCAGTCACCCCCACCCCCGTCCCACCTAAACCTCCCTCTTCCCAATCCCAATCCACTCTTACTCTACCTACCCAAAGCACATAGACCGATATGCCTGCATCCACCTCAATAGACAAGAGCAGCACATACTGACACAAGTACCACAAAACTCAATGGCATGCAAGCAAACAACAGACACCCACAGATACAACAACACTCGCCACTTCCCAACACCCCTCCACCACCCCCAGTGTAACTCACACAACATCAAAAACACCCACAGTCAGTGATATAAACACCACACCCAGCAGACACCACCCAAACAGACACACACACAGACATCCACCACATCAGCATACCTGCAGACACCACCTAAACAAACACACACACAAAACCACCACTACATCCCTAGCACCACCACCTCTCAGGCCCCAAGACAAACAAACGCATTCACTCATCCATGCAACAGACACCACCCAAACACAAGCATACCTCCCAGAAGCACGCACCCACAACATCCACATCAACACAGCCACTCCCTTGACATCTAAATCCCCACCCCTTCTGATGATCATCCCTGTTCCCTAAGAAAGTTTTTTTGTTTGACCTTGCCCTTTCTCCTGTTCCCTCCACCTGTCCCAAACCAAGACGCCCCACCCACCTCTGAGCATGTTCCTTCCACCTCCAAGGCCTCCCCTGCCCCACCTGAAAGCAACTATACCCCTTCCCCCAAGAAGAATCCCACCCCTCCCAAATAGCAGTCCACCACTCCCAAACCTAATACCAACTCCCCATTCCCAAATCCGTCCCCCTCCAAGGATGATCCCTGAAGTACCTGCCTGCCACTTGATGCCTCTTCCTGTGGAGGATCCCTGGCAGTTAGGAGTCAATTGATTGCACAATGATATGCCTGTACGAAAACACGTGAACTGGCCAATGGCATTGGACTTTTCCTTCTTTTCTACCTTTATGTTGTTCCTGTGTAACTTGTGCTGTGTGCCTACAGTTGTGAGTATTTCAGCCAGCCTGCTGATACATTTGTTGTTGCTTGCAGTATCTGAGATTGCGGGCAGTGCTGGTGTTCCCCCAAGACAAGGGTATATATTGACTTTATGGATATGTGGATGTAAATGCCGATGTAAATGCAATGGTGGTGTCTTGGCATTGTGTACTGTTCGGTATGGTACGCATTTAATCTTGTGTTTTCCAATGTAAGGAGGTATGGTGTTAGATGTGTCCTCCCGATCTGTATTATGTAATCATATGATGTGTGTCAGCTTGAGTTTTGTTTGTGTAGTCATGGAGTATGTTCAATTGTGCTACCTTTGTTTGCATTAGACTGTGCATGCAGCCATTTACCTGTGTATATCTATCAGCTAGTTCATGTAGAGATATGTCCCATGCAGTTAAAGTTGGATGTGCTTTATTGACTTCCACTTCCACAGTGTGCAGATAGGCATGTCATATGGGTCTAGTATTGGTTTTCCCAGAGATACCTGAAAAACCAGTTTCTGTCCAAATGGTGTTTCACAGGCAGTTCCAAGGTGATGTGTGTTCCAGTGCATCCTCCTTCCGTGGGTGTTCCTGCTGGCCCCATCCCTATTGTGGAGGTATTGTTTGCATAGTGAGGTTTGTAAATTTGCCTTTCTGACTATTTTGCAACCTGTTGTCTTTCCATTGTGTTGCAATGTGGGTAATTTGTGTGTCCATTGCAGGGCTGTTTACTTGGAGTGTTGTTTGTGTTCCATCCACATCCATACACATGTGTGTTGAATATGATGACAGTCCATGGCATGTGAGGAATGTGAGTGTATGAGTTGTATTTGTAGCTTTTGGTGTGTTTTTGGTGTTGTGTGTGACAATGTTGTGTACACTTCACTGTCCCAGTGCCTGAGATAAGTGGATGTGTGTTTTTGTGTAGTATTGTGGTGCAGTGTGAGTGACCTGCCTAAGGGGGCATATTGTGACTGTGCCTGTGTCCTTCATTGTGTACGATTCAGACCCGGGACACAGTAGCACAGGTACTTGGTGCCCATAGCATGATCCCCACATCAGATGGACAATGGCGCAACAATCTGTGGGCACAGTTAATATCACAGGTAGGCGTGTGCTTATGGTCAGTTGTGTACACAATGGGCACCTTCTATGACCAGCAGTAGTGGCAGTCCATGTGTGATGGGCTCCATGCTGGCACTAGACATGTAAGGCTGCCTGCAGGTGAGTGTCCCCCTTTTCTACTTCCCATTTCCACCTGGTGAGATGTGGCGATTGGACTGCCACATTCACATTGGCGGTGTGCAGCCTCATTATGGCCCTCATTATGAACATGGCGGTCCGTTCCACTACGCCGGCGGTGGCGGTAGAAACCGCCAACAGAGGAGCGGTCCGGACGGCCAAATAATGATCCAAACAAAACACACGCACCCCACTAACCACCCAGAAAGAAGGAAAGAAGTCCCGCCGCCGATAACAGAGTCCGCCCACATGATGTCGGAAAGGCCCAACCCGCCCATCAAATTATGAACCACCATTCTGCCGCCAGTTCCGGGGCGGAAACCACCGCCACACAAAGTCAGGCTGAAATGAACCAAATATAAGGAAACACTCACCGGAGTTCAACAGAACGTGCAGCGGCAGCCATGAACAGAGAGCTGCTGATCATGCCAGCTCTGCTCCTTGCCATATACCTACATGACCGAGACCGCCCACGAAGATGATGACGATAAGTACCGCAACCTACGACACAAGGGAGGAAAGGCCACAGTTACATACCCACCCACCCCACCCACACTGCAACGCCCCCCAACCCATCCCAGCAGCACAAGTCAGACACCCCACACCAAGAGGTACGTACCCGACCGAAGGCCACTGCAACTTGAACATAGTACATACAATAGCCCCACACCCATAAAAAAAGTAAAACAAACACCAGGGTGTAACTGCATGCAGCCCAAACACAGGCCACACAGAAACTTGAATTATTAGCTCACTGAGCCAAACAGTGCTAACAGGGCCAATGGCCAGTCCATAAAATGTACATTGTCCTGGGCCACAAATGGCCACACCTGACTCCCACAAGTGCTGGGTACTCCACAGAATGGGGCACCATATGGGGATCCAGGCACCTCACGGAAGGGGGGCAGGGGGGACCGGGGTGGGGATTTTCGACGGGGTGTGACTTTGACTTTCTTGTGGAGGTTGGAGGGGGGTGGGCTTCTCCTTTGAAGGGGGGTGGGGGGTGTTTGGCTCAGGTGGAGCTTGATGGCCTAGGCTGTGACTGGGCCTTCTTCTTCACGGGGGAAGGTGCACAGGAATGGGAAGGCTGGACCGGGGTGGGCAGTGATGTGGAAGGAATGAAAAGGGCAAAGAGGTGGGCACGTTTGGGGACAAGATGGGGTGGGCCAGTGGGTTGGAAGATGTCAGCACGGGAGAGGAAATGTTTTTGGGGAGCAATTGGGGTGGGCATGGATGAGGGCGTGGGAGTGGAGGCAGAGGGAGTTGATGTATGGGGTGTATGTGTGTGTGTAGTGGGTGCAAGTCACTGCTCAGTAGCTGTGGTGTGGTGGATGTCTGATGGGTGGGTGTCTTGGTGCGTTTGTGTGTTTTGGGAGGTGGGGTGGACACAGTGGGAGAAGACAGACAGCTAGTGTGGATGTATGTTGGGTGGGTGTCTGCAAATCTGGTGAGTGTGCTGTATGTGTCAACTACAGTAGAGGTGGTGAGTGCAGGTGTGGTATATGGGGTGCATGTATGGCTGTCTGCTATTGTGGTAAGTGCAGGAAGATGAGCAGTAACAGTGAGTGAAGGTGCAGTGCATGAGGGTGTGGATGTAGAGGGGACAGACAGGGAGGCGGAAGAGGTGGGCACACTGGGGGAAGTGGACGTCGTTGTGTGTGCAGGTGTCTGTTGGATGTGTGAATGCTTGTGGTGGGAGGTGTAGTGCTTGTGTTTTGAAGTGTGCTTGTGTGTTGATGTGCCTGTAAGCGGGTCTGATTGTGTGCTTTGGACAGGTGATGGGAGTGGGGTGCTGGAAGGGGTAGAGGAGGTTGGAGGGAGGATAGAATGGCCTGGGAAACTGGCTGCCGTCCGAGAGGAGGCCAGAGCCTGAAAAGATCTCTGTAGGGCAGACAAGGAACCGTGAATGCCATCCAGATAGGCATTGGTCTGCTGTACATCTGATGCCAGACCCTGGATGGCATTGACAATGGTTGTCTGCCCTACAGAGATGGTTCTCAGGAGCTCAATAGCCTCCTCTGTGAGGGCAGCAGGGCTGACTGGGGCAGGGGAGGAGGTGCCTGGGGCGAAGGAGACGCCCACCTTTCTGGGTGGGCGGGCACGGGCAACTCAGTGGGGAGCAGAAGGGAGGGCGGTGATGGTATGGGTTGTGGCGGAAGATCTCATGGTAGTGGTGTGTGCACTAGGGTCTGCCACCGCCGGAGGACCCTCATCGGAGGAGGTCTCAGAGTCACTACCTCCTGTGGTAGCAGCCTCCCCAGTGGAAGTCCCCTCGCCCTCCTACCCACTGTTCCCCTGGGCGTCCGTTGTCTCTGCCTCGGAGGATCTATGGGCCGCTGCCTCCCCACTTGCCAGTGCCTCATCTCCCTCACCTGATGTTGATGCTGTACCAAACCAACACAAGAGAACAGGGATGGGGAGACAAAACAGGAGAGACACATGTAAATAGCTGAATGCTGATACACAATGGCCAGACATACACCCCCCAGCAAAGACACCCAACAGGCAGCACCGTGCACTATGTCCATGGCCATGCCCGTGACTACTGACCAGAATACTGATCTACAACCATCCCCTGAAATACTTTTGGAGCTGAGGTAGGTGAAACCTGACAGGGACACCCCTACACCCTTTGGGGAACATACAGTACTGTAGATGGACACCAGTCAAATTCCCTAATCAGCATGAGCCCTATCGCACACACAGTCATCCTTCCAGACTGAAGTACGGTCAGTGAGTACTCACCCCCTTATGACTGCTGTGCAGCCTTCAAGCTCCCATCCAGATCTGGGTATGCCACCGCCAGGATCTGTCGTATGAGGGGGGTCAGTGACCGACGGGCACCCCTTCCACGTTGGGAGGACTTCTCCAGCTGGGCCTCAGTGATCTTTCAAGCCCAGCGCCGCAGGTCCGCCCACCTCTTTTGACAGTGGGTGCTCCGCCGGTTGTAGACCCCCAGGGTCCATCCCTCCCTGGCGATGGCATGCCAATGTGCCCTCTTCTGGTGGGCGCTGACCTAGAAGGGTGACACAGAAATGGAACACAGAGGTCAGGCACTTGCATGATAGGAACAGCTGGCAGATTGTCCAAAATAGGACTGACAGTACTCTCAGACATGCAGGACTGTGACATGCAGCATTCCATACACCATGGCCCATCCAGGCTCAGAGAAGCACACATAGGTGCAATCCACACCATCCATTACTCACACAGTGCCCCCTAAACCCAGACTCACCTGTACCTCTGGCCGTCCGTACAATCTGCCGTACAGGGGCAAGACCCCTTCCAGTAGCTTCTCCAGTTCTTCCTGGGTGAAGGCCGGGGCCCTTTCCCCTGCACCACGTGGAACAACCATAGCCAGAGGCAGACAACAGCAGTACACAGAGTGGAGTACCTGTCCGCACAAGATCATGGAGTGAAGTGATCAAACGATGACGAACGCGCGTATGTTCCGTGGCGGTATGCACTGTCACCGCCGGCGGCGATCATGATGCGCCAGGATTCCCCATTGGCATCCATGTTAGCCAATGAGGGTGCGAACAGTGGTCAACACCGCCGTACGCTGTGATGTTAACGGCTAGCAGTATTAGGTCACTTCCACAACGAAGGGGCAGAACTACAGTGGGCAGACATTTTGCCATCACCTAAGCATCTTGAAATTCCCACTACTCACAATGCAGGGCCTACTAGCCACATGAAGCACCTAGGCCTCTATCCATTCCGTATAGTAGCACACTAGAATTACTCTATTTACTACTAGTGATATACATGTACATCTGTCAGGTAGCAGTTATTGTACAGACACTACTATGAACAATGCAGTTCATGTATTTAGCAAATGTTGCCTATGTATGTGTGCACATCACTCCTTTTTGTAACCCCTCGTAGGTACCGACCCTTGTGGAGAGGAAGGGCACCATCGGTGTACAGACCACTTGGGGACCATGGTGGAGCGTCAGATCATTATCACTTACAGACTAACACGTGCAACTATTCAGGACTTATGTGCATTACTGGATCCTGCACTGACTCCCGGAAATCGTAATCAGCATGCCATTCCAAATGAGGTGCAGGTGCTCTCTGCACTTCATTTCCTAGCCAAAGTGGGAATGGGTGCTGGTTTCTCACAGCCAATGTTCAGCCAGTTACTGACAAGATTTCTGAATGCATTTGTACAACATCTGCAATCCTATGTTGCGATTCCCCCAAAGTGCTGACCTCCCTGCCATCAAGTCTGACTTCTATGTCTTTGCAAACATTCCCCATGTCATAGGTGCCATCGATGGCACACACATACCCATCATTCCCCCAACAGTGAGTGAACAAGTGCACAGAAACAGAAAGAACTTTCACTCCATGAACATCCAATTGGTATGTACTGCAGACCAGTACATTTCCCATGTGAATGCCATGTTTCCGGGTTCAGTCCATGATTTATTTGTGTTTGAGAACAGTTGTGTGCCACAGAAGATGGAACAACTACAAGAGGACAGAGGGTGGATCGTAGGTAAATTTGCCTGTCACTAATTGACACATTGCAGAAAACCAGCCTGTCTGACTAAGAAACATTACAATGAACACTCTGTTGTGAACCATTTTCTAGGTGATTCTGGATATCCAAACTTGTGTTGGCTCCTGACACCAGTGAGGAATCCCAGGACGGATGCAGAGGGGAAATACAGTGAGGCCCATTGACATACTAGGAGGGTGATAGAGCGTACTATAGGTCTCCTGAAGGCTGATAGGAGTCTACATATCTCTGGGGGTTCCCTGGCCTATGGGCCTGATAAGGTGCTTAGAATAGTGGTGGCCTGCTGCATGCTGCACAAGGTGGCAGTGAGACATGCTATCCCCCTTTTGGAGGGTGCAATAGGTCCTGATCAGCTACCCCAGAGAGGTGAGGAGAGTGATGGTGAGGATGAGGAAGGGGAAGATGTCCATTACAGGAACCAACTGATGCAACTCTACTTCCAATAACTGCGTGGGACTTAAGCCTGCCATTGGGGTTAGTGACTGATACTGTGAGTGTGCTCTGTCATATAGGGGGGATTAGTCATGATAGGCGATACATGGACCACTTCTGCATGGTACTGACAGACAATATATGCATTCCCTCCTTGCCTAACTTAATACACACAGTACCACCATCAAGCACAAATTGACAATAAAGTTGTTCTCTGCCAATTACATCCATACTCCACTTTGTTCAACATTGAAGACAGGGGACAGTGTTACAGGTGTGAAATGTGTTTTATTGGTAGAACAGAGTGAATTGTGCTATATACAGTGGTGGGAGTCGTAAGGGTTGGGTGTCCTCAAAACCTACTTGGTGGCAGCCCTGTTGGATCTCTTAGATGGGTCCATTTTGTAGAATTGTACTTCAATTTGCCCTCAGCTAAGTGTTGTTGGTGAATGGGTGGGATGGTTGCTTTGCATTAGCTGCAGTGTCAATTGTTGGAGGGGGGCTTGTTCTTAGCTGGGTTTCCAGTGCCATATCATGACCTAAGACTACATTTGGGCACCTTCTGTGGAACTTCTTGGTGTGGCATAGTTGGCCCTTGTGATTTCTGGGAGGGTATTTCCTGTGCTGTTTCTGCTGCTTGGGTCATCTGGTGCTGGTTGTGCAGGGCTGTTGTGGGGGCCTGTTTGCTTACCAACTGCAGCAGTGCTCCAGCAATGGTGGCCATTGTGGCATCGTGCTCTTTCCACTGCTCCATGGCCTGTTGGTTTTGTTCCAGCTGCATCCTCTGACTTTGCTCCAGGGTGGACACAATCTGTGCCAACCTGTCTTGGGTATGTTGGTAGGCCCCCAATTCCTCTGCAATAAAGTCCTGGGCTGCTGCATCCATCCGGTGCCCTACCCCCTGACCCACTGGGACACTTGCCCTAGCCCCCTGTGCCTGTGTCCCCTGCACAGGTCTTGACGTGCCACTTGTACTGGGGCTCTCACCTTCCTGCATGTTGGGAGTGGGAGACTGTGGCCTCTGTATCTGTGTTCCACCATTCTGTGCCCTGGGTACACTGGTGTGGGTAAGCCTCACCTGGCCTGCTGGTCTTGACTGGGTGTTAGGGGTGATAGTGGTTTCCTGGGTGTGGCTTCTGCATGGTAAGAATGCAGGACTGTGTGAGGGGCATGCCTGCTCATCAGTGTCCAGGGATCCTTCACCAAGGTCTTGTGATGTGCCTCTCTCTCCCTGGAGTGCTGTGGCGCTCCTTATCGCCTCCATTAGGCTTGCATGGGTGGTGGTGCCTGTTGGGGGACATAGACATGTCTGTTACATATGCCTGAAGGTTTGAGTTGTACAGAACAGGGATATTTTGTGCTGGTGCTACTTTCAGTGGACTTCCAGGGTGCCTTTGTGAGGTGGACATTGCATATAGTGGCAGTGGTGGGGTTGTATTGTGGTTGGGGGTATTATTCCATCGTGGGTACGTACAGGGGTGGGTGGCTGTGCACAGCGGGAGTGATGTGGGCCTGTTAGTGGGTTGTAGGTGATCGCGGGTGGTGGATGTGGTGGGTAATGGCTTGGTGGGGTGTAGGTCGAGGTGGGTGTGGGTGGGGTGGTGCATGCATTGCAGATGTGTTGTACATGGGGTAATTTTAGATGATTTACCCGAGTCCATTCCTCCAGTGAGTCCAGTGAGTCCCTCTGGGTGCAGGATGGAGAGGACCTTCTCCTCCCAGTCAGTGTAGTCGGGTGGTGTTGGTGGCGGTCCTCCCCCAGTCTTGTGCACTGCGATGTGGTGCCTAGATGCCATGGGCCTGACCTTCCCCAGCAGGTCGTTCCATCTCTTCCAGATATCGTCCCTTGTGCGTGGATGGTGTCCCACTGCATTCACCCTGTTCACAATGGTCTGCCACAGCTCCAATTTCAGCGCAATGCGTGTGTGCTGCACCGCAGACCTGAATATTTGTGGCTCCACCATGGTCATTAGCTCCCTTTCGGTGAACCGTGGATTTTTAGGGAGGGACATGCTGAGTGTGGTGGATGGCGTTGGAACTGGGGACGGGGTATGGGTGCTCCTGTGTGGGTCGATATGCGTGTCCTGCATGCTGGCATTCGCTGTCTGGCTCTGGTGCTCTCCGTCTTCTGGTCTTGGTTTCGTTGCAAGGGATTGTGGGGTGTGTCTGGGGGTGTTTTATGGGGTTCTGGATGTGTGTGAGGTGTGTGGGTGATACGCCTAACCAATTTGGGCACTTGTTACTGTTGTGGCCACTTGCCACCCGTGGCGTTCGCAGCCGCCAATGGTCGTCTGGCTCCACTGTCCGCTGAGGTGATTTGTGCATCATTATATGGAGAGCTGGATGTGGGTGTGCTTGAAGTTGGCGGGGTGGGGTGGGCCGGATTCCTGCCAACAGGGTCCTGGCGGGGAGTGGTGGTCTGGGAATTTTTGGCAGGGTTGGGCTTTTCGATCATTATATGGAGGGTTTCCATTCGCAGCCAATGGTGGGATTCTGTTCACCGCCGCCAAGTTCATAATGACCGCCTATGTGTCTGGCAGAAACATAAGCTTCACCGGCCTGTTTGTGCTGCCTCAAGACTGTGGCAGTCTGTGCTGCCTGCCAGTATCGGAGGGACTGCGGCAGTCTTTGCACCATAGGGCATCATGACTGGTAATATGGAGGTCGGACTGCTAACGCCGCCATGGCAGCCAACGGACCGCCAAATTTTTAATGAGGCCCTTAGTTTCTGGCAGCATGTTGTTTTATAATAAAACATGTTGTTGTTCTGACGTGATAATGCATCTTTTATGTGTAAAGTAGATATTTTACTCTTTGGACCGGCAATACACGTAAACAATCATGTACAGCCTAATACAACCTTGGGTGGAGCACAAGATTAAGGTCCTCATGACAACATTGGTGGTAAATGCCACATAACGCCGTGCTGATGGCTGCCAACATACCGTGACCGCTGCGGTATACCGTTATGGGTATTATGACCCACACAGAGAAATCCGCCACTATGCAGACACCCACACAAGTCCGCCAGCCCAAAGTTCAGTGAAAAACTGTCGGTACCAAAACCCACACCGTTACGCCAACAGAAATACGCCCATAGCATCATGACCCTCGAATCACCGCGGGGGACATTCAACCGCAGTAAACCATTGGCGAAACACTCCTCCATTCTCAAAGTACGCACACTAACAAAACTGCACCACATTGGACAATTCAAACTACACACACATACACACACCACACCCACACACCCAATCCAATATAAAACCCGCATCCACAATTCCCAAAACCCCTTACAACGAAAAAAATATTGCCAACTTAGAGAGAGAGACAAGCCAGGAGCACCCACTGAATCTGAGCCATATTACACTATCACCCATACACCATCCACATACCTCACAGCACACACCCAACACATCACCCAACACACCCTCACACACACCACTCACACTACACCCAGGGCACCACAAAGACACCCCAGGTTCTCTGAGGAGGAGCTAAGGGTGATGGTGGAGGAAATCATCCAGGGAGAGCCACAGCTATTCGGATCACAGGTGCAGCAGACGTCCATTGCTAGGAAGATGGAGCTATGGTGGAGAGTCGTGAACAGGGTCAACGCTGTGGGACAGCACCCCAGACCTACAGGGAAAGGTGCGTTCTGCGGTAGCAAGACACCAGGTAGCAGTACAGAGGACTGGCGGTGGACCCCCACCTCCTCCCCAACAACTAACAACATGGGAGGAGCAAGTCTTGGCGATCTTGCATCTTGAGGGCCTGGCAGGAGTAGCAAGAGAACTGCACACTGATAAGTCAAATCTTTACTACTGTATCCCCCACCCTACCTGCATGCCATCACAAATTCCTACCCCTACCCTCACCCCCATCACTCCACCACCTCACATATACCCCACCATCACAACCCACCCATCCCAATACCAAGCCCTGCATGCAACACCAATGCATGGACACCCATCACAGACCTGCATGGACACCCATCACTACAGAATGCACACTAGTGACAATCACTTGGCCAAACCAAACACAACTCAAAAAGCCAAAGCTGCCTTGCTAATAACAATCATAGAGGGAAACATATCCATGCATAAGATGGCACACACAGATACAATAACACAGCATTTACATCCCCACAGGACCCCCACTCAATGTCACTGGAGAGGAAGTGCCAGCCACATCCAGTCCCACCACAGAAGATGCCCACAGTGATGACAGCAGCTCTGCATGCCTGGATCATGATGACCAACCTGGCCTATCAGGGACCTCTGGACAGTCGTGACCCTGCCACAGTCCCAAACCACCACAGAGCCTCCCCCCACAGGAAACACCAGCACAGCACCCACCCAGCGCGCCCATACCTCTGTCCCCAGGACACGTCAATCAGCAGTGTGTCCAACACTACAGGGACCCCAGGCAACCCCACAAACAGAGGACGATCAGGGACCTGGGATCAGTGGCAGTGGGCACACGGTTCAGGGGAAAGAGGCACAGGACAACAGGGAAGCTGGGAGGACTGCTGTGCAACGGGGAAGGACAGGCCCATGGAACCCACTGTCCACAAGGCACTTGCAGGGATCCTGTGAGCATACCACCATGGGCCAGATACTGTACAAGTTGCAGGAGACCCAGCAGCTGCAGGAGGGACAGTACCTGGGGATCAGGGAGGACCTGAAAGACATCCACACCAACCTGGTCACCATTGCAGGGGTGCTGGCAGACATGGCCAAAACCATGAGGGAGGCAGTGGCACACCAACGGTCCCCTGACACTAACCACAATGAAGAACAGCCCTCCTCCTCCGCTGGCGCTAGTGGACAGGAGGCCCCGCCACAGGACCAACAGGACACCAGCACCCCACCCCCTGCAGAAGGAGAACCACCACACAAATGGTCCCTGCGATCCAGGAAGAAACCAGAGAACATTGCCAAGACCCCCACCAGGAAATAAGACTCTCCTGATTGTCACCCTTGTGTCCCACTCTGTCACCCTGTCCACCTTGAACTGTCATTGCTCCCCTTCCTATGCCCCCTTGGACAATGCACCTGTGATACAAATAGCCTGGACTCTACCCTGGACTTTCCTCCATCAGCAACCCAGCCCATTGCAATACCCCCTGCACTCATTAGCCCCTAAATAAACACCCTTTGAACAAATTCAAGTATGGAGTCTGTGGATTATATGACACATGTATTAGTTTCACAAACTGTAAACATTGCGGGGCATATTTATACTCTGTTTGCGCCGGATTTGCGTCGTTTTTTTAAATGCAAATCCGACACAAAACTAACTCCATATTTATACTTTGGCGTTAGACCCGTCTAGCGCCAAAGATCTTGGAGTTTGCGTCATTTTTTAGCGTGGACACCTTCCTTGCGTTAATGATATGCAAGGTAGGCGTTCCCATCTAAAAAATGACTCCGAGGCATGTGCGCCGTATTTACACTCCCGGGCAAAAATGACGCCCGGGAGTGGGCGGGTCAAAAAAAATGACATCCAGCCGCTTTAGCGTAATTTTTTAACGCCTGGTCAGGGCAGGCGTTAAGGGACCTGTGGGCTCGGAAGGAGCCCAGAGATGACCTCCCATGCCCCCAGGGACACCCCCTGCCACCCTTGCCCACCCCAGGAGGACGCCAAGGATGGAGGGACCCATCCCAGGGAACTTAAGGTAAGTTCAGGTAAGTTTTTTTTTTTGTTTTTTTTTGTGGCATAGGGGGGCCTGATTTGTGCCCCCCTACATGCCACTATGCCCAATGACCATGCCCAGGGGATATAAGTCCCCTGGGCATGGCCATTGGGCAAGGGGGCATGACTCCTGTCTTTGCTAAGACCGGAGTCATTTCAATGGGGGTTGGGAGTCAAAAATAATGGCTCTAATCGGGTTGAGGCGAAAATTTTGCCTCAGCCTGACTTGCCCCATTTTTGGACGCCCAAGCTCCATTTTCCCCTACGCCGGCGCTGCCTGGTGTAAGTCATTTTTTTTTACGCACACCAGGCAGCTCGCCGGCTAACGTCATTCCATAAATAAGGCGCCCGCATGGCGCTTTGGAATGGCGTTAGCCGGCGTTAAATTTTTTGACGCACAACTGCGTTGGCGCAGTTGTGCGCCAAAAAGTATAAATACGGCCCTGCATTTCTAATCTACTGTAATATTAACATAGATAAAACCTGTAGTGGGCTGCAGTAAACACACCAGGAGCCAGAGTGGGGCACAGAGATCTGAAAATAGAGATGCCGAAGGGTACAGTAAGTGGCAATAGAAATAGGGAAATCAGGCTGCCATGTTCAATGTCAAACACAAAACTGCAATGGAAGGTGAAGTTGCAGTGTGTTACCTGTGTGTCACTGGAAGTAATGTTGAATGAGTGTACTTCTGTTGTCTACATCTTCTTCCTCTGCCTCCTCTTCGTCACTGTCCACAGGCTCCACCGCTGCCACACGACCTCATCCTCCTGCAGAAAAAGCACCTGGCATCTCAAGGCTAGGTTGTGCAACATGCAACGTTGATCTGGCACATCTTCTTGGGTGAGTGGTACAGGGATCTGCCTGAAGGCACCGGAATCTGGCCTTCAGCAGGCCAGAGGTTCTCTCAATTATCCTCCTTGTTCTCTCATGTGCCTCATTGTAACATTCCTCTGCACTTGTGCTGGCATTCCTCACTGGGGTCAGTAGAAATGAGAGGTTGGGTTAACCAGAGTCACCTGTAAATATCGAGGGATACCTGTAAGCCACACACTCACCCTTAGGGCGAAACCCACACCCATATACCTACATCAACTGGCTGGGAACCATGGGCTCACATATTAGCCACACCTGGTGCCTCTGGAGTTGAGACATCACATATGGAATGCTGCTATTCCTCAAGATAAAGGCATCATGCACAGAGCCAGGATACTCGGCATTCACATGGAGATGTACTGGTCTGCCAAACACACCATCTGCACACTCAGAGAGTGAAAGCCTTTTCTATTCCTGAACACTTGTTCATTTCTCCGGGGGGGGACAAATGTAATATGTGTACCATGAATGACACCAATGATGTTGGGGATATGTCCCAGGGCATAAAAGTCAGCCTTCACTGTGGCCAAATCCTCCACCTGGGGGAAAATGATGTAGCTGCGCATGTGTTTCAGCAGGGCAGACAACACTCTGGTCAGCATGTTGGAGAACATTGGCTGAGACATCCCTGATCCCATGGCCACTGTCGCTTGGAAGGAACCACTTGCCCGGAAATGGAGCACTGACGGGACCTACACTAGAGGGGGGATACTTGTGGGGTGGGGGATAGCTGAAACCAGGTCTGGCTATAATTGGGCACAAGGTTCTTGTAGTGTGGCCCTATCAAGTCTGTAGGTCAGGGTAATGTGCCTGTCCTCCATTGTCTCCAGGTCCACCAGAGGTCTGTACACAGGGGTGTCTCCATCTCCTATTCATCCTCAGCGGTTGAACTCTAGGGTGAAAAACGGTGAGCAGAGGGTCATATTCACACATATGTGAAAATAAAAATGCATTTCTTCCTTCCAGAAACAGTATGCAAATTCGAGAGTCAGTTGATGTGCCAATGTCTGCTGTGACGCAGTTAGGTGCCATGGCCTGTGCCCCCCTGAAATTGCGGCTGCCTGACCTGTGAGGTGTAAATGAAGTAATTCCGCTGGCGTTGTGTGCCGATGCGGACGGCGGTCGATGACTGCCTCACAACTTTGCATTGGTCATTATTGGGCCATATGGGTTCCAAGAGCCAATGGCGATGTACGTCGGCAGTGACGGTACGCACCGCCGCGGACGTGACTGCAGTTTCCTATCTATTCACTCACTTGCTACCTGACCTTCAACAGGAGAGGACCTACACTGCAAGTGCTGCTGTGACCTGTGTCTAGAAGCCACAATGTCCTGAGTGTCTGAAGAAAGGGCCCCTGCCTTCACTTCGGAGGAGTTGGTGGATGGGGGGGTACTACCCCAGTACATTTTACTCTATGGTCCTCCAGACAAACAGGTGAGTACACTGTGAGTATGATGCGTGGACCATTAACGTATGGATTGCTGTGTGTGTAAGCATTGTGTAGGGGGGACTGAGGGGTCGTGGGCAGAGTGCTGCATGTCTGGTGGTCAATGTCTGTGCGTAAGGGGATGGGAGGTATATTTTGGGCTATGAGTGTAACAGTCTGGAAGGTATGACTAATCCCTTTTTCTATGCATGTATTTCTGCTGGTCAGCACCCATCAGAAAAAGGGTATTTGGCGTGCCATCACCGAGGAGGTGCTGACCCTGGGGGTCTTTGACAGGCGGAGCACCCACTGCCGCAAACAGTGGGAGGACCTGTGCCGCTGGACAAGGAAGACAGCTGAGTCCCAGCAGGGGCTGACCTCCCAACGAGGAAGGGGTGCCCATCATACCCTGACCCCACTGATGTTCCGCATCCTGGCGATGGCCTATCTGGAGTTGGATGGGCGCTTGAAGGTATCATAGCAGCCACAAGGGGGTGAGTACAGATTCAGAATCATGATTTTGTGCATGTTAAGGTTTTACGTGGGTGGGGGATGTGGGCTGCGGGTGCCCCTAGGCCAGGGCGTACATAGCAGGTTAGGTCCCTTGATGGGCAGGCTCTGAAGCACTCCAAACCCAATAGTGTTAGTGGGCAGCTACTACTGGGCAGGGTCCTGTGGCTTTCAGGAGTGCAGCTAATGGCATTAGGCAATGTACCCCATGGGCTAGTGACTAGCTTTGTAACTGGTAGTGCCTGGCCTAGTGCATAGGGCTGATCCCTGTGTGTTGTGTACACCAACGGTAATGTTGTTACTGGCATTGACCAAGTGTATCCTCTGTCTCCCCCCCTTCTTGTTTTGTCACCCTGTCTTTTTGTGCATTAGCATCGTCTGGCAGAGGAGCAGAGGCACCAGTGATGGAGGGAGCTGCATCCCACATGGGCCTGGAGGCCGAATCCACCAACGGTGAGGCCACCAGTGGGACGGAGGGCAAGGGGAGCACCATGACAGAGACAGGAGGGGACACTACCGACAGCGAATCCTCCTGCGATGGAAGCTCCCTGGCGGCGGCGAACACCTCTGTGCCCACTCCAACAATAGGTACAGCTGCCATCCCCGTACCAGCAGCGCCCTCCTAGCAGCCCCTCAGTGTGTTTCCCGTGCCTGCTCACCCAGGAGGGTGGGCATCTCCTTTGCCCAAGGCACCTCAGGCCCTGCCCCAGTCAGCCCTGCTGCCCTCAGTGAGGCTATTGACCTCCTGAGATCTCTCACTCTTGGGCAGTCAACCATACTGAATGCCATCCAGGGTGTTGCAGGGTATTTCCAACAAATAAATACATACCTGGAGGGCATTCACTGTCGTGTGGCGGCCCAACAGAGAGCATTCAAGGCTCTGGTCTCCGCACTGATGGCAGCCATTGTCCCTGTCTCCAGCCTCCCCCCTCCAACTTCCTCTATCCAGTCCCAATCCCCTCATCCCCAGCCTATCCCAAGCACACCTTCAGACCACCAATCACCCAAATCAACACACAGAATTGGCTCAGGCAAACACAAGCACCACACTTCATCTCACAGGCACTCACACACGCACCATCCCCATACAGACACACTAACATCCACTGCCTCCACTGTGTCCCCCTCCTCCTCCATGTCCACCACCCTCCCAGTAGCGTCTCCACTCACACCTGCATGCACTACATCCTCATCCACTACCTCCATCACCAACACGCCTATCACTACACGCCCCTCACTGGCAGTCACCACCCACACATCCATGCACACATCTCCTGTGTCCTCTCCCACTGTGTCTGTGACCCCTCCTCCCAAAGTACACAAACGCAAGCACACACCCACCCATCAGCCATCCACCTCACAAAAGCATCCAGCTCATGCTCCTGCACCCAAACACAGCAGTCTGACACCCACTCCCTCTTCCTCCACTCCCAAACCCTCATCCTCTTCCCTCCCCAGTGTCCCTAAGAAGCTTTTCATCGCCAACACTGACCTCTTCCCTACCGCTCCCCCCGTCCTTCACCTCAGGCCAGGTTGGCCAGAACCCAGCCCAGCACCTCAGCCACCCAGTCCACAGCCGCTGTGGTTTCTGCAGCTCTGAGAGGCTCCAAGAAGCCACCAGTCAGCCCAACCAGTGTGCCACCAACACCTGCCAAGGCCAAGAAGGGTCCGCCACCTGGCAAGGGCAAGAAGGGGAAAGCATGCAGCAAGGGGAGGGAGGCACAACCAGCCAGCAAGGCCAAGTCAAAGACTCCAGCTGGCAGAAGCAAGGAGGCACCACCATCTGCCAAGGGCAGGGAGGGGCACAGAACACCAGCCATGGCACTTCAGCCATCCGAGTCTGCAGGTGAAGGCCTGGAGGCTACCACCACAACCACCAGTATCGCCACCTGCACTGCGGCCAGCACTACCACCTGCACCACCACCTGCACCGCAGCCAGCATCACCACCTGCCCTGCCGCAAGTAGCACCAGTTCCAGCAGCAGCAGCCCCAGTGGGCAGCCATCTAAGGCTGCGGGTGAAGACCTGGAGGCTACCACCACAACCGCCAGCACCGCCACCTGCACTGCGGCCAGCACCACCACCTGCACCGCGGCCAGCACCACCACCTGCACCGCGGCCAGCACCGCCACCTGCCCCGCCGCAAGCAGCACCACTGCCAGCAGCAGCAGCCCCAGTGGGCAGCTGTCCGAGGCTGCAGGTGAAGGCCTGGAGGCTACCACCACAACCGCCAGCACCACCACCTGCAGTGCACCTGTGATTCACTGAGCAGCCATCACCGCCAGAGAGCAGTGTGTAGTGGTGACTACATGGGCTGCAGTGCATCCTGGCCCCTGCAAAAGCTGTCATTGTGACACCCAGGTGAGAGACTGTGACCTTGATCTCCTAAACATCTGCAACACAGGTCGTAATGCCCCCTCCAGAACCAGTGGAAGAAGGCATCCACTCAGCCCCTCCTTGCCAGGATGAAGCACACTGGGCACAAGCCCCCTCCACAACCAGTGGAAGAAGCCATCCACTCAGCCCCTCCTTGCCAGAATGAAGCACACTGGGCACAAAGCCCCCACCAGAACCAGTGGAAGAAGCCATTCACTTGAGAGACTGTGGCCTTGCACTCCACAGGACCAAGAAGTGGGCATGGAGCCTCCTCCAGGAACAGTGGCGTTGTACCATCTTCTGACTGAGGTGCCCCCCATTCCCCATCCCCCTGAGGTGCCTGTGTGTTTTCGACTTGATGTCCCTGCAGTGTTCTTTCTGTATTGAGGCAGGAGTCAAGTGTGGCCTTGACCTATGTGTTTTGGCCCAGTGGGCCACGGACAATTTATGAGTGGGCATTGTCTCGCCTTTTGTATATATTGTATATATTGTACATACTGTTTTTTCTTTATGAACGTATTCCTAAGTATTACTAATATTACACTAATTTGACTCCATTCGTTTTGTCCTTGCGTTATTCCTGAGGGTTACAGGGTGTATATGTAATGTTGTTGCATGTATTTGTTTGTATAGTATTGTGAGTGAGGGTGGAGGTGTTGCGTGTGTGTGTCACTCTCTTTTTCCTTCCCCCTCCTTTGTGGGCTAGGTGCAGTACTCACCGTGGTCATCGTCACCAACGTTCATGTTCCTGGTGTTTAAGAAGATGCACCAGCATGGGGAACACCTGCAGCTCGGGCTCCATGGCATCCTGGTTCTTACTTGAGTGTCGAGAGGTGAGTAGTTTCCCTTCAGAGTACTGTTTCCACAGTGCTTTTGATGGCGTTGGTACCGCTCCGGAAAAGCTGGCAGATGGGCAGGTTGTAAAGGAGTGGGCGGTACATTGTCTTCCGCCTGGCTGTTGGCGGTTACAACCGCAGTATTTGTTGCTACCGCTGTGGCGGTCAGAGTGTTAAAGTGGCTGTATGTGTTGGCGGTTTCTGCCGTGGTCATGATTCAATTTTTTTTACCGCCGACCTGTTGGCGGTGTTACCACCACATTAACACCGACTGCCAGGGTTGTAATGAGGGCCTAAATGTCATGCAAAAGAACTAATTGCAAATTCTACGAGGAAGGGCAGTTGATACAAATAATAAAACACCACCTCTAAAATGAAGCTTTAGCTAAAATAATAAAAAAGAATACATGAAATGAAGTAGGTAAAAGGGCACAGGCCACAGGCCTAGAGCTAAAACATATGTGCACATGCAAACCACTAAAACAACACCATGACACTGTCCCATTGTCGGGTCAAAAGTGCAGAGGTCTATTTTTAAAACCCTATGTAAAATCACTATTCCTACACTAATATTAAAAGCAGGCTAAATTGGCATAAAAGTAGATAAAATGTATATATTGACAAGCAGGACAAACCGAAGTCAGGGCAAATTAGAATGGTCAATTTAGAATTGAATCCAAAAATTGAAGCAAATTAAGGCCAAATGTCAACGTTCAACAATAACCATGATCTCGCAAAAAAATCACTAATGTCATCAATAGTGATGGAATCCAAGAAAGATCCCACTCCTGCAGGTGATAAGTTAACCAGCTCGTTGGCAAGAAAGAAAGTGAGCACTCAAGTCTCAGTCATAGGTACGGCATTCCTTGCATTGCCAGGTGTTATATCACAAGGATCCACTAGATTCATGAAGGGCGGCTCATAGGCAGCATCCCGCAGCAACCACATTCTCAGTAGGCACACCAGGCATTGAACCCTCAGTTAGAACACAATAAGACCTGCATCCAAAGAAGGTAAGCACTGCATAGCAAGACATACTTCGGGTGTGTGTTCGTTTGGGCACTACAAACAACAAAAGGTAGGCTGCATGCAATTCAAAATCTATCTGAATTACAACAGTTTGACTCGAGTTCTTCCAGGAGTAGTACTCCAAAGTACTGCATCATGTACTCATAACACAGTTGGGCAGGTAGAAACACCATTGTTTCTCTTTATTGTGATAGAGCAGCCACTGCAAATGAAAAAGAGCAAAAGCAGAATACCACCACTTAATGCCAAAGTTATTGATAATCCCCTAAAGGTACTCAGAAATAGTGAGTGTATGGCTAAAGGTATTACTTCAAAGGTACTTTGACCAAACCTCATGAATGTAACTATCACCTAGCCGCTCAAATCTCCCTATTAGAATGTGTTTCATGCACAGGGTAAACTGAAATGTTGAAATGGGTAGAAATGGGTAGATTGATTACCCCATGTATTAACCATACTGCTGATGACATTTCTGCCTCAGAAAAATGCTACTTTTCTAACTTTTAAATGTTAAGCATGACATAATTTGCTTCTGTCTTAGACATTATCTGTTGTTTTCATGTCAAACTGAATGCGGCAAATAACTTTTTGGAGTTAACGTGTTGTCAGGGCACTTGGCCATTTTTCAGAACTTGTAACGTTCAACCTAACTGCATGATGGACCTAGGTTGACTGTCCATAATGTAAAAATTACATAAAAATTTAGCCTTGTATTTAGTCTATATTTTCTGACTGAAGACTTAGGTGTTCTTTAACAGCTGTTAGTGTGGAATATTTCAACCATTGTTGGCATAGTTTGCCTATGCTATATGTGGTGATGATACCAGAATACTGTGATGTGATATAACGAGGGTCAGGACAGCTGGGTTTAAAATCCCTTATGGAGTTTGCAAAAAGCACATGGCAACCATTTGTATCCACTGGCTACAATAACCACCCATTGGGACCAGAATATGTTGTATTAAAGGTGATATTCTGGACCCACCCATTGAGCTAGTCTTCAGTGACATTTAAAATCCTTTGTCATTTTTCACATTTAGCTGAGGGAATTCTGGGCACATTTAGGGCCAGATATAGCAAAGGGTGTTTCCCATTCTGTGTCAATGGGAAAATGTGTTCGTACATATGGTCCTTAATTCCTTAAATTTGGCCAAGCCTAAAAACTTGTTTCTTCTACAGTCTCATTGACAAATATAATTTTCAATGGAATAAGGAATGCTCTAAATGAAGCTCCCCTACCATGTATTAACAATCTTTAGTTCCCCTCACACTTTTAACACATTCAACGTCAACCAATATTTAAAGCAATCTATAGCCAGCTGGGAAACAAAGGAATCAGAAAAAAAATATTTTGTGTCAGTTAACAAAATGTTTCACAATTCTGACGGTGGCAAGTTAAAAATGTAAGGCTCAGCATGCCCAGTAAAATACATAAACTTCTCTCTGTATGTTCTGAAACTCCCCACAGGCGGAGTCAGACAGTGTTCACATTGCGTGCAATTATAAACAATTCTCGAGGTGCTGGCTTTGTGCAGAAAATAAGATCCATAATGATGGTAACAGAACATTTCCCCATAATTTGTGGTTGTCATATAGACATCTTTACTTTTGAACACAGAGTAATATTAAAACTCAGAAAACATAAAATCAACAGTTTTTCAATCTTAGTCATCAGAAAAAAACCCTGGTGTTATGTCATCCATAGAAACTTTGATCATATATGGAAATTGAACCATTTCCATAGGGCTGAAGATATTGAGGTTTACTGATATCAACACAACAATTATCAACCTACAGAATTATCAAGGCTTTATTATTGCTAACATAAAAATATTGAGATGTATATAATAAAAAAAAAGTCACTAATATCGTACACTAAAGTATTGGTGACAAAAATATCTAATCTAACATGTATCGGAAACACAAATATCAGAAACAAAATTATCGTGTCTCATGACTAACCGTAGACTAGAAAGTAAGTAGCTGTTTAAAATATGAAAAACACAAAGGTGGTCATTACAACCCTGGCGGTCCATGTTAAAGCAGCGACCAACCACCAACAGGCCGGCGGTAAAAAAAAATGGAATCACGACTGTGGCGGAAACCGCCAACATAGACAGCCACTTTAACACTCCCATCTCCACAGAGGTACAAACAAACCCCACGGCGGTACCCGCCAACAGACAGGCGGAGGACAATGTACCGCCCACAGTATAACAACAGGCCAATCCGCCACCTTTTCCGGGATGGATTCATCGCGAAAAAAAACACGGTTGGAAACAGGACTTGGAAGGGAAAACGCTCACCTCTACACACCCTGGACGGAACTCCAGATACTCACTGCCTTTGTCTTCCTGCTCCTCTACCAGGAGCACGAACGCCGGCAGCGAAGACGACAGTGAGTACTGCACCTACGACACAGGTGGGAGGAGGGAAAAGAGAGTGACACACACACACGCAACACCCCCACCCCCACCCTCACCCACTACAACACACACATTAATACATCCCCCCCGGAAGAATGCAAAGACAAAAGGAAATGATTTGAACGTTTGTAATCTATTAAAATCCAGTACTCAAAAATATATATACACTATAACCAAATATATACACCAAGAATACAAGTCCAGGTATTGCACCATTAAAGTCTGTGGACCACTGGGCCCAAAATGCATGGGCGAGGCCGACACTCAATACCCGATCAAAACGGAGAGAACACTGCAGGGACATCAGATCGAAATACAACAAGCACCTCAGGGGAAAGGGAAGGGGGGCACCTCAGCCGGATGAGTGTACGATGCTAGATTCACGAGGGGGCTCCATGCCTACTGCTGTATCCTGGGGAGTGCAAAGCCACAGTCTCACAAGTCTCTCCAGTGGGTGGTTTGCCCACTGCTTTATCCTGGGGAGTGCAAAGCCTCAGTCTCTCATATTTCTCCAGTGGGTGGTTTGCCCACTGCTTTATCCTGGGGAGTGCAAAGCCACAGTCTCACAAGTCCCTCCAGTGGGTGGTTTGCCCACTGCTTTATCCTGGGGAGTGCAAAGCCACAGTCTCTCAAGTCTTTTCAGTGGGTGGTTTGCCCACTGCTTTATCCTGGAGAGTGCAAAGCCACAGTCTCACAAGTGTCTCCAGTGGGTGGTTTGCCCACTGCTTTATCCTGGGGAGTGCAAAGCCACAGTCTCACAAGTCTCTCCAGTGGGTGGTTTGCCCACTGCTTCATACTGGGGAGTGCAAAGCCACAGTCTCACAAGTCTCTCGAGTGGGTGGTTTGCCCACTGCATTGTCCTGGGGAGTGCCAAGCCACAGTCTCACAAGTCTCTCCAGTGGGTGGTTTGCCCACTGCATTATCCTGGGGAGTGCAAAGCCACAGTCTCACAAGTCTCTCCAGTGGGTGGTTTGCCCACTGCTGTATCCTGGGGAGTGCAAAGCCACAATCTCTCAAGTGGATAACAGTCTACACTGGTTCTGGAGGGGGCTTTGTGCCCAGAGTGCTTCAGCCTGCCAAGGACTGAGGTAGTGGATGCCTTTCTCCACTGGTTCTGGAGGGGGCTTTGTGCCCAGAGTGCTTCATCCCGCCAAGGACTGAAGTAGTGGATGTATCTCTCCACTGGTTCTGGAGGGGGCTTTGTGCTCAGAGTGCTTCATCCTGCCAAGGACTGAGGTAGTGGATGCCTTTCTCCACTGGTTCTGGAGGGGGCTTTGTACCCAGAGTGCTTCATCCTGCCAAGGTTTGACGTAGTGGATGCCTTTCTCCACTGGTTCTGGAGGGGGCTTGGTGCCCAGAGTGCTTCATCCTGCCAAGGACTGAGGTAGTGGATGTATCTCTCCACTGGTTCTGGAGGGGGCTTCATGCCCAGAGTGCTTTATCCTTCCAAGGACTGAGGTAGTGGATGCCTTTCTCCACTGGTTCTGGAGGGGGCTTGGTGCCCAGAGTGCTTCATCCTGCCAAGGACTGAGGTAGTGGATGTATCTCTCAACTGGTTCTGGAGTGGGCTTGGTGCCCAGAGTGCTTCATCCTGCTCGTGGTTGCCTCAGTAGCATAGGAGCGTTGAACACTCATTGGCCTGTGGTGCTTGTGGCGGCGGTGTCCTTGGCAGCGGTGCTTGTGGTGGCGGTGTCCTCTGAAGCGGTGCTTGTGGCAGCGGTGTCCTCTGAAGCGGTGCTAAGCGGTACTTGTGGCAGCGGTGTCCTCTGAAGCGGTGCTTGTGGCGGCGGTGTCCTCTGAAGCAGTGCTTGTGGCAGCGGTGTCCTTGGCAGCGGTGCTTGTGGCGGCGGTGTCCTCTGAAGCAGTGCTTGTGGCGGCGGTGTCCTTGGCAGGGGTGTTTGTGGCGGCGGTGACCCAAGGGTAGGTCGCTCCCCCTGCCGCTGCAGCTCCTCCAGGTTCCTGAGTTCCTGAGACCCACCTCACAGTAAGTACACCCCCCTCCCAGCCCCTCGCTCTGCCCCGCGCTACTCACCCTCTCTTCTGCTCCTGCTTCTTTTCTTCTTTTCTTCTTCTCTGTTCTTCTGTTCTTCCTCCTCGCTCCTCGTCTGTAATCTTCTTCTGTACTCTTCTTTCCCCCGTCTTCACTCTTCTTCTCTTCTTCCTCATCTTCTTCTGTGGTCTTCTGCCCTCTGTTCTTCGTTTTTCTGTATCTTCTTCTGTGTTCTTCTGTGTTCTTCTATGTTCTTCTGTGTTCTTCCGGTCTTCCTTTCTTCTCTCCTTCCGGTCTTCTGATCTTCCTTTCTTCTCTCCTTCCGGTCTTCTGTTCTTCTGTTCTTCTGTTCTTCTTGTCTTCTGTTCTTCTTGTCTTCGGCTCTTCTGCCTCCTCCGTCCTCTTCTCCCCGCGCCTGCCCTCCTGCTCCTGCCTCATCCCCCTCCCCCACTCGCATCCCCCTCTCTATCTCTCCTATCTAACCCGTTCACTATCTACCTCCCTCACTCCTCCTATCTACCTATCTCTCTATCTCTCTATCCCACTATCTAACTCCCTCACTCTCCACCTCCTCCTATCTTCCTATCTCTCTATCTATTTCCCTATCTATCGATTTCCCTATCTATTTTCTCTATCTATTTCTCTATCTCTCCCCCCTCCCTCACCCCCTCTATTACCTATCTTCCTATCCTCTCACTCTACCTCTCACCCTCACCCACCTCTACAACCCCCCCTCCCCTATCTTCTCAACCCTACTCCTATCTTTCTCCCTTATCTCCTAAACCTCCTAACACTCACCCCCCTCCACCCCTAAACCCCCCTCCCCCAGCTCTTCTCACTCTACCTGTCCCCCCCTCCCTCGTGCTTTCCCGCCGCGACCTCCTGCACGTCCCCGCCCCCCAGCTCTCATTCGCCCCCACCTGACCCCTCCCCCCCCTCCTACCTCATATGGCGGCCGCTGCGCGACAGTGGTAGCGACCCTTGACCCAAGGGTAGGTCGCTCCCCCTGCCACTGCAGCTCCTCCAGGTTCCTGAGTTCCTGAGACCCACCTCACAGTAAGTACCCCCCCCCTCCCAGCCCCTCGCTCTGCCCCGCTCTACTCACCCTCTCTCCTGCTCCTGCTTCTTTTCTTCTTTTCTTCTTCTCTGTTCTTCTGTTCTTCCTCCTCGCTCCTCGTCTGTAATCTTCTTCTGTACTCTTCTTTCCCCCGTCTTCACTCTTCTTCTCTTCTTCCTCATCTTCTTCTGTGGTCTTCTGCCCTCTGTTCTTCGTTTTTCTGCATCTTCTTCTGTGTTCTTCTGTGTTCTTCCGGTCTTCCTTTCTTCTCTCCTTCCGGTCTTCTGATCTTCCTTTCTTCTCTCCTTCCGGTCTTCTGTTCTTCTGTTCTTCTGTTCTTCTTGTCTTCTGTTCTTCTTGTCTTCGGCTCTTCTGCCTCCTCCGTCCTCTTCTCCCCGTGCCTGCCCTCCTGCTCCTGCCTCATCCCCCTCCCCCACTCGCATCCCCCTCTCTATCTCTCCTATCTAACCCGTTCACTATCTACCTCCCTCACTCCTCCTATCTACCTATCTCTCTATCTCTCTATCCCACTATCTAACTCCCTCACTCTCCACCTCCTCCTATCTTCCTATCTCTCTATCTATTTCCCTATCTATCGATTTCCCTATCTATTTTCTCTATCTATTTCTCTATCTCTCCCCCCTCCCTCACCGCCTCTATTACCTATCTTCCTATCCTCTCACTCTACCTCTCACCCTCACCCACCTCTACAACCCCCCCTCCCCTATCTTCTCAACCCTACTCCTATCTTTCTCCCTTATCTCCTAAACCTCCTAACACTCACCCCCCTCCACCCTTAAACCCCCCTCCCACAGCTCTTCTCACTCTACCTGTCCCCCCCTCCCTCGCGCTTTCCCGCCGCGACCTCCTGCACGCCCCAGCCCCCCAGCTCCCATTCGCCCCCACCTGACCCCCCCCCCTACCTCATATGGCGGCCGCTGCGCGACAGTGGTAGCGACCCTTGACCCAAGGGTAGGTAGCTCCTCCAGGTTCCTGAGTTCCTGAGACCCACCCCACAGTAAGTACCCCCCCCTCCCAGCCCCTCGCTCTGCCCCGCGCTACTCACCCTCTCTCCTGCTCCTGCTTCTTTTCTTCTTTTCTTCTTCTCAGTTCTTCTGTTCTTCCTCCTCGCTCCTCGTCTGTAATCTTCTTCTGTACTCTTCTTTCCCCCGTCTTCACTCTTCTTCTCTTCTTCCTCATCTTCTTCTGTGGTCTTCTGCCCTCTGTTCTTCGTTTTTCTGTATCTTCTTCTGTGTTCTTCTGTGTTCTTCTATGTTCTTCTGTGTTCTTCCGGTCTTCCTTTCTTCTCTCCTTCCGGTCTTCTGATCTTCCTTTCTTCTCTCCTTCCGGTCTTCTGTTCTTCTGTTCTTCTGTTCTTCTGTTCTTCTGTTCTTCTTGTCTTCTGTTCTTCTTGTCTTCGGCTCTTCTGCCTCCTCTGTCCTCTTCTCCCCGCGCCTGCCCTCCTGCTCCTGCCTCATCCCCCTCCCCCACTCGCATCCCCCTCTCTATCTCTCCTATCTAACCCGTTCACTATCTACCTCCCTCACTCCTCCTATCTACCTATCTCTCTATCTCTCTATCCCACTATCTAACTCCCTCACTCTCCACCTCCTCTTATCTTCCTATCTCTCTATCTATTTCCCTATCTATCGATTTCCCTATCTATTTTCTCTATCTATTTCTCTATCTCTCCCCCCTCCCTCACCCCCTCTATTACCTATCTTCCTATCCTCTCACTCTACCTCTCACCCTCACCCACCTCTACAACCCCCCCTCCCCTATCTTCTCAACCCTACTCCTATCTTTCTCCCTTATCTCCTAAACCTCCTAACACTCACCCCCCTCCACCCTTAAACCCCCCTCCCCCAGCTCTTCTCACTCTACCTGTCCCCCCCTCCCTCGCGCTTTCCAGCCGCGACCTCCTGCACGCCCCCGCCCCCCAGCTCCCATTCGCCCCCACCTGACCCCTCCCCCCCCCTACCTCATATGGCGGCCGCTGCGCGACAGTGGTAGCGACCCTTGACCCAAGGGTAGGTCGCTCCCCCTGCCGCTGCAGCTCCTCCAGGTTCCTGAGTTCCTGAGACCCACCTCACAGTAAGTACCCCCCCCCTCCCAGCCCCTCGCTCTGCCCCGCGCTACTCACCCTTTCTCCTGCTCCTGCTTCTTTTCTTCTTTTCTTCTTCTCTGTTCTTCTGTTCTTCCTCCTCGCTCCTCGTCTGTAATCTTCTTCTGTACTCTTCTTTCCCCCGTCTTCACTCTTCTTCTCTTCTTCCTCATCTTCTTCTGTGGTCTTCTGCCCTCTGTTCTTCGTTTTTCTGTATCTTCTTCTGTGTTCTTCTGTGTTCTTCTATGTTCTTCTGTGTTCTTCCGGTCTTCCTTTCTTCTCTCCTTCCGGTCTTCTGATCTTCCTTTCTTCTCTCCTTCCGGTCTTCTGTTCTTCTGTTCTTCTGTTCTTCTGTTCTTCTGTTCTTCTTGTCTTCTGTTCTTCTTGTCTTCGGCTCTTCTGCCTCCTCCGTCCTCTTCTCCCCGCGCCTGCCCTCCTGCTCCTGCCTCATCCCCCTCCCCCACTCGCATCCCCCTCTCTATCTCTCCTATCTAACCCGTTCACTATCTACCTCCCTCACTCCTCCTATCTACCTATCTCTCTATCTCTCTATCCCACTATCTAACTCCCTCACTCTCCACCTCCTCCTATCTTCCTATCTCTCTATCTATTTCCCTATCTATCGATTTCCCTATCTATTTTCTCTATCTATTTCTCTATCTCTCCCCCCTCCCTCACCCCCTCTATTACCTATCTTCCTATCCTCTCACTCTACCTCTCACCCTCACCCACCTCTACAACCCCCCCCCTATCTTCTCAACCCTACTCCTATCTTTCTCCCTTATCTCCTAAACCTCCTAACACTCACCCCCCTCCACCCTTAAACCCCCCTCCCCCAGCTCTTCTCACTCTACCTGTCCCCCCCTCCCTCGCGCTTTCCCGCCGCGACCACCTGCACGCCCCCGCCCCCCAGCTCCCATTCGCCCCCACCTGACCCCTCCCCCCTCCTACCTCATATGGCGGCTGCTGCGTGACTGCGCAGCGCGCGCGCGCGCAGTGGGCGCGCCAGAGGCAAGCCCGTCTGCGCCCGTCCGCGCCTGGCCCGCGCCCAGCGCCACGACCCCTGGTCCCCAGCTCTCCCAAGCCCCGCTGACCCGCTACGACCCCACCACCCTCCACGCCCTCAACCCAGGACGCTCCAACACCTGCTTCCAAGCTCACCCCAAACGCACCCATGGACCCTTCGCCTGCAACTCCTGCAAACGCACCTTCCACCACGCAACAACCATGACCACAAGCCCACGCGCCATCAACCACCTCAAGTGCATCCTAGTCAACGCTCGCTCCGTCCACAAACACGCCATTGAACTCTGGGACCTCCTGGACTCCATGGCACCGGACGTCGCCTTCATCACGGAGACCTGGATGAACGCCTCCTCGGCCCCTGACATCGCCACTGCCATCCCCGAAGGCTACAAGACCTCCAGAAAAGACCGCACCAACCAGGTAGGAGGAGGTATCGCCATCGTCTTCAAAGACTCCATCAGCGTCAAAACCTCCACCGAAGACACCCCTCTCGCCGCTGAACACCTGCATTTTCAGATTCGCACCGATCCGAGGACCACCCTCAGAGGATCCCTCGTCTACCGTCCTCCCGGCCCACGCGCCCCTTTCAGCGACGCCATCGCCGATTTCATCTCCCCGCACGCCCTCGCCTCGCCGGACTACATCCTCCTAGGTGACCTCAACTTCCATCTGGAACAAAACAACGACCCCAACACCACCACCCTGCTCGACAACCTCGGCCTCAAACAACTGGTGAACACCGCCACCCACATCTCCGGACACACGCTTGACCCCATCTTCTCCGCCAGCAAACACGTCTTCTTCAGCCACGCCTCCGTCCTACACTGGACCGACCACAGTTGCGTCCACTTCACATTCTGACGCGAGACCCGCCACCTCCGCACCCAACCCATCCCTCGTCGACAGTGGAACAAGATCCCCGAAGAGCAACTCTTCTCCGCACTCACCGCCAACCAACCCACCCTCACCACCGACCCCAACGACGCAGCCCTTAACCTCACAAACTGGATCTCCAACTGCGCAGACATCCTTGCTCCCCTCAAACGCACGCATCGACAGACCAACACCAAAAAACCTCTCTGGTTCTCTGACACCCTCAAAGAATCAAAGAAAACTTGTCGCGCCCTTGAGAAAGCCTGGCGCAAGGACCGCACCGCTGACAACATGACCGCCCTCAAGAACGCTACCCGCGAACACCACCACCTGATCCGCGCTGCCAAAAGGAACTTTTTCACCGACAGACTGAACAAAAACAGACACAACAGCAGAGAACTCTTCAGCATCGTCAAGGAGTTCTCCAACCCCAGCGCCAACGCCAACGCCGTCACGCCCTCACAGGATCTGTGCGAATCCCTTGCCACTTTCTTCCATCGCAAGATTAGCGACCTCCACAACAGCTTCGGACACCAGACCCAACCATACACCACCGAACCGGCATCCACGGCCATCACCCTCAACAACTGGTCCCACATCAACACGGAAGAAACCAAATCCATCATGAACTCTATCCACTCCGGCGCCCCTTCGGACCCCTGCCCGCACTTCATCTTTAACAAAGCCGATGACATCATCGCCCCGCACCTCCAGACTGTCATCAACTCTTCTTTTTCTTCTGCTACCTTCCCCGAATGCTGGAAACACGCCGAAGTCAACGCCCTACTAAAGAAACCTACGGCTGACCCGAGCGACCTAAAAAACTTCCGCCCCATCTCTCTTCTGCCTTTCCCAGCCAAAGTAATAGAGAAGACCGTCAACAAACAGCTGACCACCTTCCTGGAAGACAACAACCTGCTCGACCCCTCACAAACCGGATTCCGAACCAACCACAGCACTGAAACCGCCCTCATCTCAGTCACTGACGACATCAGAACCCTGATGGACAACGGTGAAACAGTCGCCCTCATTCTGCTCGACCTCTCGGCTGCCTTTGACACCGTCTGTCACCGCACCCTAATCACCCGCTTCCGCTCCACCGGGATCCAAGGCCAGGCCCTGGACTGGATCACCTCCTTCCTCTCAAACCGTTCCCAAAGAGTTTACCTCCCTCCGTTTCGCTCAGAACCCACCAAGATCATCTGCGGCGTACCCCAAGGCTCATCACTCAGCCCGACACTCTTCAATGTCTACATGAGCCCCCTCGCCAACATCGTACGCAAGCACGACATCATCATCACCTCCTACGCCGACGACACCCAACTTATACTCTCCCTCACCAAGGACCCCGCCAGAGCCAAGACCAACCTACAAGAGGGTATGAAGGACGTCGCAGATTGGATGAGGCTCAGCCACCTAAAGCTGAACTCTGAAAAAACGGAAGTCCTCATCCTCGGCAACACCCCGTCCGCCTGGGACGACTCCTGGTGGCCCACGGCCCTCGGCACCGCACCGACCCCCACAGACCACGCCCGCAACCTCGGCTTCATCTTGGACCCTCTTCTCACCATGACCAAGCAAGTCAACGCCGTGTCCTCCGCCTGCTTCCTCACCCTCCGCATGCTCCGCAAGATCTTCCGCTGGATCCCCGCCAACACCAGAAAAACCGTGACCCACGCCCTCGTCACGAGCCGCCTGGACTACGGCAACACCCTCTACGCCGGGACCACAGCCAAACTCCAAAATCGCCTGCAACGCATTCAAAACGCCTCGGCCCGCCTCATCCTCGACATACCCCGCAGCAGCCACATCTCCGCACACCTGAGACACCTGCATTGGCTCCCTGTCAGCAAAAGGATCACCTTCCGACTTCTCACCCACGCACACAAAGCCCTCTACGACAAGGGACCGGAATACCTCAACAGACGCCTCAGCTTCTACGTCCCCACCCGCCTCCTCCGCTCCTCTGGCCTCGCACTCGCTGCTGTCCCTCGCATCCGCCGCTCCACGGTGGGTGGGAGATCTTTCTCCTTCCTGGCGGCCAAGACCTGGAACTCCCTCCCCACCAGCCTCAGGACCACCCAGGACCACTCCGTTTTCCGGAGACTCCTAAAGACCTGGCTGTTCGAACAGCGATAACCCCCCTTTTTCCCCTAGCGCCTTGAGACCCGCACGGGTGAGTAGCGCGCTTTATAAATGTTAATGATTTGATTTGATTTGGCAGCGGTGCTTGTGACGGTCTTGTCCGCCGTGCAGGTTTGCAGCGACTTGCCTTTCTTTCTGTGCCCCTTCCTCACCTTGGATGGTGGCGCAGCTGTCTTCCCACTCCCAACTGTACTCCTGGGAGAGCCTTTGGTGACAGAGGTTTAACTTTTCTCCCGCCGGCAGTGGCCAACTTTTTATGCTTCTGAGGTGGGGGAGTGTCCGTGGTCTGGCTCCTTGGCACACTGGCTGCCTGGCTGCTTGGCGCACTCCAGAAGCTGGTTACTGCTGGCACCACTGTTCCCGCTGATGTGGTGGCTGAGGTGCTGGGTTGGGACCTGGAAAGGCGAGCCATAGGGGACTGAAGCGGTTGGGGAGGTGAGGGGAAGAGGTCAAGGTTGGACAGGAAAAGTTTTTTGGACACACCGGGACGTGTAGATGGAGGGGTTTGGGAGTGGAGGAAGAGGTAGTGGTTGTAGGAGGTGTGCGTTTGCTGACTTTGGGTGAAGGTACATGGGCTGGAGGCTGTCGTGAGGTGGAAGGCTGTTGGGTGGGTGTGCGGCTGCGTTTGTGTACCTTGGGAGGTGGGCTCACAGACACACTGGGAGAGGACACAGGGGATGTGTGAATGGTAGTTGGGGTGGTGAGTGCATGTGAGTGGGGTGTGGTGATGGGTGTGCTGGTGATGGACGTAGTGGCTGTAGATGTAGTACATGCAGGTGTGAGTGGAAATGAGACAAGGAGGGAGGAGGGAGACGAGGAGGAGAGGGACACAGTGGAGGCAGTGGCTGTTGGTATGTCTGCATGGTATGATGCTTGTGTGAGTGCCTGTGGGATGTGTGGTGCTTATGTTTGCCAGAGCTTCCCTTGTGTGTTGAGGTGTGTGCATGCTGGTCTGAGGGTGTGCTTCGGATAGACTGAGGTACAGGTGTTTGGGTCTGGGTGGAGGAAGTTGGAGGGGGGAGCCTGGACACAGGGACAATGGCTGCCATCAGTGCTGAGGCCAGAGTCTGAAAAGCTCACTGTTGGGCTGCCGGACCAGAATGAATGCCCTCCAGATATGCATTGGTCTGTTGCAACTGCCTCTCTACACCCTGGATGGCATTCAAAATGGTAGACTGCCCAACAGTGAGGGATCTGAGGAGGTCAATGGCCTCCTCACTGAGGGCAGAGGGGCTGATAGGGGCAGGGGCTGAGGTGCCTGGGGCGAAGGAGATGCCCACCCTCCTGGGTGAACAGCCACGGGGCACACAGTGAGGGGCTGCTGGGAGGGCGGTGCTGGTAGGGGGAGTGGCGGCTGTACCTGTAGATGCGGGGGGCTCAGAGAGCCCGCCACCGCAAGGGAGCTCCCATCAGAGGAGGAGTCCGTGTCGCTGGTCTCAGCTCCTGTCCCCGCCGTGGAGCTCCCCTCGCCCTCCGTCCCACTGTTGGCTTCAGACTCCATTGTGTCGCCCTCCAGGGCCGTGTGGGATGCAGCTCCCTCCTGCTCCGGTGCCACTGCTACTCTGCCTGATGATGCTAATGCACACAGGGAGACCACAAAAAGGGGGGAGAAAGAAGAAAGACATGATGAGTGCATGCAATACAGCTACCGTTGGCGGACACTACAGACACAGAAGCCCCCTGCACTACGCCGTGCACTTTGAGTTCCCTAATTAATCACAGGGGCATGGGTTACAAGGCCTATGCCCGATTGATGCACAAATGGAAGTCACAGGAGCCTGACTAGGAGTAGTTGGCTCTGAACACAGGTGGGCTAGGGTGCCACATGGCCTGCCTTACGAAGGGACCTTACCTACTAAACTCACCCTGGCCTAGGGGAACCTACAGCCCACCTCCCCCACCCAGACACCTCCAATGCACACAGAATCAGCTGAATGAGAGTGTACTCACCCCCTTGTGGCTGCTGTGATGTCCTCAAGCGCCCATCCAACTCCGGATACCCCACCGCCAGGATCTGGAACATCAGGGGGGTCATGGTGCGATGGGCACCCCTCCCACGTTGGGAGGCCATCCCCAGCTGGGCGTCCGCCGTCTTCTTGCTCCAGCGGTGAATGTCCTGCCATCTTTTACGGCAGTGGGTGCTTCGTCTGTGGTGGACCCACAGGGTCCGGACTTCCTTGACGATGGCACGGCAAATATCCTTCTTCTGGTGGGCACTGACCTACAGGAATAGTACAGGGGAAAAGGAGAAGATATAACGGTCCGCACCGTCATTGGCCTGCATCCCTACCCTTGCCATGACGCACATGCACTCACCGTCGTTTCATGCACGCCTCATTCTCCCTCCACCTATCTTCCATCCACACCACTCCACACAGGCATTGCCCATTCAGCATGCTCACAGTGTACTTACCTGTTTGTCTGGAGGACCGTAGAGTAGCGTGTACTGGGGGAGGACCCCATCCACTAGTTTCTCCAACTCCTCCGTGCTGAAGGCAGGGACCCTTTCCCCAGACACATGAGCCATTGTCTCTTCCAGACTGAGGTCACAGCAGCACTTGCATTGTAGGTCCTCTCCTGTGGAAGATCAGGTATCAAGTGAGTAAACAGATAGAAAATGGCGGTCACGTCCGCCGTGGTGCATACCGTCACCGCCGGCGTACATCGTCATTGGCTCCTGGGACCCATAGGGTCCAATGTTAACCAATGCAGGATTGCGCTGCGATCTTCGACCGCCTACCGCAACGGTGTACAACGCCAGCGGAGTTACCTCATATCCCCTTGTCCCACATTACAGGTCAGGCAGCCGCCATTTCAGGGAGCCACATGGCATTTATTTTAAATGCGTCACACACATCTAGGTCTTGCATACACACTAATACAGGCACACAGCGGATTTTAAAAAATGTTGAATTTTGTTGTGTTTTCGTACCTCATTGTTGGGTGACTCTCTGCTCGCTGTTCTCCTCCACTGAGCACGTCCGCTGGGGTGGGTGAGGAGATGGCAGCCTCCTCCGGTGTACAGACCACTGGTGGACCTGTCGACAATGGAGGAGTGACATGTAATTGTCACATACAGACTGGACGTGCCACAATCCATGAACTGTGTGCCCAGTTGGAGCCAGACCTGATGTCAGCTATCCGCCATCCCACAGGAATCCCCCCTCTAGTGCAGGTACTGTCAATACTCCATTTCCTGGCAAGTGGGTCTTTTCAAACTACAGTTGCCATAGCATCAGGGATGTCCCAGCCTTTGTTCTCCAACGTGTTGTCCAGAGTGTTGTCTGCCCAGCTGAAACACATGCACAGCTACATCGTTTTCCCTCAGGTGGAGGATTTGACTACAGTGAAAGGTGAATTCTATGCCCTGGGACATATCTCCAACATAACAGGTGCCATTGATGAGTCACATGTGGCCTTGGTCCCCCCGCAGGAGTGAACAGGTGTACAGAAACCGTAAGAGTTACAATTCGATGAATGTGCAGATGGTGTGTTTGGCCGACCAGTACATCTCCCATGTGAATGCCAAGTTTCCTGGCTCTGTGCATGACGCTTACATTCTGAGGAATAGCAGTATCCCTTATGTGATGGGGCAACTCCAGAGGCACAGTGTGTGGCTATTAGGTGAGGACATGGACCCTATACAGTGTAACTAGGTGTCTGGGGATATCCCCAAGAGTTAGTGTGTGTCTAACAGTTGTCCCTCGACATTTGCAGGTGACTCTGGTTACCCCAACCTGTCATGGCTACTTACCCCAGTGAGGAATCCCAGGACAAGGGCAGAGGAACGCTACAATGAGGCCCATGGGTGAACTAGGAGGATTATAGAGAGGACCTTCGGCCTCCTGAAGGCCAGGTTCGGTGCCTCCATATGACAGGTGGTTCCCTGTTCTACTCACCAAAGAATGTGTGCCAGATCATCGTGGACTGCTGTATGCTTCATAACTTGGCTTTGCGACAACAGGTGCATTTTCTGCAGGAGGATGGTCCAGATGGAGGTGTTGTGGCAGCTGTGGAGCCTGTGGACCGTGAAGAAGAGGAACCAGAAGAAGAGGATATTGACAACAGAAACATGGTGATTCATCAATACTTTCAGTGAGACACAGGTAAGAAGACATCACTGCATGTTACATTTCATACTCTTGTTCTACCTCTCATCTGTCTGTCACTTTCACCCAGTGTATGGACACTGAGTTGTCACTTTCCCTTTCCAATTCACAGATGTGGGTCCCACTGTGTGACATCTGCTTTGTTTGCTCATGGACTAGAGCTGTGTGACGTAGGTATGTTGACATTACAATAGATATAGCAGTTTTCCACAGTTATTTCAAATACACATTTTCGAAAGCACAGACTGACTCCAGATTGTTTTGTGATTTAAGGGTGTTTATTTAAGTGCAAAATATTGGAGAGTGTTTTAAAATGGTCAGGGGTGATGGTGGAGGAATGTCCATGGCAGAGTCCAGTCTATTTGTTTCACAGGTGCATTGTCCAAAGGGGCATAGGAAGTGGAACTTGGGCAGTTGATGGATGGACAGGGTGACAAAGTGGGACAAAAGAATGACAATCAGGGTGTCTCATTTCTTGGCGGGGTCTTGGCATTGTTTTCTGTCTTTGTCCTGGATCTCGGGGACCGTTTGTGGGGTGGTTCTCCATCAGCAGGGGGTGGGGTGCTGGTGTCGTGGTCCTGTGGCGGTGCCTCCTGTCCACTAGCGCAGGCGGAGGTGGTGGGCAGTTCATCGTCCAGGCTAGTGTCAGGGGCCCCTTGTTGTGCCACAGTGTCCCTCCTGGTGTTGACGAGTTCCCACTCGAGTTCCCACAACGGTGCCCAGGGTGGTATTGATGTTTTGGAGTTCCTCCCTGAACCCCAAATACTGTTCCTCCTGCAGCCGCTGGGTTTTCTGAAACTTGGCCAGTACCATTGCCATTGTCTCCTGGGAATGGTGGTAGGCTCCCATGAAGTTGGAGAGGGCCTCATGGAGAGTGGGTTCCCTGGGCCTGTCCTCCCCCTGTCGCACAGCAGCCCTCCTAGTTCCCCTGTGTTCCTGTGACTCTGTCCCCTGAACCGTGTGCCCACTGCCACTGCCCCCATGTCCCTGGTGTTCTTGGGGTGGTGGGTTAGCCTGGGTTCCTGTAGTGGTGGACACACTGCTGCTTGACGTGTCCTGGGGACAGAGGTATGGGCCCACTGGGTGGGTGCTGTGCTGGTGTTTCCAGAGGGGGGAGTCTCTGTTTTGGCTTGTGTCAGTGTGAGGGGAACCAACTGTCCCAATGTCCCAGATGGGCCGGGCTGGTCATCTAGATCCAGTTGGACAGAGCTGCTGTCATTACTGTGGGCCTCTTCTGTGGATAGATTGGACATGTCTGGACCCTCCTGTCTGGTGATGTTGGGTAGGGGTCCTGCAGGGGTGTAAAGGCATGATTATTGCATCTGTGTGTGCCATGGTGTGCAATGGGTGGGTGACCCTGTACCCCAGTGCTTGCATTCTTGTGTAGGACCTTGTGTGCTAAATGTTTTGGGATGTGTGTGGGTATGTGCAGTGGCCATGCATCGGTGATGGGTGTCCAGGCTCTGTGTTTGCATGCAGGGCTTGGTGTTGGGATGTGTGGTTTGTGATGGGGGACATATGTGAGGAGTTGGAGTGATGGGGTGAGGGCGAGGGTGGGGGTATGTGATAGCATGCAGGTAGGGTGGGGGATGAAGCAGTGAAAGCTTTGCTTTACCAGAGTCCATTCCTCCAGCTACTCCTGGGAGGCCCTCAGGATGCAGTATAGCCAAGACCTGCTCCTCCCATGTTGTTAGTTCTGGGGGAGGAGGTGGGGGTCCGCCGCCAGTCTTCTGAACCGCAATCTGGTGTCTTGAGACCACGGAACGCACCTTCCCCCGTAGGTCATTTCACCTATTCCTGATGTCATCCCATGTTCTTGGGTGCTGTCCCACTGCGTTGACCCTGTCCATGATTCTGCGCCATAGCTCCATCTTCCTAGCTATTGTGGTGTGCTGCACCTGTGCTCCAAATAGCTGTGGCTCTACCATGACCCTGAGCTCCTCCTCAGAAAACCTGGGGTGTCTTTGCGGTGCCATGGGGTGGTGTCGGTGATGTGTGGGGTGGTGTGTGTTGTGATGTGTGAGGTGATGTTTAGGGGTGTGTGGTGTTTTGTGCGAGGATGTTGTGTGAGTGATGGTGTTGAATGCCTGTGGATGCTAGTTTGTAGATGGTGGTGTCTCTCTCTGGCCTTCAGTCGCAATTGTGGTAGTAAGGGTTTGTGGGTAATGTGGGTGTGTGTTTTATATTGTATTGGGTGTGTGGGAGTGGTGTGTGTATGTGTATCAGGTGTGTGTATTTCTATTTGTCCAATGTGGTTGTGTTTTGTAAATGTGTGTGTATTTTGAGCGCAGCGGTGTGTACCGCCAACGGAATACCGCGGTTGAAAGACCGCCGCTTGGATTCATGGGTCGTGATAGTGTGGGCATATTCCTGTTGGCGTGACAGTGGAGGTTTTGTTATTGCCTGTTTATCACTAACCTTTGGTGTGGCGGACTTGTGTGGGTGTCTAGATTTTGGCGGATTCCGAGCTGTGGGTCGTAATAGATGTGGCGCAATTCTGCGGCTGCGGCGGTGTGTTGGCGGTCTTCTGCACGGCGGTAAGCAGCATTTACCGCCAATGTTGTAATGCAGGCCAATATTTAAACAAACAAAAATATATCCCACAATAACATTCATTTAAAAATCAAATATAATATTGTACTTAACTAAAATAAAACATTGCAAATATATGAACACAGAACACCTCTAAAATATTACTTTTGTATATTTACATCACACTAACACACAACACACATATATTTCTATAATCAAAATTTACTTAAAAGAAATACATATAATAATAAATAAAATAAATTATCTTGAATATCACCATAGATAAACATTAATTGGCTTTTTCCAAATAAGGATATAACTGAAAAATAATTAAAAAGAAGCTAAAAGAACCAATTACACAAAGGTACACGACAATACAACCAATAAAGTAGCTTAACTGATTGAACAAACAACATAACAGCCACAATAATTTAACCAAAATATAGTTCACAAAATGCCAAATCTTTGAAGAGGAGGAAACTCTGCTGAATTTTCCCAGCAAAAGAGAAGCCTGCAACATATACAACAATATTTCTACTTGTCGAAGTAATTAACAGTTAAACTTAAAATAGCAACTGAAATATTTTTACCTTTAAAAAGCAATTCTTAATAAGCAATTACTACCATAGTTTTCAAAATGCAGTCTTTTCTATAGTGTTCTCCACCTGCGACTACATTCCATTGACAAGTACACCTCAAAAACCACTAAAAAGTAAGTATATCCAAAAACTGCTTTAAGCGTTCTAAAACAACAACATTTAAAACTCTGAATAACATAAACATCCTTAAACAACAAAAACATATGTGCAAAAAATAAAACTACCTTTTCTCTTCCAACAGAAAACATTACCTGTTTCAAGAAGAAGCTTGCCTAAAAAGAATTCTAAGAAGACACAACTTCACTAAACAAGAAACAAATATGTTTTAAAAACTACAAATCTATTTAAATGTATAAATAATTAAAACATATATTATTACCTATTTTTCTATACTCATAATATTTCAGAAATTAAGAACATAATGATAGAAGTGCACAATGTATAACATCACAGAAAGAGAAACTATTACTGTATCACATGGGATACACGTACAGTCAAGAAAATGTTTCTTCTCAACATATTAATTGTAAATGTACCACATATTATTTAAATGCATGTTATGGATTGCCATCTATCGAAGAAACTGTAGTAGTCAATGTTAAAGAGCATAACCACCCTCCCAATGTAATAGAAATTGAAGTGAGAGGAGTATTATAAAACATAAGGGAAGAAAGCACTAGTTATCAAGAACCCACATCACAATCACTTAAAGAAATCCTTCCCCATGTATCAGAACATATAACAGGCCAGTTACCATCAATACTTACCTTAAAACTCCTTATAGGACAATCTAAAGAAGACACCAGTGAATCCCCACCGGCTCCTAAAGCATTCAGAGAAATAGACATCCCACCACAGCTTAAAATAACCAACAGAGGTGAAGATTGCCTTTGATATGATAATAAAAGTCATGACAAATGTATACTTATATTTGCTACCTATACAAACTTACTAAAACTAGTCTAATGTAAACCGTCAAACATGGATGATGGATCACACATTGAATATGTGTACCAAACCATTCCATCAACTATACACCATACATGGTGAATTAAAAAAACTAATATACCTTTTGTGTATGCATTACTACAAAACAAGGAAGTGCCTACTTGGGACTGCTAACCCACATAAAGCAACGGACAAACATCTACTATCCCCAATACATCATTATTGATTTTGAGCAAGCCATGATACAATCTATACTTAAAATGTACCCCCACACAGTTATACAGCAATGTTCCTATCAATTTATTCAAAGCAAATGATTTCACTTACAAAATTCTGTGCTAAGGGCCTCATTATGAGTTTTTGGTCAGACGAGCAAACTGCCAAACTCGTATGGAGGATGCTGCTAACATGCTGGCAGCATCCCCCAGTCGTATTAAAATGTTGCCACTGGGCTGACCGACAGGAACATTGTATTACGACATTCCCACCAGGCTGACCAACAACAACAGTGCTATGGTATTGGTCTCGGCTTCCTTAAGTGAGCCGAGGCCAATTCCGAAGCACAACAGCACTTTTGAAATGCACCTTGTCTGCACAGCAGACAGTATGCATTTTGAGCATGCTGGACAAGGGGCTCCTGCATTGCCCACCTGGACCCCCCTGCACTGGCTTAGCTTTCTGCCAGATTTTCCTGGCAGGGTTACCGCCATGAAAAGGCTGGTAGAAACCTGAGGTGTAATCAGCATGGAAGCGCTGGGTGCAGCGTCACCATGGCTGATCACAACTCAGACGCTGTCAGCGCGTCAGGAACCAGGTTCCTATTGGGGGCAAGGGTCCCCTGCTGGTCTGTCTGCCTGGGTTGTAATGTGGCTGTTGGACCGCCTGGAGTGAGGCGGTCCGACAGTCACAGTGAGGCTGGCGGTCTCAGGACAGCCAACCTCGTAGTGAGCCCCTAAGTGTGGAATACACCAGCAACAATCAATTTGCCTAAAAAAAACTAATTACACTAGCCCACATCCCTGTCACAGAAGTAACCAACCATTACTACATGCTGATATAAAGTCCCTATTACCAAAATAATGAAAACAAATTAGCTCTCTTATTGGACTACTTAGAGAACACAAGGATAGGCAGACTAAATAGATCAGAACACAGATTCTGTATAACATGGTATAATGTCTACAACAGCACCTTGGCATAGGAGGCAAAAACAAACAATTCAGTGGAAGAATGGCATAATGCCTTCCAAGCAACATTAGGCAGAATTCAACCAACACCTAACATATGTCTAGAAGCCACACAAAAAAGCATAGCTACCAAGAACTTAGAATAGAACAATCTGTTACAGAAATCTGCCCTAAACTGACCAATCTACCAAGCATCCAACAAACTACAACATCATACACCATAATAATGTAAAGATATTTTTTTTTAAACTAGTAAAATAATATTATATCAATGAACAAAAAGGCTAAAATTAGTATTATTCACTGAGATAATACAAATATTAATACTATTATTTAAAAATTAGTTTAAATTATTTAATACATACAAACTGACAAACTGCCTACACATACTTTTAACAACACATCAATTGTTCAATTAATCAACATAATAAATATATCCACATTACATAATTATCAATATTTAATATTACCCACCGACAGTATAATAATAAAATTAACTTACAATTTTGTTGCTTCAGATTGTTCACCAAATCAGCATACTTCCAAAAAGCAATTCTCTAAAAAGTTGTAAAAACAATATTTAAAAGCTCCAAAAAAAAAGAAACAAATGTAGTTCTAAAAAATTTGATTCCTCAATGCAATGCACAGTTCATAGATTCCATGAAAAACCTGAACAATTCTCCACTCCAGGAAACTTGAAAAACAAGGAAATCTATTAAAAAACATACTTTCAAAAAGCTAATTCAGATTTTCATTAAAAAAAAAAAACAGGAGCCGTCCGGCTGCCCTTAGAAATATCCAGGAAAATTAAACCTGCCGAAAAGAGATAATAAACCCTCCTGTGCAAAACACTAAATTAGGCCTCATTATGAGTCAAACGGGCATATGGAGCCAAGACCACAGCGGGACCATTGGCAATGTCAGTTAGCACAGACTGCCATGGTCACAAAGCTGCACCAGCTGGCCAGCAGAGCCTGTGTTTCCACTGGACTAATTACAAGGTTACATACCACCAATGTGACCATGGTGTTCAAACCACCATATCTCAGAAGGCAGAAACAGACAGAATAAAGGGAGACCCTAACCTGCAGGTAGCCTCACTTGTCCAATGCTACCAGGGAGCCCATGGCCCATGTTCGGCTGCTTCTGATGATCTGATGAAGGTGCATGAAACTAACACCACTGGACACCACGGACCATAAGTGCACATATGTACCCATAGCAGAATGCTCAATAACAGTTCATAGCGCTGTCGTACACATCATGGGGGCACGCCACAGGCACAGTCTGAAACATACATTGATATGGACACATTCGCAGTAACAATACGCCCCCTTTGGGTAGCTCAGTCACACTACACTGCAAAACTACACAAAGATACATGGCCATATATCTCTGCCACAGGGGCAGTGAAGGGTACAAAGCATTCATTCACACATCACCAACAACACACACACATGTATATAAAAACAACTCACATGCTCACAATCCACACAGGCCAGGGACTGTATCAATGTATCATGGAACACATACAACACCACCATTAAACATTTAACACATACATCACAGCACAATGGAGGCACAGCATGCACAAAACACAGAGAGCCAAATAGATAAATAGAACTATGCACACAAAACTTGTGCAATGGGGTTGGGACAACAGGAACACGCACGGAAGGAAGCTGCATGGGACACATATCACCTTGCAACTGCCTATAAAACAACATTTCCACAGGAGATGATCCTATATGTGTCTCAAAGACAAACAGTACTAGACACAAATATCATGCCCATCTGCACATTGTGAAAGTGCAAGTCAGCAAGCACATATATCTCCAACTGCATGGGGCATACATCTACAGGAACTAGCCTCAAAGGACATACATCTAAATGGGCATATACACAGTCAATTTCAAACAAAGCTAGCACAACTGAACACACTCCATGTCTGCACCAATAAAACTTAAGCTGACAGACATAACATTGATACAAAAAGCCACATCAGGGGAAAAGCCTACCACTAAACAAGCGTACGTTGGACAACACAAGATGAATTACTCATCAAAGCAAACACCACACAATGCAATGACACCGCCATTACATTTACAGACACATATACATATACTCAACATACACCCTCACCTGGGGGACACCAGCAATACCCACAAAGTCACACACTGCAAACAACAGCAAATGGAGCAGTAAGCAGGCACAAGCATACACAACTGTAAGCACATGACACAAGTTAATCAGGAACAACAGTAAGGTAGAAATGTATAGCCAAGGAAACAAACTGGTTGGCTTTATTCAACAGGAATTATCAAAGTACAAAAGTCATTGGCCAGCCATAGAGATGTGCCCCAAAGTAGCACAGTGCTGTGTCAAACTTGACTCCCAATTGCCATGGAACCTCCACAATAAGGGAGATCAAGGGGGCAGGCATGCACCTCAGGGACTATCCGGGTGGTCGGATTTGAGTGGAGAGGTTTAGGAGAGGTGGTCTTCTTCTTGGAGGGGAGAGGTATGGAATCTTGCAGGGGGGCAGGGTAGACCTTGAAGGTGGAATGGGCAGCCTGGGAGGTGGGTGGGAGCCTCTTGAGTTTGGTGTGGGGGTGGAGGGAACAGGGCAAAAGTCAAGGTCTTAAAAGAAGAAGAGGGGACTTGGAGGCTGAGGGAGTGGTTGTATGGTGTGTAGGTGTTGATGTTGTGGCTGCGTGCTTATGGGAGGTATGCTTGTGTTTGGTGGGTCACTGTTGTGTCTGTGAGTGTGGGCATTTGTGTGTCTTGTGGGGCTGGAAGGCAGAGGTGCTGGGGAATGCAATGGTGGGTGAGTGTGTGCCTGTTGGGGTAGTCATTGCAGGTATGGTGGATGTGGTGGATATCTGTGTGTCTGTAGTTGAGGTGTCCGCGGGTGTGGTGCTTATGGTGGATGTCTGGGGGTCTAATGAAGTTGTGTCTGCTGGTTTGATGGTTGTTGTGGGTGTGTCACTGACTGTTTGTGTGGTACCTGTGGGTATGCTGGATGTGGTGTGTGTAATGCTGAGAGTGGTGGGGGTGTCAAGGGAAGTTGTGATTGTTGATGTGTTTGTAGGTGGATAATGTTTGTGTGTGTGCTGGTGTGTTTTGTGCTGCTTCTGTTTGTGTTCACTCCTCTTGGCTGTTGAGGTGGATGCCTGTGGATCAGGCTGTGTGCTTTGAGTAGGTAGGGGAACGGAGGATTTGGAGTGGGAAGAGAGAGGTGGAGGGGGTGCGGAAGGTGGGGGCGTGACTGGCTGCCGTCATTGAGGAGGCCAGAGCCTGAGCGTGAAAAGATCTCTGCAGACTAGACTTTGCACCATGAATGCCTTCCAGGAATGTGTTGCTTTGCTGGAGTTGTGTCGCCAATCCTTGGGCGACATTCACAATAGCTGCCGGACCACAGAGATACTTCTCGGGGGTAAATACCCTCTTCACTGAGGGCAGCAAGGGTAACAGGGCCTGGGGCAGAGGTTCCTGTGGCAACGGAGATGCTCACCCTCTTGGGTGAACAGGCACAGCCAACTGGGTGGGAAGCAACAGGGAGGGTGGTGATAGAATGGGGGTGTTGGACAAGGATGGTACTGGAGGATTCCCAATGGGTCTGCTACCACTAGGGAGGGGCCACTGGATGAGGAATCTGATGATTATGAGGAGGATGTTCTGGTCTCCCCTGTGCCACTCCTCTCGCCCTCCGGGCCACTGGGTAACTCTGTGTCAGTTGTCTCTTCACCCACAGACCCTTGGCTGGATGCTTCCCCATTGGGCTCTGCCCCATCTCCTTCGCTTGCCTGTGCTGATGCTGCAAAGACAGTGAGGAATAGGGTCACCACATGTCCATGAGCACACTTGAACAACAGCTCTGATTAGCAAATATGATCATGATGTCAACTCCACCTAAGTGAGCCCATACTTGGTCCATAGCATATGTATGCATGCAATCTGAACTGTCAACAGTTGCCCACAGGAAAATCAGGATCTCACAATAGTACATTTGCATGACTGAAATTGTGGAATCACAATAACCAATCAACTTTTTGGAGTCACCATCACTCACAAAGCAATGCCTCACAGAGCAGACCTTAGTTACCTGTTGACATACAAATGTAGGCCAATGCAAAGTCCATTCCCATGGATCCCACACAAGGGCAGGCACACATCCATTTGTCACGTACATTATGACCCTAACATAAGAAAAGATGTTCCCAGATTCAGCCATGTTGATGGCAAAACGCACAATAGCCTGAAGAGAGTGACATGGAAATACCCATGTCACACTGGGGAAATATCAACAATTTATTCCATCAATTGATTTTTGTGCCAATAGAGTCAAGGAGATAGAATCAATGTCATACAGATAGGTCACACATTCGGCATGGAAATGAACATTGTAGACATCATGTCCAATATGTCAGGTAGAGAGGTCCCCAAAAACAACACAATGAATCAGCAACCCCCAGGGTGCTCACTACTAGGTCTGGTACCCCTTACAGTGACATAGTCTCAGTGCCTCGGTAGAAGCCATCAGTCCTTTGCAGATACAGAAGTAGCAAGGATTTATAGGAAGCCCACAACATGTTTCCCAATGGGAAGTCACAATACCAGCACCATCATGGTCATGGTCATGCATACCCAGATGCCTGTACCCAAATACACGCTTCTTAAAACATAACTGCAAGTCACCCCATAGTTCATCCCAAGAGTCATGGCACATACCTTAACCTTTACTTTAAACATGTGCAGTGCATTTTTCCACATGAACCCTCATCAAGCTTAAAGATGTTCGCACTGTCTGTGCCTCTAAACTCTAGGCCTACCTGTTATGTCCCTCATTGCTACTGTAGTAGTACATGCAAAATAACATGTTATGATGCATGAGGGAATATGTCAGCCAATAAACAACATGAGATGTACCCCCATTGTAAATGTACTATTCCACAAACAGTTTGCCATGCACAGAGAGGTGAAAGAATACAGACATCATCCCATCAACATAGTAGACCTTGCATAAAACTGCAGCTTACAAATGTTCCCTTAAGAGAAAGGGATACATGCTGACATATAGGCACTAGGAATGTTGGCAACAGTGATGGCACATAATTCAGGGCAATTGACATTCCCAACTTTGCAAGGGAATGTAGAGATTCATAGCTGCCCACAAAGAATAATGCAAGCACTGTCACATGTATGTTGGGCACCTTTACATTACAGACTGCAGTGAGGAACCATCAACCATCATACATTGTGAAAACAAGCTTCTGGGTGGCAGACACCAACACCAGACACCAACATACACATTTACACAGACACATGGCTGAGGACAGTGGTCCATCACCTACTTACCTGTGGCCTGGAACACTGAGGAGTAGTGGACTCTTGCAAAGAAATTACACACACTACAACAACAAACAGTATATGAATGATAACTGTACACAGCCATATGTGGTCTTTTCAGAGCAAGTGATGTGAGGATTCCACCCAGTGTTTTCCTAGGTCCTTGGTACCACAGGCAAGGCACATCAGTACAAAATGCATGACATGTCAACACAAACACTCTCTTCTCCACTGTGTGACACATGGTTCATCACTAATAGTCAGGGGGAGCAGTCAGAACCTCACTCAATCACTTGGCAATGAGACGTTCAGGAATTTGCCCTGTACTGACCCTCTTGTGGCTGCTGTTCTGCCCTCAAACACCCATCAAGCTCTGGATAGGCTACCGCCAGAATGCGAGCCGTTGGATGGATCACGGTCCGATGGGTACCCAACCCACATTGGGAGGACAGCCCCAGATGGACTTTGACTAGCTTCTAGGTCCATCTTTTCCTGCAGTGGGCGCTCCACCAGTTGTGGACCTCCAGGGGCCGCAGCTTCTTGGCGATGGCTCTCCATATCCCTTTCTTTTGATGGGCTTTGACCTGCATAGATACAAAAGACAAGTCAAGAGATCATGATCATAAATATTATCACAAATGGTTCAGTCACAAACATATCAGTTACATCAAGCTATAAATTTCCCATATTGTCAATGCTCCCCAATTGTGACACATACAAGCCAAAAAGTACAGGAACATGACTCAAGACATACATTTCCCAATCTGCAGACCAACCCACCACCCTGCTCAGGACCTACTATGACTAGGCAGGCTTACTGACATCTTGTGGGTCGTGCCCTAGCAACCTGACTGAGATGTGAGCCACTAGTAAACACATTACACCTCTGTGGCTTCTGCAAGGTAGACTCCTTAGGCATGAATGGACCACCACATTCACACTGTGTGAGGATAACTCTCTGCATGCAGTCTCTACAGTACAAACTCCAACATCACACAAGGGTAACAATGAAAGGACTGGCATGGTAGGCACAGAAAGTGTCTACCCTGTCCATGTGTGAACATTTGCAAATAACCAATGCAGACTGATGCCACTTCACGGGGTGGGGTTCTGTGATGTCTACCTGCCCTACAGAATACAGTTTTGGACATTTGTATCCATCCTACACAGATGGCATCCACAAAACAAAGACATTTATTGACTAGTTTCTGCTGTGTGACTAAGCTACCGCTTTACATATCATGGCCTCCCAGGAATCAACACATTGTCTGAACTTTGGGACTAACATTTATGCAATAAGCCTGCACAGGACAAATATGACCTGTATGAAGGTGACAACAGGGCTTTGTGAGTAAGGGAGCTGTCAGGCATCAGAGACACACATTTGACAATGATGCTAAATGCACATGTCACTGATCAGTAACCCACCCTGTACACATTCTAAATCGGATCAAAGGAATGAGGCATTATGGGCAGCATTCTACATCACAGACTCATATGAGACAGGATCTGCTGGTGTACTGGGATTGTGCAGAGTGACACAGTTGCATAACCACGGAGACCCCACCACAGCCTAGACTATGGCCCCTACTGGGAGATACATGTCACAGGCCCTGGTCTCTGCAAGCTGAGCAGATAAAACATACATGACATTCCATTCCCATCACCTCCATGCATACCAGTACATCATTTAGCCACCAGAAAATTGGAATGTGCTGTGTGCAGCAAACTGGGTGGCAGAGAGACTGATTACATGCCTGACAAACAACAGTTTAGCAAGGGCAGATGTGCAAAGTATCCTCTATGGCAACATGCACATAGCTCATATTACTTACAACTGACACGTACAAGATGAATACTCAGCTTATGCTGTCATACATATCCATGTAGTCTCATATGCAACATTTATGAAGAAAGATATGTCAGTGGATGGCTGTAATGTCACCTCACCTAGTTATGTGCATTCAACACAAGGTGGATTATGGAACACAATGAACATACAGACTACAATGTGAATAAACTCAACATGTGGCACTGGCCACCAATACATGTACATTGGCTCTCCCAGTGATGCCACACAGACCGCACCTACAGGCACATAATCATTCAATCTGCCACACATGGACACATTCTAACCTGTGAGGAGGGAAAGGATGATGATGCACAGAGAAAACTGTCCACGTGAGATACTTACCTGCTCCTCTTTTGTACCATAGAGCTGTCCATACAGGGGTAGGAGCTCTGTCACAATCCTCTCCAACTCCTCTGGTTAGAAGGCAGGGGCCCTATCACCTGCTGAACGTGGCATGATTGCTCCCAGAGGCTGTACACAGCAGCTCTGTAGTGCACGTCTTGCTGGCAGCAGTGTAAGAAGTCAAGTGAAGGATTTTACAGAACATGGCGGTCATGTCCACCACTTACGAGGTTGTCACAACCGGTAGACATAGTCATTGACCTGTGACTGCCATTGGCAACAATGTTAGCACATGGCTGTGTCCACTGTGACTGCAACCGCCTACCGCCATGACGACTTCCACTGGCAGATCTGATGCCAGCTATTACTAATGCAAATAGTATGCCACCCATTGTACAAGTCATGTCAGTGTTCCACTTCCTTGCCACAGTGTCCTTCCCACATGCAGTGGCACAAACTGCTGGTATGTCCCAACCTATATTAAGTCAGATGTTGAAGGATGTCCTCTCAGCAATGTTGAACGATCTAACAGTTACATCCAGTTTCCCCAATGTGGGGATTTAGCCCATGGGAAGGCTGGCTTTTATGGTATGTACACCTTCCACATGTGGTGGAGGCTATTAACGGCACACATGTTGGATTGGTTACATCACATCCCAAAGAACAACTATTCCACAACCAAAAGGACTTCCATTCCATTAACTTTCAAGTTGCATATTTGGCTGACCCCTACATTTCACATCGCTATGCCCGTTTCATGGGTTCAGTCCCTAATGCCTTCTTAATGCGGAACAGCACAATCCACCAGCTGATATCACAACTGTACCCAGAGAGGGCCTGGCTGGTTGGTAAGTCACATGTGTTCTGTTTGTGTGTGTGCAATGTCTAGTGAGGATTTACTGATAAGAGGGATTCATTGTTGCACAAGTGTCCCAATCCTTAACAGGTGACTCAGCATATCCAAACTGCCCTTGGTTGTTGATGCCTCTCAAGTCCGCTTCAATAAGGCCCATGTAACAACAAGGCGGGTAGTGGAGAGGGCTTTTAAGCTCCTAAAGGCCAGATTTAGGTGCTGGACCAGACTGGTGGGGCCCTCCTCCAGATCATTGTGGCCTACTGCATGCTCCACAGCATTGTCCTGAAGAGGAACATCCCATACATCCCAGAGGAGAAGCAACATGCAGTGCTACTGGGTGAGCCTCCTGAAATGCCAAGTGAGGAAGACATTGGTAAAAAGGAAGGAGCTGATTTGTAGGAAAATCTGATCAATAACTACTTTTCCTGAGTGTAAGTATATCACCTGATTTAATAACTGTGACTGTACGAAGGACTGTAGTTGAGCCAAAGAGTGCTTGAAGAGTTAACCTCTGATATATGCCCACCTTGATGCAGTAGATTTGTTTGTGTCAGTCTCATTTGTAACTTAATTTCAAGGTGCTTGCTATGATTTGTGCAATAGGTATGTTTTCAAATCTATGCTCTTTGTTTTCTCTATTTCCAGGTACCTTCACCCTGACATCCTCTTGTGGGCATTTCATAGTTGTGACATTGGCAGGGATCTAATGCCGTTCCAACATAAGAAGTGGACATGTATTGTTTCTGGTAATGTGGGCCACAGATTTGGGGTACATGAGACCTGTGCCAATCCAGCTTGGACAGTGTGTGGGTGGAAGGACTGAAGTATACATTGTACTTGTCTAGTGTGCTGTGGTGGGCCCATTGCTTCACATGTGTGACCATATGGCTATGAAATATGTTGTCAGTAAGTGCAAGCCAGGCATTCACCTTTCACACATGCTAAACATTCTTCTTGTATGACATGTAAGCAGCTGTAGGTATGTTTGTATCATACTGCCAGATGCACGGTCATTGAGTTTTGGTGGACCTGTGATCAAGGACTGTTGTACTGCCCTCTGTCTGTATCGCGGATTTTGAGATGTTGGATTACATGGTTTGGATATGTGATAAGACTCAAGCTGGTGACATCATTCACTTCTCTGTTTGCCTACTCTACAGGACAATGTCTGAGAAGACCCTTCCTGTCTGTGGTCGGGGGGACTGTACCTCCATATATCTACTTTGATACAATATGAGTTAGCCATTCGTGGCTCTGACCATCCAGACTTATGGACAGCCTGTGTGCTGTATAGTGAAATAAGATGTTTGGTATGACCAGACACTTGTACCAATGTGTTTGTGGGTTGGTTGCAATCCTTAGCAGAACAATGTACCTGAAACACATCCTTCGTTGCACTAATATCTTGTGTCTTCATAATTTACTTCATATGGTCTTACATCTCTACATAGCACCAATGGAAACAGAAGGAAGCAGACACAAACTTTGTGATAGGTGGATTTATTGAACATTTGAGCATAAAATGATATTGGGGCATGATAGAAAAGAAAAGTGATGGTAGATGAAATTGTTAGAGCAGAAGCCACAGCACTGTAAGTCCAAAGTCCAGCGTACTCCTCTCATAGGAAATGGAATGCGGTAGAAGAACAGTCAACAGAGTGAATATGTGGCACACAAGGGAGTTCCTTCAGGAAGAGGTCAGTTGCTGGCAGTGGTCGGAATCTGACTATCTGCACCTCCTGAATTCTTTGCTGCACGTCCCTACTTGCATGGGAGGGGAGCTGCAGCTACAGAGGCAGGGGTGTCTTGGGCAGGTTCTTCACCTGACAGGGCATCCCTTCCAGTGGCTGGCACTGATCACAATTGGCCTGGTGCTCCTGTGCCAATGGAAGAGGTAGAGTGTTGCTGACAATCCCTGATCAGGATACTGCTAATGTTGGTCCTGGTGGTCTCCCACTGCTCATACATATCCCTTTGTATGTCCCTCTGTAGCTGCTTGATCTCCCGGAGTTCTGTAAGTACCTGGCCCATCACACCATGGGACGCTTGATAGACCCCCAAGACTTGGCTGATGAAGTCCTGGCCAGGAGCATCCCCAGTGGCCTCACCCTGGTGGCCCACAACATCCCTACCCTGCACCATTCACCCACAGGCCTGTGTCCTTGCCTTGCCACAAGGTGCCCCTTCCACCTGGTTCCAGGACTATCATTGTCTGAGGTGTTGTGCTGTGACTCAGGATCCTGGACTGGGAGCACTAGATGGTAGGCACTGTCCTAGGGACACAGGTTGGGGGGTGTACGGCTGCCTGTGATGTCAAGGCAACAAGGGCTGGGAGGTCTTGATGTAGGCACACTGGTAGGTGCCAGATGGGCCAGAACAGTCCTCATCATCCTGACATTCAGGAGCGTCATGATCACTGAAGGTTTCATCCAGGGGTATTGTGGCAGTCTCATCTGTGGCCTCTGTGTGCCCAGTGGCAGCTAAACCTGTTGATGTGAAAGATACAATGTTACTGGTGGTATCGTGACATCTACAGATGCACTGGGCCAAGTGTACATTGGGCTGGTGATTAGAGTTAGCAAAATAGTCCATTGTGCTTTACATTCAGGTGACTCCAAATAGTTCCCAAAACTTGAGAACCGTGATGCTTCCAGGAGAGTACACTTCCATTGTGAGGTAATGAACAGGGGTATTTGGGCAAGTAGACACTGGGCTTCTGTTTAGATTTGGAGAGACAGAACCTTCAGGCCTTAGCAGGTGTGTCACTCCCTCTACTTCATACACTTGGGAAATATTACCCTCAAAGGTGAGTACTCTTCTTTACAAGAGTAATTGGAGAAGAGGACACTGGCCTGGTGCTTGGAGTGACAGTAAGAGACTCACCTGTCTTAACACAAGATAATCAGTAACAACTGTAAGGAAGAAATGGAATTTCAGGACAAATGTATGCCCAAGGAAACAAACTAGTTGGGTTTATTCAACAGGAAATATCAAAATCCAAAGGCCATTTGCAAGTCCATAGAGATGTGCCCCAAAGTAGCACAGTGTTGTGCCAAACTTGACTCCCAGCTGCCATGCAACCTCCACAGGAAGGGGCATCAAGGGAGCAGGTATGCACCTCAGTGATTATCCTAGAGGGTCTGATTTGGGAGAAGGGGTTTCGGACGGGTTGTCTTCTTCTTGGAGGGGAGAGGTAACAATAGTTATGTGTCATGACATTCTTGATACAACATTTATGATACACAATATTTAAAATTCAATATTTTGTCCAAACACTAGATATAGAATGGTACTTTATCCCAAACAATCCCATCTGAAATCGGAATAGCTGAAATGTTCACTAGAGACAAGTCTCTTCGGAACTTATGTAAGGACATGTAAGGTTTTAAAACCTCTTCCACTAGTTCAAGGCAAAGCGTTCAGGAAGGTAGTGACCACATATCATCAAAAAGAAAACAACGACAAAACCAATCCAGAGAAGGAAGGCAAGCAAAGTCAAAAATGTCCACAGATAACACCATGGATGAATTAGATAGTTATTTTTAAGCCAGTTGTGAAGCTTATGTGCTCTTGACACAGGTGCTGCAGAGAACGCTGAGGAATTTGAAAATGAATTGTTGATGCCGGCAAAATACCCAGAAGCAGTTTGTTCAAATACTGGAGCCGGTGTAGGTGAAGGAGAACTGGCAGATGTATGCCTTGGTGGTTCATAATAAACGATTCCATCCATTTCAATTGAATTTGTATAGTATGAATCAGCATTTTGGACATTTCTAGTCATTGATGTGGTGATAGGAACCAATGAAACTTCATTTTCCACCCTCCCCAGGCTCAGGGAAGTGTCTTCATAGTTGTTTAATATTTGCACAGCCACAGCCTGATTGGCATTGAGAGGGGTACAGGAACTACCCAGGAGTCCTCGAGGTCTACTGTATAGGATCAGCCACCTGGTGTAGCGTGTCATTGTCAAATGAAATGAAACAATTTTCTTTAGAACCAGGTAGTGTGGTAGAATGACAGTTCTGGTACCATGTATTTCCCGGACTGGACCGGTGCTTTATATAATGGGCAAAATTACTTTTCCATAACAATCATTTCCCACCCTAGATCCTCAACTTTAGGAATCCAGCCGTGGATTTTGTCGCAAATCCCTCATTTCCAGGGTGGTGGCATGTTCAGATGAGTTTTCATCACAGAACTGTCGTAATTCCTGCAAGAGTGACATGTTCATTTATGTCAAAAATGCACCAGAGACATCAATATCTGGGACATACTTGGGTATCCTAAACAGGACTTCATATAATATACGTACTCTCAAAGTCATAGTGCTCTCTGGCCTCCAAACTGGTAGCTAAGCCAACTACGGCCAGTACCTAATACTCTCACTGTTAAGGATTTCTTTAAGTCTCCATTTTCCCGTTCCATGAGCTCATTTTCCTCTGGATGGTATGAAGACGAGAAATGGAACTGAACACCCATCGTCGCCATGGTGACCCTGAATGCCCTGGAGGCAAAGGCAGGGCCCTGGCTCGAATGAAATTCTCCAACTGCATATGCCCCGCAGAAGACTTGTAAATCTTCAATAACAGTTCAAGCGTCAGCTGATCATTGTGGCCATATCTATAGAAATCTGGAGCATGAATCAATAGTGATTAAAACATATTTGCCTGCACCATCAGATTGTAAGGGACCACAATGGTCCAGGTATACATTGAAGTGGTTTGTTGGCAATTAGGAGGGATGTCTCTGGTAAATGCTTGATGGTGGACCCTTTAATTTTCTGGCAGAAGTCACAACAAAGGGCATACTGTTTGGTCTTTTAGTGTAGACCTGACCACCAGTAGCGTTTTTGAAGTAATTAAATATTAGCCACCACACCTGCATGAGCAGAAGCAACCCATTCATGCACTGCTTTTATGATATCTAGTCTCTAGTCTTGGTTGGGGATTACATGATCACCCACCCCTGGTATTGCTTTAAATGAAACATTATGGGTGCTTTAAGTGGTAGGAATATTTTGCTGGATACCGTTTGGTAAGGGCTTACTATTAGCCAAAGCCTTCACAGCAGCCTGCGTTTCATCATTCAACCTTGTATGAGAACGAGTAATCACAACAACAGAAGCCCTGGTTACTGCTGATTTGGCTGCCAATTCAGCCAAAGTATTACCAACAACGTGTATTCCAACACGTTGGCGACCCAATATATGAACTCCATAGGACTTTGGTAGCATTTCTTTAAGATCTGCTACCTTTCCCCACAAAAATATGTGTTTACTGGTGTTCCCTTTTGAAAATCTGAACCCATTTTGGCACAAATAAAGCAGATATCCATTGAAGGACTGGACACAGTAGTAGGAATCACACACAATAATGCAGAAAGTTCAGGATCCATGTGTTCCAGAATTAGGGCCTGATTAAGAATCTGGTGGTTTAAGGACCGTCAGACTCACTGTGATGGTCAAAACACTGCAACTGTGGTCTGACCCCCACCTTACAACCCTGGTGGTTGGACCCACAAGGGGAACATGGGTCCTGACATGGTGACGGCAGCCTGAGTTCTACTCAGCCACAACAGTGCTAAACTCAGTGCCCCCTTTTCTGACAGCTTTTTTTTACAGCTGGGACCCCCCATGAAAAAGCTGGTGGAAAGCCTGTGCCAGGGGCCACATGGGGGCCCGCACTGCCCATGTCATGGGCAGTGTGGTGGTTCCCCTGCCCAGCACCGTTGGAATGCATAATATCTGCACTGTCTGCTTTGTAGACAGTGTGCATTCCAAGGATGCTGGATTGCTACGACATTGGCATTGTCTCTCTTAAGAAAGCCAAGACCAATACCGTGGCACTGTTCCCATGAGTCAGCCCAATGGTAACAGGTAATTCAATGTTCCCACCAGTCAGCCTAGTGGGAACATTGTAAAATGCTCGGAGGAGACATCACCGCCATGGCGGCGGCGTCCTCCCCACAGCTTTGGCAGTCCTTTTGGGGGACTGACAAAGTCATAATCAGGCCCTCTGCAAGTTGTGCAGTGCAATCCCCTAAGGTCTGCATGTAGGTATGTTGAGGGAGGAATGTCCCATCCCTCATTACTCCCCTGACAGCTGTGCAGGTGGAAGAGTATAGCTGGATGGTAGCTAAAGCTGGTTGGGCTGAACCAACCATCAGTGTAAATGATAGTTCAATATTGTTCAAGAAGCAACATGTTTGTAGGCATTGGGTTTTCAAGTTCATGTTGAAGGAATTCTTGGGTCTGAAGTTTGGGATCAAAAACATAATCTACATCAGTGGCCGTCAGAGATGCTATCTATTGGATCCACCGTGGAGGTAATGCTTTTGTATTTGGAATGCTTGCTTTTGTAACAGCCTCAATGGCTGGTATCGGGGTAATGACAATATTGTGTTTCCCCTGGTCTAGAGGTCTCTCTTTAATGATAGCTATCTGAACAGCTGTCAGACTTTTCTCAGTGTGAGCATAGCATTGTTCAGAGGCGGACAACAAATGTGATTTGTATGCTGTTAGTACGATTTCACTCTGATTGAATGTTACATAGGTGAACCAGTTGGTACTAGCAATTACTCTGAAGACCAATTGCCTCATTATGAGTTTGGCAGTCAGATTGCCAGACAACCATGGCGGCGGCTGCCAAATACCTGCAATATTGGTGGTTTATCAGACTGCCGTATTACGAGTTACACAGGCTGGACCACCAAAAGCCAGCCAAAAATCAGACCCTGCCAAGCCTGTCAACCAACCACGGAACCCATTACAAGTCAAGAATCTCAATGGTGGTCTTGCCATGCCAGTTTTCCAATGTTGGTGAAAGCCACGCCAGTCGACAGTCACCACAGTAATACACAACACCACATTGGATGCATTTGAAAACAACACAGCTGACACACATTCACACACTCGTCACACTATAAAACACACCCCTTCACACCCTACGACCCTTTATATCTCCACACCAAACACAACCCAAAGTACTCCCAAAAACATCACCAACCATAGATTAGGCACCCCTCTAACTTGCACTAAACATATATCCCACACTCTCAATACAACCCCACCACACATATTTGCACCACTGTACTCTATTTACTCCCTGTCACGTCTTCATTACACAGTACCTAACCATCATATTTTTTTCTTGTTTTCCACCATGTCACCACACAAAAATCTCTGTTTCACAGATGACAAGTTAAAAGTCATGGTGAATGAAATTATTAGAGTACAGTCAAACTATTTGGAGCCTAAGTCAAGCAAATTACTGTCACTCAGAAAATGGAAATGTGGCAAAGGATAGTCGACAGAATGAATTCTGTTGGCAGCTACTCGAGCACAAAGGAGGACATCGGGAAGAGGTGGAACAACCTCAGAGAGAAGTTTGTTCCATGGCTCCAGGCACCAACTTGCGGTCCTGAAGGTTGGCAATGGCCCACCACCTCCCCCTCTACAACTAACATTATCGGAGAAGAAGGTCTTGGCCATCCTGCATCCTGAGGGCTTGACAGGAATATCTGGGGGAGTGGAATTGGCTAAGACACAACAACAAAAATGGCACCAAAATGTATTGGCATGCATGCTCACTGATCACCTCTTGCCACCTACAATGTCACCCTACTGAACAGCCCAAGGTCCACCTTATCATAGGCCCCTGCCTTGACTCCAACATATCAAGTAGACTCACCTGGGGGAACAACATCTTTGTATAGTGGTTGTAGTACAGGGATTGACAGCAGACACTTTTCTACTATCACTAAAACCAGAACAGTATAGTGTAATCAAAATTACCATGTTTGTCAACTCCCCATTGGAGTGTACCCATCTGAGGGGATCTCAACTGTATAGTGCATGGGTAGGGCAGGCAAAGACAGGAATCCTAAAGCCTAGAGTCACTGGGACTCTCACTACACTCAGCCACAACTATGTTCTCTGCTACTATGACCATTCTCCCTCTAATCAGCCATTCAACTGTACTCACCTGAGGGACTCTCAACTGTGTAATATGTGGGTAGGACAGGCAATAATGGGAATGCTAAGGCCTGGAGGTACTGGGACTCTCACTACACTCAGTCAGAACTGTGTTCTCTGCTACTATGACTATTCTCCTTCTAATCAGTCTTTGACCTATACCCACATGACAGGAGGACAACTCTACAGTGTGTGGAATACAAGGAGTGAAATGGTTAGTACTCATAGGAGGATCTCTTACTCATACTCCAAGCACAGTACACTGTACACCTGCCACAAAACCTTTACCTGGAAACACACTCATGACATGTACACACCTGGGAGAGTCAAATTGAAAACTGCATGTAGTACAGGGAGACACATGACTGGTAAAGCCAGGAGGCTTTGTCTACCAAATACAATTACCCAGTCTACTATGTATATGGTCAAGTATCCCTTTTGGTATCCTCTGAGGGTTGAAAATGTGAACTGTGAGTTGTGATAAGAGTAACGTCTGAATAATTTCAAGGAGGACCAAGCAATGCAACCCCAACACCAGGCCACTGTCCATATGATATTTTTCCACAGTCCTTCAACCCACAATGAACATGAAATACCTGAGAGGGACAAGAATATGGGTCATGGTACACCCAGTGATGTGGCAACCTACCCAGATCAATTTGGAGCTGACATGCCAAGATAAAAATAGTGTAGTCACGAAGGACACCTCAAAGTGTCTGGAAAGAACTTCCTACACAAATCAAAGGCCCCAAAATGTGTCTGTTGTATGGCATTGGCAGCAGTCACATCCACAATGCACTGACCACAGGATGACAACTATCACATATCATCCAAGGTTCTGACAATGCCTGTATGTCAAAACAAATCGTTTTCAAGATGACTCAAACAACATTCTGCCCAGCCAATGTCCTGCCTGCACTGTTGGCAAGTCATGAGTATGTTACCATCCCTCTAACAGCCAAGGATTAAAAACAGTCTGAGGCTAGGTCACTGAAGAGTACGTAGCTACAATGTCAGCTTACTACAAAATGACAATATGTTTACTTGTCACATAAGGGAAATCAGCAAATACAATGAGAACATGCCCCTATCTCAATGTCACTGTCACCTATTGGAGGTAGATGTCACAATACAACCACTAGCATTGTCTCTTCACATCAACAGGTTGTGCCTCCACTGCTACTGTCACTGCAACTACCGACACCACAGAGGAGACTGCCACTACCCCCATGGGCAAAGCCCTCAGTGAAACAAACAATCCTGGACCACTGGACATAGAGAACATTTCTATCTCATCCTAGCCAGATGACCCTGGTCAGCCTCAGCCTGACCACATTGACTTCTCTCAGCCCTGTGGCCTCAACATTTCAGGCAGCCAGTCGCCCCCAGACCTGCGTCTCTACAACAGTCTCCAACATCTTGTGCCCCAGTCCAGGTTCCTGTGTCACAACCTGCCAGCCCTGACAATGATATACCTGTAACCAGTGGCAAGGGTGCAGGCTCCATCAAGGGTGGAGACACATGGGGGCAGGGTGCGTGGAAGGGATGGTGTGGCCCACCTGGCAAGAAGCTGCTGGTGATGCCCCTGGCCAGGATACCATCAGTCAGGTCTTGGGTGCCTACTAACTTTCCCAATGTGCGATGGGTCAGGTGCTGACTGAACTGAGGGAAATCAAGGAGCTACAGAGGGATTTCCATTATGAGATGCAGGAAAAGTGAAGTGCCCACAATTCCAACATGGCCTACCCAACAGGGGAGGATAGGGACATTAACAGTACCCTGAGCAGGGATAGGCAACAACATCACACCCCTTCCTTTGGCGCATCCACACCAGGCCCTTCATTTGTGTCAGCCACTGGATGGGAGGCCCTGGCAGGCAAAGAGCCCACCTCAGACACCTCTGCATCTGTAGTTACTAAGCCTCCCCCCCACAAGCGGGGATGTCCAGCCAAGCATCCAGGTGATGTGGGTGGCAAGACACCAACCACTGCCAACCATGACGTCATGATGTCACTCCTTTGTGGGCAACAGACGCACTGTGTTGACTGTCCCTTAACCACTTTCCATTTTCCATGGTAGTAGGACACAGGACTCTTGACCCTAAATGTTGTGGCCTCTCCTCTGTTCATTGCTTTCACCATGACTGATCCCTTTACCTTATGTTGTAATGTAAATAAATACCCCATCATTAAAACACTGCCTACTACCTCTCTTTTTATCTGTCTGGAATCACATATAATGTGCATACTTAAGACTTTAAAGAGACTGGATGGAGGGAGATGCCTCAGGTAGTGACATGCAGAGGATGACTGGCAACACAATGTCACAAGTGTCTGGTCCCATCACATGTTTTATTGTAATGTATTGCACATAAGGTGTTAAGAATGTCTGCACAGTCATAGCCAAGAACGTCCTAGACATATGAAGTGAGGCCAGATATCATATTACTACTGTGCACCAGACCACACCAGTAAGAGCCTGTAGGACCTTGTCCCGTAAGTTAGGCAAAGAAAGTATGGGATGCTGTCTCCAGTTTGACTCTTATCACATACCAAAACCAGGCCTGCCAACTTAACATACAACATGGCACAGATGAGGATAGTACAATAGAGCCTGAGCTCAGGCCCTTTCCATAACAATAAGCAAGCACCTGGTGGAAAGTCACAAACCTGTCTCAATGCTGTGGCACAGGCACACTGGCCTGCAATGGGGAAACATATTGACAGCCTCTAACAAGTCATACAGGATCAATGTCAACACAATGTAAAGGTAAAAGGAATGGATTGCACAGGATGACATTACAAGGCCACATGATCACACACACAAGACCTTTGGACCAACACACCATGGCAAACAAGTTCAAGTTTAAGTTTATTGACACGGTTAATTAAAACCATCGCAATTCCAAAATGCATAATAATATAAATACTTTGCCTACCCATTATGTTAATATAGACCCATAATAAAAACGTAAAAGCTTATTTGAAACTAAAAGATATCATGGTAAAGAGTTGTGCATAGCTAAAGTGTTCTCCACTAATTCCAACCTTGGTCTTGAACTCAACTTTAGGACTTTCTTGCTCCCTTACAAACACTGTAATAGTAGATGAGTGAATCTGAGTGAGAATCCTAAGTAGTACCTAGGGCTGTTTACTGGCTGGAACTAAACTTTCGGAGCTTTACTAATCATAAAATGATGGCCCTTGCACACTTGCTTTCAACTTTATTCACTAATTCTTTCTGGGCCTGTACAATGCATTTGGTCCCTCAACAAGAAAACAGGATTGAAAGTCCGCTAAGCCAGCTAATAATGGCCGGCCTGCTTGAGCGTATGTTCAGTGTCTTAAAAATGTTTTTCAGATATAGGGGGTCATTACAACATTGGCGGTATAAGGCGCTTACGGCCGTGCAGAAGACCGCCAATACACTGCGCCGGCGGCGGTAGACCACCACAGCTATTATGACACACATCACGGAATCTGCCGAAATTCAGACACCCATACAAGACCGCCACACCAAAGGTCAGCGATAAACATGCGGAAACAATTCTTCCACCTCCACGCCAACAGAAACACGCCCATGCCATTACGACCCACGAATCCACGCGGCGGTCTTTCAACCACGGTATTCCATTGGCGGTACACACCGCCGCACTCAAAATACACACACATCTCCAAAACACCGCCCCATTGGACAATTACAAATACACACACCTGATACACATACACACACCACTCCCACACATCCAATACAATATAAAACACACACCCACATCACCCACAAACCCCTACAATAAAAAAGTCAGAGAGAAGGCCAGAGAGAGAGCACAGAATAGACAACCCCATCACACAGAGGCACACAATACCATCACCCACACAACATCCAAGCACAAAACACCACATACCACTACACTTACCACACTCATCACCACATACACCACCCCACACCCCACTCATCACACACAACACCCCATGGCACGCCAAAGACACCCCCACTTCTCCGAGGAGGAACTCAGGGTCATGGTGGAGGAAATAATCCGGGTAGAGCCACAGCTATTTGGCTCACAGGTACAGCACACATCAATAGCCAGGAAGATGGAGCTATGGCAAAGAATAGTCGACAGGGTCAACGCAGTGGGACAACACCCAAGAAATAGGGAGGACATCAGGAAGAGGTGGAACGACCTACGGGGGAAGGTGCGTTCCACGGTCTCCAGGCACCACATCGCGGTACAGCGGACTGGCGGCGGACCCCCACCTCCTCCCCCTCAACTAACAACATGGGAGGAGCTGGCCTTGACCATCTTGCATCCTGAGGGCCTCGGAGGAGTCGTTGGAGGAACAGACACTGGTAAGTCAAATCTTAAATATCACATCCCCCAACCTACCTGCATGCTATCACACACCCCCACCCTCACACCCTCCCCTATCACCCCAACTCCTCACTAATGTACTAATAACACAAACTACACAACCCAAACCCAAGACCTGCATGACACAACTAAGCATGGACACCCATCACTAAAGCATGCCCACTGCACATACCAGAACAACCCCCAACCATCAGCACACAAGCCCCCACACAGGAATGCCTGCACTGGTGTTCACGCACACCCAACCATTGCACACCATGAAACACACACATGCAATAACCATGTTCTTATACCCCTGCAGGAACCCAAAGGAACGTCACCACACCAGAGGGTCCAGACAACACCACTCCACGCCCAGAAGAGGCCTACAGTGACGACAGCAGCTCTGCCCTACTGGATCTTGATGACCAGCTCGGACCATTGTGGGCCTCGGGACAGTCGGTTCCCCTTGCCCAGCCACAGCCCAACACCGAAATTCCACCCTCTGGTAACACCAGCACAGCACCCACCCAGCGGGCCCAAACCTCCCTACCCGGGACAGGTCAATCAGCGGTGTGTCCACCACTACAGGGTACCCAGGCTAACCCACCACCCCAACAACAACAGGGACCTGGGGGCAGTGGTAGTGGGCACACGGTCCAGGGGACGGAGGCACAGGAACATAGGGGAACTGAGAGGGCTGCTGTACGACAGAGGGAGGACAGGCCAAGGGAACCAACTCTCCACGAGGCCCTCTCCTCCATCATGGGAGCATACTACCACTCCCAGGAGACGATGGCCACGGTCCTGGACAAGTTGCAGGAGACCCTGCGTCTACAGGAGGAGCAGTATTTGGGGTTCAGGGAGGAGCTCAGGACCATCGGCTCTGCCCTGGGCACCATCGTAGGGGTGCTGACTGACCTTCAAAAGACCTTGAGGGACACCGTGGCACTCCAAGGGGACCCTGACACTAGCCACGACGATGAACTGCCCACCACCTCCGTCGGCACTAGTGGACAGGACGCCCCGCCACAGGACCAACACCAGCACCCCATCCCCTGCAGACGGACAACCACCAAGCAAGCGGGCCCTGAGATCCAGGAACAGGACAGAGCAAGATGGCAAGACCACCGCCAGGAAATAAGACCACCCTGATTGTCCCCCCACTGTCCCACTTTGTTACCCTGTCCAAATCGGAACTGCCCCAGCTCCACTTCCAATGGGCAGATGTGCAATGTACCTGTGAGACTAATAGACTGGACTCTGCCATGGACATTCCTCCACCATCACTCATCACCATTTTACAACCCCCCTTCATTTTTTAGCACTTAAATAAACACCCTTGAAACACTAAAAAAACTAGAGTCAGTCTATGATTTGTAATTTTGTATTATCAATGACAGTGTCATAATGGGTTACCCATTGGAAAGCTAACATACCAATGTCACACATCACAAGCCCTTCAAGGATGCAAGCAGTTGACACGTAGGTTACCACATTTGTGAAACTGAAATGGAAGGGGACAACTCAGTTAACAAATAGTGAGTGAAATGTCCGTACAGGATAGAGGTAGACGTGTGAAAGTTACTGTAATGTTAAACCTGAAAATGTACTCACCTGTGTTTCACTGGAAATATTGCTGGATGACTGACTCCCTGTTGTCGTTTTCTTCTTCCTCAGCTTCATCCTCATCACTGTCCACAGGCTCCACAGGCTCCACAGCTGCTACAACACCGTCATCTGGATCATCCTCCTGCAGAAAAGGCACCTGGCGTCGCAATGCCAAATTATGAAGCATGGAGCAGGCGATGATGATGTTGCACACCTTCTTCGGTGAGTAGAATAGGGATCCACCTGTCATATGGAGGCACCTGAACCTGGCCTTAAGGAGGCCGAAGGTGCGTTCGATAACCCTCCTAGTCCGCCCATGGGCCTCATTGTAGCGTTCCTCTGCCCTGGTCCTGGGATTCCTCACTGGGGTCAATAGCCAGGACAGGTTGGGGTAACCAGAGTCCCCCAATAGCCATACACGGTGCCTCTGGAGTTGACCCATCATATCAGGGATGCTGCTATTCCGCAGAATATAGGCGTCATGCACTGAGCCAGGGAACATAGCATTTACCTGCGAGATGTACTGGTCTGCCAAACAGACCATCTGGACATTCATGGAGTGATAACTCTTCCTGTTCCTGTACACCTGTTCACTCCTGCGGGGGGGACCAGAGCTACATGGGTTCCATCAATGGCACCTATGATGTTGGGGATATGTCCAAGGGCATAGAAGTCACCTTTCACTGTAGGCAAATCCTCCACCTCAGGGAAAATGATGTAGCTTCTTACGTGTTTCAGCAGGGCAGACAGCACTCTGGACAACACGTTGGAAAACATAGGCTGGGACATCCCTGATGCAATGGCCACTGTTGTCTGAAAAGACCCACTTGCAAGGAAATGGAGCACTGACAGCACCTGCCCGTCAGGAGGGATTCCAGTCTGATGGCGGATTGGTGACATCAGGTCTGGCTCCAACTGGGTACATAGTTCCTGGATTTTGGCACGGTCAAACCGGTAGGTGACGATTAAATGTCTCTCTTCCATTGTCAACAGGTCCACCAGCGGTCGGTACACCGGAGGATTCCGCCATCTTCTCATATGTCCCAGCTGACGGTGCCTAAGAAGGACAACAGCGAAGAAACAGTCACTATTCCTCCAGGTATGTACCCACAGTTACACACAAGACTACACCACTCACAAAACCAATCACAAAACCCCTTCCTGCATGTGTGTTGAGTATAGGCCTAGCTATGTGTGACGCAGTAGTAAATGAAGCCATGTGGGCCCCTGAAATGGCGGCTGCCTGACCTCTAAACTGGGACAATGGGATTGTGGGGTAACTGCGCTGGCGTTGCACACAGTTGCGGTAGGCGGTCCTAGACCGCGGCGCAATGCTGCATTGGTTAACATTGGACCCTATGGGTTCCAGGAGCCAATGAACAGGTGCGCTGGTGGTGATGATAGGCACCGCCGCGGACGTCACCACCATTTTCTATCTCTTCAACCACTAGATACCTGACATTCGACGGGAGAGGACCTACACTGCTAGTGCTGCTGTGACCTCGGTCTGGAAGTGACGATGGCTGCTGCGTCTGGGGAAAGGGCCCCTGCCTTCACTGCACAGGAGTTGGAGAAACATGTGGATTGGGTCCTCCCCCAGTACACGCTACTCTACGGTCCTCCAGACCAACAGGTTAGTACACAGGGAGCACGTTGTATTGGCTAGGCCTGGGTGGAGAGGGCTGGGTGGAAGAGGGAAGGGGGCAGAGTTCATAGAACATAAATGCATGGGAATGAATGGGCCACATGGCCAGAGTAGGGAGGGGGCCACTCACATTGACGGTGCAGTTGGTAATGACTGTTCCTCTTCCCTTGTGCATTTCATGTAGGTCAGCGCCCACCAGAAGAGGGACATTTGGCGTGCCATCGCCAAGGAGGTCCGGACCCTGGGGGCCCACCAAAGACGGGGCACCCACTGCCGTAAGAGATGGGAGGACATTCGCCGCTGCAGCAAGAAGACGGCGGAGGCTCAGCTGGGGATGGCCTCCCAACGTGGGAGGGGTGCCCGTCGCACCATGACCCCCCTGATGTTCCGGATCCTGGCGGTGGCCTACCCGGAGTTGAATGGGCGCTTAAGGACATCACAGCAGACACAAGGGGGTGAGTACAACCTCATTCTGTGGACTTTGCGTGCAGTGGAGGGGTCTGGGTGGGGGAGGTGGGCTGTGGGTGTACCTAGGCCAGGGCTCGTTAGGTAGGCAAGGCCCATCCGTAATGTAGGCCATGTGGCACTCTACCCCACCTCAGAAGAGTGGCAAGTCGAGGTACAGTTGCCCCTGTGGCATCCATGTGCGCAGATTTCCACCATTGCCATGTAGGCCATATCCCAGAAATTGCATGTGCAGAGGACAGGATCATGGCATAATGCAGGGGGCTGCTGCGTCTGTCTTGTCCGCCAACGGTAGCGGTATGCCATGCACTAAAACTCTCTTTCTTCTGTCTTCCCCCCTTTTCCTGCTCTCCCTGTCCTTTTGTACATCAGCATCATCAGGCGGAGGTACAGTGGCACCGGAGCACGAGGGAGCTGCATCGCACATGGCCATGGAGGGCCACACCACAGACTCTGAATGCACCAGTGGGACGGAAGGCGAGGGGAGCTTCACATCGGCTACCGGATCACCAACCAGCGACACAGACTTGTCCACCGATGGGAGCTCCCCTGTGGTGGCGGCACCATCTGTGCACCCCACTTCTACAGGTACAGCCGCCACATCCCCTACCAGCACCGCCCTCCCAGCAGCCCCTCAGCGTTCGTCCCATGCCCGCTCACCCAGGAGGGTGGGCATCACCTTTGCCCCAGGCACCTCAGGCCCTGCCCCAGTCACCCCTGCTGCCCTCAGTGAGGAGGCCATTGACCTCCTCAGGTCCCTCACTGTTGGGCAGTTTACCATTGTGAATGCCATCCAGGGTGTAGAAAGGGCGTTGCAACACGGTAATGCATTCATTCTGGTCAGGCTTCCCTTCAGCGAACCCTGCAATCTCTGGCCTCATCACTGATGGCAGCCATTGTCCCTGTGTCTAGCCTCCCCCCTCCAACTTCCTCAACCCAGACCCAATCCCCTGTACCCCAGCCCACCCCAAGCACACCTACAGACCAGCATGCACACAAGTCAACACCCAAAAGTAGCTCAAGCAAACATAGGCACCACACACACCACAGGCACTCACACAAGCATCACACCCATACAGACATAGCAACATCCACTGTCTCCACTGTGTCCCCCTCCTCCTCTTCTCCCTCCTCTCTCCCAGTCTCGTCTACACACACACCTGCATGCACCACATCTACAGGCACTAGGACTCGCACCAGGACACCCAGCACAACAAGTCACTCACCTGCACTCACCACCTCCACTCCCATTTACACGTCCCCTGTGTCCTCTCCCAGTGTGTCTGTGACGCCCCCTCCCAAAGTACCCAAACGCCGGCAATCACTCACCCAACATCCATCCACCTCACGACAGCCTCCAGTACCTGCACCTGCACCCAAAACAGCTAAAGTGACACCTCCTACAACCACCTCCTCTTCCTCCACTCCCAGACCCCCTCCAGCTACCCATCCCAGTGTCCGTCAGAAACTGTACCTCTGTCAAATTTACCTTTTTGCCTCCACACCCCCCCCCCTCCAATTCATCAGTCCCGTCGTAGCGCCTCAGCCAAAAAGCCTCCAGTACCAGTGGTGCGTGTCCCAGGTTTTTGGAGTGCACCATCCACCAGGGCAGGCAGTACGACCCGGAGCCAAAGCATTGGTAGCCCACCCCCTGTAAAGACTCTGAAATTGGAGAGTGGACGACGGGACTGTGTCAAGACTCCTGGTGGGACAACAAGTGAAATGGGATCGAAGGCGATTGGTGAGTCAGCTGTAACTCCAAAAAAGGTGGGGAAGGTCCAGAGGAAGTCTTCCCAGCATGTTGTGAGTGTCACGGCGGAGAAGTGCGCCATCATTTCCGGCGGTCCAGACACAACCGCCAGCACCGTCGTCACTGGTCCAGAGACCACCTCTGGACTCACAGCCCAGGAGGGCCCAGATATTTTCTGGTCAGGAGACCACCGCCGGAGTCATTGCCCAGGAGGGCCCAAGTATCGTCACTGTTCAGGAGACCACCGCCGGAGTCACAGCCCAGGAGGGGCCAGGATGCCACAGCCCCGCTGCCCAAAGATGGAACGTCATGCCACACACCAATGTCCAGTGTGGAGATCGTCATGCCACACACCAATGTCCAGTGTGGAGATCGTCATGCCACACACCAATGTCCAGTGTGGAGATCGTCATGCCACACACCAATGTCCAGTTTGGAGATCGTCATGGCACACACCAATGTCAGTATCCGAACCGCCATGTCAAAGCACCGCTGAACAGGGCAAAGACCGCCATGTCAAAGCACTGCTGAACAGGGCAGAGACCGCCATGTCAAAGCACCGCTGAACAGGGCAAAGACCGCCATGTCAAAGCAACGCTGATCAGTTCTGAACCACCATGTCAAAGCACCGCTGAACAGGGCAAAGACCGCCATGTCAAAGCACCGCTGAACAGGGCAAAGACCGCCATGTCAAAGCAACGCTGATCAGTTCTGAACCACCATGTCAAAGCACCTCTGAACAGGACAAAGACCGCCATGTCAAAGCACCGCTGAGCAGGGCAAAGACCGCCATGTCAAAGCACCGCTGAACAGGGCAAAGACCGCCATGTCAAAGCACCGCTGAACAGTCCTGGACCACCATGTCAAAGCACCGCTGAACAGGGCAAAGACCGCCATGTCAAAGCACCGCTGAACAGGGCAAAGACCGCCATGTCAAAGCACCGCTGAACAGGGCAAAGACCGCCATGGCAAAGCACCGCTGAACAGTCCTGAACCACCATGTCAAAGCACCGCTGAACAGGGCAAAGACCGCCATTTCAAAGCACCACTGAACAGGGCAAAGACCGCCATGTCAAAGCACCACTGAACAGGGCAAAGACCGCCATGTCAAAGCACCGCTGAACAGGGCAAAGATGCCATGGCAAAGCACCGCTGAACAGTCCTGAACCACCATGTCAAAGCACCGCTGAACAGGGCATGCACCGTGTAGGAATGAATGGACCGCCACATCAGGCATCCTTATCCCATGTGCAGCTGGGACAGTGACGGGACAGGAACTTTCACGGGGAGACTCATCCAGTCTGGGCACCAGTCCCCCTCCAGCACCAGTGGAGACCTGCATCAACTTGAGAGACTGTGGCTTTGCACTCCCCAGGATGGCACATTGGGCAACCCACTTACTGTAGAGACTTGTGAGACTGTGGCTTTGCACTCCCCAGGATGGCACAGTGGGCAAGCCACCCACTGTAGAGACTTGTGAGACTGTGGCTTTGCACTCCCCAGGATACATCAATGGGCATGTAGCCCCGTCGTGGATCTGGCTTCGCATTCATGTGGCTGAGGTGCATCCCCTTCCCTTCCCCCTGAGGTGCCTGTAGTGTTTCTATCTGATGCCTCGGCAGTGTTCTCTCAGATTTTGGCCCATGCATTTTTGGACTGTTGGTGCACGGACATTGTTGAGTACATATCTGCACTACTTCTTGTATTGTATATATAATTATGTGTGATTTAGAGAGATATATCTGTATATTTTTTTATGACATGTATATTGGCACATTACAATGTTTGACCGAAATTCGCTTTGTCTTTGTATTCTTCAGGGGGGATTGTGGGTTGTTAATGTGATATATTTTTGATTGCATTGGTGTGTATGTTGTAATATGCGAGGGTGGGGTTGTTGGTGGGTTTCCCCCTAACTTTTGCCTCCCCCCTCCCCGTGTCTTAGATGCAGTACTCACCGGTATCTTCTGCGCCTACGTCGCTGTTGGTCGTAAATGAACAGAAAGAACAGGGCAGGGAGTATTTGTAATTCCGGGTCCATGGAGTCGTCGTTCCTCATGGGATGTGTTGAGGTGAGCGTTTTCCCATAGCAAAAGCTGTTTCCGCCGTGTTTTTATCCACGGTGAATCCTTCCCGGAAAAGGTGGAGGATTGGCGGGTTGTAATGGTGTGGGCGGTACATTGTCTCCCGCCTGTCTGTTGGCGGTGACCGCCGCGCTGCTTGTCTGTACCGCCGTGGCGGGCGGTGTGTTAAAGTGGCTGTCTTTGTTGGCGGTTTCCGCCAGGGTCATAATTCCCTTTTTTTGTCCGTCGGCCTGTTTGCGGTATTACCCCACCTTTTACACCGTCCGCCAGGGTTGTAATGACCACATAATGTCCTGTGGCCTAGCAAAGCCGGGCACACACAAAAAATATGTTCTAATGACTCTTGTCTGTACCCACACAGTCGACAGGAATGTGTCAGACCCTGCTGTCTCCATGAAGGGACCATATCCTTCGTTTCCATCAACCCAAAGCGGAAAAGCATGAACCGATGTTTCAGCAACTGGTTGAAGGTTGCTGCTAGATATTCCTGTGCCCGTAAAGGTTTGTATGATGTTATTATAGTCCAGGCATGCTGTCTGCTTGCCAGTTTTTTTTGTCAGATTTTAAGGATTTCTTCTTAGTGACAGCGTTTGCCTTTCGAAAAAACTCCTTTTTGTCCGGGTTCCAGACCCAGGCTTCTAGCAAACCTAGTACTTTAATGCAGTTATTTAAGTGATGACCCCAGGTGCTTTTATCATTGTGACTCTGTTGCTCCTCAATTTCCATCCAACATAGGTTGTTTAGAGTACCAATCTCAGCTGCGCGCAACCTCCAGCATAGTTTAATGGAGGCACATCTACTCTGAAATTCATAGTTTTTCAGACCCAATTCTAAACGAACCTCAGCTGGAGATGCTGGTCGTGGTATCCGAAAAACTGTTTTGTAGGCCTTCGTCTGGACTTGATTGAAAAAAACTGCCTCCTTCCCCAGCATGATTTCGGCGCCATAAGTGATGGTGGGCATTAGCCGCGCTGCCATGACAGAAAGCAGGTGAGTGTATGAAGGGCAGCTGTTTTTGTTTTAGAACTTTAAAACCATAGGTCAATGAGAGGGCTTTTGCTTGAGCGACAGCAAGCTGTGGCTTGAAAGTCAAGAGGCGGTCCATAGTGAATCCCAAGTACTTATATGTGGGTGCAACCTCCACCCGGGATCCATTTATGAACCATGAAGCAGATTTAAACTTCCTGGCAACTAGGCGGACGACCTTAGTTTTACTCAAATTCAATTCTAGGCCTTGCATTGTTATGTATGCATAAAATGCATGGATACTATGCTATAGCCCAACAGGTGTTTGGCTGAGTAAAACTATGTTGTCTGCGTACTGTAGCCATGCGATTCCTTTCTTGGCCAATACTGGCGGGTGGCTATTTCGGGAGCAAGAGCCTCGGCTAGGTCTGCAAGATACAAGTTGAACAGCGTTGGAGCCAATACACACCCTTGTTTAAGTCCTTTTGCTGTTAATGTTCTGTTGGTGAGGTGGCTGCCCTCTCTGATTTTTACTTGCACCCAAGTACCTGTGTACAAGTCCATCATTGCACCAAGAAGGCTGCATGGGAAGCCCCAACCTTTCAGTTTCTCCCATAGGCGGGTTCTTGGTACGCAATCAAAAGCTGCCTTTAAATCAATAAAGCATGCAAGTAGCCTTTTTTTCTTAAGCCTGGCTTTGTTTCCCAGCAAGGCCAGGGTTGCCAGGTTGGTGGAAGCACCCATACCAGCTCTGAAACCTGTCTGGCATTGTGGAATTCATTGACTGTCATGAATCCATTCTGCTAGTTGTTGCAGTACACAGGATGCGTAGAGTTTTGCTTCCACGTCTATCAATGCTATTAGCCTGTAGTTTTAAGGATTTGCGGGGTTGCCTGCTTTGTATATAGGGTGAATAATGCTGCCTTTCCATGCATCTGGGAGACCCATAGTGCCTCGGAGATCGTTAAATAAAGCAGCGGCAAATAATACGCCCAGAATGAAGGGTCTCCTCTAAACAAGGGGTTCGGAATACCGTTCTGACCAGCTGCCCCTTCCATTTTTAGTTTCTTGATAAGGCTTACCAGCATTTCTATGTCAATGGTCATTAGTGCGTTCTTTCCTTTGTTTCCGTTTAGAGATAAGTCTGTTTGCGTTGTCACTCTGAAGCCAAAATTAATCTTGGTTAAGTCATTGGCTATCTGTGTGGCCTCCTCCTTCACATGGTGCTCTGGGAGTGAGAACATTGTCTGTATGTGGGCTTCCCATGTGGCTTCATCGATACCTGCATTCGTGTGTTGATTTTTTCCCTTAGTTAGTCCGTTTATTAGTTCCCAGAACTTTTTGTTATTTTTCTGTTTGTTGTACATAAGCAGCTTGGTCCACAGATCCTCGTGATAACTCTGTTTTGCCATCCAGCAGTTTTTCTTATATTTGGCTCTTAATTCAGAAAGACTTGTGTCATCAGATTTCCTCCCCCAGTGTACGTCCTTTAGGACTTTTTTTAATTCTCTAGAGACTTGATTTTTCTGATTGCGCAATGTCCTGTTGAACCATGGCTTTTCTCCTTTGCGACTCTTGACTTTGTTTTTTGGCTCTGTGACCGAAATTGGGAGACGTTTTTTGATGGAAAATGTATTTATTAAGGAATCACACAAGTATATCCAAGTGATCACTCGTTCTCCTTGGGGGTGGTCTTCTAGTTCCTGCACTCTTAGTGATTCTTTGAGCTCTTTAGTTGTGCCTGCACTGCGGTACACTTCTTCCATTACTTTGTCAAGGCCTGGCCCCTTCCATTTCAGTTTTTTTGTATTATAAGTAACTGGGGCTGAAATTATGATATTGGTGGTGGGGAGCCAATTCCATTCATTCTGGATCTTAATAAGTTGTGGAAATTGATCGCTCTCTGTGCGTTGTTGGATCCTATATGCTGAGACCAGTGGCAATGTGATTTCGTTTATTAATGTAAAGTCAATTTTGAATTTTTTTGTGCCACTTGTAAAGGTTACTTGTGCGGATGAGGCGTCCTCAGGGAGAGGTGTCAGGCAGCGCAAACTCAGGGTTTCAAACTTTATATATGCACATGTTCTGTTAGGGTATTTTGTGCTGCCTTTTCTCAAATCAAGGTTGAAATCACTAGACAAAATGAGAATTGCGTTCTTGTTTTGTTTCTGCAGCATTTTTAGAATAATGGTCAATGTTTCAATATTTCCACTGTTTTGGGTTTTGTTAGGGTGTATGTATACGATGATCAATAGCAAAGTTCTATTGTTGCCTGATGGTGCCCGATGTTCCACTTTTATTGGTAGCAGCCAGTCAATTCCCAGGTCGATCTGTTTGATCACCCAGTTGATTTTTGTGGAGCAATACTGTTTGATCTGACATGCCTTAGGGTGGTCACCCCTAACTTTTTGCCTGCCTCCCTCCACTTTTTGGACCCTGTTTTGCTGGCTTTTAGACTCTGCGCACTTTACCACTGCTAACGAGTGCTAAAGTGCATATGCTCTCTCCCTTTTTAAACATGGTAACTTTGGATCATACCTGATTGGACTATTTAATTTACTTATAAGTCCCTAGTAATGTGCACTATATGTGCCTAGGGCCTGTAGATTAAATGCTACTAGTGCTACAGGCTTAATGCTACATGGACCGCCGGGGCCAGGGTTGGAGGGAGCACCGCCAACAGGCTGGCGGTGCTCCCCAGGGTATTCTGACCGCGGCGGTTCAGCCGCGGCCAGAAAGGGAAAACCGGCGGTCTCCCGCCGGTTTTCCGCTGCCCTGGGAATCCCCCATGGCGGCGCAGCTTGCTGCGCCGCCATGGGGGATTCTGACACCCCATACCGCCATCCTGTTCCTGGCGGTTCACCCGCCAGGAACAGGATGGCGGTATGGGGTGTTGTGGGGCCCCTGGGGGCCCCTGCAGTGCCCATGCCAATGGCATGGGCACTGCAGGGGCCCCCGTAAGAGGGCCCCACTTAGTATTTCAGTGTCTGCCTTGCAGACACTGAAATACGCGACGGGTGCCACTGCACCCGTCGCACCTTCCTACTCCGCCGGCTCAATTCTGAGCCGGCGTCCACGTGGGAAGGATGATTTGCACTGGGCTGGCGGGCGGCCTTTTGGCGGTCTCCCGCCAGCCCAGTGCAAATCCCAAAGTACCCTCAGCGGTCTTTCGACCGCAGAGCGGTATTTTGGAGGGGGGAACTCTGGCGGGCGGCCTCCGCCGCCCGCCAGGGTGAGAATCACCCCCTATTTGTTTTGACCTACAATTCTCCTGATAAATATTATATATTTTCCCAAACACTGTGTGGTGTATTTTTGTGGTGCTATATGGTGGCATTGTATGATTTATTGCACAAATAATTTACACATTGCCTTCTAAGTTAAGCCTGACTGCTCGTGCCAAGCTACCAGAGGGTGGGCACAGGCTAATTTTGGATTGTGTGTGACTTACCCTGACAAGAGTGAGGGTTCTTGCTTGGACAGAGGGTAACCTGACTGCCAACCAAAAAACCCATTTCTAACATTGGTGATCAGCGGTGAGGATAGGACTTGTATTTGTGCAGTGACATACAGTAGCTAAGTATTTCACTACCTACCCACAGTTGAAGGTCAACTTGATTTTTATCTCTCTTTGCAAATTCGTTTTTTTTTCCTGACAATTTTCAAAAACTAAATCCTCACTCAACATGTCTCTGACTGGGTCTCAGATAGAAGACTTTGACCTAGTCCTGTTGGATACATATACGGTCAAACAACTAAAAGGGTTTTGCAGGGCAATGAGGGCACCCACCCAAGGGGCCTCCAAAAAGGAGGACTTTCAAGTGGCGCTGGGGACCTGGGCAGAAGCCCATTTAGAAGAGGATGATGAGGAAGAGGAGCCAGAAAATGGCCCCTCAGAGGATTTGTTGCTATCTGTGGATGGTGTTACCACTGCAATTGTGCCCCCTTCCAGACCAGGGAGCAGTGTCTCTGTGCAAAGCCTGCCCGCAGAGGAAAGGAGAGAGGAAAGGGAGTTCCAATTGCAAATGGCAAAACTGAAAATTGAGGCTCAACAGGAGGAAAGAAGGGCAGAGAGAGAAGCCAAGCAAGCTGAGGCTGAAAGAGCAGCCAAACAGATTGAAGCTGAAAGGGCAGCCAAACAAGCTGAAGCTGAAAAAGCAGCCAAGCAGGTGGAAGCTGAAAGAGCTTTGGCTGAAAATAAACTATTATTGGCTCATGAACTGAGCCTCAAGGAGCTGGAGATCAAGGCGAGACAGTCTGAATCCAGCAATAATGGTGGCAGCATACAGACAGGACCTGCTGGAGAGAAGAAGGTTTGCATACCCAAAAATGTGGTGCCCAGTTTTGTGGTGGGAGATGACATAGATAAATGGTTAGCTGCTTATGAAGTTGCACTAAGGGCTCATGAGGTTCCTGAAGGGCAATGGATGGTAGCTATGTGGGGTTATGTGCCGCCATTGGGGAGGGACACACTTCCCACATTGAATCAACCGGATCAAAACACATACCCACTTCAGAAAGCCACTTTACTTGCCAAGTTTGGGCTGACCCCTGAGGGATACCGTCAGAGGTTCAGGGACAGCACCAAACAAATCACACAAACATGGGTAGATTTCTTTGACTTTTCCAGTAAGGCACTGAATGGATGGGTGCGGGGCAACAAAGTAGATAATTATAAAGGGCTATATGACTTGATTCTGAGAGAGCATATACTCAAAGTTACCTATACAGAGTTGCGCCAGCACTTGGTAGATAGTAAGCTGACTGATCCCAGGAAGCTTGCTGAGGAGGCGGACCTCTGGGATAGCACCAGAGTGTCCAAAAAGGTACCTGGGGGGGACACCCACAAAGGTGGTCATGGTTCCCAACAGAAGAAAGAGGGTGGAGATAAACTTACAGATAAGGAACTCTCAAAAGGCCCCCAAAAGAATTCCCAGGGAGGGGGTGGCAACCATTCCTTTTCCAGATTTGGGAAAAAGCCAGGGACGTATGATAGGTCAGGGAAATCCAACCCCAAATGCATGGAATGTTACCAGTATGGTCAGTATAAAGGCGACCCCCAGTGCTCCAAGAGGGCACCGTCCACTACCGGACAGACACCTGGGTTGACTAGTGTAGCGCTTGGGGGGGAGATGGACCCAGATAGCTTTGGGGAACAGGTAGAGATTTCCCTAGTGTCCCTGGGAGAAAGAGAAATGGTGCCCAAAGCCCACATGCCCCGAAATACTTCCAAGTACAGGCAGTGGGTCACCATTAATGGGCAGAAGGTGGAGGCTCTGCGTGACACAGGAGCCAGCATGACTACTATCCAGAGTCAGCTGGTGTCAACAGAGCAGATAGTCCCTAATACATTCCACCAGGTCATAGTTGCTGACAATCGTGAGAGTCACCTACCGGTGGCTCTGGTTCCCTTTGAGTGTGGGGGGGGGTCTCTGGTACTCTGAAAGTAGCTAGAGTCCTGCCATGCCTGTAGATTGTCTGTTAGGCAATGATCTTGAGCATACTGCTTGGAAAGAAGTAGCGCTCAGATCTCACCTGGAGATGTTAGGGTTACCTGAGTGGGTCTGCATGACCACACGGTCCATGGCTGCCCGGGAAGGGAGTCAAGGGCGTCTGGAGCCTGGAAAGATGGCCCAGACAGATGCCAAAAGGGAGGGCCAGGGGTGCAGAAAACCCACCTCCAATGTTCCCACGGTGGTAGAAGAGGCCCCTGAGCCAACCGGGGAGGACATAGCTGCCCTGGGTAACCTACCTGAACTTGCTGGCTGCTAAGTAGAAGGGGGCCAAACAGGGAAGCATTCTGCAAGGTGCAGAAAGAATGCCCCACACTTGAGGGTCTGAGGAAGCAGGCCACAGACCATGCAGCAGATGACACCTCTGGTGCTCACCATATTTACTGGGAGAATGATCTCCTTTACAGTGAGCGTAGGATTCCAGGTCCTGGGGCACACCGTGTGCTGGTGGTCCCCCAGTGTTACCGGAAATTCCTACTAGACCTGGCTCACGACATTCCCCTGGCAGGACACCTGGGCCAAGACAAGACCTTTAACAGGCTTGACACACACTTTCATTGGCCCAGAATGAGGAAAGCCTCAGATAACTTCTGCAGAGCTTGCCCCACCTGCCAGGCTAGTGGGAAGGCAGGGAAACGACTTAAAGCTCCCCTGCTCCCAGTCCCAGTCATTAGCACCCCCTTTGAAAGGGTGGGCATCAACATTGTTGGTCCCTTGGAACCCAAAACTGCCTTGGGTAACAGGTTTATCCTGGTTTTGGTGGACCATTCCAAACGCTATCCAGAGGCGATCCCTCTGAGAACAGTGACTGCAAAGGTGGTGACCAGAGCCCTGTTGGGAATATTTACCCGTGTGGGATTCCCTAAGGAGGTCGTGTCTGACAGGGGCACAAACTTCATGTCTGCATATATGAAGACCCTGTGGGATGAGTGTGGGGTGACCTACCGGTTTACCACCCCTTAGCATCCTCAAACCAATGGGCTTGTTGAGAGATTCAACCAGATCCTGAAAGGCATGATTGGTGGCCTGACTGAGGCCATGAGGCATAAGTGGGACGTCCTCTTACCCTTCCTGTTGTTTGCTTATAGAGAGGTGCCCCAGAAAGGGGTGGTGTTCAGCCCCTTTGAGCTTCTCTATGGTCACCCTGTCAGGGGACCCCTAAGCATCGTTAAGGAGGGCTTGGAGAAAGCTCCCCAGGCCCCTCCCCAGGATGTGGTCAGCTACATGCTGGCCCTCCGCAAACAAACCCAACGCTTCTGGAAGCAGGCCCAGAGTAACCTCGAGGCCAGTCAAGAGGTGATGAAGGAGTGGTACAACCAGAAGGCCACTCTAGTTGAGTTCTCACCTGGAGACAAAGTTTGGGTGATGGAGCCAGTAGAGCCCAGGGCTCTCCAGGACCGCTGGACTGGCCCCTTTGAGATCAAGGAGCATAAAGGGGAGGCCACTTACCTAGTGGACCTCAAGACCCCTAGGAACCCCCTAAGGGGCCTCCATCACAACCAGATCAAACCTCACTTTGAGAGGTCTGAGGTCAGTATGCTCCTAGTCACAGATGAGGGCATGGAAGAGAAGAGTGAACCTCTCCCCGACCTCCTCGCTGTCAAATAAGGGGTTGGGTCAGTAGGTGGTGTCATTCTCTCTGACTACCTGACTCCAACCCAGAGAGGGGACTGCTATGAGCTATTAGAGCAGTTATCCCCCCGTTCTCCCTTACTCCTGGACTAACCCACCTCTGTGTGCATGACATTGACACAGGTGACAGTTCCCCTGTAAAGAACAAAATTTACAGGTTGTCAGATAAGGTGAAGGCCAGCATCAAGGAGGAGGTCTCCAAGATGTTGACTTTGGGGGTTATTGAGAAATCCAATAGTCCCTGGGCCAGCCCGGTGGTATTGATTCCCAAGGCTACTGCCCCAGGTGCGAAGCCAGAACTCCGGTTCTGTGTGGACTACCGGGGTCTCAATTCAGTCACCCGGACTTATGCTCACCCCATCCCCCGAGCTGATGAGCTCGTTGACAGGCTAGGCGCTGCCAAGTTCCTGAGTACGTTCGATCTTACTTCCGGGTACTGGCAGATTGGCCTGACTGAGGGGGCTAAAGAAAGATCTGCTTTTTCCACCCCTGATGGCCATTACCAATTCCGGGTGATGCCTTTTGGGCTGAAAAATGCCCCCGCTACCTTCCAACGGTTGGTTAACGGGGTCCTAGCTGGTTAAGATGCCTTCTGTGCAGCTTACCTGGACAACATAGCTGTCTACAGTTCCAGCTGGGAGGAACACCTGCTCCACCTCAAGGAGGTGCTTCAGGCTCTGCAACAGGCAGGCCTGACTATCAAGGCTAGTAAGTGCCAGATTGGGCAGGGTTCCGTGGTGTACTTGGGACACCTAGTAGGTGGTGGAAGGGTGCAGCCCCTCCAGGCCAAGATTGAAACTATCAAGGCCTGGCAACCACCTAGAACACAGACTGAGGTGAGAGCCTTTTTGGGCCTCACTGGATACTACCGCAGGTTCGTCAAGGCCTATGGTACCATTGTGTACCCCTTGACAGAGCTCACTTCCAAGAAACAACCTAGGTTGGTGAATTGGACAGAGGCCTGTCAGAAAGCCTTTGATTCTCTGAAAGAAGCCATGTGCACGGCCCCCGTGCTCAAGGCCCCTGACTACTCCCAGGAATTTATTGTGCAGACAAATGCTTCAGAGCATGGCATAGGGGCTGTTCTAGCACAGCTGAATGAGGAGGGCTCAGACCAACCAGTAGTCTTTATTAGCTATTAGGAGAGAAGCATTTGCTGTGGTCTGGGCACTGAAGAAGCTTAGACCCTACCTGTTTGGGACTCACTTCCAGGTTCAGACAGACCACAGGCCCCTCAGATGGCTCATGCAGATGAGGGGTGAGAATCCAAAACTCTTGAGATGGTCCATTTCCCTACAGGGGATGGACTTTACGGTGGAGTATTGCCCAGGGGTTGACCACACCAATGCTGATGGTCTCTCCAGATACTTCCTCCTTAGCGATGAGAGCTCCCAGGAGGTCGGGTAGCTCTCCCCACTTTCAGCTGGGGGACGCACTTTAGGCCTGACATGCCTTAGGGTGGTCACCCCTAACTTTTTGCCTGCTTCCCTCCACTTTTTGGACCCTGTTTTGCTGGCTTTTAGACTCTGTGCACTTTACCACTGCTAACCAGTGCTAAAATGCATATGCTCTCTCCCTTTTTAAACATGGTAACTTTGGATCATACCTGATTGGACTATTTAATTTACTTATAAGTCCCTAGTAATGTGCACTATATGTGCCTAGGGCCTGTAGATTAAATGCTACTAGTGGGCCTGCAGCACTGGTTGTGCCACCCACTTAAGTACCCCCCTTAACCTTGTCTCAGGCTTGCCATTGCAAGGTCTGTGTGTGCAGTTTCACTGCCACTTCGACTTGGCATTTAAAAGGACTTGCCAAGCGTAGAACTCCCCTTTTTCTACATATAGGTCACCCCTAATGTGTGCCCTAGGTAACCCCTAGAGCAGGGTGCTGTGCAGGTAAAAGGCAGGACATGTACCTGTGTAGTTATATGTCTTGGTAGTGTAAAACTCCTTAATTCGTTTTTACACTACTGTGAGGCCTGCTCCCTTCATAGGCTACCATTGGGGCTGCCCTCATACATTGTTGAAGTGGCAGCTGCTGATCTGAAAGGAGCAGGAAGGTCATATTTAGTATGGCCAGAATGGTAATACAAAATCTTGCTGACTGGTGAAGTTGGATTTAATATTACTATTCTAGAAATGCCACTTTTAGAAAGTGAGCATTTCTTTGTACTTAAATCTTTCTGTGCCTTACAATCCACGTCTGGCTGGGCTTGGTTGACAACTCCTTGTGCATTTACTCAGACACACCCCAAACACAGGGTACTCAGCCTCACTTGCATACATCTGCATTTTGAATGGGTCTTCCTGGGCTGGGAGAGTGGAGGGCCTGCTCTCACACAAAGGACTGCCACACCCCCTAATGGGACCCTGGCAGACAGGATTGAACTGAAAGGAGACCTGGTGCACTTCTTAGCCACTCTTTGAAGTCTCCCCCACTTCAAAGGCAAAGTTGGGTATAAAACAGGGCCTCTGCCCTACCTCAAGAGACAATTGCTGGAGAAGAAACCTGAACCAGAAACTACATCCTGCCAAGAAGAACTGCCTGGCTGCTCAAAGGACTCACCTGTCTGCTTTCTACAAAGGACTGCTGCCTTGCTGTGAAAGTGCTCTCCAAGGGCTTGGATAGAGCTTGCCTCCTGTTCCCTGAAGTCTCAGGACCAAAAAGACTTCTCTTTTTCACTTGGATGCTCAGTGCGCTGAAATGTTCGACGCACAGCTTGTTCCGCGGCGAGAAGAACGCCGCACACAGACGCTGATTGACGTGACGCCTTCAGGACGACCGGAACTTCGATGCACGGCCTCGCAAGGACAACACCGCCCGACCCCCAGAGGAGAAATCGATGCGACGCCTGCCGTGAGTGCGAAACTTCTACGCGCAGCCGGACAACAAGCAGGAAAATCCACACACACACCCTCTCAGTGTTCAGGCAGCCTGGACATAGGACTCATATACCCCCAAATCTGTGACATACAGTACATGGATCAATCCATGTCCATTTCACGTGTAAGACCAGCAACAGTCACCTGCCAATGACACAACTCTGAAATGCCCACATGAGGATGGCATAGTGAAGAGAGCTAGAAGGAATAAGTGACATACAAGGGGTTTAGGCAGCTAAAGACATACATAACACACAAACCTTATTTCAACCTTCAGTTGTTTCACTGACAGTGCAATGTGAATCATGTTGCCGGTCGGAACGCCGCACTCTGGGTGTTACGACTGCCCAATTACAACCCTGGTGGGCGGACCCGCCAGCCTCTACATGGCGGTTTCACTGACATGAAAGGTTGGAAGTGAGGGTGTGCTAGGGACCACATGGGGGCCCGTGCACTGCCCATGCCTCCTTTAAGGGAGCGGAGTGTTATCTCGTAGCTCTGTCCCTGCTTGTCTGACAGGCAGAGATGCTCTATTGCAGTATGCCCGCTGGTCAGACCGGCAGGAACATTGTAATAGGGCATGGGGGACGCCACTGCCATGGCACCCTGCCAAGATTTTGGTGGTCCCACGGTGGATCGCCAAACTTATAATGAGGCTATTAGTCTTATCCCACATGTCTGATAGATGTCAGTGTAACCCTTTTGGCTAGCCAGCAGCACCTCATCAAAACCCAAGCGCAAGTGTGATTTGTGGCAGCCTGACACATGTTACTCTATTACTTCTCAGGGAACTCATGGTGGAAAAAATCGTATTCCTTTCTCTCAGTTACACAAGTCTCATACATGTGACAGGCACACAGGATCAGGATTTGGTTCAATAAAGTTTATTGAAGCAACTGTATTCTATGTAGAAAGGCATGAATTGTGATTATTTGGATAATGAAACACAACTCTATTATTACAGTGACCATAAAAATGAAACAGTTAAAAAGTCCCAACATTCTGTCACACTACTGAATCAAAAATGCTTACCTGCACTACTAAAAATCTACATGAGAGTAATAGCAGTGTTAACCCTAATCTGCGTGTGCTAGTCTCTGCAAACCTATTGGCTTTATCAATGCTTTTTGTTTTATATTAAATTATTTCCATGAATTTGCATACCTTCCTGGTAGCCATCTCAAATGTAAAGCAAAAACTATTGGTAATCTGCTAGGCTACAGGGTCAAGACCTATTGCCTTTGCAAATGCTAATTTTTAAAAGCGTCAGTCATTTTTCAGGTTATTTGCTGTTTTAGGTTCTTATAATGGGCAGTGCTCTGGAGAAAGTGTTTCTGGTGTTGTGGGTTCACTGATTTGTTTTCCAGCTTTCTGGGATGCATAGAGCCTCAGGTTCTACTCCAATGTCTATGGTGGCTTCTCATTTTCTGTGCTGTGTTGACTCTTGGTAGATAGTGTGATCACTAAATTTGCTGACAGCCCAGTGATTATATCATTTTGCCATTCTGGTGATCCTACATGTTATGTTGTCTGTTAAGTTGTCTGACCTCTTGGATAGCTATTCCGGCTTTTGCTAGTCCTTGAATTCTAACTCTGCTTGGATGGTTAGACTGTTCTGCATCCTTGGTATTGTGGAGCTGCAGTCTGCACTTTTTAAGTGTTCTTGTTAATGTTCCCACTGGCTCAGTTTGTAAAACTGCAAAGTGAGATTCTAGGTTACTTCAACAATGTGTCTAGTTACCTACTTTTGAACGTTTTGGGAAAGGTGTGCAGCCTTATGGCTAAAACTGCTGCTCTCGCATGAAGACAGATTTCCCAAAATGACCTGCTGTCCTTGAAAATGCAGGATCAGATAGTGCCCTGGATACACTCATTTGCCGACAGTTGCTAGAACAGATTTCATTTAACAGTCTTGGATATAGAAAGGTGACTGAAGGGTGGAAATTGGGGGACAGAGTGAGCAATGGATAGATAGATAGATAGATAGATAGATAGATAAATAGATAGATAGATAGATAGATAGATAGATAGATAGATAGATAGATAGATAGATAGATAGATAGATAGATAGATAGATAGATAAATAGATAGCCGGCTTTAGCGCTGGTGGCGCCATGTGTGACAATCTTTTTTGCCCCCCCTCTCCCAATGACCACCTCTTCGGATTCGCTCACTACAACCCAACAAATGTGCCCCTCATGTCTCCATAGCCCCCATTTCACACACATTCCTATATTTTAAAGTACACATAATGGTTGCCTTTACCAAACCACTTTAACATCTGCGCTTCTTTATACAGTATTGAGTCAAAACTTCCTTGGACAAAAATCCGCTCTCTCTCCATAGTAGGCACATTAATCACAAGAGGTATCTTGATATTTGAATTGTTTCCTGAAGGCTGGATGCACAAGGAACTTTTTAGGAGGTGCTTGTCAATTGAACGTTATTGCGAAACACAGCGCCCCACTGAGGTCAGCACCTGGTGTGACCACACCACTCGCACTACCCAAAAGCCGCCCCTGGATAGATAGATCGATCATACAGTGGTCAGATTGTCATACAGTGATTTTTGTGTCTTTAATACCTTGGTCTCTTTCTGGTTTTCCCTGATTTTGTCTGTGTCTGTCTTTATCCCTCCCTGACTGCTTCATGTATCTCTTTTGTCCCTATATCCTAATTTTTCCCTCCCCTAGCTCTGGGTGTCCCTACTGCCCTATCTACTTCCTCACTCTGTCATTTTTGGGTGCCCCAGTCACCCCCTGTCCCTTTTAACCCCTACTTGACTTCCACTATCTCCTTACATTTTGCTGTTTTGATGGCTCTTTTTTTAATCTCTCTCTTTCTCCTCTTTCTTTCATGCAGATGGTCTCTTTTTCTTTTTCTTCCTGTCTGCCGTCTCAATCTTGATCTTTTTCCATACCATTTCCTTCCCTCTCCCTCTATCTATAACTTCCTTTCTGTTTCTATCTGTCTTTCTATCTCTCTCTTGATCTCTGTCAGTCCTATTTCTTTATCTCGAACTTCCTGTTTTTCTTTGTTTCTCACCGTTGTTCTCTGTCTCTTCCTGCTCTTTATGTCTCCTGTCTTCTTCTGTCTTTCCCTATCTTTTATTCTTCCACCCACTCTCTGGCTTTCCATGTCTCTTTGTTTCTTCAACTTTTCTCTAGCTTCAGTCTTACTCTCTCTCCATCTCTCTTTCTCATTCTCTATCTCTCCAGTTGCTCCTGAATTTTCTACCTTTCCCTCCCTGTTTGTCTTTGCCTATTTCCCTCATTCTCTGTGTCATTCTGTCTTTGACTTATCTGTCTCAAATGTATCTCTCTTTTTCAGTCTAACCCTGCTTCTTTCTGCCTTTATTGCCTTGTCTTTCTCGGTCTATTTCTTTCTCTCTTTCTAGTTTTCTATATGTATCTCTGTCTTTTAATATATCTTCTGATTCTCTTTTTTCTCCTTTCTCCTCTCTCTCTCACCTATCTTTCACTGATCCTTTCCTATAGCTTTCTCTGTCTCCTCATAAATCCCTTGCTCTGCCTCTCCTCCCATATCCAAGACCCTCCCTGACATTTATGTCTCTGCCTGTCCTTTACATATTGTCTCTAGATGTTTCTATCACTTGCTTTCTCAGTCTGCCCCTACGTTGCTTTTTATTTCTCCATGTTTATTTTTGCTCATGACTATGGGATATTAATTAATGTCTTTGACAATCTATAAATACTCATGTGCTCAGAAAACTGGTTGTTGAAAAGGTACCACTTTGAAATGATGTGGCTTGCCTGGGTGTCACTTTTGTACTAATTTGGTTGTCTAGATCAATCAGAAGCAAAACTAGTATCCACCATGCAAAGAATATGTATAATGGTAAGAGGTAAATTGGAGTAAAGGGGAATCAGACAAGAGAGAGAAAGCAGGGCACTGGATATCTTCACGTTGCCTGTGCTTACTGCTAGACTGCTAGACTCAGCCTGAACTGCAAAAGCGTTGATACATACAACAAGAAATAATTTGTTTAGTATCTTGCCAATTATACTACAGATCACTATTTCTGCTATGAGATCTGATATACCTTGTGGCAATCTCTGTATAACTACTCTGCATGGTCGATGATAACTCTATGCTTACCGGAGCTGAAAGAAATAAAATCCAATTGTATATACTCCATGGAATAGTCTGGACTGTAACATACGTTCTTTTTTCTGTAAGTACATGCAACTACTTCCAGCAAGTTCAAATCTTATGATTATCACTACTCATATTTCATCAGCTGTAACATAATAAATACTTATTAGTATTGTGCTTCATCGCCGCTCTCTTTCCATTGACTCAAAGACTACATCTTCCTCGCAGATATCAATTTCTACCTCAACAACCTCAAAAAAAACGCCAGCCTCCTTGATAGCATGAATAATATTGAAATCACCCACCTTGTCCCCGACTCCACCCACAAAGCAGGACACATGCTGGACTCCATCTGCACCTCAAGCAACAGGGCCAAGTACAGCCACTTCATGAAACTCACCTGGGCCGGCCACTCCATCATACACTTCAACATCTCTATCCCCCCCACCTCCACTGCCGAGTTACACAGCACCAACGCTTTCAAAACATCATGCAATAACACTGCAACGATCCTGGACCAAACTGTAAAAAACTTCAACTTCTGGATCACCAACTGCACTGACACCATTTCTCCCATCAAGACCAGCAGGTGCAGGCAATCCACCAAGCAGGCAAGATGGTACACCAAGTAACCGAGAACAGCAAAATGCCACTGAAAACAACCGGAAAGAATATAGCACACAGACAAGGACACCTCAGACAGGACCACCTTCAAGACCTCCCTCAACCTCTACCACCGGCGACTGAGAGAGACAGAGAAAAATGCCCTAGCAAACTACATTGAGCTTAGTTCCAAAGCAAAGAGCTTTTGAACATCGTCATAGAGTTGCCCAACCCCATAGCCATAGAAAACAGCTTCATCCCCTCCCAAGAACTATGTGACATGTTTGCCGACTCTTTCCATGACAAGGTCACCACCATCTATGAGAACTTTGAACCCCTACTCAAGCTCTCAGACGTCCTTCAAGCATTCTCTGAAATCACTCCCTGATCAAAAGACTACATCACATTAATATCCAAGGAAAGGTCCTCAAGTGGATTGCCTCCTTCCTCACTGTAAGAAAGCAGAATATCCTCCATACACTCTTGGGTGATTAGTCACCTTTATAAATCCACTTGATTGATTTATTGCTTTCACGCCTAACTATACACATTCACTTCCCTATCACTGGGAATAATTAAACCCCTTAACTGCTGAAGCTTCTCCACCCGCTTTTACGTCAAAAAATGATGCCAATGCAGAGCTTAAAAAGTATAAATATGGGCCAAAGTATACCCACTACATTTTCACCTTTTTTCTAAGATTCTGGGGATTCTAAAGATACCCAGAGTTTGTAGCGTACTCCAGATAAAACTGTGAAAGTAACCAAAATATGTTTAATTTTTTGGAAGTTTAAAAAAACAGGAAAGATGCAGTGGAAGAAAGTATATATTTTTTTCTAAAAGGGGGATAGACAAACAGTTTTCTGTGCTACGATCACCATCTTCTCAGCTTTCAGGTGCAAGCAGAGCTGTGTCAGAAGAAACATTTTTTGCCCTTGCTTTGGTATTTTTCTAAGCGTTAGACCAATTTTCCTAATTTTTGTGGTTTTGACCTACTTGAAGTTTGTGAGTGATTACTGAAACAGACACATCTAGGAAAAGTGGATACAATTCTGAATTCTGCAAAGGGGCATTTGTGCACATCCCTTAAGGTTTGCAGAAAAAAAATAACTGTTAAAATGGAAACATTGAAAATGAGAAGGGAAGAACAGCCATTTTGGATAATGTATATATATATATATATATACACATATATATACACATATATATATATATACATATACATATATATATATACACACATATATATATGTGTTTTGCAGGTTCTTCAAAAACACCCAATATCCAGATCCAGCAACTGAGCAGCACCTTACAATGAGTGTTCACTGTGTAACAATTATACAGCAATTCATGTGGTAACATATGAGGAACCTAAAATGGGTATGAAGGATAACTGTGTATTTCCAAAATGTACAAAAGATACTTTTAGGAACAGTGGTTATTGGTATTATTTGGAACTTGAGAATACCCATACTATCATGTCATTGAGACGGCCTGTGGTAGGAATGGGTTAAACCAGGGTAAATAGGAGATCCCCTGGGACGACTCCCATTAACCCTGGTTTGATCTGTTCCTATGGGGACACTAGGCTCAGACAAAAAATAGGGTAGCATTTTTACTTGAACAAACTTGCGAATGGAGTGTGGTAGGAATTTTGTTGATCTCTGTTGATTCCAGGACTTTACGTCAGAGAAATGCAACAAAAATGTGCTGTGGTAAAAATTATATATTATAATGGAACATATTTATTGAACTTGTGAAGCTGATACACTTGGTGATTGCAACATATCACTGCTGTGAAGCTTTGATGCCTTGAGGAAGTTCACAGGGGTGAACAGAATGCTTTCATTTTCCTTTGTAATGAAGAAAGTAAAGATTTTGTTGGAATGATACATTTGGATGATTCAATTCTAGATAAAATTTGTTGGTGCAGCCAATTGTAATATATAGACATTGGACCTCTCTTTGGTTGGCACCTTGGGGTCAGTAGGTGCTTTGGTTGGACCACGACACAACAAAATATTTTGGACAAGGGGGAGGTGCGGTTGGCCTATTTGGCTCGCTGCTCTGATCGGATGGTAAGTATGCAAGTATCAAAGTGGCATTCCCTCCTGGCAGCACAGCTGCTCTTCTTCGTAGAGTCCCCTCGGGACCACAAAATGAACTGATTTGGTGGGGTTTGGGGGTCCAGTATTCATACCAAAATGTGTCTTTGAAGTGGGAGAGACTTCAAAAAAGTTTTTTTTTAAGATCACAAGGTTTGTTCTCTTCCATCTCTGGCTCTAGATAATCTACAGATGGGTATGCAGGCACTTGTGTGAGGATAGGAACAACCCTATTCAGATGTAGGTGTCAGCTCCTCCCTACCACCTAGCCCAGGAAAACCCATCAGCAAGGTGGTGGGGCAGCAGGATGCAAATATCACACCCAAGCTCCCTTTGTGTGTGACTGTCAAGAGGGAATGCAAAATGCCCAGCTATCATCTATCCCAGCCGTGTATTTAGAGACATGCAGATCCACAGCATGGTTAAAATAAGAAAATGTCAACTTTCTAAAAGTGACATTTTGAGACTTACACTTTAAAATCCAACTTCACCGTAAGTTTTGATTTTAAATTGTGAGTACAGCGACACCAAAGTCCATATTCCTATCTCTTCCCAATTGGAAGTTACAGTTAAAGGATGCTTCAAGGTAACCCCAATGTTAACCTATGGGAGAGACAGGCATTGCAGTAGTGAAAAACAAACGTAACAGTTGTTCACTACCTGGACATGCTAAATTTGCAATATCCTGTATGCGTAACCACGCTCCTCTCCTTACATTTTTAGGTCTAGCTATGGAGATTGCTATTTGTCTGGAACCTTGTGTTATCATTTCTTCGAAAAAGTGCATTACAATAAGTTCAGAGAAAAGGTAGGTTTTTCACAACCTTTAACTATTAGCTTTCATATGTTTTTCAATATTTGCCATTGAAAGGATGGGTTGCCCATCAAGACAATGACATTTTGCATCTGGTTTCCTCATCCAATTTGTGTTCCTGTTAAAGGACAGTGATGGTGAATCAAGTAGTTATTTTGTTAGACTGCAGATGATTCATGAAATATGTCTTGTAATTGATTGTCAGAGTGCGTTTACTTTGGTGAAACACAACATTTTAATTGCTGATATATGGATATTGTTTAAGATCTTTATGTAGTTTGAATATCGCACCCACTCATAAAAACACATTGGTATTCAGTAACCACACCTGTGCATCCACCTGTTTTATTTTAATCTCACTTTATTGATGTTACAGATTTTTTTTAAGTTCACAAAGTACATATGTCCATACTGGTTCACTTAAATAGTCAACAGCACCAATAGATCTCTGTTAGAATTGTCCACAATGCAATATTTTGTTGTGCACACCTGTCATGCTTATTACTTAAATTGCAAACTTGATGGTGTTACTCTTTGGTTATTTATTTAGACTCTTTTGTACACATTTAATCCAATCGAAGTCAGAACACTTTCCAATAAACACTAACAAGCGGAGTAAAATAACTTTTTTTGTTTACATAGAGAACATTGAGAACCACAAGGTAGCTGAACAAATGATATTATTCAAACTGTGGATGCCAACACAGTGAGAACTGACCTACCAGAAGTGAAGCTGATAGTAGCAAACATAGTATTCGTCATAACATCATTTTTAAAAGTCAAATAGCATTACTTGAAAACCGAGGAGGCGAGGTCACTTTGAAGGTAGATTTGAAATGCAGGACCATAGAAAAAGACAGTTACATAGTTGAGGAGTCAGGGAGGGAGTCAATGAGCAAATAGGAGAGAACCATAGGGATGAAAGATACACTAGTAGTCAAACAGAGAAAAAAATGGGAAGCGACATTGTGAAGAAAGTAACTAACTAGTTCCTTTTCATAATCCGCTCATTTGAGAGTATAGGTTAGCTCTGCTAAAGCACTGTGTTCAGAAAAGGGTGCCTCTTCCAAGCTTCTATATTTATGGAACCCAACACTGCTTTATTACAGTATTTCCTTTATAACACGGCTGCAGACATCGTACACAAAGCCGCCAATACTATTGTCAAGGACTGATCGTAACAAAACGGCAAGCTTTCTTTGTTTTTTTTTGTTGCGTGAGTCTCTGTAAAAAGTAGTTCAGTCAGTCCTCTTGCTCCCAGCTCCACGGATTAGCACGACAAATGGCTTGCTTTCATGTCCATAGACAACGTTTTGTGTGAGAAAATTTCACTCGGAAACAAATGTGTTTACTGATCAATGCATTTTCTCATTGGACATGCTAAATTTGTTTTTTCTGTGAATTGGTATTTTTTAGATGAGAAAGCTATTTTAGACTGAAAGGAAAATATGATGGGCGTAAAATCTTCGGATATCAAGGCGTGTGACTTTAAACAGACACTTGTCAGATCGCAAAACTAACAATGCAAGCTTCTAAATTTGAACATGAATAAAGAGTAACGCTTTACAAAACCAGATGAAAGAAAGCTATTAATTGTCCAAAGCGGATTTAGATTTTATTATAATAACATCTTTGTTATATTATTCCTGCTATTTCTAGTTCTATAGAGCATAGGCAGTACTGTACAATCTCATCAACTACTTGTTAGCCACAACCTAATTTGATTCCCTCTCCATCTGTTTCCTCTCCAACTTTCTCACAACCTGCCACTCTTTGAAATTATGTCTTGAAACTAAAACAGCTGATTTAATTTCTGCCTGTGCCCTCCACCTTACATTTGCCTTCACGTGAAGAAACATGTGTCACACCTGGCAAACTTTCCAAAAGCGACATTATCAGATTTTAACACCTTTCTTTATTCAAGTCATGCCTTATGAACAGTTTGACAGAATTCATTCTTTACACAGCTGGGTAATATATTATTCTATTTCTTATGGTAGTCTGCCTCTAACACCAATCTTGTGCATTACAAAGGAAACATGGCCGTGCCTCTCACAGCAAATGTTCAAACGCTGAATTTACTGGGTTAGCTGAAGAGAAAATAATTGACACGCAATTCAATGCAAAAGGTAAGTAAGATTGTTCCATCATCAGCCGACAGAGCTGCAAACTAACAGGCATGGAGCTCTGCAGAAGTATTGCTTTCGTAGGACGATAGTTGTATTCGTATTTTTTGAGTTACGGACGTAGACTCTCAGAGGAGTGGTGCACTTTCCATTGCACAGGAATTTACGAGCCCCTCGTGCCACCCAAGACTACCAGGACTTCGGGATTAATTCCAGTATGGTGGCGGGCTGGGGACGGTTTTTTAAATGTTCTTTATGCAATGGACTTGTGGTTCTCTCCACTCACGCATGGACACAAACATACACACACACACTCACGCACGGACACACACACTCACACACGATCGTTCACGCATGCACACACGTTTTCTGAACACTTTTTATGTGTAGGGTTCTCATGTCTAGGGGGCAAAGACTATGACAAGAACTTGTGGCCGCCCTGTGTTGATAACTTTGTTTTCTGTAATTTGTTTTCTGTAATTAACTATACAAATTAGGTTGATTAATTGTAGGATGATTGTAAATTTAGTGGAAAGAAAATCAATCAAGGAACCATTTACATTTCTAAAATCAGTAACTGTTTTTTTTTCAAGTTAAGGACTCAAGTTGCCTTCTTCCAATCGGGAGCCTTATCCATGGGATTCGTTTCTAGATTCCAATACAGTTCAGAAAGGACTGGACTTCGTACTTGACCTTTGGAATGGATGACCCAGAGCCTATACATACTAGCTGACAGCATGTGCAGTCTTCATTTACTGTACATGGTCACTGTGATACTGTGATAGGCTGATCCACACAAGTTTTAATCAACAGTGTAGTAATATAGGAAGGCACTTTTGACTTTGACATTGAACCTTTGTACTCACTACAATGTAAATGAGAGAATGAGTATTGTACCTCGAAATTTGGCATAAGCAGAACATTACGGATGCAGTGAGTGTATGCAATGTGTTTTAATCACACCTCCTTTAGATTATTCTGTATCACTACTTTCAAAATATTGTCAGGATTGCTGTTTTTGTATTAATGCATTTGAAGCCCAAGGACAAAATCCAGTAGATATCATTTTTTAAGATCTCAGTGCTGCATTTTTTGTGTGTTCCTCTCAGTTGTGGAATTACCTCGTATGTGGCCACACATGGGTGGAATATGAACTCGCTGGGTGGGCAGGCACAAGGAGAGTAGACGTGAGACTGTTAGTGCATCAGACCTTAATAAGTAAACCTACAAGGGGATGCGTATAGGTCAATGCACCTTTTGACTCATATTAAGAAGTTCTTACCATAGCTCCAGTACATAATCAATAATCAGTACATGATAATCAACAATCATTAGTAATTAATAAAATCAATAATCAATGGAGTCAGTAAATGTCACGCACCATGACGTTTCAGCCATGAATAGCCAAACCTTTAGTAAAAGTTTAGTACGTTTATTTCCCTTATATTAGCAATGCTAAAGTCATGTAGATTAATCTCAAAATCAAATGGAACACATATATGAACAATACTGGTTGTCCAAAGTGGCGCAAGAAACACAATCTAATTAAAGCTTGAACCACAACACATTCTAGAGCAACAGTGCAAATCAATAATAGAGTCAGTTGTGACAAAGTTATACAATACATGGAATTCAGCTAGGTAACTCATCAATCATTAGTCCCTGTAATTGTCAGACATTTTATGAGTGTCCTTAACTAAAGTCAGATTAGCATCAGCGTGTTGGGCTTCATGCAAAACAATTTAGAACACAAATTTAGGAAAAACATCTAACTATGGATCTGTCAAAACAGTGCAGTTGGTACCTAGAAAGAAAACGCATGAGAAACATAACAGACATGTATAAACATATCTACCTATCCACGGTATGAGTCCGCAAAGCAGAATCAGTCTTTGTCCTCAGGTCAACAGTTGATCAGCAAAGCATCAGGCTCTCAGTCAGAGAGTATGAGCCCAATGACAGAATGAATCTCAAATCTCTTCTCTATAGTCTCTTCTTCTCTCAAAATCACAGTAATTCTGAATAATTCTCCCCTGTCACGTTGCTATATCAAAGTCACCTAAACTATCCCCTAATTCCGTAATGGTCAGTTAATCGTACATTTATACTTCTCCCAATTATATTTCTACTCTAAATCTATGAATTCTAATATTTCACTCTTCACATGAAGTTGATTGTTCACTTTAAGATGTCCTCGTCATCCAGCTCAACAGGTAACAATATTGTTGCATCTTCAGCTCCAGTCAGTGTCTTCATTGTTCTCGTCCTGGGAAAGTACATCTCAAACACATTACACATAAGTTGTTACACTAGCGGGAACATTATCTCCTTACAGTCGGTTCTCACGAAAAGCCTCTGTTAAGCAATTTTAACAAGACAATGGACATTTCACAGTTTAATTCACTCTGTCAGCATTTTTATTAAACGCTAAGAAATACAGCTTTTGCATGAGGCCTGGCAAGACTAGGCCAAGACACTCGCTAAGTTAAGGCCTACAATTAATAAAGCTAAAGCACACTTCATAACCCTTAATATGACATATTACTACATTATTCTAATACATTTTCAATATTTCATAAGTATTAATCATCAATTAGTACATTTCGTGAACACGGGGGGAAATTCTTCGAGGCCACATTTTCAAATGCATGCATTATTTTTCTATGTTATCCATTTTCTACATAAACTCATTATTCAGAATACATAACACTCATTAATACATTTCTAATTAAATCACCTGCACTAGCAATCCCTCTTCTGACGACTAAATGTGTCAACATACTAATTACCACCCACAAACTTTGACAATTCGTTTTTTTCCAAATTTTGTCTTCTCCGTGAATATTCCCTGTAAATATTTTCTCTTTTCTTTTCTTCCCTCTTCTGATTATTCTTAGGCCTTTTCAATTTAATTATTTTACATAATTTGCATAATCCCCATAACCCAATTAGACAGATCACGACAATTAATATTCCCTATAATATTTTCAATAGAACCCCATTCCAAATGTTGCTGTGCCAAATTCCCACTGAAGCAAACCCTTTGCCAACCTTTTCCCAAACACCTGGTTCTTTCAATTCCATTAAATCAGCACTTGCGTTAGCCAGATTAGTAAGTAAATCTCTTATATCTTTACTATTTGCAGGTATAAATGAGCAACAATGCCTAGAGTTCATCATTCTACAGACTCCGCCATCCTTCGCTAAAAAAATGTCTGAAGCAAGATGATTTTGAAGAGACATAGCTCTATCCGCAGCTAATTCAGTATCTATCAGGAGTATAGTCCCTGAAAAATTTTTCAGCATGTTATCCACAATAGTAGACAACTTTCGAATCTTAATCATATTTAAGATGCCTCCCACTAAAGGAATCACTGCACCAAATATGTCTCCCACTATCGCAGAAGAGGACTCCCTCCTCTGTCTCTTATGATGGAATTCAGTCACTTTCGGAAACTTTTTCAAATCCTCCACCTGATAAATCTTTGGGAAAACTATCCCCAAATAACTTGTCCCATACCATCCTCTTGGAAGACGGTAATAAGCATTAAGTCCATAAATATAGTATATCCCGGGAATCGCAGGCTCCTGTCCATTCAACATAAATGTCCATTTACTCTGAAACAAAAACACATGCCTGCATTCACTCATACCCACAAATAAATTATCAGTGCTTATTTATACACAAAGCTTCCCTATGTGTAGTGCATCCAAAGCTAATTTCTCTTGCGTTTTAATTGCACTATAAGCATAATCATTCTTGTAAGTCCTTTCCTCTAAGCCTTTTTCTAATTTCTCCTTTAACGCCTTTCTCCTGTCATCAGTATGATCTAAGAAGCTCTTCTTTAAAGGTGTAAGCAAGCATGTCAAATTATTCTTATGCGCATATGCTGTGCCAAACATCAAAGTAGATTCAAAGAATCCCCTAATTAATACTATATCATTATCCTTAGCTATTTTACTCAAATATCTAATTATAGGAACAAACGAAAACACAATATCATGATTTGAGTAAAAGCACTGAATATACTCTTGGTTATAAAACCTTGCTAGTAACAGACTAGAACTTATCCCGTATGTTAGCGGCAAACTATGATAGGTGACTACTTCCTCGACTGATGAAGGCATCTGCGTACGCATCCATTGTCTCAACATATTCACTCAACAAGCGAAAGAAAACATTAGAAGAAAGCTCTCCCTTCGCATTAGTATAGTCATGCAAATATTTCTCATCTAACTTAAACCTTTCTAATGCCATTAGTGCAGTAGTCATCTCAAAAGCAGACGTATGATTGGCTCCTTTCGCATCAAGAACAGACATCCCTACCATCAACACCACAAACAATATCCCACACATAATTGCCAAACCAATGCTCATATATTTACAGCGCCTAGCATCTCTACCCTGTTTATCAAAGTCAGCCATGATCTGTAAAGAATCAGAAAGCAGAAGGAAATTAGAAAAATACCTGCAACAAATCAAAAATAACCAACTCTTCTTTCAGCAGTTTAGTTTCACTTCCAGGAACCCCTCTTCCTTGTCAAAATCAGTTAGCAGCTTTGTCAAAATCAGGCCTTAAAAGTCAAATCAGGTTATCAATGTCTTCTCCAGTTACTTTCAACAGTCTCTTTTCTCAAAATGTTTCTCACAGATTGTTTCATCAGTTCAGTTCATCAATCTTCTTCGCATCACCTGAAACTATTGACTTGGAACCTCTCTATCAAAACAAAAAGACTTAAACTCTTGCTTCCATTCATTTGTAGTTACATACGCCCATTCAGGACCTGTGTATCTTCGACTTGCTATTCTCTTTCTCTTCAACTTTCAATCACCATTCAGCTCTCCTACACTTAGATCTTCCTTCCTTGTAGTATCTACTTCTTCCTTGATTGTTGGTTCAACAACCACTTCCTTCCTTTTCTCCACTTGTGATTTTGGCCACTTATCTCCTTTCAGTGAACCTTCTGTCAGTATTCTTTTCAAGACTGAACTCAAACCCTTCTCTTTCTCTGAAGTGTTTTCTTTTGACGGACCTGCAACCGGTTCAGGAGGAGTCAGATCACCTTGACTTTGAGCCACTTCAACTCCTTCCCCTTCTGTGTCTGGTAATTGCTCTGTTTGTCTCTCAGAATCGTCTGCTTCTGGGAAAGCCATCCTCTGACTAGACTCTCCTGCTGCTTCAGATGAGATAGGCTCTCCGATACTCTCCTGGAGGTCTCCACCCCCGTCTCTCACAGGAGTGACTGAACCATCCTCAACAAGCTGAGATCCTGTCTCAGTTCCTCTTTGTTCTTCTTCCAGCCCTGAGACGTGTCTCTCTGTTGTTGGTACTCTCAACAACGCTTCTACATGGTCCAGTGGACATGCCACTTTCTTTGGGTGACTTGCGTGAATCCAGTTCGGGATTCCAGCACACTTCACAGCTGTCTTAGTTGTTAAGGCCACTTGCTATGGTCCCTTCCACCAAAGGCTCCAAACACGTCTTTCTCGCATGAATTCGGACGACAACCCAGTCTCCAGCTCTCAGGTTGTGCCCTGGGTCATGGATCGATAGAAGTGAGTTGGCCTCCACCTGCTGATAAAAAGAGCGGACTACATCAGACAGACCCTTGCAGTAATCCAACACCATATCATCTGTAATGTTTACAAGTGCATTTGCTGGCACTGTTGGTAATCTCATTGCTCTGCCCATGAGGATTTCATGAGGCGACAGTCCTGTCTTCCTGTCAGGTGTGTTTCTCATTGACATGAACACTAAAGGCAATGCATCAGGCCTTTTCAAATTCATAGCTGCACACATTTTTACAGTTCTTGACTTCAAGGTACCATTCATCTGCTCCACTAGTCCTGATGCTTCAGGGCGATAACTACAATGCAACTTCTGCTCAATGTTCAGTGCTGCACAGATTAATTTAATTACTTCATTATTGAAGTGACTTCCCTTATTTGATTCTAAGGAGATCGGAAACCCGAAACGCGGTATCAGTTCCCTAAGCAGCAGTTTCACTACTTTTTCTTCGTGTAGGGTATGCTTCAATCCAGTGACTAAAAATGCAAACAATCATCAACACATATCCCAACACTCCACACACAGGCATCTCAATAAAATCCAATTGCATTCTGCTGAATGGACCTCCTGCTCTTCCAGTGTGGCTCAAATTAACCACTGTCCCTTTCCCCGCATTTAACTGCTGACAAATGACACAATGATGGCAAACGGCTGCAGCAACTTGTCTAAACTCTGGGTTGAACCAATCAATTTTGAACAGACGAACCATGGTATCACTCCCAATGTGTGCCTGACCATCACAATACCTTGCCATTTCAGACAACAGACTGTTTGGCAAAACCAATTGACCCTCTTCAGAAACCCACAATTCATCTTGCTTTTGAACACATTTCAATTTGCTCTTGAACGCTTTTCCTCTTTGTCAACATTATTCTGCAAATATTTTAATTCTTCCAAAGTGTCAATTACTTTCAATGCATAGCTCGTACATGTTGTGTCTTCTTCAGGTAACAGTTCCCACTTCTCCTTGAACGATATATAGTTCAATACACAAAACCTTGCGACTTTAATCCACATGTCCATTTCCCAATTATACGTAGTCCTGCGACTTCAGATGAGCACTTCATTTCACCACAGCAATCTTTTCAGGGATTTTTATTGCATATAACAACTCCTTAATTTTCTCACCATTTCTCACTGGTGAACCAGAAGAGGTTAGAAAACCTCTCTGTGACCACAATTGACCACAATCATGAACTATTCCGAATCCATATTGGCTATCCTTCATGAATCCATATTGGCTATCCGTATAGATAGTAAGTCTCAACTGAGCAGAAACATGGCATGCTCTAGTAAGGGCAATCAGTTCCGCCGCTTGGGCAGAATACACTCCTCGAAGTCAGGAAGATTCCAAGGTACATGTAAACGTTCACACAGCATATTCTGCGCTCAGTGTCCCTGTGTTGTCTCTCAGACAAGAACCATCAACAAAGATAATTTGGTCATTTTCTTTCAATCAGGTATCTCTAATGTCAGGTCTCGGTTTTGTGTACAACTTAGTTACTTCGAGACAGTCATGTTCAACACCTTCCTCCTTTTCGATTTCAACATTTTCACTCTGGAGTAAGGTTGCCGGGTTCAGCACTGTACATCTTTTCAATGTCACATTCGGTGATCCCAAAATACTAGTTTCGGACCTAGTCAATCTAGTACCAGTCAAGTACTGGGTTTTCATCCTTGTCAGTAAAAACTCAATCAAGTGAGGGACCATTACAGTCAGGAGATATCCCATCAACACGCCTTCACACTCTGAAAGACTCTGACCAACTGCCGCAACTGCACGCAAACAACCTGGTAAGGCTGCTACAACTGGGTCCAAAGTAGCTGAAAAATATGCTACTGGGTGATGGCATCTCCATGGACCGGAGTCAAGACAGAAAATGAACATGCATCACGCTCATTACAAAATAATGTGAAAAGCTTTGTGTAGTCAGGAATACCCAATGCTGGAGCTCTGCACAAACTCTCTCTCAATTCAGTGAACGCTCTCATTGCATCTGGGTCTAATGCTATGAGATCGGTAACTTCCTTATGAGTCAGCTTCTGCAATGGTCTTGAAATGACTGAAAAATGTGGGATCCATTGGAGATAATAGCCCGCCATTCCCAGGAACATCCTGACATCTCTATGTGTCATTGTAATCCTTTCTCTGGATATTTTCCTTGACCCTTTCTCAATCTGGTGACCCAAATACTTTACCACTTTCTGGCAATACTGCAATTTCAGTGGTGACACTTTATGGCCATTCTTTCTCAAATGATTCAACAGGGCAATTGAGTCATACTTACACTTGTCCCTTGTCTTGGACACAAGCAATAAGTCATCAATGTACTGCACCACTGACTCAAAATTCTTTTTCAAGATCTGGTTGAACAAGGAAGATGACTCTGTGTACCCTTGAGGAATTCTACACCAGCAATAGACTCAATCCAGGAATTTGAAACAAAAGAGAAATTGGCTGTCCTCATGAAGAGGCCAAGACACTCCCTAAGTGAAGGCCTACAATTAATAAAGCTAAAGCACACTTCATAACCCTTAATATGACATATTACTACATTATTCTAATACATTTTCAATATTTCATAAGTATTAATCATCAATAAGTACATTTTGTGAACACTGGTGGCCATTCTTCTAGGTCACATTTTCAAACGTGTGCATTATTTTTCCATGTAATTTATTTTCTACATAAAATCATTATTCAAAATCCATAACACTCATTAATAAATTTTTAAGTGCAAAGGTGTTGCCAGGCCATGTGGCCAACCCCCTTATAACCACTCAACCACACGTCTTCGGCCATGAACAGCAGGAGTGAGCCGCATGGCCTGGTCTGCTGCCAGGCCCTGCTGTCAATGCCCTTCAAGCTCCAAACCTTGTGCCAGGCATGGCCAAAGGGGTTGGAGCTTAAATGGGGTGACACTAATTATATATATTTAGGGGGGCTGCACAGCCCCCAGGCCCTGGGGATGACCACTTGCCTGGGCCTACCTAATAAAATTGTTATGGGGCCACACGGACCCCCTTGGGCCCAAAGGACCACCACCTCTCTGGGGTAACAACAAGTATATTTATCTAAGGCTGTGCAGGACCCTCTGGGCCCAGGGGACCACATCCTACCAGGGGCAGCATAAAAAAAACTTAGTGGGCCCACAAAGGCCCCCAGGACTGAGGGCATCACTACCTCAATGGGGATATTTTACATTTTTTCATTGGGGGGCCCCGCAGTCTCCCTCGGGCCCAGGGGACCACCACCTCCCTGGGGCTCTTTTTTAATTTTTTATAGAGGACCACAAGAAAGTCCAGGATCTGGGGACTATGACCTCCCTGGGGCAATGTTTTAAATATTTTTATAGGGGGGGCAAGGACCCACCAGGTCCCAGGGACCACCACTTCCCTCAGGCTATTTGTAAGTTATTTATTAGGGGGCCACACAGACCCCAAGCCCTGCAGACCACCACCTCCCTGGGGCTATATTTTAAAACAATTAGGGGGTGTCAGCGCAGACACCCCAGACCCCAGTGACCATCCATGGGGCTATTTTAAAAGTTTTTTAGGGGGTGCTGCACAGACCCCACCCCCATGACCCCTGGACCTCCACCTCCCCAGGACCAAACACTTAATTGAAAAAGGGATGGTGGGGTGTGACCAAGGCGGAGACCCAGCAAGAGGCGCGTCACCTGACCTCCTGCTCGGTGCCCCTTTTCCCCCTACGATATTGAGGCTTGAGGCAGGTTTCCCTATTCCCCACTGCCTCCAGGATGGTCCCCAGAGGTGGGAGAGCCCTGCAAAGGGGTCTGGGAGCCGCATGGAGCACTGGAGCTAGTTGGAGCAATCAGGCTTGGATGGCGGCTGGGCCCGAGTGGCGGCCATTTTAAGCCATGGACGGGGCTTGTGGTGCGGCCCACCTGGCGTTGGTGGTTCCAACTGGGCCTAGGGTGCCAAAGCGACACGACAGGCCACTGGTCCAGCGTGGCCTGCTTCTGGGAGGTCCCAGAGGCAGGCACAAATGGTTGGAGCCATTGAGGGTGACTTCGCTGTCTCTGCCCACGGTGGAGAATGAGGAGGCAGCATGCGAGGCCACAGGCTTCCACATAGGATGCGGCGGTATGGCGCCCACACGGATTTGTAGTATGGCTGTACACCAGGATCCTTGCTGTTGTGCCGGGTCTTGCACTTAGTGCATTTTCCTGGCTGATGTCACAAGCATAAAGCACTATTAATGACTGTCACCCCATCAGGCTGCTACTCCGACACTTGGGCTGAGACATTATAACTTGCACCTTCCCCCCTACCTTTTTTAGGAATGGAAACAGGGGCACTAATTTAATATCTCCTCAGCTGGCTTGGGCGATGGCAACCTGACCTACCTACCTGCATGTTCCATATAATATCTAGCCCCGAACTATTGCTTCTTGTGACTGTTTTAATTTGACATTGCTTCTGGCAGGTGTTTGTGTTGACCATTCCTGCTTCTATAAGGCTGAGGGGACCTCATCGATGCGTTGGCTGTGGCAATCCTGGTTTCCATGAGTGACCCTACATCACCCCTTTTCTTTGCCCTACGTCGGTCCTGGAGACCAATCAAACCAAAACCCCTTGGGGCACTATCATTAAAGACTTGCTTCAAAAGTCGGACCACAACGCCCAGTCACAGAGGGGTGACTGTCTCCACTCCAGTCAGCTTTCAGAATCCCGAACAGAAAATCAGAATCCAGCAACTAAAGTTGATATACAACTGTTGCTGGCTCAGTTTCGTAAGGATATAAATGTCTTTCCCAAGACTTCACTCGCACTCATTCAAACCTCAACGAATCGGTCCGACAAATAGACTCAGGCCTGACAACAGTTTAATCTACTTCTGCTGACTAGGTTATGGAGAATGTAAATTGCACAGCACACATTGAGAAACTCGATGCAAAACAAACTGGACGACTTGGAGAATCAGTCCAGATGTAATAACATTCACATCAGGGGAACCTGCATGGCCGTCCCCGCGTCAGACTCGAGGCCCACGTTCAAACTCCCTTTCCCCACCTTTTGAGCCCAGACTGCAATCAACCTGTGCTTCTAGATTGTATGCATCAGGTTTTTTCCCTGTGCCAACAGAAGAAGAACCTTCCTCTGGACGTTCTCACCAGAGTTCATTACTTTCTTATAAAAGAGAAGATCATACAAGCAGCTAGGTGACACGAACCAGTGGTCTTCAGGGGCGACAACCTCTCCTTATACCTGGATGTGTCTACTCAAACCTTAGCCAGATGCAGAGTTTTGAGATGTCACACTCTATTTGCATGAGCGTAAGACTGCCTATCGATGGAGTTTCCACCTATGCCTACACTTTACCCATCAGGATAAACGAGTGGCAGCATGAACTTCGGCGGAGTCAGGCGAGGCACTTGGGGTATCACCTGAAGATGGCGAAGACTCTCCTGGGCCTGCTATGCCTTCCCTGGTGGATTGACAGTGGGGTGGATGGCGAAGAGTAAAAAGGAAAAAGGTAGCAAGCAACATAAGGCTGACGACCTGGTTCAGCACAGTGCTTTTTCTGATGATGACACACCTGTATGATGGTCATGCCCTCCTGGAGACCGATCTGGATCCAGGTAAGAGGCTGCGGAGCCTGTATGAGGCTCTAGTACATGTTTTAACTCCTGCTACATGGTTTTGAGTTTATATCCATAAGGATAAGAGGGGCTGAGTTTCACGGTGGGAATCGCCCCCTCACTTCTGCTTTCTCTCCTAGTTAAAGGGATTTCTCTTCTTTTCATGTTACACTGCTTGTTCTTCTCAAGTAAACCCACATGGCCCCTACTCACGTGAGGCAGGTTAGGGCCTTTCATGTCAGTGCATTAGGCTCCCTCTGTTCATTTATTGTTTGCTGTTTCGTGTGTTTGGTTATATGTTGTTCAACACATTAACATATCTAGGCCAAGATACTGAGAGGGCTCTCTCTACAACTACTCCTAGAGGGAAATTTGTGTCCTTCCTTTGATTGGAGGCATGCCTTTGTATAACTCGAATGTGGAAACAGCCTCATGCCCCTACAGTTACCTGTGGTGGAGCAAGGTGTGGAACATATACACTATGGAGAAACCTGCTGCGATCCTTTGAGACAAGCAGATTAAATTTGAATCTATGTGGCAGCCCTTCCTCACCTAGATCTGCCGCCAGGGGAGGTTGGGGAATATGCATCTTACCATGTCAAAAACACGTCGAGCCTCAGACATGTGGACACTTTAATTCCCAGAGCCTGGCGGGGACACCTCATGATAAAGCCACAACATACTTGCTGGACAGTTTGTGGATTGCCCTTATGGTGCCCCATATCCTTTTAGATGGGGGCGGAACGACAATGTTATAAGGCCCTGCTTACTCTCTGCGGTTTATTGCTTACCATTGTATTTCACAATACCTCATTCATTCAATATGGCAACATGCTGTCATTGTTATTGTAAACTGTCTTTCTAATCCATTTTGATATACTCTTGTGTCACTTGGAAGACTGATTGTTATGATCAATATGTTCTGTTTCTTTTTCTTTTTTTTAGACTAACTATTAAAATGCAAAAATAAAGCCTTAAAAAAAAGAATGGGACACGTGACCTCCCTTCCTAGGCCATTTTCAGCCCCAGGAACCCCATCCTCCGGGGCTCAGCCACATATCTATGGGTGCCCTGGCCCAACCCGGGGCACCTAGCAAATAGTTGTAGGGACCGCGGGGGAGCCTAAATGCCGCCACAGTCCCACCAGCTGCTGTCTCCTGCAGGAGCCAACATTGCTCCCGCAAGCAGGGAGCTGCTTCAAACAGCAACTCCCTGCTTGTGGGAGCAATGCTTTCATCTCTTTTCCTGGCACGCATGTTAGCGTGCAGGGAGTGAGATGAAAATTCCGCCTCCAGCAAGCTGGAGCTGTTTGACAGCTCCCGCTTTCTGAAAGCGGAGTTATGTTTGCTTTTGCTTGGCAGGAGCTGTCAGCTCGCGCCAGGCCAAAGCAAACAGCTACCTCCTGAGGATGGGCACCTCAGAAGGTACCAGGAGCAAGCCCTGTGGAAGGCAGTCCCCAAGGCTATAAATGGCTCCACAAGAGGGGCCATGCATCCCTCTTCCTTATATTGTATTTGCCATGGGGGGATAGTGGGCCCCAGGACACAGGGGGCCATGCGCCCCTGCATATATTACATGCATTGCTCCCGAGAGGTGGTGGTCCCCACGGCATGGGAGGGCCAAACAGACCCCCTGCATACCTAACAATTGATTGCCCCGGGAAGGTGGCAGCCCCAGGGGTGCCGAGCGGGCCTCTGCATACATTACAACTATTGCCTCAGGGAGGTGGTGGTCTTTGGAATGCAGGGGTGCTGCATGGGCCCTCTTCTATACATAACATTTATTACCCAGGAGATGTGGCAGTCCATGGGCTGTGGCGGTGGTGCATGGGCCCCCCCACATACATTAAAGTTGATTGCCCCATGGAGGTGGACCCCTAAATGCCCCTGCCAGGGGGAAAAATCAAAACAAAGCACAAGAGTCTCACTTTTCGCTGTGAATTTAAAAAATGCTTTTTAGCCCTGGGGGGAGGAGTCCAAGGAAGCCCCCTGAACCAAGACTAAGGGGTTAAAGTAATGGTATCCTGTCCCCTTTTCTTTTTTTCTTTTTTCAATCAGCCAACCTTGCGCAGAGGGTGTTGGCCAATGGGTCTGTCTCTCTGGGTGTGAAAATAGGTGTGAAACGGTGTCTCTGGTTGTGAGAGTGGGTGTGACAGTGTCTGCTTGGGTACGACAGTATCTGGCTGGGAAAGTAGGTGTGGTAGGGAGCCTCTGGGTGTGAGAGTGGATGTGAGAGTGTCTCTGTGAGTAGGTGTGTGAGTGTCTGTGTGGGTCTGTGATTGCGTGTGAGAGTCTCTGAGTGGGTCTGTGAGTGAATGCACGAGTTTCTGAGTGGGTCTGTGAGTGGGTGCTTGAGTCTTTCAGTGAGTCTGTGAGTGGGTGTGTGAGTGTCTAAGTGGGGTGGGTATTTGAGTCTCTGAATGCATCTTTGAGTGAGTGCATGAGTTTCTGAGTGGGTCCATGCATGAGTGTTTAAATCGCTGAGTGGGTCTGTGAGTGAGTTGGTGTCTGAGCCTGAATGGGTTCGTGAGTGTCTGAATGGGTGTGTCAGTAGCTGTGTGAGTGACTAGGCCTCAAAGGAACAGCACCTGCCTGTTTATCCACCAAGAGTACAGGGTTTTGGACACAATGTGACCCAACTGAAGTGCTTTCTACTGGTTAGTTGGCAAGTGCTACCTCATTGGGTAAATGTCCACTGTGTCTTCTACACTACAGCTGCATAATGGACCCTAGACGACCTTGTGTGTGTTTAGCAATGTAATTGTTCCTTTTTTTTAATTCTGTGATATCATCAATCCTGCTATGGAGAAGCCAACAAGACTGCAAAGACATAAATCTCTACCTAACAAGGGTCCTTCCTTTTACCTATTTGACGTAAGTGCTTTTTTATCTTGTGGAGAAGTCCTCATATTCCTCGGTATCAAGAATGTGCCAACAAATTGGTGGGAAAGCACACTGCGGTGCCTCTTGGTAAGTTGCACATCATCCTGGCAAAAGGCAGGAAGACCTTTGCATACTATTAAGGTGGACAGTGCGGGCCAAGTGGGTGGAGATTTCAGGTGATTTGCACATTTAAATGAAGAACCATGGACTCTAGGGGATGGAGGTCGTGCATCCCTGGGATGATTTTGGCCCTATGGACCCCATCCCCCATGACCCAGACTTTATTTAATAGGGGAGGAGGGCCACGTGGCCCCATTCCCTGGGCTGATTTTGGCCTCAGGGCCCCATCCTCCAGGGCATCTATCCTGGGTGTGCCCCCTAGGGTACCCATTGTGCAATGGGACTGTGGTGAAAGCCGGAATGGTCCCATGGTCCCAACCAGCTCCCCACCTCCTGCGGGAGTCAGGATTGCTCTTGCACAATGGAAGCTGCTAAATTCCCCATGTTAATTCCTATAGGGTTTTAGGTCTACAACCGGAACCACTGGATGCAATTACTCCAAATTTGGAAGAAAGCTATATCTTGGTCCAGAAAGACCCCTTTTTGTTATTTGGTGTAAATTAATTCAGCATTTTTTTGAAATATTAAAGAAAAATATAATTTCTATATGTAAGGATGCAGAAGCTCCTCGAACCTTCCAATCTCGTGCTGAAATCTGATTGGCTGACAACATTTCAACAAGGAAGTGCTGGAAGCTATCAAGACCCAGAAAAAAAATTGAAACATGAAAAAAGGGTCTAGGGTAAGGACATCCTCTCTCCTTAGCTTTGGTGCTGGGGTCCAAGAGAAACCTCCCAGGGGAAAAAGCTTTTTTTTTTTTTTAAAATGTTACCACAAATTTGTGATTGGGTCATGAGTCCACAGTAAAAAAAAAATAAACACATGGGGGGTGATTCTCACCCTGGCGGGCGGCGGAGGCCGCCCGTCAGAGTTCCCCCCTCCAAAATACCGCTCCGCGGTCGAAAGACCGCTGAGGGTATTTTGGGATTTGCACTGGGCTGGCGGGCGACCGCCAAAAGGCCGCCCGCCAGCCCAGTGCAAATCATCCTTCCCACGTGGACGCCGGCTCAGAATTGAGCCGGCGGAGTGGGAAGGTGCGACGGGTGCAGTGGCACCCGTCGCGTATTTCAGTGTCTGCAAGGCAGACACTGAAATACTAAGTGGGGCCCTCTTACGGGGGCCCCTGCAGTGCCTATGCCATTGGCATGGGCACTGCAGGGGCCCCCAGGGGCCCCACGACACCCCATACCGCCATCCTGTTCCTGGCGGGCGAACCGCCAGGAACAGGATGGCGGTATGGGGTGTCAGAATCCCCCATGGCGGCGCAGCAAGCTGCGCCGCCATGGGGGATTCCCAGGGCAGCGGAAAACTGGCGGGAGACCGCCAGTTTTCCCTTTCTGGCCGCGGCTGAACCGCCGCGGTCAGAATACCCTGTGGAGCACCGCCAGCCTGTTGGCGGTGCTCCCTCCAACCCTGACCCCGGCGGTCCATGACCGCCGGGGTCAGAATGACCCCCATGGTCTCCCGCACCTATCTTAGTTTACAGGTTCTGGGGGCATGTAAAAATAAAGGAGGGGGTCACCTGGGGCCTCACTCCTTGGCCTATTTATGCCCTGAGGACCACCATCTACTTGGGAAAATGGTTCAATTGTAGTAGGAAGGTCCTGTGGACCCCCGTGTCCAGCAGACCACCATCTTGACGGGCTGTTTTGATCACATGCAGGACCAGGGGACCACTACCTCTCTGGGGCAAATGGTTTAATTATAATAGAGGTATCCTAAGGAACCTCATGCATCAGGGACTGCCACCTCCCCATAGCTGTTTTGATTATATGCAGGATCAGGGGCCATACGACCCCCCTAGTCCCCAGGGACCGCCACTTCCCCAGGACTTTTTTAATTATAATTATAGGGCCATGTGGCCTTCACCTGCAGCCCAGTAACCACCACCACTCTGGGGCAAAACAAAAGAATGAATGTGGGGGGGCTTTGTGTCCCCAACAGGGCTAAAAAGCATTTTTCTTTTAAAAAAACATTCGAACAGTCTGCGGACCCAAGGTGCATGGACCCCCACTCCTATGACTTTCATTAGCGTGGGGGACCGCCACTTCCCTGAGGCGATCAGAAGAAAATTCCAGGGGGCCACAGGCCCCCCTGCATCCCGCGGACCATCACCCCCTGGGGCAAATCATACTTTTTAATGGGGGAGGCCTTACATCCTCCCCAAGAGTCCTGGGGACCGTCACCTCCCCAGGGCTAAATAAAAAGTCTGTACAAGGGGGCACATGGCTCCCCAACAGCCCTGACGACCACCACCTCACCGGGGCACAATTTCTATTGTTATGCGGGGGGCCACGCACTCCTCACAGCCCCAGGGACTGCCGACTTCCCAGGGCACACCTTCTAAATCTAATGTGAGCCCCGAGGACTTCCACTTCCCCAGGGCAATTTACTGAAATTATGGGAACACGACTAAAGCCCAAACTGCTGAACTGAATTACATCAAATTTGTCAAAAAGCAAGATTGTGTTCCACTGGTTGTGCTTTTGGTTATGTGCTCTAAATCATTTCAGTACTTTTTGGGATATTAAAGGGAAAATAAATGTCCATATCTAGGACAGCGGATCCTCCCCAATGACTTTGCAAACAGTAACAAGCATGTTCACAGTGTTGGCTGCCAACACTTCAACCAGGAAGTGTTGGCAGCTGTCTTAGGGACCCACAACAACAGTAAGTACATAAGACAAGGTAGAGTCACCATGACGCCTTAACTCTGGTGCTGGGTACCCCCGTCAGGGCTCAAAATCCCTTTTTGTAAAAAAATGTTGCTATAATTTTTCAACTACGTCACAAATTCCCAGGAAAAATAAAAAAAAAAATTAAACAAGCTCGGTCTGCCACACTTAGTTTAAGAAGACCCTCGGTGGGCTAGGTCCGAGAGGCATTGACATTTTGAATGCGGGCACTCCCCCACATCCCAGGGACCACCATCTCCCTGCAATAAAAGAATGAAGGGAGTCCATTGAGGACCCTGAGCCCAGGGGACCACCACCTCTCTGGGGCAGATTGAACATTGGAGGTGAGCCACGCGGCCCCCCCTCGTGGAGCCACAGATGGACTTGTGAACCACCACCCCCAGGGCCCGCTATGTCCCAAGGTGCCCAACCCCAGGACATAGCTGTTTGCTCTGACTTGGCAGGAGCTTTGACAGTTCCCTCCAAGTCAGAGTAAACACTTCACTTTCTGCAAGTAAGTGCTGTTAAAAAGTGAAGTTTTCATCTGTTTCCAATGCAGGGAAACAGGTGACAGCATTGCTCCCACAATCAAGGAGCTGTTATTTAAAGTAGCTTTCTGCTCCTGGGAGCAATGCTGGCTCCCGGAGGACTTCAGGCTCCCCGTGGTCCTGTCACCCACTCTCTCTCTTCCATCCCATAGATGGATGGAAGAGAGAGATTGTTATTGCAATTGTCTCTCCATGCAGTAGCAAGATGTTTGGTAAGAATGTTAAAGTTACGCTTGGATGCAGAGCACAACAGAGTCACTTCTGGCCTAATGGTCAAGGTCATGTGCTGTCACTCAGTAGGCTGAAGGTTCAAATCCTAGTATCGCGTGGCAAAGTGTCTCTCTATTTTCTAGTGATTCACTGTTAAACATTCCTAATGATGGAACATTGAAGTCTTTTTCCCCTCAAAATCTGTGGGTTGAATGTCATTGGTAAGTCTGGAGAAAGGACAGTAAGGAGTCACCTCTGACCTAGTGGTTAATGTCTCAGACATGCACACCTAAAGGTTAAGGGTTCTAGTGTAGATGAGTCTGTGGTAATTTCCTGCTTCAGTTTCTTTTCAACTATAAATATTTAGGTTACATACAGAAAGGTGATCTCCCACTTTTTAGCCGACAAAACATTTTTCTTTTCAATTTGTCATTCATCAAAGCCTAAATCTCTCTCTCAATCTCTCACTTTTTCTCTCACCCTCTCAGGGTTGAGTGGTTATAGGGGGTTGGTCACAGGGCCTTGCCAAAGGCCGTGCGTGGCGGTGGTTGGATTAATATATACTAATGAAAATTACTATACAATAAAAAAACATAGAAAATCACTGAAAAAAGAAAGGTTACAGAGACGTTATAGTTAGGGTAACAATTTAAATATACCAAACAATAGAAATTTGACATGCACTGCTAACTACCTCACAAATTGTGGCACTCATAACATTTTTGATGACATCATTGATAATATCATTGTGATATTTGTAGTAAAATGTTTGACGAAAAAACTGTGCCTTGCGGGGGAGCCAGTAATAGTTACTTTACGACACGAGCTATAGTGACTTGAGATAACTCTATCTATAACTCGCAAATTTCTATGGTTTTGTATGTGTAAATAGCAAGCCTAACTATAAAGTCCATGTAACCTTTGTTTCTTTAAGTGGAAAAAAAAATACTACTTATAAATATTATAATACTTGAGATCCTTTTCTATGCCAATGAGTGTCAAAGTTCTTGATGCCAACAGGCTCCTTTGATTTCAGAATTCTCTTTTAATTCCATTAGTCCTTACTGCATGCTTGTGCTCTTAATAAAATAATCAACACTTCCACTCCTGGCTGGAGTGACAAAGTGACGGAAACGCATCTCAGTGTGCACTCCGAAACCCCCCTACCCATTGGGTACAAGGAGATTACCTTCTTGTACTTCTTATGTCAACTTTAGTGAGGAAGTAATAGAGCTAACCTTGACAGCGCTAAAGTGATCAAGGGGTCTTTTTTATAAGGCGTTAGGGAATATTTGAAACCATTCAGGCAATTTATTATTTTCAAGGCGAACAGTACAGTTCTAGGGAGAAGGTTGGTATCAGTAGGAGTAGAAAGGATAGCAAGCATTTCACCAACAGGACTGGATTATAGACACAGGGAAAACCCCAAAGGATTAGAAAGGAACACAGAAAACTCTCAGTAAATGACATCGCAGATGATATGGAAAGATGGAAAGTGGCAGTTATGCAGTCTGGGAGTAATACAAGGCATAAAGGATAAATAGTACTTGGATGGACTCACTCTCAAAAACATATTTTGCAGATTTGTTCTTTTGTACATTCTGTTATGTGAATTATAAATTACACAACTGTGAGTCGGGTTTGAACTCCCATTTGCCCACTTAATCAACCTTATGATTTGGTTCAAATTATTTTGTTTAAGGACATCTCAATTAGCCTATCAGAAAATATGTGGGAGTCACTACATTTGACAAAGTTTGCATCTTGCACTTTGCAGTCATATTTTTCTATTTAAATGTTGTGCAATGCAAAGCTCATACCTTCGTCCTATGCCGGTGTTTAGCTTACCATGAGCCTATAGCTCCAAAGCTATGAGTAAACCAAAAGGCTTACTAAGTCAGAGCATTTCCTTGTAGGATATCAGACTACTTAGAAAGGAGCGTTTCTCGACTGCATACCTGATGTTACTTGAAGCAGTTCATCGTCCCCCATGCAATCTGTCAATCATAAAATAACAACACACTTAGTTCATGGCAGCGGATTAGCTAGGTCGAAAGGAAGAGGACAACGCGTTGGCTCAGAGGCACCTGTGTGGCAAGCATGTGCTGTCCTTCCTTCAGTGGTCAAATGTCCTATGGCTCTGTCTAAGAGGCCTCAACAAGGAGTGCACTGAACTACAAACAATGTAGCTGTAAATTTGTGTTTGCATCACGCTTGTTGCATTCTTTTTTAAAACTTTTAAAATGCCTAAGTGTTTGATGGATTCCTAGCGCTGGATTGCTGAAAAAAACGCCACCACTGAAGCCTTGACTGGCAGAATAGGAAAACATCAGAGACGAAACAGCTGGGTGACATCTTGAATTGAAGATGAATTATTTCGGAAAGCTCCCCTCTATTTATTTCACAGTTGTGACGTTTACAAAAAAATTAAGTCTACATTTCAGTGGTTTGGGATATAGTTGTGGATTGATTATCATAACTTGTGACCAATTCCTTGATACATATTATGCGCTAAGCGCATAGCCTTGAATCTCACTCGCTAGAGCTCCAGTAGTCAATGGACGTTTGTTATTACCAGTAACATATGATCTCTGATACCGGTGATTGTAGATAGCTTAACTTCTGCATTTTACAGATGCAGCAGAATATTCTTTAGAAAAGTTGTACTCCCGACGTATACTTTTATGCACCCTTACATGACTTTTTGAATTGGCTCCAATACATTTAAAATGGGAATATTCAGGAAAAATGTACATACATTAGCACAAATACAGAGATGACATACTCCATGCACTCTTAGTAATAGGGAGTTGGACGGCTCTGCATCAGTAGACAAATATATATATATATATATATATATATATATATATATATATATCATAACCCCTTTCAGAAGGGTGGGTTGAGACCTTTTACTCCTGATGTCCTGGGGTCTTTCCCACTATGCACCCTAAGCAACTGGTTTAAGTACTCCTTCTGCACTTGATACTCAAGCTAGTGTATTTGAAGCATTCCAAAGCTCCCTCTTTGGGGAGGTGGATACAGATTAGAGAACACAGACTCACACTTCAACATGTGCGGAGCAGCTATAAAACATTGTTGTTAGGCTTGGCATTCTTGTTGTGTCTCCCCTGTCTTTTTGCCTCTGCTTCCCATGTTTTGACTGTGTGCGGGACTCTTTTTGTGGTGTTTTTTGTACTCTGGGCACTTTAACCCCGAGAACCTGTGCTAAAGTGGAAGTGCTCCATGTGTAAATTGTGCGTGTAATTGGCTTTTCAATGATTGGAACATTTGATTTACTAGGAAGTCCCTAGTAAAGTGCACTAGAGGTGCCCAGGCTTCTAATCAAATGCCACTAGTGGGCCTGCAGCACCGGTTGTGCCATTCACATGAGTACCCCTGCAAACATGGCTCCGGCCTGCAACTGAAGTGGCTGTGTGTGCAGTTTTAAACTACCAATTCCACCTGGCAAGGTTACCCACTTGTCAGGCCCAATAGGTAGCCCCATGGGCAGGGTGCAGTGTATGTTGAGGGTGGGGCATGTACTTATGTGTTTTACCTGTTCTAACCATGAAATACTGCCAAATTCGATTTTCACTTTTGCAAGGCCTGTCTCTCTCATAGGTTAACATGGGAGCGCTCTTTAAACATGCAGTTTCCCTTTCAGAGCAGAAAGAAACATGGAGTTTGTTTTCTCTGACCTCACAATTTATAAATACATCTTTTGGTAAAGTTGTTTTTTAAATTGTCAGTTTGGAATTGCCACTTTAAAAAAATGGGCATTTTCTTGCTTAAGCCAGTCTGTGACTCCTCCTGCTTGTGTATTCCCTGTCTGGGTCAGACTGACAGTTGGGTTGTTTGTGAATGCTCTCTAGACAGTGACTCAAAGGGAGCTGATGGGTAGCCTGCATATCCTGATGAGCCATCTGGTCTGGAGTGGAGGAAGGAGTGGTCACTTACACCTGAATGGGCTGTGCCTGCCCTCACACAATGCAGTCTCCAACCCCCTGGTGTGAGTGTGGAGCCAGGCCTAGGCAAGGCAGGCTCTTGTGAACAACAGAGACTTTCATTTGACGTTTGCCTACCTCAAAGGCAGTAAGGGATATAAATAGTGGACCCAAAACACCAGATTTTCAGATTTCTTGTGGAACCAGGAGGAACCTCTGCCCAGGAGAAGAGCTGAAGAGCTGGAAGAGGAGTACTACCCCCTTTGCCGGTGGATGTGCTTTGCTGGGTTGGCCTGCAGATGCTTCTTCTGCCTGAAAGAGGACAAAGACTGCACTTTTTGGTATACTCCTGCATGTGAAGAAACTCCAAGGGCTTGGAATGATCTTCTCTCCTGTTTTGAAGTCTCATGGCTATCAAAGACTTCCTCTGCCAGCACCTGGACTCTCTGCTGAGACTCCTGCCCTGCCAAGTGGTGCCCTCTCCAGTCCCTGGGCCCTTGAAAGATGAAGCTTGTAGAACAAGGACTGAAATCCACGCACAGGAAGAAATGCAGGGAAAATTTTGATGCACCATCTGCAATGTGGCTGTAAAAACGATGTACCACTGCCTTGCGACTGAGATCGACGCACACCTGTATCTTGGCTGGGAAATCAACACGTGACCTGCATTGCGGTTGGAGAAATGATGCAACACCTGCTTGCGACTGCCAATAATGCTGCAAACTACAAGCATTGCGGTTTTCCTTCAATATCCGTCTGGATTTCACACGCATCATCACTGGACATCAAAATCATCGTGAACCTGCACGAATCTGAGGTGCCTTGTCTGCAAATCAACACATCATTCTCTTGTGGGGAAGAAAAACAATGCATCGCCTACCTGACCAGAGAAAAAACAACGCACAGCCCCACTTGCGTGTAAGGAATCGACTCATCGCTGACTTTTCCATTGCACGCTCGCCCGTGGTACTTTGTGTAACAACAATGTTTCCATTGTTTTCTATGAAGTAAGACTCTTTTTATTTTAAAAAAAAATGTATCTTGACTTGTGTATGTTAGATTTTTGTTATTCTGGTTTTGTTTGAATTAGATAAATACTTCCTATTTTTCTACATCGGGGTGGTGTCCATTTTGTAGTGTTTTTACTGTATTACTGTGTGTGTTGGTACAAATGCTTTACACATTGCCTTTGCGATAAGCCTGACTGCTTGTGCCAAGCTACCAAGTGGGTGAGAAGGAGTTATTTAAGTGTGTATCTCCATTGCCCTGACTAGAGTGAGAGTCCCTGCTTGGACAGAGTACACACTGACTGCCAACCAGACACCCCATTTCTAACAACTTTCCAGCCAAATACTCACTTTTATGAAAAAAATAGATTTTTTTTTTTTATATCTAACGCTAGCCAAACAGATAGAACAAACAATCACACTGCTTTGTCATGAAGCTGGGACCCTATTGTTTTTTTGGTGGCTCTCTGTCCCACTCATTCCCCTTGTTAGCGATCATGGGTATTCCCTGTTCACTATTGGTAACTATCCATGGTATGCCCCACTATTAGTTTGAGTCTTAACAGTCTACTATGACTCTGATGAAAAGCCATTAGAGCTCAAATTAGCAGCAAGTTGCCCCAGGGCTGTCAGGCCAGAAGCAAGAATTATCAGCACCAGCAGGTGTGGAGTGTCCTGAGTTCTGAGTGTGTCCCTTCCACGGCCGCTCACACCAGGTGCAGTACGTTTGGGTAAGTGTATCACACTTAGTGGGTACAAATCCTCTCACCTGCCGTCAATCTCCGGAATCAAACTGCAGCATTCTGCAGCCCTTTGTATCCACTAAGTGTTTCTTCTGCTCCCAATGGGGGGTGGCTACAATGATCCTGTCTTGGATCCTTCACCTAGGTGAAGGTACATGGGTGCTTCCACATCATTCTTACTTTCCACACAGGGGAACAGAAATAAGTTGCTATCCTTGGTGTATTTGGTGACCTTTTCTAACACACCAGAGTTATTTTACCTCACTTTCCACAGGCTCTGTCCCAATCAGCATGGTGAAGTTATCCACAGCGGCCCTTCCTGCCATTTGGGGTGACTGCACCTCTATGGCAACAGGCTTTAGCACTGGGAATCCCTCAACAGGGCTCCCCAATGGACCTTGTTCCCTCCAATGCTCTCCTCTTCCTCACAGGGCACACAACTCTTGGCAAGCAGGCAGGCACTGGTACTCCATGATTCAGGGCAGGTAGTCTTGGATTTTCAGGGTGATCTTGCCTCACCCAGCAGGGAGACTAGAAGGCCTTTAACCCCAGTCCTGGTCACAGTCAGAAGTCTTGCAGAGTTCCCCCCTCATGCAGACTGTCTGGGTGCTTGGCAGATGACAATTTTTGGGTCTCAACCTCCTCTTCTAATAGTCTATTTCTAGACTCCAAATGTGGTTTAGGATCAGAGTCTTTGAAGATTTAAGTTGGAGGTTCTACTTCTTTTGAAGTGCGTACCCCTCTGCTCCCTTTTTCTCGTGAGAAGCAGTATGTCACAGCAGGAGTGTCCACAAAGCTGATAGTTGCACAACACAAGCCATGGTAGTGTGTAGAGTTCACAAATGGATTTCAGCCACAGTGATATGTGCATCAAAAAATTAGCCGAGGGCCCCCAGCACTAGTCTCTGTGATTCTATGATTTTCTTATCAGCCCCATCTCCTTCCTGAGATGTACCCAGGCTCCTTCCTTGTGTTCTCTCACTGGATCATAAAGCACCTGTTGAAGAGTACAAAAGAAGCCTGGTCCTCCCCTTCGAAGTGTGTGTCCCACTCAACTTACAGGAAAGCAGAAACACACAAATCTGGGTGGGGGGATTTCTCCACCTCCTCCCTATGTTTCACTATACTGTCATGGGTCTCCCTAAATGAATCCCACAGTGCTCCATGTATTGTATCTTTCTCACACACACCAGCCCATGTATACAGCATACACTCACTGCACAGTGTTGTATCCTCCATGAAGTGCACCACCCACAGGCACACATGCATCCAGCACATGCATTTATGTTGCACACATTGCACAACACTACAGCCTTTCTGTATGTACCACGAATAGCCACAATGCATGCACTGCACAGTCTGCACTATCTTTTTTTGTACTGTTGTGGGTTCATTTTATCACCTAGCTTGGATATATTTATTTTAGCTTTAGCCCTGTGGCCTGTGCCCTTTTACTTAGATCATTTTATGTATTCTTTTTTAATATACTTGAGCATGGCTTGCCTTTAGCTGGGATGTTTTATTTTCTAATCAGATGTTTTGTTTTAAATACACCACAACAAGCCGAAATAGTTTACAGGGGAGATTCCAGCCAGCCATCTTATGCTGTATGCCACTTCATCACAGCTTTGCTGATCTTGGTCCTCTCTCTCTCCTGCCAACCAAAGGGACTGCCAGCAAACTGAAAGGCAGAACCCTATTTTCAGTTGTGGGGGCAGGGGGCTCCCTCCATGGACTAGTGGAGGCAGAAAGGGCTATTACTGCTATGCTCTCACATTATATGCTAGAAGTGTAGGTAGGAATTCCTAGACTTATGATTACACCAGGATGTTGGGAGTATTTATCTGCTTCACTCTAAGGGTCACTGTTAGAAATTGGGTTTTTGGTTGGCAGTTAGGTTATCCCCTGTCCAAGCAAGGACCCTCACTCTAGTCAGGGTAAGTCACATGCAATCCAAATTATCCTGTGCCCACCCTCTGGTAGCTTGGCACTGAGCAGTCAGGCTTAACTTAGAAGGCAATTTGTAAAGTATTTGTGCAATCAATCATACAATAACACCATATAGCACCGAAAAATACACCACACAGTGTATAGACAAATATATAATATTTATCTGATAAGATGCAGGTCAAAATGATTAAAGATGCAATAGATAAATGTTGAGATATCACTGAAAAGTGATATAAAGTGTCTTAAGTCTTTTAAAAGCAAACAAAGCCTCTTTCAAGCACAAAGTACCTGGTTCGGGTGAACAATCTGTGCAAAGAACCGCAGAGGAGGAGAAGCTTGGGAACAAAGGGGTGTGCGTCATTTAGTTTTCACGCTGTGCGTCGATTTCCGATGCTGGGTTGTGGATCCTCTTTGTGTTGCGGGGTTTTCAGATGCCCCGGGGACGATGCGTCGATCCGGTAGGCGTTGCGTCACATTTTCTACCACACAACTGGACGATGCGTCGATTCCTCTCAGGAAGTCGGGGTGCGTTGTTCCGGCTCTGCTGTGCGTCAATCCGGTGAGGCCGTGCGTTGAATTTCCGGTTGCTACGCTGGTGCTGCATCGATCTTCGCATTGCAATATCAGGCTGTGTTGTTCTGGTTTGGGGTGCAGTGCAATTTTCACCACGGTGCAGGCTGTGCATCAATTCTGGCAGGCTATGCATCGAATTTCGCCGCACAGGAGTCCTTCTTGTGGAGATTAATTATTTTTGGTCCTGAGACTTCAGGGAATAGGAGGTAAGCTCTATCTAAACCCTTGGAGAGCATGTCTTTACCACAGCCAGAGAGCAGCAAGGCAGCAGGTCAACAGCAAAGCAGCAGACCTTCACAGAAAGCAGACAGATAAGTCTTTTGAGCAGCCAGGCACGTCTTCTTGGCAGGATGCCTGTTCTGGTTCAGGTTCTCTTCTCCAGGAAGTGTCTGAGTTGGTAGGGGCAGAGGCCCTGATCAAATACCCAAATGTGCCTTTGAAGTGGGAGAGACTTCAAAGAGTGGCTTCGAAGTGCACGAGGTCCCCTTTGAGTTCAATCCTGTCTGCCAGGGTCCCAGTAGGAGGTGTGGCAGTCCTTTGTGTGAGGGCAGGCTACTGTCCTTTGACATGCAAGTGTCAGGCTCTCCACCCTCCCAGCCCAGGAAGACCCTTTCAAAATGCAGATGTATGCATGTGAGGCTGAGTATCCTGTGTTTGGGATGTGTCTGAGTGAATGCACAAGGTAGCTGTCACCTATACCCAGCCAGACGTGGATTGTAAGTCACAGAAGGATTTAAGTGCAGAGAAATGCTAACTTTCTAAAAATGGCATTTCTAAAATATTAATATTGGCAGCTACCACTCAAACAATGTATGAGGGCAGCCCCAATGTTAGCCTAAGAAGAAGCAGCTCTCACAGCATTGTAAAAACGAAGTTAGGACTTTTACACTACCAGGACATGTAAACTACACAGGTCCATGTCCTGCCTTTTGTCTACACAGCACCCTGCCCTATGGGTTACCTAGGGCACACCTTAGGGTGTCTAAATGTAGAAAAAGGGGAGTTTAAGGCTTGGCAAGTACTTTTAAATGCCATGTCGAAGTGGCTGTGTAACTGCACACACAGGCCTTGCAATGGCAGGGCTGAGGCATGGCTCAGGGACTACTTATGGGGGTGGCACAATCAGTGCTGCAGGCCCACTAGTAGCATTTAATCTACAGGCCCTGGCACACGTAGTGCACTTTACTGCGGACTTATAAGTATATTAAATAGGCCAATTGGGTGTGAACCAATGTTACCATGTTTGAAGGGAGAGAGCATATGCACTTTAGCACAGGGTAGCAGTGGTAAAGTGTGCAGTCCTAAAACCAGAAAAAAATAGTGTCCAAAAAGTGGAGGGAGGCAGGCAAAAAGTTAGAGGTGACCACCCTAAAGCTGTCAGGTCTAACAGTCACAATCATAACCATATAATGTTTCATTATCCTGATTAATGGCAGCTCATTTGTTTTACATAGAATGCAGTTGCTTCAATAATTTATATTGAAACTTGTCCTGCATTTCTCTGTCTGTCTTTGCATGTATGAGACTTGTGCAAATGAGACAAAGGGGTAAGATCTGTTCTACCATGGCTTCCCTGAGGAGTCACAATGTCCGGCTACCACAAACAACCTTTATTTTCCAGGTTGGGTTAGGTGCAGCTAGCTAGTTGAGAATGTTAGGCTGACAGCTTTGAGTCGGTATGTGACTGACTCAGTCACCACACGCAGTGGTACTGCTGCCCAAAACCAAGCAGTCTTACCCCATAGTAAGAGTCCTATGCCAGTATTCTTCCCATGCACACATACGTACAGCGCAGATACACCACTTCTGTGCTGCACAGAACTTCATGCCAACCTGATGTAGACCAAAGGTAAGTTAAGCACACAGCACAGGAAATTTTAAAAGTCAATCAATCAATCAATAACATTTATAAAGCGCGCTACTCACCCGTGAGGGTCTCAAGGCGCATGGGGAGGGGGTTTACTGCTGCTCGAAGAGCCAGGTTTTGAGCTGCCTCCGGAATGCGAGGTGGTCCTGGGTGGTCCGGAGGTTGGCGGGGAGGGAGTTCCATGTCTTGGCCGCCAGGTAGGGGAAGGATTTCCCACCTGCCGTAGTGTGGTGGATGCGAGGGATGGCGGCGAGTGCGAGCTTGGCAGAGCGAAGTTGACGGGTGGGCGTGTAGAAACTGAGGCGACGGTTGAGGTATTCGGGTCCCTTGTTGTGGAGGGCTTTGTGTGCGTGGGTGAGGAGCCTGAAGGTGATCCTTTTGTTGACAGGTAGCCTCAGGTGGGCGGAGATGTGGCTGTTGCGGGGTATGTCGAGGATGAGGTGGGCGGAGGCGTTTTGTATTCGCTGAAGGCGTTTCTGGAGTTTTGCGGTGGTTCCTGCGTATAGGGTGTTTCCGTAGTCCAGGCAGCTCGTGACGAGGGCGTGGGTCACAGTTTTTCTGGTGTCGGCGGGGATCCAGCGGAACATCTTTCGGAGCATGCAGAGAGTGAGGAAGCAGGAGGACGATACGGCATTGACTTGTTTGGTCATGGTGAGAAGCGGGTCCAGGAAGAATCTGAGGTTGCGTGCGTGGTCTGAGGGGGTTGGTGCAGTGCCTAGGGCCGTGGGCCACCAGGAGTTGTCCCAGGCGGACGGGGTGTTTCTGAGGATGAGGACTTCCGTTTTGTCTGAGTTCAGTTTCAGACGGTTGAGTTTCATCCATTCTGCGACTTCTTTCATTCCATCCTGCAGGTTGGTCTTGGCGCTGGTGGGGTCCTTGGTGAGGGAAAGTATCAGCTGGGTGTCGTCGGCAAAGGAGATGATGTTGATGTTGTGTTTGCGTACGATGTCGGCGAAGGAGCTCATGTAGACATTGAAGAGAGTTGGGCTGAGCGAGGAGCCCTGTGGAACGCCGCAGATGATCTCAGTGGGGTCCGAGCGGAATGGCGGGAGGTAGACTCTTTGGGAGCGGTTAGAGAGGAAAGAGGTGATCCAGTCCAGGGCCTGTCCTTGGATACCGGTGGAGCGGAGGCGGGATTTTAGGGTTCGGTGGCAGATGGTGTCGAAGGCAGCCGAGAGGTCGAGGAGGATGAGGGCGGCGGTTTCTCCATTGTCCCTCAGAGTTCTGATGTCATCTGTAAAGGCGATGAGGGCGGTTTCTGTGCTGTGGTTGGCTCGGAATCCGGACTGGGAGGGGTCGAGTAGGCAGTTGTCTTCCAGGAATTTGGTCAGTTGCTTGTTGGTGGTCTTCTCAATGACTTTGGCAGGGAAGGGGAGGAGTGAGATGGGGCGGAAGTTTTTCAGGTCGCTGGGGTCCGCCGTAGGTTTCTTCAGGAGAGCGTTGACTTCCGCATGTTTCCAGCTCTCGGGGAAGGTGGCAGATGAAAATGAGTTGTTGATGATGGTCTGGAGATGGGGGGCGATGATGTCGTCGGCTTCGTTGAAGATGAAGTGGGGGCAGGGGTCCGAGGGGGCACCGGAGTGGATGGTGTTCATGGTAGCTTTGGTCTCTTCTGCGCTGATGTGAGTCCAGGCATTGAGGGTGATGGCTTGGGTTGTGGGATCTGTGGTGGTTGGCTGGGTCTGAGGACCGAAGCTGTCGTGTAGGTCGGCTATTTTTCGATGGAAGAAGGTAGCGAGGGAGTTGCAGAGATCTTGTGAGGGCGTGATGGAGTTGGAGTTGGCGTTAGGAGTGGAGAGCTCTTTGACGATGTTGAAGAGTTCCTTGCTGTTGTGAGTGTTCCTGTCCAGTCTGTCTTTGAAGGAAGTTCTTTTGGTGGCGCGGATCAGCTGATGGTGTTGGCGGGTGGCGTTTTTGAGGGCAGACATGTTTTCTACGGTGTGGTCTTTGCGCCAGGCTTTCTCGAGGGTACGGCAAGTTTTTTTGGATTCCTTGAGGGTGTCTGTGAACCATTGAGGTTTCCTGGCATTGGTCTGTCTTGGGAGGCGTCTAAGGGGTGCGAGGTTGTCCGCGCAGTTGGTGATCCAGTGAGTGAGGCTGAGGGCTGCGTTGTTGGCATCGGTGGAGATGGTGGGTTGGTTGTGGCTGAGAGTGGAGAGTAGCTGTTCCGTGGAGATTTTGTTCCAAAGTCTGCGTGGGATGGGTTGTGTGCGGAGGTGGAGAGTCTTGCGTCTGAAGGTGAAGTGGACACATCTGTGGTCGGTCCAGTGTATACGGAGGAGTGGCTGAAGGATACGTGGTTGCTGGCGGAGAAGATGGGGTCGAGCGTGTGTCCGGCGATGTGGGTGGGGGTGTTCACCAGTTGCTTGAGACCAAGGTTGGTGAGGTTGTCGAGCAGGGTGGTGGTATTGGGGTCGTTGTTCTGCTCCAGGTGGAAGTTGAGGTCTCCGAGGAGGATGTAGTCCGGCGAGGCTAGGGCGTGCGGGGAGATGAAGTCAGCGATGGATTCGCTGAAGAAGGCGCGTGGTCCAGGGTGTCTGTAGATGAGAGTTCCTCTGAGGGTGGTCCTGGGGTCGGTGTGGATCTGGAAGTGCATGTGTTCGGTGGCGAGGGGGGTGTCTTCGGTGGAAGTGGTGATGTTGATGGAGTCCTTGAATATGATGGTGATTCCTCCTCCGACTTGGTTGGTGCGGTCTCTCCTGGTGATCTTGTAGCCGTCGGGGATGGCTATGGCAATGTCGGGGGCCGAGGAGGCGTTAATCCAGGTCTCAGTGATGAAGGCGACGTCTAGTGCGGTGGAGTCCAGGACGTCCCATAGTTCAATGGCGTGCTTGTGGACGGAGCGTGCGTTGATGAGGATGCATTTGAGGTGGTTATTGGCGCGTGGGCTGGCTGGCGGGGTGCAGTCGCAGTGGAAGGTGTGCTAGCAGGTAAGGCATGCGAAGGGTCCATGAGTGCGTTTCAGGTTGGCTTGGAAGCAGGTTCTGGAGCGTCCCGGGTTGAGTGCGTGGAGGGAGGTGGGGTTGTAGCGGCGCTGTGGGTTTGGGAGTGCTGGGGGCCAGGGGTCGTGGCGCTGGGCACGGTCCAGACGCGAACGGGCGCAGACGGGCTTGCCTTTGGAGCGCCCGCTGCGCGCGGCCACGCAGCGGCCGCCATAAGAGGGAGGAGGGGTCAGCTGGGGGTGGGAGGGGGGGGGACGAATGGGAGCGGGGGGGCCTCACGGGTGGTGGCGGCGGGAAAGCAGAGGGCGGGGGCCGGTGGGTCGGATAGAAGGGAAAGGAAAGAAGATTCGGAAGGGAAGAGATGGATTACAGAAGAAGAGAGGAATCAGAAGAAGAGAAGAGAGGAATAGAAGAAGAGAAGAGAAGAACACAGAAGAAGAGAAGAGAGGAATAGAAGAAGAGTAGAAAAGAACACAGAAGAAGAGAAGAGAAGAGTACAGAAGAAGAGAAGAACACAGAAGAGAAGAGGAACACTGAAGAAATGGACTACAGAAGAAGAGAAGAGTACAGAAGAGGGGAAGAGAAGAGTACAGAAGAAGAGAAGAACACAGAAGAAGAAAGGAACACAAAGGATGGGGTTCAGAAGAGGAGAAGAACACCAGAAGAACACAGAAGAAGAAAAGAACACGAAGGATGGGTTGCAGAGGAGGAGGAGAACACAGGAGAAGAGAAGACACAAAGAAAATGTGGTGAGGAAGAAGAGAAAAGAAGAGAAGAACACAGGAGAAGAGAAGACACAAAGAAAATGCAGTGAGGAAGAGGAGAAAAGAAGAGAAGAACACAGGAGAAGAGAAGGCATGAAGAAAATGCGGTGAGGAAGAGGAGAAAAGAAGAGAAGAACACAGAGGAAGAGCAGAACACAAAGAAAATGCAGTGAGGAAGAGGAGAAAAGAAGAGAAGAACACAGAGGAAGAGCAGAACACGAAGAAAATGCGGTGAGGAAGAGGAGCAGAACACAGAGGAAGAGCAGAACACGAACAAAAAGCGGTGAGGAAGAGGAGCAGAACACAGAGGAAGAGCAGAACACAAAGAAAATGCAGTGAGGAAGAAGAGAAAAGAAGAGAAGAACACAGAGGAAGAGCAGAACATGAAGAAAATGCGGTGAGGAAGAGGAGCAGAACACAGAGGAAGAGCAGAACACGAAGAGAATGCGGTGAGGAAGAGGAGAAGAACATAGGAGAAGAGCAGAACACACAGCAAAATGGCTACAGATGAGGAGCAGAACAACTGAGGAAAATGGCTACCAGAGGAAAGAGCAGAAAACTAAGGGAAATAGACATAGAGAGGACAGCAGAGGTACGAAGAAAAGTTGGAGGAGAGAGAGTTCAGGAGACAGAGGTGAGTAACGAGGGGCTGGGCGGAGGGAGCGCAGGGAGTACTTACGGTTTTGCTGGGAGGTGGCAGGAGCCTGGGCAGGTGGAGCTGCAGCATCTGGGGCCTCACTCCAGTGACACAGGTTAAAAAGGATCTGCTCACTCCTAGTGATAACTACATGGTATGCTGCCACCACTGCAGCTCTGGTGCTTAACTGCTGGTGAAGGCAGGCAGTAACCTTCCACCACTATGAGGGTAGCGCTTTAGGCATCCTTCCCTGTTCAACAAGACCACAACCCACGATACAGGCTTACATTATGATGCACACACATGATCTATGTTCACCTATGACAACAAAAATCAGCATTAGGGATCCAGATATCAGGACAGTTGGGCACTGAGGGTGAAGGGGGACAGAGGGCACGAATATTGCCACGTAGGGGACTGTTCTGCCCCACCAATGTAAAAGAGCACTCATATATTATTACTTCCCATACCATAATTGCGTTTCTGAATCACACCCTGGAATGGCACGAGACAGTAAAAAACTGAAGAGTTTATGGTGTCCTTCCATTGCCAGTCCCTTAACCTGAGGATCAAACAAGAGGTTGACATTGATTAGGATGTCAAGATTCTTACCATTTTGTAAAGGTACTAGATAAATAGGGTTTTACTACATTCACTGTTCAACATATAATACTGATCATCTGTACCCAATGATAAGCCTTTCTGTGCTGAAGAGAGAAAGGAGATTGTGATTTACACAATTCCTGTAAGATCAAAGCAGCAGTTAATGCCTAGCTCTAGCCAGCAAAGTTCTAAATCTTAGCCGAGTCTCTAGTTTACTTTTTGTGCTGTCCTTCCTCACTCTTTACAATATCGATGTCTAAGTCATAATGTGGATGCTAAAGTTACAATGCTCTTTTTGTCCAGGAACAAGACTCACACACATAAGGAAGAAAGGTAGGTGGAAGTGGAGTGGATGTACATTCCAAGAGTGAAGTGCCAACTTGATCAACCAAAGAACAAAATGACTGACCATATTTAAATTTCGAAAGCTTAAATTTTGGTTCCACATGTTGCTCTTTTTGTATTGGTTAATGAGCACATAAGTTGATATTTTGTGCCCTCGTTTTTTCAAGAAAATGTAAATCTCACAAAATGTGCATTAAAAAGTACTCAGAGAGTGAGAATAACTATAATATTACAACAGACTTCTGCAGTTTCAGTGGTGAAAGGAAATAGATGACAATGACCATGGCATACATAAGTTAACTGTTGCTGTCACACTCACGAGTACACCACTTATCCTGAAAATTGGCACTACACTAGACTAACAATAACCATAGGGCAAATATTTTGAAAAGGTAGACTAGAAAGCTTCGAATAATCCACAACTTGGAACAAACACCAGAGGTGAGTCTCTAAATTTGGAACCGCAAAAGTTTTGGAATCATGCTGGGCAAGAGAGATTATAGCTCCATGGGATATTGAGACATAGCAACACAAGGGCAAATCTAAAATATTAGATATCTGTTTTGCAATCAATTTTTTTAATTAATTCCCAAATTTGACATCAACCATGTACCGGGGGGCATTTCCTTTTAGGTGGTCATAGTGTTCATGGAGGTCTGAGCAAAGGACTCATACATTTTCTCACAGGTGGACAGGTATCTGACTGTTTCCTGCACAAAATGTCCCTTGATGAAAATAGGGTTAACATCGTTTGGAAGTCCCTTAACAATGGTTTGCACAGAATGTTTTATACCTGACAAGATTGTTAAGGGGGGATAGAACTATGCAACATTATTTACAATATGTTGGGTTAGCTCTTATCACCTTTCAGGTGAAAAGAAAGATTGAGATATTTAAATAAGGAATTCAGGTGATCTCCTCATGGCTCCTCTAATCGAATATGACATAATGAGAGTTGGGGTTGGTACAGGCAGGGTTGTTGTGTGCACCTTCAAACATCTGAGATCAGTTTGAAGGAATGAAGCATCGAACAGGGGCTCTGTGAAGTCTGCTTGTGATTCAGTATCCAGTGAACCTATTTCAGAAGTCTGTAAAACTTTCAGACTCCTAAAATGGGATTAGTTCATAATAAAAACATTTAGAAGTTGCAAATCCTCTGATTTTGTGATTTCAGAGTTGATAACTGCTAAATAGTTTAGTACATCCGGCTATTGGCAATTAGATAATCTACTTTTGCCTTACTTTTCAATAATAATTTATAATAATATTGTTAAGAAGATCTTTACCCTGTACCCTTATGGAATTTCTTTCTTAACTGGACCATTTTAAGGAGACTCATGTCATCACTCATGACATTGTGCCTACTGGGAAGATTCCTCTTTCCTCCGGGAATCAGGAAGGAACCTTAACTGGCCTCAGCATCCAGTTCGTGACATATGTAGAGGTTAGAAACGAAACAATAAAGTTCTTGCATTTTAAACAATGCTATTCGAGAAGATAATATTTTTTCCCTTTCACCCACTATATTAGTAGCTCAAATCTACATGTTTATGTAGCTCACATCACATCTATAGCATACATTCAGTTATAAGCCTAGTGGTTCAGCAATTATAGCCCATTTTTGATCAGATACAAATTATGAATACACTAAAAGATATATCAAAAGGGGGCTTCTGTCTGGTTGTAGAAGCTTCACCATTTTGAACAGCTAGAGAAACTAAAACTCTGGCTTCCACTTTAAGGTTGTTTTCAGCTTTTCAACCCTCTCATTACGTTTTCAATATTAATACTGATTTAGCTGCACTCAGTTATTTAAACCCGAATCATTATTATTACTGTTTCTAATTTCACACTGCATGTGTTTTTGTTCACATAATATGTGCAATCTAAAACGTGTGCACATTATGTAAGCCAACACTGCACACCCCGAGTTTGCGTACATTCAAATTTGGGGAAAATACATGGCACTAGCTGTGAGAAAACAGGGCTGATTGCAGAGGCCCCCTAACTTTTTGCCCCCATTTTCCACTTTTTGCTGGTGTTTTCCTGACTCTGATGGTGCCCTGGGTAATGCTAACCAGTCCCAGGGCTTGTGCTCTGTGTAAAATGGATATGCAAATTAGGCTAATTATAATTGGCTAAGTTAACCTACCTATAAGTCCCTAGTATATGGTAGGGCATGTAGGTTTAGGGTCCACAGCATAGGTGGTGCACCCAGTGTCATTTTAAAGGCAGGCCTGTCTTGCTGGCTGCTTTTAAATTAAAGTTCTATGCAAATTCGACTTTGGAATTAAAAGTAGTTCCAAAGTCTTAAACTACCTTATTTTTACTTATAAGTCACCCCTAAGGTGTGCCCTATGTGCCCCTAGGGCTGGGTGTAACTATAAGCAGGGGCTTTATAAAAATAGTTTTATAAGCCCTGGTGAGGTAAAAACAGCCAAATTCGTGTTTTCCTCATGGTAGTAAATGGCCTTCATAGGCTAGAATGGGGAGAGTTTATTTTAATTTTTAAAGTCCCCTTTAATGATGCATACCAAGAGTTTGGTATCAAATTAATTGTTGTAATAAATCCCACAACTTTCAGTTATTGGATTTAATATAACTTGTTCAGGTAAAGAGTTCTAAACTTTACCTAAAAAGTTGCCAATTTCAGCCCTGCATTGTTTTTGCTGCTGTGCTATGATTGGCCAACCTTTAGCAGCTTGACCAAGCTGCCTTGATGAGGTGTGAAGTGGCCTGGCTTCACACAAAGGAATGTGCCTGTGGGAAGGAATCTCCCCTCAGCAGATGGTGAGGGCTGCCAAACTGGTCTTCAAAGGCAGAGAAGGACATTTGGAGCAACCAGCAACACCCCCACATCCTGCAACCCCAGACAACTAGGTGCCCCCTTGATTAGATTAGGAGAGGGCAGGAGAGGGGTGTGTTTATGATTTTTAGCCACACCAGTGGGTGGGCTCAGCCAGATGTAGCCTCCAAAAATCAGATTCAGCCATGATGGATTGTTAGAGAATGTTGCCTCCTGGGATTGATTTTTGCCACACTTCCCAGGAAGTGGTCATCACAGGGGGAAGGGCCCTGCACCTGATTGGAGAACCAGGACCCCCCTGCTTTTCATCCAGGAGCAAGGATAAAACTGGCAGACCTGCACCCACACCTCAGTTCCCTACCACATCCAACAAGGAAGAACAACAGAAGAAGAAGGACTGCCCTGCTGGACCCCTGGCCTGCACCTGGAACCTGCACTCAGGAGGACTGCACCAGCTGCACACTTGGGCTTCACCACAAGAAGGACTTTGCCTGGCTTCAACTGGTTCAAGGAGGGACTCCCTGTTTGCTACAGGTGAAAAATTGCTATCCAGAGTCCCCTGCACCTACTCCTGAAGAAAGCGACCAGCTGACCACTGTCCAGCGGCCAAAAAGGAGTTTGCGCCAGGTGCATTCTGGGAGTTGTAGTCCGCACCCCCAAGGACCATCTCAGAACTTCTGGACCCTTGGGGTGAGCTGTGGACCCCAAAAGAACCTTAAAAGGACATCTGGGAGAAGCCCCAGAAGTTTGGAGAAGTTTGGACAACTTTTGTAAAAAAGCTCCATAGAGGGACAGACCCGCCGCCGGCAACTCTAGCCGGATTGCCTCAACCGCGACCCGGCCTGATTTGCTGGTTCGTCCCGGTAAAGAAAATCTCAGAAAAAGAGACTAAGTCCGAAGGTAAAAAGTTGACCGGGACCTCTCATCCAGCGTATCCGAGAAGGGCTCCATGGACGTCAGATCAAGATCCAGGTTTACCCCGGTCGAAGGATTTTCACCTCGAAAAAACGACTACGTCCGAAGGTAAAAATCTCCACCGAGGATTCCTGCATCGCGTATCCGGAGAAGGGCTCCAGGAGGTCGGATTGGACTGGCAGGTTCGTCCCGCTGAAGAAAATCTTCGAAAAAAAGACTAAGGGGGTCATTCCAACCTCGGCGGTAAAAGGCGCTTACCGCCGTGCGGAAGACCGCCATAACACCGCCGCGGCCGCAAAAATACAGACATCCACAAAACTCCGCCACACCAAAGGGCAGCGAGAAACTGGTGATGACCAAACCTCCACCGTCACGCCAACAGAAATACGCCCACACTATCACGACACACGAATCCACGCGGCGGTCTTTCAACTGCGGTATTCCATTGGCGGTACACACCGCCGCGCTCAAAATACACACACATATACAAAACACAGCCACATTGGACAATTCCAAATACACACACCTGATACACATACACACACCACTCCCACACACCCAATACAATATAAAACACACACCCACATCACCCACAAACCCCTACTCCTAGAGATTCATGAACACGCACAGAGATAAGAGACCCGAGCACACAGACGCGCAATTCACTGTCACCCAGCAATACTACCACACACGTCAAAATACACACCAATACACATCACCACACTTAGCACCACACAATCCACCCCAAACATCACCCAAACCACCCTATGGCACCGCAAAGACACCCCAGGTTTTCTGACGCTGAACTCAGGGTCATGGTGGAGGAAATTGGGGACACAGGTGCAGCACACCACCATTGCCAGGAAGATGGAGCTATGGAGCAGAATAGTGGACAGGGTCAACGCTGTGGGACAGCACCCAAGAAATCGGGACGACATCAGGAAGCGGTGGAACAACCTACGGGGGAAGGTGCTTTCCATGGTATCCAGGCACAACATTGCAGTGCAGCGGACTGGGGGCGGACCCCTACCTCCTCCCCCAGAATTTACAACATGGGAGGAGCAGGTCTTGGCGATCCTGCATCCTGAGGGCCTCGCAGGAGTAGGCGGAGGAATGGACTCTGGTAAGTCTTATCTTAATTACTTCATCCCCCCAACACCACCAGCATGCCAACTCATACCCCCACCCTCACCCCCACCCCCATCACACCTACTCCTTGCAAATGTCTCACCCTCACAACCCACCCATCCCAACACCAAGCCCTGCATGCGACCACTAAGCATGGACACCCATCACCTAAGCATGCCCACTGCACATACCCATCCCCCCCCCAAACCACCCTCACAAAAGCCCCCACACAGGAATGCAAGCACAGTGGTACACGGGCACCCACCCATTGCACGCTATGACACACACAGAAGCAATAATCATACTATTATACCCCTGCAGGACCCGAACGCCACGTCACCGCGCAGGAGGGTCCACAAATTCCACTCCAGCCCCAGAAGAGGCCCACAGTGATGACAGCACCTCTGTCTCCCTGGATCTAGATGACCAGCCCGGCCCATCGGGGACCTCTGGACAATCGGTTCCCCTCAGACAGCCACAGGCCACAGCAGACCTTCCCCCCTCTGGGAACACCAGCACAGCACCCACACAGCGGGCCCATATCTCTGTCCCCAGGACACGTCAATCAGCGGTGTGTCCACCACTACAGGGCACCCAGGTTAACCCACCACCCCAACAACAACAGGGACCTGGGGGCAGTGGTATTGGGCACACGGTCCAGGGGACAGAGGCCCAGGGAAACAGGGGAACTGGGAGGGCTGCTGTGCGACAGGGGGGGGACAGGCCCAGGGAACCCACCCTCCACGAGGCCCTCTCCTCCATCATGGGAGCATACCACCACTCCCAGGAGACGATGGCAACGGTACTGGCCAGGTTTCAGGAGATCCAGCTTCTGCAGGAGCAACAGTATATGGGGTTCAGGGAAGAACTAAGAAACATCAGTACCGCCGTGGGCACCATCGTGGTGGCTCTGAATCAGGTAGTCACCACATTGCGGGACACTGTTGCACCACAAAGGGCCCCTGACACTAGCATGGACCAAGAACTGCCTACCACCTCCGCCGGCGCTAGTGGACAGGAGGCCCCGGCACAAGACCAACAGGCCACCAGAACCCCACCCCCTGCAGAAGGTGAACCACCCCGCAAGCTGGCCCTGAGATCCAGGAAGAAGACAGAGTAAGATGCCAAGACCCCCGCCAGCAAAGGATACCTCCCTGATTGTCATCCAACTGTCCCACATTGACACCCTGTCCATTCTTACACTGCCCCTGCTCCACTTTCCACAGGCATCTGGACAATGCACCTGTGAGACTGATAGTCTGGACTCTGCCATGGACAATCCTCCACCATCACACCTCAACGATTTGCAACCACCCACCAATTTAGAGCACTGTAATAAACACACTTATTGCATAAAAGAATCTGGAGTCTGGCTGTGATTATGTACAAATGTATTAGACATTACCGTGCCAAATGGCATATTCACATTGTGATGCCAACATACCAATGTCACACAGCTGTAGTCCATGGGGAAATAAAGCAGATGTCACGCAGTGGGGCCCACATCTCTGAAATTGGAAGGGAAAGTCACAACTCAGTTACCATACACTGGGGGAAAAGGACAGACAGTAGAGAGGTAGTAGGGGTTAAGTATATGTAATATGCCGGTGTGGATTCTTACCTGTGTGTCATTGAAAATACTGCTGTATTACAGTGTTCCTGTTCCATATGTCGTCCTCTTCGCCTTCCTCCTTTTCAATCTCCACAGGCTCCACAGCTGCTACAACACCACCATCTGGACCATCCTCCTGCAGAAAAGGCACCTGGCGTCGCAAAGCCAGGTTGTGAAGCATACAGCAGGCCACGACGATCTGGCACACCTTCTTTGGTGAGTACATTAGGGATCCACCAGTCATATGGAGGCACCTAAACCTGGCCTTCAGGAGGCCGAAGGTCCGCTCGATCACCCTCCTAGTTCTCCCATGAGCCTCATTGTACCGTTCCTCTGCCCTTGTCCTGGGATTCCTCACTGGGGTCAGTAGCCATGAGAGGTTGGGGTAACCAGAGTCTCCTAATAGCCACACACGGTGCCTCTGGAGTTAACCCATCACGTAAGGGATGCTGCTATTCCGCATGATGTACGCGTCATGCACTGACCCAGGGAACTTGGCATTAACATGGGAGATGTACTGGTCAGCCAAACACACCATCTGGACATTCATGGAATGATAACTCTTCCTGTTCCTGTACACCTGTTCACTCCTGCTGGGGGGGACCAAAGCAACATGTGTCCCATCAATGGCACCAATGATGTTGGGGATATGTCCAAGGACATAGAAATCAGCCTTCACTGTAGCCAAATCCCCCACCTCAGGGAAGACGATGTAGCTCCGCATGTGTTTCAGCAGGGCAGACAACACTCTGGACAACACCTTGGAAAACATGGGCTGGGACATCCCTGATGATATGGCCACTGTTGTTTGAAATGACCCACTTGCAAGGAAATGGAGTACTGACAGCACCTGCACTAGAGGGGGGATTCCTGTGGGTTGGCAGATTGGTGACATCAGGTCTGGCTCCAACTGGGTACATAGTTCCTGTTTAGTGGCTCGGTCAAGCCTGTATGTCAGTATGACATGTCTTTCCTCCATTGTCGACAGGTCCACCAGCGGTCTGTACACGGGAAGATTTCTCCATCTCCTCGCATGTCCCAGTGGACGGTGCCTATGAAGGACAACAGCGAGCACAGAGTCAATCAACCCACAGGTGCGTAACCACAGCTTGCACATAACACGATTCCCAATGCATTGAATGGCTTGTATGAGTGTCGATGCAAGGCCTAGGTATGTGTGACGCAGTAGAAAATAAGGGATGTGGGCCCTTGAAATGGCGGCTGCCTGACCTGTGAAGTCCGACAATGGGATGTGAGGTCAATGCGCTGGCGTGGGACACCGTGGCAGTAGGCGGTCGAAGACAGCGGCGCAAAGCTGCATTGGTTAACATTGAACCCTATGGGTCTCAGGAGCCAATGACGATGTGCGCCGGCGGTTGCGGTACGCACCGCCGCGGTACGCACTGCCGCGGGCGTGACCGCCATTTTCTATCTGCTTAATCACTCGATACCTGATCTTCCACAGGAGAGGACCTACACTGCAAGTGCTGCTGTGACCACGGTCTGGAAGAGACAATGGCTCATGCGACTGGGGAAAGGGCCCCTGCCTTCACTGCTCAGGAGTTGGAGAAACTCGTGGATGGGGTCCTCCCCCAGTATGCGCTACTCTACGGTCCTCCAGACCAACAGGTAAGTACACTGGGACCATGCTTTGTGGGCAATGCCTGTGTTTAGTCGGGTGGATGAAAGATGGTTGGGAGGGGAGCGATTGAGGCATGCATCAAACGACAGATGAGAGCATGTGCCACATGGCAAGGGTGGGGATGGGGGGGCCACTCACATCGAGCATGCAGAAGGTAATGATTATTCTTCTCTCCCTGTACATGTCACATAGGTCAGCGCCCACCAGAAAATCGGTATTTGGCGTGCCATCGCCAAGGACGTCCGGACCCTGGGGGTCCACCAGAGACGGGGCACCCACTGCAGGAAGAGATGGGAGGACATCCGACGCTGGAGCAGGAAGATGGCGGAGGCTCAGCTGGGGATGGCCTCCCAATGTGGGAGGGGTGCCAGTCGTACTTTGACCCCCCTGGTGTCCCGGATCCTGGCGGTGGCCTACCCCGAGTTGGATGGGCGCCTGAGGACATCACAGCAGACACAAGGGGGTGAGTACACTCAAATCCTGGTGACTTTGCGCACAGTGGAGGTGTCTGGGTGGGGGAGGAGGGCTGTGGGTATCCCTAGGCCAGGGCAATATCTGTAGGCTAGGCCCCTCTGTAAGGCATGGCCCTGTGCCCCCGCCCCCCACCTCTGTAGGGTGCCAAGTACAGCTATTCATTGCCCTGTGTCATGTATGTGAGCAGAGGTCGCCCACGGATTGCATAGTCGACCCCAAGTGCGCGGCGTAGTGCAGGGGGCTTCTGTGTCTGTCCTGTACGCCAACGGTGTCGCCAATGCATGCACTCAACATTTCTTTATTTCTCCCCCCCCCTTTTTTGTTGTCTTCCTGTTCATTTGTGCATTAGCATCATCAGGCGGAGGAGAAGCGGCATCGGAGCACGAGGGAGCTGCATCTCACATGGCCATGGCGGGCCATGCAACTGACTCGGATTTCACCAGTGAGACGGAGGGCGAGGGGAGCTCCACAGCGGGGACTCGTGCGGATGTCAGTGACAGCGACTCGTCCTCTGAAGGGAGCTCCCTTGTGGTGGCGGCAACATCCGTGCCCCCCGCTACAAAAGGTACAGCCGCCACCCAGCGCACCAGCACCGCCCTCCCAGCAGCCCCTCAGCGTTTGCCCCGTGCCCGCTCACCCAGGAATGTGGGCATCTCCTTCGCCCCTGGCACCTCAGGCCCTGCCCCAGTCACCCCTGCTGCCCTCAGTGAGGAGGTCATTGACCTCCTGAGGACGCTCATTGTTGGGCAGTCTACCCTTTTGAATGCCATCCAGGGTGTAGAAAGGGAGGTGCACCAGAGTAATGCATACCTGGAGGGCATTCATTCGGGTCAGGCTGCCCATCAGCGATCGTTCAACACTCTGGCCTCAGCACTGATGGCAGCAATTGTCCCTGTCTCTAGCCTCCCCCCTCCAACTTCCTCCACCCAGACCCAATACCCTGTACCTCTGCCTATCCCAGACACACCATCAGACCAGCCTGCACACACCTCAACACCCAAGGGAAGCTCATCCAGACATAAGCACCACACATCACACAAGCATTCACACAAGCAACATCCACATGCAGACATACCAAACCCACTGCCTCCACTGTGTCCCCATCCTCCTCGTCTCCCTCCTCCCTCCCTGTCACGTCTACACTCACACCTGCATGCACAACATCTTCAGCCACTACGTCCATCACCAGCACACCCACCAGAACTCCCGCACACGTGCAGTCACCACCCCCACTACCATTCACACGTCCCCTATGTCCTCTCCCAGTGTGTCTGTCACCCCCTCTTCCAAGCTACACAAACGCAGGCAGACATCCACTAAACAGCCATCCACCTCACGACAGCCTCCAGCACAAGCACCTGCACCCAAAGACACCAGACTTCAAACTCCTACAACCACAACCCCCTCCTCCACTCCCATACCTACTACACCTACCCGTCCCACTCTTCCTAAACTTATTTTCCTTTCCAAACTTGACCTCTTCCCAACAACTCCCCCACCCCGTCCATCTAAAAAGACTCTAGTCAGCACCTCAGCCACTACAACAGCGGGCCCTGTGAAGAAAGTCTGCCATGGACTGTGGAGTCCCCCACCCTCAAGGGCAGCCAGCTCAGTAGGGAGCCAAGGCACGGGCAGCACACCGCCGCAAAAACATGCCTAAATTGTCAGTGCCCGGCGCGAGAGGCCTAAAACACCTGGGACCAAAATCCCTACCATGGCTCCGGGAGGGAGTGTGGTGCCACCTGGCACACCGCCAAAGGTGGGGAAGGGCCACAGGCGACCAGGGAAGGTTCGGAAGGGCAGCACGCCCGACAAGACCGCCAGCAGCCCAGCTGAGCAGGAGGGCCCCGCATGCCCCATCCCAGGTGGGCAGGAGGACACCAACAGGCCCGGGACTGCAGCCCAGGAGGGCCCCACCAGGCCGATCCCAGGTGGGCAGGAAGGCGCAGCCAGCCACAGGTCAGGTGGCGAATGACTTCCACGCCATGGGCTGATCCGCTGAAGTGGGCACTCATCCGAAGCACCGCTCCGCGGGGCACCGCATCTCAAGCACCGCTCTGCTGGGCACCGCCGTCTCAAGCACCGCTGAACTGGGCCCTTCATCTCAAGCACCGCTCCGCTGGGCACCGCCGTCTCAAGCACCGCTGAACTGGGCCCTTCATCTCAAGCACCGCTCCGCTGGGCCCTTCATCTCAAGCACCGCTCCGCTGGGCACCGCATCTCAAGCACCGCTCCGCTGGGCACCACCGTCTTAAGCACTGCTCCGCTGGGCACCGCCGTCTCAAGCACCGCTGAACTGGGCCCTTCATCTCAAGCACCGCTGGCCCATTGGCGGAAGGGGCAGGCCCGCATCTGTGTCGGGCAGGGCTGCACAAAGCACTCTGGGCACTAGTCCCCCTCCAGTACCAGTGGAGACTGATATTGACTTGAGAGACTGTGGCTTAGCACTCCCCAGGATGGCACAGTGGGCAAGCCACCCACTGTAGAGACTTGAGAGACTGTGGCTTTGCACTCCCCAGGATGGCACAGTGGGCAAGCCACCCACTGTAGAGACTTGAGAGACTGTGGCTTTGCACTCCCCAGGATGGAACAGTGGGCAACCCACCCACTCTAGAGACTTGAGAGACTGTGGCTTTGCACTCCCCAGGATGGCACAGTGGGCAACCCACCCACTGTAGAGACTTGAGAGACTGTGGCTTTGCACTCCCCAGGATGGCACAGTGGCCATGGAGGCCCCTCGTGGATCTGGCGTCGTGGACTCATCTGGCTGAGGTGCCCCCCCTTCCCTTCCCCCTGAGGTGCCTGTAGTTTTGCTATCTGATGCCCCTGCAGTGTTCTCTCCTTTGGAGTCAGGTATCCTGTGTGGGCTTTGCCCATGTGATTTTGGCCCAGTGGCCCACGAACAATGGCTGATACACATATCGGACTGGACAATTTATGTATATAAAGCTTTAGATGTGTGATATATTTTATACTCAGTCATACAATATATTCCACAGTTTATAATAATTTCCTATTGTCTTTGCATTCTTCCGGAGGGTTTGGGGGGTTAACTGTGATGTGTTGCTATGCATTGATGTGTGTGTTGTAGTGGGTGAGGGTGAGGGTGGGTGTGTCGCATATGTGTGTCCCCGAAATTTTTTGCCTCCCCCACCCCTGTGTCGTAGGTGCAGTACTCACCGTTGTCTTCTGCATCGGCGTTCGTGCTCCTGGTAGAGGAGCAGGAAGACAATAGCTGGGAGGATGTGGAGTTCGGGTTCCATGCTGTCCAGATTCCTCGTGGGGTGTATGGAGGTGAACGTTTTCCGTTTGAAATGTCTGTTTCCGCCGTGTTTTTATCGGCTGGGCTACCGCCCCGGAAAAGGTGGTGGATCGGGGGGTTTTGATAGGGTGGGCGGTACATTGTCTCCCGCCTGTCTGTTGGCGGTGACCGCCGCACTGTTTGTTTGTCCCGCCGTGGCGGGCGGTGTGTTAAAGTGGCGGTCTCTGTTGGCGGTTTCCGCCAGGGTCGGAATTGCATTTTTTTTACCGCCAGCCTGTTGGCGGTTTTGCCGCCGCTTTAACACCGACCGCCAGAGTTGAAATGACCACCTAAGTGTGAAGGTAACATTTTAACCGAGGCCTCCCGCGGCCTGTAGCCGAGCAGGGCTCCATTGCGGTCGGCCTGAAACTTTGACTTTGCCCCGGTTGAGGTGCAACCAGAAGACCCGATTGGCGCTTTTTGTTTCTAGGTGCAAAAAAAAAAATAATTCTTTAAAAATTCATATCTCCGGTTCCCCTTATCCGATTTTATTCGTTTTGGTGTCATTTTAAAGATAAAAATATAATCTATTTTTATGAATTGGTTTTGGATTTTTAAACTGTTTCCTGTGTTTTATTTAATTACTGTTTTGTGATATTTGAATGCTTTACACTCTGTCTCCTAAGTTAAGCCTTGACGCTCGTTGCCAAGCTACCAAGGGTTGAGCTGGGTTTAATTTACTGAGACCTAACTGGACCTTAGTGGAGGTTAGTGGCCTATTGCTAAGTGTAGGTACCTACCTGCCCTTACCAATAACCCATTTTCCAACATTTTTGGTGGCAGCGGTGGGATCCTGTACTTGTGTTCAGTATCATGTTACAGTTTTAAGTAAAACAAATTAAAAATCCTTTAAATTGTCCTAGTGCAAAAATTGTTTTTTAATTTTTAATTTGGATTAATTTCAATTATTGAATTTTTGTGATATTTCTAAATTCTTGTTTCCAATTTTTGCAAAAAAGTTTTTGTTGACACAAAACTAGGGAACCATGGAGCTTGATCTGGCTAGCCTACCCACACTGACAGTAGTCCAGCTTAGGGGGTTGTGTACTGAAAGAGGGTTGCCTGCAACCACTGACCTCAGGAAGCATGTCCTGATCAAATCCCTGACAGCATGGGCTGAGGCCCAAAAGGTAGACCCAGAGGAAGCTCCAGAGGAGGGAGAAGTAGGGGAGGATGCTAGATCTCACCACTCAGGGGAGGGAGGGCATCTGAGCCTAAGTGAGGGTGAGGAAGACCGGTCCTCATTACACACAGTCACTAGGGGCAGTCCCAAAGCTAGTTGGGGGAAGGGGGTCCCTTCAGGAGGAGAGAACCTGTCCCTCAGAGAAAGAGAGCTGGAGGCCCAGCTAGCATTCATAGCTTTGGAGGCAGAGAAGCAGGCCCTAGAAAAGAAAAAGTGGGCAAAGAGAGAGAAAAAAGATGGTGGCAGCGACAGAGAAGTTGAGGTGTCCATGGGTGGGGGGGTTTGCCCCAGATTACCCAAAGGGGTTGTTCCTGCTTATGTAGAGGGGGATGATATAGACAAGTGGTTGGAGGCCTTTGAGAGGGCACTCCAAATGAGAAGGGTTAGGCCTCAATACTGGGGTTCCCTTTTGTGGGAGTTGGTCCCCAACTCAGGGATGGATAGGCTTCTGACCTTAAGGGGGGAGGAGGCAGATTTGTACCCTAGTATGAAGAGGTGCTTAACCAAGAAGTTTGGTCTGACCCCAGAGCAGTATAGAATGAAGTTCAGGGACACCCAGAAGGTCAGTACCCAGTCGTGGGTTGACTTTGTAGACACCTCACTTAAGGCACTAGAGGGCTGGATTATTGGTAACAAAGTAAACACTTATGAGGGGTTATACAATCTGATCATGAGAGAGCACATCTTGACCAATTGTATCCAAGAAAGGTTACGCCAGCATCTAGTGGACTCTAAGCTGACCAACCCTTGAGAGCTAGGGGATGCAGCTGATGAGTGGTTGAGAACCAGGGTGGTTGTCAAGTCCCAGGGGGGAGACTCCAAGAAGGGGGGGTCATGTCCCCAAAAACCTAAGGAGGGAGGTGGTAAGCCCACCACAGAGACTTACTTGGTACCCCAGAACCCTAACAAGGAGGAGAGTAAATCCCACTCCCACTCTGACAAGCAGAGACAGGGAGACCCAGGGTTAAAAAAGCTCTTGGACAGTAAGGCTTGCTTTGACTGTCAGCAGACAGGTCACTTCAGAGGAGATGCAGCCTGTCCAAAGAAGGTGGTTAGCACTGGGCTGTCCAGTGTAGCCATGGAGGAGGACTCCTCAGATGATGAAGTCCTCCTGGCATTGAGCTGGGGGACAGGACCAGATGGTAAGCTGGTGATCCCTGAGGGTGGGAGTAGGCACTTCCACCCCATTGAGGTGAATGGGATCCCTACCACTGGCCTGAGAGACACCTGTGCCAGTCACACTATAGTGAGTGACCGGTTAGTGACCCCAGACATGTATGTCCCAGGAGAGACTAGGAAAGTCAGGATAGCCACAGGGGAGGTCACCTCCAAACCTGTAGCCATAGTGCCCCTAGAGAGGGAGGGCATCCTTGACTGGTTTAGGGTGGTAGTCAGTGCTGACCTCCCCCTAGATTGTATCCTGGGCAATGACCTCCCAGAGGTGAGTCTGGTCCCAGATGGGGCGGTCGCCCAGGGCGCCCCCCCAACCCAAAGTCCTGGGGAGTCAGTCCCTACAGTTAGGAGACAGGGGTCCCCAAGAAAAGGAAAGAAGAAAAGGAAGGGTAGGCCACTCTTAAAGAGAGTTCCAGGGAGCCCCCCACTCTAGACAGCAAGAGGGGTGCCAGGACCCCACAGTTGCCCCTAAAGCAGCTCAGCCACCTGTCAGTGGAGAGCTTAGGGTGTGGTTCTGGGTACTGACAGCTGTCAGTAGCCTCTGCTGGGTGCTAGCCTTCCTGGCAGCACTGTACTTGGCCTGGGAGGCAGACCCCAGGGCCAATAGCAAAGTAGGCCCCCTGACCCTGTTGGTCATGGTGGGGTTGCTCAAGTGTTGGGTGACCTCTTTAGGTAAGCTAGGTGTTGCCCTAGCAAAGTTAGGAGTAGGGGAGGTGGGCACCTCACTACCCAAGTTGGCAGAGAGAGAGGAGGAGGACCCCCCTAGAGGGAAGTTTCAGTTTGAGATGGGACCTTTCACTGTTGGGATGAGTTCACTACCCAGAGGGAGTGACCATGACAGGAGGATGTAAGGCAGAGTAGGCCCTGCAAAGGGACAGCCAGTTTTCTTCACTGTCTTCCTCGCCTAACAAGCCAGGAAGACTATCCCAGGGTTGGGCTGAGTCTCCTGGGCCTGTGGGCTGGGGCTTCTGTGAGAAAACAGGGCTGATTGCAGAGGCCCCCTAACGTTTTGCCCCCATTTTCCACTTTTTGCTGGTGTTTTCCTGACTCTGATGGTGCCCTGGGTACTGCTAACCAGTCCCAGGGCCTGTGCTCTGTGTAAAATGGATATGCAAATTAGGCTAATTATAATTGGCTAAGTTAACCTACCTATAAGTCCCTAGTATATGGTAGGGCATGTAGGTTTAGGGACCACAGCATAGGTGGTGCACACATAGGTGTACTGCTGAGGTGCCCAGTGTCATTTTAAAGGCAGGCCTGCCTTGCTGGCTGCTTTTAAATTAAAGTTCTATGCAAATTCGACTTTGGAATTAAAAGTAGTTACAAAGTCTTAAACTACCTTATTTTTACATATAAGTCCTATAGCCACAGCATCTTGCTAAGTTGCCATCTACGTTACGGTCATCCAGTCTAGGCACCTGCCAAGAAATTTGTCAAACATTATGTATTATGTGAAGAATCCTCTCACATTTGCAATTTCCTCCTTGGTTGACAGTGGTTAATGCATTCTTCTTTTCCATACCTGGCTATTTCATTGATTCGTATAACTAATTAAATTGTCGTAATTAGTTTTACCTAAGTGTGTAATTGCTGGATGATAAATAACTGGAATGGTTTTCCGCTGATGATTTTAAGAAGATAGAACTGTTTCAGATTAAAATACTCACAGTTCCATTGACTTTCACTCGAACCAAAGGAACACTTCAGAACAATGTATAATACTCATGGAGAAGTTTAGAATTTAGGACCTCTTTTTATTAGATCAAAACTAACGCTCAACACCCCAAGTTCAGCTAAAATCTGTAGATCAATAGCTCATGGTAGTATTATGCCACACATAGATCTGCCAGGTGAAGGATGCTCTCTTCTCTTACTTTGAAATAACTTGCTTTCAGGAAACATGCAAGTCACAGAAGTTCTTAAGAATTTCATACCAGTACTGAAGGCTTAGGTATTTCCATACTGATACACAATTGAACGCATATCCACAATATTTAGACTACAAATCGTAATATACCCTATGTGTGAACATGTGCGTTGGCAAAAAAATGTAATTTTATAGTGTAGTAATGGCAAATGAACCAAACTAGATAAAACAAAACAGTGTTCTAGTGATACATCTGTAGTAGCCATTACAATGAAGCAATGAACTTAGGTCCATATTTATACTTTTTTAGCGCCGCATTTGCAACATTTTTTTGCGCAAAAGTGGCGCAAACTTACAAAACACAATTAAATTTAGTAAGTTTGTGCCACTTTTGCGTAAACAAATGATGCAAATGCGGCACTGAAAAAGTATAAATATGGGCCTTAATGTCTGAAGAGTCTGCATACATATTTTCATTTGTTGGAGAAGAGCAGAGCCACTTATGCCTCATGCAAGTTTCTATCTGGAAGCCTATTTTGGATGATCACAAACTGAGTATCCTATCCTTAACACCGTTGCCAAGCCAGACACTCAAAAGTACATTCACTCATCATTGAAATGGATATTACATAATTTTCTTTCTATAAGATCTCCTTTGTCATGAAATGCTCTTTCTGACTCACATAATCCAGCTAACATTTGACATTTTTCTCCTATGTATTCGTTGTGTCAGGCTTAGAAGATATTGTGAAACAACTAAAGATCCACCTAATCTTCTGTAATCAACTGATTATTTTGGCTGGGCAACCCTCTTTTGTTGACTGAGTGCAAGCAGTTGGTGTTGGATTTCATCCGTTCTGCAGGGCCAGCACAGATATTTGCCCTCCTCTGCCTTCCTTTGCTATATACGTTTTGATGGCATCCTCTACCTTCCCTTGCTGAATACATTTTGATGGCTTTTAGGACTTTGTGTACTTTTTTCCTGCTAACCAGTGGCAAAGTGCTGTCTCACCAAAACATGGACACATTGGACTACATCTGATTATCTAAGCAGGGCATGGGCTACAGAAACTTGTTCATGAAAAGTGTGTAACCACTGATATTGAACGTGCACATATGATCATTGTTCACCATCCTTCAGAAATGTGCGAGTCAAGCCACTTACAAAAACTAGGAAACCTTTGTGGTCTAGACCAAGCACTGGGGGCATATTTATAATCTGCTTGCGCTGAATTTGCATAATTTATGTTTATGCAAATTCAGTGCAAACTTAACTCCATATTTATATTTTGATGCTGACCGGTCTAGCATCAAAACTTTGGCGTTATCATCATTGTTTTAATGCATGAACCCACCTTGTGCCACTGAGATGCGTTCCCTTCCAAAAAATGACTCAAAGCCCCTAGCGCCTTATTTATCCTCCTGTGCAAAAAGGTTCATGGGTGGGAGGCTTGCTTAGCGCCATTATTTAACGCCTAGGTCAGACAAGGCATTAGGGGACCTGTGGACCCATTTCGCTGGTCAAACACCATGGAATGTGCCCACAGGTGCCCACCCCAAGCACCAGGATTACCCCCACCCACACAAGAGGGACACCAGAGGATGGGGGACCCAATCCCAGGTATGTAGGGTAAGCATAGGTAAGTATTTTTTTTAATGTTTCTAAGTGCCATTGGGGCCCCTGAAATCCCCCCCCCCCCAACATGGCACAGGGTAGAATGACCATGCCCAGGAGACACTGGTCCCCTTTGCTGGCCATTCCGGTGGTGGGCATGAGTTCTTTCTTTTATAAGACAGAAGTCATGTGGTATGGATGGTTTTGCTTCAGGAAATGACGCTAGTATGGTTATTGGCATTTCTCCTGCCACAGCCTAGCACCATTTTTTGAGGGGAAACCCCCTTCCCCTGTGCCCCCACCCCTGCCAGGCTAACGTAATTTTTTCTGACGCTAGCTCAACCTGACCGCCGGCTTGTGGAAATTCCATAAATTTGGTGCCAGGCTGGCACTCTGGAATGACGGAAGCTGGCGCTCTACTTTTTGACGCAAAACTGTGCTTGTTCAGTTTTGCATCAAAAAGTACAAATATGGGCCTGGGAGTGTATGCTACCTCATTCCCTCTCATCAAAAATGCTGCTATCCTTATGTGTGCAGTGTTTAACATGCTGTGCAATGTACCCGATGCTTCCTTATTTATACAGAGCCAAGTTGTTGAACTAATTGTATTTTCACAGCAAAGTGATTGGAATGCACAACCTTGACTACATGATCATTTTAGTGCAAAAAAAGATTAAATGAATCATTGACACAGGAATGCATACAGGCACCAGGTTAGAAAAACCCAACTATTGGTTGGCATTTCAGGCTGCTAAAACTTTAAAAGAAAATCACATTTGTTATCAGGATTCATGAATTCCAGTAAGACTACCACCTTTTTCCTTTGTCTTTTGATGGTAACAAACAGGGAAGTGGACACCTCAAAATGTTAATTTAAAGTAACAGGGCATAAGGAGTTTTTGGGGCATGTACAATCGATACATCTTCTTTAAGCGCCTCACTATCTGTTTTCCCCACCGGAGCAGGAAGCGGCTGTCTGCGGGGGAAAACAGGCCCGAACGGGCCTTCCCGACGTTCGGGAAGGCCTTGTTTGAAAGGGGAGATTCACCCATTTCAAACAAGGCATTCCCGAATGGGTTTCCTGGCCCTCAATCACAGTGCAGCTGCCATTGAGGGCCAGGAAACCTCCACTAGAAGCCAGGAATGTCACTTGGGGGGGCAGCCCCCTCAAAAACGGGTTGTGGCGGCACATTTTTTTTTAAAGGTAGGTTTACCCCTGGAGGGGCACGATCGCACCTGATTGTGCCCCCCCACGGGTGTAAAAAAAACAAACAATAAAAAAAAAAAAAAAAACAGTGAAATTGAGAGGGGGTTGCCCGTGAGCAGGGCGACCCCCTGTGGAGGCAATATTTTTATTTTTTTAACAGCTATAAGGTTTCCCTGGGGGCCACTATGGTACCTAAGGAAACCATACAGCTGTTAAAACATGTATAGATCTATATATACATATATAGATCTATATATAGATAAATCTATGTAGATATACCACGTGAGGACGAAAGATGTGTTTGGTAAAGGGGTGTTCTGCTTTTCTTCAATCCATGCTCATTTAATTCCCTTGTTGCATCTCGGTTTCTTGTGTCAGTATCAGATTAGTTTCAGTTTCAGACCAGTGAATGGAAGGTACTCTGGGAAATGTCACATCGACAAAGGGAGAATCATTCCTCAATCTGACCTCTTTGTGGGTGGTTAGAGAAACTTCCAGATTGCAGATCAATAGAAGAGAACCTGTGGCCTTGGAAGTTAATGGGGGAATTTTGATTAAAAGAGCCTAGCTGACCCTGAGCATCTGAAGCCTGAAGGTGATGTGACTATGGTGGTCATTACAACCCTGGCGGACGGTGTAAAAGGTGGGGTAATACCGCAAACAGGCCGACGGACAAAAAAAGGTGAATTATGACCCTGGCGGAAACCGCCAACAAAGACAGCCACCTTAACACAGCGCCCGCCACGGCGGTACAGACAAGCAGCGTGGCGGTTACCGCCAACAGACAGGTGGAAGACAATGTACCGCCCACACCATTACAACCCGCCAATCCGCCACCTTTTCCGGGGCGGATTCACTGTGGTTAAAAACACGACGGAAACAGCTTTTGCTATGGGTAAACGCTCACCTGAACACATCCCACAAGGAACGACGACTCCATGGACCCGGAACTCCAAATACTCCCTGCCCTTGTCTTTCTGCTCATTTACGACCAACAGCGATGTAGGCGCAGAAGATACCGGTGAGTACTGCATCTAAGACACGGGGGAGGGGGAGGCAAAAGTTAGGAGGACACCTACCAAACAACCCCACCCCCACCCTTGCATATTACAACATACACACCAAAGCAGTCAAAAAATATCACATTAACAACCCACAATCCCCCCGGAAGAATGCAAAGACAAAGCGAATTTCGGTCAAACATTGTATTGTGCCAATATACATGTCATTAAAAAATATACAGATATATATCTCAAAATCACTCATAATTATATATACAATACAAGAAGTAGTGCAGATATGTACACAACAATGTCCGTGCACCAACAGTCCAAAAATGCATGGGCGAGGCCCACAATAGATACCTGACCAAAATCCAAGAGAACACTGCCGGGGCATCAGATAGAAACACTACAGGCACCTCAGGGGGAAGGGAAGGGGGGGGCACCTCAGCCACATGAATGCGGAGCCAGATCCACGACGGGGCTCCATGCCCATTGATGTATCCTGGGAAGTGCAAAGCCACAGTCTCACAAGTCTCTACAGTGGGTGGGTTGCCCACTGTGCCATCCTGGGGAGTGCAAAGCCACAGTCTCACAAGTCTGTACAGTGGGTGGGTTGCCCACTGTGCCATCCTGGGGAGTGCAAAGCCACAGTCTCTCAAGTCTCTACAGTGGGTGGTTTGCCCATTGTGCCATCCTGGGGAGTGCAAAGCCACAGTTTCTCAAGTAGATGCAGGTCTCCACTGGTGCTGGAGGGGGACTGGTTCCCAGACTGGATAAGCCTCCCCGTGAAATTTCCTGTCCTGTCACTGTCCCAGCTGCACATGGGAGAAGGATACCTGATGTGGCGGTCCATTCATTCCTACATGGTGCATGCCCTGTTCAGCGGTGCTTTGCCATGGCAGTCTTTGCCCTGTTCAGCGGTGCTTTGCCATGGCGGTCTTTGCCCTGTTCAGCGGTGCTTTGACATGGCGGTTCTGGACTGTTCAGCAGTGCTTTGCCATGGCGGTCTTTGCCCTGTTCAGCGGTGCTTTGACATGGCGGTCTTTGCCCTGTTCAGCGGTGCTTTGCCATGGTGGTCTTTGCCCTGTTCAGCGGTGCTTTGCCATGGCGGTCTTTGCCCTGTTCAGCGGTGCTTTGACATGGCGGTTCTGGACTGTTCAGCGGTGCTTTGGCATGGCGGTCTTTGCCCTGTTCAGCGGTGCTTTGACATGGCGGTCTTTGCCCTGTTCAGAGGTGCTTTGCCATGGTGGTCTTTGCCCTGCTCAGCGGTGCTTTGACATGGCGGTCTTTGCCCTGTTCAGCGGTGCTTTGACATGGCGGTTCTGGACTGTTCAGCAGTGCTTTGCCATGGCGGTCTTTGCCCTGTTCAGCGGTGCTTTGACATGGCGGTCTTTGCCCTGTTCAGCGGTGCTTTGACATAGCGGTTCTGGACTGTTCAGAGGTGCTTTGACATGGCGGTCTTTGCCCTGTTCAGCGGTGCTTTGACATGGCGGTTCTGGACTGTTCAGCGGTGCTTTGCCATGGCGGTCCTTGCCCTGTTCAGTGGTGCATTGACATGGCGGTCTTTGCCCTGTTCAGCGGAGCTTTGACATGGCGGTTTTTGCCCTGTTCAGCGGTGCTTTGACATGGCGGTCTTTCCCTGTTCAGCGGTGCTTTGACATGGCGGTTCTGGACTGTTCAGCGGTGCTTTGCCATGGCGGTCTTTGCCCTGTTCAGCGGTGCTTTGACATGGCGGTCATTGCCCTGTTCAGCGGTGCTTTGCCATGGTGGTCTTTGCCCTGTTCAGCGGTGCTTTGCCATGGCGGTCTTTGCCCTGTTCAGCGGTGCTTTGACATGGCGGTTCTGGACTGTCCAGCGGTGCTTTGCCATGGTGGTCTTTGCCCTGTTCAGCGGTGCTTTGACATGGTGGTTTTTGCCCTGTTCAGCGGTGCTTTGACATGGCGGTCTTTGCCCTGTTCAGCGGTGCTTCGACATGGCGGTTCTGGACTGTTCAGCGGTGCTTTGGCATGGCGGTCTTTGCCCTGTTCAGCGGTGCTTTGACATGGCGGTCTTTGCCCTGTTCAGCGGTGCTTTGCCATGGTGGTCTTTGCCCTGTTCAGCGGTGCTTTGCCATGGCGGTCTTTGCCCTGTTCAGCGGTGCTTTGACATGGCGGTTCTGGACTGTCCAGCGGTGCTTTGCCATGGTGGTCTTTGCCCTGTTCAGCGGTGCTTTGACATGGCGGTCTTTGCCCTGTTCAGCGGTGCTTTGCCATGGCGGTCTTTGCCCTGTTCAGTGGTGCTTTGACATGGCGGTCTTTGCCCTGTTCAGCGGTGTTTTGACATGTCGGTTCTGGACTGTTCAGCGGTGCTTTGCCATGGTGGTCTTTGCCCTGTTCAGCAGTGCTTTGACATGGCGGTCTTTGCCCTGTTCAGCGATGCTTTGACATGGCGGTTCTGGACTGTTCAGCGGTGCTTTGACATGGCGGTCTTTGCCCTGTTCAGCGGTGCTTTGACATGGCGGTGTTTGCCCTGTTCAGCGGTGCTTTGCCATGGCGGTCTTTGCCCTGTTCAGCGGTGCTTTGCCATGGCGGTCTTTTGCCCAGTTCAGCGGTGCTTTGACATGGCGGTTCTGGACTGTTCAGCGGTGCTTTGCCATGGCGGTTCTGATACTGACATTGGTGTGTGGCATGACGATATCCACCCTGGACATTGGTGTGTGGCATGACGATCTCCAAACTGGACATTGGTGTGTGGCATGACGATCTCCACACTGGACATTGGTGTGTGGCATGACGATCTCCAAACTGGACATTGGTGTGTGGCATGACGATCTCCACACTGGACATTGGTGTGTGGCATGACGTTCCATCATTGGACAGCGGGGCTATGGCATCCTGGCCCCTCCTGGGCTGTGACTCTGGCGGTGGTCTCTGGACCAGTGACAATACTTGGGCCCTCCTGGGGACTGACTCCGACGGTGGTCTCCTGACCAGTAACGATACTTGAGCCCTCCCGGGGACTGACTCCGGCGGTGGTCTCTGGACCAGTGATGATACTTTGGCCCTCCTGGGCTTTGACTCCGGCGGTGGTCTCTGGACCAGTAACGATACTTGGGCCCTCCTGGGGACTGACTCCGGCGGTGGTCTCCTGACCAGTAACGATACTTGAGCCCTCCTGGGGACTGACTCCGGCGGTGGTCTCTGGACCAGTGATGATACTTTGGCCCTCCTGGGCTGTGACTCCGGCGGTGGTCTCTGGACCAGTAACGATACTTGAGCCCTCCTGGGGACTGACTCCGGCAGTGGTCTCTGAACCAGTGATGATACTTGGGCCCTCCTGGGGACTGACTCCGGCGGTGGTCTCCTGACCAGTAATGATACTTGAGCCCTCCTGGGGACTGACTCCGGCGGTGGTCTCTGGACCAGTGACGCTACTTGGGCCCTCCTGGGCTGTGACTCCGGCGGTGGTCTCCTGACCAGAAATGATACTTGGGCCCTCCTGGGCTGTGACTCCGGCGGTGGTCTCCTGACCAGAAATGATACTTGGGCCCTCCTGGGCTGTGACTCCGGCTGGGGTCTCCTGACCAGAAACGATACTTGGGCCCTCCTGGGCTGTGACTCCGGCGGTGGTCTCTGGACCAGTGACGACGGTGCAGGCGGTTGTGTCTGCACCGCCGGAAATGATGGCGCACTTCTCCACCGTGACACTCACAACAGGCTGGGGAGACTTCCTCTGGACCTTCCCCACCTTTTTTGGAGTTACAGCTGACTCACCAATCGCCTTCGATCCCATTTCACTTGTTTTCCCACCAGGAGTCTTGACACGGTCCCGTCGTCCACTCTCCAATTCCAGAGTCTTTACAGGGGGTGGGCTACCAGTGCCTTGGCTCCGGGTCCTACTGCCTGCCCTGCTGGACGGTGCACTCCAAAAACCTGGAACACGCACCACTGGTGCTGGAGGCTTTTTGGCTGAGACGCTAAAACGGGACTGATGAATTGGAGGGGGGGTGGAGGCAAAAAGGTCAATTTGACAGAGGGACAGTTTCTGACGGACACTGGGATGGGTAGCTGGAGGGGGTCTGGGAGTGGAGGAAGAGGAGGTGGTTGTAGGAGGTGTCACTTTAGGTGTTTTGGGTGCAGGTGCAGGTACTGGAGGCTGTCGTGAGGTGGATAGATGTTGGGTGAGTGATTGCCGGTGTTTGGGTACTTTGGGGGAGGGCGTCACAGACACACTGGGAGAGGACACAGGGGACGTGTAAATGGAAGTGGAGGTGGTGAGTGCAGGTGAGCGGCTTGTGGTGCTGGGTGTCCTGGTGCGAGTCCTAGTGCCTGTAGATGTGGTGCATGCAGGTGTGTGTGTAGACGAGACTGGGAGGGAGGAGGGAGAAGAGGAGGAGGAGGGCACAGTGGAGGCAGTGGATGTTGCTGTGTCTGTATGGGTGTGATGCTTGTGTGAGTGCCTGTGGTGTGTGTGGTGCCTATGTTTGCTTGAGCTACTTTTGGGTGTTGACTTGTGTGCATGCTGGTCTGTAGGTGTGCTTGGGATGGGCTGGGGTACAGGGGATTGGGTCTGGGTGGAGGAAGTTGGAGGGGGGAGGCTAGACACAGGGACAATGGCTGCCATCAGTGCTGAGGCCAGAGATTGCAGGGTTCGCTGAAGGGCAGCCTGACCAGAATGAATGCCCTCCAGGAATGCATTACCGTGTTGCAACTCCCTTTCTACACCCTGGATGGCATTCACAATGGTAGACTGCCCAACAGTGAGTGACCTGAGGAGGTCAATGGCCTCCTCACTGAGGGCAGCAGGGGTGACTGGGGCAGGGCCTGAGGTGCCTGGGGCGAAGGTGATGCCCACCATCCTGGGTGAGCGGGCACGGGCGTATGCTGAGGGGCTGCTGGGAGGGCGGTGCTGGTAGGGGAGGTGGCAGCTGTACCTGTAGAAGTAGGGCGCACAGATGGTGCCGCCACCACAGGGGAGCTCCCATCGGTGGACGAGTCCGTGTCGCTGGTTGGTGATCCGGTAGCCGACGTGAAGCTCCCCTCGCCCTCCGTCCCACTGGTGCATTCAGAGTCTGTGGTGTGGCCCTCCATGGCCATGTGGGATGCAGCTCCCTCGTGCTCCGGTGCCACTGTACCTGCGCCTGATGATGCTGATGTACAAAAGGACAGGGAGAGCAGGAAAAGGGGGGGGGCACAGAAGAAAGAGAGTTTTAGTGCATGGCATACCGCTACCGTTGGCGGACAAGACAGACGCAGCAGCCCCATGCATAACGCCGTGCACCTGGCCTCTGCACATGCAATTTCTGGGATATGGCCTACATGGCAATGGTGGAAATCTGCGCACATGGATGCCACAGGGGCAACTATCCCCTAACTTGCCACTCTTCTGAGGTGGGGTAGAGTGCCACATGGCCTACATTACGGATGGGCCTTGCCTACCGAACTCGCCCTGGCCTAGGGACACCCACAGCCCACCTCCCCCACCCAGACCCTTCCACTGCACGCAAAGTCCGCAGAATGAGGTTGTACTCACCCCCTTGTGTCTGCTGTGATGTCCTTAAGCGCCCATCCAACTCCGGGTAGGCCACCGCCAGGATCCGGAAGATCAGGGGGGTCATGGTGCGACGGGCACCCCTCCCACGTTGGGAGGCCATCCCCAGCTGAGCCTCCGCTGGGGATGGCTGGGGATTTGCTGCAGCGGCAAATGTCCTCCCATCTCTTCCGGCAGTGGGTGCCCCGTCTCTGGTGGGCCCCCAGGGTTCAGACGTCCTTGGCGATGACACGCCAAATGTCCCTCTTCTGGTGGGCGCTGACCTACATGACATGCACAAGGAAAGAGGAACAGTCATTACCAACTGCACCGTCAATGTGAGTGACCCACTCCCTACTCTGACCATGTGGCCCATTTATTCTCATGCTTTACTGTAGTATGAACTCTGGCTCCTTCCCTCTTCCACCCAGCCCTCTCCACCCAGGCCTAGCCCATACAACGTGCTCCCTGTGTACTAACCTGTTGGTCTTGAGGACCGTAGAGTAGCATGTACTGGGGGAGGACCCCATCCACAAGTGTCTCCAACTCCTGTGCAGTGAAGGCAGGGGCCCTTTCCCCAGACACAGCAGCCATCGTCGATTCCAGACCGAGGTCACAGCAGCACTAGCAGTGTAGGTCCTCTCCTGTCGAAGGTCAGGTATCTAGTGATTGAAAAAATAGAATATGGCGGTGACGTCCGCGGCGGTGACGTCCGTGGCGGGGCACATCATCACCGCCGGCGCACCTGTTCATTGGCTCCTGGGACCCATAGGGTCCAATGTTAACCAATGCAGCATTGCCTGCGGTCTACGACCGCCTACCGCGACGGTGTGCAACGTCAGCGCTGTTACCCCACAATCCCATTGTCCCAGTTTAGAGGTCAGGCAGCTGCCATTTCAGGGGCCCACATGGCTTCAGTTACTACTGCGTCACAAATAGCTAGGCCTATACTCAACACACATACAGGAAGGGTTTTGTATTTGGTGCCGTGTTCTGTGTGACTGTGAGTACATACCTGGAGGAATAGTGACTGTTTCTTCGCTGTTGTCCTTCTTAGGCACCATCAGCTGGGGCATATGAGAAGATGGCGGAATCCTCCGGTGTACCGACCGCTGGTGGACCTGTTGACAATGGAAGAGAGACATTTAATCGTCACCTACAGGTTTGACCGTGCCACAATTCAGGAACTATGTACCCAGTTAGAGCCAGACCTGATGTCACCAATCCACCATCCGACTGGAATCCCCCCTGACGTGCAGGTGCTGTCAGTGCTCCATTTCCTTGAAAGTGGGTCTTTTCAGACAACAGTGGCCATGGCATCAGGGATGTCCCAGCCTATGTTTTCCAACGTCTTGTCCAGAGTGTTGTCTGCCCTGCTGAAACACGTAAGGAGCTACATAATTTTCCCTGAGGTGGAGGATTTGCCTACAGTGAAAGGTGACTTCTATGCCCTTGGACATATCCCCAACGTCATAGGTGCCACTGATGGGACCCATGTAGCTCTGGTCCCCCCCCCGCAGGAGTGAACAGGTGTACAGGAACAGGAAGAGTTATCACTCCATGAATGTCCAGATGGTCTGTTTGGCGGACCAGTACATCTCGCAGGTAAATGCTATGTTCCCTGGCTCAGTGCATGATGCCTACATCCTGTGGAATAGCAGCATCCCTGATATGATGGGTCAACTCCAGAGGCACCGTGTATGGCTATTGGGGGACTCTGGTTACCCCAACCTTTCCTGGCTATTGACCCCAGTGAGGAATCCCAGGACCAGGGCAGAGGAACGCTACAATGATGCCCATGGGCGGACTAGGAAGGTGATCGAACGCACCTTCGGCCTCCTTAAGGCCAGGTTCCGGTGCCTCCATATGACAGGTGGATCCCTATTCTACTCACCGAAGAAGGTGTGCGACATCATCATCGCCTGCTCCATGCTCCATAATTTGGCATTGCGACGCCAGGTGCCTTTTCTGCAGGAGGATGATCCAGATGACGGTGTTGTAGCAGCTGTGGAGCCTGTGGACAGTGATGAGGATGAAGCTGAGGAAGAAGAAAACGACAACAGGGAGTCAGTCATCCAGCAATATTTCCAGTGAAACACAGGTGAGTACATTTTCAGGTTTAACATTACATTAATTTTCACACGTCTACCTCTATCCTGTACCGACATTTCACTAGCTATTTGTTAACTGAGTTGTCCCCTTCCATTTCAGTTTCACAAATGTGGTAACCTACGTGTCAACTGCTTGCATCCTTGAAGGGCTTGTGATGTGTGACATTGGTATGTTAGCCTTCCATGGGTAACACTGTAATTGATAATACAAAATTACAATTCATTGACTGACTCCAGTTTTTTTAGTGCTTCAAGGGTGTTTATTTAAGTGCTAAAAAATGAAGGGGGGTTGTAAAATGGTGATGGGTGATGGTGGAGGAATGTCCATGGCAGAGTCCAGTCTATTAGTCTCACAGGTACATTGCACATCTGCCCATTGGAAGTGGAGCTGGGGCAGTTACGATTTGGACAGGGTAACAAAGTGGGACAGTGGGGGGACAATCAGGGTGGTCTTATTTCCTGGCGGTGGTCTTGCCATCTTGCTCTGTCCTGTTCCTGGATCTCAGGGCCCGCTTGCGTGGTGGTTGTCCGTCTGCAGGGGATGGGGTGCTGGTGTGGTGGTCCTGTGGCGGAGCGTCCTGTCCACTAGCGCCGGTGGAGGTGGTAGGCAGTTCATCGTTGTGGCTAGTGTCAGGGGCCCCTTAGAGTGCCACGGTGTCCCTCAAGGTCTTTTGAATGTCCGTCAGCACCCCTACGATGGTGCCCAGGGCAGAGCCGATGGTCCTGAGCTCCTCCCTGAACCCCAAATACTGCTCCTCCAGCAGACGCAGGGTCTCCTGCAACTTGTCCAGGACTGTGGCCATCGTCTCCTGGGAGTGGTGGTATGCTCCCATGATGGAGGAGAGGGCCTCGTGGAGAGTTGGTTCCCTTGGCCTGTCCTCCCTCTGTCGCACAGCAGCCCTCCCAGTTCCCCTATGTTCGTATGCCTCCGTCCCCTGGACCGTGTGCCTACTACCACTGCCCCCAGGTCCCTGTTGTTGTTGGGGTGGTGGGTTAGCCTGGGTGCCCTGTAGTGGTGGACACACCGCTGATTGACCTGTCCTGGGTAGGGAGGTTTGGGCCCACTGGGTGGGTGCTGTGCTGGTGTTACCAGAGGGTGGAATTTCGGTGTTGGGCTGTGGCTGGGCAAGGGGAACCGACTGTCCTGAGGCCCACGATGGTCCGGGCTGGTCATCAAGATCCAGTAAGGCTGAGCTGCTGTCGTCACTGTGGGCCTCTTCTGGGCGTGGAGTGGTGTTGTCTGGACCCTCTGGTGTGGTGACGTTCCTTCGGGTTCCTGCAGGGGTGTAAGAACATGATTATTGCATGTGTGTGTTTCATGGTGTGCAATGGGTGGGTGTGCGTTAACCCCAGTGCAGGCATTCCTGTGTGGGGCTTGTGTGATGATGGTTGGGGGGTGTTCTGGGTATGTGCAGTGGGCATGCTTTAGTGATGGGTGTCCATGCTTAGTTGTGTCATGCAGGTCTTGGGTTTAGGATGTGTAGTTTGTGTTATTAGTACATTAGTGAGGAGTTGGGGTGATAGGGGAGGGTGTGATGGTATGGGTGTGTGATAGCATGCAGGTAGGTTGGGGGATGTGATATTTAAGATTTGACTTACCAGTGTCCGTTCCTCCAACGACTCCTCCGAGGCCCTCAGGATGCAAGATGGTCAAGACTTGCTCCTCCCATGTTGTTAGTTGTGGGGGAGGAGGTGGGGGTCCGCCGCCAGTCCGCTGTACCGCGATGTGGTGCCTTGAGACCGTGGAACGCACCTTCCCCCGTAGGTCGTTCCACCTCTTCTCGATGTCCTCCCTATTTCTTGGGTGCTGTCCCACTGCGTTCACCCTGTCCACTATTCTTTGCCATAGCTCCAGCTTCCTGGCTATTGATGTGTGCTGTACCTGTGAGCCAAATAGCTGTGGCTCTACCCGGATTATTTCCTCCACCATGACCCTGAGTTCCTCCTCGGAGAAGCGGGGGTGTTTTTGGCGTGCCATGGGGTGGTGTGTGTGATATGTGGGGTGGTGTATGTGTTGATGAGTGTGGTGAGTGTAGTGGTATGTGGTGTTTTGTGCTTGGATGTTGTGTGGGTGATGGTGTTGTGTGCCTCTGTGTGATGGGGTTGTCTATTCTGTGCTCTCTCTCTGGCCTTCTCTCAGAATTTCTGGTTGTAGGGGTTTGTGGGTGATGTGGGTGTGTGTTTTATATTGTATTGGATGTGTGGGAGTGGTGTGTATGTGTATCAGGTGTGTGTATTTTGAATTGTCCAATGTGGCGGTGTTTTGGAGATGTGTGTGTATTTAGAGCGCGGCGGTGTGTACCGCCAATGGAATACCGCGGTTGAAAGACCGCCGCGTGGATTCGTGGGTCGTAATGGCATGGGCATGTTTCTGTTGGCGTGGAGGTGGAGGATTTGTTTCCGCATGTTTATCGCTGACCTTTGGTGTGGCGGTCTTGTGTGGGTGTCTGAATTTCGGCGGATTCCGTGATGTGTGTCATAATAGCTGTGGCGGTGTATTGGCGGTCTTCTGCACGGCGGTAAGCGCCTTATACCGCCAATGTTGTAATGACCCCCTATAAGTTCATAGGCAAATATTGGCTGCAAATATCAAAGGCCAGGACCCTGACTTGGGTGCAAAAAATTGCAGCAATATGTGCCTGTTTTATCGTGTAATGTTTTTTATTGGACCCTTTTGATGACTTAAGAGGTGGTACACGATTTAGGTATACTTTATGCATATCCATCTCAAAATATAAACTGCTAATTGAGGCCTTTGAGAGAATGTGTGTTTTCAATCATTCAATCAATATCTTGAAAGGAGAGAGTTTCAAAGTGAAGAGCCTTGAACCTATTCAGTTCTGCTTCCAAACTTCAGGAAATTATGTAACATAGTGCAACAACCAAAGCTGATGCATTGTATTGCCTGAAGTGCTGACAGTGCCATATCAACAAAGATTTGGCTCTGCTTCTTTCATCCTCTGTGCTGGCAAAATGTAAGCTGCCTTGCAGCATGCACAAGCCTTTGCACCATAGTGCAAGGGTGTGTGTATGTCATTTATAATATTGGTTTTGTACTAAAGGGTGCCCTTCCAATATAAATTAATTTTATTGAACATAGTTTGTGTGTTGTAAATTATGGCACACATGCAAAGTTAGAATACATGTGATAAAAGAAAAGTCATGATCTGTTATGCCTGCCTTGAGGAAGTGTACATTTTTGGTACAAACCCCTTTTTAGGTCGAGCGCACAAGTGCTCAGACATGTTGTGAACTATCTGTGGGCTTTTAACCACGCCCATCCTATGCCCATCTCTATCACTCGTTCATGGGCTTGCCTTTCAAAAATCCCTTCTTATCATTTGTAAGTGCTTTACGTTTGTCTCTCATTGGGCCTGTTTTGTTACTGCCTTGGCCATTGACCCTTTAACATGGATAATTGCACATTTGCCAATGCGTTTGACTGCGAGCAAACTTCTTTTTCCTTTTGTGTCTTTCCTTCGTGCTCCAGCTCACGGTGGCCATGGCCCTTTGAATCAACTCACTTATGTCAACTGTTTTACTTTTCATTTTCAATTTCTGTGGCAAGAAAAGGCCAGTTAGAAATTTACAATGCTAATAGCTTTCAACTCAAGCAAACATGAGACCCACTGCATTGCAATTTCTTGTTAATATCCCATCTGCCATATTAACATATCTATATGATATAATGGGATCTCAATAGGACAGACAGGATATCCGTCACATTTGTGACTGAGTATTCCCCTCCACCAAGATCAAAATCAATACCGCAGAATTTGGAAGAGACACCGTTAGTAAATTTGAAATATTTATAGCAAAAATAGATAAACTTCTATTAAGCTGGGTACATCTTCCTTTAACCTTCTACAGGAGAGCAAATTTAGTAAAGATGTTTATTCTCCCGAAACTCACCTTCCTCTTCAATATGATTCAGTTGGAATTTAAGGGTAAAAAAGATACGAGATTTGCAATCAAAAATGGATAGCTTTATATGGGCCTAAAAGGAAATCAGGATTGCCATGAAGAAACTTCGTAGGAGCTATGTTAAGGCAGGGATTGCCCTCCCGGATATTCAGTTATATGCATAGGCATTCCAGTTCGAGAATGTTAAAGATTTACTAACAGGAGACAATGCCTCCCCACAGAAGAAGGTTATGTTAAATGGTGAAGGGAAAAGGGAACGGAAGTTCTTGTACCAAGTTGGTCACCCAAGGTTCTACAAAAGAGTAAGGCTGAAAACATTAAAAGCGACCACTTTTTTGTGGGCCAGGATAAGGAAAATTATGAGGTTATCATATTATAGTATTCACACCCCTATCTGGGATTCTACGGGAACCCTGGACTGCCTCAAAGATGCTCTATCTTGTCCTTTGAAGGAGGCAGGTATCATAGAATGGGGACAAGTATTACAGGATGTAGTTTTGAAACCCTGGGGAACCTTTATCTGTCTGAGACAGTGTTTGATGTCTAGATTAAAACATTATGAACTACAAGCATGGGCAAGATCTTTACAAATAATGGACAAAGAGACTAATGAGTAGGAGGAGCTATTATACAAGAGCCAGCTATGTAAGAAGGAATTTGCCACCTATTATAGAATATTCAAGGATTGTCTAGATGATGAACAGAATCTCCCTGGTTCTTTATGGGACGAAGTGGTAAGCAAGGAGGAGATTCATACACTATGGACAGGGTCCTGGCAGCATCTTTATAAGGTGGTCAAGTCTGCTGTTCTTAGGAAGAACCATTTGTTTGTTCTACATAGGGCATATTATACTCCAATAAAACTAATAAATTCAATACAAATGCCCAGGCAGCCTGTAAAAAGTGTGGGCTACAGGGGGTGGATGATATTCACATGTGGATGCTGTTCCCTTGGATTTCAAATTTTTGGAGGGAAGTTTTTGAGGTCCTATCTACTGTGTTACATGCTCCGTTGGTGGCTTCTCCAGTTTTACTTTTATTTGGTTATACTTTAGAAGTGCAAAACCTTTTGAGTGCTCATAGGAATTTGCTATTTTGATCAATACTTTTGGGCAGGCGGGAGATTTGTAGATATTGGATCTCTCCTACTCCTCCAACTCGGTGGGAATGGGTGAACTCCATAATAAAAATATGTAAATTAGATCTCTGTAGAACTGGCACAAAAAATGTTAAAGAACTTTGGCAATCTTGGGTGAATTGGCTTTCTCCGAGCATTAGCTCTTCAGTTTGTTGTCCAATGATTATTTCAAATGAGGGGCGGCAAACAGAAATCCCACCCTCATGATACTGGTTTTCCGGATGCTGATTCCCTTGGGCTTATCCAGAAGAGTTTGGAATACAGACCGGGTCAGGTCATAATGGAGGTACTTTAAGAAATATGAGGACACAAAAAAAAAAGGATCGAAATCAAACCCTAAATCACAGTTCAAGAGTTTGCACCAGTTTGCACCACTTTTTGGGATACTGCATAAGCACAAAGCCATGATAAATATTACACTACAGTCAGGAGGTGAATGTGAAGAGCGGGCTATACACATTGAAACTCATCTTCAGGATAGCCCAAAATGTTATAAATTTCACCTCAACAGAGCCAGACATAGTTCATCTTCACTTGACTTTATAAGGCAAGGCGTAACCACTGCAGCTGCACGGATGAGCTGTTATGCAACTTCAACAGGTCCTGCTCATAGAAGAAAGGATGTCCTGAGTCTAGAAAATAGCTAAAGTATGGCGTGGTGGTGTAGAGGATAGGAGATGATGTGTGTGGTGATTGGGACTTCAGGGACAGTTAGGGCATATTGTGGCTATGGGGATCAAGCACAGAGAGCTTAGACGAGAGAGAGAAGGTCTAGTTTAATAAGACATGGTCCTGTGGATGATCTGGGCATGTGGGTGGGTTGTCTGATGAGGGGCAGCTGCTCAGAAATACATTTGAACTTGCTATCACTGATAGCTTCCCATTGTGGGAACAAATCACCCCTACTGACGAGAACAGCTGAAATTGCCATATTTTCTTTAAAATTTACAAGTTACCAAACTTTGCAAAACTGGCAATGTTTTAAAAAATGATGAGTTATCTGAATTCACAACTTCACCTACTACTAGACTAAAATCTGAATTTAAAGTGGGACTTAGGCTTTCTGGTCTTATGCACAAAGCAAAATATGTTTTAGTTCAAATGCTTTTAATATATATAACGTGCAAAGAATACATTCCATACAAGTAATAAAAAATGGCAATGCATAAAATATCACCGTAAATCATATTTGCCCCTCATTATACTGTAGATTTTAGTAGCTATGGCTAAATATAGGATATCATTTGTGTTTCTTGGTGTTATTTTGTGAAATTAACATATATAAGTTCACAATTTGTCCTTTTCCACCAGTTCCAAATAAATCAAAGGGTGTGTATTTAGGTTCTCAATAGTGGATTGCTGTATCATGAACGGTTGACAATAATCAGACACTTGAAGAAAATTATTACTTAGAAGCTGCCATGATCCCCATATATATAAAATTATAAAATTATTGTAAACTTCCATGCAAAAAAGCTTGATTCATAAGGAAATTATTAAAAGGTAGTAGGAGATATATAATTTTAAACGTGGCAAGTAGGAGATTATAATTTTAAACGTGTCTTGAGGAATGTTTGGAATAAGCAGGAGATTGAATGAGAGAAGAAGTAGAGGTGAAGAGAGCAGAAAAGAAAAAGAGAAGTGGTTCAGATGTTGATGGGGAGGAGGTTAGTTGTATGACTTTGTTCTCACTAAAGCTTGCATGCCACCTTGATAGGGAATGCCTGATAGATGCTGTTACAACAGTTAAAGTTGATGAGTGCAAACCATGATGGCAAGAATAGCAAAGGCTGGATATGGCAGAAAATTTACAGACGCTACAATGCATTATTTGCGGTGTTATTAATATTGTATTCACCAACATCTTGAGGTCAGTGACGATTTCTTTATGATGGACCATTTGGGAAGCATTTGGTGGAGCACTCAAGGGCTGTGGGTCGACATTTAGTTCATAATAAGAAGCATTTGGAATGGATTAAACCTAATTTTTGCAATTCAATTAATTTAGACTGTCACTAGTATCACCTATCGGGACTATCCGGCTTGGCTGTTCAAATTATCTAACAGGGTTGTTTCTATTCCTCCCATTAGTTGGCACAATTACACATTTGAGTGCTTAGGGGCGGATGTACAGGTCATTTGAGCGAAGTGATAACTGCACCTCCCTCTGGACGCAATGGTACACATCCGGATTTTACAGAATCCATGGCGAATAGCCAGTCCGTTTTACATCTGTGGCCAATGTTTAAAGGCAATCATGCCTCTGTATACGAAGAAGAATGACAGACATAGAATTGTGTATATGCAGTTTTTTTACTTCTGCAGCAAAAGCATGTATTCGATCTATGCACATTTCAGTCTATTTAATCCACCGTATTTACGCTCCGACCACAGTGAAGAAAAACTTTGTAGATTAAGCGAACAATGCCAGGAATTAAAAAAAATTATAGTATTTCACATCCCTGTCCAATTTGCAGAATTTATTGTAAGTGATAGAATATTTATAAAAAGTATCTTACATTTGATCCTCGATAACGTGCGGAAAATAGGACATATGGCAAGTCAGTTATTAGTTAGAACTTTTTGCAAACACTTCTGATAAATACTTACAGCATACATCTGAGAGATTTGGCAATTTTCCATTGTTCATCAAGGATTCAGATCACAAATGAAAATAAAGATTAACTATCAGACAGATGTTATTTCCAAACCTCATATTCTCCAGGAAAGAGTTTGCAATTGTGTGTCACAAATGTGCTATCAGAATGTGATAACACCGCAAAAAGAATGTAAATAATCATTGCAAGTCATAACATTATAACGAGAATCTAAATATTTATGCAGTTAAAATATACCAAGGCGCATTTCCCGCAAAAAACAACAATTAATGCTTCAGAATTAACCCATTCCTGGGATTTATCTCAATGCTCTTTATTTTGTTTGATTAAAACATAACTACTTTTCAGATTTCTATATTATTATGGAATAAGATAATCCACACAATATGTTTTGGCCATGATCACCTTCCATCATTCTCTGCACACACTGATTCATAGAAGGAATGTGTGCACGTGCTAAGCAAGAAGGGTACACTCACTGGCTTGTGCACGTGAATCTCTCACCTGAATTGTCTTGCCAGGCAGTGTTTTAGATTTGCAGCTTCTTGTGTAAACATCATGTACATTTGCCATGCACAGAGGGAGGAACTGGAATCCTTCCCTGGTGTAGCACCTGTTCTGTAAAGTGCCGGCTGATGCACAGAAAACACATTGCGGCCACAAGAAAAAAATGTCTTCTTGCTGCAATGCAACTGCCATTCATAATTACATACATGGAACAAGGAGTATAAATTTACATCCACACCATTAAATAAGGGTTGGAGATGTAAGACTTAAACACTAAAATGCCTGTGCCATTAAGGCACATATCTCAATGTTGTCCCCTGGTTGACATGTTTATAGTAGTAGGAGACATATCATGAAGTTCTTGATTACCACCATTAACAAAGTTTTCATACTTTCCCACTTGCTGTGACCATTTTCATTCTAATCAAACTCAGCTAAGATATAATACATATTTATTCTGCAGACTGATAATTTGAAGTGGCACTAATGTTATGAAACAGAGCACAGCAATCAGGTTTACTGCGCTGCATTGTGCAATGGGGAACATATTACACAGAGCCATGTCTACATATACATGGCTCTGCTTCTGTTTTCCTGTGTTCTGGTGTTTGTCTCCATAGCACTACACAAACACCTTTGAACTACAGAGCAAAGATGTGTGTGTGATGTCAAGCATGGGTTTAGTGTTGCAAGGTTACCCTTTCATACAAAATACTACGCTTAACTTAACTTTAAAACTATTTCCACATTGTATGTATACTGTACAATGTTACACACACACAATGTGGGAAAAGTTTTTAAGGAAGTGAAAGATTTCTCCCGCTTAACTCCAGTCTCGACGAGGTGTGCTGAAAGCCATATCTACCATTGTTATGGTACCTGTCGGAAGCTGGAGAAGAAATGGCTCCACGACCGAACACCAGACAACCACACAGCCCTCAAGAGCGCCATCCGCAGACATCACCAACTCATCAGGACCACCAAGAAGATCGCCTTCAAGGACCGCCTAGACAACAACGCACACAACACCAAAGAGCTCTTCAGCATTGTGAAAGAACTCTCCAACCCCAGCTCCATCACCAACGACATCCCGCCATCTTAAGACCTGTGCGACTCCCTGGCCACCTTCTTCCACCGCAAGATCACTGACATCCATTACAGCTTCAACCCGACCCCCCCGCACCCACCACCGAGTCCATCACCCCTGCGACTACCACTCGCACCAGTCGCCTGACCGTCTGGTCCAGCGTCAGCAATGAAGACACCATCAAAACCATGAACTCCATCCACTCCGGATCCCCATCGGACCCCTGCCCTCACCACGTCTTCAACAAAGCCAGCGCAGCCATCGCGCCCCACCTCTGGAAAACAATCAACTGTTCCTACGAGACAGCAACCTTCCCAGAAAGCTGGAAGCACGCCGAGATCAATGCCCTTCTGAAGAAGCCTAAGGCGGACCCCAAGGACCTCAAGAACTTCCAGCCCATCTCCCTGCTCCCTTTCCCGGCAAAAGTGACCGAGAAGATTGTCAACAAACAGATGACCCGCTACCTCGAAGTCAACAACATCCTGGACCCTTCCCAATCCGGTTTTTGCAGTAACCACAGCACCGAGACCGCCCTCATCGCCGCCACTGACGACATCCGGACCCTGATAGACAAAGGAGAAACAGCCGCCCTCATCCTCCTGGACCTATCAGCAGCCTTTGACATGGTCTGCCACCGCACCCTATCAGCACGCCTCCATGACGCCGGTATCCAAGAGAAGGCCCTGGCCTGGACCACATCCTTCCTCTCCGGCAGAACCCAGAGCGTCCGCCTCCCACCCTTCCGCTCTAAAACCACTGAGATCATCTGCGGCGTCCCACAGGGATCCTCCCTCAGCCCAACACTGTTCAATATCTACATGGCCCCCCTCGCCCACATCGCACGACAACACAACCTCAACATCATCTCATACGCCGACGACACCCAGCTGATCATATCCCTCACCAAAGATCCCCACACAGCCAAACCTAACCTCCACCGAGGAATGAAGGCCGTAGCGGACTGGATGAAGGACAGCAGACTGAAGCTGAACTCAGACAAGACGGAGGTCCTCATTCTCGGACCCACCCCATCAGCCTGGGACGACTCTTGGTGGCCCACGTCACTAGGCACAGCCCCGGAACCCACGGACCACGCACGCAACCTGGGGGTCATCCTCGACTCCACTCTCTCCATGACCAGGCAAGTCAACGCCATCTCCGCATCCTGCTTCAACACCCTCTGTATGCTCCGCAGGATCTTCAAATGGATCCCCCGCGACACGAGAAAAACTGTTACCCAGGCCCTCATCACCAACAGACTCGACTACGGGAACGCCCTCTTCTCAGGAATTACAAACAAGCTCCTGTGACGACTCCAACGCATCCAGAACGCCTCGGCCCGACTCATCCTCGATGTCCCCCACCGCAGCCACATCACACTCCACCTGAGAGACCTGCACTGGCTCCCCATCAACAAAAGGATCACCTTCAAGCTCCTGATCCACGCACACGAAGCACTGCACAACACCGGACCCACCTACCTCAACAACCGACTCAGCTTCCACACCCCCACCCGAAGCATCCGCTCAGCCAACCTCGCCCTCGCCACAGTCCCCCACATCCGAAAAACCACCGCCGGCGGCAGATCCTTCTCCTACCTCGTCGCCAAGACCTGGAACACTCTCCCCACCATCCTACGACAGACCCAGGACCTGCTGGCCTTCAGAAGACTCCTCAAGACCTGGCTCTTCGACCAGTAGCACCCCCTGTCCCCAGCGCCTTGAGACCCTTGCGCATATGTAACACGCTTTACAAATGCAGTGATTGATTGATTGATTGTTAGCAGATCAGGCTTTGCATAAAAAACTATGGATGGTAAAGCATGAACGCCTGTGTACCATTCATGGGGCCCTCGCTTGGTGCAAGGTAGAGCACATTGCCGTTTGCATTTATTTAAGACTACTTCCCAGTTCAAATAAAGTTGATAACAAGAATAAGCATATTGCAACCCACAAACTTTGCAAGCAAATTGTATGTCATGGTAAGCAGTGTTCACATTATTACAATAGGGGTAATCACAACAACTAGATAACAACTATTCATTGCCTGGACTAACCTTTTACAGCAAAGGCAAATATGCATCAACGATAGTCTTTATAAACATCCACAGCCAGTTCTTAATTTGTAAAAGAATTAGGCCCGTATTTATACTTTTTTTGCGCCGCATTTGCGTTGTTTTTTGACGCAAAAACGGCGCAAACTTGCGAAATACCATTGTATTTTGTAGGTTTGCGCCGTTTTGCGTCAAAAAGCGGCGCAAATGCGGCGCAAAAAAAAGTATAAATATGGGCCTTAGTATCAGTGCCCAATGTTCTGCTCAGAAGCCTGGGCCCTATGCAATTAAATGTGTGCATGCCTAATACCAAGATTGTGTAGTCTTGAATCCTCAAGCCTCTTTAATCCACTACCTGACACTTGCAGCTCCTTTATCTTACTCTTGCAGGTTACTGCTTTCTCCCTTTATGATGATTTTTCCATGATTCTCTTCCTCAGACTTTCCTCTTTGTTTGTTTTTCCCTTTTTTGCGCTTGGTAAATGTCTGATGCTGAAAAATAAGTCTCATTCCCCAATAATGAGTGTGTGTGGCCCCCACCAATAACTACTGGGTCAATTTCAGCACGGTTTACAGCAATGCCATCGAAAGAGTGCATGGTGCAAACTCAACCATTTCTGAGTTGTCAAAATAATATGGAGTCATAATATTGCACTCTCACACCGTCATCAGATAGGTTTTAATGACCATCGCTCAAGGTTCAGCCTATTCTCTGCAATCAATTGAGACAATAGCCAAAAAGCAAGCACTCGAGTATCAAAGGGCTTATCATCAAGGTTAATTAGTGCCACTGAAATCATCCTGCATGCTGTGTGGGAAATTTGCCAAAATGTTGGTGCTTGAACCTCTGGAGGCAATTTGATCAAATTATCAGGTAAAAAGAGGCACATACATGTCTCGCATCTACAGTCACAAAACATGGTTTACTCAGTATGCAATTAATGGGTTACTAGTACTCATCAATAACCTTAAAAATAAATTGTAAAAAGTAGGTAGATGAAAGTCTGAAGATACACCACAGGACATTCGACTACCTTTAAAAGACATGGCTCCATATCCATCCAGCGTACTCTTCAGCATGCTTCAAGCTGTCTCCTAGAAAGAATACAAATACAAAGTATTTGTACAGCTTACACCAAGAACTTTGACACTGTCATTTGTTCATCTGACAAAAGCAATAAGATTTTATGAGTGCATCAGGATGGCAACCCCTTCTGCCTCTCTTTTTCTACACATTAAGGGCCAGATGTACGAAAGGATTTTACCCATTCTGTGTCTATGGGAAAAAGCTTTCGTACATATGGCCCTAAGTTATGCATTTCTTTGTTCTAGACAAAGCTGACGTTTTCAACCTAATGTCATTCTGTCACAAAATCATTGACTATGTCATTCATTCAAGAAGGAGTTATCTATGGCATATAAATGTAACACCCTGGCCTGGAATGGCCTAAACCATGAGGTGCAGCCAAATTCCACTATATCTTGGCAACTCATATCTTGGAATCAACACCTGTTTTCGCAATAGAAAGTAAACAACTTAAGTGCTTAAGGACTCAAGCAAAGCAGATCTATCTGCATCTTTCAGACCTCAATAATGAACTTTAGTAAATTACATAATCTTGACTCTTCTTATTTCTCAATGTACTAAACTTAAACTGAGCAACAAAAATGCTGCCAAGAGGCACGTCATCGATATGGGCCATGTGGTGTCTGAACATTTAGTGCAAATAGCAAAAATAATTTAGAGAAGCTGACACTTATGCAGTTCTGGATCTGGCCAGGAGACTTTGAAATCCACAGTGAAGCCTAAACATTATATAGTGACATCCAGTGGGTAACACTCTTCCCTAGCTTTGAATCTAGATCTTGGTGGCCGTCGATTTTTCAATGGAAAACCCGTCCACCTAGTAGGTGGTCCACCTGCCGCATTTAACTGTTGATGGGACCATAGGATGAAAGACAGACCAAGTCCCAATGACTCCACCAAGAATCACTGGCTGCCTTGACAGCAGCATTGCAAACAGGGACTGACAGTGGGACTCCAGCCACCTGTACCACCAAGCAGATTTAGATGAGCCTTACCACCAAGCTAACTGTGGTGGTCCGACCTCCACACCTGAGTTGGTGGGTTGGAGCAGAAATGGGGTACAAACATCCATTTTCCCCCCATTCCACTCCTGTTTTTGACTGGACATGACTGTACAGGACTTTCTGTCTGGACCAAGAAGAAAACACAACCTCCAACACCTGACTTAAATGTAGGGAACCAGCATTGGTTGTGTACATTGTGTGGTCACTGCATATGAGCAAGGGACCACTCCAGTCATATACATGCCACATTAATTTTTGGGAATTACTTTGACATGCATAAGTCAGAAGCACATTTGTGTGGGACATGGATGGGGACACACTGATATGTGACACATATCACACACATACACAACTGCCATTATTGTGTCCGTATTCATTACAAAATGAATGCTGGCTCCACTGGGACGTTACATTCACACCCGTCAACTATGTCCATGGGTGCACATTGCAAGGGGACCTGTATCCATTATGTTTTGCTTCTAGTTGTGCATGTGAGTCAATAGGTCTATGAGTGTGTGCAATTAGAATGGCTAGTTGAGGGAGAGGGAGCTCGAGTGGGTGGCGTGGTTGTATTTGTATGTGTGCCACTTGCACGTGGGTTCGATGTTGTTCTGTATGTTTGGTTGTGTGTTGTGTTGCTGTGTGCAACATTCAGGTGAGTATTGTTGTGTGGTTGTTGTCATGATATGTGCAGTTGTGCTTGTGTGTGAGTATGTTTGTGTAGAGGAGCATTTAGCTATGTTGGTTGTTGTAGATGTATGAAAGTTTGTGTTTTCGGCATATATGAGTTGTGTGGTGTTAGAATGACACTGGAACGTAGTGTGTATGTGGTGTGTTGTGTAGTGTGTTGTGCAGGAAGACACATATGGCTAAAGTACAATGTGTATGTGACTTACCTCTATTCTATTGCTCTGTCATTTTTTTTTGTCCTCATACACCTCAGAACTTCAATCACACCTTCAGACCGGAAGTTTCTCAGTTTCCATAACAAAAGGCATGAAAGGGGGACCGTCAGCCCAAGGAGACCCATATCACCCACTCAGCCTTCCTGGGAATGCCCCTTATGGCTGGCACGGATGAAAAAGGTTTTAGTAATTAGACTTTAACCCCAACAATTACCTTCCTTGAATGGCTCACCATAGTGTCTATATCATAGAATTCTAGTTTAAGGAGAGATAAGGGAGGGGGGCCCACTCCAGTAGGGGAGCCCATAACTTCTTCTTTTTCAGTCTCTGCTCGGGCCACCCACCTTTGTGTCTAATTTAGCCGTATAGAGAAGAGCTTCAAGCCAACTCTTGTGCGTGGGAGGGAACTCCATAACCCATTTCAAGCAGATCTCCCTTCTTGCCAAAAGAATAGCATAAAACAGCAAGTTCAGCTATTGTCCAACCTTTCAAATATTGTGGTTTCCCGAAAATAATAAGGCGGAGATTTACGACTATTTCCCTCCCCAACATCTCCAACAATGTCCCCACCACCTCAGTCCAAAAGGAGTCAGTTGTTGGACACTCCATAAACATATGAATATCTGTGGTGTTTGGGGCCCGCATTTAGCACAATTCACCACTTCCCCTTTCTTTATTTTTGGTGAGCTTTGCCCGGGTGATATAGGGTCTATGTATCACGTACAAATGAGATTTCCTCAGTGCGGCAGCTTTAACTACCTCAAAACACATTCTCATTGATTCTTGTCATTGTATCTGTATCAATTCCCTCATCATAGTGCCTTCCCACAGCTACTCAGGCAATTGGAAGTCTCCATCAATCAGCTCCAGAATCTCCCAATAACAAATTGAGACCTTATTGCTAACTTTTCCTGCAATGTCAGATTTTTGAAAGCAATATACCGTTACGTCTGCTGGACTCCTCTGGTTGCGGGGATATATAGGGCTTGTAGGTTCATCAAGAACCCTAGGTACGCAGAGCCAATAAATGAGCTGCACCCTGCAGTGCGTTTTCATTCTATACCGGGTATACAGCAATTCATTTGCTGAAATATAAAGAGTGAAAAATAGCTATCAAGAAAACCTTTGTATTTCCAAAAAGGGCACAAGATAAGGTGTTGAGGAGCAGTGGTTATTTGCACATCTCTGAATTCCGGGGTGACCATACTAGCATGTGAATTACAGGGCATTTCTCAAATAGATGTCTTTTTTACACACTCTCTTATATTTGGAAGGAAAAAATGTAGAGAAAGACATGGGGCAAAAACACTTGTTTTGCTAATCTATGTTCCCCCAAGTCTCCCGATAAAAATGATACCTCGCTTGTGTGGGTAGGCCTAGCGCCCGCGACAGGAAATGCTCCAAAACACAACGTGGACACATCCCATTTTTTGACAGAAAACTGAGGTGTTTTTTGCAAAGTGCCTACCTGTAGATTTTGGCCTCTAGCTCAGCCGGCACCTCGGGAAAACTACCAAACCTGTCAATTTTTTAAAACTAGAGACCGATGGGAATCCAAGATGGGGTGACTTGTGGGGCTCTGACCAGGTTCTATTACCCAGAATCCTTTGCAAACCTCAAACTTTGGCTAAAAAACACATTTTCCTCAAATTTTGGTGACAGAAAGTTCTGGAATCAGAGAGGAGCCACAAATGTCCTTCCACCCAGCGTTCCCCCAAGTCTCCCGATAAAAATGATACCTCACTTGGGTGGGTAGACCTAGCGCCCGCAACAGGAAATGCCCCAAAACGCAACGTGGACACATCACATTTTTTGAAAGAAAACAGAGGTGTTTTTTGCAAAGTGCCTACCTGTTGATTTTGGCCTCTAGCTCAGCCGGCACCTAGGGAAACCTACCAAACCTGTGCATTTTTTAAAACTAGAGACCTAGGGGAATCCAAGATGGGGTGACTTGTGGGGCTCTGACCAGGTTCTGTTACTCAGAATCCTTTGCAAACCTCAAACTTTGGCTAAAAAAACACATTTTCCTCACATTTCGGTGACAGAAAGTTCTGGAATCTGAGAGGAGCCACAAATTTCCTTCCACCTAGCGTTCCCCCAAGTCTCCAGATAAAAATGATACCTCACTTGTGTGGGTAGGCCTAGCGCCCGCCACAGGAAATGCCCCAAAACGCAACGTGGACACATCACATTTTTTGAAAGAAAACAGAGGTGTTTTTTGCAAAGTACCTACCTGTAGATTTTGGCCTCTAGCTCAGCCGGCACCTAGGGAAACCTACCAAACCCATGCATTTTTTATAACTAGAGACCTAGGGGAATCCAAGATGGGGTGACGTTTGGGGCTCTGACCAGGTTCTGTTACCCAGAATCCTTTGCAAATCTCAAAATTTGGCTAAAAAACAAATTTTCCTCATATTTCGGTGACAGAAAGTTCTGGAATCTGAGAGGAGCCACAAATTGCCTTCCACCCAGTGTTCCCCCAAGTCTCCCGATAAAAATGATGCCTCACTTGTGTGGGTAGGCCTAGCTCCCGCCACAGGAAATGGCCCAAAACATAACGTGGACATTTCACATTTTTTCATAGAAAACAGTGCCTACCTGTGGATTTTGCCCTCTAGCTCAGCCGGCACCTGGGGAAACCTAGCAAACCAGCGCATTTTTGAAAACTAGAAACCCAGGGGAATCCAAGATGGGGTGACTTTAGGGGCTCTGACCAGGTTCTGTTACCCAGAATCCTTTGCAAACCTCAAAATGTGGCTAAAAAAACATGTTTTCCTCACATTTCGGTGACAGTAAGTTCTGGAATCTGAGAGGAGCCACAAATTTCCTTCATCCCAGTGTTCCCCCAATTCTCCCGATAAAAATGATACCTCACTTGTGTGGGTAGGCCTAGCGCCCGCGACAGGAAATGGCTCAAAACACAACGTGGACACATCACATTTTTTCCTAGAAAACAGTGCCTACCTGTGGATTTTGGCCTCTAGCTCAGCCGGCCCCAGGGGGGGCAGAAATGGGCTAAAATAAATTTGTCCCCCACCCCCCCAACTCCCCCTGGGAGCGACCCTTGCCTACGGGGTCGCTCCCCCTGCGTGACATTGGCGCCCGAAAAAAAAATCCCCGGTGACTAGTGGTTTCAGCCCCCTTGGGGGCAGATTGACCTAAAATCGGCCAATCTGCCCCCAAGGGGGGCAGAAATGGTCTAAATACAATTTGCCCCCCAGGGGAGTGACCCTTGCCTAATGGGTCACACCCCATCTCTGAAAAAACAACAAACAAAAAAAAAACACAAAAAAAAAAATTGCCCTGGCGCCTAGAGGTATCTGCCCCCAGGGAGGGGCAGAAATGGCCTAAAATAAATTTGCCCCCTCAACCCCCCCGGGAGCGACCATTGCCTACGGGGACGCTCCCCCTGCGTGACATTGGCGCAAAAAAAAATCCCTGGTGCCTAGTGGTTTCTGCCCTCTTGGGGGCAGATTGACCTAAAATCGGCCAATCTGCCCCCAAGGGGGGCAGAAATGGTCTAAATATAATTTGCCCCCCAGGGGAGTGACCCTTGCCTAATGGGTCACACCCCATCTCTGAAAAAACAAACAAAAAAAACACACAAAAAAAATTGGCCCTGGCGCCTAGAGGTTTCTGCCCCCCCTGGAGGCAGATCGGCCTAATAACAATAGGCCGATCTGGCCCCAGGGGGGGCAGAAATGGCCTAATATAAATTTGCCCCCCCCACACCCCCAACCCCCCGGGGAGCGACCCTTGCCTACGGGGTCGCTCCCCCTGCGTGACATTGGCGCCAAAATAAAAAATTCCCCGGTGCCTAGTGGTTTCTGCCCCTTGGGAGCAGATAGACCTAAAATCGGCCAATCTGCCCCAAGGGAGGCAGAAATGGTCTAAATATAATTTCCCCCGTAGGGGAGTGACCCTTGACTAATGGGTCGCTCCCCATCTCTGAAAAAACAAACAAACAAAAACAAAACACACAAAAAAAATTGCCCTGACGCCTAGAGGTTTGGGCCTAATAACAATAGGCCAATCTGCCCCCAGGGGTGGCAGAAATGGCCTAAAATAAATTGCCTCGCACCCCCCCAAAACCCCCCGGGAGCGACCCTTGCCTACGGGGTCGCTCCCCCTGCGTAACATTGGCACCAAAAAAAAAATCCCCGGTACCTAGTGGTTTCTGCCCCCTTGGGGGCAGATTGACCTAAAATCGGCCAATCTGCCCCCAAGGGGGGCAGAAATGGTCTAAATACAATTTGCCCCCCAGGGGAGAGACCCTTGCCTAATGGGTCGCTCCCCATCTCTTAAAAAACAAACAAACAAAACAAAACACACAAAAAAAAAATTGCCCTGCCGGCTAGAGGTTTCTGCCCCCAGGGGGGCAGAAATGGCCTAAAATAAATTCCCCCACCCCGGGAGCGACCCTTGCCTACGGGGTCACTCCCCCTGCGTGACATTGGCGCCAAAAAAAATCCCAGTGACTAGTGTTTTCTGCCCCCTTGGGGGCAGATTGACCTAAAATCGGCGAAATGGTCTAAATACAATTTTCCCCCTAGGGGAGTGACCCTTGCCTAATGGGTCGCTCCCCATCTCTGAAAAAACAAACAAACCAAAAAAAAACACACACAAAAAATTGCCCTGACGCCTAGAGGTTTCGGCCTAATAACAATAGGCCGATCTGCCCCCAGGGGTGGCAGAAATGGCCTAAAATAAATTCCCTCCCAACCCCCCAAACCCCCCCGGGAGCGACCCTTGCCTACGGGGTCACTCCCCCTGCGTAACATTGGCACCAAAAAAAAAATCCCCAGTACCTAGTGGTTTCTGCCCCCTTGGGGGCAGATTGACCTAAAATCGGCCAATCTGCCCCCAAGGGGGGCAGAAATGGTCTAAATACAATTTGCCCCGCAGGGGAGTGACCCTTGCCTAATGGGTCGCTCCTCATCTCTTAAAAAACAAACAAACAAAACAAAACACACAAAAAAAAAAATGCCCTGCCGGCTAGAGGTTTCTGCCCCCAGGGGGGCAGAAATGGCCTAAAATAAACCCCCCCCCTCCGGGAGCGACCCTTGCCTACGGGGTCGCTCTCCCTGCGTGACATTGGCGCCCAAAAAAAATCCCCAGTGACTAGTGTTTTCTGCCCCCTTGGGGGCAGATTGACCTAAAATCGGCCAATCTACCCCCAAGGGGGGCAGAAATGGTCTAAATACAATTTTCCTCCTAGGGGAGTGACCCTTGCCTAGTGGGTCGCTACCCATCTCTGAAAAAACAAACAAACAAAAAAAAAACACACAAAAAAAATTGCCCTGACGCCTAGAGGTTTCGGCTAATAATAGGCCGATCTGCCCCCAGGGGTGGCAGAAATGGCCTAAAATAAATTCCCTCCCACCCCCCCAAACCCCCCTGGGAGCGACCCTTGCCTACGGGGTCGCTCCCCCTGCGTGACATTGGCGCCAAAAAAAAATCCCCGGTGACTAGTGTTTTCTGCCCCCTTGGGGGCAGATTGACCTAAAATCGGCCAATCTGCCCCCAAGGGGGGCAGAAATGGTATAAATACAATTTTCCCCCTAGGGGAGTGACCCTTGTCTAATGGGTCGCTCCCCATCTCTGAAAAAACAAACAAACAAATAAAAATCACACAAAAAAAAATTGCCCTGCCGCCTAGAGGTTTCTGCCCCTGCGGGCTCACTCCCCCTGCGTGACATTGGCGCCAAAAAAAAAAATCACCGGTGCCTAGTGGTTTCTGCCCCCAAGTAGCAAAAATCCCCAAAGGGGGCAGAAATGGCCTAAATACAATTTTCCCCTCCAGGGGAGCGACCCTTGTTCAAGGGGTCGCTCCCCATCTGTAAAACAAAAAAAAACAAAAAATCCCTGGTGCCTAGTGGTTTCTGCCCCCCTTGGGGGCAGATAAGCCTAATCAAAATAGGCTGATCTACCCCCCCAGGGGGGGCAGAAATGGCCTAAAACAATGTCCCCCCCCAGGGAGCGACCCTTTGCCTAAGGGGTCGCTCCCATTGCGTGAAATTCACGTAAAAAAAAAAAAACTCCCTGGTGTCTAGTGGTTTCTGTTCCCCTTGGGGGCAGATTGGCCTCATAAAAATAGGCCAATCTGCCCCCAAGGGGGGCAGAAATGGCCTAAATATAATTTGCCCCCTAGGGGAGTGACCCTTGCCTAAGGGGGGGGGGCAGAAAAGGCCTTCCCAAAAACATGCCCCCCCTGGGAGCGACCCTTACCCAAGGGGTCGCTCCCTTATGTCCATTTCCAAAAAATAAATACAAAATCCCTGGTGTCTAGTGGGGTTTCAAAAGCCGGATTGCAAGCAATCCGGCTTTTGAAACCCTGGGAGAGACTTCAAAGGGAAGGAAATACATTTCCATCCCTTTGAAGCCTCTCCGGGCCTCCCCCACGTGATTGAAAGAGAAATGCTTTGCATTTAGACCCTGTGACAAATCAGCACGCGCTCGTGCGCTGATGTCACGGGGGGTGGGGGGGTTCGGGGTGGAAGGGGAAGGGCTTCCCCTTCCATCCCTGCCTTTGGGGGGGTGGGGGGAAGCACACAGAGGGAGCGAGAGCTCTCCCTCTGGGCTGTGTGCCGAGGACGTAGTGGTTACGTCCTCGGCACAGCAGCACTGTGCAGAAGGACGTAACATCTACGTCCTTGGCACAGAAGGGGTTAAACATGGTAACATTGGATCATACCCAACTGGACTATTTCATTTACTTATAAGTCCCTAGTTGAGTGCACTATATGTTCCCAGGGTTTGTAGATTAAATGCTACTAGTGGGCCTGCAGCACTGATTGTGCCACCCACTTAAGTAGCTCTTTAACCTTGTCTCAGGCCTGCCACTGTAAGGCCTGTGGGTGCAATTTCACTGGCAATTCGACTTGGCATTTAAAAGTACTTGCCAAGCGTAACACTCCCCTTTTTCTGCACATAAGACACCCCTAAGGTATGCCCTAGGTAACCCATAGGGTAGGGTGCTGTGTAGGCAAAAGGCAGGACATGTACCTATATAGTTTACATGTCCTGGCAGTGTAAAACTCCTAAATTCATTTTTACACTGCTGTGAGGCCTGCTCCCTTCATAGGCTAACATTTGGTATGCCCTCCTACATTGTTTGAGTTGTAGGTGCTGATCTGAAAAGAGTAGGAAGGTAATATTTAGTATTGCCAGAATGGTGATACCAATTCCTGCTGACTGGTGAAGATGGATTTATTTTAGAAATGCCACTGTTAGAAAGTGAGCATTTTTCTGCACTTAAATCTTTCTGTGCCTTACAATCCACGTCTGGCTGGGTTTAGTTGACAGCTCCTTGTGCATTCACAGACACACACCCAAACACAGGATACTCAGCCTCACTTGCATACATCTGCATTTTGAATGGGTCTTCCTGGGCTGCGTGGGTAGAGGGCCTGACACTTGCATGTCAAAGGACAGTAGCCTGCCCTCACCCAAAGGACTGCCACACTCTCTACTGGGACCCTGGCAGACAGGATTGAACTGAAAGGGGACCTTGTGCACTTCAAAGCCACTCTTTGAAGTCTCCCCCAATTCAAAGGCACATTTGGGTATTTAAACAGGGCCACTGCCCCTACCAACTCAGACACTTCCTGGACAAGAAACCTGACCAGAACCTGCATCCTGCCAAGAAGAACGGCCTGGCTGCTCAAAGGACTCACCTGTCTGCTTTCTGTGAAGGACTGCTGCCTTGCTGTTGCCCTGCTGCCTGGCTGCTCTCTGGCTGTGGTGAAAAAGTGCTCTCCAAGGGCTTGGATAGAGCTTGCCTCCTGTTCCCTGAAGTCTCAGGACCAACAAGATTTCATCTGTACAAGAAGGACTCCTCATCCACGGGCCTCCCTTATTTCTCCTTGATTATTTTCAGAAATCGCAAACCCCCTTTTAATGTCTTTAGACAAGGCCAGAAATGCCTTCTCAATAGAAGATTCTGGGTTGTTTGCAAGTAAGACAGAACCTGGGGTGGGGGCCAAAGACAGGGAGGTAGACATAACTGGTACCTCGCTTTCTGTAAACACCAGTACTGAGGGGTCCGCAGTGTTGAATAATACATCTCATGCGGCGAAATTCGATGCACAGCCTGCCAGAAACGACGGACAGCTTGCACTGCGGCGTAAATGTTACTGTACGCCAAACCGGAATGAGGCAGCCTAACTTCACATCGAGAAGATCAACACCGCACCAGCGTAGTGACTGGAAATTCGACGCACGACCCACCGGATCGATGCACAGCCGAGCCGGAACAACGCAGCCTGACTTCCAGAAAACATACATGCACCCACACACCCCTTCTAAACACTCACACTCATACCCCCATTCACGCACACACCACACAACACCCCCTACCTTCCTCCCCTGTCGGACGATCACCTTACCTGCTTCGGTGGTCCTCTGGGAGGGAACGGGATCCATGGGGGCTGCTCCGCCGCCAGCCCCCCGTCACCAGAATACCACCACGCCGAATACTGGTACGTAATTCGGTGGGTGGTCTTCTGATGATGTGGCGGTGACAGGGTAGCAACCTCCACTACACCACCGACCGCCAGAAAGGCTGCTGGCAGCTCTCTGTCCAAATAATGGTGGAGGGTCGCCACCAGTCATAATCTGGTTGACGGAAGACCACCAACACTGGCGGTCTTCTGTCCGGCGGGACCTCAGCGGTCTTAAAAAAGAACGCCGAGGTCAAAATGAGGGCCTATATCTTCTACCACATCACACCACACCTGGCACACCAGAAAAAAAAATCAATACGTGAAGAATGGCTATATTTTTTTTATTATTATATGAAAAGACCTGCTTCCAACCAGCTGTTTCCCTCCACAAATCACACAAAGCCCTCTCCCTCATCATCCTTCTCAAAAATTGCTGAGATTTCGAGCTAACTGCCGGTGTGATTTTGTGGATCCATCGGGTTTACTGTCTAAAACTACATTGAAATCTCCTGCCATTAAAACTCGATCAGGAAAGTCCGGAAGCTGACAAAACTAATTTCTGAGTGATTTTATTGCATCACAATTGGTGCCATAATATCCAACCAATGCAATAAATCTTCAGAAAAACTGTACTTTAACTATTGCCCCCCTACCTGTATTATCAATATTAACCTTTATTATTACTGCATCAATCTGGTGTTTAAACAATATTGCCACCCCCTTAGTATTGAAATTGTGTTTGGTACTCACACAGTGACTGACCCATTTCTGTTCCTTAAACAGTTCTTTACATTGATCTCCGGTTAAATGAGTTTCTTGCAACATCAAAACCTGAGCACGAGAATCCCTCAAATAGTGTAGAATCCTGTCCCTTCTACCTCTCACCCTCAAACCGTTCACATTCCAAGACAGAATTTGAATATCTTGTTTGCCACTGGTCCCCTGGGTCACCCCCTTACTATCCATCCATTGTGGTTTGTTTATTGATTTCTGAGGTGCACAAGACTTTTTTTTCCCATGTTTACTCCCATCTGCTCCTCACCCAGTGCTCCCCAAACCCTCCTGGCCTCATTGTACCCCCATTCCTTCCCTTGGAGAACCCTCCCTTTATAAGGACCAATGTTGGCCCAATTCTGAAGCACCTTTGGGTCTTCCTCAATGGGCGCGGTACCCTCGACTATTTCTCGATATCTCTGTCTTTAATAGCCTCCAATAGCTCATCCGCTGCTTTAACCTCTCCTATATTATACATTTTATTACTATACCTAATCCTGAGGGACGCTGGGAATCTCAACTGTACAGATGCATCCAATTTCTTGAACTCATCCACCCGCCTCCTGAGCCCCCACTGCTAATTTATAGTTATACTAAACTGATCTGACCTGACCGCAAATGAAAAATTATCTCCCTTTAAAGTTGTCTGTCTAAGCGCCAAGGCCAGGATTTTTTCTTTCAATAAGAATGTTTGAAAATTTATCAGAATCCTCAGAGGTTTTACATTATCAGGTTTTTTCTTAAAATGATCCATCTGAATCCTCTGAATATCATTCGCTATTTGTTATGGACTTTCCTCCAGCGAGAGCAAAACTTTTAAAAGAGAGCTCAAAAACATTTTAAGATTTTCCCCTTGCGCTCCTTCCGGAACATTCAACGCTCTCAAAATATTCCTCCTATAATTGGTTTTCTAACTGTTCCAGCTTATTTAGCAAAGTCTGCTCATTTTCCTTTAATGTGTTAATTTCTTCTTTGTGTACTCTAAGTTCATCCTTCATTACTTCTGCCTACTCTTCTAATGCTTGCGTTCTTCATACCAGGGGATCCAGCTTTTTTTCCAAGGCTCCACGGGCCTCCCTTATTTCTCCTTGATTATTTTCAGAAATCGCAAACCCCCTTTTAATGTCTTTAGACAAGGCCAGAAATGCCTTCTCAATAGAAGATTCTGGGTTGTTTGCAAGTAAGACAGAACCTGGGGTGGGGGCCAAAGACAGGGAGGTAGACATAACTGGTACCTCGCTTTCTGTAAACACCAGTACTGAGGGGTCCGCAGTGTTGAATAATACATCTCATGCGGCGAAATTCGATGCACAGCCTGCCAGAAACGACGGACAGCTTGCACTGCGGCGTAAATGTTACTGTACGCCAAACCGGAATGAGGCAGCCTAACTTCACATCGAGAAGATCAACACCGCACCAGCGTAGTGACCGGAAATTCGACGCACGACCCACCGGATCGATGCACAGCCGAGCCGGAACAACGCAGCCTGACTTCCAGAGAGGAATCAACGCAGTGCCTACCGCGTGGTAGAAAATTTGACGCAACGCCCACCGAATCGATGCAGCTCCTGTGACTTTGTCCTGCTAGCACAGGAAATCCACGCATCGTCTCTGGGGCATCAGAAAACCCTGCAACCCGAAGAGGATCCACGACCGAGCGCCATCCCTGCGTGAAAACTAAACGACGCATCACCGTGTGCGGCCCGAAAAATCGACGCACACCCCTTTGTTTTCCACACATCTCCTCCTCTGCGGTTCTTTGTGGAGATTTGTCATGCAAAGCAGGTACTTTGTGCTTAAAGGAGACTTTGGTTGCTTTTAAAAGACTTAAGACACTTTATATCACTTTTACAGTGATATCTCAACATATACTTATTGCATTTAAATTGTTTTGACCAGCATCTTATCAGATAAATAGTACATATTTTTCTAAACACTGTGTGGTGTATTTTTGTGGTGCTAACTGATGTTATTGTGCAATTTATTGCACAAATACTTTACACATTGACTTCTAAGTTAAGCCTGACTGCTCAGTGCCAAGTTACCAGAGGGTGGGCTCAGGATAAATTGAATTGTGTGTGACTTACCCTGACTGGAGAGAGGGTCCTTGCTTGGACAGGGGGTAGCCTGACTGCCAACCAAAGACCCCATTTCTAACACATGCTAATAGTTTCCCTGTACTTTCCCCATATTCAAAATGGGTCAACTTGCTTACCTCCCATCGCTTTGCAACTCTTAATTGTAAAAGGCCTTCAAATTGCTGTTTTATAGTGTCCAGCTTTTGTTGCCACACCACCTTCTCCCTTTCATCCGTACTCTTCAATAACCGCTCTCTACATCCCCTCATCTCTGTTTCCAAATTCCCTATTTCCACCCTATACTTCTTATTCTTCTAGCTAGCAATATTCATAATTACCCCTTGTATCACTGCTTTATAAGCATCCCAGACCACATTAAGTGAAGCTGAGCCTAGATTCTTCGTTAAAAAACACCTCAGTCTCTACACGCAGCTTAGTTACAACTTCTTCGTCTAGCAATAAAGTACAATCTAATGTACGTTTTTCTCTCTCTCCTTTGGTAAATTCATTTTTAATACTATAGCCCCATGGGCAGATAGGTGGGGGGGGAATACACTATGGCTCTCATTACAACCCTGGTGGACTGTTCAATGTTGGCGGTAGGACCTGCCAAATCACCAATGTCCCACACCGTCCGACAACGGTCTCCAGCTGGCGGCCATCACGAGTCCGCCTGCGAGATCATGACCCCGCATACCGCCATGGATTTTGGGGATTTTTAACTGCCACAAAATCCATGATAGTAGGCACTATCAGTGCCAGGGAATTCGTTCTGTGGCACTGATTGGGGTCTCCCTCTCTTTTTCCCCCTCCCTTGAGTCCTCCCCAACACCCACGACCACCCTCCAAAGTTGGTAAGGCCCCCTCCCCACCCACTCCCTCCCGACCTCCATAGGCCACCCTAAACACACCCCCCACTCACGCATGCACACACCACTCACATACATACATGCGCACATACAAGCACACATGCACACATACATACATGTTACATCCCACTACACACATCACACCCCAGAAAACATACATGCACCCACACACCCCTTCTAAACACTCACACTCATAACCCCATTCACGCACACACCACACAACACCCCCTACCTCCCTCCCCTGTCGGACGATCACCTTACCTGCTTCAGTGGTCCTCTGGGAGGGAACGGGATCCATGGGGGCTGCTCCGCCGCAAGCCCCCGTCATCAGAATACCACCACGCCGAATACTGGTACATAATTCGGTGGGTGGTCTTCTGATGATGTGGCGGTGACAGGGGAGCAACCTCCACTACACCGCCGACCTCCAGAAAGGCTGCTGGCAGCTCTCTGTCCAAATAATGGTGGAGGGTCGCCACCAGTCATAATCTAGTTGACGGAAGACCACCAACACTGGCGGTCTTCTGTCCAGCGGGACCTCAGCGGTCTTAAAAAAGAACGCCGAGGTCAAAATGAGGGCCTATATCTTCTACCACATCACACCACACCTGGTCCACCAGAAAAAAAAATCAATACGTGAAGAATGGCTATATTTTTTTTATTATTATATGAAAAGACCTGCTTCCAACCAGCTGTTTCCCTCCACAAATCACACAAAGCCCTCTCCCTCATCATCCTTCTCAAAAATTGCTGAGATTTCGAGCTAACTGCCGGTGTGATTTTGTGGATCCATCGTGTTTACTGTCTAAAACTACATTGAAATCTCCTGCCATTAAAACTCGATCAGGAAAGTCCGGAAGCTGAGAAAACTAATTTCTGAGTGATTTTATTGCATCACAATTGGTGCCATAATATCCAACTGTAGTGCTTTCCTCTTATCTAGTTTCTAAGCACTAACATAACACAACAGAAATGCACTTCTGAGGTCAAAGAAGACTTTTATTGTTGTTAATTCTTCCCCAACCACAATATTTATGAATGACGAATTAGTAGCTTTCAAGTCTGCGTTAATCAAACAAAATATATCAGTTTGCAATATACACAGCAGGTTATATTTATAAGATATTGAATGCAAAGCAAAACAAATACTTCACCGTGTGGGAAACTATTTACAGCTTCATCTTTCTAAGGTCTACAAGCTGATGACCCCTTGTCAGCCGCGAGAAAGAGATTCATCTACCCACACGGGATTGCTGGCAGCTGGCGCCAAGTTCCAGCACGAGGTCCGGCAGATTCGAATCTGACTCTCTGCAGCCTGTTACATTCGTTACAAAGGTGTGCCCCCTCCTCTCAGACCTGGGAAACTGAGCAAGCCTTTTGGAGACTGGCCAGGTCTCCAAGACTACTCCTGTTCCCAAGCTCAAGCGAAGAAAACAACACCCATGTACTCTCTCTTATCATGTCTAGTCTACTGTGAGAAAAACATCTTGGTTCTCTGGTGCAAAAACACAGCTTGGAAAAATACAGCTTGGATTCTCAACTGCAAGATCTAACTCCACGTTAAAGGCAATAGGCAGCTAACCTAAGTATCAAATGCAATGTCATGTTAAAGGCAATAGGCAGCTAACCTAAATATCAAATGCAATGTCTAGTGTCATGTCAAAGCCAATAGGCAGCTGAGCTGAATACAAAATGCAATGTATAATATCATGTCAAAGCCCATAGGCAGCTGAGCTGAATATAAAATGCAATGTATAATATCATGTCAAAGCCAATAGGCAGCGGAGCTGAATACAAAATGTAATATATGATATCATGTCAAAGCCCATAGGCAGAATATCTAATAGCATGTCAAAGTCAATAGGCAGCTATATTGAATACATCATGTCAAAGCCAATAGGAATGCAATGTCAAAGCCAATAGGCGGCTAGACTGGATACAGCATGTCAAAGCCAATAGGCAGAATACAGAATGTAAGGGCTAATGCAATGTCAAAGCCCATAGGCGGCTAAACTGAATACAGAAAGTAATGGCTAATGCCATGTCAAAGCCCATAGGCGGCTAAACTGAACAAAACATACCATGTGCTACTGGTGAACATTGAGCAACTAATATGCGCAGTGGTGAAACACAAAGTCATTGGTCAAAACAAACTTTATCAAATGGCAGTACATTCCGCCCTTTGACCAATGAATTTTTGTTTCACATATCTCTTGTTTCAAACAAAAACAAAAAACAAAAAACATCAGCACAAAAAAAAAACATTATCAGCAAGTCAGATTTGAATGATCAAAGCAATCCCTGTAAAGCAATAGAAGTGAATTAACACATTGATCTCATAACCTTTCACATCAGATACATCTACATAGAAAAGACTGGGCAATTTTTATACTCTGAATGAGTCTCTAATTCAACAGTGTTAGCAATTTGATGTGGCATGAGTTCTACTCATGTAAAGGGGCACGGTCCACCTGAAAGGTTTGCTGGAAGATAAGCAAAAGTTAGAGTTCCATACGAGAGGGAAAAAAAAAAAAACACAGCTTAGTTCCAGTGGAAGAATGCAATCAAACAAGTTGAACTTGAACTGAAGGCGCAGTTTGCGCAAAATGGATCCATGGTGCTGGCACTTTACTCAGCCAGGTTCAGGTTGGGGATTCGGTCCCTTCCCCGACCCCACACGCACACACCGGAAGGGGGACCACACAGCACACTCAGGGACAGTGGCGAAACGTGGTAGGATCTGCAAAAGAAACAAGTATGACTTTTCTTGCAAATAACATTTTTCATTTAAATTGCACCCTTCCTCTTTCTTTCCCTGGTTTATAATCAGCAGGACGTTTTTGGGGCCCTTTGTTATAATTTCTGCAGGTTTTGGAGGATCACTTGGGGCTTCAGCCCACACATCAGCACTGAGGTTTTTATCTGCTGCACCACAGCTTCCATTTTCTTGCACTGTCAGAAGGGCTGGGGCAGACTCCTTCTTTACCAAACCTCCATTCACTGCATTTTTGTCAATTTGGGCCATTCTGTCTCCAATTTGTATGAATGAATCAGATTCTTTTCTAGGTATCAGCATAATTTCGATTTTTCCTTGGTAATCTGCAGCAATCACTCTCCCTAAAACCTGATCAATTTGCCATTTCTGTCCTGGTAACTTTCCTCTCCCCAACTGCTCTGTGACTGCTTGCATGACAAATTGCTTTTGTGCGTGCTGCACAGTTTTTATCAAATCTAGGGGAATGTGCATCTCTCTCATCTCTGCCCACCTGTAAGTGGCTTTTTCTCTCAGCTGTTCACATTTCTGGGGCACCCACTTAGCCATCCCCACTAAGGCAGAATTCTGGGTGTACACTTCTCTCTCTGAATTTTTCTCATTAACATCTGCAAGGTAATTGAACCAGTTAGGTGCTAAAACATTAGCAATGAACCAAAAATCAGCGTAAAAATGACACATCTCACGTAGCTCTTGCTTTAAAATCTGACACACATTATACAACGCTGTTCCTTCTACTGTGCCAGAAAGCAACATTTCAGTCAATGAATCATTAGTAAAACAAACATGCTTTTTATCTTCAGTAGACACGAATTCAAATGGTGCACACAACTTCATTGATAACTCTTTTACCTGTGGTACTCTAGCCCTGACTTGCAAGTACCAGATCCATTGTATGATTCTATCTAGGGGCACTATTTTCTTTCCTTGTTCTTGAATTACATGTACATAAGTATTTCCTTCTTGCACTGCGCAGAAACCTAAAGTCTGCATTATTTCATTTGCCAAATCACAAGCGCGCAGCTGCATATTATTTTTCACAGTGACCATATACAAAAGTGTTAGGATTTCACTCAAATGAGGGCTTTTCTGTTTCCAAAAATCAAACAAGCTAATGAAACTCGGTGTCTCTTCCTTTAAAACCTTTCTTTTTACTTCATTCTGCAACGGTAACTCGTAAATCACATTCTTTGCTCTCTCCTCCGTGTTATCAGTTAAGGAATGCATTTTGGCTGCCAAAAACCCTGGCTCACACGGAAACTCAGTGCAGCTCGGAGCTGTCTTAACCCCCTCATTACTGGAATGGGACAAGAAAGATTCTTCATTTTTATAACTTTCAGCATTATTTTGAATTATTTTATCCTGGCTAATTTGCTCACGTAAATTCCTATTTTCATGTTCCAACTTCCTACATTTCTACTGCATTTCTCTGTAAGCAGATAAAGGTATCCAGACCTTTCTGTCATCATTACTTCCAAAAGACACATTTTCTACATATGTACAACAGAAATTATTTCTCAAAACACTATCAGGCATTTTAGCTACACATGCATTTTCAAAAATGGTCTGCTGTGCTTCTGTAATTCTCCAAACAGAAAACAATTCACAGTTTTTCTTAGCACCATCGGGCAGTTTACCAACACATGCATTCTCAGACATGGTCTGCCGTGCTACTGTGATTCTCCAAAAAAAAACAATTTCTGTAATTCTCCAAACAACAAAAACAATTACACTTTTAAAGTGTGCACTTAGAAATCTACCAACTCGTCAACACCCTCTTAATCACCTCTTAATGACCGACACCCCACTTCTGGTACCAATTGTAGTGCTTTCCTCTTATCTAGTTTCTAAGCACTAACATAACACAACAGAAATGCACTTCTGAGGTCAAAGAAGACTTTTATTGTTGTTAATTCTTCCCCAACCACAATATTTATGAATGACGAATTAGTAGCATTCAAGTCCGCGTTAATCAAACAAAATATATCAGTTTGCAATATACACAGCAGGTTATATTTATAAGATATTGAATGCAAAGCAAAACAAATACTTCACCGTGTGGGAAACTATTTACAGCTTCATCTTTCTAAGGTCTGCAAGCTGATGACCCCTTGTCAGCCGCGAGAAAGAGATTCATCTACCCACACGGGATTGCTGGCAGCTGGCGCCAAGCTCCAGCACGAGGTCCGGCAGATTCGAATCTGACTCTCTGCAGCCTGTTACATTCGTTACAAAGGTGTGCCCCCTCCTCTCAGACCTGGGAAACTGAGCAAGCCTTTTGGAGACTGGCCAGGTCTCCAAGACAACTCCTGTTCCCAAGCTCAAGCGAAGAAAACAACACCCATGTCCTCTCTCTTATCATGTCTAGTCTACTGTGAGAAAAACATCTTGGTTCTCTGGTGCAAAAACACAGCTTGGAAAAATACAGCTTGGATTCTCAACTGCAAGATCTAACTCCACGTTAAAGGCAATAGGCAGCTAACCTAAGTATCAAATGCAATGTCATGTTAAAGGCAATAGGCAGCTAACCTAAATATCAAATGCAATGTCTAGTGTCATGTCAAAGCCAATAGGCAGCTGAGCTGAATACAAAATGCAATGTATAATATCATGTCAAAGCCCATAGGCAGCTGAGCTGAATATAAAATGCAATGTATAATATCATGTCAAAGCCAATAGGCAGCGGAGCTGAATACAAAATGTAATATATGATATCATGTCAAAGCCCATAGGCAGAATATCTAATAGCATGTCAACGTCAATAGGCAGCTATATTGAATACATCATGTCAAAGCCAATAGGAATGCAATGTCAAAGCCAATAGGCGGCTAGACTGGATACAGCATGTCAAAGCCAATAGGCAGAATACAGAATGTAATGGCTAATGCAATGTCAAAGCCCATAGGCGGCTAAACTGAATACAGAAAGTAATGGCTAATGCCATGTCAAAGCCCATAGGCGGCTAAACTGAACAAAACATACCATGTGCTACTGGTGAACATTGAGCAACTAATATGCGCAGTGGTGAAACACAAAGTCATTGGTCAAAACAAACTTTATCAAATGGCAGTACACCAACCAACGCAATAAATCTTCAGAAAAACTGTACTTTAACTATTGCCCCCCTACCTGTATTATCAATATTAACCTTTATTATTACTGCATCAATCTGGTGTTTAAACAATATTCCCACCCCCTTAGTATTGAAATTGTGTTTGGTACTCACACAGTGACTGACCCATTTCTGTTCCTTAAACAGTTCTTTACATTCATCTCCGGTTAAATGAGTTTCTTGCAACATCAAAACCTGAGCACGAGAATCCCTCAAATACTGTAGAATCCTGTCCCTTCTACCTCTCACCCTCAAACCGTTCACATTCCAAGACAGAATTTGAAAATCTTGTTTGCCACTGGTCCCCTGGGTCACCCCCTTACTATCCATCCATTGTGGTTTGTTTATTGATTTCTGAGGTGCACAAGACTTTTTTTTCCCATGTTTTCTCCCATCTGCTCCCCACCCAGTGTTCCCCAAACCCTCCTGGCCTCATTGTACCCCCATTCCTTCCCTTGGAGAACCCTCCCTTTATAAGGACCAATGTTGGCCCAATTCTGAAGCACCTTTGGGTCTTCCTCAATGGGCGCGGTACCCTCGACTATTTCTCGATATCTCTGTCTTTAATAGCCTCCAATAGCTCATCCGCTGCTTTAACCTCTCCTATATTATACATTTTATTACTATACCTAATCCTGAGGGACGCTGGGAATCTCAACTGTACAGATGCATCCAATTTCTTGAACTCATCCACCCGCCTCCTGAGCCCCCACTGCTAATTTATAGTTATACTAAACTGATCTGACCTGACCGCAAATGAAAAATTATCTCCCTTTAAAGTTGTCTGTCTAAGCGCCAAGGCCAGGATTTTTTCTTTCAATAAGAATGTTTGAAAATTTATCAGAATCCTCCGAGGTTTGACACTATCAGGTTTTTTCTTAAAATGATCCATCTGAATCCTCTGAATATCATTCGCTATTTGTTATGGACTTTCCTCCAGCGAGAGCAAAACTTTTAAAAGAGAGCTCAAAAACATTTTAAGATTTTCCCCTTGCGCTCCTTCCGGAACATTCAACGCTCTCAAAATATTCCTCCTATAATTGGTTTTCTAACTGTTCCAGCTTATTTAGCAAAGTCTGCTCATTTTCCTTTAATGTGTTAATTTCTTCTTTGTGTACTCTAAGTTCATCCTTCATTACTTCCGCCTACTCTTTAATGCTTGCGTTCTTCATACCAGGGGATCCAGCTTTTTTTCCAAGGCTCCACGGGCCTCCCTTATTTCTCCTTGATTATTTTCAGAAATCGCAAACCCCCTTTTAATGTCTTTAGACAAGGCCAGAAATGCCTTCTCAATAGAAGATTCTGGGTTGTTTGCAAGTAAGACAGAACCTGGGGTGGGGGCCAAAGACAGGGAGGTAGACATAACTGGTACCTCGCTTTCTGTAAACACCAGTACTGAGGGGTCCGCAGTGTTGAATAATACATCTTCGTTACTCAGGCTCTCCCTGCACTTTTTATGAAAGTCAGCAGATTCCTGGGACACCATCAATGGCTGCTGTCACAATTTATATAAGCAACTTTCTACTTGGTGTCCGCCCTCACCCTGCATACCCAGTGCTCCTGGAATGTTATCACTCATTTCTTCTTGCTCGCTAGCAGACTTTGCTGGGGACCTCACCTTAAGGTAAGTTTTCAGAGGTGAAAACTTTGAGCTAGGATTAGTAGTGAAAGTTTTTTTCTTTACTTGGGTGTTTTTAACAATTTTAGGAGCACCCTTTTTGCTCCCTTTTCCAATTTTAACTTTTTAACTAGACAAAACGTGCCTTTCTTGGTGCTTGTTACGCCTCCTAGAATTCTCTTTAGACTGGGTGAGTCCATGCTGTCTCTCCCCCCCTCCCACCAACTCCTACCTCTCCATAATGGTTGACTACTTCCCTGGGCAGGCTGCAGGTTGCAGCCCCCCGCCACAATACCTTTGTTGTTCTTCTGCAGGGTTTGTGGTTTCCCCACTACCAACCGGCAGCCTGTCAGTGCTTGTGCTGACTCTGTCACTCTTGCCCCGGAAGGAAACCCGGGCTGAAACTCGTCTGGATCGCCTAAGCTCTGATCTCACCCTCGTCGAGCTTAGTGATTTCAAATGACTGTCAAAACCACAAAAAATAGCCCTCAGGACTTGCGGAACTACTCCCATCTGGAAATACAGAGCTTCCTAAGATCGCTGCCAGCGTGAGCGTCTGCTGGGAGGCCTGCATAGGTACTTCAGCACGTTGTTGACTGGGAGCCAGTGAAGGTCTCTGAGGTGGGAGGACATGAAGCTGTGTCAGGGAATGTCCAGGATGAGTCTGGCAGCTCCATTCTGGACTCTTTGGAGTCTTGATTGCAGTTTCTTGGTGATGCCGGCATAGAGTGTTTTGTTGCAGTCTAGTTTGCTGGTGATGAGTGAGTGGGTGACTGTCTTCCTCGTGTCTGGGGGAATCCATTTGAAAATCTTCTGCAGGCCTCAGAGAGTGTGGACAAAGAGGTGGAATTGACTTGGCGGGTAATCGATAAAGAGGAGTCCAGGATGATGCCCAGATTGCACGCATGGTCAGTGGGGGCAGGGGCGTCACCCAGAGCAGTGAGCCACCAGGAGTCGTTCCAGGCAGAAGAGGTGGAGCCAATCACGAGGAACTCTGTCTTGTCTAGTTGAGCTTGAGGCAGCTGGCCTCCATCCAGGCAGTGACTGCTCTCATCCCCTTGTGGAAATTCCTCTTGGCTTGAGCAGAGTCCTCAGACAGAGAGAGGATCAGTTGGGTTTTGATGGCATAGGAGACTATGTTTCGCTTGTGTTGTTTGGTGATTTTGGAAAGCGGGGCCATGTAGATGTTGAAAAGTGGTGGGCTGAGGTGGAATCCTTGGGGCACTCCGCAGCAAGTGTCTTTGGGTTCTGGTGTGAACGGCGGTAGCCTGACCCTCTGTGTTCTTCCAGTGAGGAAGGACCTGATCCAGTTCAGGACATTGTTTTGGATGCTGGCGCTGGTGTTGTGTAGTCTGTTGTGTTGTGTAGTCTATCACAGAGGTTGGAGTGGGAGACATGTCAAATGCAGAGAGGTCGAGGAGGATGGATGCGGCCGTGCCTCCACGTCCAGTATATCGTTGGTGGCTGCTAAGAGTGCAGTTTCGGCGCTGTCGTTGCTTCTGAATCCAGACTGAGATGGGTCTAGGATACAGTGTGTCTCGAGGAATTCAGTGAGTTGCTGATTGCGGCTTTCTCAATTACCTCGGCTGGGAAAAAGAGCAGAGATGGGTCTGCAGTTCTTCATCTCCCTAGGGTCGGCGGTGGGTTTCTTTTGCCGCGTTCTGATTTTGACGTGTTCCCAAACTGAGGGGAATGTGGAGGTCTTGAAGAATCAGTTGATGGTCCGGCAGAGCTCCGGTGCGATGGTGGCACTGGCCAGGTTGAGGATGTGATTAGGGCATGGATCTAAGGGTTCTCCTGAGTGGCTTGAGTTCATCAGTCTTTAGGTGTCATCTATGGTGATGGGGTCCAGGAGTTCAATTTTTGCTGAGGTGCTAGGTCCGTGGTGGTGGATGGTGTTGGCAGGATTTGATTCCTGAAGCCTTCGAGATGCCCTGGTTCTTACAGTGAAAGGAGGTGGCGAGGTCGGCAACAACCTGCCAGCCTGACGGCTAGGAAGAGCACTCCATTGTTGCCATCTGTGGCTCAGCTGCAATACATCTAAATGCAGTGGGCAGAACACCATCAACTTGACAATGTTATTGGGTTTGGCGCCACGGTGGATTGGTGGTAAGACTACCAAGATCTAAATCAGGCCCTAAGTCTTCTATTGCAAAACAACAGTTACTTCATGAAAGTCTCCAGGTTCATCAATAAAATCACTTCCTATGTCACAATTGTGAACTCTTGACCATATTACAGCTCAATGGATGGATGTCATCAGCAACCGGAAGGACATCAGTTGAAAAGGTACCACACCACTTGGATGAAAGATTAGACTTTCCTCTGTACCATGAGTCTTTGATAAACTAGCATGAAAAATGGAGCATTGGCCAGAACTGAGTAGACCAACAACCTAATGTAGTTGATGTCCCACAAGGCATGTATTATCCAAACATTCACTCAGTTAAGCTGGGATGATAATCAGTGACCGAGGACCTGGCTATCAAGTAAAAATATCCAGAGAACATCTATGCTTACAATGAACACATATTGTCATCTGCAGGAGGAGAGCCAAAAGAAGCTTTGACTGAGATTCCAGAAATCAGTGCATAATATGAAGCTTCTTCTTCTTATGATAGGGACAGTGTTGTACTCGCGGTTTGCGAGCAGCGTTCTGGTGTTGCCTAGCGCGACACCAGAAGAGCGGAGCGAGCGCGGCCGTAAAGATCAAACGGTTGCTGCTCGTGTGCCGCCTAGGTACGCGTTTGGAGATCGGGACAAATTAATGAAACGAATAAAACTTATCGTGTTTCTTTCAACTTGGTTTTCCCTCGCTTACTTCATTTGGCGACGAGGGTCATCTCCAGACGCTGCGAACCTGCGCGGAAAGTCTCTTGACTGTGATTCTTCAATGTTAGAGGCTGTGACGACGTCGGAAATAGAAAAAAAGATTTCAGCACCTCGAGGGAGTGGCTTTGCTTCATGGAAATACTCCAACTGCACGCAAAAATAAGCCCAACGCAAACTAAGGAGTTTATTTACTACAAAATTTTTTTTTTAAAAAGGGTATGGATCTGGTCTACTGATGATTTGAGCTTTGCTACTTTAATTTGTCACAGTATATGTCTACAGACAGCGTTTTACAGAATTAAGACAACTGTTCTCAAAAGGTTTATAGACTGTGTAGCGAACATTTGTTGGAAATCTAACTATTGATGTGAAATAAAAAAAATATATTTTCTGGTGTGTTGTGGATAATTCATCAAAATTAATTTTTTTAATACAGTTATATTGTTTTTATTAAATATTTTTGAGTAGCCTCACCATGCAATCGGTTTTGCCCCCACCGCCATTTCTAGACAGTCCAGGTGAACCAGCTATATGTTGGAAACAATGGTTTGATGCCTTCGAAACATATTTAGGGGCGATTGGTGCATCACGTTACAGGCCGGAACAGAAAAAAAGTCTGCTGCTCCATTCTATTGGCTTTGAGGGTAGAGCGATTTTCAAGCATCTACCTGAAGTACATATGGAGGATGATGAAATGGATGAGTATGAATCTGCGGTGAAGAAAATGAGCAACAGATTTGATGCTCCCCCCAGCTTGGTAGTGGCTAGACACAAGTTTTTTAAAAGAGAACAACGCTCAAGTGAAGATGTGGACACATATATTTCAGCGTTGCGCGTTCTAGCTGCAGAATGCCAGTTTGGAGTACTTGGCGATCAACTCATTAGAGACCAGTTTATTTGTCAAGGGACAGACAAGTCTATCAGACAGAAGTTGTTATCGCTGGACAATCCAACATTGGTGGAGACGATAATGGATTGCTAAGAGCATAGAATCTTCTATCAAGTCTTCTAAGGAAATAGAATTGGCAACGTCCAGCAGAGTCAATGTGGTTGTCAACAAGGATGACAAAAAGTCTGGGATCAAGTCTTATGGACAGAAAAACAATAAGTTTGCCAATTCCAATGTGTTCTTTAAACAAAAAAATGTTTGTTTTAGATGTGGTAATTCCATGCATCAAAAAGGATTTAAGAGTTGCCCAGCCTTGGGAGTCCAATGTAGGAATTGTGGCAGGTTGGGGCATTTTGCAAAAGTTTGTCAAGGTAGTAAACGAGAATCTGTCATGACGGTGATGGAAGAGAATGATGAAGCGGTGGAGCATCTTATGGGAGAGGTTCAGGACATGGTTTTGAGTGTGGTTGATGGAGCGGTTAAGACTGGTGATCCAGATAATTGTGTGGATCCCTATGTTTGCATAAGAGTGGGAGACAAGTCGTTGCGGTTGCTAGCGGACTCAGGGGCTAGGATCACCATGATTACTCTGGAATTGTTCAAGATGAATTGGGGAGAGCGTGTTCTTAAACTGCCAGACAGGGCTCCAGTGTCCTACGAAGGGAGAAAGATTGAACTTCAAGGTTTTTTTTAGGATATTCTCGAGTTTAAGGGAAGACGCATATTTGGTAAAGTCTATGTAGCGGCTAGAGGGTTGAACATTTTAGGCTGGTTCCATCAGGGCCTGTTTGGAATGTTGTTGAGACCTGGTACTTCTGAGCAGATTGCAGTATTAGGAGATTCGGGGGAGATTGAGGTCCTTCTTAATGATTTCCCAAAGGTCTTTTCAGGTGAATTGGGGAAGTTGCATGGGTATAAACATAAAAAAAAAGTGAAAGCTAATGCCATTCCAGTCAAGCATAAACTAAGATCTGTTCCTTTTAGCGTGAGAGAAGATTTAGAAAGGGAACTGGAAAATTTACAGAACAAGGTGATTATAGAACCAATTGAATTCTCTTTGTGGCTCTCTCCATTAGTAGTGGCTAGCAAAAAGAATGGGGATTTAAGAATTTGCGTGGACTTGAGAGCACTCAACAGGGAAATTTGGGTAGACTCACATCCCCTCCCCAATATCAATGAAATGTTGTCCACTATCAAAGGTGCGAAGATTTTTACGAAGTTAGACTTGGCTAGTGCGTACCATCAGGTAGAACTTGATCTGGAGTCCAGGTTTTTAACAGCATTTGTGTCGCCTTTTGGTGTTTTCCAGTTTTGCCGTATGCCATTTGGGCTGGCATCGGCGGCTTCGGTGTTTCAAAGAATCATGTGTACATTGTTAAAGGGGATTTCCAACGTGGTGGTTTTCCAGGATGACGTATTAATTCATGCACCTGACCAGCAAGTGCATGACAATGTTTTACGACAGGTTTTACAGAAATTTATGACTCATGGCGTGGTCCTTAGGAGAGAGAAATGTCATTTCATGAAGTCGTCAGTTGAGTATTTGGGTCATGTAATTAGTCAGGAGGGTGTTAGTCCCAAACCCGGTTTGATTGATGCGATCTCAGCCGCTCCTCAGCCTACAGACAAGGCTGGAGTTAAAGCGTTTTTGGGTATGTGTGAGTTTTACTCTCGGTTTATACCGGAGTATGCAAGAGTTTTATCCAATTTATTGAAAGACAAGACCAGTTTTGTGTGGTGTTCAGAATGTGATAAAGCGTTTGAGGACATCAAGATCCTGTTGACACAGGCTAAGGTGCTGAAACCGTATGATCCACGGTTTAAATGTTGTCTTACGGTGGATGCCAGCAATGTTGGTTTGGGTGCAGTGTTGACCCAAATGATTGATGGTGTTGTAAACACCATTGGTTTTGCCTCTAGAGTATTGAGAACACCAGAAGTGCATTATTCTGTTATTGAAAAGGAACTGTTGGCTTGTGTTTGGGCCATTGAAAAATTCAGGTGTTATGTGTGGGGGAGACATTTTTTGTTAAAAACAGATCATAAACCGTTAGTCTCAATTTTGAAAGGGACTAATGACAAAACAGGTACACCCAGAATTGCTAGATTGGTAGCGAGATTGATGCAGTATGATTTTGAAGTGATGCATATACCTGGGGGGCGTAACGTGAGGGCAGATTTTCTGTCAAGATTTCCCAATCAGTGTAACCCGATGGTTGATGATTTTGTGGATGATGAATGTTGTATGATTGCAGCAGTTGAGGTTGAACAAGTGTGTGTATGTTCTGAGTCAGAGTGGAAGGAGAAGATGGCTGATGATATTGACTTGTGCACAGTTATGAAGTGTATAGTGGAGGGTTGGCCGTTCAGCCATTCAGCCATTTTGGAAGGTTTCTGATGAGTTGACAATTGAGGATGGTATTCTTTTGAGGACCGACAAATTAATTCCCCCGGAGGGGTTGAGGTGTTCTCTATTGAAGAAAGCGCATCATGGTCATTTTGGGGCCACATTGACAAAAAGACGAGTGAGAGACAGCTTTTGGTGGCCTCGCATGGACAATGAAATCGATCAATTAGTAAGGAATTGTGTAGTGTGTTCCAACTCTGACAAGTGTTTGAAACCTGTGACACCCCCCCTAATGCCCATATTGTGTCCTGCTGGTCCTTGGCGTAAATTGGGGGTTGATATGGTAGGACCTTTTCATTCACTAAATTGTAAGTTGCGGTATGCGTATGTTATTGTTGACTATTTTTCAAAGTGGCCTTATGTCAAATTTGTTCAGGACCCGAATGCCAAGACTCTTGTGCTATTCCTGAGGGAAGTGTTCATGAGTGAAGGGTTTCCAGAGGAAGTCATTTCGGACAATGGAGTTCAATTTATGTCTGAAGAGTTTAAAACGTTTTTGGAGCAAGGGCATGTTAAACATCTGAGATGTTCTCTTTATCAACCTCAAACGAATGGTTTGGTGGAGAGATTCAACCGTGTGTTGGGGGACTGTATCAGGTGGGCGTTGAAGAATGGATGTGATGTGCAGGCGTCGGTCCAAGCAATGCTTTGGTTTTTTAGAACAACTCCTCATTCCACCACGGGGGTATCTCCTTTTGAAGCTTTGAAAGGAAGAAAGCCCAATACGCAAATCAAACCTGGGTGGATGTCCAAGTTTTTCAAAAATATGCAGGCTGGAGACCGTACTGACATCATGAAAACTAATGTGGATGACAAACAGTGTGCACAAAAGAGCTACTTTGACAACAAGAAAGGGGCAAAAGAGGCACTTATTGCAGTAGGCGATTGGGTTGCAGTAAAATTGCCTACTTTTGTTAAAAAGGGCAATCCCAAATTTTCTGAACCGGTTAGGGTTGAACTGGTTTTTGGTAATGCTGTAAGGGTTCAGGGCAATAAGTGGTGGAACAAATCCAAGGTTGTCAAACTGAAAGGGAGATCGGATCCTCAGTTTGTACCCAAGGGTGATTTAGTAAGACAGTCTGACTCGAATGTAGGTGGGGTTGGTTTAGTGAAACAGTCTGATTTGTGTGACAGTACTGGTGAAGGTTTGGTTGTGTGTAGGAGTAACAGAGTAAGAAAATTGCCTTGGAAACTGTGTCAATGAGTTACCGTATGAGATGTGTCTTCAAAACTGTATTTATGTTACAACGGGTAATATCGATGTATGTTCTCGCAACGTTAATTTCTTATGGTTTATTTTTATTGTGGTTTGTAGCATTTGTAAATATTGGTATTTTGTTCTGTTGAGATGGGGGTTGTATTGTTAAAAAAAAAAAACTCAATGTTGTACTCGCGGTTTGCGAGCAGCGTTCTGGTGTTGCCTAGCGCGACACCAGAAGAGCGGAGCGAGCGCAGCCGTAAAGATCAAACGGTTGCTGCTTGTGTGCTGCCTCGGTACGCGTTTGGAGATCGGGGACACATTAATGAAACAAATAAAACTTATCGTGTTTCTTTCAACTTGGTTTTCCCTCGCTTACTTCATACAGGTACACAACCATGTGTCTAAAATATTAAAGAGTCGGACCCAATAACATTTACTTCTGATCTGAAGAATGCATATACATAGACCAGAAAACGTTTGCTATTGTGAAATTATTGTTTTGGTTGCCTACATCTAAAGGAGAGAACTAGTGTGAGCCGGATTGCCACTGCCTCCTTCAGAACTTAGCAGTGAAGTAAGTTTCTTTGAAAACAAAATAGCATGGGACAACAATGACCAAAGGAATTATTTTCAAATGTGCAAGAAGTTGTCTAATAGTATAAGAGTAATCCCTGTGGAAGCCAAACAAGTAAGTTAAATGTCTTTTGTAATAATTAAGCAACTAGTACATGCAATGCGACACATACAATGATTCGTCACCTGTCACGCTATGTACTCTTGCATATCCCCATGATCTTGACATGAACTAACTTGGATCATTTTATGCTATGCAATAATAGTGAACTGCAACCTTTCTTCAGTTACCAACGTGTTTAGGAGTAGAAGACCACAAATCCGTAGCAGTCTGCCAGGTACTTGAATTCAAACTGCTAATGGGTAAGGAGAACCCATGGTTTTGTAAACTGTAAGGTAGGCACTTTGGAAACCTATTGAGCCCCAAGGGCGTGAATGTGCTATTTTCTAGAAATAGCGTCGGAAAACTGGCCCATTTAGTATAAGAGATTTCTTCGATTACCAGACCTCTTTGTTTTGTGTAAAATAATGAAACACCTTCTTTCCAGAAGTAAAGAACAAGACGATGGGACGGAAAAAGTGTGTTCTTGTTTCAAACAAAGATCAGAATTTCCTAGGGTTCAGAATCAAAAGACTATGCCATTGCAAAAAGCACCACAAAAGGGATATTTGTGCAAGGTATTTAAGCCCACTGACCAACGGCAAAGAACAGATCGACGCAGGATGCTATTACATGTAACGACAATATGGTACTGGTGTATACATCTTACATGAGATAACTGTACAGATCTTAAGAGAAGCACACACCTGTTTGTAAGAGAGGATGTATTTATTTTCAATTTGTAAGGTTTGCATGTAGCGCTTCTCTACCCACAGTATCTTAAGTTGCTTACAAACAATAATTTCCCTGCGAGTCCAGTCTTGCATTTAGTGGGTATGAAAAGATAACAGATCCTCTTACAACTAGAGGATGGGGCACATGATGTTTGAAAGATAACAGCGAAGGAGTGGATGATTACAGAAAGGGTACAGTGAAGCATATCATGCAACAACTCAAACATTTATGGGATGCTTAAAGAGGAAGTTTTTCAGTTTTTTTCCCGAAACAGCCAAGATGTTCATCATGCCTGACCTTGTTGGGGAAACAGTTCCAGAATGTGGGGTCACTCTAAAAAAGGAAGCTTAGTAGGATTTCATTTTCTCGCTTTGCTCCTCACCACACTTCACCTCCAAAAACGTGGAACAAAGAGTTTAGTTAGGACAGTTAGAGGCAGATGTACGTAGACTTGTGTTAGCGAATTCCTGGCAGCAAATGTTTGCGATTCTTTGTTAGGGAATCGCAAAAAACTATATACAACAGTGGGCCATATGTACGAACACATTTTCCCATAGACACAGAATGGGCAAAACTGTTTGGTACATCTGGCCCAGTGTGTTTTACACTGTTTGCGATTCCCAGTGGGTCGCAATTGACCTACCTCATCCATATTCATGAGGTAGGTCGCAATTTGCGACCCAATAGGAATCACTGAAAATACAGGGATGGTGTCCTGCTGAGGACAGCAGACCTACATGTCTGTGTTTGCTTTTTAAGTAATGCAACTTTTTCTAAATACAGCCCATTGTCCTTAAAGGAACCAGTGTCTGCTCTTAAAACAAAATTATCTAAACCAGTGCTTCCTAACCTTTTGACTTCTGTGGACCCCCACTTTATCATTACTGGGACCCGGAGAACCCCAATGAATCATTATTAGAATACGCGGGCCCCCAAATGAATCATTACTGAAAGCTGGGGACCTAATCTGATAGTGTTACTTAATTTTTTAAGGAGTGGCAGACCCCCTGAGGAGGCATTTCGGTCCCCCAGGAGTCGTGGACCACAGGTTGGGAATCACTGATCTAAACCATTCACTAAGAGGGAGAAGTCACCTGGGGGACTGCTTCCCATTTGTTAATATGTTACCACTTACTTGAAGTAGGTGGTAAACTGCGAATAATTTGCAACCTCATTTCATTTGCAAAACATTCTTACATGTCAGTGCGAGTCACTATTAGGAGGGGATGTCCTTATTACGCCTTTTCCTAATACGAAACAGCTAACTCATTTTGCAATTCTGTAATAGGTTACCGAATCGCAAAATAGGTTGGGTACATAGAAAAATGCCTTTTTCCGGTCAGAAAAAAGGCCTGAATCTGTAAATCCAGCCACTTGCAACCTACAAAAATCTGTGTACATCTGGCCTTAGTCTTGTTTCGGAGAATTGAAGGTCATATAGGACACTTTAAATTTCATCTAAATCAAATCACAATAACTTTATTACGCAATTAGTAGAAACCTTACACATTAAATAAATGTAGTAAGTAAATAAGACTTGGGATAAACTGCCATCAGACATTATAAAACTTCAAATAAGGCCCATCTATTTATAAGTAATGGCAGCCCATTCTTATTCAGTATAAAAATGCAAAGTTGATTAAATACTTAGGGGCTTATTTATAATCCCTGTGCGCTGCAAGTGTATCACTTTTGTGGCGCATCCGTGGCGCATGGTGCAGGAGTATATCTATGAGGCCACACAAAGCCACTTTGCGTGACTTTTAATGGCCTTGTACATATGGTGTACGGCAAGGCATTGCAAGTTGCTGCATTGCATTACGCTGCACCAGGGAGGCATACCATGGGCTATGTGGTGGGTGTTCCCATGCAACACCCATATGCTTTGATGGATTTCCAGATTTACACGAATATGTTAACCTGGGAATGCATCAAAATCTTACATTTCCCCATGGTAGGTGCATCAAGGAGAAATATCTCTTTTTCTCCTTGTTTTTTTTCTTTTTGTATGTGTGCTGCACTCTGCAGCAAACATAGCAAGAGAAAAAAGAAAAATATTACATGGATTCTTTTTAGTTTAGTTTAGTTTAAAGGGTTTATAAAGCGCGTAGTTACCCTAAGGCATCCCAGCGCTAACCAGACATGACCAGTGCTGGCAACAGGAGGAATTCAGAGAGTTATCTACAAAAAAGAATGGTTTTGAGTTTCTTTCTAAAAAGCTGCTCTGAAGGTTCAAAACGAAGTTCAGAGGGGAGATCGTTCCAGAGACGAGCGGCCTTGGTGGAAAAGGAATTGGTCCCCCAGGCTCTCTTAGACCGCAAGATGGTCACATGTCGGGAGAAAGAGGACCTCAGACTTCGCGAGGGAGCATAAAGATATTGCCGCTTTCTAAAGAACATCGGACCCTTATTTTGAAGGGCTCTGTGAACAATGCATAAGGCTTTGAAATGGGTGCGCTGCTTAATGGGGAGCCAGTGAAGTGTTGCAAGAGCAGGCTTAGCGGATAAATGTCTGGGAAGATTGATGAGAAGCCTGGCAGCTGCATTCTGGACAATCTGCAGCTTTTTTATGGCATAGGCTGGGGCGCTAAGAAACAGTGAGTTCCCATAGTCCAGACGGGAAAGGATCAGAGTTTGAACGAGGATTCTTCTAGCCATAGGGGGGAGAAGATTAAAGATCTTCCTAAGGACTCTTAAAATACCAAAGCAAGTAGAAGAGACTTTTCTTGCTTGGTAATCCATGGTCAGGTGAGAATCCAGCCAAAAACCAAGGCTTTTTACCTGGTCCTTGGGCGGGGGGAGATTGTTGAAGGCCTCTGAGTACAATGAGAGGGGAGCGGCTGGGGGGGCATTGCCCAGCACAATGACTTCTGCCTTTCCATCATTGAACTTAAGCTTAGACTGGACCATCCAGCTTCCAATGTCTTTCATACAGCACGAAAGGTTGGCCGCCGACGAGTCCCCAGAACTAGATAGTGATACCACCAGTTGAGTATCGTCGGCATAAGTGATCAGAGATAGATGGTAGGGAGCGATCACATTAGCCAGCGGGGATAGATAGACATTAAAGAGGGTTGGACTCAGGGAGGAGCCCTGAGGGACTCCACAGGTCAATGGAAAGATATCGGAAAAGTAGGCTCGATCCAGCACTTGAAAAGATCTCCCTTTGACAAAAGCGGACAGCCAGGACAAAGCTAAGCCTCCTATCCCTAATTGAGAGAGCCTACCGCAGAGAAGGTCATGATCCACCGTATCAAAAGCTGCGCTAAGATCAAGTAGAATCACGGCTACATGAGCCCCTTGGTCTAGAAGCTGTCTAGCTGACTCTGTCACTGTGAGGAGGGCTGACTCTGTGCTATGATGGGCTCTGAAGCCCATTTGAGTAGGGTGGAGAAGTTCGTGGCTCTCCAGGTAGCTGGTTAGTTGGTAGTTAACATGTTTTTCCAAGATTTTGGTTGAAAGGGGGAGGAGAGCAATAGGTCTGTAATTTTCCAGCAGAGATGGGTCCAATTTCGGCCTTTTCAAAAGAGGCTTAACAATGGCATGCTTAAAAAGTGGAGGAAGGGAACCTGAGGATAGGGAATGGTTCAGTATTTTTGTAAGGGGGGGGGCAATAATATCTGAAACCCGCGAGAGAATGGAGGGAGGGGTGGGGTCTAGGGGGGAGCCTGATTTAATTTGAAGAAGAAGATTGATAGTAGCAGTATCTGTGAGGGGTGCAAAGGCAGTTAATATACTTCCGGAGGGGGAAGGATCCATTGTTTGATCCTCTAGTGTCTCTGGGAAAAGAGAAGAGGAGAACCCAGAGTATATCTTAATGACTTTGTCATTGAAATGGGATGCCAAGAGGTTACTGTGTTCAATGGAGGGCTCTGTGGGGGGGGTGGGCATAGGGGTCATGGTTAATTCTTTAAAAATCTGAAAAATTTCCTTTTGTGAGCAGGCAGAGTTTTCTATTTTTGTCCCATAGTATGAGGACTGGGCGGCTTTAATATTTTGGTGGTAGAGTCTGATAGATTGCCTATATAATTCTCTATCAGTGGGATTATAGTACTTTCTCCAAGATCTTTCTAACTTTTTGCACTTTTTTCTTAGTCCTGATAGAAGAGGGGAAAACCAAGGTTTAGCCTTATGGGAGGGCTTGTTAGATCTTGTTTTAATGGGCAGAATAGCATCCAAGGAGGAGGAGATCCACTCATTAAATAAGTCTGCTGAGGTGGAGGGGCTGCTGACCCCAAAGGAGGTCTGGAGAACAGCGCGCCACTCCCTGAGAGCCAATTTTGACCAGGAACGGCCAGAGGTTAAAGAGGTGGACTTGTGCAGGAAGGTGCCCCTTCCTGCACAAAAATAATCCTATCTGTCCTATCTGTGAAGCAGGCATCCTTGTACCATGGTGGAAGGGTGCCTGCATTGGCTCTAGGCAGCACATTTGCATCCGCACGGGGGAGGACAGAAACACACCGTCTCTTGTAGATATGGTGAATTTCTGCCATTTCCCTGTGATACTTGCTGTGCTGCCCTGTTCCATGGGGCTTGTAAATAAGCACCTCATTTAAGTCAACCATGTTACTAAACATGAAACATGTTGGATAAAAATATAAGCACCTTAATGCAAATGTTTATAAATGTGATTGCAACCCAAAGTAATTATCAACACAGGACCTGTTGTTCAGTGGCTCTAAAACATGTACTCTTGTCTGAAAATACTTTCAGAAATTTTACTAAGCCACTTAAACTTAATCCTTATGTCTAGATGAAGCCAGTAGATGTCTCTCAAGATGGAGTTGAATTTCCTGTTTTTTCTAGTTATTCAAGCAGCAGAATGAAAGAGAGCTCTTACAGAAGTCACTGAGGTGTTTGTAGATCTTGTGAGGAGAGCATTTTCATATTCAATATTGCCAGATCTGACATAATACATGGTGGGAGTAAATTGGTGTTCTTGTATTAAGTGAGGAGAGGTCATCATAGAGTGGATAAGACAATAATTACTTTCAGGTTTTGTTTATAGAAAGTGTTGTATTTGAATTATTTATATAGGTGAGGTGTCAGGCAGCAGTTCCAATGTAACCTATTACCCAGTGTAGAGTGGAGTGGCATGGAGTAGGGTGGAGAAGTGGTGTAGAGTAGAGTGCAGTGGCACATAGTAGAGTAGAATAGAGTGGAGTGATGTAGAGTGGCATGAAGTGGTGTAGAGCAGAGTAGTGTACAGTAGAGTGGCACAGAGCAGAGTGGAGTAGATTTGAGTTAATTGGCGTAGGACAGCATAGAGAGGAGTAGAGTGGTGTAGACTGGTGTGGAGTGGCAAAGAGTAGAATGGATTGACATAGAGTGGAGTGGTGTAGAGTGGCCTGGAGTACCATTGTTTTCAGCCCTCCATAGTGCCTGACATGCCTGTTCTTAGAACACTGTAAGATTTATTATATTAAGACCACGTAGGCCTAAAAGGGGCGGGGGGCATTCCAGTCCTGGCTGTCCTGGTATGCACATCGTTCCACTGACAGCTTTGCTGATCCTGGCATTGACACTTCAGCTACTTGAGAGGATTGCCATCAAGACAACAGGCGGATCCTTTCCAAACTCTCCAGGTATGGGGTTGGGGTCCCTCCCTTAGATCGGGACAGGCAGAAGGATTATCACCGCTATGTTCTCAGATTTTAGACAGAGGGTGTAGTTAGGAATCTCTAGGCTTTTAAGAACATACAAAGATGATGAGGTTGTTTATCCACTTTACACTGATTGTAACAATGATCACTGTATTATGTTTCATCTGCCTAATTACCACAGCTCATGCTTTTGTAACATGAAGCAATTGCTTCAATCAATACAATAAAATACATTTTGCATGTCTTATTCTGCCTTGGCATGTAACTGTAATTGAGTGAAAGGGGTATGATCTGTTCACCACTATTTCCCTGAGGAGTCAGGTTGTCATGTTTGAGTTGCCACAAATCACCTTTCCTTTTTAGAGTTGAGTGAGGCACTGCAGGCTTGCCAGGAGTAAGCTGAAAGCTTCTAGACAGTGTGGGAAGGACTCAGTCACCCACACTCAGTGGTGCTGTCGTCTTAATATATGCAGTCTTATTACTAAAATAGGAGCTGCACAACAGCGTAGGGTAGAGTGGCATATAGTAGAGGGTGTTCAAGTGGCATACAGTGCCTTAGACTGACATTGTGTGGAGTGACATGGAGTGGAGGTGCATGGTGTGGAGTGGCATAGAGTGGACAGGAGTGGAGGGGACTAGAGTGGCATAGAGTGTAATGGTGCAGAGTGGCATGGAGTGGTGTGGTGTAGAAAGGAGATTTGTAGAGTTGCATGGAGTAGTGTAGAGTTCAGTAAAGTGGCATAGAGTAGAATGGCATAGAATCCAGTGGCGTAGAGGACAGTCGCATTGAGTACAGTGACCTAGAGTACAGTGAAGTGGCGTAGAATGGTATAAAGTGGAGTGGATTGAAGTGGTGTAGTACAAAATGGCAAAGAATAGAATGGCACACATTGGTGTAGAGTAGATTGGCATAGACTAGAGTGCCATAGAGTAGAGTGGCGATGAGTGGCATAGAGTGGAGTAAACTGCCATAGAATGGAGTGAGGTACAGCGCCAAAAAGTGGCATTGTGTGTAGTGGAGTGGCATGGAGTGAGGTAGAGTAGAGTGGCAATGAGTTGAATGACATAGATTGGAGTATCATAGAGTGGATTTGTGCTGAGTCGAGTGGTATACAGTAAAGTGGTGTAGAGTGGGATGTGTAAAGTGGAGTGGAATAGAAGGGTGTAGAGTAGAGTGCAGTGGTGTAGAGTAGAGTGGTGCAGAGTAGAGTGAAGAAGTGTAGAGTAGAGTGGTGTTGAGCTGAGTGGTGTGGTGTAGAGTAAAGTGGTGTAGAGTGGCACAGAGCAGAGTAGTGTAGAGTGTTGTAGTATGAGGTGAAGTGGAGTAGAATAGAGTGACATACAGTAGAATGGTATGGAGTCAACTGGTGTATAGTGGAGTGGCATAGAGTGGAGTGTTGTAGAATGGAGTGGCATAGAGTGGAGTGGCGTGAAGTGGGGTAGAGTGGGGTGGAGTGGAGTAAGGTGGCAGATAGAGTGTGGTAGCATAGAGTAGAGTGGCATGAAGTGACAGAATAGAGCAAAGTGGTATAGGGCAGAATGACGTACAGTGGAGTAGATTGGTGTAGAGTAGAGTGGTGTAGAGTTGAGTGGAGCAGCATGAAGTAGAGTGATATAGAGTGGTGTAGAATGGCGTAGAGTGGTGTAGAGAGCAGTAGAGTATCATGGAGTAGAGATGTGTGGAGTACATTGGTATAGAATGAGTGTCATAAAGTTGAGTGATGTCGAGTAGAGTGGCAGAGTAGAGTGACATGAGTAGAGAGGCATGGAGAGGCATAGAGTGGCATAGAGTAGCATGGAGTGGAATCGAGTGGAGTAGCATATAGAGGCATAGAGTGGTATAGAGGAAAGTAGAGTGGCACTAAGTCCAGTGGACTGTTGTACAGTAGAGTGGCTTAGCATAGAGTTGCATGGAGTGGCATCGAGTAGCCTGAAGTGGGGAGCGGAGGTGGGGGAGTGACCCTTGACCCTTGGGTAGGTCGCTCCACCACCGCTGCAGCTCCACCTGCCCTGCCACCTGTGTGTAGGTCCTGTCTGCGCCTGTTTCCAGTCTGCTGTTCTCTCTCCTATCGCTGCTCTCCATCTAACTGCCCTTCTCATCCTGCTGCCTTTTTCTCCTGACTCCTTCTTCACCTTGCTGCCTTTACTCTTGTGATTCTTCCTTCCATATCGCTTCTCTTTCTCTCCTGACTCCTTCTTCACCTTGATTTACCCTTGTGATTCTTCCTTCCAGATCGTTTCTCTTTCTCTCCTGACTCCTTCTTCACCTTGATTCACCCTCGTGGTTCTTCCTTCCAGATCGTTTCTCTTTCTCTCCTGACTCCTTCTTCACCTTGATTCACCCTCGTGATTCTTCCTTCCAGATCGTTTCTCTTTCTCTCCTGACTCCTTCTTCACCTCGATTCACCCTCGTGATTCCCTCTTCCATTTCGTTTTTCTCTCTCATCTCTTTTTTCTCTCTTACTGCCTTGCCCCATCTCCATCTTCTCCACCCCTCTTGCCTCTCTTCTTAATTTATTTTCTTTCAGCCGTTTTTCCCTCTAGGTGCCCTCCCGCTCTCCCGCCTCCCGCTCCCCCGTTTTCCCGCTGCAGCCCCTGTGCCGCACCGCCCCCCTTGCGCCCATTTGCCGCCCCCCCACCCACCCCCAGCTGACCCCTCCCCCCTTCCCTCTTATGGCGGCCGCTGGCGCGCCATAGGCACGCCAAAGGCAAGCCCGTCTGCACCCGTCCGCGCCTGGACCGTGCCCAGCGCCAGAACCCCTGGCCCCCACCGCACCCAAACCCCCCATCTCAGATACGACGCCGCCTCCCTCCATGCACTCAACCCCGGGCAAACCGCCAACTGCTACCAGGCCAGCCCCTGCACTCAGGGACCCTTGGCCTGTCAAGCCTGTCAAGCCTGTCAAGCAAGTATACCTTCCACCGAGCCTGCGATCCCTCCACCAGCCCGCGCACCAACAACCACCTCAAGTGCATCCTCCTCCACACACGCTCCATCCACAGGCACGCCATCGAGCTATGGGACCTCCTGGACACTACGGCTCCTGACGTTGCCTTCGTCACAGAAACCTGGATGAACGCCTCCTCAGCTCCCGACATCGCCATTGCCATCCCCGACGGCTACAAGATCGCCCGGAAAGACCACTCCAACCAAATCGGGGGAGGAATCGCCCTCAGCTACAAAAACTCCATCAACATCACGACCACCACCGAAGACACCCCCCTCGCCGCCGAACACATGTACTTCCGGATCCACACCGACCCCAGGACCACCCTCAGAGGTACTCTCGGCTACAGGCCCCCTGGCCCACGCGCCCTTTTCAGCGAATCTATCACCAACTTCATCAGCCCGCACGCCCTAGCCTCACCAGACTACATCCTCCTCGGGGACCTAAACTTCCACCTGGAGAAGAACAACAACACCAACACCGCCACCCTGCTCGCCAATCTCGCCAACATCGGACTCAAGCAACTGGTGAACACCCCCACCCACTCCGCTGGCCACACGCTCGACCCCATCTTCTCCGCCAGCAACCACATATCCTTCAGCCACTCCTCTGAACTACTCTGGAGTGACCACAGATGCATCCACTTCACCTTCAAACGTGAGACCCACCACCTCCGCACACAACAAATCCCCCGCAGACCCTTGAACAAAATCTCCACAGAACAGCTACTCGCAACTCTAAAACACAACCAACCAGCCATCACCACCACCGCCAACATCGCAGCCCTCAGCCTCACTCAGTGGATCACCAACTGTGCCGATGACCTCGCCCCTCTCAGGAACCACCCAAGAGAGACCAACATCAGGAAACCCCTGTGGTTCACTGAAGCCCTCTAGGAATCAAAGAAATCCTGCCGTTCCCTCGAAAAAACCTGGCGCAAACAACACACCGCAGAAAACATGTCAGCCCTCAAGGACGCCACCCGCGAACACCACCGGCTGATCCGCTCCACCAAAAGGGCATCTTTCAAAGAGAGACTTGACAACAACATCCACAACAGCAAGGACTCTTCAACATTGTCAAAGAGCTCTCCAACCCCAACGCCAGCTCCAACACCATCACGCCCTCACAAGAACTCTGCAACTCCCTCGCCACTTTCTTGCATCGAAAGATCACTGACCTACACAACAGCTTCGGACCCCAAACCCGCCACCCACCACTGAACCAACAGCTCCAGCCACTACCCTCAACGCCTGGACCCCCGTCAGCACCGAAGAGACCAGAATCACCATGAACACTATCCACTCCGGCTCCCCATCGGACCCATGCCCCCATCACATCTTCAACAAAGCCAACGCCATCATCACCCCCTATCTCCAAAACATCATCAACAGCTTGTTCGCATCTGCCACCTTCCCTGAGAGCTGGAAACACGCGAAAGTCAACGCTCTCCTGAAAAAACCCACGGCTGACCCCAACGATCTGAAGAACTTCCGCCCCATCTCTCTTCTCCCCTTCCCGGCCAAGGTCATCGAGAAGGCCGTCAACAAGCAACTGACCAACTTCCTTGAAGACAACAACCTGCTCGACCCCTCCCAATCGGGTTTTCGCACCAACCACAGCACGGAAACCGCCCTCATCGCAGTCACCGACAAAATCAGAACCCTGATGGACAACGGAGAAACTACCGCCCTCATCCTACTGGACCTCTGGCTGCATTCAACACCGTATGCCATCGCACCCTAATAACCCGCCTCCGCTCCACTGGAATCCAAGGTCAGGCCCTAAAACTGGATCATCTCGTTCCTTTCTGACCGAACCCAAAGAGTCTACCTCCCGCCCTTCCGCTCAGAACCCACCGAGATCATCTGCAGCGTTCCACAAGGCTCTTCGCTCAGCCCTACACTCTTCAATATCTACATGAGCCCCCTCGCGAACATCGCTCGCAAACACAACATCAACATCATCTCCTACGCTGACAACACACAGCTGATACTCTCCCTCACCAGAGACCCAGCCCCCGCTAAAGCCAACCTCCATGATGGAATGAAAGACGTCGCAGAATGGATGAAGCTCAGCCGCCTGAAGCTGAACTCTGACAAAACGGAGGTCCTCATCCTCGGACACTCCCTGTCCGCCTGGAATGACTCATGGTGGCCCACGGCTCTGGGCACTGCACCAACCCCCTCTGACCATGCTCGCAACCTCGGATTCATCCTGGACCCCCTTCTCACAATGACCAAGCAAGTCAACGCCGTCTCGTCCGCCTGCTTCTACACCCTCCGCATGCTCTGAAAGATCTTCCACTGGATACCCACCACACTAGGAAAACTGTTACCCACGCCCTCGTCACAAGCCGACTGGATTACGGAAACACCCTATATGCAGGACCACCACCAAGCTACAGAATCGTCTCCAGCTAATACAGAACGCCTCCGCACGCCTCATCCTTGACATACCACGCCACAGCCACATATCTGCCCACCTGAAACACCTGCACTGGCTGCCCGTCAACAAGAGGATCACCTTCAGGCTCCTCACCCACGCACACAAAGCCCTCCACAATAAGGGCCCCGAATACCTCAACAGACGCCTCTCGTTCTACACGCCCACCCGCCAGCTCCGCTCAGCCAGCCTCGCTCTCGCCACCGTCCCTCGCATCCGCAGAACCACCGCTGGAGGCAGATCCTTCTCCTACCTGGCAGCCAAGACATGGAACTCCCTCCCCGTCCACCTTAGAACCCCCAGGACCACCTCGCCTTCAGGAGACGCCTAAAGACTTGGCTCTTTGAGCTGCAGTAAACCCCCCCCCAGCGCCTTGAGACCCTCACGAGTGAGTAGCGCGCTCTATAAATGCCTTGATTGATTGATTTATTGATTGATTGAAGTTGAATGGCATAGATTGGAGTGGCCTGGAGGGGCATAGTGTGGCATAGTGTGGAGTGTGTAGAGGTAAGTCTCATAGAGTTACATAGATTAGTACAGCTGTGGGTTTAAGTAACTAAAACGTTGATGGAGATGGCAGATAGGGTGAAAGCAGCATAAATAACAAGCCATAAAACATCAGAAAATTTGAAATTGCTGGAAAGACATGCAAATACATGCAGTGTCATGAATAGTCTAATTGTTAAGAAAACCACATTTTTAATAAAAGAATATCTTTTCGAAGTAATACAAATATATGCTAAAACAGCATCTTTTGAAAGCATACTTCAAAATTTAAGCACATCTTTTGAAAGTTTTTATCACCTTTATTTTGTAATTACAGAGCATCATTTAATGTGAGTGATGTCTCCCTATTACTAAAGTGTTGATAGAGACAGCAGATAGGATAAAAGCAATAACAATAAGAAGCTGTAGGTCAGTGTTAAAAGTAGGAAAGCATGTTGGATGTCATGAAATACTGAATGTTTATTAAAAAAAGTGCTTTGCAAAAAGACAAGGAAGAACAAAGAAGATCTAGGGAGGAGCTAACACAAGAACAGTATGGAAGCTAAGCCATCAGAAGATTGCAAATGAGAGTGACAATCAAAACAACCAGTGGTACGTTTTGAGCGAGATGTAAGCCCACTGAATATTGCACAATGCATCTAGCAGCATGCTCTGTGTAGGCAAGATCTAAAATGTCAAGCTAATCTGGACTGACACTGATTAAACACCATTGCAAGAATTTAGAAGAAAGGCCAGATACAACAATGGACTGTTTTTGCGATAACCCTGCATTGCTCTTCAACATTCCTTCCTCACTTTGCCTCCCCAACAATTTGAGTGAGCATTTGAGGTATTGATGCTGTGGTGATTAGAGAGTGCAATCACAAACTGTGAAAAGGTTCTCTTTTGGACTTTGCTGGTGATAGTATCAACCTTCTCTAAGCCTGAAAGGAGCAATAGCATTACTTTGATTTATCTGGTATTTTCCTTGAGCTTGTCCTATAAGTTAAAGTCCCTGACTTTGCATGTTCAGATATACTGTATGTATGTATGTATGTATGTTTCTATGTGGTATTTCTATAATGAGAACCCCAGCCAAAATGAAGCACAGTGCTGTACATGTTCGAAGACAAGCATAATGGGAGCCAGTAGAACAAGGAAAACTGTTTTGTGGACTGTGGATATACTGTGATGTAGTGTGCTTTAAAGAGGTGAACCTTGCACTCTTTCCTAAATTGGACTAGTGTTGGATCTGCCCTGATGAATACAGGACATTATTCCAGTTCCTGAATACATAGTGGAAACGTCCTGCTGCCCTGTGTTTTTTTTCTTTATTACATTTCATAACCTGCAGTTTGTGAGTGTCTTTGCTGTGGGTGTGCTGAGAACCACCAGAGATGTTGATCTTCTCTGGAAGATAAGAGGAGGTTCTTGTTGTGATCGCTTTTTAGGTAATGCAGCTGATTTTTATGGTGATGTGGACTGGCAAGGGGAGACAGTTAAGTTCCATTAGGATGGGATCATATTTTGTGTGGCTGACGTGTTGTGGCATGTATGATGCCTTTTTTGGGTCGCGATTGTAGAGTCTGGAAGGCAGTGGAGCAGGGAATTACCACGTAAGCTGCCAGAGAATGAGGGCCTATACAGCAGTTCTGTAGTCCCTTTCTAGGAGAAACAGCTTTACTTTCTTTAAAATAGAGCACTGGAACTAGGCCATACATGTTTTTTTGGCAGTGTGCAACTTGAGGTTGGTGTCCAGGATGATTCCAAGTGATTTGGCTATAGGTACAATTTGGGGTTCAGAGCTGTCAATGTTCATATCACTAAGTCAGGTTTGTTTGGCGTCATGTTTGCTGTTCCTGGCAAATACCAGTAATAATGCAGTCTTGTTTGAGTTGAGCATCAGGTAGGCACAGGACATCAAGGCCTAGATGATGTCCACACAATGTCTGAGGAGTGAAATACCTGAAGCTGAGGAGACTTTCAAGTAGAGTTGTGTATCATTGGCATATTGGTGAATATTGATGCCGTTGTCTATGAGTAGAGCACCCAAAAACTCCTTGTGGAGGTTCTAGATGATAGGGAACAGTATAAAACCCTGGGAGGCTCTGCAGGTATTAGTGATCTTTGGAGACCTGAAGATGTTCATTGGAATAAACTGGTTGAAAAGGTAGCAGGATAACAAGTGCAGGACATTGTCTGTGAAATCCACTTGAGACTTCAGGGTGTGTGTGAAGTGGAAGAGTTAACCTTATTATAGACGGCTGAAAGGTCTGGTAACATAAGGGGGCAGGGGGCACTTTCATCTGCTATCAGGAAGGAGTCATCTATGACGTGTGAGGTAATAGTCTCCTTGCTGTAGCATGATCTGAAGTCAGACTGGTAGTTGTGCAGGAGATGGGTAGCCCTAATGTGATCTTGGAGTTGAACACAGACAGTTTTTTCAATGATCTTGCTGATGAATCAGAGGTGAATGATGGGGTACTAGTTGGCCAGGTCATCAGTGTCTAGAATAGGTTGCTTTATGGGTAGGTGAATCTGGCCTGTCTTCAGAGCTTCCAGAAAGATGCCTTCAGTGAGGGAGGCATTGACAATGATCCAAATGCATATAAGAGCATCCCCAGAGAGATCCATAATGAAGAACGAGGGTAAGATATAATCTTGTAAGAAGTGGCTTTGAGAGAGTTTAATATGTCCGCAAGATCTGCATATGATAGGGTTTTTGAAGGATGATCATTGTGTTCTTCTACAGGGAGTGGTGGGCACAAAAGTAAAGCAAGCTTGGTGTTGTTTGTGTGCTGTTGGAGCTTATGTCATTTTCTACTGAAGAAAAGACTAATGGAACTTTTCTGTGATGTGAGGGGTAAGTGATTCAGGCGTGGGATTGGTGCAATGTTTTATTGTCTTGAAAAGCATTCTGGTTCTCAGTTGCAGAAAGTGGGAAGTGGTGTGGCAGCAGATCCACAAAGTTGAGTGTTATTTGCTTGATTAGGCAACAGGATCAAAAGGACTTACAGATGACAGCAAAGCCTCCTACTTCTTTATGTATGAAGTTCATGCAATCAATACTGAAGCCTGTGGGAAGAAGAACATCAAGGATGTGGGCGTGAACCACGTTTCTGTGATAAAGAGGGCATCATGCTTGTGATTGGCGATGAGATCTATGATATCTCGTGCATGGAGTGCTGTGGAGAGAATGTTAATGAGCATGAGTTGGAATGTATGTTCTCTAAGTTTAGGTTGTGAGTTAGTTAATGAGATGCATACAAGGTTGGAATTGTGTGTTGTGCAAATGCTATATGAGTGTTTGGGTCATCTAAGTCTGGGTGTGATTGTGGGAATTGGTAGTATGAGTACTTGGTCAGGCAGAGGATTATATTGTACCTTGTAAGTCTGAGTGGAACACATATTCTTAGCCATGGTTCTTCTTGGCCATTTACACGCCCAAACAGGCAACGCTCTTCTGTGTGTCAGTCTTTTGTTGAGGATTTCCTGGAGTTGTGCCACCTGAAGAGCTGAATAAAGTAGTGAGACTGCAGGAAGTGATGTCACATCTTGTGCATATGGATGATGGGAAATACAGAGGCTCTTGTCTAGTCTTTCTTATGAAGGTTCAAAAACCTGCCCTAACTCTAAACTACGGTGACCTTGTTCCCACAAGGTACAAATTAGTCAAACCAATGACTCTAAATCAATGGGCACAACTTTTGCCAAAAAATAGCGCTGGGACAGGCATGATCTGATTAATAGATCCCTCAAATATTAGACAACCCTATAGCTGCCAAGTTTTCACTTCACATATGTGTGCCATTTTCATTTTCTTCATGCATTTATGTGACATTTCAGTGCTATATGTGCTGCATCATGAGTGACAACTTGAAGAGAAGAAAGCCGGTAAGTTAATACATTAATTAGGTGTCTGAAATGACCCCCTCTTCAGAATGTATTTGAAAATTATACTTCTGCAGGAAGTGTTAAAACCAGCAGAGAATCCACCAGTAGCATGTCCATTGTAGTACTGTCAACATCAGAACAGTGCGCGCTCTACGGGCGACATAAATCCAAAAACTCGGTCCTTATGCAAAAGCACATTTCATGCATTATGTTTCCATGCAGTATGTTAACCTTTTGCATTGCAGAGCTTTTACCTTGAAAAGTCATTAATGCTGTTTGTAATTCATTGTTCATTCGCAAGGCTTGTTTGTACAACTACAGAGTGTGGTCCTCTATTCTAAGACTTTCTAGAAGTCTTTCTTGCAGCATGATTGGGTGTGGCTCGTGGGCGGGGCTTGGCTCTATATAAGGGAGCCAGCCCAGCTCCATGTGCTCACTATTCAGAGGTCCAGGTGCAGAGCAGCAGCATTTTCCAGAGCTCCTGTCCAAGAGGCCTATCCAGTAATTTTCAGGCCTGCTCTCGTTTATTTGGTGATCTTCAAGCAGGGCGGTAAGGCAGAGGTCGGGTTAGGCCCACGACTTCGTTTTCCAGTGACGCTCGAGTTTTGGGGATAAACTTGAAATCGTGTGTGCGATTGTTTTCATGGCATTTGTGTCGTGAATTCCGAATCGGCAACAGTGTGCACGATTCATTCCAGGCATTTACTTCTTGGCATTCAGATCGGCAGTGTGCGCGATCATTTCATGACAATTGCATCGTGAATTCTGAATCGGCAACAGTGTGTGCGATTCCTTCCAGGCATTTACTTCTTGGCATTCAGATCGGCAGTGTGCGCAATCATTTCATGGCATTTGTATCGTGAAATCTGAATCGGCAACAGTGTGCGCGATTCCTTCCAGACATTTACTTCTTGGCAATCAGATCAGCAGTGTGCGTGATCATTTCATGGTATTTGTATCGTGAATTCAGAATCGGCAACAGTGTGTGAGATTCATTCCAGGCATTTACTTCTTGGCATTCAGATCGGCAGTGTGCGCGATCATTTCATAGCATTTGTATTGTGAATTCCGAATTGGTAACAGTGTGCGCGATTCCTTCCAGGCATTTACTTCTAGCATTCAGATCAGCAGTGTGCGCGATCATTTCAGGGCATTTGTATTGTGAATTCCGAAGCGGCAACAGTGTGCACGATTCTTTCCCGGCATTTAACTCTTGAATCATAGATCAGCGTTGTGCACAATCGTTTCATTGGATGTGAATCTAGATGTTCTAATCGGCAAGAGAGTGCGCAATTCTTTCCTGGTATTTAACTTTTGAAATACAGATCGGCGGAGTGCGCAATAATTTCTAGACATTAAAACCTAGATGTGCAGTTTTGATTGAAGTGCATAATATTCCCTGAACATTTGAGTCTTGAAACTCTTAATCAGAGAGTGACGTAGCAGTGTTATTCATGGTACTTGTACAGTTCATTCATGTGGAGAAAAAACCATGTGCTCTTTGATTCTTGCTACAATGCAGAGATTATTCTAAGAAGTATTTTGGAGAGTTAATTGTTCAAATATCTTAATTCTGGAATGTTCATGAGAAAACCTTGCATAACCTTTCTTGATTTCCAGGTACCTAGATTCTTGAAGCCTAGTTATAGTGAAGCCTTAGGCCATTCATATTTTCAGCATAAGTGTTTATTTGAAACCAAACTTGTTGAAAGTCATTGTGATTAATCTTGCAATTGTGTTATTTAACTCTTGCTTCCACAGGTCTCCTTCCCTGCTGTTCCCAACCCAAAACCCATTCCCCCACTTGGCCATTCTTTAACTCTGTGCTATATATATCTAGTGGAGTTTGTAGCTGCCAAGAGGTAGACATGTTGGGTACATGCACAAGCCCAGAGGATCTGGTCACCTTGACAAGTACTATGAATATGTCAGGGAAATCCCACTAGCAAATTTTCTTTCAGATTTAGGACTACTTTTAGAAATCCAAATATTCAGCACTAAAACAATTCTGATATCTGGGAACACTGACTGCTAACTCTCATGTGATTTGAGATAGTGCAGCAGTCACAATATCCACAAATTCCTTATTGTTACAGACCAGGAAATTCCTGGCACACTTTCTGTCCCGTTCCATCCTTCTCTTTGCCACTTAGGGCCTGATTTAGATCTTGACGGTCATGCCCCCGTCCCAGGTACTCTGTAAAACCGATGGTGTTCCAACCGCTGAATTTATATCTATGGCTGTTCAACCACCGTCCACATCGACGGAGTGTACTCCATCATGCAAAATACATACTGCAGCAGAGGTGGCATATTAAAGTGCTGGAGAGTGGCACTCCATTGACATCGGGATGGTGGCAATAAGCCAACCATATGTAGATAACACAGTCGTGCTGGCAGTGTACCAGTGGTGGTCTCATGACATTGGGAGTCCATTACAGGACCCGTTCAGCATTGTACTATGGCTGTGGCTATTGGATGGATGTTAGCAGGCCATACCTGATGTATATTGGACAATTGTGAACATCTGCAAATCACACTATAAAACACACTCGATTTCAGACCATGATCTTTTGCCGTTACACTGCTGACGACCAATCTGAGATAGACCTTGTGACTGAACTGCCAGGGTATTTTCTTTTTTCAGTTCTTCCTCGTTTTTTTTTTCTACTTTTTTGCTTTTGCATTATTTTTCAAATCAATGTTGGGGCAATTGTATATTATTTTTGATCATTATTGCAGAGAAGAGGAATCCACTTTTACAGAGGGAGAATTAACAGTCATGGTGGATGAAATTATTAGAGTAGAGCCACAATTTGTTTGGAGCAGAAGCACAAAAGACAACCATATCTCCGAAAAGGCAAATGTGGGACAAAATAGTTAACATAGTGAATGCTGTACCCAACAATTTGAACACACAGGAGGAAATTATGAAAAGGTCGAAATACCATTCCCTGGCCTCTAAGCGTCACCTGAAGGCCCAAAGAACTGGTGGTGGGACTCTCCATTACAACTCGTTCCCTGGGAGGAGACGGCCCTGAACACTTGACAGGAATCCCTGGTGGAGTGGAGACTGGTAAGTTAAACCTACGTATGTCTCACTAATCACAAATGGAGAACTTCTCCTTAGCTTAGATGTTCAGAAAGTATCTAGACACCCATCAAAACATATATATTGAAAATTCATTTTCCAAAATACTTTGGCTCATATTTTCACTCTGTTTGCACCAGATTTGCATATTTTTTTACGTAAATCCAGTGCAAATTTAACTCCATATTTATAGCTTGATGCTAGACACGTCTAGCGAAAAAAATATGGAGTTAACGTCATTTTAAGGATGCATGAAACCACCTTGCATCAATGTGATGCAAGGTAGGCGTTCGGCTCCAAAAACTGACTCAAACACATAGTGCCATACTGATCCAACAGGGCAAAAATTATGCATGTGCAGGAGGCGGACCCAAAAAATGACACTAACTCTGATTTGCATCATTAATGCCTGGGTGAGGGCAGGCGTTAAAATGAGGCAAACACACTTCTACTTAAGGAAAACACACACAAGCAACATTACACACCAACAGGACAACATGTAGGTGCTACTGATCCAGCTTGCAAGACAACGCCGAGTACAGGAACAACGGCGGCAGCCACCACCATCCCAACGCAGCCCACAAAGGCAACACAGAAGGCAGGAGAAACTTTTCAGAAACAGGACAACCCTCCATGGCCTCAGGGAACAGGACATCATTCGGAGCTATCGACTCAACTGGCAAGCCATACAGCAGCTGCTGCGCCATATTGAGCCATAACTAACAGCTAACCAGCAGACACCACACAGGATACCACCTGTGACCAAGCTGCTAGCTGTCCTGCATATGTTGGCAAGTGGCTCCTTCCACACAACGGGTGCCCTGGTCCATGGGGTATCACATCTCTCATTCTCAGGTTTCCTGCCCAAAGTGTTAGATGCCATAATCTCCCTCACACCCTGCCACATCAGCTTCCCCAAAACCCAGCAGAAGCAGAAGGAGATAAAACAGGGGTTTTATCAAATCCATGGCTTCCCGCATGTGCTCGGTGCAATTGACTGCACCCATGTCCGGATTGTCCCACCTGCAGCAACAGATCACCTATTCAGGAACAGCAATCACACCCATACTATCAATGTGCAGCCCATAGTTGACCACCAGGGATTGTTCACAAATATCTTGGCCAAGCATCCTGGGAGTGCCCATGACTTCTTCATATTCCGGCACAGCAGGATAAATGAGCAGTTTCAGGATGGACAATATGGAAATGGCCTTCGTGTCGGTAAGTCAAGAAACCTAGCAATGTCCACACAGCATAAAAACCCTGTAGGACACACAAAACATACACCACTACATTGACACGTGGGCAGGGTGACACTGAGGTGTGACATTAGTAGTTATGTTGTACACCCTGATACAATGGGATGCACACCTCTGGACAACTGACGGCTGCCACAAACATTAGCTGCCACTCTAGAGCACCAAGGGACCAATTTCAAAGCCCCTAGTGACAATGACATGGCCTGCACTGTAAATACAACTTGATGAAGATTAACTATTTACAATTACATTAGGCCACGTAGTCAATCGGCCACCCTCCCAAGCAGTATGTAGAGTGGAAGGGGTGTGCAATGTGTATTGCAGCAGGTCTAGCACCATGAAACACATAGCATGATGATGTTGACTCAGATGTAGGTGACAAGGAAATACTGAGGAAGTGCCTACCTCATACACTACTCCTGGGATTCCGTTTGCAGGTTGTAATAAGGAAGTGGACTGTGCTATGAACACATACTGATGTGCCACCAATGCAAAGTTCACTCTGGTGCGCACACTGAAAGAGAAAATTGTCCATCAAAACAGCATACGTACAGTGAAATGGCCCTTCCTGCACAGATACAGTCACCTCCACAAGGCAGTTAGCCAGATTCCCTGGATTGAGTTCGGTAGTGTAGGTGCACGGTCGCCTAGAGGTTTGCCTAGAACCAAGACACACATGGGACAATCATGCATTGTCAATACTGAACAGCTCAGTGCTGCCAACTTTAGGAGATGTGTTGTGCACGGTCACCTACCCAATTCAAAGGGCCTCAGTGTCGCATTTCATCTGCAATGACACATGTCTAAATGGATGGGATGTCCAGCCCATGTAGTGCAACCATGCTACCACCACATCTGAACCCCTGTGTGTGTGGATGTATCATGTCCCTTCCAGTGAAAGCACATTGATACATATGAGACACTACACAACGCATGGTTATGGGATACAGCCATGGATCATGACACCATTCCACAACCCAAGCACAGCAGAAGAACGTCCCTATAATGAGACATATTGGAGGACACGCACCATTGTGGAAAGGACTTTTGGCATCCTGAAGTCCAGATTCAGGTGCCTGTACATCACAGGAGGCAGACTCCTATATGCCCCACACATTGTGTGTAAAATTATACTGACCTGTGCTATCCTGAACAACATTTGTGTGAGGATGAACATCCCAATATATGAGCTGGACCAAGAACTGCCTGAGGAGGAGGAGGATGGTGGCAGGGAAAATGAGGGGGAACAGCAGAACACAGCTGCAGAAATGCGTTACAGACAGCAAATTGTACACAACATTTTCACTTTAAAGTCACTCTACACATCTTTTTAAGATACGTAAATAAACACCTTACTTGATCACACAATCCTGCTTTGGTGTCTTAATTATCCATCACATATACCTTAGGAATGGAAGTATTACCTCAGGGAGCATGTCACAAATAGAAATCTGACTACTTCTGATGTAACATCACATGTGACAAGTGGAGGTACCTCATAGTTGTGGAACAAAAAGACTCATCTCTTAAATGTCACAAATGAAGGACATAATCAATGGACCACAACATATGAGTCACATCCACATTGCCAACACGTTCAACTGTAGCACGTGACACACAACTATGACATCTTCAGTCATAAGATAAATAATGCCCCATACATGAGGCAGTGGATGTGAAATATCAGAAGCACAGGAATGTATGAGCAGGCCCCTGACATTACTAAGTGTGACGCTTGCAATGTCTGCAAGGAGCTTGAGTGACAAGGGGGGCATCATTTGTGACAATGGATAGCATGATTGTCCCAGGTATGACAAGCAATGTCCAAAACACTTGCCCTGTACTGTCCATCCCTGGAAATCAGACCTGCCACTGCCATGGAGCCCAATCCTGACACATGCCCACACACGTGGACTTTTTATGTGAAATGCACATCTGAAGTTAAGTGAACACATGCAGCTAGGGCAGCTGGTCCACCACAGCAACCCAAGTAACAAGTAACATAGCTAATTGTAATGAGTCAAACTGATGTGTACAGAACATTTTATGGGAGGACTTTAGGCACAGTGTTTCAAACACAGTACGTACCAAACATGTACACATGTCAGACATTTGTGTAGTCCACAGACAAGTCACCATGAACTCATAACCAACAATTAGTGACATATGAGGGGTAACATATCATAACATATCAATCATCAACCATCCTCATTGATGCCCGAGTTGTGTTTGTCACCAGAAATGTAATGTCAAACAACTACACACATCACATGAATCAACACATTTCATAAACACATGACTGCCATCGAATGTGGATACACATTTGGCACACATTCATACATATGCATGACGTCCAAAGTATTACATGCCGTTCCTTCAGAAACACACACATCGTTGTTACAGACCATACACACCCAAGTCACCAAGTTACATGCTCTACCTCATGTTGCCTTACACTATATTACACACTGCAGCCTATGCCATCCTATTTGAATGTTGATACAGGGTGCATCCATGGTAAATACAATAAAATCATGCATCACAGATAGAGTCAAAATTGTGATGCACATGCGTCGAAAAGACCCCCAAACGCAAACTACTGATACATGGGCCTGTGGCATAAATTTCACCCACACACCACACTCATGCGGATATCCAGTGAAATCGAAGTCTACAGGTAATGCGTTGTATATTGCCACACATGTTGGGAATGCTTCTCAAATAGTCACCAAACATCTTATGCGTCAAAAAAATACACGCATAACATAAAACGTGTCGCAAGAGGACAGGAAGTGATTTAATAGAAAATCCTGTTTACAGGCATGGTACAGTGGGTGTACTCTCACTTTCACTTTACAGTCTGTGCATTTTTTGACTGTGTGGCTGTGTCTCGGTGTTGCTGGTGTAATGTAGGCGAATATTGTGTCTTGTGCTGTCTCTCTTGTTGTGTCTGTTGTGAAATCTGTTTGTTACTTGTACCAGTGTATGTGATTTTGTGTAGTTCACTGTAGTTCATATTGTATTTGTACTGTGGGGTGTCTGTCTGGGTATTAGATTAGTTGAGTTAGTTGGGGTTCTTAAGTTTGGGCAGTATGTTTCCTTTATTGTCATTAATTTTTTCACTGTTTACTGTTTGAAATTGTGGCTGAGGGACATGTTAGGAAGGGCGAGGCTGACATGGATGACGAAGAAGAGCATGGGGGCTTTGTGTGGCTGGTGTGCCACTTCCTATCAATGCTACTCGAAATAGGTGGTAGGGTGATACAGGGGTATCAGACAGAGGCAAGGGGACTGCGGTCGGACATGGTGCTCCACCACCTGAAGAGGGTGTACCATACCAGCCGTAATGAGCACCAGCTAAAGCAGTGCTGGGCTGACTTGGTGACCAAAGAGCAGGATATGCTGGACCACCTGAGTGTGATGATCGGTGGTCCTGTTGGTGAGAATCACATTGACATATGTGTACAGTTGAATGCTCCTGAGTGAAAGTAGCATATGTGTTGACGTGCTACATGCAGTGTTTGTGGCCAGGTTGAATGCAACCAGAACCAAGTATTAGTGTCCCAGTACTGAGATGGAGTCCACATGTCCATACATGTTTACAATGCAGGTCAGAGGTTTGTTGAGTCATGTATGACTATCACTTAGGGCTACAGGTACGAAGCTCTTTATCGTCGCAAACAGCCCAGTTTGCAGAATCGGGCCATTTGCTATGAAAAAACAACTTTTTCCAATGCACAAACCCGATTTGGTCATTCGGTAATCACATTACTGAATTGCAAAAAGGGTTTGCGAGTCGCATTTTGAAAGGGGCATTCCTTTCCTGATTGCAAGTCGCAGTCTGATGTTTGATTGTTTTGTGACTGCAAATGCGGTCACAAAACAATCGTTGTTAGCACCAGTTACAAGCAGGAGTTACTTCCCCTTTGTGAATGCATGCAAAAAAAATTTTTTCACAGCAGGCAGTAGTCCCACGGTGCATCACTATGTTGTGAGAATGACGGTATGACCCAATGCAAGTATACTGACACTGGTGCGCCTCCAAGTCACATGTGGGCCTACAAGTGGCAACTAATCACCTTGTTCACATGCTGCTGCCTATTGCACAGCACAAGACTCCCAAGATATGACTCTCTGATTGTGAATGGGTAACCCTTGCATGGGACACAATGTCCTGCCTACTTTGATATCTGATCACGGGCCACCTCATCATATCTAGCTTTGAGTGCAACACACACGAGTCACTCACACAACAGCCGCAGTCACTACACGGGACAGACATTATCACACTTATTGGATATTTCTGGGTCCTGAAATCTTGCCACTTCTCCAGTGGTGTAGGGGGCAGGTCCACATATAAGATATGGATGGAAATATATGCTCAACGTCATATCACTGTACATACAAGTGGACAACATATAGCAGTGTGTAACATTTTATATGAGTGAGCTAGTGATACTACAGGAAGCCAGTACAACAGACATACCACTGCAAACTCACATTGACAGTGACACTCCAGTGATTGGGAGCCACACATCTGCACACATGCACTGGGCCTAAGACTCATGTGGTGCTAAACCCTACAACAAACGTATGTGGCCAAACCATTTAAGATGGTACTCTATGGCATGATTTTTATGTGGGTGAAAAACCCATGGTACTTCCCTGGTGCACTGCAATACAAGTGACTCAGGTATTGTGGCTTGTGCATCAATTGTCTATGCGACCGCCAATTAAACAGAATGTGCAGACCACCAAGGCTGCAGACGGGAAATCAGATGGAAAATTGATAGTGGGACCATTACTGCCAACATTTAAATCATGCCCTTAGTCTTCCTCCACTATATTTTGCTTCCCCACCTTTCTTTCGTTTATTTTTTGCCCTTTTTTACTCTTGATCTCCCCCCTGCATTTTCTGACTTCATGGTCTACCCATCACCTTTATGTCCTCACTCACTCTATGTCTCTGCTTTTCTATGTATCCTTTTCTATATTTGCCTGGCGTCTTTCGTCTTCTTTCCCTTCTACCTCCCCATCTTGTCATCCTTTTTTTACCATCTCATGTTCCTTTTTTCTATCTTCACTCCTGTCTCCTCTCTTTGTCCTCTTCTCATGCTCAATAAAGGATAAGCCCTAACCTTTAATAAAACAGGGGTGCTATGTATTTCGCTCATTAAAGCTGCTAATATAGGTGATCATTATGACAATGGCGGTGACTGTTAAAGTGGTGGTAATACCGCCAACTGGCTGGCAGTAATTACCGCCAAATTATGACCATGGCAGTGATAACTCCCATAGACAGCCAATGTACCACACCAACTGCCAGGGTGTTAACACCACTGACCACAGAGGCAGCCATCAACAGCCAGGCGGAAAACCTGCACAGAAGACAAAAGACTCACCATCAGAGACACAGAGAAGATCAACTCTGCTGTGGAACAAGAACTTCAAGTCTTCCTGATGCTCTTCTACGTCATGCTCCACCTGGAACACCTACGCCGATGAAGACGATGACACTGAGTACAGCCGCCTAGCACACAAGGGAGAGAGGGAAGAAAAGGAGAATGACACACACACGCACAACAGACACCATTCACTCACACACCAGACACACAACCAGCTGCAGAGTAAAACCAATGTCACATGACATGTCATAATAATGCAAGGACAACATATAAGTATAACTGATGTTGTAATTTGATGCCAACAGCCACAATATTGTCCATGTGATAAAGGAAATTGGAGTAAATGTTTAGAAATGTCCAATGGCCAGTCCAAAGTACTAAAGGCCCACATGGCCACAGGGCACAATCAAAGTCCCAACTTGTTCCCTGACAATATCCACAATACACCTTGCAACGGCATCATGTTAGAAATGGGCAGGCACCTCAGGGGAAAGAGGAGTGGGGGCACCTCAGCTGAAGTGGGGAACGTGACCCCTGGTTCTGGAGGGGGCACCAAGTCCATTTTCCTTTGCTGGGGAGTGCAAGGTCACAGTCTTTGAGGTGGGGAACTTGCCCATTGATTCTGGAGGGGGCTCCATGCCCATTTACCTTTGCTAGGGAGAGCAAGATCATGTCACAGTCTCTGAGGTGGGAAACTTGCCCGCTGGTTCTGAAGGGAGCTCCATGCCCATTTTCCTTTGCTGGGGAGTGCAAGGTCACAGTCTCAGAGGTGGGGAACATATATCCTGGTTCTAGAGTTGGCTCCTTGTACAACAGTCCAGGGAAGGAGGGCTGCATGCCCTCTGCTGGAGGTGAGGGCTGCTGTGTCCCAGCTGGAGGTGAGGACTTCTGTGTCCCAGCTGGAGTTAACGGCTCCTTGCCCACTGCTGTTGGAGGTGGTACCCTGCCTGCCTCTGCTGGAGGTGAGGGCTCCTTTGCCCACTGCTGTTGGAGGGGGCCTCTTGCCTCTCTTAGTTGGTGGAGTGGGAACCTTCTCTTTCCTGGGTGGTGGATTGAGATCCTTCCCTTTCTTGGATGGTGGAGTAGGTTCCTTCCCTTTCTTGGGTGGTGCAGTGGGATCCTTCCTTTTCTTGGGTGGTGGTGTGGGATCCTTTGCCTTTTGTGGGTGGTGGAGTGGAATCTTTCCCCTTCTTGCCTTCACAACTATGAGGTACCTCCACTGTCTCCGTGGACTGTTTGGCTGAGGTGCTGGGCTGGGTCATTGGGACCCTGCTCTTATGGGCAGGGGGTGGGGGAAGGGAAGAGGTCAAATTGGGTGAGGAAAAGCTTCTTATGGACGGTGGGGTAGGATGAGGGAGGAGGGACAGGACTGGAGGTTGAGGGAGTGGTTGTTGGATGTGTACGTCTGCTGGACGTGGGTGCAGATGCATGGGCAGTGTTCTGATGTGAGGTGGATGGCTGTTGGGAGTCTGAGTGTGTGCGTTTGTGTCTCTTAGGAGGGTGCAGACAGGGTGAGAGAGGACACAGGGGACGGCTGGATGGATGTTGTAGAGGTGTCTGCAAGTGAGGTGTGTGTGTTGCTTGGTGTGGTGATGGTGGTGGCTGTTGATGCAGTGCATACATGTGTGAGTGTGGATGTGACTTTGTGGGAGGAGGAGGAGGAGGAGGGGAGACAGAGGAGGCAGTGGATGTTGTTGTGTGTGCAATCGTCTGTTGTTTGTTTGAGTGCTTGTGGCCTGAAGTGTGCTACCTGTGTTTGTCTGGGCCGCTCTTGTGTGATGTTTTGTGTGCATGCTTGTCTGTATGTGTGCCTGGGATGGGTTGGAGTTGAGGAGAGTGAGACTGGGAAGTAGTAGTTGAAGGGGGGACAGTAGGAACAGGGACAATGGCTGTCATCAGAGAGGAGGCCAGAGTCTGAAACAATCTCTGTTGGTTGGCCAATTGTTTTGCTTTCACTAATGACCGAGCTGACAAAAATCTCTGGAACGCACTTCTTAGTTCAAAGAAGACATTTATTATTACTTCACCACAAGGTTCCTAAAAAAAGGTTAGTAGGTCGAAAGCACACATTTAAAAATAGTCACAGCAATGAAATGAAAATATCTCAAAATTATTCTCAACTGCAATGTGCACAGCAAACATTTATACATGTGATACTATTATAGCATAATTGCAAATCAAAGAATAAAGTAAAAAATCATCATAGTAGGACCTGCCAAGCTCTTCATCTTTCTCATGCCAGCAAGAAGATGACCCTGTTCAACTGTGAGAAAGAGATATCTACCCTCATGGGACAAGTGTCAGGCATTTGACGTCCGATCCTGACCGAGGTCTTGGAAATTCCCTCTCTACTCATCAGGGCCACCTTTATATATCTTTAAAGAACCGGAAGGGCTTTCTGGAAAAAAAAAACTCCTCTCAGATGGAAATATTCAAACATGTTGGCTACTGTAGGTCGGAGTTGGAAGAAAAATGTTAAAAACTGGCCAGATTCTCAAGGCTCTCCTCCCAAGGCCGCACCGTTCCCTTCACTGTACTTTCTTATCATGTTGACTGACTAACTGTTCAGTGAGAGAAAATACGAAAAACAAGCTCAGTTTACCATGTGGAAAAACACAGCTCAACTGCAATGTCTCAACTGCAATGTCTAATGCCACAATAAAGTCAATAGGCAGCTAAACTGAATACAAAATGTAATCTGCAACTGGTGAACACTGAACAACTAATATGCAAAGTGATGCAACACAAAGTCAGTCTTCAAAAACATCTATTTTCATTACACCAATCCACCGCGGATGCCCTCCAGGAATGCATTGCACTGCTGCATCTCAGATGCCAGCCCCTGTATGGCATTCACAATGGTTGACTGCGCTACAGAGATGGATCTCAGGAGGTCAATAGCCTCCTCAGTGAGGGCAGCAGGGCTGACTGGGGCAGGGCCTGAGGTGCCTGGGGCAAAGGAGATGCCCACCCTCCAGGGTGCGCAGGCATGGGCAACTCTGTTGGGGGTTACTGGGAGGATGGTGCTGGTACGGAGCGTGGCAGCTGTACCTGTACCTGGGTTGGTTCCAGAGGTGTCCGCCACCACCAGATAGCTTCCATTGGAGGAGGAATCAGAGTAAGTGTTGTCACCTCCTGTCTCCGCCGGGGTGCTCCCTTCGCCCTCCGCCCCACTGGTTCCCTCGGCGTCGATGGACTCTGCCTCTTGGGTCCTGCGGAATGCAGCTCCATCTGTCAACGGTGACCCTGCTGCTCCACCAGATGATGCTAATGCACACATGGACAGGATGACTGAAGAAAAAAGTGGGGAGAGAGAAAGGGAGCACTGGGTAAATTACAGCACCAACACCACAGATGGCATACACATTACCATCACACACACGGATCAGGATTGAGTACCATGCATCGCACTGCCATTCCATTGGCTAGGTACGACAGCAAGATGAGAGCCAAACACAACCAACTGCACCCCTCCTGGGATCCACTAAGCCCTGTCTGACATTGAATGCAACCTATCTAGGTTACCAGATTTTGCAATACATCCATTACCCTTGAGCTGGATCATGCTGCAATGTCTTACCTGGCATTAAGGGGCACCCACTAACTGACACCCACCACCAGTATCCCATGCCACCTACCAATTATAGATGTAACGCCCACTGTACTCACCCCATTGTGGCTGCTGTGATGCCCTCAAGTGCCCATCCAGCTCTGGGCAGACCACCACCAGTATGTGGACCATCAGGGTGGTCAGGATCTGATGGGCACCCCGCCTTTGTTGGGAGGCCATCCCCAGCATGGCCTCCGCAGTCTCCTTGGCCCAGCGTCTCAGGTCCTCTCACCTTTTCCTACAGTGGGTGCTCTTCCTCCTGTAGACCCCCAGGGGTGGCACGTTCTTGGTGATGACAAGCCACAATCCCTTCTTCTGATGTGCGCTGACCTGCAGTGGTAATACAGACAGGAAGACACAATTACATATACAATCCAGCCTGTCACCCAAATGGCCCACAAATCCCATTTCCATCTCCATTGGCACACAAATCACCCGGCGCCCACCATGTACACTACCACCAGACATACCACCCTCCAAATGACACAATGCTTGTGAACACATCTCCATGCAACCTTGTCACATGCATCGTGCCCATGGTGTACTCACCTGTTGAAATGGAAGACCATACAGCTGTCCATACTGGGATAGGACCCCATCCACCAAGCACACCAACTCCCCTGAAGTGAAGGCAGGGTCCCTTTCCCCGGTCACATGGGCCACGGCAGGATCCAGACACAGGTCACAGCAGCCCACTCTGTTGCCCTGTGGAAAGTCAGGAATCAAGTGAGGTCATATATAGAAAGTGGTGGTCACGTCCATGGCGGTGTACACCGTCACAGCTGCCGGGGATCCCCATTGGCCACTGTACTCCATAAAGCCCCATATTAGTCCATAAGGAATAGCACAGTGGTGCAAGTCCACCTTCCGCCATGACAACCAACTTCAGAAGAGTTACCTCACTTCCACCTGTCCCTTCATACAGAACAGGCATTCGCCATTTTATGATGGTGGACAAAATTCAGATAATCGTGAAGTGTGTCATTGGTTTGATTTGAACATATATTGCAATTCCCATAGTGCCAACACATTAATGCTCAATATACATTGAGGTAGTGGTTCCATTGTTCAGATTGTGACACCCTACTTACTCTTGTGTCCCTTAGATACCTACCACTGCGGATGAATAGGAGCCCGTGTAGAGACCCCTTGTGGACCTTGCTACACTGGAGGACAAGCACAAAATACTCACCTATAGACTGGACAGGGCTACAATCACAGAGCTGTGTGCTCAATTGGAGCCTGATCTGATATCAGCTATCCGTCATCCCACCGGGATCCCCTCTCTTGTGCAAGTTCTATCGGTGCTCCATTTTCTAGCAACTGGTTCTTTAAAAAGTGACAGTGGGCATGGAAGCCGGAATGTCACAGCCAATGTTCTCAATCGTGCTGGTAAGGGTTTTGTCTGCCGTGGTCAGACACATGTGCAGCTACATAGCTTTCCCTCAGGTGGAAGATTTGGCCACAGTGAAGGCTGGATTCTATGCAATGGGACATATACCACATATAGCGTTTGTCCCCCCGCCACAATGAACAGGTGTTCAGGAATTAGAAGAATTTTCATTCACTCAATGTGCAAATGGTGTGCCTGGTGGACCAGTACATCTCCCACGTCACTGCCAAATATCCTGGGTCAGTGCATGACAACTTTATCCTGAGGAATAGCAGCATCCCATATGTGATGGCACAACTACAGAGGCACAGGGTGTTGCTAATCGGTGAGCCTGAGTCCCCACCCAATGTGTGTCTGTGTATGCCTTCAGGAGTTAACTCAGTACCATTGTGTAATGCTAATGTGTGTCCCTCGATATTTGCAGGTGACTCTGGCTACCCAAACCTATCATGGCTCCTGACCCCTGTGAGGAATGCCATGATAGGGGCTGGGAATTGGTTTTATCATGCACATAGACGAAACAGAAGAATTATTGAAAGGGCCTTCGGTCTCCTGAAGGCCAGGTTCAGATGCCTCCTTCTGACAGGTGGATCCTTGTGCTACTCACCCAAGGAGGTCTGCCAGACAGTAGTAGCATGCTGCATGTTGCACAACCTGGCCCTCAGACGACATGTGCCTTATCTGCAGGAGGAGGAGATTGAAATGTCCCTGTGGCAGCAGTGGACCCTGAGGACAGTGAGGATGAGGAGGCAGAGGATGAGGATGTGGACAACAGACCATCAGTTATAGGTCAACACTTCCAATGATACACAGGTGAGACAGTGTAACTGGCCATTCCTCTGGCTATTGATGTTTTGTGTGTGGCTATAGCAGGCTGGCATTAATTTCCTTTGCATCTCAACTGACTGTCACCTATGCCTTCTAATTTTGCAAATGTTGGTGTTGCAGCTACGGGGGTGATAAGCGGTAAATATTGACTCACCAGTGTCCAGTCCTCCGGCTACTCCAGTGAGTCCCTCAGGATACAGAATTGCCAAGACTTGCTCCTCCCATGCTGTGAGATGTGAGGGAGGAGGTGGGGGTCCACCACCAGTTCTCTGGATGGCGAGCGGGTGCCTTGCTGCCACGGAACGTATCTTTCCCCATAGGTCATTCCACCTCTTCCTGATGTCATCCCTTGTTCTTGGATACTGTCCCACGATGTTCACCCTGTCCACGATCCTCCGCCATAGCTCCATCTCCATGGCAATGGATATTTGCTGTACCTTAGCTCCAAACAACTGTGGCTCTACCCTGACTATTTCTTTCACCATGACCCTCAGCTCCTCATCGGTGAAATGGGGGTGCCTTAGATGGGACATGGGTGTTGTGTGGTGTGTGTTATGCAGAGGGTGTTGAGTAATGTGGTAGGGTGTGGGATGTGGGATGCATGATGGATGAATGGGTATTTGTGGTGTTTGTGTGTGTGTATAGTTGTTTGTGGTTTTCTTTTATGTCTTGTGGCAATTTTTGGTGTACGTAAAGGGTTGTGGGTAACAAGAGTGTATGTTTTATAGTGCTGTGAGTGGGTGTGTGTATGAATGTCAGGTGTGTAATTTTCGTTTTGGTCAATGTTGTGTTGTTTTGTATTTGGATAGCATTCAGAGTGCTCCGGTGTGTACACCAATTGTTTACCGCCATTGAATGTCTGCTGTGGTGATTCGTGGATCATAATGTGGTGGGTGTTGTTTTGTTGGCATAACGGTATAGGTGTTTGTACCAACACTTTAACACTGACCATGGGTGTTGTGTGTTATGCAGAGGGTATTGAGTAATGTGGTGGGGTGTGAGATGTGGGATGCGTGATGGATGAATGGGTGTTTGTGGTGTTTGTCGTGTATATAGTTGTCTGTGATTTTCGTTTATGTCTTGTGGCAATTTTTGGTGTACGTAAAGGGTTGTGGGTAACAAGAGTTTGTGTTTTATAGTGCTGTGGGTGGGTGTGTGCATGAATGTCAGGTGTGTAATTTTCATTTTGGTCAATGTTGTGTTGTTTTGTATTTGGATGGCCATTCGGAGCGCTCTGGTGTGTACACCAATTGTTTACCGCCATGGAATGTCTGCTGTGGTGATTCGTGGGTCATAATGTGGTGGGTTTTGTTTTGTTGGTATAACGGTATGGGTGTTTGTACCAACACTTTAACACTGACCTTTGGGCTGGTGGATATTTGTTTCTGACAGTATTCTGTTGGTTTGGTGCGTGTGTGTCATAATATGATGAACGGATGTTTGTCATTGCGACAGTATGTTGGAAGCCGTCACTGTGCCAGTAAGCGGGATTTACCACTAATGTCATGATGAGGGCCTTAATGTTACATGTACAGGCAAGCTTAAAATGTGTCACGAAAATGTTGACATTTCCAAGTAAAATATAACTTACTGTTTGCATGTCACTTTTTTATGAAAGACTATCATTTTATGATAAAACAAAAATTATGTACTTTACTTTTTCTGAGAAACTCCATAAACAAATTTAACATGAATGACATTTTTTGTTCCTCGTGATGTAATCTAGCATGTTGTCCAACAGCGACTGTTTACATCTCTGATGTAACTGTCAGCATTCCAATGCTGTCATGCATTGTGGAAAGCCTTCAAACATGTCTTCGAGTTATTTCAGAGTTGCTCATTCAATGGAAGCCTTTAGTGACAGTGCACATCCCATTGATTTTGTACATGGAATTTGCCGCAAAGCTTGATTGGTTATTAGTGTAAACAAAACCAAGCAAGATGACTCCCACTAGCCATGTGTGAAGTTCGCAGAGTTCTGCAATGCGGAACTCAGTGAAGTGGCAAAAAAAGTTGCCACGTTCCACGAAGTTCAGTGAACAGTGGAGTATGGGTAAGCTGCTTTGTTTGCACTGATTTTCACTGCCAGGAGTTTCTCCTTCTGCTGTAAAATCAGCTCAAACTGCATCACGTGGAGCACCAGAGGGCACTAACTTCTATGTGCCTCTTGAGAAGATTTTCTACTTTGTGCGGTAGCTTCCTCAATGCGAGTGGCAGCTTTCTCAACGCGAGCGGTCGCAACCTGCTGCAACCGCTCGAGTTTGGAAATCTTGCTCGCCAGCATAGCGATTTCTCTTGCTCGCACTCCCCAACGTAACATTGGCAAGTCACGTTAGAGAAAAAACTCCACTCAACATCAATTTGCTGAATTTTTCAGAACTGGGCAAAGTGGAATTCTTAGGCTGCCCATAAATCCCACTTGGAGACTAAACTATGTATAAGGGGGACAACAGCTCTTGAAAACTTAAAAGAGAAGACAAGCGCACAAATAGACACAGGCAACAATGAAGTGGCAGGGATTTTATCATTATCTTGATTTTCATAGAAATAATGACTGGTATACTTAGATGTACTTATTTTTGGATGGCTGCAGAAACGCCCTGAGGTAGTGAACATCTGCTCAGTTTCAAACCCATGTCTCGATCGGTTGGTAGGTCTGCTTGCACAGAACTACTCTCTCTGAAAAATAAAGATGTCACTGGCGGGTACATGAGTCAAATCAGTCAGATGCTTAGATTGCACAGATTACAGAGAATGAGGTCAAGCCTGTAAATATATAGTGAAGCCAAATGAATTACAGGCAATATTGAGATGAAGCTACAGCAAATCAAATCCAGTGTTGATTGACTCACACCTCTACCACTGGTACTCCTAGAACTGCAAAAGCTGACAATGCTCTAAATATGTTTTGCCCCAGTCTCATCCCCGATGTGCTTACAGACTTCTTGCACCTATGCAGCACCTTTGGCAAAAGGGGGAGTAGCAGACTTTCAGGCTGCCTCCATCAAGCCCAGGCCCACCTACCCTCAGTCTTTCAACCTGGTTGGCGTTACTGGATGTAGGACTTTCTAGGACTCAGTGCTCTATACCAGTGGTTCTTAATCGTTTGACTTCTGTAGACTCCCAAATGATCATTATTGGAACCCGGGTACCCCCAAAGCATCATTATTTAAAACCCACTGAGTCATTACTCGGAGCCGTGGATCACAGGCTGAACTTTGTTTGATGATCTGAAATGCACAACAATACACAAAAATACAGAAACTAACATTCATCAAACAAGTAAACAAATAATGAAATATTATATTTAAAACACAAACAAATATAAAAAATTAAGGCAACTCATTGTCCATACTGTATTCTGTTTGATGTACTTTCCCTGTTCCTACAAACCAATCTGAGGATATTAACTTATTTTTTAGCCTCCCATTTCAGATTCCTCAAGATTTACAAAATGTTTTACATTTTCCGTTTGTATATTTTCCTTCTGCATTTATATACACTTTATTTATCTGTTATATTTAATTTTCTTGGCAGTCATTGACCCCCTGAGTAGGCTTCATGGACCCACAGGGGGTCTTTAAGACCTACTGCACTATACCACTACTAAACAATGGTATTTTTTTATTTCTATTTATTCATTTTGTTTTTATATAGCATAGACTTGGCCTCAAGGCATAAGGGCAATTTACAAGAGCAGGAAGCACATTCTGTTAACAAAAAGCCTAAAACCGACGATTACCACCAGGAAAAGAAGGAGCAAACAGTTTATGCCAGCAGGGATGTTACAGGGTAAGAAGTAGTTAGACAGTGATCATAGTAAATCAGCAGCAAGTAACCAAGAGAAAACTGAGAACAAACATTTCATAATAGCTAATTCCAGTCAATTAAGCGTAAAGGATCACCACTTTAACCAAAATAACCTTCAAATAGAAGGTTTTTGAGTGTGAACAGACAAGAGATTGTGCCAAGGGCTGACAGGAAGGAGTGCTGAAGCACTGTTGCACTAGCAGAGAATATCTATCTCATGCAGCGATCTTGCCAGAAAGTCAGAGGTCACGCAGGAAGGCGTTTCTTGATTCTTGTTGAGCCTTGGAGACTTTCATTTTTTCATTCAGATAGGAGGGAGTGGAATTGGGAAGGACTTTACAAGTACCGATGCAGTCTTCAACTGCGCTCCTGTAATGATGGGAAGCCACTGCACCTTGTCATTTCTCCTAAAACATACTGTGCATTGGATCACCCTACTCAGCTTATTTAACGTTGATTTAAGAGCAGAGTAAACAGCACAGAGAATGCACACATGCCATGTAAGTAAAATATCGTATGTGAGCTGCAGTGTTTACTTACACCACCCACATACGACAACAATAAATAGATGCCAGAAGCAACACTGTTCTCTGGTTCAGCTGCTTTATAAAGGTACAGCAGTAATACATGGAATGGAAAAACTGCCTTTACCATGTAAGGAAAATAATTTTTTACAGTACTAACTCACCTTTAAAATCTAGCCATTTTGGGTTCACAAATCAATATGTTGACTATATAAAAAATGGTCAACTACATATTTGAAATTGTGCCCCCACAGCAACCGAAGATCTAAAAGTGTTTTTCAATGTGTAGATTAGGCTACATGTTTGAGGTACAGTCCTAGGTATGAGTAAAGGTATTATTTCACATTTCTGCTAGGAAAAAGCCTAGCACAATAAGGTATTTTTCCTATAGTTTTCAAAATGGTATTTAATGGTGAAATCATTTTTTTTTTAAATTTAATGAAAAATTAGCTTTAGAAAGGTGATGTTGGTGTTGCCTTAGTCACAACTATGAAATAAGTGTTTTCCCTAATCCTCATGACACCAGAGGCCAATGCTTATTACTGACTTGTTAGCTACCCTGTATTCCTCTGGACAATAGCCTGGCTTCTGGAGCCCAGAAGACAGGGGAGTTATAAATAATTAACTACTTTCAGGAATTAGCTATCTGGGTGGAGGCAGGAACAGGTGTCAGAACAGAGAACAGGCTTGACACTACCTCTTTTGACTTGAAGGTGCCCGTTGGGGATGCTTCTATTTATTCCAAGAGCCCTCGTAGGCCCTGTGGCAGCAACTCCAAAAGGAAGGAGAACTGGTTTGGTGCTGCCATAAAAGATGAGATCTCATCTAAGTAAGTTTTTGTTTTAGAGAACCAGGAGAATCCCTAGTAAAAGAAAGGTTTGCCCATCTTAGATTGAGGAATTCTGGGACTTTTATTTACAGAGTAAGAGGAAGTGCTACAAAGAGGTGGGCACAATGTTAGGATGTAGTTATTAGTAGGTATAGAAAATCCCTATTCACTGGCTAGCGCACAGAATAGGACTGATACTTCAACATTACCTCTACAGAACATTCCTCAACCTGGACAGATTTCGGATTATACCAAAGAAGAAGGCACCTGACTCCTGACCTCCATCTGTCACTCTGGGACCAGAACTACTCTTCAGGGGTGAGGGAGTGGCCCTCTTGGTTGCCTTCTCCAGGGACTCAAAAAGCACAATGAGTCATGCTCCTGACTCAAATAAGGCTCATATGACCACAAAGGACTGGACCCCGGAGGAGCCCTGGCTGGAGAGAGACCTGGTGCCTCAAAGCCTACCTTGAGGTAAGCTGTTGAAGAAAAGTGTGGCTTAGAAACTATTTTAACCTCTGGAGAAACAGGAAAAGGTGCTGAAGTTGCCCAGGTAGACCATACCCAATGTGGGCAAAGAAAGGAGGTTCATCCCACTTGGAGATGTTTGCAGGACAGAATTCAGGTTCAGTAGGATGTTATGGAAAAGGTATCATGTCTTGTGGGGTTTTGCTCAGTACAAAATCCAGGCTTGTCTCACTGGAGAATGAATATGGTGACTGAGGCCCTCATTACAACCCTGTGAGTCGGTGATAAAGTGGCGGTAATACTGCCAACATACTGGCAGTAAATACCGCCAAATTATGACCGTGGGTGAAAGAGCTCAGACAGACAGACACTTTACCACACCGACCGCCAGGGTGAAAACAACAGCCACCACGGCCATAGCCGCCTACAGCCAGGCGGAAGCCAATATACCACCCACTGTATTATGACAGCCCAATCCGCCACCTTTTCCAGGGCAGTACCAACAAAATCAAAAGCCTGGTGGAAACATTGCACATAAGGGAAACAGCTCACCTTGGGAGACTCAGGAAAGAACCACGCCGCTATGGAGCCTGAACTGCAGATCTTCCCAATGCTTTTCTACGTCCTGCTCCACCATGAACACCAATGATGGTGAAGACGACCACGGTGAGTACAGCTGCCTAGCACACAGGGGAGGGGGGAGGAAAAAGTGAGTGACCATACACACAATCAGATGCAGTAAGAAAACATATGTACCCCGTGCCCCTCAGGAATAATGCAAGGACAACACGTATAGATGAAAGTGAGTGTAACTAATTTAAATATATAAAAAATATGCCCACCCCTGGAGGACACCCATGGATGGAGGGACCCATCTCAGGTAAGTACAGGTAAGTTGAGGTAAGTATTTTCTTTTATTCTTTTAAAGTGGCATAGGGGGGCCTAACTTGCCCCCCCACATGCCATTGTGCCCAATGACCATGCCCAGGGGAGAAAAGTCCCCTGGGCATGGCCATTGGGCAAGTGGGCATGACTCCTGTCTTTGCTAAGACAGGATTCATTACAATGGGGGTTGTGCGACAAAAAATGGCGCAAGTCCGGTTTGAGGAATGATTTTTGCCTCAAACCTGACTTGCACCATTTTATGACGCACAACCCCCATTTCCCCCTACGCCGGCGCTGCCTGGTTTGAGTCATTTGTTTTTACTCTGACCAGTCCGCAGCACCGGCTAACATCATCCCTTAAATAAGGCGCCCGCATGGCACGTAGGAATGTCATTAGCCGGCGGTAAAATATGAAAATTCAATCTAAAAGTATACACATATGCACAAATCAAAGGAAACTGCCCAGTCCTTAATGTGTGTGGGCCACAGGGCCACATTACAAGGTCCAAGGACCCACTTGTCTCCTGCAACAACATGGAGAGAACACTGCAGGGACATCAGTTCGAAAATAGGCATGCACTTCAGGGGGACAGGGAATGGGGGGCACCTCAGACAGAAGATGGTACAATGCCACTGGTCCTGGAGGGGGCAACAAGCCCTGTGCCCTTTGTCCTTGGATGTGCAAGGCCACAGTCTCTCAAGTGGGTGATTTGCCCACTGCTTGGTTCTGGGGAGTGCAAGGCCACAGTCTCTCGGGTGGGTGACTTGCCCACTGGATCTGGAGGGGGCATTGTGCCCTGTGATCTTCATCCTGGGGAGGATGGGGCGAGTGGGTGCCATACCCACTGGTCCTGGAGGGGGGCATCGTGCCCAATGATCTTCATCCTGGGAAGGATGGGGTGAGTGGGTGTTTTCCCCACTGGTCCTGGAGGGGGTATCGTGCCCTGTGATCTTCATCCTGTGGAGGATGGGGTGAGGGGGTACCATATCTTCTGGTTCTGGAGGGGGCATTGAGCCCCATGATGCAGATCTTGGGGAGTACAAGGTCAGAGTCTCTCAGGTGGGTGTCATATCCACAGGATTTGCAGGGGGCAGGGCGCACAGCAGCCCATGGATGCAGCACTACAGACTGTTCACCAGCGGCGACGGCTGCTCAGTGGTGGTGCTGCTGATGCTGCCGCTGGTGGTGGTGGTGGGGGGGGGAAGCTCCAGCCCATCCCCTGCAGCCTCGGATGGCTGCCCACTGCTGGTGGTGGTGCTGGTGGTGATGGTGCTGCTGCTGCTGGTGGCGGTGGGAGGGAAGCTCCAGCCCATCCTCTGTAGCCTCGGACGGCTGGCCACTGCTGGTGATGGTGCTGATGGTGGTGGTGGGGGGAAGCGCCAGCCAATCTCTTGCTGCCTCGGGCGGCTTCCCACTGCAGGTGGCGGTGGTGCTGCTGCTGGTGGTGGTGGGGGGAAGCTCCAGCCAATCCCCTGCAGCTCTGGACAGCTGCACCACCATGGTTGGTGGTGGGGGCTCTGAATGAGTTCCAGAACCAGGCCCCTTGTCCTTTATGCCTGCTGGTGCAGGCCCCTTGCCCTTCCTGGTGGCAGCAGGGGATTGCTCCTTGACCCTCCTGGTAGCAGCTAGCGATTGTTCCTTGCCCTTCCTGGCAGCAGCTGGGGGTGGCACCTTGACCTTCATGGCAGCACCTGGGAGGGCTCCTTGCCCTTCCTGGCAGCACTTGGGGCATGCACCCTTTCCGTGTGGCTGCCTGGTGCCCAGGATCCTTTGCCAAAACAAATTGATGTGGACACTACTGGGGCTGTGAGACTGGATGGCTAAGGTGCTTGACTGGGTTTTAGCCACCCTGGCCAGATGTGAAGGACTGGGGGGGTGGGTAGGGAAGTGGTCAATGGTGGAGAGGAAAAGCTTCTTAGGGACATTGGGACTGGCCGAGGGAGAAGGTTTGGGAGTGGAGGAAGAGAGAGTGGTTGTAGGAGGTGTCAGACTGCTGTGTTTGGGTGCAGGTGCATGGGCTGGATGCTGTTGTCAGGTGGATGGCTGTTGGGTGTCTGAGTGCTTGCGTTTGTGTAATTTGGGAGGGGGCACAGACACAGCAGGAGAGGACACAGGGGACGTGTGTATGGCTGTTGGGGTGGTGTCTGCCAGTGAGGTGTGCGTTCTGATAGGTGTGCTGGTGATGGCGGTAGTGGATGAGGATGTAGTGCATGCAGGTGTGAGTGTAGATGCAAGTGGGAGGGAAATGGAGGAGGAGGGGGATACAGTGGAGGCAGTGGATATTGGAATGTCTGCATCTGGATGGTGTTTGTGTGAGTGCCTGTGGGATGAAGTGTGGTGCTTGTGTTTGCCTGTGCCACTCTTGTGTGTTGTCCTATGTGCATGCTCATCTGCCTGTGTGCTTGGGATAGGTTGGGGTTGAGGGGAATGGGATTGGGATTGGGTAGAGGAAGTTGGAGGGTGAAAACAGGGACAATGGCTGCTATCAGAGAGGAGGTCAGACAATGGTTTGATCTCTGTTGGGCCGCCATGGCAGTGTGAATGCCCTCCAGAAATGCATTGGTCTGTTGCATTTGGGCTGCCAGCCCCTGGATGACATTCACAATGGTTGACTGCCCAACAGAGATGGATTGCAGAAGGTCAGTAGCCTCCTCACTCAAGGCAGCAGTGCTAACTGGGACAGGGCCTGAGGTGCCTGGGGCAAAGGAGATGCCCACTCTCCTCGGTGAGCAGACACGGGCACCTCGATGAGGGGCTACTGGGAAAGCGGTGCTGGTACGGGGGTGACGGATGTACCTGTAGCTGGGGTGGGCACAGAGGTGTTTGCCACCACCAGGGAGCTTCTATCGGAGGAGGTACCTGTGTCCGAACTGTCCCCTCCAGTCTCCACCGTGGTGCTCCCCTTGCCCTCCGTCCCACTGGTGCCCTCGCGTCGGTGGACTCTGCCTCCTGGGTACTGTGGGATGCAGCCCACTCCGTCACCGTGCCTCTGCTCCTCCGCCAGATGATGCTAATGCACATAAGGACAGGATGACAAAACAAAAAGGGGGGGATAGACTTGGTCAGTGGCTGCACCTACACCACTGTTGGTGTACACTGCACACTCACACATAGGGAACAGCCCTACACTCGATTAAATACACTACCAGTAACAATGCTAGTCAGCAGGGCATGCGGAGGGACACATACCACCAACTGCAGCGTACCGGGGACCCGTACATCCCTGCCCAATAGTAGATGCCTACTAGCTAGGCTGGAGGACTATCACTTCAGAACCCTGGCCAACATGGGACCTACTCTGCAATGTCAGGCCTGGCCTAAGGGCACCCACAGACACACATCCCCACCAGGATACCAACCCACCATGCCTAAGTAGTAATGATGGGCACTGTACTCACCACCTTGTGGCTGCTGTGATGCCCTCAAGCACCCATCCAGCTCTGGATAGGCCACCACCAGTATACGGGCCATCAGGGGGTTCAGGGTTCGAAAGGCACCCCTTCCTTGTTGGGAGGCCACTCCCAGCTGGGCCTCCGCCGTCATCCGTGCCCAACGTCTCAGGTCCTCCCACTGTTTCTGACAGTGGGTGGTGCGCCTGCCGTAGACCCCCAGGGTCCACACGTCGTTGGCGATGGCATGCCATATACCCTTCTTTTGATGGGTGCTGACCATACCCCTTCTTATCCCCATTTGTACAGACATGGCCCAGCACACAAACTGCACGCCGCCTAGGGCCCATCCACCAACCCTCCCACGAGGCCTTCACACAAACCACTTCATGCATTCATGTCCCATATATTGTGCTCACAGTGTACTCACCTATTGGTCTGGAGGCCCATACAACAGTCCGTACTGTGGTAGGACCCCATCCACTTGTCTCTCCAACTCCGCCGAGGTGAAGGCAGGGGCCCTTTCCCCAGTCACACCATGGTAGGTTCCATACACAGGTCACAGAAGCACTTGCAGTGTAGGTCTTCTCCCGTTGAATGTCAGGTAGCAAGTGAGTGAACAGATGGAAAATGGCGGTGACGTCTGCGGCGATGCATACCGTCACCGCTGGTGTACATCACCATTGGCCACTGTACCCCATAGGGCCAAATATTATCCATTGAGGCATTGCACGGCGGTCCCGACCGCCTCCAGCAACAGTGCACAACGTCAGCGGAATTACCTCACTTCCACCTGTCCCTCCATCCAGGACAGGCAGCCGCCATTTCAGGGGGGGGCAGGCCATGGATCATAACTGCATCACAGATCACAATTGTGCATCCAGGACAAATGCCAATAATACATTTAAAATTCACATCATGCATTGAACTGTAGAGGCTACAATGTACAGTTTATGACCAGCTCCTCACTCTTTTGCCCCATAGATTGCAACCGCTGCGAATGAATAAAAGATGGAGACATCTCCCATTGTACAGACCCCTTGGTAGACATGGCAACAATATAGGACAGGCACATTATCCTCACCTCTAGACTTGACAGGACCACAATCACAGAGCTGTGTGCCCAACTGGAGCCTGACCTGATATCTGCTATCCGTCACCCCACTGGGATCCCCCTCTTGTGCAAGTGCTATCTGTGCTCCATTTCTTGGCAACTGGTTCTTTCCAAGTGACAGTGGGCTTTGCAGCAGGAATGTCACAGCCAATGTTCTCAAATGTGCTGACCAGAGTGTTGTCTGCCCTGATTAAACATGTGTGCAGCTACATTGTTTTACCCCAGGTGGCGGATTTGGCCACTGTGGAGGTTGACTTCTATGCAATGGGACATATCCCCAACATCATTGGGGCTATTGATGGCACACATATTGCATTTGTCTCCCCCGGCAAAATGAACAGGTCTTCAGAAATTGAAAAAGTTTTCACTCGATGAATGGCCAGATGGTGTGCCTGGCTGACCAGTGCATCTCTCACGTCAATGCAAGGTATCCTGGGTCTGTGCATGATGCATTTATCCTGAGGAATACCAGCACCCCAAATGTGATGGCCCAACTAGTGGATGTTGGTGTATGGGTATGGTGTGGGCCATAAGGGGTAGTGTGTGGCTAACTGTTGTCCCTCAATATTTGCAGTTGATTCTGGTTACCCCAACCTATCATATCTACTGAACCCTGTGAGGAATCCCAGGATAAGGGCTGAGGAACATTAGAATGAGGCACATGGGTGCACAAGAAGGATCATTGAACATACCTTTGGCTTCCTGAAGGCCAGGTTTCGGTGCCTCCATCTAACAAGCTACTCATCCAAGAAGGTCCGCCAGATAATCGTGGCATGCTGCATACTGCATAACCTTACCTTGAGACGCCATGTGCTGTTTTTGCAGGAGGAGGAGGTTGGAGATGGCCATGTGACAGCAGTGGACCCTGTGAAAAGTGTAGATGAGGAGGCAGAGGATAAGGATAAGGACAACAGAACTGCAGTGATTAGACATTACTTCCAATGACACACAGGTAAGACAGTGTAACTTCACAATCCATTGTAATTGTTTTGTTTCACATTGTCACTGGCATGCTGTGAATTCCCACTTCAATGCCCACTCACTGTACCCTTTGGCAACTCTTTTTGCAGATGTTGGTGCCCCGCTGTCGCTCCTGGTGTGTTCACTGCAGCCAACTACAGGTCGTTCCTATGTAAACATTACTGTACAGTTGAATTGCAATGTTTAAACCTTGTAAAACGATGACATACTTAAATCATTTGACATACTCCATCCTTATATTTTTTCAAAGTGTGTTTATTGCAGTGCAAAGAAGAAAAGGCAGAAGTGCAATGGGTTGGGCTGATGATAAAGGAAAGTCCAGGGTAAAGTTCCAGTCTATTGGTAGCACAGGTGCATTGTCCAAGGGGACCTAGGAAGGAGAGCAATGGCAGTTCAAGGTGGACAGGGTGACTGAGTGTGACACAAGGGTGACAATCAGAAGAGTCTTATTTCCTGGCGGGGGTCTTGTCAATAGTCTTTAGCTTCTGCCTGGCTCACAGGGAACATTTGCGGGGTGGTTCTCCTTCTGCAGGGGGAGGAGTGCTGGTGGCCTGCTGGTCCTGTGGCGGGGCCTCCTGTATACTAGCAGCAGCAGAGGTAGAGGGCAGTTCAGTAGTCTGGCTAGTGACAGGGGCCCGCTGTTGTACGACTGTTTCCCTCATAATGTTGGCCAAGTCTGCCAGCACCCCTGCAATGGAGACTAAGGTTGTGTTAATGGCCTTCAAGTCCTCCCTGATCCCTGGTACTGTCCTTTCTGCAGCCGCCTGTTCTCCTGCACATTGTCCAGGATCTGGCCCAGCGTATCCTGGGAATATTGGTATGCTCCCAGGATCGCAGTGAGTGCCTCCTAGAGAGTCGGTTCCCCGGGCCTTTCCTCCCCCTGGCACACAGCAGTCTTCCTAGCTTCTCTGTTGTCCTGTGCCTCTGTCCCCTGAACCGTGTGCCCACTGCCACTGACCCCAGGTCCCTGATTGTCGTTGGTATAAGGTGTGCCCTGGGGTACCTGTAGTGGTGGACACACTGCTGATGTGTCCTGGGGACAGAGGTATGAGTTCACTGGGTGGGTGCTGTGGTGGTGTTTCCTTTCACCAAGAGGATCACCCTCAAACTCCTCATCCATGCCCACAAAGCTCTCCACAATGCGGGACCTGCCTACCTCAATGAGCAACTCACCTTCCACACTCCCACCCGCCAAGTCCTCTCTGACAACCTTGCCCTCGCCATCATTCCTCCCATCCATCGAACTACAGCCGGTGGCAGATCCTTTTCCCACCTAGCCCCCAAGCCCTGGAACACCCTCCCGCTCACCTACGACAGACCCAGGAGCTCCTGACCTTCAGGAAACACCTCAAGACCTGGTTATTCGAGCAGTAGCAGTCATTCTCCCCCCCATCAGCGCCTTGAAACCCTAGCAGGTGAATAGCACGCTTTACAAATGATTGATTGATTGATTGTCGGGGAGGATCTGTGGTGGTGTGTGACTGTGGCTGGGTAACCGACTGTCCAGAGGTCCCTGATGGGCCAGGTTGGTCCTCCAGATCCAGGCGAGCAGAGTCGCTGTCATCACCGTGGGCCTCTTCTGTGGGGGGACTGGATAGTGCTGGCACCTCTTTTTCAGTGACATTGGCTGGGGTATCTGTGGGAATGTAAATGCAGTGTTATTTTTTCTGTGTGTGATAAATTGTGTATGTTTGGGTTACCCTCTATGGTTGTAATTGCCCTGGCAACTTTACCTTGTGTGAGTTGTTATGTGGTGGGCTAGTTGATTGTCTCTAGTGTGCATGTATTAGTGATAGGTGTCCATGCAGGTCTGTGAGCGATGTCCATGCATTGGTATGGCATACAGGGCTTGGCATTGGGATGAGTGGGTTGTGATGGTGGGGTGTGTGGGTAGTAGTGAAGTGATGGGAGTGAGCGTGGGGGTATGTGATGGCATGCAGGTAGGGGGTGAAAGTAGTGAAGAGTTGACTTACCAGAGTCCAGTCCTCCTGCTACTCCTGACAGGCCCTCAGGATGCATGATTGGTAAAACTTTCTACTCCCATGTTGTTAGATGTGGGGGAGGAGGTGGGGGTCAACTGCCAGTCCTCTATATGGCGAACTGGTGTCTTGCAGCAATGGAACGTATCTTCCCCCCGTAGGTCGTTCCACCTCTTCCTGATGTCATCCCTGGTTCTTGGGTGCTGTCCCACGGCGTTGACCCTGTCCACGATCCTCCGCCATATCTTCCTAGCAATGGATATCTGCTGCACCTGTGCTCCAAAAAGCTGTGGCTCTACTCTGATGATTTCTTCCACCATGACCCTTAGCTAAGAATCTGGGGTGTGAGAGAACAGGGCTGATTGTAGAGGCCCCCTAACTTTTTGCCCCCATTTTTCACTTTTTGCTGGTGTTTTCCTGACTCTGATTGTGCCCTGGGTACTTCTAACCAGTCCCAGAGCCCATGTTCTGTGCAAAATCAATATGCAAATTAGGCTAATTATAATTGGCTAAGTCAACCTACCTATGCATAGGTAGTGCACCCATAGGTGCACTGCTGAGGTGCCCAGTGTCATTTTAAAGACAGCCCTGCCTTGCTGGCTGCTTTTAAATTAAAGTTGTATGCAAATTCGACTTTGGAATTAAAGGTAGTTCCAAAGTCTTAAACTACCTTATTTTTACATATAAATCACCCCTAAGGTGTGCCCTATGTTCCCCTAGGGCTGGGTGCCATGTAACTATAAGCGGGGACCTTATAAAAATAGTTTTATAAGCCCTGGTGAGGTAAAATCAGCCAAATTAGTTTTTCACTCATTTTAGTGAATGGCCCTTATAGGCTAGAATGGGGAGACTTTATTTTAATTTTAAAAGTCCCCTTAACTGTGAAGAACCAGAACCTTATGGGCCTGGCGGCGCAGGGTACGCCTGAAATCTCCTTGGATTCACCTGCCTCAACTAACAGAGACACGGGACACTTTGTCAGGCGTAAAAGATCAGATTTTATTAGCTGCAGCTAGTACAGTTGTCCAAGAAGTACACAAGGTATGTTCTCAGGAGACTGCCACTTTACTTTGTGGCGCACAATCTTATATACCGTATAAAAACCATTTATTAACTACATACACTCCCAGAACACATAGAAAGGAGCCAGTAAGAATAATGTAAAGATAGAACAGAGCCAATAGAAATGTCGGAAAACAAGACAGCACCAATAGAAGGAATTGGAAAACAAAGTATCAAGTGACTTAAGGTTGCCTCCCCTCCAGCTGTGTTTGTCACCCCTCCCTTGAACTAATTCATTAACCGATCCACAACGAAGTTGCAAGTGGTGTGATAAGTTTGTGTGCGTTTGGAGGACAGTTGTGAAATGAGAGAATACTAGCAAAGGACAGCGAAGGCCAGACGATAAGATAAGATCGGCGGAGAATAGTGTGAGCCTACAGATAGTTGAAACAAGGATTAGAAAACCAGACAGGGATTAGTGTACTCTGTCAGACCTTAATACCAGCCTTGTAAAGATAGAGGCAGAAGGCTGTTTTGAACACCATGTTGCAGAATAAGCAGAAAAGGCAGAATGGACTTCGTTCGCTGTGCTGCCTGAGTGAAGGCAACATAAAATGGCGGCGGGCCACAAAATGGCGGGTAGATACGATCGTATTAAAAATCGAATTTCCTCAGACCCTCCTTTTGCCAGAACTCAGGCAAGATACACAAACTCATGTTAATCTGAGTCGATGTCTATGGCCATGAGGTCATCAAGCTGTTGCTGTACCATCATTTTGATATTCTCTGCTCTTTGTGACTTGGGTTTGGGAATACATGCAGTAGCACATAGGTTGCAGATGGCAGGACCGCAGTGCATACAAAGACAACAAGAGAATATAAAAGCTAAAATTACTCCAAAGAATGTCAATACCTTCCAACCCCATTTGGACAGTAATCCCCAAAACCACTCTGAAAAGGACCAATCTCCTTCGTCCTGATGAATCGACTCGGAGATTATGTGTAACTTAGAGATAGCTTGGTATACTGTCGGAGCGTCATTAGGTATGAAAATACAGCAACTTGATCCGATCAATTTGCATACTCCACCACGGTCCGCAAGAACAAAGTCTAAGGCAACACGGTTCTGCAAGGTCATAAGACGATCAGCCTGTAGTTCAGCTGTAATGTTACTTAAAGCTCCTACAGTGATGTCTATGGTGGTTTCTACGACACGAACCAATTGCCTTATATTTCTGCTGTTGGCCATTGGACCCCAGAAGGGAAGAAATCCTTTGAGGAAATCTCCTCCCTCTTGTCCTGCTGTGTCTTTCGAATCCACAATCCCTCTGCCATATCTATTTTTATGATGGTTCGCAGGAGCGGTGTATGTAGGGGGAAGAAGAAAGGCTATATAACAAGTACCAGAGAAATCAGCTGGCAACCATGTATAAGCCCTATCGTGGCAAACGAAGTATGTACCTTGAGATGGTACTAACGGCAGTGAATTCAGGGCTGAATAAACATATGTATGGGAACATAAACTTTCTCTTTGTCCGGTGTTTGGAGTTCTACCATTTATTTGCAGACAGAAATTTCCTTGTTGGGGTATGACCCGTATCGGAGGAGATTTTCCTTGCTCAACCTTATCATTGAGGCTGGAAATGTAATTAGTTATGTTCCAATTGGTATATGCTTTTCTTTCATCTATGGAAGCTTCACTTTTTTCCATGATTTTAGCCATAGCTACCATTCCCTTTATCAATAAACTATGACTGAAATCTAAACCAACACTATGTGAACTGACAGGTTGTTTAATTTTACTTTGATATGCATTATTGAAAATGACAAAATAAGCCCAAGCGGAACCTTCATAGGAGAATGGAAGAACTAAATATGGCATTCCTTTTTCTACCGTATGTGGTATGAGTCCACACACCCAACAGTCAGTTGTATTGATCACTAACTGATGTTGATGTAACAACTGGACGAAGGAATTGTTAAAGTATTCAGTTCTTCTGATGAGTTCATGCTGGGGAAGAGTGTGAAATAGGTGCGGAGAGATAGTAGAAGAAGATGTAGAGGTAGGAGAAGAGACAACTTTTTGCTGCAGAGTAATAATGATCCAGTTTACAGATGCCAAAAGAATACACGACAATATAATGACGCATAGAGCAATACTACAACGACTATATATTTCTTTACAATTATTCTTTACATTTTTACTTTCTCTTTTATCTAATGTAGCCTCCATCTTTCTAAGTGGATGCTCACGGCAATCTTCCTCAATCACTGTAGTCACGATTATCTACCGTCCTATGACACTGTGAGGTCCTGCAGGCCTATTGCCACTTACTCAGGTCGTAACTAAGACTCCTACCGTGACCCTGCAACCGGGATAGAGTACTACATAGGAGAGAAATTTACAAGTTCTTTGGTCTTGGTCTCAAATTATAGCGTTCCTGTCCAGAGGCAGTCTGGTTTTGAAACAATGTTCCTGGATTTGTCGTGTTCAAGCGACGATGCGATGGTATTGCTTCTTGAAGGATGTCGTCGTCCTCTTTCTCAGAAAGTGTTCCAATTAGACGCGCATCACTGAATGGTACAAATTGCGGAACTTTCTCACTTTCAGAGTCACTGATGCCTCTACGGACCCACTGATCGAAAGGCAAGGGCAAAGGCACTTTCTTGCAGTGCACGGCATGCACCCAGTTTTTCTTTCCTTCGACTTTAACTGCTGCTCTTGTGGTCAAAAGAACCAGGCGTGGCTCTCTCCATCTGGGCTCCAAATTTCTCTGTCGTTGGAAATTTTTCGTGCAGACCCAGTCACCTGGTCGGATGGAATGACCTGGGTCTGTGGAAGCCTCTGGTAGAGCACTCTGAACCTGTTGATGAAGAACACGCAATTTAGTTGTAAGGTCATGCAAGTAGTCAATCAACATCGGGTATGGCAAGTCTGAGTATTTCTTAGGGCGAGGAACTCCCCATACATTAGCTGGGCGACCAAATATCACTTCGTAAGGGCTAAGCCCCAAACGAGAGTGTACTGCTGTTCTGGTGGACAGAAGAGCCAATGGTAAAGCATCAGGCCAATTAAGTCCTGTGCTAGCTTGCACCTTAGCAATTTTAAGCTTCAAGGTTCCATTGTAGCATTCTACTAAACCAGCCGACTGTGGGTGATTCGCCGCGTGGAACTTCTGTTTTATGCCAAGACCTGCACAAACTTTTTGCATGACTTGACCCACAAATTCGCTCCCATTGTCACTCCAGACAATGCGCGGCAAACCAAACCTAGGGAAGAATTCTTTCAAAAGTATTTTGGCAGTTGATAAAGCAGTATTGTCCTTCAGAGGGTAGGCTTCTACCCATCTAGAAAAAGCACATACTACCACCAGAACATATTTGAGGTTGTTGCATCGTTCCATGTGAATATAATCGATCTGCAACACCTCAAATGGATATGTTGGAGGAGCAAAATGACCTGCTGGAGTTGGGGTTCCCTTTCCCGGATTGTACATCAAGCAAACAATACAATGTTTTACTACATTATTTGCACACTTTGGGATCCCCTCATTTTGCCACACTGGAGCCAGAAGTTTACATATTCCTTTTGCACTTAGGTGAGCTGGACCATGTGCCATAGTAACTACAGGTAGTACATAAGCATCTGGTAACAGCCAACGTTGATGTTCTGATAATTCAACCCAACATCCCATCTCATCTAACATTCCTGTACTTTCCTTCCACTTTCTCAACTCATTCTCCGTAGCCTCTCCTTGAATTGATTTCACACTCTCTACTGTATCTTCACACATTCCCTTTTCTCTTACGCAGTTTGCGGGACCTGCAACATACATTCGACTTGTGTTGTCTCTGGCTGTCTTTTTCGCTACCTCATCTGCAAATGCATTTCCTCGACCAACATCGTCCACAATCTTTTTGTGTGCACTACACTTCACGATCGCTATCTGAGTAGGCATTGTAAGTGACTCAAGAAGTTCAGTCACTAATTGACCATGTTGTATCTTAGTACCATGGGAAGTAAAGAATCCTCTTTCCTTCCATAAACACCCAAAGTTAAACGCTACACCAAAAGCGTATTGGCTATCAGTGTACACGTTTACTCTTTTTCCTTTGGATAACACACACGCTCTAGTTAAGGCTATCAATTCAGCTGCCTGAGCTGAATTATGTCTAATGCGTGCTGTCTCCACAATCGTATGCAAAGTAGTAATAGCGTAGGCTGAAACTGTATCTCCATTCGGGAGCTTGAAACAAGAACCATCTACCCATAGTGTTCCATCTGGATTCACTAATGGCGTGTCTTTTAGGTCAATTCTACCCTTAGTCTCTTCTTCAGTACGGAGAAAACAATCATGCTGTTCAGAGACATCTCTCTCTTCTGGAAGAGGCAACAAAGTAGCTGGATTCAGGGTATTACATCGTTTGATGTGTATGTGACTAGCCAAAAGCGTCAGCTCATATCCGGACAACCGAGCACTCGTAAGATGCTGCGTTTTTGTCCTATTTAGTAAAGTATCCACTGCATGTGGCACCATAACAATGAGAGTATTATCTAGCACTACTCCAGCAGACTGTCGAATAGAAATTGCTGCTGCCGCTGTCGCCTTAAGACAACTAGGCAATGCTTTAGCTACTGGATCTAACGTAGCTGAGAAATATGCGCATGGTCGCTGTTGATCTCCAAAACGCTGCGTTAAGACTGACAATGCACAACCCTCTCTTTCGTGGACATAGAGCGTAAAGGGCTTACTGTAATCAGGAGTACCCAATACAGGAGCAGAACACAAAGCAATACGCAAATCAGTAAAACTCTTCTGACATTCGTCAGTCCACGGAAAAGGCTGAGGCGTATCTTTTAAAGTTAGCGCCAACAGCGGTTTAGCCAATAAAGAGAAACTCGGAATCAACTGTCTACAATAAGAAGTAATGCCCAAAAAAGCACGTACCTCTCTTTGTGTGGATGGCACTGACATTTGTGCAATTGCCTGAATTCGTTCGGGGGTCAATCGTCGTCCCTCCTTTGACAAGAGATGACCCAAATAAGTCACCTCGCGACAGACATATTGTAATTTAGAAGGAGAAACCTTGTGATTCAGATCAAACAAATGACGCAACAGTGCAACGGTCACGTTTTTGCAAATCTCCTCTGAATCAGCGGCAACTAATAAGTCATCCATGTACTGAATGAGAGCGGCACCGGACGGTAAGGAAAAGGCATCAAGATGACATTTTAGAGCTTGACTGTAAATAGAGGGACTTTCACAATAACCTTGAGGTGCGCGTTTAAACCGGAAGCTTCGGCCTCCGAGGGAAAAAACAAAAATATCTCTACTCTCTTTGGCGATGGGAATACTAAAGAAAGCATTCTTTAGATCAATAACTGAAAACCAAGTCGCTGTAGAAGGTATCATCGTCAACAGAGCAGTGATATCTGGGACTACAGGAAACTGCGGTACGACAATCTTGTTTACCTCCCGAAGATCAATTACAAAACGATAAACAGGAGGCTGAGAAGGATCAGTGCGTTTAAGAACCGGAAGAACAGGACTGTTACATGTATTTCCTCTCGTCTCCTCAACCACACCCTTCTGAATCAAATCATGGACAATTTCCAGAAGTGCTTTCTCACCTTCAGTAGAGATTCTGTATTGCGGAATACGTGGCATTTCATCATTGGGCTTAAGAGTAACAACATAAGGTGGGATCTCAAGACAACCAACGTCATTCGGACCCGTAGCCCAAAGCGTTTCGGGAAGAGAAAGCAATTCAGGTGGGAATTGATCTTTTGATAAGTACATTGGACTAGTCATTTTCTGTCCTAGAGTGAGGTATACACCAGAAGGTGAACAATATATCGTAGCATGCATTCTTTTTAATAGATCTAAACCCAACAGATTTTCACCACAACCATTCGTCAGAAGAAGCGGAGCTTCTAAATCATAAGGGCCTATTGAAACAGGCAAAGGGCAAGAAACTGGATTGCGAACAGGGGCGCCAGAAAATCCTACAGATACATTCGTTAAGCCAGACAAAGGTGCGCCAGGGAGTTTAGAATGAATGATAGAGCTTCTCATGGCACCAGTATCTAAAAGAAATGGCTCTGAAACACCCATTGTAGTGACATTAACATAAGGTCCATTCTGATCCACTGGAATTGACGTAACCCCCTTACTTTGTCCATGGCTGTCCTATTCAAAATGAAGACTTTCATTCCCTCCTTCAATATACTGATCCTCACTGTAATACTGTGTAGACCTAACATTTTGCTGGTCAAAGTAATTTCCGGAGTTTGGAGGAACAAAAGAACGCTGCTCTTGGGTTAACACACCTCGACCTCTACCTCTATTTGCTGACTGAGGACCACCACGACCTCGTGAAGCAGATGTTGCTCCATTACGCTGCAACAATGCCGGACAACTGTTCTTAAAATGACCTTCCTCCCTACAATAAGCACATTGATTGGGACCTAGCAAAGGTCTTGGAATGAATGGTTCAGGCTTTTGATACAACCTCTGAAACTGCGGAGGCTGTTGAAACTGAGGCTGAACATAACGAGGAGGATAAGCCTGTTGCAAGAGAACTTTAGTTTTTAATTCTTTCGTCTTTTTCTCTTGTTTTTCCCTTTCTTCTTTGTCTCTATTTTCATAATATTGTGCAGTAGCCAATATCTGGGCGGAAGAAGAAACTGCCCATGAACTCTCGGAGTCTTTTAGCTTGTGTGATAGTTCAGGAAGCAAGTTATATACGAACTTATCCACAAATAATCGCTGTCCCCCTTCTGTAGCCATATCTTGACCACTGTGATCAATGAATGTCTCCTCGAATCGGGTAAAGAAATCGGAAACACTTTCATCTTTCTTTTGTTTACATGCTGCTAGCTTATCCCAATTAACTCTCAAAGCAGGCATCATTGTTTTCATTAATGTAATAATCCTACCAGGGAGTTCTGAGATCAAAGCGTCGGGCTTTGCACCACCTACTTGACCTCTATCTGCGGCAATAATAGCGTTCCAATCGCCGCCTAATTCTTGAGCGTGATCCTCTCTACGAATTTTAGCCCATATTGTCTGTGGAACTACATTTCCCATCAACATGTCAATATCTGCTAGATTCATAGTACATGCATCAACTGTTTGCGACAACTCTTTATAGTAACCAGCAGGATTTTTGCGTGGATCTGGTAGTGACTGTTTAAGTGCTAAAACTTCAGACCTTTTCCAGGGGACATGTATCCATATGCGCTGAAAATGCGCAGGAATAGCTGGATTAGCACCTGCTGCTGCAACTTCTTCCTTCCATATTGGAGAAACCTCTCTCATGGGATAGTTTTTCAGTGCTGTCCTAACTGAAGGATCAGAATCAGGAAAAGTCTGTGAGAACAATAGGGATCTGAAAGAAATAAGTGTTCTGACAGCGTTTTCAACCTTAGGACCCACAATAAGTCCTTTGTCAAAGTCAGCCTGAACATCTAACAGATCCTGTGGGACCGAACCCAAATTCATATCCTCCCATTCTTTAGCGAGAGTATCGCACATAACTTTAAAAACATATCTCTGCGTAGGTGCATTCCATTGCAGAAAGGTGGACATAATATCAGACGTACTATATTGGGGACCCTTCTTGATCCATCTACAAGCAAGTGAGTCCAATTTTTCTCGCTCTTCGGAGTCTGGGAATTGACTACGAGACTGTCTTCGAGAAAAAGCTGGAGACACGTTTAAAGCTTCAAAGAAAGGTGATAAGAGACCAGAGACAGTATCTGCAAATCGCTTACGCATAGATGGAGAATTTGACATAAGGATAGGGGACAAGGTATTAGGTGAATTAACTAAAGGAGCATTAGGAATTGCCAAAGGAGCAGAAGGCAAAGGAGTTAAAGGCAAAGCTGGCATAGGCAATACTTGAGGAGGCAAATGTGGAAAAGCTGGAGCAGGCGGAAGCACAACTGGCGGCTGAACAGGCTGTAACATCGGGGGTGCATTAGCACCTTGTACATAGGGCGGAGGCAATTTCAATAAGTGGGACATTAAGGAATCTTCCTCAAAATCTTTTCTCTTATCAAGGGAAGAGATAGGCAACGTCGGATAGCATTTATCTATTGCCATTCGATGCTGTCTGTCTGAAATTTCCATTGCATTATCTATTTCATCATCTTTGAATTGCTGAGCAGCCTGTATAATCGTCATTCCCTGTGTTTTCCTATCTCGTTTCGCTTGTTTAATTTCTCTCTGTTTGGCTTCCTTACGCCAAAGGCGAAAAGAGTCAAACATTGCCGGCCGGGCTTTTCTTTTAAATAACGTTGCTTCTAAATTATCTAGCACATCAGTTTCGAAACTACCATTTTCTGGCCATTTTAAAACACCATCTTTCTTTGTATATCGGGTCCATGTCTTATTAAAGGCAATAGGACCAACACCATGTTTAGAATAGAGCTCATATGTGGGAGTTCCAACCGAAGGAATCGGACAGGAGTCCTCAAGCTGGGAGTCCCTATTACAACCAAAGCAACAAAGTTTTCCAAACTTAGTCAGACCAGACATCTCACGATTTTTACTGGCTGTTCACAAACATCAAGGGGGTAAAACTTTCAGTTTACACAGCACAAATGCACTTACCCCTCGGCTTTGGCCACTGCAATGGCCAAATCTAAGGACCTAAGGACAAAACAAAGACCAAAATTTGTAGGCGCGACCCACCAAATACTTAACTAAGGATGTCTTCTTACACCAACAGAGGCCCGTCTATCGTCTCGCTTTACCATACATCATCAAAGAAAGGGCCAAGGCAGGGCGGCAGTCAGGGCAGCAGTCGTCAGTAGCCGTCAGGAAGGAGTAACCGCGCTGAAAAAGACCTTCGGACCACTTCGACATACAGGGGTCGCTTGACGTGGCTCGCGATTCCTCCAGAATTTTCTTGCGGGGTTCCTCACGACCTTCAGGCAGAACCGGTACCGCTGAAGCCGCCCCACGTTGGGCGCCAGTTGAAGAACCAGAACCTTATGGGCCTGGCGGCGCAGGGTACGCCTGAAATCTCCTTGGATTCACCTGCCTCAACTAACAGAGACACGGGACAATTTGTCAGGCGTAAAAGATCAGATTTTATTAGCTGCAGCTAGTACAGTTGTCCAAGAAGTACACAAGGTATGTTCTCAGGAGACTGCCACTTTACTTTGTGGCGCACAATCTTATATACCGTATAAAAACCATTTATTAACTACATACACTCCCAGAACACATAGAAAGGAGCCAGTAAGAATAATGTAAAGATAGAACAGAGCCAATAGAAATGTCGGAAAACAAGACAGCACCAATAGAAGGAATTGGAAAACAAAGTATCAAGTGACTTAAGGTTGCCACCCCTCCAGCTGTGTTTGTCACCCCTCCCTTGAACTAATTCATTAACCGATCCACAACGAAGTTGCATGTGGTGTGATAAGTTTGTGTGCGTTTGGAGGACAGTTGTGAAATGAGAGAATACTAGCAAAGGACAGCGAAGGCCAGACGATAAGATAAGATCGGCGGAGAATAGTGTGAGCCTACAGATAGTTGAAACAAGGATTAGAAAACCAGACAGGGATTAGTGTACTCGGTCAGACCTTAATACCAGCCTTGTAAAGATAGAGGCAGAAGGCTGTTTTGAACACCATGTTGCAGAATAAGCAGAAAAGGCAGAATGGACTTCGTTCGCTGTGCTGCCTGAGTGAAGGCAACATAAAATGGCGGCGGGCCACAAAATGGCGGGTCGATACGATCGTATTAAAAATCGAATTTCCTCAACTGACAGATACAAAGAGTTTGGTAACAAATTAATTGTTATCATAAATCCCACAACTTCCAGTTGGTGGATTTAATATAACTTGTTCAGGTAAAGAGTTTTAAACTTTACCTGAAAAGTTGCCAATTTCAGCCCTGCATTGTTTTTGCTGCTGTGCTCTGATTGGCCAGCCTCTGTATGATGAGGTGTGAAGTGGACTGGCTTCACACAAAGAGATGTGCCTGTGGGAGGGGATCTCCCCTCATCAGATGGTGAGGCAGGAAAGGGGTTCGGCTGCAAAACAGGTCTTCAAAGGCAGAGAAGGACATTTGGAGCAACCCAGCAACACCCCCACATCCTGCAACCCCAGACAACTAGGTGCCCCCTTGATTAGATTAGGAGAGGGCAGGAGAGGGTGTGTTTATGATTTTTTGCCACACCAGTAGGTGGGCTCAGCCAGATGTAACCTCCAAAAATCACTTTCAGCCATGATGGATTTTTGAGGAATGTTGCCTCCTGGGATTGATTTTTGCCACACTTCCCAGGAAGTGGTCATCACAGGGGGAAGGACCCTGCCCCTGATTGGAGAACCAGGACCCCCCTGTTTTTCACCCAGGAGCAAGGATAAAACTGGCAGAACTGCACCTACACCTCAGTTCCCTACCACATCCCTACCAGGAAGAACTACAGAAGAAGAAGTACTGCCCTGCTGGACCCCTGGCCTGCACCTGGAACCTGCACTCGAAGGATTGGAACAGCTGCACACTTGGGCTTCACCACAAGAAGGACTTTGCCTGGCTTCACCTGGTTCAAGGAGGGACTCCCTGTTTGCTACAGGTGAAAAATTGCTAACCAGAGTCCCCTGCACCAACTCCTGAAGAAATCAACCAGCCGACCACTGCCCAGTGGCCAAAAAGGAGTTTGCGCCAGGTGCATTCTGGGAGTTGTAGTCCACACCCCCAAGGATCCTCTCAGAGCTTCTGGACCCTTGGGGTGAGCTGTAGACCCCAAAAGAACCTTAAAAGAACATCTGGGAGAAGCCCCAGAAGTTGGAAGAACTTTTGAAAAAAAGCTCCATAGAGGGACCGACCTGCCGTGGCAACTCTAGCCGGCTTGCCTCAACCGCGACCCGGCCTGATTTGCAGGTTCGTCCCGGTAAAGAAAATCTCTGAAAAAGAGACTAAGGGGGTCATTCCGACCTCGGCGGTAAAAGTCGCTTACCGCCGGCCAGAAGGCCGCCATAACACCGCCGCGGGAAACCGCCACGGTCATTCTGACCCGCAACTGGCAAACCGCCAAAAACCCGACATCCACAAAAGTCCGCCACACCAAAGGTCAGCGGGAAACTGGCGATGACCAAACCTCCACCGTCATGCCAACAGAAATACGCCCATGCCATTCCGACCCACAAATCCCCGCAGCGGTCTTTCAACCGCGGTATTCCATTGGCGGTACACACCGCCGCGCTCAAAATACACACACCTTTACAAAACACTACCACATTGGATAATTCAAAATACACACACCTGAGACACATACACACACCACTCCCACACACCCAATTAAATATAAAACACACACCCACATCACCCACAAACCCCTTTGACCAAAATTGCGAGTGAAGGACAGAGAGAGACAGCACAGCATAGAGTACACCATCACACAGAGGCAAATCACAACATCACCCACACAATTTCCATGCACAAAACACCATACACCACCACACTCACCACACTCTACAACACATACACCACCCCTCACCTCATCCACACCACCCAATGGCACCCCAAAGACACCCCAGGTTCTCTGACGCAGAACTCAGGGTCATGGTGGAGGAAATAGTTTGTGTAGAGCCCCAGCTCTTCGGGGCACAGGTGCAGCACACCACCATTGCCAGGAAGATGGAGCTATGGAGCAGAATAGTGGACAGGGTCAACGCTGTGGCACAGCATCCACGCAATCGGGGCGACATCAGGAAGCGGTGGAATGACCTACGGGGGAAGGTGCGTTCCATGGTATCAAGGCACAACATCGTGGTACAGCGGACTGGCGGCGGACCCCCACCTACTCCCCCAGAATTCACAGCATGGGAGGAGGAAGTCTTGCACATCCTCCATCCTGAGGGCCTCGCAGAAGTAGGCGGAGGAATGGACTCTGGTAAGTCAAATCTTCACTACTCCATTCCCCCCACCCCACCTGCATGCCAAATCATACCCCCACCCTCACCCCCACCCCCATCACACCAACACCTTGCAAATGGCTCACCATCACATCCCACCCATCCCAAAACCTAGCCCTGCGTGCGTCCCCAAAGCATGGACACCCATCCCCAAAGCATGCCCACTGCACACACCCATCACCCCCACAAGCCACCGTCACAAAAGCCCCCACAAGGGAATGCCAGCACTGGGGGACACGGCCACCCACCCATTACACGAAATTCCACACACAGAAGCAATAACCATACTCTCATACCCCTGCAGGACCCGAACGCCACCACACCGCCACGGAGGGTCCAGAGATGTCCATCCCACACCTAGAAGAGGCCCCCAGTGATAACAGCAGCTCTGTCTCCCTGGACCCTGATGACCAGCACGGCCCATCGGGGACCTCGGGACAGTCGGTTCCCCACAGACAGCCACAGGCTACACCAGACCTAACCCCCTCTGGGAACACCAGCACAGCTCCCACCCAGCGGGCCCGTGCCTCTGTCTCCAGGACACGTCAATCAGCGGTGTGTCCACCACTACAGGGCACCCAGGTTGACCCACCACCCCAACAACAACAGTGACCTGGGCGCAGTGGTAGTGGGCACACCAACAGGGAAACAGGGGAACTGGGAGGGCTGCTGTGCGACAGGGGGGGGACAGGCCCAGGGAACTGAATCTCCAAGAGGCCCTCTCCTCCATCATGGGAGCATACCACCACTCCCAGGAGACAATGGCTACGGTACTGGCCAGGTTCCAGGAGATCCAGGTCATGGAAGGAGCAACAGTACACGGGGTTCAGAGAGGAACTGAGGAACATTAGTTCCCCAATGGGGACCATCGTCGTGGCCCTAACCCAGATAGTCACCACATTGCGGGACCATGTGGCACCACAAAGGGCCACTGTCACTAGCCTGGACCAGGAACAGCCTACCACCTCCGCCGGCGCTAGTGGACAGGAGGCCCCCATACAGCGACAGGCCACCAGAACCCCACCTCCTGCAGAAGAAGAACCACCCCGCAAGCGGAACCTGAGATCTCACAAGAAGACAGAGTAGGAATGCAAGACCCCCGCCAGCAAACAATACCCCCGATGTCATCCCACTGTCCCACATTGTCACCCTGTCCAACCTTGAACTGCCCCTGCTCCATCCTTCCACAGGCATATGGACAATGCACCTGTGCGACTGAGAACTGGACTCTGCCATGGACATTACTCCACCATCACCCATCCCCGTTTTACAATCATGTTCCTTAAATTTAGCACTTGAATTAAATCACTTCTTGCACTAAAAAAATCTGGAGTCTGCTTGTATTTTGAACAAATGTATTAGACATAACGGTGCCAAAATATTCAGTTACATTGTGATGACAACATACCACTGTCACACAGCTGTAGTCCATGGGCAAACAAAGCAGAGGTCACGCAGTGGGGGCCACAGCTCTGAAAATGGAAGGCAAAGTCACAACTCAGTTAACAGGAACTGGGGGGGAACTCAGACAGTAGAGAGGCAGGAGACTTTAAGTAAATGTAAAATGGCGTGGTTGATTCGTACCTGTGTGCTACTGAAAATACTGTTGTATCACTGTGTCCCTGTTGTCTGAGTCGTCCCCGTCGTCCTCCTCCTCTTCACTCTCCACAGGCTCCACAGCTGCTACAACACCACCATCTGGACCATCCTCCTGCAGGAAAGGCACCTGGCGTCGCAAAGCCAGGTTGTGAAGCATACAGCAGGCTACGATGATATGGCACACCTTCTTTGGTGAGTACATTAGGGATCCCCCTGTCATATGCAGGCACCTAAACCTGGCCTTCAGGAGGCCGAAGGTTCTTTCTATAATCCTCCTAGTTCGCCCATGGGCCTCATTGTAACGTTCCTCTGCCCTTGTCCTTGGATTCCTCACTGGGGTCAGTAGCCACGACAGGTTGGGGTAACCAGAGTCACCTATTAGCCACACACGGTGTCTCTGTAGCTGTTCCATCACATAAGGGATGCTGCTATTTCGCATGATGTACGCGTCATGCACTGACCCAGGGAACTTGGCATTTACATGGGAGATGTACTGGTCAGCCAAACAGACCACCTGGACATTCATAGAATGATAACTTTTTCTGTTCCTGTACACCTGCTCACTTCCACTGGGGGGAACCAAGGCCACATGGGTCCCATCAATGGCACCAATGATGTTGGGGATATGTCCAAGGGCACAGAAATCACCCTTCACTGTAGCCAAATCTCCCACCTCAGGGAAAACAATGTAGCTCCGCATGTATTTCATCAGGGCAGACAACACTCTGGACAAAACCTTAGAAAACATAGGCTGAGACATCCCTGATGATATGGACACTGTTGTTTGGAATGATCCACTTGCCAAAAAATGGAGTACTGACAGAACCTGCACCAAAGGGGGAATCACTGTGGGTTGGCGCATGGGGGACATCAGGTCTGGCTCCAGCTGGGCACACAGTTCCTGTATAGTGCCTCGGTCCAGTCTGTATGTAAGTATGACATGTCTTTCTTCCATTGTCGACAGGTCCACCAGCGGTCTGTACACGGCAGGATTCCTCCATCTCCTCGCAAGTCCCAGCGGACGGTGCCTAGGAAGGACAACAGCGAGAACAGAGTCAATCAACCCACAGGTACGTAACCACAGCTTGCACATTACACGATTCGCTATGCATTGAATGGCACAGGAGGGCCCCGCAAGCGATAGGTCGGATGGCGACTGAGCGGGAATGATTGCCCAGATCTGGTTCCCTAGGAACACAAGAGAAGCACCGCTGAACAGGGCCCCGCCGTGAGAAGCACCGCTGAACAGGGCCCCGCCGTGAGAAGCACCGCTGAACAGGGCCCCGCCAAGAGAAGCACCGCTGAACAGGGCCCCGCCGTGAGAAGCACCGCTCAACAGGGCCCCGCCGTGAGAAGCACCGCTGAACAGGGCCCCGCCAAGAGAAGCACCGCTGAACAGGGCCCCGCCGTGAGAAGCACCGCTGAACAGAGCCCGCTGTGAGAAGCACCGCTGAACAGGGCCCCGCCGTGAGAAGCACCGCTGAACAGGGCCCCGCAAAGAGAAGCACGCTGAACAGGGCCCCGCCGTCTCTGCACCGCTCCGCTGGGCCCTTCCTGTCAAGCACCGCTCCGCTGGGCCCTTCATCTCAAGCACCGCTCCGCTGGGCCCCGCCGTCTCTGCACCGCTCCGCTGGGCCCTTCCTGTCAAGCACCACTCCGCTGGGCCCTTCATCTCAAGCACCGCTCCACTGGGCCCTTCCTGTCAATCACCGCTCCGCTTGGCCCTTCCTGTCAAGCACTGCTCCGCTGGGCCCTTCCTGTCAAGCACCGCTCCGCTGGGCCCTGCATCTCAAGCACCGCTCCGCTGGGCCCCGCTGTCTCTGCACCGCTCCGCTGGGCCCTTCCTGTCAAGCACCGCTCTGCTGGGCCCTTCATCTCAAGCACCGCTCCGCTGGGCCCTTCCTGTCAAGCACCGCTCCGCTGGGCCCTTCATCTCAAGCACCGCTCCGCTGGGCCCCGCCGTCTCTGCACCGCTCCGCTGGGCCCTTCCTGTCAAGCACCGCTCCGCTGGGCCCTTCATCTCAAGCACTGCTCCGCTGGGCTCCGCCGTCTCTGCACCGCTCCGCTGGGCCCTTCCTGTCAAGCACCGCTCCGCTGGGCCCTTCATCTCAAGCACCGCTCCGCTGGACCCCGCCGTCTCTGCACCGCTCCGCTGGGCCCTTCCTGTCAAGCACCGCTCCGCTGGGCCCTTCATCTCAAGCACCGCTCCGCTGGGCCCTTCCTGTCAAGCACCGCTCCGCTGGGCCCTTCATCTCAAGCACCGCTCCGCTGGGCCCCGCCGTCTCTGCACCGCTCCGCTGGGCCCCGCCATCTCTGCACCGCTCCGCTGGGCCCTTCCTGTCAAGCACCGCTCCGCTGGGCCCTTCCTGTCAAGCACCGCTCCGCTGGGCCCTTCATCTCAAGAACCGCTCCGCTGGGCCCCGCCGTCTCTGCACCGTTCCGCTGGGCCCTTCCTGTCAAGCACCGCTCCGCTGGGCCCTTCCTGCCAAGCACCGCTCCGCTGGGCCCTTCCTGTCAAGCACCGCTGGCCCATTGGCAGGGCCGGATCTGTGTCGGGCAGGGCTTCACAAAGCACTCTGGGCACCATGCCTCCTCCATAACCAGTGGAGTCTGTAATCCACCAGATGGACTGTGGCTTTGCACTCCCCAGGATGGTACAGTGGGCAATTCACTCACTGAAAAGACTTGTGAGACTGTGGCTTTGCACTCCCCAGGATGGTACAGTGGGCAATCCACCCACTGTAGAGACTTGTGAGACTGTGGCTTTGCACTCCCCAGGATGGTACAGTGGTCATGGAGGCCCCTCGTGGATCTGGCGTCGTGGACTCATGTGGCTGAGGTGCCCCCCCTTCCCTTCCCCCTGAGGTGCCTGTGGTTTTATTATCTGATGCCCCAGCAGTGTTCTCTCCAATGGAATTGGGTCTCGTGTGTGGGCTTTGCCTATGTGTTTATGCACATTGGCCCACGAACAATGGCATGTAGCCAAGATGTGCCGGACTTTTGGAATATGTATACATTGTTCATGTTGTGATTTATTTGTTTTAAAAATCTCATATTTCACTTAAGTTCAAATATGCTTTAATATACTTCTATTTTAATGATCATTTTATTTTGTCTTTGAATTATTCCGGGGGGTTTGGTGGGTGTAACTCTGACTTGTTGCTCTGCATTGGTGTGTGGGGATTTGAGGGGGGTGTCGCGTATGTGTGTGCCCGTAATCTTTTCTCCTTACCCCTCCCTTGTGTCGTAGGTGCAGTACTCACCGTTGTCTCCTGCGGCGGCGTTCGTGCTCCTGGTAGAAGAGCAGGTAGACAATCGCTGGTAGGATGTTTAATTCGGGTTCCATGCTGTCCAGATTCCTCGTGGAGTGTATAGAGGTGAGCGTTTTCCCGTTCGTGGTCTGTTTCTGCCGTGTTTTTATCGGCGGGGCTCCCGCCCCGGAAAAGGTGGCGGATTGGTGGGTCGTGATAGGGTGGGCGGTACATTGTCTGCCGCCTGTCTGTTGGCGGTGACCGCCGTGCTGTTTGTTTGCCCCGCTGTGGCGGTCGGAGTGTTAAAGTGGCGGGCTGTGTTCGGCGGTTCCGGCCAGGGTCAGAATTCCATTTTTTTACCGCCTGCCTGTTGGCGGGTTGGCCGCCGCATTAACACCGACCGCCAGGGTCGGAATGACCCCCTAAGTTCGGAAGGTAAAAAGTTGACTGGGACCCCCCAGCCAGCGTATCCGAGGAGGGCTCCGAGGACTCCAGATCAAGATCCAGGTTTCCCCAGTCAAAGGATTTTCACCTCGAAAAAACGACTAAGCCCGAAGGTAAAAATCTCAACCGAGGGCTCCTGCGACGCCTATCCGGAGAAGAGTTCCAGGAGGTCGGATTGGACTGGCAGGTTCGTCCCGCTGAAGAAGATCTTCAGAAAAGAGACTAAGTCCGAAGGTAAACTTTTGGTCAAGGCCTCCCGCAAGCTGTAGCTGAGCAGGGCTCCATCGCGGTCGGCCTTAAACTTTTACTTTGCCCCGGTCGAGGTGCAACCAGATGACCCAAATGGCGCTTTTTGTTTCTAGGTGCTAAAAAAACAATAATTCTTTAAAAATGCATATCTCCGGTTCCCCTTATCCGATTTTATTCATTTTTGTGGCATTTTAAAGATAAAAATATAAGCAATTATTATCAATTGTTTTTGTATTTTTAAACTGTTTCCTGTGTTTTATTTTATTACTGTTTTGTGATATTTGAATGCTTTACACTCTGTCTCCTAAGTTAAGCTTTAGCTACCAAGGGTTGAGCTGGGTTTAATTTACTGAGACCTAACTGGACCTAAGTGGAGGTTAGTGGTCTATTGCTAAGTGTAGGTACCTACCTGCCCTTACCAATAACCCATTTTCCAACAGGGGTGTTGTTGTGGTGCCATGGGTGTTGCGTGAGTAGTGTGGGTGAGGGTGTGTAGGGTAATGTGCTGGGGTGTGTGTTGTAAGGTGTGTGGGTGGTGTAAAGGTGATGGTGGTGTGTGTCTCTGGTCTTGTCTGTGGTCGTGGTGTATGTCTCGTACCAATGATTTGTAAGGGTAAAGGGTTGTAGGTAATGTGGGTGTGTTTTATGGTGGTGTGGGTGTGTAGGTGTGGTGTGTGTATGGGTGTCAGGTGTGTGTTGCTTGAATTGTCTAATGTGGTGTTGTTTTGTGTGTAGCGGGCTGTCTGTCTGCTAATATCCTTTGGCACCTTCTCAGGAGTATGAAGCACTAAACCATTAATCAAACTACAGTACAATACGTTAATGAAATGAGACAGCGGATGATTCTTTGCTCCTGTGAAGAGTTCCAAATGATTAACAGTATCAATACATTTCAGCTGATTTCGTATTTTATTTGTTTTATGAAAAATATATTTTAATTCATACAAAAGGAATTGGCCATAATGATGCAACAATAAAGGAATACTTGACTGAGGTCACATTTTTTCAAATGGATTCAAACTGTATTTTGTACAAGTCTAAATTCCTCAGTGGCAGTTTCTTCTCAAGGGTGGGGGAGAGTCACCCCCAGCCCCAAATCTGCCAAGCTGCGATCTGTGCAGGAAAAAATAGAATGGCAATGAAAAGATTTCATTGCAATTTTATTTTTTTCCCCTGTAGCATGCACCAGCCCAGAAACATGCTGGGCGTGTTCTCTGCTTCCGGCATCAGAGAACTAGAGCAGTCATTGGCAGGGATAATCCAAACAGCGCATGTCATTTTGGCTAGCTGCTTTGCGCTGGCCAAAGTGACCTAAGCACTATGAAGCTCTCGACTTAACTGTCTAAGACAGCTGGATGGACCCCAGACACAGGCCTTCAGGGCCTGAAGGAGTGTCCCGGCAGGACGCTCCAGTCATTCCAGGTGCTTCTTTCATGCTGGTTAACAGCATGATAGCAGCGCCTGCATGGATTGGTTAGGGGAGGTAAGTGCCTTTTTTATTGTGTAATGTTTGTCTAACGCATGTGTGTGTAATGTTAAGTAGGTCTGTAGTGCATGTACATGTAGTGTTTGTGCAATAGCGTTATTTGGGCTTTAGGGTGGGGGCGTGGTTTACGTTGGGATTTTTTGATGGAGGGGTTGTTTTTTTTTGTTTGTTTTTTTGCTAAGTGGTGGGGCACTTCACTCGGCCCGCCATTTTAGCAATTTACAAGCCACTGCTGGATTACCCTATAAAACTGTGGACAGAGTGGTGCAAATATAATGAGAGGAATTTCAACTATGTCCATTTCCCAATTTTTAAAATAAATATGTTGAGGAGGAGAATGCAAGGGGTGCGGTATTTTAGTTTATTCATGCTTTTCTAACAGTTTATTCATGCGTTTCTAACTTAGAACTTGCACGATTTACCCAACCTAATGTATCTCAGTAATTATTAATGACTGAGTCATACTCCTAACAAATATTTGATTTGTTTTAAACAAGGTTAGGTTCACAACAAAACGTCCAGTCAAATATTAACATTGAATACATGTCCCGTTGTATATAATTCAGTTTCATACACGCACAATTAGATTTCTTAAACATGTTTTGAAAAGTAACAATGCTGTCTCCCTTCAAAAGATGGCTTCTATTAGTTTCTAAGGAGGGATACTTGGCGGAGGGTGATCATGTTTCGTAAAATGTAGTTCTCTTGAAAACACTTTCTTACGACTTTTATAAAAAAAAACAATATATCGTTATAAGAATGCTTTAAGTTCTGAAATAACATAATCATAAAGGGTAAACATTCACTGCATGGGAATTCTGTTCAAACCACACAGTGAGTTCGAAAATGCTACCGAAAATGCTTGAGTATTTTATTGCACAAAGCATGTAACAGCTTTTGAGAAGTGTAAGTGAATCACAGCCAGAGCATTCCCGAACAGATTCGGGATTCCTCTTCCCTCACCATATAGCATTTCGACTCCCTATTTTTTTGATCTCTGATGTTTTCATCTTTGCAACGTTCCATTTCCTGCCCTGTCCAGGTCGGTATTTGTGTTTCTATCTTATCTCCAGTTTCCTGTTGTGCACTGATCCGTAAAGCCTTTGTGTTTTATAGAAGGATCAAGAGAACTTTGAAAGACTGCATGCATATTCTGTGGATCATTTGGGATATTTTCTGACAAGTGGAGGGTGTATGAATTACTTGGTGTCAATGCGTTATTCAGTGGTACCTAGGCCCATATTTATACTTTTTGACAAAAAACTGCACCGGCGTAGTTTTGCGTCAAAAATATTACCGCCGGCTAACGCCATTTTGGTGCACCGTGCGGGTGTCATATTTATACTTTGACGCACGGCGGCGCAAACCACAGGTCGGAGTCATTATTTTTGACGCACACCGCAGCGTCAAGTCGTGAAGCAAAAGGACTTTAACACGGCGGAAATGACTGTGGGTTGATTTCCGACACCGCAAACCGGATATGCGCCGTTTTTTGACACAATAGCGTAAAAAAAACACGAACACCGCCATTACACCAGAGGAGAGCCAAAATGGATCCCCGATGCCACTACAGACCCCAGGAAGATGACAGCAGACCAGGAACCAGCCAGGAGGACCCACACAAGAAGCAGGACACTTTTAAGAAGAAAAGAAAGTGTCGCTTTAGTGCAGAGGAGCAGGAAATTCTGGTTAAAGAGGTGACGGAACACCAGCACCAACTGTTTGTCACCTCAAAGTTGCCAATCAGTAGGAGAGAGACTATGGCGGTCATTCTGACCGCGGCGGGCGGCGGTCGCCGCCCGCCATGCGGTTACTGCCGAATGACCGCCCCGCGGTCAAAAGACCGCAGCGGCCATTCCAACTTTCCCGCTGGGCTGGCGGGCGACCGCCAAAAGGCCACCCGCCGGCCCAGCGGGAAAGCCCCTGCAACGAGGAAGCCGGCTCCGAATGGAGCCGGCGGAGTTGCAGGGATGCGACGGGTGCAGTGGCACCCGTGGCGATTTTCACTGTCTGCAAAGCAGACAGTGAAAATCTGTATGGGGCACTGTGAGGGGGCCCCTGCACTGCCCATGCCGGTCGCATGGGCAGTGCAGGGGCCCCCAGGGACCCCACGACACCCGTTCCCGCATCCTGGTTCTGGCGGTGAAAACCGCCAGAAACAGGCTGGCGGGAAGGGGGTCGGAATCCCCATGGCGGCGCTGCAAACAGTGCCGACATGGAGGATTCCCCTTTCCTGACCGCGGCTTTACCGCCGCGGTCAGAATAGCCCAGGAAGCACCGCCAGCCTGTTGGCGGTGCTTCTGTGGTCCCCGACCGCCAGGGTCGGAATGACCCCTATATGGCAACAAATTGTCGACAAGATTAACAGTGTGGCTGAAGTACGCAGAACTGTCATCGAGTGCAAGAAACGCTGGCATGACTGCAAGAGCAGGACCAAGGAAAAGATGGCCAGGAACAGGAATGCAGCACTGCAGACTGGAGGTGGGAGTCCAGCACACCAGGAGGCCCTGGACCACATGGAGGAGATGGTCGCAGCCGTCATCCCTGAGGAGATCGTCACAGGGATTCAAGGACAAGACAGCGCAGACTACCAGGAGACAACACACATGCAGGGTAAGTCGCATGGGGAATTATAATGCAATAATGTCAACTATGAGCAGGGGGGAATACCAACCACAAAATGCATGGAAGTCATCTAATACATGGAGTGGCATGGGTAAAGGGGCACGGCATGGGGGCATGGCCCTTTCTGAGAACACCTGGGGCACACCATTACACAACACCAATAACAGTCCCATGGGGCCATGCTGTCATGCCAACGATGGAGCAAAGGGAAAGCCACGCCAGGAGGGAAGGCCACAACGTCAAACTGACATCCCGGCACACGTCAGCCACCATACCCCCTACATTAACTAGGGCCCTATTAACAACCTCTAGCCATACTGACAACTGGAATGTAACTGCAACAACAGTTGCCACCACCACCTTCGCTCTGTGTGCAGCTCAAGTAGCCAATGGCAGTAACCTCCCCATGGATCATGCACACCTAAATTAGGGGGTGAGGATGACAACTACAACAATCCCCAGAAACCAGACAAAGGCCCCAGTACTCTCAAATGTCAATGCCCATAGTTGTCGCAAACATCAGCCAATGTAAACAACAATAGGAGCTACACAGCACTAAGGACACACCCTTGCTGCATATGTCCAGGTCCATCCTGTGCCTGGGTAACAATGCAACATCCCAAATGTCATACTGCTCAGACAACAGCATTGAGGGGGGGACACATGTAACTGGTCACTGAAATACACCTGCGCAGTCAGAGGAGGAAATAGGACACTGATACGATTGTCAGGGCAATCCAATGTAACACACATTCCCCAACATCAGCAGGACACATTACCAATGTCAACATCCATATCAGATCATAACATAGCCATGCATAGGATATGCCACATGTCAATTACATTTAAGTGGATGTGAAAGATCAGAGATTGGGGCAGGTCCAGATTGTTAAGTGTGCTACCAGGGACATCAGTAACCCCCCACAGTGAGTGAAAGGTCTCACCATGAGAATGGATATAGATGGAGGGTTGAGTAGGACAAGAAGGTGGCAATTCTCTATTTGGCATAAACCAACACCTAGAGGCGATGAGGCTGACAAGTCTGATAACTCAATAACATACATGTGACATACAGGTGGGCCATAGGCCTGGAAGAATGCCCATCTGAAGGACTGGAGAAATTAACACAAAACAAGATCACAAAGTGAATTCATCAAAAGGCAGGCACATCACATCAAAATAGCCACAACACAGACACACTAATTGTACCCTGTTTCATTGCAGAGGAAGAGGGATCTCCTGCGGATATGCCTGTCCCAGATTTCCCTGATGACATGGATGACAAGCTGATAAACATTCCCCAGGAGACTATCCAAAAGGTCCTTGACACCCTCCAGACCCCACCTTCAGTCACAAGGAGGAGCACAGAACAAGCAGCCATCTCAGAGGATCCACCCACCACCCCAACTGTATGACCTGCCAGCTCCAATACAGCTGAGGACTCAGACGACACTGGCACCAGCTTTGAGAGAACTGTAGTTGGAGTACAGCGGGAGCTGGCCAAGGAGATGCGGGTGGGGATGCAAAATAGGGCAGCCAGCCTTGAGGGGGTGCGTTCGTGCATGATGTCATCTGCAGATTAGGCAGCAGCTATGCAAGCTCTAACATCCATCCTGCAAGGACTACAAGAAACTGTCAAGGAATTCACCACTGCCATAAGGGAGTTGCCACAACACCTCGCACCCCAAACCTTCAACTGCATGCACAAATGCAATCATGACCCCCTCAGGTCCGACCTGGCTGCCCACCATCGTGATGTGGCTGCTATTCTCAAGAACCAGCAGACCCTCCTTGCTGCAGTACTTCCCTTAAGACCTTCACAGGGAGCAGTGACCGGGATGTCTGACTCAATGTCTTCTAACACTGAGGTGTGTGTTGCCCCTTCACAACCAACAACAACAAGGACAGAGGAGGCAACCCACACATCAGAAGAAGAAGACATGGAACAGATCACATTCACAAGGAAAATGACCCGAAAGCACTAGCCCCGCCACATGGCCCACATTTACCAAGGTCTTGTGCTTTGTAACTTGCCAGTCTTGCAACAACTTTACTCAAGCACTGTTCTGCAAACCACTGTATATCTTGTCACCCAGCCCAGTGATTGTCTCTCTCCTACTCATTGGCAAATCCTGTCCCTCTGCACTGTCTGAAACATCAACCCCAGCATGTCAAAAGCATTTCCATAACCCCTTGTGTAGGATCACAATGTAAGATGTCACTGTAATGGACTCACAATCATGGACAATGTACAGATAGCACTACAGCACTTTTCAATAAATAGCACTTACACAACAAATCTGTCTCTGGGTAATGTGACATATCAAATGTGCCTACTGTCAAATTACGTAGCTTGTCAATATAACTGTCCTGATAATATGTAGTCAGATAAATCTGCACAGTGCCCATGATTGAATCATACTCTGCCCATCCTGAGGGACAAATCTGATGAAGTGAGAAACCATACACCATCATGCTGTGTTGGACAGAAGAATGCTTCCTTAGGGGATATCTAAGTCATCAAATAGTGGCCGCAAAATGTTGTCAACATGCAAAAATAACACAAATAACATGGCACACTAATCTAAGTAAACACTACAAAAACTGCATAAATGAAGGTGACTGAGTTAACATACAAATAGGTAATCATGCTGAACTGTGTCACAAATGATGTATGAGGGTCATGAAGACAAGAATACAAGATTGCCAATGAGAACTCATCTTATAAGGGTGTCCATGATCATCACACTGCAGTCAGACCTAAAACTGTTTCCCCAATACCAAGTCTGGAAGCACTGTTTGTGACCTTGAAAACACACTTATCAACAGAAACACATTGTCATCCATATTAACTGTGATTGGTGGTTGCAACGAAGGGTCGACACTTTTCAAGGTAGCTCTGGGCTAGCTACCAATCATACAGCTCAGTTGGGATTTGTTTGTAGCATAGGACACAGATGTTATAGTACAAAATTGATGTACACTGAATCCAAACCCATGATCAAGTACCATTCAACACATACTAGTAAGGGTTAACCAAATATTTATTAAATGCTAATCACAGATGAGGAAACTAAGGGAAAAATCTTACCTACCCTAATCTACTCATTACCCACAATTGTCCCTAACTAACCTAAGCTACATTTACTTATCACATGTAAGGAAACGTTCTAAACATCTACCCCTCTCCCCCCTTAAGAGTCAGGACACATGGAGGACAACACATACTAACCTAAACACATACTATACTATCCTATACAAATATATATATATATATATATATATATATATATATATATATATATATATATATTTGGCAGCTATTCCTGTATCTACTGAGTATCCTTGGTTGATCAATGTGAGTAAATTGGATGTGGACATGTGAACCAACATGTGGATGGTCCCACCCTGTCACTAAAGATGTGTAAAGAGACAGTCAACAGGGCAACCTTGGTGTGCTGAGTGAGATAATGTCTCAGGTGTCATGTTCCAGCAGGTGTCATTACAACATTTGTACACAGGTTAGCAATTCCCACTGCATCTGGGAACATCATAGCCTCTGTGCTGATTATTCTCGCAGCTATTACCTACACACGGCCCATCACTATGTTGTGAGCACTGTGATTCTGTGTGTGAACTGTCATGGTCCTGACATTTGTGTATTATTCATGGACATTATCAGAGGTTGTTGGTTGTGCTGAAAGCCCCGTACCCAATCCCTGCCTACGTCCCTGGGACACTGTCACACTTTGTCATTCATGCATAAATGCAACCCAGACAAGGGATGGGCCATGAATTTTGCTTTTCCAAGAGGATGTAACTCAAATGGTACAGTTAAAAGGCAGATGATGCTATACAATGTATTTGTGTATGCATTGAAGAAGCCCATGCCCAATACCCCCTGATGAATGAGAGGTTTGCTAACGCAAGTGTGGTACATATGTAGACACAGGGATACTTTAGTGTGACGCACAGACAGATGTCAGTCAGGCTGACAGAATGCAAGGTGATTCAGGATCCAGGAATTTCACAAGTTACATAATCAGTGGTCTGACTAAGACTGTTTGGAGGACAAACTAGAGAGGTGACAAGTCAAACTGTGTATGTCCTGTGTTTTTGAAAGTGACAAATGAACCCAGTGGCTGTGTTACACGGCTTAATTAGTATCAATGCTTAACGGTGTATTTGACATAATGGCAACTCCTATGCTGTTCCAGTCATCAGCAGGGGCAGTGCTTTTCGAAATGGGTGGTGTGCATGGAGGTGATCACAGGTGTGGGTTGCATCTGTTTCTCACCAGTCCTGTAGATGAGACTTGCATTCTAAGGGCCAACAGACATTTTCACATGGGAAGCAATCTACATGTGCTAACAGGGCTTTGAAACTAGAAGACCGTGTATAAATTAACCTGACGTCCATGCAGTCAGATGTTCTATGACAATGGCATACCATAGGAAAGGGTGTAGCACACTGTTTTGCTAATGTTGTTCTGTGTGTGTAGAGGAGGGAATATCAGGGTACACATCTTAGTATTCCCAGGACCTCTTCCGACAGGTGGGTTGTGACCAGGTGCATGGGTGTGTCAGGAGTTAGGAAATGGGCTGACATGTACATGGAATGTCATGTGTGCAATGCTGCTCATATGTGTGGCACTTGTGCTGTCTATGTTCTGCTTCTATGGGACTCTGGTCACAGATAGTCCTCGCAAATATTGGATGCAGTTGGACTTACTGCTGTCAAGGGTCTGGTCAGGCATTCCTGTTACTGATGCCAAAGCACATTGACTGCCTCATGTATGAGGCTTGTTTTCCCCTTATTGAGTGATGGTGTCTTAGTTGTGTGCCATATGCTGCGTTGGACCTTGATTTCAACATGTATGTGTGAAATAGTTGTGGTCCTCTGCTATTGGCCTTCAAAGGAGAAATGTACATGATATATGTCATTTATAGTGTGTGTGTATGTGACCATTGTATGTTAGGCATCACATTAGCTCTGGGATGTTCAGTGTCCTACTCAGTGTATCAGCAATGCTCCATGAGGCAACACTCTTATTCTGATAAGTAGAGATGAAGGTATGCAAAAATGAATAGCCAGACCATTAAATGGTGATTATAATAGGTGTTTATTTAAATTTGTTAACTAAAGTGGTGAAGGTGATCATATTCAAAAGAAATTGTTGACGATCTGTTGCTGCGTGCGTATACCAGCGGCCGTGTTCTGTAGTAGTTCCCCCTCATGTTGCAGGCCAGAATCCTCCTCTTCCTCCTCTTCAGGCATGTGTGGCTCTGGTTCCAGGAGGGGAATGTTCCTTTTGATGCAAATGTTGTGCAATGTTGCACATGTTAGGATGATCCTACAGACCATCTCCTTGGAATTTAGGAGGCTACTACTAGTGATGTCGAGGCACCGGAACCTTGACTTGAGGATGTCAAAGGTCCTCTCGACAATGCTGCGTGTCCTCATATGTGCGTCGTTGTAGGCACGCTCTGCAGCAGTACTTGGGTTGCCAAATTGTGTCATAGTCCATGGCTGGATGCCATACCCCAGCTGCAAGAGAAAATGATTGGGATCATGTTGATGTAGCTGGCACTATTGAAATGACCTTTCATGGCAGTAGTTGTCTTGTGTTGTCTGTGACTCTTTTGTGTAATAATGTAGCATCCTAGGCCTGTGGTATGTACCATCTGAATTGTGTTGTTTCCTTGGCTGAACGAGTGTTTGTCTGCTAACCGTTTGTCAGCAGTATGTTTTGGGATTTGCAGTACAGTGTGCCCTCCCTAGCATTGTGACTTGTGATACAGGTGTCCGTGTGTCTTCACTGGGGGTGAGATGATAGTTCCATATACAGTTAAAATTGGCAGTGTTGTTAACACGTTCATATGAATGTACCCTGGACATCCCATACCTTTAGACTTAGACAATGGATTAATGTAAAGGTCATTGGGACACTTACATTTTGCAAGGTGATATTTGGGCAACCCATTCCACACGTTGTGATCTTTGACGTCTTAACATTAGACTGTGCTCTAATTTCCAATGTGTGACAGGTTCAATGGTGACCTAAGAAACATGGCTAGCGATGTCACGACCTCAGTATGTTCCTGTCCGCATGTTGCTGTTGTGGTGTATGTGTTGTGTGTCCTAGAGGTTTGCTGTGCAGTGTGTATATAAGTAGGTTTTTGTACTTACCAACAAGTAGTCCATTGCCATACCGTCCATCCTGGAAGTGTTCATTGATGGTGCAGTGACGGTAGATGTATGAGTCATGGACACTCCCAGGATATTTAGCCACGATGTTGGTGATCAATCCCTGGTGATCGACTATGGCTTGCACGAATGTGTGTGCTTCCTGTTGCGGTAGAGGTGTTCAGTTGCAGCAGGTGGCACAAGGCGTACATGTGTGCAGTCGATTGCACCAAGGACGTGTGGGAAGCCACTGATGAGGTAGAACCCCTGTTTTGTTTCCTGCTGCTTCTGCAGTGTGTTAGGGAAGCAGATGTGGCGCTGTGTCAGTCGAATGATGGCATCCAGTACTTTGGGCAAAAAGGCGGAGAATGATGGTTGTGATATTCCGCCAACCAGGGCACCAGTTGTTTAGAAAGAGCCACTTGTCAGCATTTGAAGTACGGCAAGCAGCTTGGTTTCTGTTGGGATGGTGCGGGGTGTCACCAAAGTGGGGGTCAACTGCGGTTCAATGTTGCGCAGCAGCTGCTGAATGGCCTGCCAGTTCAACCGGTACCTCTGGATGATGTTGTGTTCCCTGAGGCCCTGAAGGGTGGTTCTGGGGCGGAATATCCTCTCCTGCCTTCTGCGCTGCCTTTGGGGTCCCTGCTGGTGTTGTTGTAGCTGCTGTTGTTGCTGCTGGGCTCTGAGTCTGCGTGCAAGCTGGATTAGAATCACCTCCATGTCTCCCTGTTGCTGCTCTGCTGCTCTGCTGTTTGTTCTGTGTGTTCTGATTAAATACAGGTGTGTTTGCCCCATTTTAACGCCTGCCCTGACCCAGATGTTAAATTTTGGCGCAAATCGGGCTGTGCGTCATTTCCTGGCTCCACCTCCCGGCCCTGCATAATTTTTGCCCGAAAGCATAAACATGACGCACGGCCGTTTGAGCCATTTTTTGGACGGGAACCCCTACCTTGCATATGATTAACGTAAGACGGGTTGCCGCATCCCAAAAATGACACACACTGCGGAATTTTGTCATCCGCGGGCTCGGGAGTCAAAGTTTAAATACGGGGCAACGTTTGCGCTGAGTGTACGTCAACATTTTTTACGCACAATCAGCGCAGACGGAGTATAAATATGACCCCTAGTATATTTGGGTGCTCTGATAACAATGTATGTCCTCATTATGAGTGATCTCTTAATTCTGATAGAGTTGCATCAGACTGCCACAGGAGAATTATGAGATCTGCGTGTAGGTTGCAGATCTTCTCCTGGAGATATTGGCATGCTGAAAACAGACAAAGGGACAGATTTAGGATTCCCTTGTGCCACTTTAGCAATGATTCGGGGTCATTTTATTTATGCTAAGGTGGCCTTTTACCCGCTCCATATTTACAAAATGGCACAATGCATTCATTGCACCACTCTGTAACCCTTTGCGCCACATTATGCATGCACAATGTATGCAAAGGGGGTGTTGCAGCCTAAGGAGGCCCACAAAAGTAGGACAATGAAATCTGCTAGATTTCATTGCACCATTTTTATGTCATTTTTAATGCCTGCTGAAAGCAGGCATTTAAAGGATGCACCCATTGTAATCACTGGACCTACTTGCACTTTGCTCCACTAGTGTCAAATGTTTTGATGCTAATGGAGCAAAGCACCACCATAGCGTAAAAAAATACATTTTAACACTATTGTTCCTAATTCCACCATGGTTCGCCATATCATAAATACGGCGCACACATAGTGGCGTTGGGGTGTGCAGGGAAATTCAAGAAAGTGGCACTGCATTAGATGCAGCACCACGTTTCTTAACTGCAGCCTAAAATCTCGCTGTGACAATGTGGAATATGAAGGAAAATAAGGATTTATAAGAAGGAATTGGACCCACACTTATCTGTTTTCCCAGTATTTCTTTGCTTTTTTGTGGACCTTCAGCATCCAACTGGTAATTCACCAGATTTTTCTCTACCTGGATTTACTGGCACCACTAGTATTGAGGGATGTAGAAAATCCAGCTCAGAGCAAAGATTTTAATAAACTATTGGGCAGTGTTAGTTGTGTTCTAGATGACTACTTCTGTGAACACAGAAATAAACTGACTGATATTATTATAATGGTGATCCATCAAGCTGGGGGAAAGAAAAAGGGGGTTTCCCATAACAAGTTTTTCTATAGGGATTTTCAACTCAACTACACCCTGAACTGCTTGACAGAATTAAGCCAAATTTGGCAGAAAGCTAGCTTTTGGTCCAGGAAGCATTCTTTTTGTGATTAGGTGTAAATCCATTTAGTAGTTTTAGATTTATTAACTGAAAACCAGATTTGTATATCTAGTGGATCCTCCATGGATCCGACAGTCCATGTGCTAAAATTTGTTTGGCTGCCAACACTTCAACCAGGAAGCGTTTCCAGCAATTTTGTGACTTGGACTAAGCTGAGTTTCAAAAGAATATGGAGAAGGGTGCAGGGTAGGAGTACGCAGACCCCCCTAACCCTGGTTCTGGAGACCCTGAAACACCCCGCCAGGATAAAAAAGTTTTGTTTTGTTTCTTGCAAAATCGTGGTGGATCCGTGGATCTGGTTGAAAATGGAAAAAAGACAAGCACAGGTTCCTGCGCTTGTTTTTTACAGCCTCCGGTTAGGCCAGGTCCTTGGAGCATAAGAAATTATTTGAATTTGGAGGGGGTGCATTAAAGAATGGGGGCATTGTGGACCCCCTCCATAGGCCTTTAAAGGCCCCAGGGGCCAACATGTCTCCGGTGCTAGGCTTAGATATCAGAGGGTGGCTATCTAGACCACCTTTTTACAGGGCATTTGCCCGGGGATTGCCTCCTCCCCAGGGCACAGAAGATATAAAAAGGGGTGAGGGGTTGCACTGACCTCCTCCTGGGTCATATTCTGCTCAGAGGACCACCATCTTGCTTGGGCTGGCCCTGTGCAAACAAAATAAGGGGGGGCACATTGCCCCCCCTCTTGTAGCCACTAATGGCCCTGGGACCGCCACCCCCCCAGGCCCAGATCCCTGTCTCCCGAGATGGCTAACCTCAGGAGATAGCAGTTTGCTACCGGTGGGCGGGAGCAAGAAAACTGCTCCTGCCCACAGGGAGTGGACTTTTCCTCTGCTTTCCTGCCTGTTATTAAATAGGTGAAAGGATTGCTTCCACACACAGGGAGCAGCATTTTTAGCTGCTCATTGTGGGCGGGAGGAATGGCAGCTCCAGCAGAAGGCAGGGAGCTGACACGCACCGCTGGGAGCTTGAGGCTCCCTCTGAGGCCCCTAGTATTAATACTGAGAAGTGGCTTGTTTCATGTCAACTGCTGTTGAGGCCAGAGATAATCATTGTGGCTTTTAAACACAATGAGTAGGTAAAATGACATAAAAGCCCCACCTGTTTTCCCCCACCACATATACCTTAGTGGTATGTAACGTCTTCCCAATTTTTCCAGGACCATTAATAGCTTACTAAAAAGCCCCTGAAACATGTTTTCTGCTGATTTTGGAGATGTGTTCTAGATGTAGAGGGGTATGAGCACATCTCCACCTAACAAAGAAGCTCTTACTACATATAATTAAGAAGTACCCTTGTTTGGTGAAGATTCAACACTTTGTAGTCACGTTCTCTTCTCTGCATGAGGACTGATGTTTTTGCAGATTTTTATATATGTGTGCATCTATATATGTATATTTGTGTGTGAGTATATATACATATGTATGTACATGTGTATATCTAACCTCTATCTAGCTATCTCTCTCTCTCTCTCTATCTATATATAGAGAGAGATATAAAATATACTGAAAAAACAAAGGTTACAGGGATGTTTTAGTGAGGTTGTCGTTTTACCCATTGAAATTCAGTAGCTATAGTTATACTTTCAGTAATACTTATGTTAAGAAACTATAGCTAATTGACCAAAGTAACTTTCTGGCACAAGTTATAATTTCTCCAGATAAATATAACTATAACTGGTGAATTTCTATGGTTTTGAATGAGTAAAGGCCAATCTAACTATAATGTTCCTGTAACCTTTGTTTTTTTCCGTAAACTTCTATGGTTTTTATAACACACATGTTACTATTACTGTCAGGTTTATGCCAGCCCATCAGGGCCTTGCTTTTCCGCAGCATCCGAGGAGGATCTGGGGAGGATCCAAGGAGGATCCTTGAATCTACGGATCAGCCGTAAACAAAAAATCGGGCAATATTTTGCCCATGAGGGGTCCCCAATGGACCCCTCCATTTGTCCTATGGGGTCAGGATACCTGTATCCTGACCCCTTATATGTTTTTTAGACAGTTTTTTCCCCATCCCCCCAGGGAATGTGAGAAACAATCAGTCAGGTTGCAGCCAGTGTTTCAGGGCCTTGCTTTTCCCCAGGATCGGAGGAATATTCGAAAGGACCCAAGGAGGATCTGCATCCCTATATACACAAATGTGGTTTTTAGTTATTAACCAGAAAACCATAGAATGGATTCACACCAAATGACAAAAAGGTCTCTTTCTGGACCAGGGCCTTGCTTTCTGCCAAATGTGGTGTAACTTCACCCAGTGGTTCAACCATTATTCTTGTTCAAAATCCCTATGGGAAAGTAAATGGGGACAAAGTGTTTTGGGATCCCCCTTTTTCTTGACCCCCACTTGATGGATCTCCTCAAAACTTTCTATGCAGACTGTGAAGTGTGTGTCATATTAGTCGCCAGTAAGTACTTATAGTTAGGACCATGATTTCATAGAAAAAATGTTTTTTGACCTGCCTATATCTTTGGCACCGTTTGACCAATCTTCATGATTTTTTTTAAAGTGTTGCAGTGATTCTTGTTGTGTATGGAAAGTTTCGGGATGATCCGTCAAGTGGAAGCTGAGAAAAAGGGGCTCAAAAAATAATTTCCCATGTTAATTTCCATAAGATCCTTTAGACATTCTTACAGCCCAAACCGCTGGAGTGAATTACACCAAATTTGGCAGAACACTAGGTTTTGGTATGCAGATTACGTTTGGTATAAATCTGTCCAGTAGTTTTGAAGAAATTAAAGGGAAAACAAACTTGTATATCTGAGGTCGCTAGGTTTTCACGACGATCGCAACATATTTGTGAATTCACTTGACAACACAGACGCTGTGATTGCCTGGTAAAAACCTGACTAGAAAGTTGCAGCTTCCATCTTAGGGAACAGGTTATGATCCTTGGTGCGGAAATTTGACACGATAAGTGGCATAAGGGGTCTAGGCGGAGTTACCCTGACCTCAGGGATGTTACATAGGGGACTATGGTAGTCCAGTTATGACCTTAAAATCACTTTTTGGTGTGACTCGCGATGTTCACGAATACATTGTGATGCTCAGTGTGGCCCCATGTAACATTGCAATGAAATCGCAAGTTTCGGCAACAACAAAAAAAATTCAGTCACACATACACTAATTCATTCAGTTACCGTGGTACTCAGAAAATCATTCACCCCTTCAAAGAAGTACTGTAAAAGAACGAGTAGCAATCTAATGAACCCATTTGCAGACTCAGTCACACCCAGATGCCCCCATTCATACTCACACACCCATTTGCAGACCTAGTCAAACTCTCATACACCCATTCACTGATCCACTCACAACATGACAAACCCATTTGCAGACACTGTCACACCCTCATGCACCCATTCCCAGACCCACTCATAATCTCACACACCCATTTGCAGACCAATCACTCCCTCACGCACCCATTTGCAGACCAGTCACACCCTCATGAACCCAATCGCAGATCCACTTGCACCCTGATGCACCTATTCGCACACCCAATTACACCATCATGCACCCATTCACAGACCCAGTCATACACTCATGCACCCATTCACAGACTCAGTCACATCCTCGTACAGCCATTCACAGACTCAGTCACATCATCCCACACCCATTGACAGACCCACCCACACCGTTATGCAACCATTCACAGATCCACTAAGATCCTCTCAAACCCATTCACAGGTGCATTCTCATCTTTATGTAACCATTCTGAGGCCCAGTGACACCATCACGCACCCATTTGCAGAGCCAGTCACACTCTCATGCAACCATTCACAGATCCAGTCACACCCTGAATCACCCATTTGCATACCTGGTCACATCATCTTACACCCATTCACAGACCCACTCACACCCTCATGCACCCATTTGCAGGCCCAGTCACAATCGCATGCACCCATTCAGACACCCAGTCGCACCCTCATGTATCCATTTGCAGACCCAGTCACACCCTAATGCACTCATTTGGAGATTCACTTACACCCTGACGCATCCATTTGCAAACCCATTCACATCCTCACACACCCATTTGCAGACCCAGTAACACCTTCATGTATCCATTCACAGATCAAATCACACTATTACACAACCATTCACAGACTCAGTTATACCCTCATGAAACCCATTTGTAGATCTACTCACACCCTTATACACCCATTCACATATCCACTTACGCCTTATTGCATTCATTCACCCAGTCCTACTCTGACACACCCATTTGGAGACCCAGTCACACCTCCATGCACCAATTTACCAAATTACACATGCTCTCATGCACCTAGTCACAGACCCACTCAGACTCTAAGGCACTCACTCATAGATCAACAGAGAGTCTTATGAATCCACTCAAAGAGTTTTTGAGATAGTTTTTGATCACTAAAAGAGTGATTGAAAATTGTATACATGGAGTCACAGATGTACTCATACATTTCTTTGTGGATCTGTTTTGGAAGTAATCTGTGGTGTCTGATATTGTAAATTGATTTTATATATATCTTTCTGAATTTTGAATGGTTTGATGTGTATGTAGATCCTGCTTTTGTTTTGCATGTTCGCAAGTATGTCGCGAATATCATGACGTCATCACAAATATTTTGAAAAGATTATACAGAAAATGAACAAGAACTTTTGACAATAACGTGGCACTGAGAAGAGCCTTTGTGTTAATTGTTGGTATGTGATAGTTACGTGTCAGACCAGATGCAGAGTTTCAGGTTTGAAAGAAAAACACTGCTACCTTCATCTGTGAAGTGCACACCATCACTTCATTAGATACCTTCCATATCAAAGTGCAGGTTGGTGTTGTATGTGCAACCCATGTAATGATCTCTGAGGAATGCGGAAACAGTTTTATTAACATGTTTCCTGGCTTTGTCAATTTGTGAACAGAATTGAGTAGACCACTTCCATTTCTGTCTTTGGCAGATATTGGAGTACACCAAGTCAGTGTGAGGGAAAAGTGTCATCAATTGTACAAAAGTATCCTTCATTGGGATTTCCAGTCCTACCCCAGTGAGTGTGCCCAGGTCATTCCCACCACAGTGTACAATCTTGAGTTCAGGGGGTTGACAATCCACAATGCTTTCAACCATAGGGAATAATTGATTCTACTCCAATTAATGTCCACATTAACCAGATCCCAAGTCCCTGTTAAAACCTCTCTTTCTAGCATCCTCTCTAGCTCAAAACACATAGCTATGCCCAACAATCCACATTCTAATCATTTTGAAGTGAGGCAGTAGTAGCAGTCAGGAGAAAGCTGGATCTGAATGAGGCAGTGTTGAGAATGGGATGCAGTGAAAATGGAGGTATGCTCCTGGTTTAAAAAAAAAAAACATATTTCTGATTAGGAACTGTGAATATGTAAGTGAGAAAAATTAGGTGGTATCTTGAAAACATAAGTGAGTAGTTATTTGATTGGCTATAATAAAAATACATTTGTACTGCAGACTTAGATATGGTGTTTAATCTGTGCAGTAAACCACACCTGCTGCAGCTCATTTTGAAACTTGTATGCCCCTTTTAGAATATGCTGCTAACTTGTGACCTACTGGTTCCAGTTGCTTGTTATGGACACTGTGCTGAGAGTGTATTGGGAAAAGGTTCCTAAATAGAGAGTTCTTTCTTTGTAAACATTAAAATGGTTTGTACTCATTATTGTGTGATAAGGATTTACTTTCCTACAGAGGCCTTGTTAATGATGTGTAGTATACTCTTGAAGTAATAAACCTACGAAGCTAAATATGTTTTTGGACACCAGTCTTTTTCGCAATTTTGTTGTGATCATTGCAATTAACTCACAATTATGGATAAAAAGCCTATCATACTGGTCTTCTTCAGAAAAGTGAATATAAGGTTTAACACATACTTACCATTCAGAAGTGGGCTTACAAAAGTACAAAATGGAAGGCATGTTTTTATTTCTTTTCATCCCCAGTATCACACAGTGCAAAGCTGAAACGGTTACTCTTTGAGTAAGAGTGCTGACCAATTCTTGTGCTTAGTTTTGACAATTCTTGAGAGCATTGAATCTATCATATAAGAGCAAAATAAAGTAAAAATCACCAACGTACTCAGTTTTCAGGTGTATGATTTACATTTAATTGTGAGAAAAATGAAAATATATATTTGTTTGTCAGTTTGTTCAGAGTATGACATATATAGTATTAGATTGAAGTAGGTGAGATGATCTATCAGTGGTAGTGTGAATACTTTTATATATTTATTAATAGGTAAGTACTGCACACTTTGTCTGAGGCACAGAGGAGCGGTGTGAGAAGTTTGTTTATAATGTGTTACTATTGATCTATGTATTCTTAACCCGTTAAATGCGGGCGTCGGCCACTGGCCGACGCCCACACACCCTCCCTGGTGCGGGTCACGACCAGTGGCCGACACCAGGAAGGGCATTAATAAATCCTCGGGTGCGTCGCACCCGAGGATTTATTTTTTATTTTTTTTCCCCCCCCGGGAGACACGGAAGCTACCGTGTCTCCCCCCGCCCCCCACCCGCCCCTTTGTGACGTCAGCGCGCCGCGAGGCGCGCTGACGTTGCAAAGGTGTTTTCCCCATGAAAGCAGGAAGCAGCCTTGCGGCCGCTTCCTGCTTTCATGGGGAAAACGGCCTTTTTCACGTTCGGGAAGGCCTCGTAAGAAAGGGGAGAGTCTCCCCTTTCTTACGAGGCCTTCCTGAAAGTGTTTCCTGGCCCCCGATCTCAGCACAGCTGCGATCGGGGTGGTCAGGAAACATTTTGAAAAGGCCTCGTAAGAAAGGGGAGAGTCTCCCCTTTCTTATGAGGCCTTCTGAAATGGTTTCCTGGCCCCCGATCGCAGCACAGCTGCGATCGGGGGCCAGGAAACCCCACTAGACACCAGGGATTTCACTTTTGGGGGGCAGCCCCCCCCCGGAAAACGGGCCGCCCCCCCCCGGATAATTTTCCTAAAAAAATAAAAAGGTAGGTGCCCCCTGGGGAGGGGGGGGGCGCGATCGCGCCCCCCCCAGGTGATTTTTTTTTTTCTTTAAAAAAAAAAAATAAATAAAAAAAAAAATGAAATGACAGGGGGTCGCCCGTGGGCAGGGTGACCCCCTGTGGGGGCAATTTTTTTTTTAGATGTTGTAGGGTTTCCCTGGGGGCCATTTTGGCCCCCAAGGAAACCATACAACAACTAAAAAAAAATATATGTATATATCTATATATATATATCTATGTAGATAGATATGTCTAGGTACATGGATATATCTATAGATATATCTATGTAGATATATATTTATATATATATATATAGGTAGATCTGTATCAAAGAGATTTATAAAGCGCGCTACTCACCTGTGAGGGTCTCAAGGCGCTGGGGGGGGGGACGGGGGGGAGGGAAAGGGGCTAGGAGGTTCACTGTTCAAAAAGCCAGGTTTTGAGGCCCTTCCTGAAAAGAAGTAGGTTTTGGGTCTTGCGAATGTGGGTTGTGAGTGCGTTCCATGTTTTGGGTGCAATGTAGGAGAAGGATCTGCCCCCGGTGGTGGTGTGTTTGATGCGGGGGTCAGAGGCGAGAGAGAGGTCAGCTGAACGGACGTTTCGTGTGGGGGTGTGGAAGGTGACTCTCGTTGAGGTAGGCAGGGCCTGTGTTGTGGAGTGATTTGTGTGTGAGGATGAGGATCTTGAAGGTGATCCTTTTGTCAATGGGGAGCCAGTGGAGGGATTTGAGGTGTGGAGAGATGTGTTCGTGTCGGTGGAGGTCGAGGATGAGTCGTGCTGCTGAGTTCTGGATGCGTGTAGTTTGCACTTGAGTTTTAGAGTGGTGCCGGCGTAGAGGGCGTTTCTGTAATCAAGTCTGCTGCTGATGAGTGCGTGAGTGACAGTTTTTCTGGTCTCTGTGGGGATCCATTTTAATGTTTTTCAGTATACGGAGTTTGTTGAAGCATGAGGAGGTAAGAGCGTTGATTTGTTGGGTCATAGAGAGGGAGGAGTCTAGGATGATGCTGAGGTTGCGTGCGTAGTTGGCGGGGGTGGGTGCAGGGCCTAGCGTGGTGGGCCACCATGGGGGTTCCCAGTTTTTTTTGGTGAGGGCCAAAGAGGATTATTTCGGTTTTGCTTGAGTTGAGTTTCAGGTGGTTGGCTGTCATATATACATCACTTTTGTCAATATGTGTGTGGTTTCCCGGGGGGAAAAGGGTCCGACTTGTCTAGTGGCAGTTTTAGTGCCATAAAGAAGCGCAGAAGGTTTATATGCCTATTGCAAAGAGCACATCTGTATTTTATGTAAATAGCTGAGTACATTAGTAAAGTCTATGGAGAGATGAAGGGCACTTTTGCTGGGTGGTAATGAGGGAATCCGAGGAGGAGGGAGTGGGAGCACCAATAATGATTGTTGGACTGGGCGCAGGAGGTGCTAAAGACTGTGACGAATGGTATGTGACAAGGTGTTTTTTGAGTGTCTTGAAAGTACGTGCTGATTGAGGGAAGAAGCGCAGGTAAGGTGGCCTCTACTGTTGCACGTATCTCACACACACCATCGATTTTGTGACTGTCTACGTAGGCTAGTGTTTTAGAGCAACAGTTTAGCCAATAGCAGAGATGGCATCTTGATGGATGACTGCTGCCTGCACTCGGGTTATAGAGGACCGCTCTGACATAGGATCAGAGACTGAGACATCAGATACTGAGACAGCATCTGAGGGATAGGACAATGGCGCAGACTCTGGGAGTGATTTTTCAGTCAGAGGAGTCCCATTCGAAAACTCCTCTTCCAGTACATTATGAGGGAGGTGATGAGGACAGTCCTGCTGTCCCTTCGCAAGCTGTTCGTGCAACTGGGTAATAGTGGGTTAGGCCAACCCAGAGAGCAGGTGAATGCGGCAGCAAGCAGAGAGAGAGTGCTCTCTTGGGAGCTCACCAATTTAGTTCAGCCCCAAATTCCACCACCCAAATCAAATTGTGGAGACATCAAAATTGTCTATGGCAAAACAAACTGGTTTTGTAAGGCAGGCACCTGTGTTTTTGGTCCTGGATTCGGCGGCCATATAGAGAAACACATTAAACCCAAACATTTCTGGAAACTAGACATTCGGGGGAGTCCACAGAGGTGTGACTTGTGTGGATTCCCCAAAGTTTTCTTACCCAGAATACCCTGCAAAGCTGAAATGTTGAGAAAAAACTCTATTTTTCTCGCATTTCTGTCACACAAACTACAGGAATATGCTGGGATCCACAACATTCCTACCACCCAGTGACTCCTCACCTGTCCTGATAAAAACACTACCCCACTTGAGTGCCTACACCTAGTGCCTGTGTCAGGAATGGATCACCCCAGGGTCAACAGCTGCCTCACGTAAGGACCAACATTGACCGTTGTGTGATCTATTCCTGTCGCAGGCACCAGGCCTAACCACACAAGTAAGGTATCATATTTATCGGGAGACTTGGGGGAACGCTGGGTGGAAGGAAATTTGTGGCTCCCCTCAGATTCCAGAACTTTCTGTCACCGAAATGTGTGGAAAACGTGGTCTTTTGTCCACATTTTGAGGTTTGCAAAGGATTCTGGGTAACAGAACCTGTTCCGAGCCCCGCGAGTCACCCCTCCTTGTATTGCCCTAGGTCTCTAGTTTTCAGAAATGCACAGGTTTGGTAGGTTTCCCTAGGTGCCGGCTGAGCTAGAGGCCAAAATCTACAGGTAGGCACTTCTCAAAAAACACCTCTGTTTTCTTCCAAAAATTTTGATGTGTCCACGTTGCGCTTTGGGGCGTTTCCTGTCGCGGGCGCTAGGCCTACCCACACAAGTGAGGTATCATTTTTATCGGGAGACTTGGGGGAACGCCGGGTGGAAGGAAATTTGTGGCTCCTCTCAGATTCCAGAACTTTCTGTCACCGAAATCTGAGGAAAACTTGTTTTTTTAGCCACTTTTTGAGGTTTGCAAAGGATTCTGGGTAACAGAACCTGGTCCGAGCCCCGCGAGTCACCCCTCCTTGGATTGCCCTAGGTCTCTAGTTTTCAGAAATGCACAGGTTTGGTAGGTTTCCCTAGGTGCCGGCTGAGCTAGAGGCCAAAATCTACAGGTAGGCACTTCTCAAAAAACACCTCTGTTTTCTTCAAAAAATTTTGATGTGTCCACGTTGCGCTTTGGGGCGTTTCCTGTCGCGGGCGCTAGGCCTACCCACACAAGTGAGGTATAATTTTTATCGGGAGACTTGGGGGAACGCCGGGTGGAAGGAAATTTGTGGCTCCTCTCAGATTCCAGAACTTTCTGTCACCGAAATCTGAGGAAAACTTGTTTTTTTAGCCACTTTTTGAGGTTTGCAAAGGATTCTGGGTAACTGAACCTGGTCCGAGCCCCGCGAGTCACCCCTCCTTGTATTGCCCTAGGTCTCTAGTTTTCAGAAATGCACAGGTTTGGTAGGTTTCCCTAGGTGCCGGCTGAGCTAGAGGCCAAAATCTACAGGTAGGCACTTCTCAAAAAACACCTCTGTTTTCTTCCAAAAATTTTGATGTGTCCACGTTGCGCTTTGGGGCGTTTCCTGTCGCGGGCGCTAGGCCTACCCACACAAGTGAGGTATCATTTTTATCGGGAGACTTGGGGGAACGCCGGGTGGAAGGAAATTTGTGGCTCCTCTCAGATTCCAGAACTTTCTGTCACCGAAATCTGAGGAAAACTTGTTTTTTTAGCCACTTTTTGAGGTTTGCAAAGGATTCTGGGTAACAGAACCTGGTCCGAGCCCCGCGAGTCACCCCTCCTTGGATTGCCCTAGGTCTCTAGTTTTCAGAAATGCACAGGTTTGGTAGGTTTCCCTAGGTGCCGGCTGAGCTAGAGGCCAAAATCTACAGGTAGGCACTTCTCAAAAAACACCTCTGTTTTCTTCCAAAAATTTTGATGTGTCCACGTTGCGCTTTGGGGCGTTTCCTGTCGCGGGCGCTAGGCCTACCCACACAAGTGAGGTATCATTTTTATCGGGAGACTTGGGGGAACGCCGGGTGGAAGGAAATTTGTGGCTCCTCTCAGATTCCAGAACTTTCTGTCACCGAAATGTGAGGAAAACTTGTTTTTTTAGCCACTTTTTGAGGTTTGCAAAGGATTCTGGGTAACAGAACCTGGTCCGAGCCCCGCAAGTCACCCCTCCTTGGATTCCCCTAGGTCTCTAGTTTTCAGAAATGCACAGGTTTGGTAGGTTTCCCTATGTGCCGGCTGAGCTAGAGGCCAAAATCTACAGGTAGGCACTTTGGAAAAAACAGCTGTGTTTTCTATTAAAAAAATAGGATGTGTCCATGTTGTGCTTTGGGGCATTTCCTGTCGCGGGCACTAGGCCTACCCACACAAGTGAGGTATCATTTTTATCGGGAGACTTGGGGGAACACAGAATAGCAAAACAAGTGTTATTGCCCCTTATCTTTCTCTACATTTTTTCCTTCCAAATATAAGAGAGTGTGTAAAAAAGACGTCTATTTGAGAAATGCCCTGCAATTCACATGCTAGTATGGGCACCTCGGAATTCAGCGATGTGCAAATAACCACTGCTCCTCAAAACCTTATCTTGATCCCATTTTGGAAATGCAAAGGTTTTCTTGATACCTCTTTTTCACTCTTCATATTTCAGCAAATGAATTGCTGTATACCCAGTATAGAATGAAAACCAACTGCAGGGTGCAGCTTATTTATTGGCTCTGGGTACCTAGGGTTCTTGATGAACCTACAAGCCCTTTATATCCCCGCAACCAGAAGAGTCCAGCAGACAAAACGGTATATTGCTTTCAGAAATCTGACATCGCAGGAAAAAGTTACAGAGTAAAACATAAAGAAAAATGGCTGTTGTTTTCAGCTCAATTTCAATATTTTTTTATTTCAGTTGTTATTTTCTGTAGGAAAACCTTGTAGGATCTACACAAATGACCCCTTGCTGAATTCAGAATTTTGTCTAGTTTTCAGAAATGTTTAGCATTCCGGGATCCAGCATTGGTTTCACACCCATTCCTGTCACTAACTGGAAGGAGGCTGAAAGCACCAAATATAGTAGAAATGGGGTATGTCCCAGTAAAATGCCAAATTTGTGTTGAAAAATTCGGTTTTCTGATTCAAGTCTGCCCGTTCCTGAAAGGTGGGAAGGTAGTGATTTCAGCACCAGAAACCCTTGGTTGATGGCATTTTCAGGGAAAAAACCACAAGCCTTCTTCGGCAGCCCTTTTTTCCCATTTTTTGGGAAAAAACAAAATTTTCACTGTATTTTGGCTATTTTCTTGGTCTCCTCCAGGGGAAACCACCAACTCTGGGTACCATTAGAATCCCTAGGATGTTGGAAAAAAAGGACGCAAATTTGGCGTGGTTAGCTTATGTGGACAAAAAGTTATGAAGCCCTAAGCGCGAACTACCCCAAATAGCCAAAAAAGGGCTCAGCACTGGGGGGGAAAAGGCCCAGCAGCTAAGAGGTTAATGTGCTATTTTATTGCATGCTCTAATTTCTATTACAAAAGTGTTCTCTAAATGTTAAGATCAAACCTCACAATAAACTACGAGATATGAACGCTTTACATGTTTTACATGATGTGTTGCTTACAAAGATTGTATTGCTTAGAATTCTGGAACTTGTAGTCCTATTTATTCTGTTTTTACGAGAGGGTAACAAAACTCAGCATGGAAAGCAAAAACAAAATTACTCCAGGTGTATGTGAAGCTTTAAAGTGTGAAAGTTCACATGAATGTATTAGAAATCTGTTAGTAAATTATAAAGAAAGTGTCTATGTTCTTGGATGGCGACATATGTTCTTTCAAATAACAGTGAGTCAGATGTGTAATAGTAGACTAATGGGTGTAGTTAAACATGCTGTCTTCAAACATGGGTCAGATCTGCTAGTACAGATGGTATTTATGGTCTTACACTGACAGTTTTTCATGGTATGTGTTAGAAATGGGGTTTTTGGTTGGCAGTCAGTTTACCCTCTGAGCAAGCAAGGACCCTCACTCTAGTCAAGGTAAAGGAGAATCACCCTCAGTTAACCCAAACTCACTCCCTTGGTAGCTTGGCATGAGCAGGCAGGCTTAACTTCAGAAACAATGTTTAAAGTATTTGTACCAACACACACAGTAACTCAGTAAAAACACTATAAAATGACACAAAACGGGTTTAGAAAAATATTAAATATTTTATCTAAATAAACAAGACCAAGTACGATAAGAATCCACAATATACAATAAAAAATAATGATTTTAGCACTTAAAAGCAAGAAAACAGTGATTTGAGGTGAAAACACTGCAAGTTGGTAAAACACAGCGTCATTTCCTACAATGCAATGCCAATGGCACCGTTCACAGAGTTGGTCGACCCCCAGGTACAGTACCTTCAGAACAAGTAGAAAACAGGCCGGTGCATGGAGTTGGAGAGAGCGGCTTTGCTGGATCCAATGCGGTGTCGGTGCAGCGGCATTGTGTCCTCTCTACAGGACGGTGGAGGTGAGGTGGCATCGGATGCGAAGTTGGTCCATTTGTTCCAACACATGCAAAGTCCGGCAGAGTTACGATGCTTTGGGGTGACCTCACGGGGTCGCGATAACATCACCGCACCGCAGGTGCTGCGATGGCATCAGATCGACATGGATGTTGGACTTACGACACTCCAGTGTCAGCGAAGTTGGGTAGGATTAGTGATTGCAGAGACGCAAGGCCTACAGTGTCGTCAGACTTCTACAAGGTCCACGGCCTTGGGACTGGCATCGTTGCGGTTCCGGGGTAGCAGCATCAGCTCACAGGGTCATTGGATTCACACTCAGTGAGGTCCACAGCTTCAGGGCAAGAGGTGTTGTGGTACTGGGCAGCGTGGTCCTTCACAAAGTCATATGGATCATCCGATGTCAGTAGACTGGTTTTTCTCCAGGAATTCACTTCCAGGGGTCCAGGAACTGGAATGGCACCCTCTGGCAAGCTAGAGTCCACAACAAGTAGACTCAGGTCTGGGTGGTGAAGCCTTTGCTGTCCCTAAGGCTTCAAAACAAGAGGCAAGCTCTACCCCAAGCCATGGGAGTCACTTCTCATCAGGAATGCAACAAAGTCCAGTCTCTGTCCCCTTGCAAAGGTAGAAGCAGCAACTGCAGTATAGCTCCACAAAGCACAGTCACAGGCAGGGCAGCACTTCTCCTCAGCTCTTCAGCTCTTCTCCAGGCAGAGGTTACTCTTGAATCTTTGTAATAATCTAATCTTCCAGAGTTTTGGGTGCTCTTCTTATACCCCTTTCTGCCTTTGAAGTAGGCCGACTTCAAAGGGAAGTCTCTCTTGTTTGTGAGCTCCTGCCTTGCCTAGGCCAGGCCCCAGACACACACCACCAGGTTGGAGACTGCATGGTGTGAGGGCAGACACAGCCCTTTCAGGTGTGAGTGACCACTCCTCCCGCCCTCCCAGCACAGATGGCTCATCCGGATATGCAGGCTACACCCCAGCTCCCTTTGTGTCACTGTCTACAGAGAGGTGGAAACAGCCCAACTGTCAACCTAACCCAGACAGGAAATCCACAAACAGGCATCACAGAATGGTTTAAGCAAGAAAATACCTACTTTCTAAAAGTGGCATTTTCAGACACACAATCTAAAAAACAACTTCAATAAAATATGTATTTTTAAATTGTGAGCTCAGGGACTTTAAACTCCATAATTCTATCTGCTCCATAAGGGAATCTGCACTTTGATAATATTTAAAGGCAGCCCCCATGTTAACCTATGAGAGAGATAGGCCTTGCAACACTGAAAACCGAATTTGGCAGTATTTCACTGTTAGGACATGCAAAACACATAAGTATATGTTGCACCTTTAACATACACTGCACCCTGTCCATGGGGCTACCTAGGGCCTACCTTAGGGGTGCCTTACATGTATAAAAGGGAAGGTTTAGGTCTGGCAAGTAGGTACACTTGCCAAGTCGAATTGGCAGTTTAAAACTGCACACACAGACACTGCAGTGGCAGGCGTGAGCCATGTTTACAGTGCTACTCGTGGGTGGCACAACCAGTGCTGCAGGCCCACTGGTAGCATTTGATTTACAGGCACTGGGCACCTCTAGGGCACTGTTCTAGGGACTTACTAGTAAATCAAAAATTCCAGTCAGGAAAGTCAATTACACATATACTTTACATGGGAGCACTCGCACTTTAGCACTGGATAGCAGTGGTAAGGTGCATTGAGTAGCAAAAACAGCAAAAACAGAGACCAGCACACATCAAAAACCTGGGAAACAGAGGCAAAAAGTTAGGGGAGACCACGCCAAGGATGGTAACTCTAATGGTATGCACAACTTCTTAGTAAAGTATGAAGTAGATGTTTTAGTAGATATTACTCTTTTCTGAGATACCTGTAGGTACTACAGGAGCACACTTACATACACTCAGATGAACAGGCAAGTAGTGACACAGGCCCTCATTACAATTCTGGCGGTCGGTGTTAAAGTGGCGGTAATACAGCCAACAGGCTGGCAGTAAAAAAAATGGGATCATGACCACGGCGGAAACCGCCAACACAGACAGCCACTTTAACGCTCCGACTGCCAGGGCGGTAGCAACAAACACAGCGGCGGTCAACACCAACAGACAGGCAGAAGACAATGTACAACCCACGCTATTACAAGGCACCAATCCGCCAGCTTTTCCCGGGCCGTAACAATGACATCAAAAGCACAGCGGAAACAGTACACTGAAGGGGAACCACTCACCTTTCGACACTCAACAAAGAACCAGGACGCCATGGAGCCTGAACTGCAGGTCCTCCCCATGCTGGTGTATCTGCTAATACACCAGGAATTTCAAAGAAGGTTGCGGCGACGAACATGGTGAGTACTGCACCTAGCACACAAGGGAGGGGAAGAGGAAAAAGAGAGTGACACACACACACGCAACACACAACACCCCCGCCCCCACCCACAACACCATACAAACAAACACATGCAGCAACATTACATTTACACCCTGTAACCCCCTGGAAGAACGCAAGGACACAAGGAATTGATTCAACTGAGTGATATTGTAGAACATGCAGATAAAGTTAACGAATATAAAAGAATAGTATATACAAATATTTACAATATGCACAGAAGGCCGTACACTGTCCATTGTATATGTCCATGGCCCACTGGGCCAAAAATCATAGGTGAAGCCCACACTTGACTCCTGCCACAAAACAGAGAGAACACTGCAGGGGCATCAGGTCGTAAACACACAGACACCGGGGGGCACCACAGCCGGAAGATGGTGGTACGCCACTGCTCCTGGAGGGGGCAACATGCCCAAAGTGATGTCCTGGGGAATGCAAAGCCACAGTCTCTAAAGTCTCTCAAGTGGGTGGTATGCCCACTGCCTGGTCCTGGGAGTGCAAAGCAACAGTCTTTCTAGTCTCTCAAGTGGGTGGTTTGCCCACTGCCTGGTCCTAGGGAGTTCAAAGCCACAGTCTCTCAAGTCTCTCAAGTGGGTGGTTTGCCCACTGCCTGGTCCTTGCTCGTGAGTGGTGTGTTGTGATGGGCGTGCTGGTGATGGAGGTAGTGGATGATGATGTATTGCATGCAGGTGAGAGTGGAGATGCTACTGGGAGGGAGGTGGATGAAGAGGAGGAGGGGGAGACAGTGGAGGAAGAGGATGTTGGTATGTTTGCATGGGTATGGTGCTTGTGTGAGTGCCTGTGTGATGATATGTGGTGCTTATGTTTTCCTGAGACATTTTTGTGTGTTGATGTGTGTATGTGGGTCTGAAGGTGTGCTTGGAATAGGGTGAGGTAGAGGGGATTGGGTTGGAGTAGTGGAAGTTGGAGGGGGAGGCTGGACACAGGGACAATTGCCGCCATCAGTGCTTAGGCCAGAGCCTGAAATGCTCTCTGTTGGGCTGCCACGCCAGTATGAATGCCCTCCAGGCATGCATTTGTCTGAAATGCCTCTCGACACCCTGGATGGCATTCAGAATGGTAGACTGCCCAACAGTGAGGGATCTCAGGAGGTCAATAGCCTCCTCACTGAGGACAGCAGGGCTGATGGGGGCAGGGCCTGATGTGCCTGGGGCAGAGGAGATTCCCACCCTCTTGGGTGAGCGGGCATGGGAAACACGCTGAGGGGCTGCTGGGAGGGCGGTGCTGGTGGGGGGTGGCGGCTGTACCTGTTGTTGGGGTGGGCACAGATGTGTCCACCACCACCAGGGAGCTTCCATCATAGGAGGAGTCACTTTCACTGGTATCCCCTCCTGTCTCTGTTGTGGAGCTCCCCTCTCCCTCCGTTCCACTGGTGCCTTCACCCTCAGTGGATTTGCCCTCATGGGCCATGTGGGATGCAGCTCCCTCCATCGCCAGTGCCTCTGCTCCTCCGCCAGATGATGCTAATGCACAAAAGGACAAGGTGACAAAATAAAAAGGGGGGGAGAGACAGAGGAAATACTTGGTCAATGCCAGGAACACCACTACAGTTGGCATACACAACACACAGGGAGCTGCCCTATGCACTAGGCCATGCCCAACCAGTCACTAAGATATTCACCAGCCCATGGGGTACAATGCCTACCGCCAGCATCTGCACACCTGACACCCACAGGACCCTGCCCAGTAGTAATAGTTGGCCACCTGTACCATTGGGGTAGGAGTGCTTCAGAGCCTGCACACAGGGGACCTACCCTGCCATAATCGCCCTGGCCTAGGGGTACCCACAGCCCACATCCCCCACCCAGCTAGCTCCTAAAGCGCGAAAAGTCATCTTTCGGAATTTGTACTCACCCCCTTGTGGCTGCTGTGATGCCCTCCAGTGCCCATCCAACTCCGGATAGGCCACCGCCAGGATGTGGAGCATCAGGGGGGTCATGGTGCAATGGCACCGCTTCCATGTTGGGAGGCTAGCCCCAGCTGGGCCTCTGCCATATTCCTGGTCCAGTGGCGCAGGTCCTCCCATCTTTTGCGGCAGTGGGTGCTCTGCCTGTGATAGACCCCCCAGGGTCCGCACCTCCCTGGCGATGGCACACCATATACCCTTATTCTGGTGGGCGCTGACCTAGAGGGTAAAGACAGGGGAAAATGTAATTACTCACCTGTCCGGACCAGCATACCCATTGACCCCCAGTTCCCACCCATGCCCTGACACACATACACTGACCAACTCTCATGCAGCACTCAGGCCAGGACGCCACAGCACCCCCTACAAACACACCACTCAAAACATGCATTGTCCACACATCATGCTTTCAGTGTACTCACCTGTTTGTCTGTAATAAGTACTGAGATAGGACCCCATCCACCAGTTTCTCCAACTCCTCAACAGTGAAGGCGGAGGCCCTTTCCCCGGACACTCTAGCCATTGTCGCTTCCAGACTCAAGTCACAGCAGCACTTGCAGTGTAGGTCCTGTCCTGTTGAAGGTCAGGTAGCAAGTGAGTGAACAGCTAGAAAATGGTGGTGACGTCCAGGGCGGTGCGTACTGCCACCACCCGCGTACATCGCCATTGGCTCCTGGGACCCATAAGGTCCCATGTTAACTAATGCGAAGTTGCGCGGCGGACATCGTCCACCTACTGCGACGCAGCAGAACACCAATGCACTTACCTCAATTCCCCTTGTCACTCCTCACAGGTCAGGCAGCCGTCATTTCAGGGGGGAACATGGCATGGCACCTAACTGCGTCACAGCACATATTGACACATCTACTGACTCTCGACTTCACACACTGCTTCTGTGACATACATTCAGAAACATTTGTGCCATCTATGTGTAAATATGACCTTCTGCTCACCGTTCTCCTCCATAGGCTACAACTGCTGAGGCAGATGATGAGATGGAGGTATCCTCCGGTGTACAGACCCCTGGTGGACCTGGCGACAATGGAGGACAGACACATTATCATCACATACAGACTTGATTGTGCCACAATCCAAGAACTGTGTGCCCAATTGGAGCCAAACCTGATGTCAGCTATCCGTCAGCCCACAGAAATCCACCTTCTAGTGCAGGTACTGTCAGTGCTCCATTTCCTGGCAAGTGGTTCCTTTCAGACTACAGTGGCCATGGCATCAGGGATGTCTCAGCCAATGTTCTCCAACGTGTTGACCAGAGTGTTGTCTGCCCTGCTGAAACACATGCGCAGCTATATCCTATTCCCCCAGGTGGAGGATTTGGCCACAGTGAAAGCTGACTTTTATGCCCTGGGACATATCCCCAACATCATTGGTGCCATTGATGGTACACAGGTGGCATTTGTCCCCCCACATCCGAGAAATGAACAGGTTTAAAGGAATAGAAAGAGATATCATTTGATGAATGTGCAAATGGTGTGTTTGGCAGACCAATACATCTCCCATGTGAATGCCAAATATCCTGGGTCTGTGCATGACGCCTATGTCTTGAGGAAAAGCAGCATCCCTTATGTGATAAGTCAATTCTAGAGGCCCTGGCTGTGGCTATTAGGTGAGCCCAAGGTCCCCACATAGTATAAGGTGGGGTCTGAGTATGGGGTTGTCCCTAAGGGTTAGTGTGTGTCTAACAGTTGTCCCTCGATAGTTACAGGTGACTCTGGTTACCCCAACCTCTCATGGCTACTGACCCCAGTGAGGAATGCCAGGACAAGGGCAGAGGAACGTTACAATGAGGCACATGGGCATACAAGGAGGTTTATTGAGAGGACCTTTGGCCTCCTGAAGGCCAGGTTCCAGTGTCTCCATATGACTGGTGGATTCCTGTACTACTCACCCAAGAAGGTGTGCCAGATCATCGTGGCATGCTGTATGTTGCACAACCTGACCTTGATACGCCAGGTGCCTTTTCTGCAGGAGGATGAGTCTGGAGATGGCAGTGGTGGAGCCTGTGGACAGTGAGGAAGAGGAGGCAGACGAAGAAGATGTGGACAACAGAACAAACGTTATACATCAGTACTTCCAGTGACACACAGGTAGGAGACTGTAACTCAAATTTACATGTAAGTAGACTTTTGGACATTGTACATGGCAGCCTCTTACCCCCTGTCTATGGACATTGACTGTTCCCTTTGTATTCCCTTTTTCAGATCTGTTTACCCCATTCTGGCTCATAGGAAACTACCATCTTGCCTGGCATGCTACCCCCATTTTTACTTGTGTGTCAGTTTGTTTTTGCCTGTGTCACTGGGATCCTGCTAGCCAGGACCCCAGTGCTCATAACTTGTGGCAGGTATGTGTTTCCTGTGTGGTGCCTAACTGTATCACTGAGGCTCTGCTAACCAGAACCTCAGTGTTTATGCTCTCTCTGCTTTTAAAATTGTCACAGCAGGCTAGTGACTATTTTCACTAATTCTAATTGGCACACTGGAACACACATATAATTCCCTAGTATATGGTACTTAGGTACCCAGGGTATTGGGGTTCCAGGAGATCCCTAAGGGCTGCAGCATTTCTTTTGCCACCCATAGGGAGTTCAGACGATTCTTACACAGGACTGCACTGCAGCCTGAGTGAAATAACATCCACGTTATTTCACAGCCATTTTCCACTGCACTTAAGAAACTTATAAGTCACCTATATGTCTCATCCTCACTTGGTGAAGGTTAGGTGCAAAGTTACTAATTGTGAGGGCACCCTGACACTAGCCAAGGTGCCCCCACTTTGTTCAGGGCAATGTACCCGCTCTTTTGAGTGCGAGGCCACCATTACACGGTCAATACCTATGTGTAGCTTCACAATGGTAACTCTGAACATGGTCATGTAACATGTCTAAGAACATGGAATTGTCCCCCAAAGCCAAATCTGGTATTGGGGTGCCAATCCCATGCATCCCCGGGGCTGCAGCATGGACCCCAGGTACTGTCAAACTAGCTCGCTGGGATTTTCTCTGCAGCTACTGCTGCTGCCAACCCTCAGACAGGTTTCTGCCCTCCTGGGAGGATTCTTTGGAAAAATCTGAATTGAAAACAGTAGGATTAGAAAAGCATTTCTGTGTCTATAAAAATTGATGAGTTATTTATTTACGCAATTTAAATGTTGAGGAAGGCTTAGTGAATGGTGCAATGGGTTAAATTATTGGTTTCATCAACTTTCCAAATAGAAATGAGATAGAGTATTGGCTATAAAATTTGATCAGTTAGATGAGGTTAAAAAGATTGGCAGGTGTGTTGTACGCTTTCTGCTTGTAAAAGACTTATGCATCCGACGACAAGAGTTCCCTGCCCCTTTAGCATATGCAGTAACCATCCATAAATCACAAGATTGGAGTGTAGATACAGCTTCCGTTAATATTGTAAGTTCTGTATTTATAGGGGGAAGGTCATATGTCGCACTGTCACAGTCTAGCCTGTTTTTAATTGACTTTGATGAGAGCAAAGTTAGTGCTGATGTAAACTGTGTACGGGAGTATAATCCGTTAAGAAGTCCTTACACTTCTCATTTAGGCCTGTATCCTGTTTTTGAGAAATGGATACTTTGTCCAAAGCGGAAAATCACTAAACAGTCTACAAACTCTCAGGAAAAGAAAGGACAACACAGAAACTGCTAAGAAAAGAAAACTGGAAAAAGACATGAAATAGTAGATTAGCAGTTGGAAAACAGTTCAGGTGTCAACTGTTATGCAAGTGTTATTCTAAACATTTTGTTCCATTTACGCCATGTAGTATACCAAATTGAACAAAACTTAGATAAGCAAATGTGTTCTGGAGTATTTCATTTGCTGCAAGTTTAATAAGTGACAGAACTGGAATGGATTCTGCTTCAGGAATCCGAGACCTTTTATATATATGTACAGGATCAATAATGATTACTATGAACACTCAGCACGACACACAGGAAATTATCATATCAATGCTTGGAGACATAGAACAAGAAGAAGTAAATATGGATCTATTTGGACTCAGTTACAAATGGAACTATTATTGTGAAGACTGCTCTTTTACATCTAGCTCACAAATCAATTCTGAACGATTCCTTGATTTAACATTACCACATTCTAAAACTGTGCCTTTTTAAGAAATTACAATACATTATAGTAATGCTACAATGTTGCAGACCAGATGGTTCTAAATTGGTCACTCAAATTATGAACTTCAACTCTGGACAAATATAATTCTCAGAAAGAACCTTTGCTGCTTTGGGTATCATCTATCACAAAGGAGTTAATACAACCTCTGGACATTACACTGTATATCTAAAGAGCGAAACTGGACAGAATGCAATGGCATCAACCTAAAATACAAAGCAAAATAACCATTCAAACTACCAAACCCATGTATTCTATTTCTTCAACCAAAGTTCTAAGGAGGAATTCTGCTTACAAAAATGGTGTACGGTGTTTCCTCTATGTGGGTCATCACTTTTTTAGACATTATTGAGCCTATTAAGGATAATGTTTTCAAAAAAGATCTTCAAGTAACAGTTTCAATGTTCCAGAGAGGAGTTAACATAAACACTGAATATAGTATTGTTAAATTAAAATGTGAAAGTAGATGGTCATACTCCAATTACAGCATCCTTAAGGTGAAACCAAGAATCACCTTCAACACTGAAAAATTGACCCATTTGTCTTCACCAACCAAACCTGTATGTCATACTTGAAGAAAATTAGTGGTGAGCGCATTTTTTGTACATGAATCTTCAGAGTTTATACATCATTTGGTCTAAGGGGAATGATGTTTTCTAAACAATCTCTAAAATTAAAAAGTCTTTCACATTTATTTCTGATATTGTACCAGATATAATATGTAAGAAACGTTTTAACAAATATATATTTTTAGGTTACTCTAGTATCTCTGAAAAACCCCTCTAATCAGTGAATTATAGTGAGTGAAATGCACATTAACACTTATTTGTAGTGATCTACTGTACACCTTTGTTTTTTTTTCACAATTCATTGATTGTTTTGTCCGCACTGTTCAAAAATGATGACGCTTTATATAAACCACTGTTTACAGTGAAGAAGTACAAAAGCTGAGAACAGTAAAACAATCAAATTGGTACTTATATTACACTGGAATATCATGTTACATTATAAGTAAAGACTATTGTGATATTTGTGTAACTATGATGATTAAATACAGATATATGTTTATGTCTTTTTTTCCAACAGTGACTGCAGTTGAATGGTGTTAGATGTGCCAAAACACTTTTCGTAGCACAAACAAATAGGTCGGAAATACAATGCATAGTGTTTTTCAATAGAAAGTGCTGTTGCATTACCTTTGTTTTAGTTTGTTTTGCTTATTCCCTAGTTCACTGATGGAGTTAGTCACACCCCCAGTCACAGAGGTATAGTGTTACTTAAACTAGCAGTCACACAAACATTTAGTCACCCATACAGGCTATCATACACTCAATATATTATCCATAGATCACTGACACATTGATTAACTCACCCATACACCACTCATACAGTTACTGTCTCAGTAATAACTCACTTAGAGAACTAGCTCCATCACACACACATAATCACTCAGTCACCCATAACTACACTCATGCAATTACTCAACCACTTATAGAGGAACTCATGCAGTCAATCACCTCTGCACTACTGATGCACTCACTCAGCCCCAAACCAATGCACTCTGCACTCAATAGTAAGTATGCCCTGAGTCACTCATATATGCGCTCATAAACTCATCAAAATACTGTTGCATGCACTCATGCACTCAGTCAATCACAGGCAGACCCCTAACATACTCATTTACTCAACCATACACCACTGATGCTCCCACTCAATCACCTATACACCACTCATATACTCAGTCACACATCCATGCACACACTTATGTACTCAGTCAATCACTCATACACCACTCATGCACTCAGTCACTTACCCATACATGCACTCATGCACTCAGTTAATCAACTATACACCACTCATGTACTCAGGTAATCCCACATACACCAGTCATGCACTCACTTACCTGTACACGTAGTCATACACTCAGTCAGTCACCCAGACACTGCTTATGCACTTACATACTCACTAATACACACACTCATGCACTCATTTAATCACCCATACACCAGTCATGCACTCAATCACCCACATACCACTCATATACTTACACACACACCCATTCACACGCTGATACATTCAGGCAATCACCCATGCAACACTCATGCACTCACTCACACACCCATACATGCAGTCATGTACTCTGTCAATTACTCATACATGCATTTATGCACTCAATCATTCACCCATAGATCATTCATGCACTCACTCACTACTCATACATTAACTTGCTCACCCATATACTATTCATGCACCCAACCACCCATACACTACTGACGGAACCAATCAGACATCCATAAAAGCACTTATGCACTCATTCAATCATCCATACACCACTCATGCACTCACTCAGTCACCCGTACACACATCTTAAACTCACTCACTTACAAATACATACACACACACTCAGGTGCTCATTCCAAGTTTGGCGGTCATTACCAAATCCTCCGTCGGCAGCCGATACACCACCAGCGATGGCGGAGTGAAGCCCGCTACTTTGAGAGTGACCAACACAACACTGCTAAATTTAGACCGAAAAAACAACAAAGTCGGCCCAAACAACTGTATGAAGAAGGCGACTGCAGCACCACCACCACTACGCAGAGAAAATGCTGCCCGCTGAGTCACAAATCAGCACTGCAGAAACCAACACAGCGGTAATCCATTGGTGGTCCGAACCTCAGTGGGAAAAAAAATAGCCCCTACCGCAACAACACTGCCGCAGATAGGATAACACCAATAGCAACAGCTGAAACACATACACACACCTGTCCACAGCACTACTAAACACAACCCCATACATACCCAGAACCCTTTGCAACTAGAAACACTGATAGAGCGAGAGAAGAGCACACTGAAAGGAGGCACTGCACCTAGATACCACAGGCACCATCATACTAAGCATGCATTACACAAACACCACTGCACACAAACACCACAGAGCACATGCATATAACATTACACATAATCACAACTACAAACAGCACACCCAGAATCCCTGCACACCATACATCCCCACCTACAACACAACCACCATGGCACCACAAAACAAAAACAGATTCAAAGAAGAGGAGCTCAGGGTAATGGTCAAAGAAATAGTAAAAGTGGAGCCGTGACTGTTTGGAGCACTGGTCCAGCAGACATCCAGAGCCCGGAAGAAAGACTTATGGTAGAGGGTAGTCAACAGTGGGGAACCATCCACGCACAAGGGAGGACATTAGGAAGAGATGGAGCAACCTTGGTGGAAGGTACGGGTCATGGCTTCCAGGCACCAAGTGGCAGTCATGAGGACTGGTGGTGGACCCCGACCACCTCCTCCAGAAATGGCACAGTGGGAGGAGATGGTCTTGGCCATACTACATCTGGAAGGGCTGACGGGAATTGCTACTGGACTGGACAATGGTAAGTCCAATGTACTCACTGGACACCATGTCCCTGTGCACAGAATGTACCCCCAACCCCCCAAACCACCCGAATGGGCACAATCCCATCATTGGCCCTACGCTCACACTTGCATGCCACATCTCTCCACTGACGCCATTCCCTCACAGCCCAACCTAGTGCATATATGCCTCACACAGCAGAAAATACCACAACTACCACAATGCAACACTCCCTACCCTTGCCTGACTGCTACGTCCATATCACATCTCTGTAACTGCACGTTAAACCATGTCAGGCCCCATCACCAATATGTGGTAGGAATGCACATCAGTACATGGCAATGACAGTAGCAAGACAAATGTAAACTCTACTGCAAATTAGGGCCATTGCAACCTTCCACTGATGGGAACACAAGCAGTGGACTGGAAACTGTCAATGCATTACTGCCCTGAAAATACAGTGAATGAGAGAATACAACCATGTGTGTCACCGCAAAAATAACATAATCTGATACAATACATCTCATCTCACAGGTCTCCCAAGTACTGACACACAGTAGAGGAGCCCAGTGAGAGGAAGCCCAGGCCTGGGTGCAGCAGCAATAGGGGAGGATTCACATGCAAGTCTGGATTCGGACAATGAACATGGCCCATCAGTCATGAGTGGTCAGTCCACCACCACCAGCCTCACCCTGCCCACAACTCAAACCACCTCCCCTGTGGCAGCCAGCGCACAGCAGAGCCCACCTTCCCATACTTGTGTCAAAGGTCACATCAATCATCAGTGTGCGCACAGGACGGGGCAGGAGTCAACTGTGCAAACCCAAGACAATGACGGTCCAGGTGTCAGTCGGAGGGGGCACACTGTACCAGGGTCATGGGGGGCAAGGGCCAGTGGGAGGCCAATCGTGGGACAAGGGATGAGGCAGGTACAGTACATAACTTGCCAGGAGGCCGTCTCCAGGGTCCTGGGAGCCTACCAGCAAACCGTGGACCAGTTGGACCAGATACTCACCACCTTGCAAGACACACAAAGGCTGCAGGAGGAATACTGCCAGGAGGCCAACAGCAGTGACAGGCACACAATACCACCATGGCCTCCATATTAACGGAGTTCAAGGAACTCAGCTGTATCCTGTAGACATTCTCCACCCAACAGCAGGCCCCATCCAGTAGTCAGTCAACACCACTGCCATCAACATCAGCACCTGCTACTGGAATGTCAGCACAGCAGGAGGACCCACAGGACAACAGCACCCCTACCCCTGCAGCTGAGGAACCCCCCGTAAAAGAGGTCACCCATCCAGACATCCTGCAGGACCTCAGGCCAAGACCAATCCCCCTACCAGGAAGTGATCCCTCTTCTGAAATGTCACTCTTGTGTGCCACTGTTACACCCTTTTGGATGTCCAATACCAAGGTCACATCATTCCGAGGCAAATGGACACAGGAACTATGAACCTAACAGCTGGGCCACCCACTCTGTTCATCACCTAGAACACTACCTCACTCCTCTGGACTGTGAAATACAATACTAAATAAACACCTATTATCACAAGTCATGGTGCATGTCTTTTTATTGTTAGTATTGCTAAATATGTTGAAGAACAACAAAAGAATACACAGGTCTACACAACCTAAATGTCCAATTTACAGATGTAGTGGGATACTCCAGCAGGTGTGTAAGTACATCCATTGTGTTTTAACATCCACTGTCAACTATGCCAACAGGCAAATCAGCAAGCAGACTGCAAACAGCGATGTCACCTGAAGAGGGATAAATACATGGAATGAGGTACAAGGTTGTAAGGAATGTAATCCAGTCATACATGAATCGTAGTTGAACACAAACACAGGATGAGTGTCCCAGCAGCTATGTTACACCATATGTAAGGGTCTGCATTGGCATTCACACATGTGTGGGACAGGAAAGATGAAACATAGGTAACATCCTCAATTGCACTACTCCCTGAGTAGTCATGAACACGTACTTGACACTCAGCAGATGACAATGCATGATATGCCTACACAGCAGGACAAGACTGATACGTCCCCCCAACATATCCCCAAATAGGCAGCCTGAGGACTCTAAACCTTTAGTACAACTAGAATGCTGTACCGCAATGGCACCAGCATTCCACAAATGAATTTAGCAGCTGTGCATTTCCACTACCTCGCATGGTGAGTCACCTACCCTTCAAGGTCGGTACCCAATGTGTAAGGCTCCAGTCCCCACACATACCTTGATGCATGCAAATACTGGCTGCAGATTGGCTTTAGCAATACATCTCCCATGTGAAGATGATATGTAATGCACACATACCTGTACATCAAGGAAAGGAGTGACAAATCATGTCAGTCCTGTTGTCATGTGCCTCATGCTCATCAGCCTCCCCCTCAGCATCAGAGTCACCGGCCACAAACACTGCTCCAGCATTATTGTCCCCCTCCTCCAAAAGTGAGATGTGCCTTCTGAGGGACAGATTATGGAGCATGCAGTATGCAGCCATGATTTTGCAGACTTTCCCTGGATTGTACCGTAGAGCACCACCAGACACATAAAGAGAACAAATTCTGGCTTTCAAGAGCCCGAAAATACATTCAATCACATGCCTCGTCCGGCCATGTACCTCATTGAACTTGTTCTCCCCTAGTGTACTTGGATGTCTCACAGTTGTCAGGAGCCAGAACAGGTTGGGGTATCTGGAGTCACCTGTGTGGAAAAGATAACATGGCCATGGGTAACATTGCTAGATGGAGTGCTGACTGTGTCATGAGGGGTATAGATGTCTGACATGGAGAGCAGTACACATACCTATGAGCCAGGCCCTTTCTCCCTGTAGCTGTGACATCATTGCAGGGACACTGTGTAATGTATTGGCCTGCAAGAGACACCACTTGTACATTGAGTGAATATGGACTTTTCCTGCTTCTGTAGACCTGTTCATTGATCCTCGGAGGTACCAGGGCAATGTGAGTCCCATTAACAGCCCCAATTACATGTGGAACATTTGAGATGTTGTAGAACGCTGCTTTCACAGTGGGAAAATCTGGAGGTAGTGGAAACCTAATGTACCTGTGCACATGCTTGAGTAGGGCATCCAGCACATCCTGCAACACCTTGCAGAACTTGGGCTGCGAAAAGCCTGCAGCCAGTCCCACTGTGCTCTGAAAAGAGCCACTCACCAGGAAATGCAGGACTGACAACATCTGGACTTTTGGAGGGATGGCATGGGGATTCCTCAAACACGGCAGGAGGTCTGCCTTCAACTGGACGACCAGTTCCCTGATGCACAAACGGTTCAGTCGATAGGTCAGGATGATGTGGCGCTCTTCCATTGTTTCAAGATCTATAAGTGGCCGGTAAATTGGTGCATTCCTCATCACTCCATTGTGGCCAAATATGTGCGGGGATACAAACAACAATCAGGGTATCTGTCACAATGTAGGCTATTCAGTATGAAACACAAGAGTCATTATGTTATAGTCATGGAAGGTGCCTGTAATGTGGGAGTACATTACTCTAACCTCCGTACCTAACCAGACGATGGCACATGATTCCTGTGTGAATTGACGAATACAGGACATGTACACTAAATCCTTGCCTGTGTTTTACTAAACTGATCAAATATGCTGACAATTGTTGTGACAAGTCTGTAAATGTCACTAGACACGGACTACATGTGTCTATTTTCACCATGTCAGACCTGAAGTATGTATTTGTGAGAACAGGCAGGTAGTTACGCTGTGTAAACTCAAGACAGTAATGTCACTGACTAAAAGGGCATTGGCATGTCTGGCATGCATTGGACTGCTGGAAGTGACCTTGTTCCGCCGGCGGAAGTCGTCATGGCGGAGTGCGGTCAGAACTGCTGGGCAACTCCTGATTGGTTGACATTGATGTCAATGGGAGACCGGCGGTCATGGTAGTGACCACTGCCGTCGTAACCGCCATTTTGTGTGGGACAGCTCACTTGACTCCTGGCATTCGGGCTAGACAGACCTCCACTGTGTGTTCTGCTGTGTCCTGTCTCTGATATGCACTGATAGCACACACAGCAGGGGAAAGGTCCCCAGCCTTCTCAACAGAGGAGCTAGAAAACCTTGTAGAAGGGGTCCTACCCCAGTATGGGCGATTGCACGGAGCTCCAGGACAACAAGTCAGTACAATGTCCTTTGCCCCACAAGTTGAGTGTTGTTTGATGATGTATGTGTGTGCACATTGACATGTCATGACTGATCAGGTCTGTAGCATTCACATTATATGTGTGGGATATTGCCAGTGTGCATGAGAAGTGTTTGTTGTGTGTCGCCAACGCTTACTGCTGGATTGGTATCATTTACATCTTGTCCACCTTTTTTTCACTGTTTCCCAATCAGGTCGGCGCCCACCAGAAGAAAGGGTTGTGGCGAGCCATCACCAAGTAAGTGTTTACCCTGGGGGTCCATTGCCGGAGGAGTGGAAGAAAGTACCATCTTGCCTGGCATGTTACCCCCATTTTTACATGTATGTCAGTTTGTTTGTGCCTGTCTCACTGGGATCCTGCTAGCCAGGACCCCAGTGCTCATAGTTTTTGGCCTGAATGTGTATACCTGTGTAGTGACTAACTGTGTCACTGAGGCTCTGCTAACCAGAACATCACTGGTTATGCTCTCTCTACCTTTAAATTTGTCACTACAGGCTAGGGACCGCTTTTACCAATTTCAATTGGCACACTGGAACACCTTTATAATTCCCCAGTATATGGTACCTAGGTACCCAGGGCATTGGGGTTCCAAGAGATCCCTATGGGCTGCAGCATTCCTTTTGCCATCCATAGGGAGCTCAGACAAACCTTTACACAGGACTGCCACTGCAGCCTGAGTAAAATAACATACACGTTATTTCACAGCCATTTTCACTGCACTTAAGTAACTTATAAGTCACCTATATGTCTAACCTTCACTTGCTGAAGGTTAGGTGCAAAGTTACTAAGTGTGAAGACACCCTTGCACTAGCAAAGGTGCCCTCACATCGTTCAGGGCCATTTCCCCGAACTTTGTGAGTGTGGGGACACCATTACACGTGTTCACTAGATATAGGTCAATACCTATATGTAGCTTCACAATGGTAACTCTGAACATGTCCATGTAAATTGTCTAAGATCATGGAATTGTCCCCCATGTCAAATCAGGTATTGGGGTGCCAATTTCATGCATCCTAGGGGCTCCACTATGGACCCCGGGTACTGCCAAACCAGCTCTCTGGGGTTTTCTCTGCAGCTACCTCTGCTGCCACCCCACAGATAGGGTTCGGCCCTCCTGGGGTCTGGGCAGCCCAGTCTCAGGAGGGCAGAACAAAGAACTTCCTCTGAGAGAGGGTGTTACACCCTCTCCCTTTGGAAATAGGTGTTAAAGGCTGGGGAAGGGTAGCCTCTCCCAGCCTCTGGAAATGCTTTGAAGGGCACAGATGGTGCCCTCCTTGCATAAGCCAGTCTACACCAGTTTAGGGAACCCCCAGTCCCTGCTCTGGCATGAAACTAGACATAGGAAAGGGTAGTGACCACTCCCCTGTCCATCACCACACCAGGGGTGGTGCCCAGAGCTCCTCCAGTGTGTCCCAGACCTCTGCCATCTTGGATCCAGAGGTGTGAGGGCACTGTGGAGGCCTCTGAGTGGCCAGCGCAAGCAGGTGACATCAGAGACCCCTCCTGATAGGTGCTTACCTGACTATGTGGCCAATACTCCTCTGAGGGCTATTTGGGGTCTCTCCAGTGGGCTTTTCCTCAGATAGCGACTTGCAAGAATTCACCAGATTTCCTCTGCACCTCTCTCTTCGACTTCTGCCAAGGATCAACCGCTGACTGCTCCAGGACATCTGCAAAACTGCAACAAAGTAGCAAGAAGACTACCAACGACATTGTAGCGCCTAATCCTGCCGGCTTTCTCAACTGTTTCCTGGTGGTGCATGCTTTTGGGGCTGCCTGCCTTCATCCTGCACTGGAAGCCACGAAGAAATCTCCTGTGGGTCAACGGAATCTTCCCCCTGCTTCAGCAGGCACCAAACTTCAGCATCACTGGTGCTCTGGGACCCCTCTCATCCTGACGAGCGTGACTCCTGGAACACAGGTGGTAGACCCAAGTGACCCAGACTGTCCAGTGGTCTGACTGTCCAAATTTGGAGGAGGTAAGTCCTTGCCTCCTCTCTCCAGACAGTAATCCTGTGCACTGCGTGAACTACAGCCACAAAGTCTTCTGCGCACATTTCCATGAAATCCTGCATGCACAGCCAAGACTAGGTCCCCAGAACTTTGTCCTGTGATGCTCAGCTCCCTGAGTTGATCTCCGGTGTCGTGGGACCCGCTTTTTCAGTGTTGAGATGACCGCAGTGTTCAGACTTCTTGAACCCATGCTTAAGGACTTCTGCGGGTGCTACCTTCTTGTGCGTGGGCTCTCTACGTTGCTGAGGGCCCCCTCTGTCTCCTCTCCCAAGTGAAGACATCCCAGTCCTTCCTGGGCCCAGAGAGCACCCTTTTTCTTCAACTGTGACTCTTGAAACTAGCAAGGCTTGTTTGCTGTATTTTGCCAAGGAAACAACTCTGCATCCTCCAGCACTCCGTGGACATCTTCTGCATGAAGGAGAAGATCCTATAACCTTTTGTTGTTGCATAATCTTCAGCTTCTTCCATCCGGAGGCAGCCATTTTGCACCTTCATCCGGGGTTTAGTGGCCTGCTGCCCCCCGGACACTTTTGTGACTCTTGGACCTGGTCCCCTTCCTTTGCAGGTCCTCAGGTCCAGGAATCCACCTTCAGTGCTTTACAGCCTGTTGTGGTCTTTGCAAAATCCTTTATCACGACTTTAGTGTGTTTCTGGGGAAATAGTAGTACTTTACTCCTACTTTCCAGGGTCTTTGGGAGGGGTATCTTGGACACCCTTAGTGTTTTCTTACACCCCCAGTGACCCTCTAGACACTACACTATTCAGGGGTCCAGTCGTGGTTCGCATTCCACTTTCTTAGTATACGGTTTATGTTGCCCCAGGCCTATTTTATCCCACTGTATTCTACAGTGCTTTGCACTACTTTCTAACTGTGTTTCTTACCTGTTTTGGGGCCAGATGTAGGTAGGTTCCGATTTGCCGTTTTGCGACTCGCTATTTTAGACGCAAATCAGAATGTAGGATGGTGTCCCTGACACCATCTGCGACTCACAAGGGGGTTGCAAAGGCCCACCTCTTGTATATTCATGAGGTGGGTCGCAATTTGCGACCCCTTGAGACTCGTGGCACTCACAGGGATGGTGGCCTGCTGAAGACAGCAGACCACCATGTCTATGACTGCTTTTAAATAAAGCAGTTTCTTTTTTTTGTAATGCAGCCCATTTTCCTTAAAGGAAAACGAGATGGATTACAAAACTAAAAAATTAAACGTTTTTGTTTCATTTTTTCAGAGCAGGCAGTGGTCCCTAGGACCACTGCCTGCTCTGGAAAAATGTTTTTAATGCCATTCACATGGGGACCCCCTTCCCTTTTGTAAATGGGTTAGCACCCATTTGAAATGGGTGCTAACAAGTGATTGTTTTGCGACCGCAAAACAATACAACATTGTGCTGGGACTCGCAATTAGGAAGGAAACAGCCCTTCCTAATTGCGACTCGCAGTCCCGTTTTGCGATTTGGTAACCAGGTTACCAAATCGCAAAATGGGGTTTGGGCATCGCAATGTGCTTTTTGCACGTCCCAAACAGCAAAATTCGCTGTTTGCAATATGCAAAAAGTTTAGTACATCTGGCCCTTGGTTTTCTGTGTATATTCTGTGTACTTTACTTACCTCCTAACGAAGTATATCCTCTGAGATATTTTGGCACATTGTCACTAAAGTAAAGTACCTTTATTTTTAGTAACTCTGAGGATTGTCTTTCTTATGATTTAGTACCTATGTGATATAAGTGGTATAGTAGGAGCTTTGTATGTCTCCTAGTTCCGCCTAAGCTGCTCTTCTATAGCTACCTGTCTCAGCCTAAGCTTCTAGAACACTACTACTCTACTTATAAGGGATAACTCGCCCTGGCACAAGGTGTAAGTACCATTGGTACCCACTATAAGCCAGGCCAGTCTCCTACATTGGTGGTGCAGCGGTGGGATATGTACTTGTAACTACTTTACCACTTTGTCATTGGTGCCTTTTCATAAGAAAACCATATTCTAGATACTTAGAAATATACACAAGTAACCTTAACAGTCTTACTTTCTTTCTAAAAACTTTTTAAAAAGTTTCAGAAAAGTTTGAAAACGTTTTCTCTTTTCTTTCAAAGTTTTCTAAACTTTTTCTCTCTCCCCTAAGCTCTTTCTGTTCACTATGTCTGTGGTAGAGTCCACTCCTAAAGTTGTGCAGACAACACATGATAATTTAAACTTTAAAAGTTTGAGGAGTCTCTGTATAGAAAGGAGTTTAGGGATTGGGAAGAACCCTACCAAAGATCTCCTTCATAGCTTTCTCCTTGAAAGTGACCAGAATCAGACTGGTCAAACCCAGGATCAGGAGGTAAAGGAGGGGGGTACCCAGATAGTTTCAGGGGAAGGCCCTGAGGACTCTGGGGAGGGTACTTCCAAAGACCTTTTAGTTAACAGGCCACCTAGTGAAGCTGGTAGTGGGAGGGGGTCACACACCAGTAGGGCACCTTTCACTCCAAAAAGGCCAGGTCACTAAGGTTCAAGTAGTTAGAGAAGGTAGAATTATGCTAATTCTCACATTACCTCTGTGTCAGAGAATTCCCAAACCTCCCACCCTGAGGATAACACCCCAGACAGGGAACTCAGAAATCTGAGGTTGGAAAAGGCCAGACTGAGGCTAAGACAGCAGCAGTTGGCCTTAGACAGGGAATCCCTAGATGTGGTAGAGAGGGAAAGACAGAAGTTGGGGTTAGTTCCCCATGGTGGCAGCAGCAGCAATCTTGATAGTCATCCTGTTAGAGAAACAGATTCAAGAGCCCTGCTTAAGATTGTCTCCCTTAGAAGGAGGGGGATGACATAAACAAGTAGATTTTTGCACTTTAGATGGACTGTATGGTCTGTATGGTACAGTTGGTCCCTCAAAGGCAGTGGGCTGCCATCTTGTGGCTATCGTTCTCTGGCAACGGTAGGGACAGATTCCTTATTGTCAAGGAGAGTGATGCCAACAACTACAACGTTTTCAAAGATGCACTCTTAGATGGATTTGGCTTAACCACTGAATAATACAGGATAAAGTTCTAAGATACCAGAAAAGAGACCTCTCAAGACTGGACAGACTTTGTAGACTGTTCAGTGAAGGCCTTGGAAGGATGGCTACATGGCAGTAAGGTGACTGTCTATGAAAGCCAATATAATCTTATTTTGAGAGAGCATATTTTGAATAATTATGTGTCTGACTTGTTGCATCAATACTTGGTAGACTCAGATCTGACTTCTCGACAAGAATTGGTAAAGAAGGCAGACAAGTGGGTGAAAAGAAGAGTGAGCAGAAAAGCTTATACAGGTAGTGGCAAGGATGGCAAGAAAAGGATGGTAAGTCTTCTGACAAAGGTGGGGACAAAGATAAAAATAATTCTTCATCAGGCCCACAAAAATCATCTGGGGGAGGTGGGTCCAAATCCTCTTCACACAATCAAAATAAGCCATGGTGTAATTTATGTAAAAGTAAAGGCCATTGGGCAACTGATTCCACTTGCCCAAAGAAAAACACCAAGGCTCCCACTACCACAACCCCAACTGCGACATCTAGTGCCCCTAGTAATAGCAGTGGTGGTGGGAAGAACACTACAAATATCCAATCAAAGGGTGTAGCTGGACTCACCATTGGTAATGTAGTTGGGGTTGGTCTAGTAAGGGAGACCACAGAGGCTGTTTTAGGTTCTGATGGTGGTATTGATTTTGCCACCTTGGTTGCTTGCCCCCTTAATATGGGTAGTACAAGCAACTACCCCTAATAAATGGTGTTGAGGTTGAGGCCTACAGGGATACTGGAGCCAGTGTCACTATGGTGATTGCGAAACTGGTTGCCCTTGAACAACACCTACTTGGTCAGCAGTACCAAGTGACTGATGCTCATAACAACACTCTTAGCCACCTCATGCCTGTTGTGAATCTCAACTGGGGGGGTTACTGGCCCAACAAAAGTTGTGGTAGCCACTGATTTACCTATAAACTGCTTACTAGGAAATGATTTGGAAGCATCAGCTTGGGCTGAAGTGGAGTTGGAGGCTCATGTAGCAGTGCTGTGCATTCCAGGGTATATCTTTGCTCTCACAAGGGCTCAGGCCCAGAAGCAAGGAGGACAGGGAAACTTGGATCCTGGAAAAATGGGCCAAGTGCTCCCAAAAGCTAGGGGTAGAAAGGGTAAATCCTTGCCCACTACCCCTCCCTCTCCAGACGATTCCCCTTTTGAGGAAGAGGAATCCTCTCCCTGTGCAAAACCTACACCAGATGAGCTGGCAGCAAACACTGCTGAGCTTTTGGGTGCAGTGGGGGCCTGCTAGGGAAGTGCTGAGTGTGGCACAGCAGACCTCTCCCACACTAGAGGGTTTACGACAGCAAGCTGTCAAACAGCAGAATGGGGATATCACTGATAGCCATAAAGTCTTTTGGGAAGACAACCTGCTCTATACTGAGTCAAGGGACCCTAAACCTGGAGCTGCCAGCAGATTGGTCATTCCTTTGCATTATGGGGAGTTTCTTCTGACTTTGGCTCATGATATTAATTTGGCTGGGCATTTGAGCCAAAGTAAGACTTGGGACAGACTTGTTCCATTGTTTCACTGGCCTCATATGTCAGAGGACACAAAGGAGTTTTGTTGCTCCTGTGTGACCTTCCAAGCCAGTGGCAAGACTGGTGGCACACCTAAGGCCCCCTTAATTCCACTCCCAGTGGTTGGGGTACCCTTTGAGAGGGTAGGGGTTGACATTGTTGGCCCCCTTGGCTCTCCAATAGCTTCAGGAAATAGATTTATCCTTGTGGCAGTGTACCATGCCACTAGGTATCCTGAAACTATACCCATAAGGACCACTACAGCTCCTGCAGTGGCAAACGCCTTCCTGGGAATATTTTCTAGGGTGGGTTTCCCTAAGGAAGTGGTATCAGACAGAGGTAGTACCTTCATGTCTGCATATCTCAAAGCTATGTGGAAGGAGTGTGATATTACTTACAAGTTCACTACTCCTTATCACCCACAAACAAATGGACTGGTTGAGAGATTGAATATAACTCTCAAAGGCATGAACATGGGACTCCCTGAAAAACTCAGGAGGAGATGGGATGTCCTGTCGCCATGTCTCCTTTTTGCTTATAGGGAGGTACCCCAGAAAGGAGTGGGCTTCAGCCCCTTTGAACTCCTCTTTGGACACCCTGTAAGAGGTCCTCTTGCCCTTGTGAAGGAGGTTTGAGAACAACCTTTAAAAGCCCCCAAACAAGACATTGTGGAATATGTGCTTGGCCTCAGATCGGGGATGGCTGAGTACCCAAAAAAGGCCAGCAGAAACCTTCAGGCAGCCAAGAGCTCAAAAAGCAATGGCATGACCAGAAGGCTGTCCTGACTCAGTACCACCCAGGACAGAAGGTGTGGGTATTAGAGAGAAAATGTTAGATCTGGGAGTGATTGAACCTTCTGAAAGTCCCTGGGCCAGCCCAGTGGTGCTTGTCCCCAAATCTCATAGTAAAGATGGGAAAAAGGAAATTAGGTTTTGTGTAGAGTATAGGGGTCTCAATCAAGGAACCAAAACAGATGCTCACGCTATACCCAGGGCAGATGAGCTGATAGATACACTGGCTTCTGCCAAGTATCTAAACACTTTTGACTTAACTGTAGGGTATTGGCTGATTAAGTTGTCAGAAGATACTAAACCAAAAACAGCGTTTTCAACCATTGGAGGGCACCATCAGTTCACTGTTATGCACTTTGGATTGTACAGTGCACCTGCCACTTTTCAGAGTTTGGTGAATACAGTCCTCCAAGGAGTGGAAGCTTGTAGTGCAGCATATCTAGATGATATAGCTGTCTTTAGCTCCACCAGGGATGATCACCTGGTCCACCTGTTGAATGTTTTGGAGGCCCTGCAAAAGGCAGGCCTCACTATCAAGACTTCAAAGTGCCAGATAGGGCAGAGGAAAGTAGTTTATCTGGGCCACCTGATAGGTGGGGAACAGTTTGCACCACTGCAGGGGAAGATTCAAACCATTATGGAATGGGCTCCCCCCACAACTCAAACCCAAGTGAGAGCCTTCCTAGGCCGCACAGGGTACTATAGGAGGTTCATTAAGAATGATGCACTATAGCTGCCCCTCTTAATGACCTCACATCCAAAAAGATGCCTAAAAATGTATTATGGACAGCTAGCTATCAAAAGGCTTTTGATGAGCTCAAAACAGGCCAGGTGTTCTGCACCTGTCCTAAAAAGCCCTTGTTACTCCAAAAAATTCATAGTTCAAACTGATACTTCTGAATTAGGGGTAGGGGCAGTTCTATCACAGCTTAACACGAGGGCCAGGATCAACCTGTTGCTTTTATCAGCAGGAGGTTGGCTCCTAGAGAAAAGCATTGGTCTGCCATAGAGAGGGAGGCCTTTGCTGTGGTCTGGACCTTGGAAAAAGTTTCTGGTCCTGCTGTCATTCCTGTCATCCCCTCAATCACCACAACAGAAGACTCACAGTCACACACCCCACATACCACATCCACACTCACCACGACTACCGTCTCTGCCACCTGCAGCACATCCACCTCACTTGCACACACCAGCACAACATTCACTCACACATCACCCGTTCCCTCTCCCTGCATCTCTGCCCCCTCCCAAGAAATGCATACTCACCCACCCAACATTCAGCCACCACACACATCCAGACACTGCACACACCAGCATCCACGTACAGCACACAGACACGTCAGACAGGCACTTCCTCTACCTGCACTCCCAACCCTCAATCATGTGACTGCATGTGACTTCCCTATGTAACTAAGAGAGTTTTCCTTGCCGTCCTTGACCTCTTCCCTACTCCTATCCCGCCCCATCTTCCCCGTAAACAGCATGTCCTCCTGCCCCTCTCAGGCCCTTCCCCTCCCATTCCTTGGGTCCACCCTCTGGTGTTTCCCCTGCTTCTTCACCTAGCAAAAAAGCCACCACTCACAGTGCAAAGGTCACCCCTCCCAAGCCAAAACTTGCCCCTTCACACATCCAAGCCTTCCCCACCACCCCTACACTCCTGAGGTGCCTGCCTGTCCCATTGCTGCCCATATGAAGTAAAGTCCTAGTTTCAATTGGGAGTCAGGTTGGGCCCGTAATGATTGACAATGTGTCCTGCTGAATTGGACATTTGGACTTGCCATTGGCACATTTTGTATATAGGTTATTCATTGTTTGAATACATCTTCCCACATTGCTGTGGTTGGCAAGATAAGGTGCTTGGCCTGGTCTCCTTCAACATGGTGGTGTTCATCTGTGTGAAAAGGTGTGTGAGGTCTGTGTGTGGATTGTGTCTGAGTTGTAGCATGCGCTTGGTGGATGGTTTGGGACATGGGGATGTTGTGATGTGTGTCTGCTTGCTTGTGTGTTTGTATGTTGTGTTGTATGCATCTGTGTGTCTAGTGCTGCATGTGTGTGTATTCTTGATTGTACTTGTTGTGTCACCTGTATGATTGTCTGGATGTGTGTTCACAGCTATTGATTGTGTATCATTGCTACATGGAGTTCATGGTGTGTGTGTGTGTGTATGTGTGTATGCGTGGTATCGCACAATGTGCCCTGTCCATGCCATCATTGAGGTGTTTGTGGGGTAGTTGTCATTGTGTTGTTATGGGGTGTGTTGGTGGTGGTGTTTTGCATTGTGCTGTATGTTTGGCACGTATCTGCATGGCTTAGTGTGTATATTGGGTATTTGGCATTGACATATGTAGTGTGTGTGTGTGTGCCCTTCACTGTGTGTGTGGGGGTATGTGTGTTCTGTGTAGGAGTGTATCACTGCCACTTCCCTCCCCTCTATGCTAGGTATACTTACAGTTGTCCTCTTTTTCGTCGTCGGTGGTCCTGAAGGTGTATGGCAAGATACAGTGCTGAGAAAGACCAGCAGTCCATTTGCCAAGGCGGCCGCGGTGGCGTCTCTGTGCCTGGAGGTGGGTGTTTCCTCTTATATTTTCCGTTTCTGCCAGGTGTTTTATGACGGTAAGGCCCCACGGGATATTCTGGCGGAGTGGTTACTCGGAATATGGAGGGCAGGACATTGGCTGTCTTCTGCCTGAAGTTGTCTTCTGCCAGCGGATGCTGCTCGTCGGCGATGGCGGGGCTGGTGGTGAGTTGTCTGTATTGCATTGGGTTCACCACCTTACTTGTTATTTGGCCATCTGCACCGCCACTCTGCCAGAGGTCACAATACCTGTGGCAATTCGGTTACCACCAAACTCGGAATGACTACCTCAGTCTCCCTTACACCACTTACACACTCACTCCCTTACCCATACATACACTCACTCATTCACCCATACATCAGTTATGCACTCACTGACTCATGCATACATATACTTATGCACTTACTCAATCACCCATACACCACTCATACATTCATTCAATCACCCATACAACATTCATGTTCTCAATAACCCATACACCACTCACACGTTCATTCACTCATTCAGAGAGGTATTCATCTACTCCCTCAGTCACACATATATCACTCATACATTCATTCACTCACTCAAACACCTCTCGTACATTCATTCATTCACTCACACATACACCACTCAGGCACTCACTCATCATTACATGCAATAATGTACTCAGACAATCACGCATACAGCACTCATGCACTCATTCACTTGCCCATGCATGCACTCATGCACTCAGCCGCTCACCCATATATGCACTCAAACACTCTCAGTTATCTATACACTCCTCTCTTGCCCTCACTAATGCACCCACACATGTACTCATGTACCCACTCACTCATCCCTAGAGACATTCATGCAGACACTCATCCACACATGCACTCACACACTCACATACTCACCTTTGCATGTACTTATACACTCAATCACCCATACACTATTCATTTACTTACATACTCACTCATACATACAGTCATACAGTCATGCACTCAGTTAATCAACCATACACCACTCACGCACTCACTCATACAGCATGCATTCACTCAGCCACTCATACACCACTCATACACTCATTAACACATTCATACACACACTGATGCACTCAATCACCCATACATGCACTCATGTACTTACATATCTATGCAGCCATTAATCCACCCACTCACTCACCCATACAAGCACTCATGTACTTCCTCATTTACATTTAGACTATTCATCTACCCACTCAATCACCCATACGTGCACTCTTGCACTCACTTACTCACCTATACATACACTCATATACTCAGTTATTCACCCAAACACCATTCATGGAATCACTCACTCACCTATACTTTTCGTAATTTTTTGGGGTACTTGTTTTAAAAAAAACGGCAAGCAGACTATTACAAGGGCCTTAAATTTTCTGAAAATTTAAGAAACATATGGAAGAAATATTAGCATTTGTTTTCTTTGAGCATTCTTCATCAGAACAACCGACTGCTTACCTGAAGTCAGTATTTTATTGCAATTAAGGCAGAAGCTCTCCACTCTATCAAATTCTGGAGCAATGTCAGCAAGCTCAGTATCTAACTCTGGTGGCACAACTTCTCCTACAGATGATCTTAGTCACTGGAAGGTGATTTTTCTCCAGTTCTTTCCTCCCTTAAGCCCTTGCATACTGCCTATTGTGATACATCTTCAGATGGTAAAGCATGCTTGTTGTTGGACATGAGTACTTCTTGCTTGATCCCCTTGAAAGTATCTTCTCACATACTGTACATTTGACCAGTTTGGCTACTGTCCTCTTCTCTCCTGAAGAGATTAAAACCCATGTCCAAGCTATTGACTGCTTCTTCTGGGGATGTTCTTCATCTGAAGAAGACTGTTCATCTGGGTGCTTCTCAGACTGCTGACAGGTACTAGAATATTATTTTATGGACACCAGCAGCTTTGCAAAAGCCAAAAACTGGTCCCTCTCCCATTGCAAGTTGAAACCAAATTGAAGACAGGGTCTGATGTTCCCTAGAATATAAGTGAATTGTTACTTGTCCCATGAAATCACTTTATTTAGACATCACATGATGATCTTAAGAAACAACATAATTGCGGCGAATGACAACATAGTGATTAAACAAAAAGAAATCCAAATAACACCTTTACAACTGAATTACTCACAGAATTAATAGTTTCTTTGTCACAAAAATGTAATAATAATGTCAAAGGATGTGTAAAAGTATTACAATCTTTTTGAAAACATGGTGAAATCGTGATTAATCACAAGGACTGCTACAAACTACGACATTGGATTAAACTAAATGAAACCAAGTAACATTTTTACTATTGAATTGCTCACAGAGTTATTAGTTTCTATTTTATAACAATAAAATACTTATGTGAATGGTTAGGTAGCAAACCTGTTTCTAAGTAATTGGAAGTTTCTGAAAACAAGCTTTAGAAAAAAAATACTATAAAATACAATTTTCCAGAAGACTGTGCAACCTTGGACAGCGTTTGACACTGAAGCCATTTTTGCACAGTTGGTTGTCTTTTTGGGGGAGGAGGAAAATAAGGAAATTGGCATAACAGAAGGGAATTGTTCTTAACTGTTGCTTTTAAAAGGGTTTGTATGTTTTTTAACATCTGTCCGATGTGAAGTTTTTCAACTTTTTGTAAACTTGGGTTCAGGCACTTTTAGTCTCGAGTGCGGGTCTTTTTCACATACCACTTGGCAGCCACCATTTACCACCAGGGAGGTGAGTGTTCAGCTGGTGTGTGGGCTCTCACTGGGGAGGCATAAAAAAAGGCATGGGAGCGTGTCTGCACAGCGGGAGCAGGCGGGTCTGCTCCTGTCCACTCACAGGTTGCGCACAGCACCATCCATGCTGCCAATTCTGATGGGGAGGTCAGGAAATTATATATGTGGGATCAGCCCCTCACAATAATGGTAGGCGTTTCCAAGACTGTTCCTACTGTCAATAATGTAAAGTGTAAAAATAAGGATGTGGGGCAGGTTGGTGATATTGATTCTCTTGGTTCTCAGTTGTCTAAACAGGTGCCAAATGTGGCCTAATCAATATGGGCTCTTTTGTGTAACATTCCCTGGAGATTGGACTCCTTTTAGATAACAATAAGTGAGATTTTTTTATTTTATAACTGAGACCTGGATACCTCCAACACAGAAGTCGATCTTGGCTTTACCTGTCCCCAAGAGTTAAAATAGTTCATCAATCTAGGGTTGATAAAAAGAGGGGTATTGTGATTATTTTTAATGACAATAGGGAATTAAGGACACTTCAAATTGATAAAACCCAGGGTGCTGAGGTACTGGGGTTTTCCATCAAAATAAATAACAGCGTGACAATGGCTGGTCTCCTATGTTATAGGTCATCAGGCCCTATAACCAGGTTTCTTCAGCCTTTTTCGCAATTAGTTTATAATCTGGCCCTTGCTCACACTTATTTTCTGGTGCTAGGAGATTTTAATGTTTGGGCAGAGGATCCCTCTTGTGCACAGGAAAGGGAACTCCTGACCATGTGCAAGGTCTTGGGGCTAAGCTGACCAATAATAGACCCAACTCACTTAAGAGGGAATAACCTTGATCTGATAATCGCCTCACCAAAGTTAATTGATTCAATTAACACTACTCCTTTAAGTTGGTCAGAACATGTATTTAATGTCTATGTAATAGACTGGCCAAGGGTAGAAGTTGAGGACTTGAAAGATCTAATGCGATTTTGCATGAGAGCTTGGCATAAGTTAAAAAGGTTAAAAGAAAGAAGGTTATTTAACAGATCTGTATTCAGGATGAATGTTCAGTGAATGTAAATTATAGTCACTTTCAGGACTCATTCAAACAAGAGTTAGATCAGATTATACCAGAGAACACATTACCCCTACGGGGTAGGCCATCTCAACCATGGTTTACAGATTTCCTGATGGAGAAAATAAGTCAGTGCAGGAAATTAGAAAGACACTGGAGAAAGGCTTGCTGTGAATCAGATAAAATTCAGCTAAGCCAAGTTCTTAAACAGTATAAAATAAAAATAAGAAAACCAAACAAGATTATTGTTCTAATATCATTATGCAAACAATTAATAAACAAAAGAATATATTTAATCTGGTTAACAGCTTAGCCATACCCAAATGCACAACTCAAACTATAAAGCCTTCACAGGAACTCTGTGATAAACTTTCAAACTTCTTTCATGACAAAATTCAATATATCCTAGCAGGTATTGCGAGTACAGTGAGCTACAAAGCCCAAGGCTTGGCAGGAGAGGCGGATGACAAATCTCACCCAGGAGAAACAAAAGTAAAATTGGATATAATTGAACCTATGACTGTGGAGGTTTTTAAATATTTATCATGAGGTATCTCCTCAGGTTCCCTGCTAGACCACCTGCCCACCTATGTATATAAAGATAGAGAGGAGGAATTTTTTTCACACCTGCTCAAAATATGTAGCCAATCTCTGAAGACTGGTTCCATTCCAGAGGCTTCAAAAAAAGCCTTAGTGACCCCATTATTGAAAAAGCCATCAGCACACTGGAATGTGCTAAGTAATTATCGGCCCATATGGCTTCTTCCCTATCCCACTAAAACAGTGGGAAAATATATGAGTAAAATACTTATGGATATTTTGGAAGCTGAACAGAATGGTTTCCACCCTCTGCATGGAATAAAGACAGCTCTAATCTTGTCCTTGGATGAGTTGAGAATGGCAGTGAATGGTGGCCAAATGGCTATTCTAGTGCTACTAGATCTGGCGACTGCTTTTGACACTGTCAACTATTGTTGTGTAGACTTGAAGAAATTGGCATGGAGGGTTTTTGCCTCCAATGGTTCAAATCATTTCTGATGAATAGGTGTCAAGCTATTTACATCCGGCCTTATCAATCTACGTTCAAGAAGATGGAGCATGGAGTACCACAAAGCTCTGCTTTGAGACCCATTCTATTTAATATATACATTTGACCTCTGGTAAAGTTAATTAGGTCCTTTGGGATCTTTTTTGTGAAATATGCTGATGACAGCTTATTGTATTCTATGAGAAAAACAACTCTCATTCAACAAAGACATTCCAGTTGTGTATGGTTGAAATGACAAAGTGGCTAAAAATAATTATCTCAAATTTAATGAAGGTAAAACTGAGTTCTTATGTTGTACCAGTGCCAACTCCCAGAGAGAACTTCCAATACATTTCTGGCCATGGACAAATACAGAGATCCTACGGCCTTCACAATCAGTGCCATATGTGGGCATCCAACTGGATGACAAACTATCCCTAGAAAAGAACATTAGTAGGAAAGAAGACACCTGCTTTGGCCTTTTGAGAAATTTAAGGAAAATTATCTCATTCTTACCACCATCTGCATGCAGATTAGAAGTGCAAAGCACAATTTTGAGTACATTAGATTATTGTAATGCGCTGATGTTGGGAGTACCAGATTACCTTCTTAATAGACTATTCAGGATACAAAAATTGGCAGCTAAGCTAACCTTGAATAAAACAAGAAAGGACTCTGGCGGTCATTCTGACTGCCGCCCGCCATGCGGTTTCCGCCATTTGGCCGCTCCGCGGTCAAAAGACCGCGGCGGCCATTCTGGCTTTCCCGCTGGGCCGCCAAAAAAACACCCGCCGGCCCAGCGGGAAAAGCCCTGCAACACAGAGGCCGGCTCCGAATGGAGCCGGTGGTGTTGCAGGGGTGCGACGGGTGCAGTTGCACCCGTCGCGATTTTCACTGTCTGCTATGCAGACAGTGAAAATCATGCTGGGGCCCTGTTAGGGGGCCCCTGCACTGCCCAGGCCCCACAACACCCATTCCCGCCATCCTGTTCCTGGCGGTAAAAACCGCCAGAAATAGGATGGCGGAAAGGGGTCAGAATCCCCATGGTGGCGCTCCTTGCAGCGCCGCCATGGAGGTTCAGCCCTGCCAGGGGTATTCCGGCGGGAAACCGCCGGATCCCCTTTTCTGACCGCGGAATGGGCACTGAAGCACCGCCAGCCTGTTGGCGGTGCTTCCGTTGCCCGCGGCCCTGGCGGTTTAGGACCGCCAGGGTCAGAATGAGGCCCTCTGTGTCAGCAGCTCTGAAAGCATTGCACGGTCTGCCCCTGAAGGAACCTATTCAGTTTAAGGCCCTCTGAATAGTTTCGAAAGCTCAATCAATCAATCAAAAAAAGTTCTAGAGCGCGCTACTCACCTGTGAGGGTCTCAAGGCGCTAGTGGGGGGGAGAGGGGAGTTACTGTTCGAACAGCCATATCTTGAGGTTTTTTCTGAAGAGTAGGAGGTCTTTGGTTTTGCGGAGGTTGGTGGGGAGGGAGTTCCAGGTTGTGGGGGCGAGGTAGGAGAAGGCCCTGCCTCCTATTGTGGTTCGATGGATGCGGGGGACTGTAGCTAGTGCGAGGTTGGCTGATCGGAGGTTGCGGATGGGAGTGTGGAAGTTCACTCTTTCATTGAGGTAGGTCGGGCTGGTGTTGTGGAGGGATTTGTATGCGTGGATGAGGATCTTAAAAGTGATTCTCTTGTCTATGGGGAGCCAGTGAAGAGATTTGAGGTGTGGTGAGATTCGTTCTTGACGGGGGAGGCCAGGGACGAGGTGTGCAGCTGTGTTCTGGATTCTCTGGAGTTTGCATTTGAGTTTGAGTGTGGTGCCGGCGTAGAGGGAGTTACCGTAGTAAAGTCTGCTGCTGATGAGTGCTTGGGTGACTGTCTTCCTGGTCTCTGGGGGAATCCATTTGAAGGATTTTTTTTAGAGTGTGGAGTGTGTGGAAGCAGGAGGAGGTTAGTGCATTGATTTGTTGTATCATGGAGATGGAGGGGTCCAGGATGATGCTGAGGTTGTGTGAATGATTTGCGGGGTAGGTGCGGGGCCGAGGGCGGTGGGCCACCAGGAGTCGTCCCATATGGTTTTGTTGGGGCCGAAGATGATGATCTCGGTTTTGTTGGAGTTAAGCTTGAGGTGGTAAGTTGTCATCCAGTTGGCGGTGTTGAGGAGATCAGCGTGTAGGTTGGTTTTGGCGGTGGTGGGGTTGCGGGTGAGGGAGAGGATGAGTTGGGTGTCATCTGCGTAGGAGAGGATAGTGATTCCGTGTGGTCGGAGGATGTTGGCTAGGGGGATCATGTAAATGTTGAAGAGTGTGGGGCTGAGGGAGGACCCTTGGGGGACTCCGCAGATGATCTTGGTAGCGGTGGAGTGGAAAGGTGGAAGGCGGACTCTCTGGGTCCGGTCGGTGAGGAAGGAGGTGAGCCAGTCTAAGGCTTTGTGGCGAATTCCTATGTTGTGGAGAAGTGTGCGGAGCGTGTGGTGGCAGACAGTGTCAAACGCTACAGAGAGGTCTAGGAGGATGAGTGCGACGGTCTCGCCTTTGTCGACTTTGGTCCTGATGTCATCAGTGCATGCGATGAGGGTGGTTTCCGTGCTGTGGTTCTTGCGGAACCCAGATTGTGAGGGGTCAAGAGTGTTGTTTTCTTCAAGGAAGTGGGAAAGGCGGGTGTTGAAAAGCTTCTTGGCAACCTTGGTGGGGAAAGGGAGGAGGGAGATGGGGCGATAGTTGGAGAGGATCTCTGGGTTGGCTTTGTTTTTTTTTAGGAGAGCAGTGATTTCAGCATGCTTCCAGGGGTCTGGGTAGGTGGCAGAGTCGAAAGAGGAGTTGATTATGTCACGGAGTATGGAGGCGATGGTTGGGCTGGCTTTGTTGTAGATGCAATGTGGGCAGGGGTCAGAGGGGGATCCGGAGTGGATGGAATTCATGTTTTTTCAGTTTCTTCGTGTGTGGTGGGGGCCCAGGTGGTGAGTGCCGTGGGGGGGTCGTGAGTGGGGGTTGAGTTGGATGAGTGAGGAGTGTGTGTGGTGGGTGGATGTGGTAGGAAACTGTTGTGGATGTCCAGGATTTTGTGATGGAAGTGGTTAGAGAGGGCGTCACATGGGGGCTGTGAGTGTGGGGGGTCTATGTTGCTGGCTTTGGGTTTGGCTAGCTCTTAAATGATGGTGAAGAGTTCTTTGCTGTTATGAGAGTTGTTGTCAAGGCGTGTCTTGTAATGATCTCTTTTGGCGGTTCGTATGAGTTGGTGATGGGTGCAAATGGTGGCTTTGAGGGTGGAGAAGTTGGTTGTAGAGGGTTTTGGTTGCCATATTCTCTCCGCTTGGCGGCATTTGTGCTTGGAGTCTTGGATTTCGGGGGTGAACCATAGGGCGTTCTTGACTTTGCGGGTGGTGATGTGTTTTCTGAGGGGGTCTGCGCAGGTAGTGATCCATTTAGAGAGGTTGTTTGCTCCTGTGTTGGGGTCGTTGGTTTGGGGGGGGAGGTTGTGAGCCAGTTGGGAGTTCAGGCATTCTGTGGGGATCTTGTCCCACATGTGGTAGGGTGTGGTGTGTTGATGGTGGTGTGTGGGGGGTTTGGTGAAGGAGAAGTGGGCGCAGTGGTAGTCGGTCCAGAGGAGTTTGGTGGTGTGGGTGTAGGCTATGTGTTGGCTTGAGGTGAAAATTGCATTGAGCGTGTGTCCTGCTGAGTGGGTGGGTGCGGTGACCAGTTGTTTGAGTCCGAGGTTGGTGAGGTTGTCTACGAGGGAGGTAGAGTTGTGGTCTTAAGGGTTCTCCAAGTGAAAGTTGAAATCACCGAGGAGGATGTAGTCTGTGGAGGTGAGGGCGTACGAGCTGATGGTGTTGGCGATGGTGTCGCAGAAGGCGGGGCGTAGTCCTGGTGATCTGTAGATTAGTGTACCTCTGAGGGTGGAGTTGTTGTTAATGTGGATTAGGAAGTGCATGTGTTCTGTGTTGTCGATAGTGTCTTGGGAGCTGGTGGTGACTTTGATGGTGTCCCTGTGTAGGATGGTAATGCCACCACCTGGCCTGTTGAGGCGGTCTTTGCGCTGGAGTTTGTATCCCTTAGGGGTGGCGATGGCTATGTTGGGTTCCAAGGAGGGGGTGGTCCAGATTTCCGTGAGGAAGACGATGTCAGGTGAGTGTGATGTGATGAGGTCCCACTGTTCTATGGCATGTTTATGAAGGGAGCGGGTGTTGGGGAGCAGGCAGTTGAGGTGGTTGTGGTGGGTGGTGTTGGTGTGGTGCATGAGGGTATTGTTGTGGAGTGTGTTCTGGGGTGGTGTGCTGTGGGGCTGGTTGATGGGGGTGGGGGCAGAGCAGGTGTGTATTGCGTTGGGGGTGTTGTGTCTGTTGTCGGGGGGGTCGTTGTGGTTGGAGTGTGGTGTGAGGGATGAGGAGCAGGAGAAATGACAGGTGTGGCAGGTGAAGCAGCCATGAGTGTGCGTGGGGCTGGAGAGGGTGCAGATAGGGCGAGGGCCTGGGTTGATTGAGTGGAGGGTGAGGGGGGAGTAGATTTGTCTGAGGGGGCCAGGGGGCTGGCGCTGGGCGTGGTCTTGGCACAGATGTGCGCAGACAGGCTTGCCTTTGAAAGCTGCAAATGACACAGGTCCTGCTCGATTACAAAAAATGTTCACCTATCATAGGCTAAGGAGGACCTTGAGTTCCCCTACAGCTAATGGGACTGAAATACAAAAAGTAAAAAAAAATCAGAGCTGGCGTCAGGTCTTTCAGGTTAAAGGTAGGGGTGGGCAGTGAGCTCCGTTCCACTGGCAGAGTTTTTGGCACTGCTTGCTCCGTTTATTAGCATTTCACTAACTGTAATTTATAAGCACATGCAGTTTATCACCAATGTGCATATTCGCCTTACTACCTAGAGAAATAACCATTATTATACGTAATATATAATTTACTGATACACTTGCTCACTTCTGTATACCTAGTGGCTAACTCTCATAGAGTCATCTAAGAACTCCCTTCAGTGTAGGTCTCCTGAGAGGTACAGTCCACCCGGATGGCACTGTCTTACCTGGGTGGGGAGAGGTGGTCAATGATACAAGGGGAACCCCTTATTAAACTTGTCAATACAATGTCTTTGGATTTGGTTACATTTGTAACTGACATGCTCCCACACACACCCTTTGTGTTTATTTTCAGGAGATAGTGTGGGATAGTATAGCTCTCATCTCTCCTTTTGTGTATAGTTATCTGGTGCAGCGGACTAGCTGTGAGAGTAGTAGTTCATACTGTCCCGAAAGTATCGGGCAGGTTGCACAAGAGGGTTTTTTCAGGCAGTTGGATCATCTGCCTAGTCAGGAACCATGGCGGAAGGGATGTCATATTACGACAAGGAAGTGCTGGCAATTTCATTTGCACCTTCCTTATTAGACACTTCACTGATATAAACTTTGACACAGCTTGGAGATTGGGATACGCTGATACAACTCAAAAGAGACCAGGTGAACCACGGGCCAGTTATGACCGAATATCTATGGGGGAATGCAGCACCTAATGGACTGATAGTCACGAACAAACCACAAATCTCTCTTAAGGATAAAGAATTTAGGAAGGACTGGTTGTAAATTGCATGGAGATGCACACATAACTGGCTGGTTCTCATTATAAAAAAAGCCAAAAGATTACCTGAGGCCCTGTTGACACGGATTAAGAGCAGTGAAAATAACTTAAAGGCAGGGATGACCACACATGCTTACAAGAAGAAGTTTGAGGAATCTAATAAGATCATAGTAGAACTTGAAGAATATTTGACCCAACAGAAAATAACCAGATTCCAAAAAGATCTGAATAAGCTTTCTCATAAAAAATATACTCCTACCCTAGAACCAAATAATCCTCAGATTTTTCATCTTGTGGCAGCTCGACATCTGACTCTGACAATGATCCCCTTCTGGCCTTTCGATATAGAAGAGGTAGAAGGGGGTATTAGATTGGTTGGAATTACCCACCAATGCCAGGACCTTTCCTCCTCGTAAATGAAAAAAGGATGGGGTTGGATAACACACTATGGTATGCCCCCCCCCCACTTTGGCCCCTCACCTGTTTTCCCTCCACAACCAGCCCTATGGGCATACACAAACAGTACCTTTTTTAGAGAGAAGCCGAGGCTGGGGTAGAGGGAAAAAGAAAGGGATCACCTGGCAGAACAGGGAGACCCATTATGAGACGGACGCACAGAGGGATGTGACTCCAAGCATAATCAAGATGTAGCCACTCAACAAGTTATCGTGATCAATTTAAGCACACGGGCACTTGATGAGGTAAAAACAAGAGTGCTGAATAAAAGGCTTGGGTTTCGTCCCAAACCTCAAGGCTGACGTTTTCAAGTTACTGGTCGAGGTAACAGAATTCTTCAGGAAAATTAGGTTGAAAACTTTTTTTTCTTGAATATCCTATGACCAACAACGAGGATCAGAGGAATAATGACCTTCGTCAAAAATCTACATTTGTACTCCCATCTAACCTTATGCCACCTCAGGTGCTCACCTTTGAAAAGGCTGTCAACCTTTAGATCGATAATTTGAAAAACATATCACATAGAACTTTCAACAACTGTAGAGCAGAGATAGAAGCCCTACATCAGCTGGCTTCCAAACACCAACACTGTCATCAAGCCCGCTGACAAGGGCGGACCATTGTGATAATGCCAGTCCATAATGTTTAGCCAGCCATCCCTCTCCTGATATCAGAGAGGAAATCAACTTTCTCATTTCAAGAGGCCTTGAAAATAGATGGATTACCGAGCATGAGGCAGGATTCTTGTTACAGAAGACCCTTAAATGACCTTATTTTTAGATTCTCCCTAAGATTCAAAAAGGAAAAATCCCTCCCCCGGGAAGGTCTCAGGCATAAGTTCAGCTTTAGAACCATTGTCACACTTTTGCGACAAGTTCTTCAACCTCTAGTCACACAGATTCCCACATACCTGAAGGATACAAAAGATGTCATGAAAAGTTTGGAGGAAATGCCTTTTGATAGTGAGGCATAGCTATTGATCAGCCTAGACGAGGAATCCTTATTCATGAACATCCGTCAGGAGGCTAATCTCAAAGTAATAGACAATGTTGGAAAATGGGTTATTGGTAAGGGCAGGTAAGTACCTACACTTAGCAATAGGCCACTAACCTCCACTTAGGTCCAGTTAGGTCTCAATAAATTAAACCCAGCTCAACCCTTGGTAGCTTGGCAACGAGCGACAAGGCTTAACTTAGGAGAGAAAGCATAAAGCATTCAAATATCACAAAACAGTAATTAAATAATTAAATAAAACACAGGAAACAGTTTAAAAATCCAAAACCAATTCATAGAAATAGGCCATATTTCTAGCTTTAAAATGACACCAGAATTAATAATATTGGATAAAGGGAACCTGAGATATGAATTTTTAAAGAATTAATGTTTTTTAGGACTTAGAAACGCATAGCGTCAATCTGGTCATCTGGTCGAACCTCGACTGGGGTAAAGTCAAAGTTTAAGTGCGACCGCGATGAAGCCCTGCTCGGCTACAGCCCGCAGGAGCCCTAGGTCAAAAGTTTACCTTCTAGCTTAGTTGTTTTCTTGAAGATTTTCTTCAGCGGGTCCAAGTCGCCAGTCCAATCCAACCTCCTGGAACTCTTCCTCGGATAAGCATTGCGGGAGCCCTCAGTGGAGATTTTTACCTTCAGACTTAGATGATTTTTTGTGAAGAAAGTCCCTTGCCCGGGGCAAACCTGAATCTTCCTTGGAACCCTCTTCGGATACGCTGCCTGGGAGGTCCTGGTCAACTTTCCACATTCGGACGTAGTCACTTTTTCAGTGATTTTCTTCACCGGGATTAACTTGCAAATCAGGCTGGGTCGTGGTTGAGGCAAGCCGGCTAGAGTTGCCGTGGCGAGTTGGTGCCTTTAGGGAGAAAAGGTTCTCCAAACTTCTCCAAACTTCTGGATCTTCTTCCAGATGTTTATTTTAATGTTCTTTTGAGGAACACAGCACTCCCCAAGTTTTCAAAAGCTCAGAGATGCTCCTTAAGGATGCAGACTACAACTCCCAGAATGCACTTGGCACAAACTCCAATTTGGCCAATGGACAGTGGTCAGCTAGTCAGTTTCTTCAGGAGTTGGTGCAGGGGACTCTGGTCAGCAATTTCCTGTAGCAAACAGGGAGTCCCTAATCGAACCAGTCGAAGCCAGGCAAAGTCCTTCTTGTGGTGAAGCTCAACTGTGCAGCTGGTGCAGTTCTCCAGAGACCAGTGTCCAGGTGCAGGTCAGTGGTCCAGCAGGGCAGTCCTTCTTCTCCTGTAGTTCTTCCTTGTAGGGATCTGAGGTGTGGGTGTAGGTCTGCCAGTTGTATCCTTGCTCCTGGGTGAAAAACAGAGGGGTCATGGTTCTCCAATCGGGTGCAGGGTCCTTCCCCCTGTGATAACCTCTTCCCAGTAAGTGTGGCAAAAATCAATCTCAAGGATCAACATTCCTCAAAAATCCATCATGGCTGAAACTGATTTTGGAGGTTACATCTGGCTGAGGCAACCCACTGGTGTGGCTAAAAATCCTAAACACACCCCTCTCTCTTAATCTAATCGGGGGGCACCTACGTGTCTGGGTTTGAAGGATGTGAGGGAGGTGCTAGGTTGCTCCAAATGTCCTACCCTGCCTTTGAAGACCAGTTTGGCACCCCTCCCCCTTCCTGCTTCTCCATCAGCTGAGGGGCGGTCTCCTCCCCCAGGCACATCTCTTTGTGTTCAGCCCAGACTACTTTACACCCCATCAAGGCAGCCTGGCCAGGCAGTCAGAGGCTGGCCAATCAGAGCAAAGCACTACAGGGCTGAAGTTGGCAACTTTTTAGGTAGAGTTTAAAACTCTTTACATGAACCAGTTATATTAAATCCAACAATTGCAAGCTGTGGGATGTATTATAACAATTAATTTGATACCAAACTTAAAGTATCTTACACTTAAGGGTACTTTATAAATTAAAATAAAGTTTCCCCATTTTAGCCTATGGAGGCCATTCACTAGAATGAGGGAAAAATGAATTTGGCTGTTTTATCTCACCAGGGCTTATAAAACTATTTTTATAAGGTCCCTGGTTATAGTTACTTGGCACCCAACCCAAGGGGCACATAGGGCACACCTTAGGGGTGACCTATATGTAAAAATAAGGTAGATTAAGTCTTTGGAAGAACATTTAATTCCAAAGTCGAATTTGCATGCAACTTTAATTTAAAAACAGCCAGCAAAGCAGGCCTGCCTTTAAAATGACCCCGGGCACCTCAGCAGTGCACCTCTGGGTGCACTACCTATGCTGGGGTCCCTAAACCTACGTGCCCTACTATATGCTAGAGACTTATAGGTAGGTTAATATTGCCAATTATAATTAGCCTAATTTGCATATCCACTTTACATAGAGCACTGGCCCTAGGTCTGGTAAGCAGTACCCAGGGCACAGCCAAGAGTCAGTAACCCACCTGTATCTGTCCCAAACGTTTGGTGGTGACCAGGGCAAAAAAGTAGGACATTCCTACAGACAAGCTCTTGATTAAGGCCGAATAGGAATCAATCATCCCTCCTGAGTTCATCCTGGATGCAGCGCATCTGACTCTTAACAGGAATTACTTCGAACTTGAGGGTGATTTCTTTCTGTAAGTCCACCGGACGTCTATGGGGAGCACCTTCACTTTAAGCCTAGCATGTCTCTCTGTACATTTGTTTGAGAATGACTATCCCCTTCACTCTACAAATCCCATTCTGGGGAAGGTCAGACTGTGGAGAGGTACATTGATGATTTACTATTGATCAGGATAGGTACACAAAGTGAGGCAAAGGTACTTTACAAGTGGCTCAACGCCCTCAACTCATACCTGCAGTTCACCATCAAAAGAAGGGGGATAAACAACCCTTCCTAGATCTATTGATCCAAGCAAGAATGGACACCTATAATCCCAGATTTATCACAAACACACAGAGAGGAACAACTTATTAAGATTTGAAAGCTTTCAACCACGAGCCCTGAGGGAGAACTGACCGGTAGGCCAGTTCCTGTACTTAAAATGAAATTGCTCTACTTTACAGGATTATACTGCAAATGTGAAGAAACTTTCAAACAAATTAGCAGAGTGGAACTAGCCCACCCACCTGATGTGTAAAGCACACAAGAAAGCCATCAACAACAGACAGCAATTGCTTGAATCCTTCAAAAAACCTACAACTGAGAGACTTACCTGTGTATCCATTCTCAACACTCTGTCTAACCAATGGTAAAAGATTAGCAGAAATAAGTGTAAGAACTTGGTGTTAGGTGGTCTACCTTGTGAGTAACCCATGCATTCATTCAAGAGGGCCAGAAGCATCAGGGACGTAGTTGTACATATACGTCCCAAGAAGAGGGCTATTACTGACAGACAACATACCCTGTGGAATGTTCCACCTCCATTAGGTCATTCTCCATATAGGAAATGCAGTGTCTGCTGCTTCACCAAGAAAACAACCAGTCTTGACTTGAGGCTTGCAACCTCTGGGAAATATGCTCCCTGCCCAATTGCATTAGCAAAAATGTCATTTATGTGATTACCTGTCTCTGCAAATTAAGGTATATTGGGATGACCACAAGATTGGTTGGGACACATGTTTGTGAATATAGGAGCACCGCACATTGTAACTGGGACTCCATGAAACTGACAAGTCACTATATTTCAAAGAATCACAGTGGTGTGTCATTGAAAACCTCACACAGACATGACCCACCTGCTGTTATGGTATGAACAAAGATGGGGGTGGAGACTCCACACAGATAGGCACTGACTGAATGACGAGGTCCCATGGCCCCTGATTCAGAGATTAAACTGAAAATCTTGATCCTGAACTATCTGTTGTAGGATCAATCCCCTAAAATGCTTGGTCCTGTATGCACAAGAATAGTATCAACCCCTACTCGACCAGGCCTTATGACCAACGATATCCCATGATTCACAACACAACCTTAGCACTTAGACTTGTACTAATCTATACAAGTCTGATCAAGATCCCTCAGCCTTTATATTTCAAAATAGTCCATTGTCTGGCACCCAGCGACCCTGACACACTTAATAATTTTCACGTGGGCCTTGAGCTTTTGGGGTTCATCCTTGTGTTTTAAAGAATTCCTTTTGTTACAGTACTCTTCAACTCATAAACCTCTTTTTTCCCATGTTTGCAGTGACTCTTATCCCCCCATTGTCTCAAACATTATGTTCAGTGGACATCACACAATCGGGAGTCTGCCGCTCCCATGACGTCCTTACCACAATGTAAACTTATTTTATTCGTGCTAGGGATATATACAATTTTCGCATTATCCCGACCTTGTGATGGGTGCGGTCTTACAAATGACAATAGGAGAGCGCACAGGGAGACATACTTCTCTCCCTTCACCAACCCCAAGCCCCGGACTCCGTGCTGAGGACACTTTACACTGTCTAGAAACTGCCTTTTTCATGACCTCTCGGGCTGGGCTATGCGGGCACTGGCATAGTCCCACGTGTATGTGCCACATGACGCTGTAGCAACACCGTAGGTGCCTTTAAATAGCCACTTGGAGTTCCCTACCGGTGAACAAGCAGCTCGAAGCGGCTCTCAATAGGTGAACCCCTAAAATGGGCCTTTTGATGAAGTAAGCTGGGGGCCACAACCTTTCTTTTCCTGATACTGCATATAGCTTTTGACTCAGTTAGTCTGTGGGCTGCTTTCAGTACCTTCTCTTGAATAACAACCTGGCAAGATGCTGGGTTTGGTTTTGGGGACCACAACTGTCTTTTTCCTGCGACCTCAGGATACCGAGCCTGTGCCTAAATTAGCTTGTGGGCTTCCAGGACTTTCTGTTCTCAGAGCAAGTCCTTGACTATAATCATTACAAGTTACCCTGGGGAGTCCAGACCCTGTCCGTATTCTCTCCATATGCATGATATCAGAGAATGGTATGATGTGCTAAGGGTGTTGTAACCTTGTGGGCAGCAGGGAGTGTCAAGACAGTGCTGGATGTATATATTAAAAACAAATTAACCTCAGTACATTCCAGATTTGAACAAGACTATATACAACGGGGACTTTAAGGCCTTGCCCCTGCGACTCCCTCACACAGTTTCCAGGTCGAGATGGTGATCTATGCCTATTATATCTCATCTGTCCCTATGATTACCTAACCCAAGTAATCAATCATATTTCCTGCCACAGCTTGTCTTTTGTTTCATTTTTTTCTCTCCTTTAGTATGTGACAATAAATGGCATCGTCCTATTCCCAGACCTGAAGCCTGTACCCCTAAAGTCCTAGACTTGGTTACCTAAGAGAGACAAGTAGTATCTCTTGCGTTACATTCTGGGAATGATTTGTTTGAGGTGGCTTTGAAACAGTTAACTGTTGGTTTTTAGTTCCCAAAGTACTACCTCATTTTTAGGTTATAGGATGCATGTTGTGTTGTCATGACGGGCACTACTTAGGAACTAGTGATTGCAGTGGTTTGCAGTGTTCCCACCTTGCATGATCTTTAAGTGCATACGTCTATACTATGCAGGTTTGTGAGCTATGGAGGTTTTTACCTGCATTTTCGTCGCCTTGTTCTTCGAATGTTTAGGTGCCTGGATGGTTATCCTTTCACTTAGGTAGGACTTGAGTGTGTTCATGCTCACATAATAAAGAAGGTGATAGTTCACGCTAAGATCCTAAGCCCTGGAGAATGCCCCAGACCAGTGTAGGCTCAAAGTGAGGGCAGAAACATGTTGGCTTTCTAAGACGGGCTGAGTCATTGCACTACTGTCAATGTGTTTTTAACCATACCTGCGGTCATCATTATTGAAGGTATAATTTACAAGTAGTCCATTAGGTATTTTTAACAGATCTGGATACCACTATTATCCAGTAACATTTATCTAAGAATTAGACTTATTTCTTGTTCTTCTTAGAGGTTGAGTCCGCCTGGGTGGCACTGTCTTACCTGGGTGGGGGGAGGTAGTCAATGATGAAGCTTAACACGATGTGTGAGACCACTCTTTCCATGAAAAGAGGAACACCTTATTAAACTTGTACGCACAAGTTCTTGGGATTGGGTTATTCTTGTAACTGTCACATTGCCCTCCCTACACACTCTTGGTGTTTATTAGATCGTTGACCTTAACCATTGTGATTCCTTGATGGACTGTTTCCAGACATACCTATGACATGCACCCAATACATGTGAGAAGAAATAAACTTGAATTTTGCATTTTTTGAAATGTTTAACAGTCAAAACACTAGTAAATAAACAGCACACTGCCAAGAAATACTAGGATTTGCCTTCAGCCTACTGCGTGATAGTGCAAGAACTTTACCATTACACCAGCAGTGACTCTGTTCTGCTTGGCATCTAAATGTAACTATAATATTTCTGCCAAATATCTTGCTGGTCTTACTATTTGAAGTCATTGCATGAAGACAATGGCATTGCTCCCACATAGCAGCTCCCAACTAGTGGGAGCAATGTTTTCATCTGTCTTCCCGAAGACAGATGAAAACTTTGCTTTCTGAAAGTGTTCCCACTGTCAGAAAGGAGACTTTGGTGGTCATTACAACCCTAGCGGTCAGTGTTAAAGCGGCGGTAAGACCGCCAACAGGCCGGCGATAAAAAAATTGGAATTACAACCGTGGCGGAAACCGCCAACAAAGACAGCCACTTTAAAACTCTGACCGCCACGGCGGTACAGACAAACAGCTTGGCGGTCACTGCCAACAGACAGACGGAAGACAAAGTACCACCCACAGTATCACAACCTACCAATCCGCCACCTTTTCCGGGGCGGATTCACCGCGGATAAAAACACGGCAGAAACAGGAATTTCGAAGGGAAAACGCTCACCTCTACACACTCCACGAGGAACGACGACACCATGGACCCGGAACTCCAAATCCTACCCACGATACTCTTCCTGCTCCTGTACCAGGAGCACCAACGCCGGCGGCGAAGACCACAGTGAGTACTGCACCTACGACACATGGGAGGGGGAGGCAAAAAACAGGGACACACACATGCAACACTCCCATCCCCACCCTCACCCACTACAACACACACACTAACACATATCTATACATCATAGTAACACCCCCCCAAACCCCTGGAAGAATGCAAAGACAAAAGGAAATGAGTGTAACCATTGTAATATATCAAAATGCAGTACGTAAAAATATACATATAAACACTTTTTACAAAATATACACCAAGAATAGTAGTCCAGGTATTGCACCATTTTTAGTCCTTGGACCACTGGGCCCAAAATGCATGGGCGAGGCCCACACACGATACCAGATCAAAACAGAGAGAGCACTGCAGGGGCATCAGATAGAAATACAACAGGCACCTCAGGGGGAAGGGAAGGGGGGGCACCTCAGCCGGATGAGTGCACGACACCAGATCCACGAGGGGGCTTCATGCCCAACGATGTATCCTGGGGAGTGCAAAGCCACAGACTCTCAAGTCCATACAGTGGGTGGTTTGCCCACTGTTCAATCCTGGGGAGTGCAAAGCCACAGTCTCTCAAATCTCTACAGTGGGTGGTTTGCCCACTGTTCAATCCTGAGGAGTGCAAAGCCACAGTCTCTCAGGTAGATGCCTTTCTCCACTGGTTCTGGAGGGGGCCTTGTGCCCAGAGTGCTTCATCCTGCCAAGGACAGAGGTAGCGGTTGCATGTCTCCACTGGTTCTGGAGGAGAACTGGTGCCCAGAGTGCTTCATCCTGCGAAGGACAGATGGAATGGATGCATGTCTCCACTGGTTCTGGAGGGGGACTGGTGCCCAGAGTGCTTCATATTGCCAAGGACAGAGGTAGTGGATGCATGTCTCCACTGGTTCTGGAGGGGGACTGGTGCCCAGAGTGCTTCATCCTGTGAAGGACAGACGGAGTGGATGCATGTCTAAACTGGTTCTGAAGAGGGACTGGTGCCCAGAGTGCATCACGCACCCCGTGACGGTCCCAGTTGCGTCGGTGCCCCTGCCGCTCAATGGCTAGTGGTGCTTGAGTTGGCGGTGCCCTGTTCAGCGGTGCTTGAGTTGGCGGTGCCCTGTTCAGCGGTGCTTAAGTTGGCGGTGCCATGTTCAGCGGTGCCTAAGTTGGCTTTCCTTCATTGCCCAGCTGGGCTGGGACTGGCGGTCCTTCATTGGGCAGCTGGGCTGTGGCTGGCGGGGCCCTCCTGGGCAGCTGGGCTGCGGCTGACAGGGCCCTCCTGGGCAGCTGGGCTGTGGCTGGAAGGGCCCTCCTGGGAAGCGAGGAAGGGGCTGGCGGTGGACTCCTGTGCAGCGAGGATGGGGCTGGCACTGGCCTCCTGTGCAGCGAGGATGGGGCTGGCGGTGGCCTACTGTGCAGCGAGGATGGGGCTGGCGCTGGCCTCCTGTGCAGCGAGGATGGGGCTGGCGGTGGCCTCCTGGGCAGCTGGGCTGTGGCTGGCGGGGTCCTCCTGGGCAGCGAGGATGGGGCTGGCGGTGGCCTCCTGTTCAGCGAGGATGGGGCTGGCGCTGGCCTCCTGGGCAGCGAGGATGGGGCTGGCATTGGACTCCTGGGCAGTGAGGATGGGGCTGGTGGGGCCCTCCAGGGCAGTGGGGATGATGGCGGTCTTCTCCGCCGTGCTACTCCTCCCAGACTTGCCGGGTTTCTTATGGCCCTCCCCACCTTGGGAGGAGTCACAGCTGAGTCCACACTCACACTGGGACCCCTGGGAGCGACTTGGGTGGCTGGAGTCTTCCCCCTCTCCCATCGGGCACTGGCCAACTTCTGGTGCTTCACAGGGGGGGGACTGGCTGTGCTGTGGCTCCGTGCCACACTGGCTGTCCTGGTGGCCGGTGCACTCCATATACCTGTGACCACAGGCACCACTGGTCCCGGAGATGTTGTGGCTGAGGTGCAAGTTCGGGACCTATGAGTTGGACGGGGGGAATAGATTAAGGCTGGACAGGAAAAGGTGTTTGGACACACTGGGACGGGTAGCTGGAGGGAGTTTGGGAGTGGAGGAAGAGGTGGTGGTTGTAGGAGGTGTACGTTTTGTGGCTTTGGGTGCAGGTGCATGTGCTGGAGACTGTCGTGAGGTGGATGGCTGTTGGGTGGGTGTGTGCTTGCGTTTGTGTATCTTCGGAGGGGGCGCCACAGACACAACGGGAGAGGACACAGGGGACTTGTGTGTATGGTAGTAGGGGTGGTGACTGCACGGGAGCGAGGTGTGCTGGTGGGTGTGTTGGTGCGGGACGTAGTGGCTGTAGAGGTAGTGCATGCAGGTGTGAGTGTAGATGAAGCTGGGAGGGAGGAGGGAGACTACGAGGAGGGGGACACAGTGGAGGCAGTGGATGTTGGTGTGTCTGTATGTGTGTGATGCTTGCGTGAGTGCCTGTGGGATGTGTGGTGCTTATGTTTGCCTGAGCTTCTCTTGTGTGGTGAGGTGTGTGCAGGCTGATCTGATGGTATGCTTGGGATAGGCAGAGGTACAGGGGATTGGGTCTGGGTGGAGGAATTTGGAGGGGGGAGGCTAGACACAGGGACAACGGCTGCCATCAGTGCTGAGGCCAGAGTTTGAAAGGCTCGGTGAAGGGCCACCTGACCAGAATGAATGCCCTCCAGGAATGCATTGGTTTGTTGCAACTGCCTTTTTACACCCTGGATGGCATTCAAAATGGTAGACTGCCCAACAGTGAGGGACCTGAGGAGGTCAATGGCCTCCTCACTGAGGGCAGCAGGGGTGACAGGGGCAGGGGTTGAGGTGCCAGGGGCGAAGGTGATGCCCACCCTTCTGGGTGAGCGGGAACGGGGCAAAGGCTGAAGGGCTGCTGGGAGGGTGGTGCTGGTGGGGGGGTGACGGGTGTACCTGTAGATGTGGGGGCACAGATGTTGCTGCCACCACAAGGGAGCTCCCATTGGAGGACGAGTCCGTGCCGCTGGTTTCAGCTTCTGTCCCCCCGTGGTGCTCCCCTCATGCTCCGGTGCCAAGGCTCCTCCGCCTGATGATGGTAATGCACACAAGAACAGGGAAACCACAAAAAAAGGGGGGGGACAGAAGGAAGACATGTTGAGTGCATGGATTACCGCCACCGTTAGCGGACAAGACAGACACAGAAGCCCCCTGCACTACGTCGCGCTGTTGGGCTCTACAGTTCAATTCATGGGAAATGGCCTACAAGGCTATGGACAACATCTGCACACATAGAGACACAGGTGCATGAATAGCTGTACTTGGCACTCTACAGAGGTGGGGTGGGGGGCCACAGGGCCATGTCTTACGGAGTGGCCTAGCCTACGGAACTCGCCCTGGCCTAGGGAAACCCACAGCCCTACTCCCCCACCCAGACACCTCCACTGCGCAAAGTCAGCAGAATGAGAGTGTACTCACCTCCTTGTGTCTGCTGTGATGCCCTCAAACTCCCATCCAACTCCGGGTAGGCCACCGCCAGGATCTGGAACATCAGGGGGGTCATGGTTCGACGGGCACCCCCCCACGTTGGGAGGGCATCCCCAGCTGAGCCTCCGCCGTCTTCTTGCTCCAGCGGCAAATGTCCTCCCATCTTTTCCGGCAGTGGGTGCTCCGTCTGTGGTGGACCCCCAGGGTCCGGACGTCCTTGGCGATGGCACACCAAATATCCTTCTTCTGGTGGGCGCTGCCCTACATGAAATGTACAGAAGAAGAAGAGAAGTCATTACCAACTGCTCCGTCAAAGTGAGTGGCCCCCATCCCTACCCTTGCCATGTGGCACATGCACCCACCGTCTTTCATGCACTCAGAACTCTGCCCCCTTCTTTCTTACAACCAGCCCTCCCAACACAGGCATAGCCCATACAACATGCTCCCTGTGTACTTACCTGTTGGTCTGGAGGACCGTAGAGTAGTGTGTACTGCTTCTCCAACTCCTCCGATGTGAAGGCAGGGACCCTTTCCCCAGACGTACGAGCCATTGTCTCTTCCAGACCGAGGTCACAGCAGCACTTGCACTGTAGGTCCTCTCCTGTCGAAGATCAGGTATCGAGTGATTATACAGATAGAAAATGGCGGTCACGTCCGCGGGAGGCACGTCCGCGGCGGTGGGTACCGTCACCGCCGGCGTACATCGTCATTGGCTCCTGGGACCCTGCATAACCAATGCAGCATTGCGCCGCGGTCTTCGACCGCCTACCGCGACGGTGTACAACGCCAGCGCAGTTACCTCACATCCCATTGTCCCACTTTACAGGTCAGGCAGCTGCCATTTCAGGGGCCCACACGCCTAATTACCAACTGTGTCACACATGCCTAGGCCTAGTCTCAACACACATACAGGCCACATTTTGTATATGATTGGTGTTCTGTGTAGACTGTGGGTACATACCTCTGAGTTGTTTGACTCTGTGCTCGCTGTTGTCCTTCATTAGGCACTGTCCGCTGGGACATGTGAGGAGATGGTGGATTTCTCCGGTGTACCGACCACTGTTGGACCTGTCGACAATGGAGGAAAGAAATTTGATTATCACCTACAGGTTTGACGTGCCACAATCCAGGAACTGTGTACCCAGTTGGAACCTGACCTGATGTCAGCAATCCGCCATCCCACAGGAATCCCCCCTCAAGTGCAGGTGCTATCAGTGCTCCATTTCCTTACAAGTGGGTCATTTCAAACAACTGTGGCCATGGCATCAGGGATGTCCCAGCCTATGTTTTCCAACGTATTGTCCAGAGTGTTGTCTGCCCTGCTGAAACACATGCGGAGCTACATCGTTTTCCCTCAGGTGGAGAATTTGCCTACAGTGAAAGGTGACTTCTATGCCCTTGGACACATCCCCAACATCATAGGTGCCATTGATGGGACCCATGTGGCTTTGGTCCTCCCCCACAGGAGTGAACAGGTGCACAGGAACCGGAAGAGTTATAATTCCATGAATGTACAGATGGTATGTTTGGCAGACCAGTACATCTCCCATGTGAATGCCATGTTCTCTGGCTCAGTGCATGACACCTACATCCTGCGGAATAGCAGCATCCCTTATGTGATGGGTCAACTCCAGAGACACTGTGTGTGGCTATTCGGTGACTCTGGTTACCCCAACCTGTCATGGCTACTGACCCCAGTGAGGAATCCCAGGACAAGGGCAGAGGGACGCTACAATGAGGCCCATGGGCGAAGTAGGAGGGTGATCGAGCGGACCTTCGGCCTCCTGAAGGCCAGGTTCAGGCGTCTGCATATGACAGGTGGATCCCTATTCTACTCACCAAAGAAGGTGTGCCAGATCATCGTGGCCTGCTGTATGCTTCACAACTTGGCGACAACAGGTGCCTTTTCTGCAGGAGGATGGTCCAGATGGCGGTGTTGTGGCAGCTTTGGAGCCTGTGGACAGTGATGAGGAGGAAGCAGAGGAAAAAGACATGCAGAACAGCAACTCAGTGATCCAGCAATATTTCCAGTGAAACACAGGTGAGAATACATTCCTGCCTACTACATGTACTTTTACACTTCTACCTCTATCCTGTCTGTCGTTTTCACCCAGTGTATGGTCACTGAGTTGTCACTTTCCCTTACAGTTTCACAGGTGTGGGTCCCAACGTGTGTCATCTGCTTAGATTCCTCATGGACTAGAGCTGTGTGACATAGGTATGTTGACATTACTATTTCAAGAACATTTTGTCACTGTAATTGTAAATACACTATTTAGAAATCACAGACAGACTCCAGATCTTTTGGTGCTTTAGGTGTGTTTATTTAAATATAAAATATTGGAGGGGGGAAGTTAAATGGTGAGGGGTGATGGCGGAGGAGTGTCCATGACAGAGTCCAGTCTATTGGTCTCACAGGTGCATTGCCCATATGGTCATAGGAAGTGGAGCTGGGGCAGTTTTAATAGGACAGGGTGACAAAGTGGGACAGTGGGATGACAATCAGGTGGTCTCATTTCTTGGCAGGGGTCTTGGCATCATGCTCTGTCTTGTTCCTGGATCTCAGGGACCGTTTGCGGGGTGGTTCTCTGTCTGCAGGGGGTGGGGTGCTGGTGTGGTGGTCCTGTGGTGGTGCCTCCTGTCCACTAGCGCCGGCGGAGGTGGTGGGCAGTTCATCATCCATGCTAGTGTCAGGGGCCCCTTGTAGTGCTACAGTGTCCCTCCTGGTGTTGAGTACTTCCTTCAGCACCCCTACGATGGTGTCCAAGGCGGAGCTGATGGTTCTGAGTTCCTCCCTGAACCCCAAATACTGTTCCTCCTGCATCTGCTGGGTCTCCTGAAACTTGGCCAATACCGTTGCCATCGCCTCCTGGGAGAATGGTGGTAGGCTCCCATGATGGAGAAGAGGGCCTCGTGGAGAGTGGATTCCCTTGGCCTGTCCGCCCCCTGTCGCACATCAGCCCTCCCAGTTCCCCTGTTTTCCTGTGCCTCCGTCCCCTGGACCGTGTGCCCACTGCCACTGCCCCCAGGTCCCTGTTGTTGTTGGGGTGGTGGGTTATCCTGGGTTCCCTGTAGTGGTGGACACACAGCTGATTGACGTGTCCTGGGGACGGAGGTATGGGCCTGCTGGGTGGGTGCTGTGCTGGTGTTTCCTGAGGGGGAAGGTCTGTGGTGGCCTGTGCCTGTGTGAGGGGAACCGACTGTCCCGAGGCCCCCGATGGTCCGGGCTGGTCATCTAGATCCAGGTGGACAGAGGTGCTGTCATCACTGTGGGCCTCTTCTGTGGGTGGTGTGGACATGTCTGGACCCTCCTGTCTGGTGACGTTGGGTAGTGGTCCTGCAGGGGTGGAAAGGCATGATTATTGCATCTGTGTGTGTCATGGTGTGCAATGGGTGGGTGACTGTGTACCCCAGTGCTAGCATTCCTGTGTGGGGGCTTGTGTGATGATGGTTAGGGGGTGTTATGGGTATGTGCAGTGGGCATCCTTTAGTGATGGGTGTCATGCGTTGTTGTTGCATGCAAGGCTTGGTGTTGGGATGTGTGGTTTGTGATATTAGTACATTTGTGAGGAGTTGGAGTGATAGGGGTGGGGGTGGGGGCGAGGGTGGGGGTATGTGATAACATGCAGGTAGGGTGGGGGATGTAATAGTTAAGATTTGACTTACCAGAGTCCATTATTCCACCGACTCCTGCGAGGCCCTCAGGATGCAGAATCACCAAGACCTGCTCCTCCCATGTTTTTAGTTGTGGGTGGGGAGGTGGGGGTCCGCCGCCAGTCCGCTGAACCGCCTGGTGGTGTCTTGAGACCACGGAACGCACCTTCCCCCGTAGGTCGTTCCACCTCTTCCTGATGTCCTCCCGATTTCTTGGGTGTTGTCCCACTGCATTGACCCTGTCGACTAATCTTCGCCATAGCTCCATCTTCCTTGCAATTGAGGTGTGCTGCAACTGGGATCCAAATAGCTGTGGCTCTACCCGGACGATTTCCTCCACCATGACCCTGAGCTCCTCCTCCGAGAACCTGGGGTGTCTTTGCCATGCCATGGGGTGGTGTAGGTGATGAGTGGGTGGTGTGTGTGGTGATAAGTGTGGTGATATGTAGTGGTGTGTGGTGTTTTGTGCGTTGAAGTTGTGTGGGTGATGGTGTTGTGTGCCTGTGGATGCTAGTTTGTTGATGGTGGTGTCTCTCTCTGGCCTTCTCTCTGTAATTGTGGTCGTAGGGGTTTGTGGGTGATGTGGGGGTGTGTTTTATATTGTATTGGGTGAGTGGGAGTGGTGTGTGTATGTGTATCAGGTGTGTGTATTTCGAATTGTCCAATGTGGTTGTGTTTTGGAGATGTGTGTGTATTTTGATCGATTCGTGTGTCATGATAGTGTGGGCATTTTTCTGTTGGCGTGACGGTGGAGTTTTTTTTTCCGCCAGTTTATCACTGACCTTTGGTGTGGTGGACTTGTGTGGGTGTCTGAATTTTGTCGGATTCCAAGATGTGGGTCATATAGCTGTGGTGGAATTCCGTGGCCATGGCGGTGTGTTGGCGGTCTTCTGCACGGCGGTAAGCGGCTTTTGCTGCCAATGTTGTAATGACCGCCTTTGTTTGCTTTTGCTTGGTGGGAACTGTCATCTCCCACTGTCAGAAAATAAATAGCTATGTCCGAGGGTGGGCACCCTGAGACATAGCAGGACTCGGCCCTAGAGGGGTGGCGTTCCCTAGGACCATTAGGGGAGCCATGCCCGCACTGTTTTTATTTATTACCCTGGGGAAGTGGTGGTCCTTGGGGCTGCGAGGGGGGCATGTGCCCCCCCCACACTGAATTATATTGAAGGAGGTGGTCCCCAGGGCTTTGGGAGGGATGCTGCCCAACTCCCGCATAGTTTCTCTTTAGTTCCCAGGGAAGGTGACGGTCCCCGTGGCTTGGCAGTGGTAAGGTGGCCCCCCACACTGTTCATAATTACTGTCCTGGGGAGGTGTCAGTCCTTGGGCCTGAGGGGTGATGTGCAGCTCTACCACGCTGTTTAGAATTAGTGCCCCAGGGAGGTGGTGGTCCCTGGGGCTGCAGGAGGGCCACACGTGTGCTTGAGGAGCCAGAAGAGGTATCTTTCCTGGATTGGGAGCTAGTGGAGGTCCCTGAGATGAGTGCTGATGCTGGTTCTTCTGGAGAGGTTGAGGATGAGTTGTGCTGCAGAGTTCTGGATGGTCTGAATTCAATTCAGGAGCTGTTTTGTGGTTCAGGTGTAGAGTGCATTGCTGAATTGGAGATGAGGGACTCGGTGATTGTTTCCCTGGTTGAGATCAGGATCAATCTGAAGATCTTTCGGAGCATTCAGAGAGTCTGGAAGCAGGCAGAGGAGACTGTGTTGATCTGTTGCTTTATCGTTAGTTGCGTATCCAGGGTGACTTTGAGGTTGTGTACATGGCTGGTTTGGGTGGGTGAGGGGCCGAGAGCTGAAGGCCACCAGGTGTTATTCCAGCGGGAGGCTTTGTTCCCAAAGATGAGGACCTCCATTTTTTTCGAGTTGAGTTTGAGGCAGTTGGTCCTCATCCAAGCAGCGATGTCGGTCATTGTGTTTTGGTAGTTGGCATTGGTAATGACAACGTTATCTGTGAGAGACAGGAGGAGCTGAGCGTTGTCGACATGGGAGATGATGTCAAGTCCATGGGTGCTGGCGATGTCTGCATGTCCATTTATAATTAGTTATCAGGGGAGTGCAGCCCCCCTGCATTGAATTACATTGAAGCCCCCGGGAGATCGCGGTCCCTGGGGATGCATGGGGCCAAGTGGCCCCATACACAGAATGTTTTAGCCCCAGGGAGTTGGGGGTGGTGAGGCAGCCCCACGCAATAAAATTAACAACGCCCCCAAGACTTGGCCCACACAGGGGCTTGAGAATGACAAATTGCGGGAGCCCACGCTTCGTTTTAAAAAACATTTTCACCATATCGGTGGGTCTGCTGCAAATTGCGGTGACAGAAAAAAACATGCTTTTTAAGCCCTCTGGGACCCTAGCACCAGAGATAAGGGATTATGGTGACTCTAACCTGGCCCCTTTAGTTTTTTTACACTTTTCCCAACATGACTGCCAACACTTCCTTGTTGAAGTGTTGGTTGCCAATCAGATCTAAGCACAAGATCGGGAGGGTTTGAGAAGCCTTTGCGTCCCTACATACAAATTAATACAGATTTTTATCGATTTCTCAAAAACTACTGAACCGATTTAGAACAAATAACTAAAAGGCTGCTTTCGGGGCCAAGAGCCACCGTTCTGCCAAATTTGGTATAATTCTATCCAGTGGTTCGAGAGCTATCTGTGTTCAAAATCCCCATGGAAAAATGAATGGGGAAAAAGCATTTTGGGACCCCCCTTTTTCTTGTCAAGTGACTATAACTTGGGCCCTAAGGTAACTAAATCTCGAACCCTCACCATGCACTGCTAACTACCGGAGGTATTACAGCACTCATGCCATCTTCTATGACATCATTGATAATATCACTGCAACATTTCCAGCAACATTTTTGATGAGAAAACTGAACATTGTGAGGGAGTGATTTATAGTTGTCATAGGGCACCTTATTGGTTGGAGACTGTGGGGGGAGCCTCAAGGCCCCATGGTCGCAACACGCTCCCCACCTCCTGTGGGAGCTGGCATTGCTCCAGAAATTGCAGCTCCCTGCTTGTGGGAGGAATACTTTCATCTTGTTCCCTGCTCACATGTTTGCAGGCAGAGAAAGAGATGACATCTCCGCTTCCAGAATGCAGGAGCATTTTGGCAGCTCCAACTTGCTGGAAGTGGAGTGTTTGCTTTTGCTTGGTGGGAGCTGTTACATCTCCTGCTATTCAAAAGGAAACAGCTACCTCCCGAGGGTAGATACCTCAGGAGGTAGCAGGAGCCAGCCTTAGGGGGTGGAGTTCCCCAGGGCCATATATGGCTCCAAAAGGTGGCCTGTGGTCCCACCTCTTTTGTTTAGTATGGGCTGGCCCCCGCAAGGTGGTGGTCTATGGGGCTCTATATGACCCTAGGAGGGGGACCACGTCCACCTCTTCCGTATTTTTTATTACTTTTTTATTGCTTTTTTACCTTGGTGTGGTCCCAGGTCAGCCCAAAACCAAGGATATAGGGTGAGGGTACTCCTACCCTGCCCCCTTTTCTTTTGTTTGTGACTTGGCTGAACCAGAGTCCCAAAGTAGCTACCAACACTTCCAATTTGAAATATTGGCAACCAATCATCTCTCTGCATGAGATCAGGACTATTTGCGAATTATTTGAGCTTCTAGATGTACATTTTTGTATTTCTTTTACTATCTCAAAAATTACTGAATGGATTTACACAAACCTTGCTCTCCAGACCAAAAGCTAATGTACACATTTGGTGAAATTTCCTAACTATAACCACCTTCTGGTGACCACCATTGGTATGTGTGTATATATATATATATGTATATATATATATATATATATATATGTATATATATATATATATATATATATATATATATATATATATATATGTGTATATATATATATATATATATATATAAAGAAAGAGAGCAAGAGAAAGATGCATAAATTATGCAAAACAGGAAAGAGAACTCTGGTTAGATCCCAAGTTTAGATGGAGAGCAGCTCCAGTAAGGAGCACCCTGCAACTCCAGCAGCACTCTAGATTTGCTCACCTCAAATGTCTGTTTTACTAGCAAAGTTTGTAAGCATAGGATTGGCACAGTGCCATCCACACCAAGCTAGAAAGTGAAAAGGTAATTTTCCATTTGTACAGCAAATCAATGCCATCATTGCTGAGCTGTAAAATGACAAACTCCTTTCACCACTCCAGACACAGTATTACAGATTTGGACTGGTAAAATACCATCCAAGCCAACCTGGAATGACCAAAAGCAATCCCTGACGTGTTTTGATGTCATTACATCTCTTGAGAGAGGTTTAGCATTGCCCAGACACAAGAGAGCACCCAGTATAAGCAAAACAAAAACATAGCTAAGGAGCTACTTACTGGGGTGGCAGAATCAGTGTGGCAGGCCCACTAGTAGCATTTAATTTTGAGGCCCTGGGCACATGCAGTTCCCTTTACTAGGGACTTATAAGTAAATCAAATATGCCAATTGGGGATGAACCAATGTTCTCATGTTTAAGGGAGAAAGCTTATGCACTTTAGCACTGGTTAGCAGTGGAAAAATGCACAGAGTCCTAATATCAGCAAAACAGTGTTAAAAAAGGGAAGGGAGGCAGGCAGAAAGTTGGGGAATGACCACCCTAAGGCTGTCAGGTATAACATGATGGCTCTGGCGCAGAGGCGGCAGACACACCTTTTGACATAAATGAACATGTCATAGTCTTGCAAGAATTGCAACAGTTCTGAGATGAAAACACGTCTACAGTCTGGATTCCAAAAGTTGGGGATATAGCACGAGAAAAGATTGCTGTAAAGTAGGAGTTTGGTCGGCCATATCCTGGGAATACAGTCCTGGGAATACATGAAACCAGAACTATTATTCTATCACCGCTGCCTGGATCAATAGAAAATCAATTTATTTCCATTGATAATTTAAAGCAACACCACATAGCTGATCCTCCACATCAGATCTAGTGGACTCTTCTGCATCCCTCTAACTACAGACCAGGATATTCCTCTACAGGTTTTGAGCAGCAATGCTGACACTTCCCCAGGCTTGGGAAGGGTGGAAAATTATCTTTCATTAGTACTACTATCTTCATCTCCAACCAAGATAATGAGTACTACTACTCAAACGCAACTCAAATGGATGGCATTCTAGTACGAATCACAGAGTGAGACTTCTGTTAGTTCTCCACCTACTAACATGGCTCCAGCTTTTGCACTAACCGCTACTGGATATTTTGAGAATTAAGATGATTCCTCCTTTGACTCATCCACATCTTCTGCGAAACCATCGTCAACAGCACAAAAGCTGATAAATTGGCTTAAACAAAATTATTTCATTCATCCATGAAACTATCTGTGGCTTTTACTAACTGTACTTGCTTTTCTTCTTTGGGTTTTCATCGTCTTTTTCTTACTGAGATATGGTCATTACCTTCCTGGACGCTCTGCAATTGAACTGGTGGATGAGATCCTAAAACCACATTTTTCTTCTCATGAGGTCCATGGTGACTTGTCCCTAGTGAACATTTCAGCTATACAAGTTCCTGATGGGATTGTTTGGGATAAAGTATCTTTTGGTATATTCGGTCTGACAGAAGTTCTGCAAATACCACATGTTTTTAAACTTTCTTTATATGATGTAATAATGCTGATGACTTGGATGTAAAAACTGTTGATTCTCTGTTATCTGAAACAGAGTACTTTATTGTATTTGAAAGTGAAGACATTTACCAAACAAAAGAAAATTATGGTGATATGTTCTGTCACAATTACTATGGACATCATTTCATTCTTAGAGCAAGTACCAGAAAGGCTATTTTTAATTATATACAATGGGAACATTGTCCTACCCCTCCGATGGGAAGTTCTAAAACATATATGGATAAGTTTTCATATTTTTCTGGGCATAGTGTTCAAGATGCTGCATCCTATTACTTTAATTCCATTTACCGGCTGCCTCTCGAAAGCTATGAATATTGGATGTAGTAGATGTAGTAGATTGACTTAAGGAGTGTTTGGGTGAACTAAACATTGGCAAATACAGGGAAGGTAAGCTTTATGTAGAGCATGCCTGATACCTATACAAATGATACTTTAAATGGCACAGTGGAGCAGACAAGTTGTTTATGCGTGGCAAAAACTGAAGTCTTAAATGTGCCCAGGATCCCCACTCCTGCAAAATTTTACAAATGGCAAAAATACATTATTGCAATAGAAGAACAGCTCGATGAGTGGGTCTAAAATGGAACTTTCAACACAACATTTTCACGTCCTCGTGGGTGGATATTGTGGCCAATAGACACACATGGTTGTCATGCATGTTTTGTAACCTCTATGGGGTGTTTTAGAGTGAACAGACCAGATCCTCGCTAAGTGTCAGCCGAACATTCTAGTATTGTGACAATATACAGTGTGGGAAAAGTTTGCCTGCAATGGTTAAAAAGTTCCTCATTAGATGCTGTAAAAGATCACCCCAGTCTTTGGTCTAATAACACAGACTTAGGGCCTCATTCTGACTTTGGCGGGCGGCGGAGGCCGCCCGCCAAAGTCCCGCCGTCAGAATACCGCTGCGCGGTCAAAAGACCGCCGCGGTTATTCTGAGTTTCCCACTGGGCTGGCGGGCGACCGCCAGAAGGCCGCCCGCCAGCCCAGCGGGAAACCCCCTTCCATGAGGATGCCGGCTCCGAATGGAGCCGGCGGAGTGGAAGGGGTGCGACAGGTGCAGTTGCACCCGTCGCGATTTTCAGTGCCTGCTTGACAGACACTGAAAATCATAGTGGGGCCCTGTTAGGGGGCCCCTGCAGTGCCCATGCCATTGGCATGGGCATTGCAGGGGCCCCCAGGGGCCCCACGACACCCGTTACCGCCATCCGGTTCCTGGCAGCGAACACCGCCAGGAACAGGATGGCGGTAAGGGGGTCGGAATCCCCATGGCGGCGCTGCAAGCAGCGCCGCCGTGGAGGATTCCCCAGGGCAGCGGGAAACCGGCGGGACACCGCCGGTTTCCCGTTTCTGACCGCGGCTGTACCGCCGCGGTCAGAATGCCCCGGAAGCACCGCCAGCCTGTTGGCGGTGCTTCCTCTGCCCTCTGCCCTGGCGGTGAGACACCGCCAGGGTCAGAATGAGGCCCTTAGTCCCCAGAAGACAAGGTAAAAAGCCTTCTTATATGCTACTTACAATTAAATTTGGAAACGTTCACAACAGGAAGCAGCAGCCTGGTTAAGGAAAATAGATCAGTGAAACTTGCAGAAAACATTATCCATTGTAAATAATGGGATTAGTAACTTGTCTGACTGCATCTACACTCTCAACAAAATCATATCTTCTGCAATTGACATTATGCATACTGACATGTCATCTCTACAACATGGATAGAGTTAACTTTTGCAGTTAGGTTGGACACTACAAACATTGACAAATGGTCGTATTCCGCAGCATAATGTCAAAGCTAAGGATCTGTTTGTTGCATTCAATTTGATGTGACAGCAACAAAAAATGGCTAAGGAAGAGGCTACTTATATTATGCTGAACATCAAGAAATTAGAAAAATGTACTTTTACTGCGGCGGAAATACCATCTGCTGTATGGCTAGATCATGGGGTTATTAATCTGCCTATTTTAACACTTCAAATCACATCCTGCTTGAAACACATTCCTATGGGCATTTATGAAAGGCTGGGAGATAGTTCCTTTCAAGAGGTGTGGGAGCTGCCCTTTTCATACAAATAGTTCAATGGCCTCAAAGAGATCTTTCTTAGTAGCAGTGAAAGCAAGACTTCTGTGAGCCATTCGATGGTTTCCAAACAGCTTTCCTTGCATGGAGCATCTAATACTTCAGAAGCAGATTTGGCTTGTTAACTGAAGGGAGTTCCTGTCCCCTTGATTTGAACATCATTCCAGGTGCCCTCAAAAGGATGTTATGTACTTCTAATCAACGAGAGCTGTTGTGGAATGTGAACAAGAATTGCCTATGTAGTTTCCCAAATTGTAACTTGTTGTAGTAATGTCTTTTTTCCCCCTACTCAACAGACGAAAGTAGCAGACATCTGGCCTCATATTGCTACTTCTAATTTCGATTTTGCTGAGCATAGTAAAAGCTCTATTGTTTAAGAAACATGGAGCGCTGACATCTGCACTTGAGACCTACGTGATCCAAATATCAAGGTCATCTGCAGAAATACAGTCCATTTTAAATACAATTTTTCGGAGACTTTTTGGTGAACTTGTGGGACAAATACTTAATGCGTTCAATACTACTGGGGTTGAATACTTTTTTAAGGCTGTTGGTTCTGGGTTTGTCAGCACCTTCTCATATATATTTGACATAATTCCTTCAGCCATTCACTCCCAATTACTTTGGCCTTAATTGATGGCATTTTGCCATTGCTGTTTTTCATTTGCAAAGTCTGCTCCATCTCAAAAAGGAGGATTGATGGAGAATCCACCAGTGCAACTGTGTTGTGAATGCATGATGTAATATTTCAGAGAACCACTCCTTGAGGAACTGGAGTGCAACAGGTCTTTGTCATTCAGACTGATCTTGAAATCTGTGTATCCCATGTTTTGTTGCTTTAGGTGCCTTTTCAAATGTGCACTACAACTGTGTCTTTTTACGTGGCACTTACATTCACTGGATAGTGATGTGTTGATGTTCTCGATGAGGGCTCATTACCAGACATGCGCTTTGAGGGTGTGTTTGCTATGGAAAGGCTCCTATTAGCCACCCTTTGTGGGTAAAGTGGCTGTGGGCACTTCAGCATCTGTCACTGCACGGACTACTGGCGCCTCGACTGGAGCTGAGGTCTTGGAACACGAGTTCCTCTTTGGTTTTCCTTGGCATCAATTTGATTGTTTAACACGTGCCAAAGTGAGATTATTCCTTGATTCTATTGTCCTGGACATAACTGGCACTTTTTCACATGACAATGAGTTTTAAACATGAGATTCTGCTTTTGCCAATGACATTATTATATTTTAAATTGACTGTTTTTTTGTAATATGGCCTGCTATGAGAATGCTTGCTTATCAACTTGGACATTTATTTACATATATATACACCATGATTCCTCCGTTGCAGCCTAATCACAATTAGGGTGGCCACGGCGCTGTGAGGACGGAGAACCCTCGCTTTAACATCCAACAAAAGTCCCCTCTCAGAGAAGAGCGCTGTACGCCAAAGGCTCACAGCTGAAAGAAGCGCTTTATTTGCCACTCACATTACAGAAAACCAAAGTTCTTTCTTTCCTGACATGTTTCGGCTGTTCACAGCAGCCTTATTCATAGGTGCATGGTTCTCAGATTTAAAATTAATCACGTAGAAAAACCAACCACTCATTTATGTTGTGGCCTTAAAGTTATAGAGTCACTTTGATTCTAACTTAGATCACGCATTAAAATTGAGTGCCTATAATTCTCTTTCCTTGCGCAGTGTTTGTTCCTCGTTTTGAAATGACATGAACAGTGTGAACAGCCGAAACGCGTCAGGAAAGAAAGAACTTTGTTTTTTTGTAATGTGAGTGGCATATAAAGTGCTTCTTTCAGCTGTGAACCTTTGGCGTACGGCGCTCTTCTCTGAGAGGGGATTTTTGTTAGATATATATATACACACATATATATTATATATATATATATATATATATATATATATATATATATATATATATATATATATATATTTATATGTGTGTGTGTGTATATATATATCCAACAAAAATATATATAAATCATTTTAAGATAGGTTAGATTGGGTTTCCTCTAACACTTTGAAAGGACAAGAGGAGGGTGTTGTGAGGATATTTCAGTAGTTTTAATGGGCATGTTATTTTAGCCATTGTCCTGCAGCCTGTCTCCTTCAGCCTAGTAACATAACATTTTATTTTCTGAGCACAAGCTCTCTTCTGTGGTGATGTTTTATTTTCCTTTATCTCATATGCTTTTAGCACAGAAACTGTTTTTATTCTTTTTAATCTGTTATTCTTGTTCTGTGCTTTGCTCAAGGCTGTCTCCAAAATGCTGTCAGTACAAAGAGGAACACCACAGTCTTCGTCACTTCACAAGAAACGTATATATTCCTACGTTAGGGCAGGTTTCTCAGAACACCAGCTATTTTATTATAAAACATCGCTCTGTGCCCTATACATTAGAGGGAGAGTTCAAGCAAGAAAATTGCCACTGCAGCTGTCTGCTGAGACTTGGCATCTTTCCATTTACATAAGAGAGGACTATCAGTAGACCAACAGCTCTTCACTACTATCATATTCAGGTATGGGGGATGGTGTCTTCCTAGGGAACCAGAAGGTTGGATTAGGGCTAAAACTGCTGTGCTCTAGTAGTACCTTAGTGGTGTAGGTAGGAATCCTGACACTTAGCATGCTGACACTATGGTGAGACTTTTTTTGGTTTTCACTTTTCTTGTCACCGGATTGCTATTATTCCTTGTTATCATCGTAATCATTGCACTACATGCTATATTGTCTAGAATGCAATTGATTCAACAAAATATATTGAAGCAATTTCTGCTTCTATTTGTCTTAGCATGTGTGAGATGAATGTAACTGAGAGTAAAGGCTGAGATCTGTTGAAGTACGATTTCTATGAAAATTCAGAATGTCATGCTCATGGCTGCCACAAACCACCGTCACTTTCAGATGCTGGTGAGGTACTGCTAGATGGTCCGAAGGGTTAGACCGACAGTTGTCACACGGAGTAGAATTGGACTCAGTTCCCCACAGCCTGGTGGTGCTGCCACCCGAATCTAGCAGTCTCATTTGGTATAATGAGAGCCAAACTTGACAAGCTGGTGTGTGAGTGTCCAAGTGGGTTGTCAAGTGCATGCTTTAGTGTCTGAGTAGGTCTGTAAGCGGGTACATGTGTCTCGGAGTGTGTCTGTGAGTGAGTGCATGAGTTTCTGAGTGCGTGTCTGTGAGTGAGTGCGTGAGCCTAAGTAAGACTTTGAATGTCTGTGTGGATGTCTCAGTAGCTGTGTGAGTGACTTGGCCACAAAGGAACTGCACCTACCTGTTTCTCCAACAAGAGTCCACAGTTTTGCACAAAAAGTCTACACAACTGAAGTACTTTCTACTGGTTAGTTAGTAAGTGCTACTTCATTGAGTAAATGCCCAGTGTGTATCCTACACTACAGATGCGTTCATCATTATAACATGCTAATGCACCTGCACAATACGAGAGCATACGCATAGATAGAGATACCTCTAATGTTTCAAGACCACCAAAAGTGGATTGATGGTGGTCTTCTGCATACAACACTACATGTTAGGCTAGGTCCTCTGACTAATGATGGTCCTAACTGGACTCAAATGGGCAGATACACACCGCTTCCTGATGCAGGCACCTTAGCGTTAGCTGACGTTCCCTTCTTATAGTTTGAACTTGTAACCATATATGGACTCTTAGTACAGTTTGTAATGCATATATTAAATGTGAACCCAGCATGCGCTGCTCCTGCACAACCACATGCAGTCACACCAAGGTTTAACTCTACAACAGTGCATTTGATCATGGGTAAAGTACCCACTAAGCGTGAAGAAAGTCTGTTTTGGTTAGCTCAAAAAATAAACGTGCTGGAAGCTGTGTTTAGATAAACACAGAAATCTCATGATGTGCTTGCCATTTGGAATGATCCCCGCAGTGTATAGCTACAACACTTGTGACACAGAATTTGCCACGCTCTACACTACCACACGCAGTACACCAACACTTGCCAATCTTCCACAAGTGTTAAAACAAGTTCAAATCAATACAAGGTTGCCCCAGCCCTGGATTTGGAGATGTAATTAATACATAATTTTGCTACAGTGTCCTCAATAATATTAAGTAATGTTTAAATGGGAAGCAGCAGCACTAGTAGTGCGCATGTGGCTTCGGAATGCTCCTGTACAGGATCAAGATTGCGAGCTGCCTAAAATTGTTGCTGAAACCTATTGTAGTATAGATCAGGATAGTTTAGGAGCCAGACCAAGTGAACCACAGATACAAGGCAAATCCAATAAGGATTCTACCATACATGTGACTGAGGGTTCCAAAAAACTCTGGGAAAAACAAAAACAAACATTTAAAAAAAGACTGGGGAGTCTCTCCGCTATTGGAGCCCCATGAGAAATGTTACAATTGAAGAAATAGGGATAATATAAAACTCCTGATAGATATCAATATACTGAAACATGCCAATCTCATTCCTTCCAGGACTCACCAGATAAATGTAATGAGAAAGGTAGGCGATCAGAACAATGCACAGAGTACGTGACACTGAAATAAGATTCAGAACGCTAAGCAGAAATTTCAGTTAAAAAAGAAGAGAAACTTCCACAACAGAAACCCCAATTCAAAAAGAAGAAGGTGGCATCTATTTCTGCATGAAATGCCATGCTGATTAGAGCTTTATTGAAGAACAGGAATGGGACACTGGGTCTGCTAGGCAGCGCAGCAGAGGGCACAATATTTCACCGGAATCTTCTAGAGTGTCTGGAGGTGAAAGTATCAGACAGCTTCATGGAAGTTGAGACTGTGGACATGCACGTCTCCCTCCCCAATAGGGTGTATAAAACGTAAATACAAACACAGGAAGATATTGAGAGCACAATTGATATGGTATATTGGAACCGATTGACTGGCATTTATCACATTTTGCTGACCGAAAAGGATTGGCCTCCTGAACTTGTCAGTGACATCCCGGGGAAGGGGGTCATTGAACTGGATCACACAGATCCAGATCATTAAGACTTCCTTCTCGACCCTAGTTCCTATAGAGTTAGTGGAGTTATACACATTCAGTTGAGCATTGGCACAGGGTCCAGCACTGTAATGCAACCAAGTTGGGCGCGCTAAAGGTTCTTCCTACCACATAAGGTCCCAACCATAGCCTCAACCTCAATATCCTATTAAGCATGAGGCTAAAGCTCCTGTGAGAGAGTTTCTCACACAGCTAGAGTACCAGGGTGTAATTGAGCTCTGTGTCTCACCAGTAAACAACCCTTTATTTCCTGTTGCCAAACCAGACTATACATATAGAATAGTCTTAGATTATAGACCTTTAAACTGTCATACTTGCACATTTGCTATTCAAAACTCACACAGCACAGCCCTCATTAACAATATAGTGCGCAAAAAATACATTGTCGGTGGAAATGCTGGTTCCCACCCCGCCACTGCTGAGCACACCCACACCCCGCCCTCCAAAGAATGATGTACAAATCACCTTGGCGGTCAGTGGAAGCCGAACGACCAATGGCGGAGCAGACTGCCACGAGCGGCAAGTGGACCCAACAGTAAGAAGTTCACACATTGGATAACTTAGAAATTCACACACCTGATGCACATCCACAGCACTATAAAACACTCACAGACACACCCTACAAACCTTTGCAATGAAAGTAGGCCAACGAAGACAGAGAACACCAGAAGCAGACAACAAACGCCACAATCCACGATACTCGCAACCAACCACACAAGAGCACCCTCATCTAGATTCACACCAGACACCATTCATAACACTCACCGTGGCACCCCCAAACACCCACGCTTCACAGAATGGGAGCTAAGGACCATGGTGGATGAGATCCTGAATGTCGAGCCACAACTATTCAGTGCTCAGGTGCAGCACACACCTATCGCCAGGAAGATGGAGCTATGGCAGACCTTTGTAAACAGGGTCAATGCAGTGGGACACCATCCACGCACCAGGGAAGACATCTGCAAGAGATGGAACGACCTGCCGGGGAAGGTCAGGGCCAGGGCATCTAGGTACCACATTCAGTCCAGAAGACTAGGGGAAGACCTCCACCAACACCACTGACTACACTGACTGGGAGGAAAAGGTACTGGCCATCCTGCACACTGAGGGCCTCACTGGACTCAGTGGTGGAATGGACTCGGGTAAGTCATCTACAGTTATCCCATATCCATCACACCTGGAATGCATGCACCACCCCATGCCACCCCTCCAACACTCACCAGGACCACTACCCCACCCAGCCCACTGGCACTGAATCCACTCCCCCTGCATGCCCACAAATCAACTAACAAGCCCACATCCCTCCCCCTGTCCACAGCCACCCACCCCTGCAAGGAAACCAAGTGGCCTAAGACACCCACAATGCACCTCCACATCCTAAGCTAGAAGCAATGCTAACCTCACCAAAGCATACTGCATTGCCCCAAAGTGTGGAAGCTGCACAAACCCGCCCAGGCATCGGCACCCCATCCGACCATGCTAATATAACAGACATGTACATTTCCCCCAACAGGCACCACCACCCATGCCACCCTGACGGACTGGACAAGGAGCGACAGTGCCCCACAGGGAGACAGAGGCACCTCACAGAACGCTGGGGATGGAACCCTGGACACTGATGATCAGGCTGGCCCCTCACACTGTTCTGGACTGTTACCATCCAGCAGCCCCACCCAGGATACCACTGACAACCCTACCACCCAGCCAATAACATCAGCCCAGGTAAACCGTCCCCACACCTGTGTATCCACAGTCACCCCCTAAAAAACAGGCAGGAAGATGATGGCCCCAGTTCAAGTTGTACCACCAGACCTGTGCAGGGGACACAGGCATAGGGGGATAGGCCCAGTGGGAGGGCATCAGTGGTCCAGGGGGGAGGCCACAGGATGGATGCTGCAGCCCAGGACATATTTCGGAGGTCCTGGGAGCCTACCACCATACCCAGGACAGATTGGCCCAGATAGTATCCACCCTGGAGCAGAGTCAGAGGATGCAGCAAGCACACCACCAAGACGCCATGCAGCGGTGGAAACGGCACAATGCCACAATGGCCAGCATAGCAGGTGCCCCGCTGCAGCTTGTCCAAACACAGTCTGAGGCCCACACTACAGCACAGGATACAGACCGGACAACAAGAGCATCAGCATCAACATCACATGTACTACCCTCTGAGGAAATACAGGGGACATCCATCTCAACCCCTACAGGCCAACAACAGGCACCCAGATGGACCCTTAGGCCAAGATATGGGACAGGAACACCTGCCAAGAACAAGCGCCCCTCTAAGAAGTGACTCTGCTAAAAACTGTCCACCAAGTGTCCAAATTAGTCAACCACCAAACAGTGCTACAAATAATGAAAACTCATGTAAGCATGGATGGACCTACCAATACTGCCAACAATGCTGCCACCATGTTGCCATTTTGGATAACCACCATCGACCCACTCCCATCACTGTAATCTGCACAATTGTATCCCTGCACCAAATAAAATACAATTTTCACCTGTTACAAAGTCCCCTGTCATCAAGTGTGAACAAAGTGAAGTATGGATGCAACTGGTTGATAACTCCTTTATTTGTACCTGAGTAGCATGAAAAGCACCACACGCCTTACATGTTGTTGTGCATCAATATGTGTTGAAATAATAGACTAAATTGTAATCTTTCCTATTCAGACCTGGTCACAGTGGCAATTAGTATTGATTCAACCCCCCTAGATGACAAGGCACACTGACAGTATGATGCACAGACACCAATCTCATCCAATTGTCCCACATAGTTACTGGAAGTAGAGTTGTATCAGTTGGGGCCTGGAATTTACATCTTCTCCTTCCTCATCATCACCATCACTCTCATCCACTCTCTGAGGAAGCTGGTCTGGATATACAGCACCCTCCTCCTCCAAGAGGAGGATAGAATTTCTCACAGCCACGTTGTGCACCATGCAGCAGGACATCACTATTCTACACACCTTTTCAGGTCCATAGGCCAGGGAACTGCTAGAGATATGTAGACAATGAAATCTATCCTTCAGGAGACCTATTGTGTGCTTAATCACCCTCCTAGTACTTCCATGGGCCTCATTGTAATTCCTTTCTGCACCCATTCCAGGATTCCTCACTGGTGTCAGGAGCCAATGCAAGTTGGGATGGCCAAAATCACCTAGAAAAATGTGCACAATACAACTTTAAATGACAAGCCTCAGAGGCAGATAGCCAGACTGTGTGCTAGGTGGCAATAAGTGACAGAAACACCTAACTATGATCCACCCTCTGTCCTCTTGTAGTTGTTCAATGTTGTGCTGCACACTACTGTTCCTCAGCACAAATGAATCATGGACTGAACTAGGGAACATGGCAGTACACACCAATTGAATCTTCATGGAATGAAAGTTCTTACTGTTTCTGTATACCTGTTCACCGACTCTTGGGGGGATGATAGCTATGTGGGTGCCATCGATGGCACCTATCACATGGGGTATGTTGGCAAAGGCACAGAAGTCCAACTTGATGCCAGGGAGAGCTGCACTTTAGGGTAACCTCACATAGGACTGCAGGTGTCGTACAAATGCATTCAGGAATCTTGTCAGTATAATGCTAAACATTGACTGTGAAAAACCTGCACCCATGCCCACTGTCACTTGAAATGAGCCCGTGGCCAGGAAATGGAGTGCAGAAAGCACCTGCACTTCAGTAGGGATGGCATGCTGATTACAACTTGCCGGAGTCAGTGCAGGATCCAGTAATGCACAAAGTTCAAGAATAGTTGCATGGGTGAGTCTGTATTTGATAATGATGTGATGCTCCACCATTGTCCGCGAATCCTCAAGTGGTCTGTACACCGATGGGGCTCTTCCTCGCAAAAATGGTCTGTACTTAGGAGGAGTTGAAAATACGTGTGAGGAACACACATTGTCAGTCATTGAGCACTGCTGGCATGATTGTCGTCGACACAAATGCATAGTGTGTATGACATAACAGCAACTTGACCACAATGATAGATTATGGCTTGTCAGCTGTAGTAATGTTAAATGTCACATGCCTATGGGTGTTTGAGGAACAATAGGGCCTGCATTGTGCAGATGTGAGTTTTATAAATGCATAGTGTTTGCCAAAATGTCTGCCCCATGTAATCCACTACTGTAATTGTGGAAGTGACCTCATAACGCTAGCGCTTGACGTACCAGCGTAAGGTGGTGTTTACCACTGTGCGCTAATTCATTGGTTAACATGGATGTCAATTGGGAAACCTAGCGTATCATGATGGCCGCCGGCAGGGACGATGCACACCGCCATGGTGCGTACCCGAACTCGTCACCCCAACTTCACTTGACTCCCTGATCTCGTGCAAGCAGGTACTCCACTGAGTGTACTTCTGTGTCCTGCCTCTAGTCATGGAAGTGGCACATGTTGCAGGGTAAAGGGCCCGACCTTCACCCAAGAGGAATTGGAAAGGCTCGTGAATGGGGTCCTGCCCCCGTACAGCAAGCTCTGTGGTCGTCCAGAGGTACAGGTGAGTAGGAGGATTGGGGACCATGGATGTGTGTAATGGTTGGTGTTGGCTGCATAAATGTGTACACATCTGACACTGGATGGGCCAGGGTTCCTGACATGCTGCGTGTGAATGTGCTGTTCGTCGGTTTGTACTGTCCATCCCATAGTGGACATATCGCCAGCTGTATATGATTGGCCAGTGCCTGACCTCTGCGGTACATTTATGTGTGTCCCTTTTAGGTAAGCGCCCACCAGAAGAGGGCACTTTGGCATGCCATCGCCAAAGAGGTTCTGACCCTATGGGTCTACAACCGGTGGAGCACCGGCTGTAGGAAGAGGCGGGAGGACCTGCGGCGCTGGGTGCGAAAAATCTGCGAGGCCCACCTGAGGAAGTCCTCCCAACGGGGAAGGGGTGCCCGTCGGGTACTGACCTCCCCTTATGCAACTCATCCTGGCGGTGGCATACCCAGACCTTGGGTGCTTGAAGGCTGCACAGCAGTCGCAAGGGGGTGAGTACACATGCCATTTATTTGACCCTTGATGCATGTGTGTGTGTGCATTCAGATTTATGCTGCTTAGTTGGAGGGACTCTGACTGATGTCCATCTACATTATGGCCCCCATGGGGAATATGGGTGTTTTGGTCAGGTCTACTACATGTTGGGTCCTTAAGTTATTTGGGGATTGGCTGTAGAGCAGGGTTCTGGGCACTAGTCAGGGGCATAGCCATGGATATACCGGTAGGTGCTGCCTGTAGGAGGGTCTTCTGGGTGGGAGTATGTGTGAACCACTATGTTAACTATGTTAACTCCATTCAGCTATTTACAAGTGTCTCTGCTTTTTTGTCTCCACCTCCCTGTTCTCTGTGTACATCAGCATCATCTGGCGAGGGAGCTGAGGCACCGGCGAGTGGATATGCAGTGGCCCACAGATCCTCGGAGGCAGAGACGTCCGACGCCAAGGGGACCAGTTGGTGCGTGGGGAGTACCATGGGGGAAGCAACTACCACTGAAGGTAGTGACTCTGATACCTCCTCTGATGGGGGCTCCCTGGTGGTGGCAAACCCTAGTGGGCCCACACATACTGTGTCATCTTCCGCCACCCCATACCATCACCGCCCTCCCATTTGCTCCCCACCGAGTTGCCCATGCCCGCTCACCCAGAAGGGTGGGTGTCTCCTTTGCCCCAGGCACCTCTTCCCCTGCCCCAGTCAGCCCTGCCGCCCTCACTGAGGAGGCTATTTACCTCCTGAGAACCATCTCTGTTGGGCAGACAACCATCGTCAATGCCATCCAGGGCTAGCATTAGAGATGCAGCAGACCAATGCCTATCTGGATGACATTCATGGTGCCATGCCTGGCATACAGAGATCTTTTCAGGCTCTGGCCTCTACTTGGATGGCAGCCTGTGTCCCTGGTCATTCCGTTCCCCCTCCAACCTCCTCTACCCCTTCCAGCACCCCACTCCCTTCACCTGTCCGAAGCACACATTCTGTCACACAGGCACACACCTCAACACACATGAAGCACACTTCAAAACACAAGCACCACACCTCCCACCACAAGAATTCACACAGCCAACATAAACATGCACACACAACAACATCCACTTCCCCCAGTGTACCCACCTCTTCCGCCTCCCTGTCTGTCCCCTCTACATACACACCCCCAGGCACTGCACCTTCATTCACTGTTGCTGAGCCTATACCTGCAGTCACCACAATAGCACACATCCACACATGCACCCCAGACACCACACCTGCACTCACCACAACTACTTTAGTTGACACATGCAGCACACTCACCAGACTTGCAGATACCCACACAACATTCATTCACACTGGCAGCCTGTCTTGTCCCACTGTGTCCACCCCACCTCCTCCCAAGACACTGAAAGGCATCAAAAACACCTACCCATCACACATCCACCAGACCTCAGCATACTTTCCAGTCACCTGCACCCACATCAACCACACCTACACCACTTACGATCACTCCCTCTGCCTGCACTCCCATGCCTTCCTCCAGGCCCAACTGAATTGTACCAAAGAAACATTTTCTCTCCTGTGCTGGCCTATTTCAACCCACTGGCCCACCCCGTCTTGTCCCTAAACATGCACACCTCCTTGCCCTATCCACTCCTTCCATGTCACAGCCTGCCCATGTCCCCCCTCACATTCCCGTGCCCCTTCCCCAGAGAGGAAGAAGCCCCGTGCTGAGCCTGTTCCATCTGACTCCACCTGGTCCAAGCACATTTCCCCACCTTCCAAGGCCAAACCCAAACCCCCTCCACCTTCTGAATGAAAATCTAAGCGCCACCCCTGTCATAAATCCCCACCCCCACCACCCCATGCCCCTGTTCCCTGAGGTGCCGGGATGCTCCATTGTTTCCCGTATGAGGTGGAGTACCGTAGCACTTGGGGGAGTGGGGTTGGGGCCATTATGGCCCATCGGACTGGTGTTCTGACGGACTGGCCATTGGCCTTATATCCACTTTGTTTGCTCAGTGAGCACAATAAAAAGTTAATGTGTGGCCTGTGTCGACAAACTCTGGATCCCTGGTCTCTCATTTCATTGTTTGTGGGTGTGGGGCACATGTATGTACTTTGGGCAGGTTGGATTTGCCATGTGTCGGGTACGTCCCTCTTGCTGTGGGGTGTATGGATTGTGCTGCTGTGAAGGGTTGTGGGAGCGTTGCAGGGAGGGTGGAGTGGGTGGGTCCATAACTGTGCCCTTTCTTGCCTTGTTTCGTAGGATGCGATACTTACAGTGGTCCTCTTCTCTAACGGTCTCGGTTGTGGAGGTATGTGGCAAGGAGAAGGGCTGGCATGATCTGAAACTCTCAATCCATGTCTGCTTCGGCGTGTTGTGTAAGCCTCCGATGAGTGTTTCCTTATATTTGGTTTGTTTCCGCCTGGCTTTGCGTGGCGGTGGTTCCCACCCCGGAACTGACGGCGGTCTTGTGGCTCATTATTTGATGGGCGGGTAGGGCCTTTCCGTCGGCCTGTGGGCAGGCTCTGCCATTGTTGTCGGCACTCCTCTGCTGGCAGTGGGTGGTTTTCAGGATGCCTGTGTTTCAGTTGGTTCATTATTTGGCGGTCCAGACCGCACGTCTGTTGGCAGTTTTTACCGCCGCCGGAGGTGCGGTGTTTACCGCTGTGTTCATAACGAGGGCCTTAATTTTAAGAAAATAAAAATTGCCTTTCTCAGTGTCCTATTTTTGGGATATGAGTTGTCAGATGAAGGCAAGTGCCTAGTGGCCCACTTTCTAGAGAAGTGCGCACAATTGAAAACACCAAATACCATATAAAAACTCTAGTCTTTATTGGGCTTTTTAAACTTTGGCAGAACTCACATTCCAGATTATGCACAACGCATTAAAAATAAACTGACATATGATTTATTATACCCGACTTTTCAAGAAAATATGGGACAGTTGAACAAACAAACATTCTCAGAGCATTACAAGACATGCTTGCAGCAAAACATTCACACACAAGGGACAACAAGACACATTTAGTCATCAGAGTAATTGCTGGTACCATTGGTTTCACTTAGGAAACATTTAATGAGGGTGATTCCCTCACTTTTGCATACAAATCACACTTCTACTCCACAGCTGAACAACACTTTGCTTCCTTAAAAAAAGATTCTGACTGCTCTTAATAATATATAATTGTCATTAAAGAGAGACCTCTGGATCAGGGGAAAAGCATTATTGTCGTCTCTCCGATCACAGCCCTCGGGGGAGTCACAAAGGCTAGCATTCCTAAGGCAAAAGCTTTATTTCCATGTTAGATTCAATGGGCAACATCTCTAACAGCCAATGATGTAGACTACATCTTCTATCCAAATTGACAAAATCAAGAATTCTTTCAACACGAAATAGAATATCTCATATCGGCAAACACTTTGTCAGTTGACCAAAATCAAATGTTTATTTATACTGATAGAACAGTCCAGCCAGCCATAGGCACAAAACATCAATACTCCTCCACTTGCTCGGCTGTGAGTGGCTGGTTACATGAATGATGGTGAATTCCATCCACAAAACACTTACACACAAACTTTAGGGGACTGCAGAGCTAGCATAGTTCAAGGCTCTGGTCATGGCACTGGATCACACAGATCCAGAAGATGTCACACCCATGATGTGTAATTCATAATATTGTGTCCAGTCCTTTACTGAATATCTGCATTACTGGTGTCAGAATAGGCTCAGAGATTCAAAAAGGCAACATCATAAAACACAGGTTACTTTGGGGGAAAGTAGCAGACCTGAAGGAAACGCTACCCAATGCCCACGTAGTGCATACATTGGGACATCAACATAAAGTAGTGCACGTTGCAGACAATACCTTGGCTGACGAAGCAGCCAAATCAGCAGCAGCTACAGCTTCTGTTGCTGCAATAACTCATTCACAAACAAGGTTGGATGATGAAACACTTGCTGCTGTGAAAGGTTTGGCTGACGGCATGCCATTACCAAAGGCATATCCTGCCAAAATATTCCTACCACATAACTTACCTAAACACTGCCCTAGTAACAATACCAGGGGTTGTTGATCGTGTGATCCCCAATCAAGATCAAATATCTGAGTTGATAAAAGCGGCACATGAAGGAGACCTTTCTGCCCAGGCAGATGAGGCAGGTACTATTTCTTTAATACAAAAAAGCTATTGGTGGCCAGGTCTATACAAACAGACAAAACAATACACCCTTTGCAGTGACATTTGTCAGCAAATAAAAGGGTTCACCATTATACACCCACCACAGACACCCCTTCTAATTTCAAACAAACCGTTAAAATGTGTGTCCCTGGACCATGGTGGTCTCCTGACACCTGATGATGCATACAAATATATTCTTGTCACTGTCGACTCATGTTGCAGATTTCTGTGGGTCTTGCCACAATGATAAGCTGACGCTCAAACTGTTATTTATGATGTGCAAGTCTTTATCGCTACATATGCAGTTGCGGCTTTCCACTCAGACCAGAGCCCTGCTTTCACCTCAAGGGCATTCCGGACACCATGGCTTCGATAGGTGCCCAACTACGTTTCACGTCCCCCATCTTCCAGAGGGTAACAGTGTAGTGGAACAGAAGAATCGAGACTTAAAGCAAACCTTAACAGCAAGAGTATTAGGTATGGGATGTAGTTGCCTTAGTCACCTGTATAGAGTCCAGAGAGCACTTAATAATCTGCTCAGAAGGTCCTTAAGAGGGCACACCTCATATGATGTGCTGTTTGAGACACAAATGTATGTTCCAATTGTTCGAAATGGGGTCTCTCGTTGGCAGTGGGATCCACCCTTATCCCAGGAGGGACCACAATCCTAGTCAGGGTAAGTCACACACAATCCAAATTATCCAAGTAAAAACACCACAAAAATACACCACACAGGTTTATAGAAATAGATACTATTTATCTGAATAAAATAATGTCAAAATGGCAAGGATCCAATAAGTACAAGTTGAAATATCACTTTTAAAAGGTTTAAAAGAGTCCCAATCCTAAGAAATGAACAGTTGTCTCTTTGTTGCACACAGTATCTGTCATGCATCAAGAAACACGCCGCATGGAGACCTCAGAGGAGGAGATGCATGGAAAAAAAGGTGTTGATTCAGATTTTACAGTGCAGCACAGACGATGCGTAATTTTTTCCCACATTGCAAGGAGTTTGCTTTGTTTTTTGCACGCAGTCTTGGTTCCTCACTGCGATGCAGGAATATTTTGAAGCCAATGGATGATGCGTGAAAATCCTTGACTTGCTGGATGAAGGCACAGATTGATCCGGTAGGCCATGTATCAAATCTCTCCATCGCAAGGTAGGCGCTGCATCAAATTTCCAGTTTGGATGTCGGGCTTCGTAGTTCCGGCCGGCTGTGCGGCAATTTCTCAGTAACAATGCAGGCTTTGCTTTGATTTCAGCAGGTGTTGCATTGATTTTCGATGCACAAGGAATTTCTTGAAGAGGTGAAACCTTTGTTGGCCCTGAGACTTCAGAAACAGGCGGCAAGCTCAATTCAAGCTCTTGGAGAGCACATTTGGGGGAAGGCACAGTCCTTCCAGCAAAGTCAGAGGCCAGCAGGGCAATAGCAGTGCAGGGGTCCTTCTTAGCAAAGCAGCCCAGATGAGTACTTTGGCCAGCCAGGTAGCTCCTCTGACAGGTTGCAGGTGTAGGTCCAGAAGTATCTGAGTTGGTGGGGACAGAGACCCAGTTTACATACCCAAAAATGCCTCAAAGGGGTTACCCCTTCAGTTCAGTCATGTCTGCCAAAGTCTAAGTGGGGGGGTCATCAGTCTATTGTGTGAGGGCAGCCCTTTGGCCTTTGAAATGTAAGTGTCAGGACCTCCACCCATTCAGCCTAGGAAGACCCATTCAGTATGTGGGTGAATGCAGGTGTGAATGAGTGTCCTGTGCTTGTGGTTGTCTGGGTGAAATGCACAAGGGAGCACAGACAAGACGTTGATTGGAGACAGGCTGTAAGGCACAGATGTTTTTTAAGTGCAGAGAAAGGCTCACTTCCTAAAAGTGAAATTTCTAAAATAGTAATATTAAATCCAACCTCATCAGTAAGCAGGATTTTCTGTCACCATCCTGGCCATACTAAATATGACCTGGTTACCCCTCTCAGATCAGAATCTACCACTCAAAAGTATATGAGGGAAGTTCTAATGCGGGTCTATGAAAGGAGCAGGCCTCACAGTAGTGGAAAATGAATTTAGGAATTTTCCACTACCAGTACATATAAAACTCATATGTATATCTCCTGCCTTTTACCTACATGGATTCCTGCGCTATGGGTTACCTAGGTACTACTCTAGGGGTGGCATGTGTGTGGAAAAAGGGGAGTTAAATTCTTGGCAAGTAATTTTAAATGCCAATTCAAATTGGCAGTGAAACTGCACACAAGTCTTGCAATGGCAGGTCTGAGACATAGTTAAGGGGCAACTTATGTGGCAGGCCCACAAGTATCATGTAGTTTAGAGGCCCTAGGCACATGTAGTTCCCTTTACTAGGGACTTATAGGTAAATCAAATATACCAATTGGGCATGAACCAATGTTACCATGTTTAAGGGAGAGAGCATATGCACTTTAGCACTAGTTAGCAGAGGAAAAATGCTCAGAGTCCTAAAACCAAACCAAAACAGTGTTTGAAAAGTGGACGGAGGCAGGCAAAACGTTTTGAAATGACCACCCTCGGGCTGTCAGGTATAACATGATGGCTCTGGTGCAGAGCTGGCAGACACACATTTTGACATAAATGAACGTGTCACTTTCTTGTAAGAATTACAACAGTTCTGAGACAAAAAAGTGTCTACAGGCTGGATTCCAAAAGTTGGGGATCTAGGACAAGAAATGATTGGGTGAAGAGGGAGTTTGGTCGATCATATTGTGCATCAGTTCCAGTCCTGGTAATACATGGAACCAGAGCTGTTATTCTACCACCGCTGCTTGGATCAAATGAAAATCACTTCATCTCCATTAATAATGTCAAGCTACACCACATGGCTGATCCTCCACAGCAGACCTAGTGGACTCCTGGGTAGTTCCGTCATCCCTCTCACTACAGACCAGGATGTTCCTCTACAGGTTTTGAGCAGCAATGCTGACACTTCCCCAGAATTGGAGAGGGTGGAAAATGATCTTTCATTAGTACTACTATCTTCATCTGCAACCAAGATAATGAGTACTACTCTTCAAACGTAACTCAAATGGAAGGCATTCTACTACGAACCACCTTGGGAGACGTCTGTTAGTTCTCCACTTACTAACATGGCTCCAACTTTTGCCCTAACTGCTTATGAATATTTTGCCAATTAAGATGATTCCTCCTTTGACTCATCCACATCTTCTGCGAAACCATCGTCAACAGCACATAAGATGATAAATTGGCTTAAACAAAATTATTTCATTTATCCATGGAACAATCTGTGGCTTTTACCAACTGCACTTGCTTTTCTTCTTTGGATTGTTTTTTTTTATCGTCTTTTTCTTATTGTTCCATGGTCATTACCTTCCTGAATGCTCTACAGTTGAACTGGTGGATGAGGTCCTACAACCAGATTTTCCTTCTCATAAGGTCCATGGTGACTTGTCCCTAGTGAACATTTCAGCTATACCAATTCCTGATGGGATTGTGTGGGATAAAGTATCTTTTGATATATTCAGTCTGACAGAAGTTCTGCAAATACCACATGTCCCTAAACTTTCTTTATATGATGTAATAATGCCCGGGGTTGTTTCTGATGACTTGGATGTAAAAACTGTTATCTGAAATAGAGTACTTTACTGTATTTGAAAATGAAGACATTTGCCAAACAAAAGAAAATTATGGTGATATGTTCTGTTACAGTTATTATAGACATAATGTCATTCATAGAGCAAGTACAAGAAAGACTATTTTGAATTATACACAAAGGAACATTGTCCTACCCCTCCGATGGGGAGTTCTAAAACATATATGGATAAATGTACATATTTTTTTGGGCATAATGTTCAAAATACTGCATCCTATTACTTTAATTTTGTTGACCGGTTTGCTATCGAAAGCTATGAATATTAGATGTAGTAGATGTAGTTGACTGACTTAAAGATTAAAGAGTATTTGGGGAACTAAACATTGGCAAATACAAGGAAGGGAAGCTTTATTTAGAGCATGCCTGACACCTATACAAATGATATGTTAAATGGCACAGTGCAGTAGACAAGTTGTATAAGCGTGGAGAAAATTAAAGACTTAAACGTGCCCAGTATCCCTACTCATGCAAAATTATCCAAATGGGAAAAATGCATTATTGAAATAGAAGAACAGCTTGATGAGTGGTTCCAAAATGGAACTTTCAACACAACACTTTCACTTCCTGGCGGGTGAGTATTGTGGCCAATAGACAAAAATGATTTTCATGCATGTTTTGTAATATCTATGGGGTGTTTTAGAGTAAACAGTCCAGACCCTCACTAAGTATCATCCAAACATTTTGGTATTGTGACAACATACAGTGTGGGATAGTTTTGCCAGCAAAGGTTAAAAGGTTCCTCATTAGATGCTGTAAAAGAACACCTCAGTCGTCTTCCAAAGAACACAGACTTAGGCACCAGAAGACAAGGTAAAAAGCCCTTCTTATATGCAAATTACAATGAAATTTGGAAACGTTCACAAAAGGAAGCAGCAGCTCATTTAAGGAAAACAGATCAAGTAAACTTACAGAAGACATTAGCCATTGTAAGTAATGGGATTAACACCTTGTCTGACTCCATCTACATTCTCAACAAAATAATTTCTTCTGCAATTGACATTATGCAAACTGACATGTCATCTCTACAACATGGAGTGAGTCAGCTTAGGTCCATTGTGCATTTAGGTTGGACACTACAAACATTCAAATATGGTTGTGTTCCCTAGCATTATGTCAAAGCTAAGGACCTGTTTGTCGCATTCAATTTGACGTGACAACAAAAAATAAGGGCTACAAAAGAGGCTACTTATACTGTTCTGAACATCAAGAAATTGACTTTTACTGTGGAAGTAATACCATCCGCTGTCTAGCTAATTTATGGGGTTATTAATCTGCCTATTTTGACACTTCAAATCACATCGTGCTTGAAACACATGTGGGCATATCTGAAAGGCTCGGAGATTGTTCCATTCAAGGAGTGTGGGAGCTTCCCTTTTCATACAAATGGTTCAATGGCATTAAAGAGGCCTTTCTTAATGGTAGCGAATGTAAGACTTCTGTGAGCCATTCAATGGTTTGCAAACAGCTTTCCTTGCATGGAGCATCTAATACTTCAGCAGGAAATTTGTCTTGTTATCTGAAGGGAATTCCTGTCCTCTTGATTAGAACAGCATTCCAGGGGCACCCAAAAGGCCGTTATGTACTTCTAATCTGCGAGAGCTGTTGTGGAATGTGAGCTGGAATTGCCAAAGTAGTGTCCCAAATTGTAACTTGTTGCGGTAACGTCTTTTTCCCCTTGTTGGACTTTTGCTTTTGCAGGGTCATCCCCAGACTTTTTTGCCTCCTGCCTCCTATATTGTTCTGACATGTTGCTGTTGGCTTTTCAACTCTGAGCACTTTACCACTGCTAACCAGTGCTAAAGTGCATATGCTCTCCTGTTTAAATTGTATGTAAGTGGTTTATCCATGATTGGCATATTTGAATTACTAGTAAGCCCCTAGTAATGTGCACCAGAGGTGCCAGGGCCTGTAAATCAAATGCTACTAGTGGGCCTGCAGCACTGGTTGTGCCACCCACATAAGTAGCTCTGTAATCATGTCTCAGACCTGCCACTGCAGTGTATGGACAGAGGGATCCAACTGGAGTCAGGAAGGCGTAGAACTGGAACATGCCCCTGCTGTTGTGGGCCTGGGTCCCTGTTCTATCGCCCCAATCAGGGAAGTACATCAAGGTATTGATTGTTCTCCCCTGGCTTTAGGCTGGTAGGGGGTCGTGTTGGACTTTTGCTTTTGCAGGGTCATCCCCAGACTTTTTTGCCTCCTGCCTCCTATATTGTTCTGACATGTTGCTGTTGGCTTTTCAACTCTGAGCACTTTACCACTGCTAACCAGTGCTAAAGTGCATATGCTCTCCTGTTTAAATTGTATGTAAGTGGTTTATCCATGATTGGCATATTTGAATTACTAGTAAGCCCCTAGTAATGTGCACCAGAGGTGCCAGGGCCTGTAAATCAAATGCTACTAGTGGGCCTGCAGCACTGGTTGTGCCACCCACATAAGTAGCTCTGTAATCATGTCTCAGACCTGCCACTGCAGTGTCTGTGTGTGTATTTTTACACTGTAAATTCGACTTGGCAAGTGTCCCCACTTGCCAGGCCTAAACCTTCCCTTTCCTTACATGTAAGGCACCCCTAAGGTATGCCCTAGGTAGCCCCAAGGGCAGGGTACAGTGTATGGATAAGGTAGGACATATAGTAATGTGGTTTATATGTCCTGACAGTGAAATACTGCCAATTTCGTTTTCACTGTTGCAAGGTCTGTCTCTCTCTCCTAGGATAATATGGGGGCTACCTTTAAATATGATTAAAGTGTAGATTCCCCTAGAGAAGAGATGGACAGGTGGAGTTTGGGATCCCTAAACTCACAATTTAAAAATGCATCTTTTAGTAAAGTTGATTTTGAGATTGTGCGTTTGAAAATGCCACTTTTAGAAAGTGAGCATTTTCTTGCTTAAACCATTCTGTGACTCTGCCTTGTTTGTGGATTCCCTGTCTGGGTCAGTTTGACAGTTGGGTTGTTTTTCACCTCACACCAGACAGTGACACAAAGGGAGCTGGGGTGTGATCTGCATTCCTGATTAGCCATCTCTGCTAGGAGGGAGGGGTGGAGTGGTCACTCTCATCTGAAAGGACTGTGCCTGCCTCTGACAATGCTGTCTCCAGCCCCCTGGTGTGTGTCTGAGGCCTTGCCAGGGCAAGGCAGGATTTCACAAGAAGGTGTGAGTCCCCTTTGAAGGAGGGTGACTTCAAAGACTAAAATGGGTATAAGAAGGGCACCCAAACTTACAAACTTTAGAAACACTTCTGGAATCAAGGGGAACCTCTGCCTGGAGAAGAGCTGATCGCTGAGGAACAAGTGCTGCCCTGCCTGTGACTGTGCTTTGTGGAGCTTTCCTGCAGTGCTGCTTCTGCCAGAGTAAGAGGGCAAAGACTGGACTTTGTGTGCCTTCCATCTTGAAGAAGAAATCTCCAAGGGCTTGATGTAGAGCTTGCCTCCTGTTGTTGAAGTCTCAGGGATAGCAAAGACTTCTTCCTGCCAGCACCTGGAGTCTCTGGAGAGACCCCTACTCTGCTCTGTGGTGCCCTTCCAGTTCCTGGGACCCTGAAAGGAGAGGCTGGCAGCCCAAGGACAAAAATACACGCACCGAGCGCCGTGCGGAGAAAAGATCGACGCGAATCCGATCGCGGCTGAGAAAACGACGCGACGCCGGCTCCGCAGCTGAGAAACGACGCCGCAGGAAACGCGACCGGAGAATCGACGCCCGGAGCAGGAGAAACGACGCGCAGCATCGCTGACGAAGGCTGAGAGATCGCAACCTGCGCCGCGGGACTTTCGGACCGTCGCGTGGCTGGCTGTTTCGACGCGCATCGCCGTGCCGAGTTGTTTTCGACGCATATAACCGTGCAGGGTTATTTTCGACGCGCACAGCCCGTGCGGGGTTATTTTTGACGCAAACCAGGTACATTCACACGCTAGCAGCGCTAGTGTGTTGTTACAACTACCTAAAGACTCTTTTTATTTTAAACCTTTAAAAAATCATAACTTGACTTGTGTATGTTGGATTTTTGTCGTTTTGGTCTTGTTTTGTTTAGATAAATATTTCCTATTTTTCTAAACTGGAGTTGTGTCATTTTGTAGTGTTTTCATTAAGTTACTGTGTGTGTTGGTACAAATACTTTATGCCCAGCGCTCTGAGGTTAAGCCTACTGCTCTGCCAAGCTACCAAGGGGGTAAGCAGGGGTTAGCTGAGGGTGATTCTCTTTTATCCTAACTAGAGGGAGGGTCCTTGCTTGAACAGGGGGTAACCTGACTGTCAACCAAGGACCCCATTTCTAACACCCCTCTACTCAACAGATGAAAGTAGCAGACCTCTGGCCTCATATTACTACTTTTTATGTAGATTTTGACAAGCTGAGCAGAATAAAAGCTCTATTGTTTCAGAAACATGTAGCACTGACATCAGCATGTGAGACCTACGTGATCCAAGTAAAAAAAGTCACCTGTGGAAATACAGTCCACTTTAGATACAAAATTTCAGAGACACTTTGGTGAACTTGTGGGACAAATATTTAATGCGTTCAATACTACTGGGGTTGTATACCTTTTTAAGGCTGTTGGTTATGGGGTTGTCAGCACCTTCTCATTTATATTTGACATAGTACCTTCAGCCATTCACTCAGTATTTCTGCGCATTTATGGGGGACTCCCAATTACTTTGGCCTTAATTAGCAGCATTTTACTGTTGCTGTTTTTCATTTACAATGTCTGCTCTATCTCAACAAGGAGGATTAATGGTGCTTCTACCAGTGCCATTGTGTTGTGAATGCATGATGCAATATTTCAGAGCACCACTCCTTGAGGAACTAGAGTGCAACTGGTCTTTGTCATTCAGACCAATATTGAACTGTGTGCAGCCCGTGTTTTGTGCTTTAGGTGCCTTTTCAAATGCGCACTACAACTGTGTCTTTCTCTGAGGCACTTACTTTCACTGGATGGTGATCTGTTGATGTTCTCGATGAGGGCTCATTACCAGACATGCACGTTGATGGTGCGTTTGCTTCAGGAGCCTCCTATTAACCTCCCTTTGTGGGTAAAGTGGCTCTGGTCACTTCATCATCTGTCACTGCATGGACTACTGCCGCCTCGGCTGGAGCTGAGGTTTTGGAACACAAGTGCTCTTTGGTTTTCCTTGGCACCAATTTGATTGCTTTAGCACCTGCCAAAGTGGGATCATTCCTTGATTCGATTGTCCTGGATATAACTGACATTTTTTTAAATGACAATGAGTTTTAAAAATGAGATTAGCTTTTGCCAATTACATAATTATATTTTAAGTTGGCTTTTTTTATATGGCCTGCTTTGAGTATGCTTCCTTGTCAACTTGGACATTTATCCATATATTTTAATTCATTTTAAGCTAGGTTAGATTGGGTTTCCTCTAACACTTCGAAAGGATAAGGGGATGGTGTTGTGAGGATATTTTAGTGGCTTTTATGGGCGTGTTATTTTAGCCATTGGTCTGCAGCCTGTGCCTTTTAGGCTGGTAACAATTCATTTTATTTTATGAGCAGAAGCTCTCTTCTGCAGTGATGTTTTATTTTCCTTTATCTCATATGCTTTTAGCACAGAAACTGTTTTCATTCCTTTTATTCTGACATTCTTGTTTTGTGCTTTGCTCAAGGTTGTCTCCAATATGCTGTCAGTACAAAGTGGAACACCACAGAATTTGTCACTTCAGAAGAAACTTATGTGTTCCTACGTTAAGGCAGGTTTCTCAGAACACCATCTATTTTACTATAAACCATCGCTCTGCGCCCTATACATTAGAGGGAGAGTTTCAGCAAATAAATTGCGAATCCATGCTGTTGCTTCACTGCAGATGGCTGCTAAGACTTCACATCTTTCCATTTACATCAGAGTGGACTCTCAGTAGACCAACAGCTCTCTTCACTACTAGCATATTCAGGTATGGGGGATGGTGTCTTCCTAGGGAACCTGAAGGTTGGATTAGAGCTAAAACTGCTGTGCTCTAGTAGTACCTCAGTGGTGCAGGTAGGAATCCTGACACTTAGCACTCTGGTGAGACTTTTCTTTTTCACTTTTCTTGTCACCGCATTGTTATTATTATGTGTTATCATCCTAATCATTGCACTACATGCTATTTTGTCTAGAAAGCAGTTGATTCAACAAAATATATTGAAGCGATTTCTGCTTCTATTTGTCTTTGTATGTGTGTGATGTATGTAACTGAGAGTAAAGGCTGAGATCTGTTGAAGTACGATTTATCTGAGAAATCAGACTGTCTTGCGCATGGCTGTACAAACAACTGCTACTTTCAGGTGCTGGTGAGGTACTGCTAGCTGGCCCAAAGGGTTAGGCTGACAGTTGTCACATGGAGTAGGCATGGACTCAGTTCCCCACAGACTGGTGGTGCAGTCTCATTTGGTATAATGAGAGCCAAACATGACAAGCTGGTGTATGAGTGTCCAAGTGGGTTGTCAAGTGCGTGATTGAGTGTCTGAGTAGGTCCGGAAGTGGTTGCATGAGTCTTCGAGTGCATCTGTGAGTTAGTGCATGAGTTTCTGAGTGGATCTGTGACTGAGTGCATGAGCCCGAGTGGGTCTGAGAATGTCTGTGTGGGTGAGTCAGTAGCTATGTGAGTGACTTGGCCACAAAGGAACTGCACCTCCCGGTTTATCCAACAAGAGTCCACAGTTTTGCACAAAATATCTACACAACTGAAGTACTTTCTACATGTTAGTTAGTAAGTGCTACCTTATTGGGTAAATGTCCAGTGTGTATTTTACACTACAGTTGCGTTAAGGACCACAAGCAAATGTCTCCAGGTGACCTTGAGTGCGTTCAGCAGTGTGATTATTCCTTGTTCGTCTTTCTCCAGACTTTCTGTGAAAACAGGAATCCTGCTATAGAGAGGCCAAAGAGACTACAAATATGTAAATCTCCAACAAACCAGGGACCTCCTCCTATCTCTTTGATGTGAGTGCTTTGTCTTGTTTTGTGGACAAGTCCTCACATTCCTCAGCATCAAGAGTGTGGCACCAAAATCAGCGGCAAACACACTGGGGGCCTCTTGTAAGCTGTGCATCATCCTGGTAAAAGGCAGGACGACCTTTGCATACTACTAATGTAGCAGTGTGGGGCCAAGCGGGGAGAACCTTCAGGTGATTTGGATATTTGCATACTTGTAGTAATTTAAAGGGAGACTCATGGATTTTAGGAGAGGGTGCCACAAAGCCCTGCTCCCAGGGTCAATTTCAGCCCCAAGGCCCAATCCCAGGATCCCAGCCATAAATAAATGATCCTAATTTTGGCCCTGGGAACCCCATCCCCTGGGGCCTGTACTTAACTAAACAGAGGAGGGGGCAATCTCTCATGGGTGTTCCCCAAGGCACCCAGTGTGCAATGGGACTGAAGGGGGAGCTCCTCGTTTCTCTAGGATCCAGCACTGCTTTTGCACACTGGGAGCTGGTAAACATGCAGTTCCCTGTCTGAAAAAGCAACTATTCCATCCCTTTCCCTGCCTGCATCTCTGTGGGCAGGGAAATACATAAAACCTCTGCTTCCAGTGGGAGAGAGCACTTTGACAGCTCTCACCTGCTGAAAGCCAAGTGTTTTCTCTGACTTGTTGGGAGCTGTCAAAGCTCCCACCAAGTCAGAACAAACAGGTAGGTCCCTGGGTTAGGCACCCCATGACATAGCAAAGAGCCATCCCTGTGGTGGTGGCATTGTTTGCTCCAACCTTTAATTAAGCCCTGGGGAGGTAGTGGTTCCATGGGCCAGGGGTCTGCAAAGGACCCCTTTCATCATGTTATTTCAGCCCCAGGGAGATGGCAGCCCCTGGGGCCACAAGGGTCCACTCAGACCTCCCCTCATGAAAATGATCTACCAATTATTTACACCAAATCACAAAAAGCATGCTTTCTGGACCAAAAGCTAGCTTTTAGCTAAATCTGGTGTTATTCCATCTAGCCATTGGTGCTGAGCTTGTGTTTTTAAATGCCTATGGGAAGATCCATTGAGAAACCTGTTTTGCGACCCTCCCTTTTTTAGTCCCCGCTTGACAGATCACCCAGAAACATTTAAGATAGCAGCTGAACCTACTGAAGTATAAGTTTTGACAATTTCATAAAGATTCGTCAAGCTACGCCAAAGTTATTGGCAAAACAAAAAATGTTTTTCTTTGGAAACTAGATCTTAACTGTAATTTCATGCTGGCAACCACCAGTAAGTAATATATATATATATATACATATATATATAGAGAGAGAGAGAGACAGAGAGAGAAAGATTGGATAGATAGATAGATAGATAGATAGATAGATAGATAGATAGATAGATAGATAGATAGATAGATAGATAGATAGATAGATAGATAGATAGATAGATATGTAGAGTTAGAAATGGGGGGGTGTAGTTGGCAGTCGGTTTGCACCCTGTCCAAGTAGGGACCCTCACTCTAGTCAGGATAAGGGAGATACCAAGCTCAGTCAACCCCTGCTCATCCCCTTGGTAGCTTGGCACGAGCAGTCAGGCTTATCTCAGAAGCATCATTCTGTGTAAAACAAGACCAAAACAAGAAAAATTCAACATACAATAACAAAGATATGAATTACTCAAAAATAAAGTTATTTGAAGTCAATAGCTTCATCTGGGGCTATCACGGCATCGTGAACAACAAATCCAACAGTTCATGCAGAGTTCTGTAGTGCGGGCAAACTACAGAATCAGACAGGAGCATCTTTTGACAATACTGGAGTTGATGGCGTTGGCGTCGGTGGACTGGGGTTGCTTTGAGGGATGGGACGGTGCTTAGTGTACCTCACAAGTGGTGTCCACAGGCCATGATGCAGGCAGCAGCATTGGTATCAGCATGGAACGTGGTTGTCATCGGGGATGCCGAGGCTGCGGTGTGAGCAAGGTAATGCTGAGTTTGGGCCCACAGGTCACAGTGCGTGCAGGGGCTTGGTGACGGCTTCAAGTGACGGCAGCGGTGAAAGCAGGTTTGAGATGCGATGTGGGACGTGGCTTAGTGTGGCATCATCAGGTCAAGGTGCAGGTAGCGGAGTCATTGATGGCATTGCAGTGGTGTTTCTTCTGTTGCAGCACAAAACACACAGTTCCCAGTGCTATAGGCAGCTGAAGCTGAAGTCTTTGATGTCCGTGAGACTTCCAACAGGAGGCATGCTCTACTTCAAGCCCTTGGAGAAACTTCACAACCAGGATACACGGCAGAGTCCATTCTTTGTCCTCTTTAAGGCAGACTCAGCAACTGCAGGCTAACCCAGCAAAGCACACACAACAAAGGGGAGTACTGCACCTCCATCTCTTCATCTCTATTTCTTGGCAGAGGTTCCTCTTGATCCAGAAGTGTTCTAAAAATCTGGGGTTTTGGCTCCAATACTTATACTCCTTTCTACCTTTGAAGTAGGCAAACTTCAAAGGAAAGTCATTGTTATTCACAAGATCCTGCCTTGCACAGGCCTGGCCCCAGACACATTCCAGGGGTTCGAAGACTGCATTGTGTGAGGACAGGTACAGCTCTTTCAGGTACAGGTGGAAACTCCTCCCTCCCCACTCTAGGCCCGGAGACTCATCGGGATATGCAAGCTACACCCCAGCTCCCTTTGTGTTACAGTCTAGAGGGAATTCACAAACAGCCCAATTGTTAGTCTGACCCAGATGTGGATTCTAAAAGACGGCAGAGGCACAGGATGGTTAAGCAAAATAAATTCCACTTTCTAAAAGTGGCATTTTCAAACAGACAATCTAAAAAACAATTCTACCAAAAGATGTATTTTTAAATTGTGAGTTCAGAGACCCCAAACTCCAAATCGCTAGCTGTTCCCAATGGGAAATTGGACTTAAAAAATATTTAAAGGCAGTCCCTCTGTTAATCTATGGGTGAGATAGGCCTTACAATAGTGTAAAATAAACTTGACAGTATTTCAATATCAGGCCATGTAAATCGCACTAGTAGATGTCCCAACTTTTGAATACACTGCACCCTGCCTATGGGGCTACGTAGGGCCTACCTTAGGGGTTACTCACAAGTAGTAAAAGGGAAGGTTTGGGCCTGGAAAGTGGGTACACTTGCCAGGTCAAATTGGCAGAGCAAGACTGCACACACAGACACTGCAATGGCAAGCCTGAGACATGGTTACAGGGCTAAGCATGTGGGTGGCACAATCAGCGCTGCAGGCCCACTAGTAGCATTTGATTTACAGGCCCTGGGCACACGCAGTTCCCTTTACTAGGGACTTACTAGTAAATCAAATATGACAATCATAGATAAACCAATCACCAATGCAAATTGCACAGGGATCACTTGCACTTTATTACTGATCTGCAGTGGTAAAGGGCACAGAGAAAATAAACCAGCAAAAACAAATCAGAAAAAATAGGAGGAAGAAGGCAAAACGTTTGGGGATAACTCTGCAAAAAGGGCCATTTCCAACACAACACCCTCCCAGCCTAAAGCCAGGGTAGGCGAATCAATACCTTGCTGGACTACCCTGCTTAGGTAGATAGAACCTGGACAATGGCCCACTATCACAGGGGAATTTTGCCAGTTTTACGCCTCTCTGAACCTAGATGGATCCTTCCATCAACACTCTCACGGCCCACTGAACTAACCCAGGGGGATCCCTTCTCCTCATCTGAGGACTCCATCTCTGCAGCACCTAACCTTACCTTGCTCACAGATGCATCCCAGTAGGAAGACAGTACCACCATGACCAACAGAGTGATTTGGCCCCTTCCACACTCTGGGTCTGACGTTAGTCCCCACCCCAGGAAAAACTGTGACCACAAGCACAACAACCAACAGAGACCACTGACAGTGTCAAGAGCCAGGCCCCAGGACACCTTGGGGTTGCTAGCCTCTGTGGTTTTGAAGCCCCAGGTGCCTTGCACCCTTTTTCCACTTCACCGCCTACCAACTCAGGGTTGCTAGCCTGAGACAGGTCACTCACATAACGGTTTGTATCCTCAAGCTGAGCAGGAGACAGGGTTGGGCTCTCCCTCCTCCTGTCCCTCTTACTCGGGCCCTGTACCTTCTACCTTGGAGGGGTACCTTCAGACAACTGAAGTGTGAGGGCGCCTCTGGGGGCCACCCCTCCCAGTTCCCCGTGACACCTGGGGCAACTTATTCTCTAAAAGGCAGTATATGAGCATCTGGGGACTAAGTATGACCCTCCCCTGGGTCACCTCCCCACTTCTCTTTAGGGATACCAGGGCCATAGGGCAGAAGAAGTTCTGCCAATGAGCTGGCATCACCCTACACACCTGGGCAGTGTACTTCTCTGGGGAGATAAGCCTTTTCACACCATGGTATGGCTAGTCTGACTGTCCCTCAGAGCGGTGACTGGGACCTCATTCACTGTCATCTGGTGGAAGTGATGACTCCCACCTTCAAGGATCGCAAACTCATCCTCTGAGTTCGCCCCCCAACCGAGGGATATCATGGTATGATCTATGGCCTTCTCCTGGGGAGTACTTCCCCTAAGGCCACATTGGATGCCCCTGTAGAGGGTCCATCAGCGGGCTGTTTTCTTAGGACAGAGTCCCCTTTCCTGTGTCCTAACTGGGAACACTCAAAGCACCAGGGTTGAAAACGGGGTGCCCTGGCCCACCATTCACCAGCACCTCCCTCCTTCCTGTCAGGAGGGACCTGGGACCCTTTTTCTTCACCATTATCCTGGGACCCGTCTATGTTTGCCTTGACCTCCCTCTCCTTCCTCTGTTGGGGACCCTGCCCACCCTTGGCTGAGTCTCTCACATACACCTTCTTGTGGACCTTGGTACTCACCCAGTGGTCTGCCTTCATAGCAAGCTTCCAGGGGTCAGTCAGCTACTATCAGTCAAATGCTGATGCAGCTCTGCAAAACATTGACTAGACAAGTGCTCCCATGCAATTAAGTTGTACAGCTCCTGAAAATTTGTGATGTTACTGCCCCTCACTCAACCATCCCGTGACCTGCACAAAGAATCCAGACATTCTAACCATGTCTAGGAATCAGTTTTCTTACCCCCTCTAAACTGATCCCTGTACTTGTCAGGAGTGAGACCATACCATGTCAGAATAGGTGAGGTTGTACCGCTTACCCAAAGCTAACAAAGTGTCCCTCCCCTCCTCCGTGAAGTGGTTCCACAATCCTGCTACCCAATTATTTTTAGGGACCCCAATTATGCGGATCGATGCCTCATATCCCTGAAACGACCTCTGGATATCATCTCCCTTCCTGTACTCCCTTCTTACATTTTTGGGAATCTGAACTAATCTATCTGAGTGCACTGAGGTAATTCTGCCACCATTGATGCTGGATCTACTCCTCTGATCCAGGTTCTTCATTCTGAGCTCATGGTCTAAAAGCATCTTCTTTTCCTTCATGGCTCGCTTCTCCCTTTTGTCCTCCATCTTTAACCTCTTTGTGAGAAAACAGGGCTGATTGCAGAGGCCCCCTAACTTTTTGCCCCCATTATCCACTTTTTGCTGGTGTTTTCCTGACTCTGATGGTGCCCTGGGTACTGCTGACCAGTCCCAGGGCCTGTGCTCTGTATAAAATGGATATGCAAATTAGGCTAATTATAATTGGCTAAGTTAACCTACCTATAAGTCCCTAGTATATGGTAGGGCATGTAGGTTTAGGGACCACAGCATAGGTGGTGCACACATAGGTGCACTGCTGAGGTGCCCAGGGTCATTTTAAAGGCAGGCCTGCCTTGCTGGCTGCTTTTAAATTAAAGTTATATGCAAATTCGACTTTGGAATTAAAAGTAGTTCCAAAGTCTTAAACTACCTTATTTTTACATATAAGTCACCCCTAAGGTGTGCCCTATGTGCCCCTAGGGCTGGGTGCCATGTAACTATAAACAGGGACTTTATAAAAATAGATGTATAAGCCCTGGTGAGGTAAAAACAGCCAAATTCGTTTTCCCCTCATTGAAGTAAATGGCCTTCATAGGCTAGAATGGGGAGACTTTATTTTAAATTTTAAAGTCTCCTTAAATGTTGCATACCAAGAATTTGGTATCCAATTAATTGTTGTTATAAATCCCACAACTTCCAGTTGTTGGATTTAATATAACTTGTTCAGGTAAAAAGTTTTAGACTTTACCTAAAAAGTTGCCAATTTCAGCCCTGCATTGTTTTTGCTGCTGTGCTCTGATTGGCCAGCCTGCAGCAGCTTAGCCAAGCTGCCTTGATGAGGTGTGAAGTGGCCTGGCTTCAGACAAAGGAATGTGCCTGTGGGAGAAAATCTCCCCTCAGCAGATGGTGAGGCAGGAAGGGGGAGGGCTGCCAAACTGGTCTTCAAAGGCAGAGAAGGACATTTGGAGCACCCAGCAACACCCCCACATCCTGCAACCCCAGACAACTAGGTGCCCCCTTGATTAGATTAGGAGAGGGCAGGAGAGGGGTGTGTTTATGATTTTTAGCCACACCAGTGGGTGGGCTCAGCCAGATGTAACCTCCAAAAATCAGATTCAGCCATGATGGATTTTTAGAGAATGTTGCCTTCTGGGATGGATTGTTGCCACACTTCCCAGGAAGTGGTCATCACAGGGGGACGACCCTGTACCTGACTGGAGAACCAGGACCCCCCTGCTTTTCACCCAGGAGCACGGATAAAACTGGCAGACCTGCACCCACACCTCAGATCCCCACCAGATTTTAACAAGAAAGAACTAAAGGAGAAGAAGGACTGCCCTACTGGACCCCTGGCCTGCACCTGGAACCTGCACTCAGAAGGACTGCACCAGCTGCACACTTGGGCTTCACCACAAGAAGGACTTTGCCTGGCTTCAACTGGTTCAAGGAGGGACTCCCTGTTTGCTACAGGTGAAAAATTGCTATCCAGAGTCCCCTGCACCAACTCCTGAAGAAAGTGACCAGCTGACCACTGTCCAGTGGCCAAAAAGGAGTTTGCGCCAGGAGCATTCTGGGAGTTGTAGTCCGCACCCCCCAAGGACCATCACAGAACTTCTGGACCCTTGGGGTGAGCTGTGGACCCCAAAAAAACCTTAAAAGGACATCTGGGTGAAGCCCCAGAAGTTTGGAGAAGATTTGAGAATTTTTGTAAAAAAGCTCCATAGAGGGACCGACCCGCCGCGGCAATTCTAGCCGGCTTGCCTCAACCGCGACCCGGCCTGATTTGGTGGTTCATCCCGGTAAAGAAAAATCTCCGAAAAAGAGACTAAGTCCGAAGGTAAAAAGTTGACCGGGACCTTCCAGCCATCGTATCCGAGAAGGGCTCCATGGACGTCAGATCAAGATCCAGGTTTACCCCGGTCGAAGGATTTTCACCTCGAAAAAACGACTAAGTCCGAAGGTAAAAATCTCCACCGAGGAATCCAGCATCGTGTATCCGGGGAAGGGCTCCAGGAGGTCGGATTGGACTGGCAGGTTCGTCCCGGTGAAGAAAATCTTCAAAATAAAGACTAAGTCAGAAGGTAACTTTTTAACCGAGGCCTCCCGCAACCTGTAGCCGAGCAGGGCTCCATCGCGGTCGGCCTGAAACTTTGACTTTGCCCCGGTCGAGGTGCAACCAGATGACCCGATTGGCGCTTTTTGTTTCTAAGCGCTAGAAAAATAATAATTCTTTAAAAATTCATATCTCCGATTCCCTTTATCCGATTGTATTCGTTTTTGTGTCATGTTAAAGATAAAAATATAAACTATTTTTATAAATTGGTTTTGGATTTTTAAACTGTTTCCTGTGTTTTATTTAATTCCTGTTTTGTGATATTTGAATGCTTTACACACTGTCTCCTAAGTTAAGCCTTGACGCTCGTTGCCAAGCTACCAAGGGTTGAGCTGGGGTTAATTTACTGAGACCTAACTGGACCTAAGTGGAGGTTAGTGGCTTGTTGCTAGGTGTAGGTACCTACCTGCCCTTACCAATAACCCATTTTCCAACATTTTTGGTGGCAGCGGTGGGATCCTGTACTTGTGTTCAGTATCACGTTACAGTTTTAAGTAAAACAAATAAAAAATCCTTTGAATTGTCTTAGTGCAAAAAAAAAAAAAAAATTTATTTTTATTTTTTTATTTTTATTTTTTATTAATTTGGATTAATTTCAATTATTGAATTTTTGTAATTTTTCTAAATTCTTGTTTCCAATTTTTGCAAAACGTTTTTGTTGACAAAAAACTAGGGAATCATGGAGCTTGATCTGGCTAGCCTACCCACACTGACAGTAGTCCAGCTTAGGGGGTTGTGTACTGAAAGAGGGTTGCCTGCAACCACTAACCTCAGGAAGCAAGTCCTGATCAAATCCCTGACAGCATGGGCTGAGGCCCAAGAGGTAGACCCAGGGGAAGCTCCAGAGGAGGGAGAAACAGGGGAGGATGCTAGCTCTAACCACTCAGGGGAGGGAGGGCATCTGAGCCTAAGTGAGGATGAGGAAGACCGGTCCTCAGTACATACAGTCACTAGGGACAGACCCAAAGCTAGTGGTGGGAAGGGGGTCCCTTCAGGAGGAGAGAACCCATCCATCAGAGAAAGAGAGCTGGAGGCCCAGCTAGCATACATAGCTTTGGAAGCAGACAAGCTGGCCCTAGAAAAGAAAAAGTGGGCAAAGAAAGAGAAAAGAGATGGTGGCAGCGACAGAGAAGTTGAGGTGTCCATGGGTGGGGGAGTTTGCCCCAGATTACCCAAGGGGGTGGTTCCTGCTTATGTAGAGGGGGATGATATAGACAAATGGTTGGAGGCCTTTGAGAGGGCACTCCAAATGAGAAGGGTTAGGCCTCAATACTGGGGTTCCCTTTTGTGGGAGTTGGTCCCCAACTCAGGGAGGGATAGGCTTCTGACCTTAAGGGGGGAAGAGGCAGATTCATACCCTAGTATGAAGAGGTGCTTAACCAAGAAGTTTGGTCTGACCCCAGAGCAGTATAGAATGAAGTTCAGGAACATCCAGAAGGTCAATACCCAGTCTTGGGTTGACTTTGTAGACACCTCACTTAAGGCACTAGAGGGCTGGATTATTGGTAACAAAGTAAATACTTATGAGGGGTTATACAATCTGATCATGAGAGAGCACATCTTGACCAATTGTACCCAAGAAAGGTTACGCCAGCATCTAGTGGACTCTAAGCAGACCAACCATAGAGAGCTAGGGGAGGCAGCTGATGGGTGGTTGTCAAGTCCCAGGGGGGAGACTCCAAGAAGGGGGGGTCAGGTCCCCAAAAACCTAAGGAGGGAGGTGGTAAGCCCACCACAGAGACTCCCTCTGTACCCCAGAACCCTAAGAAGGAGGAGAGTAAATCCCACTCCCACTCTGACAAGCAGAGACAGGGAGACCCAGGGTTAAAAAAGCTCTTGGACAGTAGGGCTTGCTTTGACTGTCAGCAGACAGGTCATTTCAGAGGAGATGCAGCCTGTCCAAAGAAGGTGGTTAGCACTGGGCTGTCCAGTGTAGCCATGGAGGAGGACTCCTCAGATGATGAAGTCCTCCTAGCATTGAGCTGGGAGACAGGACCAGATGGTAAGCTGGTGATCCCTGAGGGTGGAAGTAGGTACTTCCACCCCATTCAGGTGAATGGGATCCCTACCACTGGCCTGAGAGACACCTGTGCCAGTCACGCTATAGTGAGTGACCGGTTAGTGACCCCAGACATGTATGTCCCAGGAGAGACAAGGAAAGTCAGGATAGCCACAGGGGAGGTCACCTCCAAACCTGTAGCCATAGTGCCCCTAGAGAGGGAGGGTATCCTTGACTGGTTTAGGGTGGTAGTCAGTGCTGACCTCCCCCTAGATTGTATCCTGGGCAATTACCTCCCAGAGGTGAGTCTGGTCCCAGATGGGGCGGTCGCTTAGGGCGCCCCCCCAAACCAAAGTCCTGGGGAGTCAGTCCCTACAGTTAGGAGACAGGGGTCCCCAAGAAAAGGAAAGAAGAAAAGGAAGGGTAGGCCACTCTTAAAGAGAGTTCCAGGGAGCCAAAGGCCTTCTGCCCCAGTAGGGGGGAGCCCAGAGTTGGCACTGGTGAGGCATCCCCTGACCCTAAGGAAGTCCTGAGTAGTCAGGCAGCTGTCCAGATGCAGGGTGTTGCCCCTGCATTGACAGAAGGGAGAGTGGAAGGAGGGTGTCTGCCACAGGAGGTGGTAGCCCCCCACTCTAGACAGCAAGAGTGGTGCCAGGACCCCAAAGTTGCCCCTAAAGCAGCTCAGCCACCTGTCAGTGGAGAGCTTAGGGTGTGGTTCTGGGTACTGACAGCTGTCAGTAGCCTCTGCTGGGTGCTAGCCTTGCTGGCAGCACTGTACTTGGCCTGGGAGGCAGACCCCAGGGCCAATAGCAAAGTAGGCCCCCTAACCCTGTTGGTCATGGTGGGGTTGCTCAAGTGTTGGGTGACCTCTTTGGGTAAGCTAGGTGTTGCCCTAGCAAAGTTAGGAGTAGGGGAGGTGGGCACCTCACTACCCAAGTTGGCAGAGAGAGAGGAGTAAGACCCCCCTAGAGGGAAGTTTCAGTTTGAGATGGGTCCTTTCACTGTTGGGATGGCTTCACTACCCAGAGGGAGTGACCCTGACTGGAGGATGTAAGGCAGAGTAGGCCCTGCAAAGGGACAGCCAGTTTTCTTCGCTGTCTTCCTCGCCTAACAAGCCAGGAAGACTCTCCCAGGGTTGGGCTGAGTCTCCTGGGCGTGTGGGCTGGGGGGGGCTTGTGTGAGAAAACAGGGCTGATTGCAGAGGCCCCCTAACTTTTTGCCCCCATTTTCCACTTTTTGCTGGTGTTTTCCTGACTCTGATGGTGCCCTGGGTACTGCTAACCAGTCCCAGGGCCTGTGCTCTGAATAAAATGGATATGCAAATTAGGCTAATTATAATTGGCTAAGTTAACCTACCTATAAGTCCCTAGTAAATGGTAGGGCATGTAGGTTTAGGGACCACAGCATAGGTGGTGCACACATAGGTGCACTGCTGAGGTGCCCAGGGTCATTTTAAAGGCAGGCCTGCCTTGCTGGCTGCTTTTAAATTAAAGTTATATGCAAATTCGACTTTGGAATTAAAAGTAGTTCCAAAGTCTTAAACTACCTTATTTTTACATATAATTCACCCCTAAGGTGTGCCCTATGTGCCCCTAGGGCTGGGTGCCATGTAACTATAAGCAGGGACTTTATAAAAATAGATTTATAAGCCCTGGTGAGGTAAAAACAGCCAAATTCGTTTTTCCCTCATTGAAGTAAATGGCCTTCATAGGCTAGAATGGGGAGACTTTATTTTAAATTTTAAAGTCTCCTTAAATGTTGCATACCAAGAATTTGGTATCAAATTAATTGTTGTAATAAATCCCACAACTTCCAGTTGTTGGATTTAATATAACTTGTTCAGGTAAAAAGTTTTAGACTTTACCTAAAACGTTGCCAATTTCAGCCCTGCATTGTTTTTGCTGCTGTTCTCTGATTGGCCAGCCTGCAGCAGCTTAGCCAAGCTGCCTTGATGAGGTGTGAAGTGGCCTGGCTTCACACAAAGGAATGTGCCTGTGGGAGAGAATCTCCCCTCAGCAGATGGTGAGGCAGGAAGGGGGAGGGCTGCCAAACTGGTCTTCAAAGGCAGAGAAGGACATTTGGAGCACCCAGCAACACCCCCACATCCTGCAACCCCATACAACTAGGTGCCCCCTTGATTAGATTAGGAGAGGGCAGGAGAGGGGTGTGTTTATGATTTTTAGCCACACCAGTGGGTGGGCTCAGCCAGATGTAACCTCCAAAAATCAGATTCAGCCATGATGGATTTTTAGAGAATGTTGCCTTCTGGGATGGATTTTTGCCACACTTCCCAGGAAGTGGTCATCACAGGGGGACGACCCTGTACCTGATTGGAGAACCAGGACCCCCCTGCTTTTCACCCAGGAGCAAGGATAAAACTGGCAGACCTTCACCCACACCTCAGATCCCCACCAGATTTTAACAAGAAAGAACTAAAGGAGAAGAAGGACTGCCCTACTGGACCCCTGGCCTGCACCTGGAACCTGCACTCAGAAGGACTGCACCAGCTGCACACTTGGGCTTCACCACAAGAAGGACTTTGCCTGGCTTCAACTGGTTCAAGGAGGGACTCCCTGTTTGCTACAGGTGAAAAATTGCTATCCAGAGTCCCCTGCACCAACTCCTGAAGAAAGTGACCAGCTGGCCACTGTCCAGTGGCCAAAAAGGAGTTTGCGCCAGGAGCATTCTGGGAGTTGTAGTCCGCACCCCCCAAGGACCATCACAGAACTTCTGGACCCTTGGGGTGAGCTGTGGACTCCAAAAAAAACTTAAAAGGACATCTGGGTGAAGCCCCAGAAGTTTGGAGAAGATTTGAGAATTTTTGTAAAAAAGCTCCATAGAGGGACCGACCCGCCGCGGCAATTCTAGCCGGCTTGCCTCAACCACGACCTGGCCTGATTTGGTGGTTCGTCCCGGTAAAGAAAAATCTCAGAAAAAGAGACTAAGTCCGAAGGTAAAAAGTTGACCGGGACCTTCCAGCCATCGTATCCGAGAAGGGCTCCATGGACGTCGGATCAAGATCCAGGTTTACCCCGGTCGAAGGATTTTCACCTCGAAAAAACGACTAAGTCCGAAGGTAAAAATCTCCACCGAGGAATCCAGCATCGCGTATCCGGAGAAGGGCTCCAGGAGGTCGGATTGGACTGGCAGGTTTGTCCCGGTGAAGAAAATCTTCAAAATAAAGACTCAGTCAGAAGGTAACTTTTTAACCGAGGCCTCCCGCGACCTGTAGCCGAGCAGGGCTCCATTGCGGTCGGCCTGAAACTTTGACTTTGCCCCGGTCGAGGTGCAACCAGATGACCCGATTGGCGCTTTTTGTTTCTAAGCGCTTGAAAAATAATAATTCTTTAAAAATTCATATCTCCGGTTCCCTTTATCCGATTTTATTCGTTTTTGTGTCATTTTAAAGATAAAAATATAAACTATTTTTATAAATTGGTTTTGGATTTTTAAACTGTTTCCTGTGTTTTATTTAATTCCTGTTTTGTGATATTTGAATGCTTTACACACTGTCTCCTAAGTTAAGCCTTGACGCTCATTGCCAAGCTACCAAGGGTTGAGCTGGGGTTAATTTACTGAGACCTAACTGGACCTAAGTGGAGGTTAGTGGCTTGTTGTTAGGTGTAGGTACCTACCTGCCCTTACCAATAACCCATTTTCCAACACTCTTCAACTCTATCTGATGTCTCCTAACTTCCCTTTTGTCCTCCAGTTCTTCTGGGCTCAGACCCTTGGGAATACTACTGCTGCCTGGCCCAGAGGGCACCTCCTCCCCTGACAGCTCTTGCACCCTCAGCATTTCTTTCCTTGGATTTGGCTCTGTGGTCTCCCCAGTTGGATCCTCTGAATGCCCACTGGCTTTTCTGGCTGCTGCCCAGGCCCTCAGCGCCTTTTGTAATTCACCTTCTTTGTGAGGCCTCTAACTTGGACTTTGAGGCTTTTGCAAACCGTCTTCAGTTCCTTCACAGTGTAGGTTTCTAGCCTATCCTCCTGAAAACCCAAATCCAGGGATGTAATGCTCTTGAATGATACATGATGTAGAAGAAAGTTTAACTTGAACTCAAGACCAAAAATAGATCAAAGAAAAAATTCAAAACCAAAAACCTATATGTGGTACGTAGTGGTCTGCAATTTGGTAGTCATGTATACCAATCACTGTATGTCAAGTAATGCAGGTACTATCCTCACAGCTGACAACCAATGTTAAAAATTGCATCTCTAGTTGGCAGTCGGTTTGCACCATGTCCAAGTAGGGACCCTCACTCTAGTCAGTATAAGGGAGATACCAAGCTGATCTAACCCCTGCTTACCCCCGTGGTAGCTTGGCATGAGCAATCATGCTTATCTCAGAAGCAATATGGAAAGCATTTATACATAAAACACAGTAATACAGTGAAAACACTACAAAAATACATCAAACCAGTTTTTTAAAAATAGCCAATATTTATCTATATAAAACAAGACCAAAACAAGAAGAAAAAAAACATACAATAATAAAAATATGAATTTTGGAAGAATAATATAAAAATACAGTTCCTTGAAGTTGATAGCTCTGTCTGGGGCTATCACGGGGTCGTGAAAAACAAATTCAACTGTTCAGGTCTGCCACTACATCGCAGGCCAGCTATGGTGTAGGAAAGACCCGCAAACAGTACCTTTGAAATGTAGGGCATTGTGATCCTCGTGATGAGATCCAGAGTGCAGCGTCGCTAGCCTCGCAGGCATCAGTTCCAGAGGTCGTAGGGGCTCCTCAGGCCCTTGAAGTCACACAAGTTGCAAATCGAACTCCGGGCTGATGACGATGACAGGAGCACTGGCTTTGCTGTCGTGCGAATAGGGACGATGCGATGGGCGGTGTCCACAGGTCATGGTGCAGGTAATGGCTTGGTGATGGCATCCTGTAGTGTAGGTGAGACCAGTGCTGCAGTGTGAAGTGGGGCGGTGCGATGTGCATTGTCTCGAGGTCACAGTGCAGGCAGCAGTGTTGTCGTTGCTGAAGCACTGTCATTGGTAGGCCCAAGGCAATGGTACAGAGCGGGCTGGCTCCCTGCGGTCCCACAGGTCATGGTGCAGACACAGGCATCTGTTGATGACGCTGGATTCAATGCTGCTGGTGTCAGTGGACCATGGCTACAATGTGAGATGGGGCGGCGCTTCTTATACCTCACGAGCAGTGTCTGTAGGCCATGGTGAAGTCAGCATCGTTGCCCGGGACGCCAAGTTGATGTGGAGTGCTTGGCCCACAGGTCATGGTAGGAGCATCAGCTCAGTGACGATGTCAGGTGGCGATGAGACCAGGGTTGCGATGTGACATGGGGCATGGCTCCGTGTGGCTTCATCAGGTCATGTGCAAGCAGCAGTGTCGTTGATGGTGTTGCAGTGATTTTTCTTCTGTTGCAGCACAAATCACACAGGGGCATATTTATAATGCCCCACCACCACATTAATGTCATTATTTTTTCACGTTAATGTGGCCCAACGAGGCCAAAATCCCTGTGCCGTATTTACAGTGATCCATTGTGCTACTGTAATCGTTTGCACTACATTATGCCTGAGCAAGCCATAATGTATGAAAAGGAGGCGTTCCCTTGTTAGGGAAGACGGAAAAATGGAATAAGGAAAACTATGAGATTTCTTGCACCATTTTTTAAGGCACTTTTAATGCCTGCTCTAAAGCAGGCATTAAAAGGGGGCTTCCATTCTTTAGAGTACATCAATAGCGTCATGAATAATGAAGATATTACCCCGTACCCTGCGCCATGGTGCACCATATTTTAAATAAGGTGCACACATGGTGGCGGTAGGGGGTTCTAAGGGTCAGGGAAAGTGGTGTTGCACCAGGTGCAGCGCCACTTTCCATAAATCTGCCCCACAGTTCCCAGTGCTATAGGCAGATGAAGCTGAAGCCTTTGATATCCCTGAGACTTCCAACAGGAGGCAAGCTCTACTTTAAGCCCTTGGAGAAACTTCACAAGCAGGATACAAAGCAAGGTACAGTCTTTGTCCTCTTTAAGGTAGACTCTGCAACTGCAGGCCAACCCAGAAAGTGACACACAGCAAAGCGGCAGTACTCCTCCCCCAGCTCTTCAGCTCTTCTCCTTGGAAGAGGTCCCTCTTGATCTAGAAGTGTTCTAAAAATCTTGGGTTTTGGCTCCACTACTTACAATCCTTTCTGCCCTTGATGTAGACATACTTCAAAGGAAAGTCTCTGTTATTCACAAGAACCTGTCTTGCCCAGGCCTGGCCACAGACACACTCCAGGGGGCCGAATACTGCATAGTGTGAGGACAGACACAGGGGGTTATTCTAACTTTGGAGGAGGTGTTAATCCGTCCCAAAAGTGACGGAAAAGTGACGGATTTACCACCAGCCGTATTACGAGTCCATTATATCCTATGGAACTCGTAATACGGCTGGTGGTATATCCGTCACTTTACCGTCACTTTTGGGATGGATTAACACTCCTCCAAAGTTAGAATAACCCCCACAGTCCCTTCAGGTGCAGGTGTCAACTCCTCCCTCCCCACTCTGGCCCAAGAGACTCATCAGGATACCCATGCTACACCCAAGATCCCTTTGTGTCACTGTCGAGAGGGAATTCACTGACAGTCCAACTGTCAGTCTGACTCAGACATGTATTCCACAGGCAGGCAGAGGCACAGAATGGTTAAGCAAGAAAATACCCTCTTTCTAAAAGTGGCATTTTCAAACAGACAATCTAAAAACCAACCCTACCAAAAGATGTATTTTGAAATTGTGAGTTCAGTGACTCCAGACTCCATATCTCTAGCCGCTCATAATGGGAAATTGAACTTAAACGATATTAAAGGCAGTCCTCATGTGAACCTATGGCAGAGATAGGCCTTATAACAGCGATAATTGAACTTGGCAGTATTTCACTATCAGGACATTTAAAACACACTAGTCCAAGCCCCACCTTTTGAATACACTGCACCCTGCCCATGGGGCTACCTAGGACCTACATTAGGTGTGTCTTACATGTAGTAACAACACTTGCCAGGCCAAATTGGCAGTGTAAGACTGTACACACAGACACTGTAGTTGCAGGCCTGAGACATGGTTATAGGGCTACTCAGGTGGGTGGCAGAATCAGTGCTGCAGGCCCACTAATAGCATTTGATTTACAGGCCCTCTGCACACATAGTGCTCTTTACAAAGGACTTACTAGTAAATCAAAAATGTGAATCATAGATAAACCAATCACGAATGCCATTTGCATAGAGAGCACTTGCACTTTAGCACTGATCTGCAGTGGTAAAGTGCATATGGAAGATGAACCAGCAAAAACAAATCAGAAAAAATAGGAGGAAGAAGGTGAAAAGTTTGGGGACAACCCTGCAAAAAAGGGCCATTTACAACATCTGTTTTTTAAGGGAATGTCTACGTGTTTTAAAATTCTATTTCCTAAATATAACGTCTCTGTAACCTTTCATTTTTTTCAGTGAATTTCTATGATTTTTTTAATGTTAAGTAAGATGTACATCGCAATGCACGGGGGGTTGTTGGATGCCAGACCTGGCCTGCATTGTACTGCCGCCACCCAAGCATTCTGCTCCTTCCCCCTCCTCCTTGCCATCCATTCTCGAAGTCCATGCACCTGCTCCTTCATTACAGCCCTGTGTGACCATTGTTCTGCACAGCCTGTCCTGTCTGCACTGAGCAGTTAGCTTGCTGCCCCATACACCTCATCACTACCCTCTGTTTTCCGAAGCCATGTACCCGCCCCTTTCCTTGCCCTGAAAGGTCCAATGTGCTGCCACTGCTGTCCTTCATATTCGCTCCATTTATCTTGATGCCCCTGCCCACTCCTTCTGCCCTCCATTGCCCAATTATATGCCCCCTTATCGTCCTCCTATTTAGCCTCTGTGCTTAGCTTGCTGCTCCTTCCCTCATTTACCCTGCTCTCTGATGTCAGTGTGCATGCCTCTGGTCCCTCCATTTTGCCCACCATGTTCCATGGACTGGCCACTGCCTCTCCTATCTGTTGAGCTGCCACTGTCCCTACCACCTGCCTAGCATGGTCAGATGGCTGCTGCTTTTCCCTGCCAACTCCATCCTGCCTATCTGAGTTCCATACCCCACCCCCTCCCTCCTGTTCTCCATGACCTGATTTGCTGTCACTTACTTCTGCCCTCAATACTCTCTTTTAAAACATCCTTCTGTGACCTCTGTCATCTGTGTTCAGCCCATGTCTTTCTGTCCTCCATGGTCCTTTGTGAATGTCCCTGCCCCTCCTTCTTGCCCACCATGGATGTTGTGCTATTACTAACCCTCCTGCTTGCCATGCATTGTCCTCTGTGCTGCCACAGCCCTTTCCACCTGCCCTGTGTGGTCACCTTGCAGTCTCTGACCCCCTCGTACTTTCCCTCTGGTGTTTCTGTGTATGCCATTATAGTCTCACTGTTGCCCTCCATGGTGTTTTTTACTTCCAGTGCCCATCCTGAGTGCCTTCCATGGTGAGCTTGCTGCTCCTGCCATAAACCCTTGTCCCATGCCCTCTGTTTTACATGTGCAGGCCCCTATCCCCTCCCTCCTGTCTTGTCTAGTCCATTGTCTTGTCCCTGCCCTTTTCCCGTGCCCTTCATGGTCCGTTGCCCAGTATGGTCAGCTTGTTGCCCTTGTCTCTTTCCCCTCTGCTCTCTATTGTTCATGTGCATGGTCCGGTCCCCTGCCTATTGCTTTTCATGGTCTGTTGTGCTGCATTACTGTCCTGCTTGCCCTATGTGGTATTTCGTGCTGCTGCAAACCATAACACCTGCCCTGTAAGGTCAGTTCTTTGCCCCTTCCCATCTCATTCCTGCCCTCTGAGTCCATGTCACTACCCCATTCCTCCTGTCCTCCGTAATGCAATGTACCTTACTTGCCAACATTTTAATCTTAGTAAAAGGAAAATGTGAAAAGAAAACCTGGGGAATTGATTTTCCCTATTGACTTACATTGAAAAAAGGAGTTTTGAACGCAGGAGACAGATAAAATAAAGCACTTTTGGGCTCAAAAACATCTGTAGTCTCCTGCCTGAATCTGGTCTGTTAGCATGTGTGGTTGTATTTACACTGCCTCTTCCTTCTGCCTTCACTGGTCTGTTATATTGCCGCAGCCTCCCTTGCCTGTCCTGCACAGTTGTTATTTTGCCCCCCTCCCCCTTTCACCTGTCCTCCATGGTCCGTTGTGCTGCCTCTGCCCCTCCCACCTGCCCAGCATGTTCAACTTCTTGTCTCTACACCCTCTTCCCTGCCCTCAATTATCTGAGTCCTTGCCACTGACCTTTGCCTCCCCACAGTATTCTAAAGAACAACTAGATTGTTAACATTCCATATTTATTACAAAGGTGTGGCACGCCTAATGTCATCTTGATATATTCAAAACTGTAATACCTAAATCATTTCATTCAGAAATTATAAAAATGAGAGAGTCTTATTTTCATAGAAATTATGGTTAGTGCTCTAAAAAACTAAAATGAGGACATATTTTCTATGTTCTTAAATAGCGACAAAGAACTTTCAAATTATTTGCTATCTTTATGTTTTTTTATCCAGTTGATCATTAGATTATGGGGGTGATTCCAACTCTGGCGGGCGGCCTCAGTTCCCCCGACAGAACACCGCTCCGCGGTCCTAAGACCGCTGCGGTGATTCTGTGTTTCCCGCTGGGCTGGCGGGCGACCGCCAGAAGGCCGCCCGCCAGCCCAGCGGGAAACCCCTTCCCACGAGGAAGCCGGCTAGGCAGACACTGAAATTCTTTGTGGGGCCCTCTTACGGGGGCCCCTGCAGTGCCCATGCCATTGGCATGGGCACTGCAGGGGCATGGGCCCCACGACACCCCATACCGCCATCCTGTTCCTGGCGGGTGAACCGCCAGGAACCGGATGGCGGTATGGGGTGTCGGAATAGGGCAGCGGAAAACCGGCGGGACACCGCCGGTTTTCCTGTTCTGACCGCGGCTAAACCGCCGCGGTCAGAATGCCCTGCGGGGCACCGCCAGCCTGTTGGCGGTGCTCCCGCCGACCCCGGAATGACCCCCTATATGTTACATTTAAGAGAGAGGGTATGGCATTACAGCCAGAGCTACAGACTTTGCAACTAGGAAACCAGGTTAAAATTTCGGTGTTAGCTCCAAATCGTGTGACTTTGGGCAAATCACGTAGGGCCTGATTTAGATCTTGGCTGAATTGGTCCTGCTGTCACTTTCCATCGAATTCTATGCCCGCCATCTAGGCAGTCTACCCACTTTATATAGATGCTGGTAGTCCCGTAGAGGAAAATCCGCTATTGATCCGTCATCGCCACTAGCATTTTACACCAGCGTCAATGGTGCTATAAGTAAAAGCTTCTGACGGCAGGACCACAGCCAGTTTTTCCATCAGGCCAATCATGATAGCCTCCCTGTCGATGTTACTGTGGCGGGGAAACCTCCACACATGAGTTGGCAGATTGGAAGGCATATAAGCTCAAAACATACCTTTTTTCTCCTTTTCACTAGCCCTTCTGTCATGAACCTAATTGTACAAGTGCTTCCTTTCCCGCTGCTACTTGACCACAATGCAAATCAACCCCATCATCCTGGGATTGAAGGGGCCTTTTTTTAACTGTTACCATCAGTATTATCTGTTTACATTTGCTCTGGACTCATATATTTTTAATTTATAATTACAATCCATAGTATAATAATGTGTAGTGCCTATGTGTGTAATGTGGTAGTGTAAGATATTTAAAGAAGTACACCTGTATACTTTTTTAGATTTACAATGTTGGTCCAAGGTACCTTAATGCTAATGGTCACCAACACCAAAAGTCACATTGATTCTAAAGCCAAAATGTGTCCATACAGCTGTGTTCAACCTTTTTCCCTAACTATCAAATCAGATACATATGTAATTCACTTTATTTGAACAACATAAATTAAATGAAACATAGAAATTACACTAGACAAGGAAAAAAGTTGGTTTAAGAGAAATGCTAATTCAATGTTACTTCTAAAATTAAAACATCTCATAAATGTATTAATTTCACATTTCCCCTTGTCTAGTACATTTTCTGTTTATCATATATATAAATAACTGAATTGAACTCTATTTTGCTAAATGTCTAATGCATGTGTGTTTATTTTTAACATGCATTATTTTAAAAAAACACAACTGTACTAACAATTTAAACAAAAAAAACGTTGAATTTTAGAGTGTTAGTTTTCACGATGAATGGCTGCACCAAAATGAACGTGTCCATTACAAATGTTCATTGTTAATGTATGCACCATACAAATATGTAAATTAAAAAACGTTTTTTCACTATCATAAATGAAATTAGTTTTATGCTACTCACATTTTCATATTTAACATTGTTTTCAGTTAATGACTAGTACAGAAAAAATAATGTCAGGACGAGCTTTGTGAATTTTTTTTTTTAATTTGTAAATGAGGTACTCCTCTCAATAACTTTATTAGGTAACAAACAATACATTTTCAAAAAACAGGTTGCACAGCATCAGCTGTTGGGTTTTTGCTCAAGAATTTGCCTCCTAACTAAACTGCCAATGGACCACCTCCTCAGAAGGGGCATCTAGTGGGCACAGAGCAGACGCCTCAAGGATCCTTCTCAGGAGGGGTGGGTTTGGGCCTCACAGGGTTTAGGGACAGGTATGACATTAGCTCGGGTGGCGGAATACAGGTGGGGGGAGGGAGCGGATAGGTTCGGGAGTTAGGGGGAGCCAGAGTGGGTAATGTGTGTGTATCATTGTGTTTTGCAGTTGCATGTGCGCCTGGTATATGTGGTGTATGTTTGGGTGTATGTTTCTTGCATGGTGTGTGGTGTTTGGGCGAGTGTGCACGTTTGGGGTTGGTTGGTGTTGTTGGGGGTGTGCTTTTGTGTGAGTGTGTTTGTGTGGATGATTGTTCTGTTGAGGTGGGCGTTGTGGTTGTAGTGGATGTGTTTGCATGTTTTGCAGATGCATGTATGTTGGTATATATTTGGATGTGTGTGGTTTATCAGGTGCTTCATATTTGGGTGATTGTGAGTTTTTGGGTTTGGTGGGTGTTATTTTGTGTGCAGCTGTGCATGAGTGTGAGTGTGTTTGTTTGGATGAGTGTGCTGTTGAGGTGGATTGTTATTCTTTTTTGCTTATGCAGGGTCATCCCCAATCTTTTTGCCTCCTGCCTCCTATTTTGTCTGACCTGTTGCTGTTGGCTTTTGAACTCTGAGCACTTTACCATTGCTAACCAGTGCTAAAGTGCATATGCTCTCTGTGTAAATTGTATGGTTGATTGGTGTATCTTGGTTTATCCATGATTGACATATTTGATTTACTAGTAAGTCCCTAGTAAAGTGCACTAGTGGTACCCAGGCCCTGTAAATCAAATGCTACTAGTGGGCCTACAGCACTGGTTGTGCCACCCACATAAGTATCTCTGTAATCATGTCTCAGACCTGCTACTACAGTGTCTGTGTGTGCAGTTTTTTACTGTAAATTCGACTTGGCAAGTGTACCCATTTGCCAGGCATAAACCCTCCCTTTTCTTACATGTAAGAAACCCCTAAGGTAGGCCCTAGGTAGCCCCAAAGTCAGGGTGCAGTGTATGGTTAAGGTAGGACATAGTAATGTGTTTTATATGTCCTAACAGTGAAATATTGCTAAATCTATTTTTCACTGTTGCAAGGCCTGTCCCTCTCATAGGTTAACATGGGGGATACCTTTAAACATGATTTAAGTATAGAATCCCTTTTGGAGCGGATAGACATGTGGAGTTTGGGGTCTCTGAGCTCACAATTTAAAAATACATCTTTTAGTAAAGTTGATTTTAAGATTGTGTGTTTGAAAATGCCACTTTTAGAAAGTGAGCATTTTCTTGCTTAAACCATTTATTTGACTCTTCCTGTTTGTGGATTCCCTGTCTGGGTCAGTTTGACAGTTGGGCTGGTTACACCTCTAACTAGACAGTGACACAAAGGGAGCTGGGGTGTAGTCTGCATTTCCTGATGAGCCATCTGTGCTAGGAGGGAGGGGAGAAGTGGTCACTCACACCTGAAAGGGCCGTGCCTGACCTCACACAATGAATCCTCCAATCCCCTGGTGTGTGTCTGGGGCCTGGCCTGGGCAAGGCAGGATTTCACAAACAAGAAAAACTTTTCTTTGATGTAGGCCTACTTCAATGGGCAAAATGGGTATAAGAAGGGCACTCAAAACCACAGACTTTAGAACTTGTCTGGAAACCAAGAGGAACCTCTGCCTGGAGAAAAGCGAACTGAGGAAGAAGAGCTGCCCTGCCTGTGACTGTGCTTTGTGGAGCTATCCTGCAGTTGCTGCTTTGCCTGTGCTAGAGGACAAAGACTGGACTTTGTGTTGCCTTCCTTCTTGTGAAGAACTCTCCAAGGGCTTGATTTAGAGCTTGCCTCCTGTTTTTTGAAGTCTCAGGGACAGCAAAGACGACTCCCTGACAGCACCTGGAGTCTCTGGAGAGACTCCTACTCTACCCAGTGGTGCCCATTGAGTTCCTGGGACCCTAGGAAGAGAAGCTAGCAGCCTAAGTGGGGGAAATCCACGCACCGACTGCCGTGCGGGGAAAAGATCGATGCGATTCCGACCTGTGGCTGAAAAATCACGCACCGGCGGCTTCCCCGCTGAAAATCAACGCTTGCCTGCAACGCGACCCGAAGATCGATGCCCGGGGCTGTAGAATAGATGCACAGCATCGCGGATAGAGGCTGCGTGGTTTTTGGATCATTGTGCGGCTGGGTTTCCGGTGCAGGCACCGCTGGGCGTGTAAAAATGACGCAAGGCCAGCCCGGACCTGAGAGTGCTGACCGGATCGACACATCACTCTCCTGCAGAGAGAAGAAATGACACACGTCGACACAACGAAAGGAGAAACAACACAAGGTCTCGCTCGTGAGTGAAATTGACGCATCACAAGCCCTTTTTGACGCACACTCACCTGAGCGGGGGTTATTTTTGACGTGCCCAAGGTACATTTTCAGGCTAACAGCGTTAGCGTGTGTTTAAAATTACATGAAGACTCTTTTTTCATTTTTAGTGATAACTTGAATTGTGTATTGTGGATGTTTGTCGTTCTGGTCTTGGTTTGTTTAGATACTTTACACCTAGCACTCTGAAGTTAAGCCTACTGCTCTGCTAAGCTACCAAGGGGGTAAAAAGGGGTTAGCTGAGGGTGATTCTCTTTTACCCTGACTAGAGTGAAGGCCCTTGCTTGGACGGGGGGTAACCTGACTGCCAACCAAAGACCCCATTTCTAACATTGATGTTGTGCTGATTGTGAGTGTGCTGATGGTAGTGGGTGTGGTGGTAGTTGTGGTGCTTTTGGATGTGGTGGTGGGTGTGATGGATGTAGGTGTGGTGGTGAGTGTGGGTGTGATAGTGGTGCTTGTGTTTGTTGTGGTGTTTGTGGCTGTGGTGGTCAGTGCGGTGGTTGTGGTTCTGACTGTGGTTGTTGTGCCTATGGGTGTAGAGTCAATACTGTGTGCATGTTGAATGGGTGTTTGTTTTTATGTGTGTGTGGGGGGTGTGATGCTTGTGTCTGATGGAGTGGGTGCCTACAAAGAAATGAGTGTGCTTGGGAATGGGGTGGGAGTTAGGATTTGAGATGAGGAAGGTACCACAGTTGGGACACAAGGTTGGGTATGTTATGTGGCTGTGGTCAGTGGTCAGTGGTCAGTGCAGAGGCTATTTTAGCAAGCTGTCTCAGCATGCTAGATATTGGACTATGAATGGCATCCACAAATGTAACAGTTAGTTGCATTTGGCAACTAAGGTCCTGTAAGACATTCACAATCTCAGTCTGGGCTACAGAGATGCTGCAAAAGAGGTCAAAAGTCTCCTCATTGAGTTCAGCTGGTGGGACAAGGGTGGGGGTAGGTGCCTGTGGCAAAAGAGACCCAGTCCTTTTAGGAAAGCAGGTTTGGCTAACTGAGAATGGAGCAATAGGAAGGGTGTAGATGGGAATCTTGGTGGTAGACAAGGATGCAGATGTTAATTGTCCTTTAGGGTACGTAATGAGGTTTTTAAAACAAACATTTTATTTTTTTCAAATGTTTCTAGGCTTTCAAATTTAGGTATAGTTTACCATTAACCTATGCACATAGGGACCCATTTGCTCAGCTTTGTTATTTCACATCATTACACTCATTTAAATTTTGGATCAGTTATCTTAATCATTTTCAAATGTATCCAATAATTGTTTAACACCTCTCAATGGTACATACTGATTGTTATGAATAGTGAACTCATGTCAAAAAAATTAACATGTAGCAAAAAAACCTTTGTACATTGTATATTGTCCATCTTCAATAGTCCCTTTCTCTAACCTTTTTTTCTTCAATATTGATTTATCTCCTGGACATAACAAAGGATATAGAAAAGTTATTTTTGGGCATGTGTTATCCTGTAACCAGTGTGTCTTGTCTGTATTTTACAAAAATGTATGCCTATCAAAATCATATTTGTAAAATACAGACTGGCTTACATACACATATGTGAAAGAGAAAGGCATCATTTCAGTCAGCAACTTTAGCTGGGTCAACATAACCTCCTTCCCAGTTATGATGGAGCATCACACCTGACACAATCATACATTGTGGACTGTTTGGCATGACTGCCTATTACACCATCAGACTAGTTCATTTACTTATTTTTTATTAGGCAGGCATGTGTGTGTGAACAACAGTCCTTTGGTAGTGATCATACAAATAGTGATATCATGTTTCAAGTTTACAAGACACCTTTCAGAATTCCTCTTGCCCACCAAATGTGAGTCAAACTTTATGTTTATGCCATAATTTGTTGCTATGTCAAAGAATAGTTATCCAGTAATAAGACTTCAAAAAATAACTTACCCCCTTGAGGCTGCTGTTAAGATTTCAACTGCCCACCGTGCTATGGATAGGACACCTCAAGAATGTGGTCCATTAGAGGGTCAGGGTGCAGTGCAAGTGTTTCCCATGTTGGAAGGACTGGCCAAGCTGGACTTCTGATGTCTTCTTGGTCCAACGTCATAAGTCCTCCTTCCTCTTGTGAAGGTGAATACTGCGATGCTTGTAGACCCCCAGGATCCCCATCTTCATTGGGATGGCCTTCTACATGGTTTTCTTTTGATGGTCGTTTACGTACATGGATATCAAAAATGAAAGAAGAAAATTTTGTGCAAGGTTTTGTTTATTTGTACAAGTGTACGATTTAGAGAAATCTATCACAAACATTTCTTAAAAGCTAGAACAGCATATTATTTCTAATATTTATTCCTTACATGAAATTTAAGTATTTGTGGTGACCTGTTTAGTACACTTATCCGGTTTCATGTCCTCATTTAAAAAATCTAGGCCAGTTACATCATCTAGGCCAGGGGTCTGCAACATATTCGGTAGTGAGAGCTTCTTCTGATCAGTGCAACTTGCACCGTGCTACCAGACAGCCCCATGCCCAGCTTCATTGGCTTAATGCCTAAAGCCTATAGAGCCACGTACTATGGTTTGAACCATATACCATGACTAGGGGCACTATGAAAGGTCTGCCATCTGTGACAGTAAAAGCGTGGTCTTTGGTGATGTATGAACATGTATGTGTAGAAATGGAATATACTTGTAGTGGTGACTAAAAGCCTGTGTCGTATGTACTTGCAGCACAGGGCATATCTTTCACCATAAGTGGCACTGTTACATGTACAACACAAACATACACAACACAACATTATTTAGAAAATGTGAGAAATTTAAAGTGCTGAAAACTATTCTGGCGACATGTTCATAATTTGAACACTTTTTCTGCACTTTACATTTCTCTCATTTGAACAAATGGCTGTATTTTTCACTGATACTGAAGGCACAGTGTCTACTGGCCACTGGGAGTAGGAGGCCTGCGTTTCATAAATGCAACACTTTAAAATGTGAGTAAACTGACAAGAAGAGTTAACCTTAAACATCAAGGTAACTTTTCATTTCAATTTTAATACAGTTAAAAGCATTCAGAAACATCATTTCGTTCACACTTCCAATCTTAAGATGACTTCACTCCAATCATGACACTTTACTCAGGAAAAAAAAGCGTCATTTTAGCTTGTGGTTAGTACACAAGCTACAATTTATTGAGAAATACATTTTCATTTTAAATATGTATCTGTTTCTCTGGTCAGCCATACATCTGGCTATACAGCTACAGGTCATCCGTGGCCAGCAAATCCAGCTCCTCAGCTGAGAAGTTAGGGGCCCTGTCACCTGCTCTTCCTGGCTTTGTGGCTACTAGAGTCCAGAAACAGCATCAAAAGTGGAGGAATGCTGTTGGATGCAGTACTAAGAGTGTGCTTGCTTACAAATGCTGTGTACATGTACAAGATGCACGTGATCGTCAATGGAGACCGACACATCCATTGACTATCGTGCGTTGCAGTCACACATTTTAGCCTATGGTTGTGTCCGTCGCAGAGTTTATACACGCTACACAGTCAACTTCCACTGAAGGAAATCTGATGGCAAATGTCCTGACAGCAAGTTTAGATGGACACCACTTTCAATAGCGAAACAGTGTATTTTTGAATGTTAAGTGCGTTTTTTAAATTAAAACAGTATAATGTAATACACTTCTGTGGTTAAATCAGATAATTGCATGGTTTAGTTAATAATGTGTAAATAATACATTTAAAATGTGTTATATACACAGTTTAAAAAAAAATATCAGACATGTAAAAAATTGCTATTTTAATTTCCAACATCACTATAGGAAAGTACCCTTTTTTGGCATGTTAACCTTGATTTCTGCCTGATGTCAGTCTGTTTGACTGTGTCACTGGGATCCTTCTAACTAGGACCCCAGTGCTTCTTATGGTCTATTTCCTCTCGATTTTGTCACTGCATACTGGTAACCCAGTATTTCATCCCACATTGGCATACTGGTCACCCCTTATAAGTCCCTAGTGTATGGTACCTAGGTGCCCAGGACATTGAGCTCCAGGGGATCCCTATGGGCTGCAGCATTACTTTTGCCACCCATAGTGAGTACGTGCAAAGGCTTCTACAGGCCTGCCACTGCAAGCTGCCATTGCAGCCTGTGTGAAATGGTGCATGCACCCTTTCACAGCCATTTACACTGCACTTATAAGTCACCCATATACCAGGCCTTCCAACTTTGAATGCTGGGGGTAGAGTATCTGTATGTGAGGGAACCCATGCACTAGCAGAGGTGCCACCACGTCGTCCAAGACCATTTTACGCGTACACTGGTCATAGGTCAATACCTATGTCCAGCTTCACAATGGTAACTCCAAATATGGCCATTTAGGGTGTCTAACATCTTGGAATTGTACCCCAATGCTGATTGTAACATAGGTTGTATAATTACACGCACTCTGGGGGCTCCACAGTGGACCCCCAATACTGCAATACCAGCCTTCTGAGGTTTTCCAGGCAGCCCCAGCTCCTGCCACCTTACAGACAGGTTTCTGACCTCCTGTTGCTCAAGAAGCATGAGCCCAGGAAGGCAGAACAAACATTTCCTTTTGGAGAGGGGTGTTACACCCTCTTTCTTTGGAAATACAGGCATGGGAGGGGTAGCCTCCCAGAGCCTCTGGAAATGTTTGAAGAGCACAGATGGTGCCCTGCTTGCATAATCCAGTCTACAAAGGTTCAGGGACCCCAGTCCCTGCTCTGGCATGAAACTGGACAAAGAAAAGGGGACCATCACCACCGAACGGTGGTGCCAGGAGCTCCTCCAGAGTGTCCCAGGGCTTTGCCATCTTGGATTCCATGGTGATGGGGCACTCTGGGATCATCTGAGTGGCCAGTGTCAGCAGGTGATGTCAGAGCACTCCCTTGATAGGTGCTTACCTGTGTAGCTGACAAATCCCCCTTTCTGGGCTATTTAGGGTCTCTCCTCTGGCTGTTTCCAAAGATTTCCAAAGATTCGGATTGCAAGACTCCAGCAGGAATCCTCTGCATCCTTTATTTCAACTTCTACTGACAAAACTGCATCTCCAGGAACTCTGCAAACTGCAACAAAGAAGCAAAGATGACCTCTGCAACATTGTATCTTCAGCTCCTGCCAGCAACTGCAACTGTTTCCAAGTCGTGCATCCTCTGAGGACTGCCTGTCTTCAGCCTGCACCAGAAGAACAAAATAATCTTCCTTGAAGTGAAGGAGTCACCCCTCTGCAGCAATGACCGGTGGCTTGGGTCCCTTCTCCTGAAGAAGTGCGTGGATCCAGCATCACGGGTGGTGGACGGAAGTGGTCCCGATGGTCCCGACATCCTACTGTCCAACTTTGGTGGAGGTAAGAGCTTGCCTCCCCACACAAGACAGTACCCTCAGGTACTGCGTGTTTTGCAGTTGTCAAGGCTTGTTGGCATCCTTTCATGAAGTTCTTCGTGCACAGTGCAGCTCCGCCCCCCAGCAATTCTTCCTGCGATGAACAGCCTCCTGCATTGTTCTCCAGCGGTGTGGGAATCGTTTGTGTAGTGCTGCATGGGCCTCCATTTGCACCTTCTTTGTCCCTGTTCTGTGGGACTCCTGTGCTCACTGCCTAGTCTACTGAGGACTCTCTGAGTTGCTGAGAGCCTTGTCTGTCTCCTCCTCCTGGGTAGAGGCCACAAGGCCCCTCCTGGTCCCAGGCAGTGCCATTTTCTGCTAACCATGAACTTTGGGTGTGCTAAAGCTTTTTTGCGGAACCCAGAGATGCAAACAAGACTGCAATCATCCACCCGGCGTGGAACATCATCTGCACCAACCAGGAACCCACATCCATCTTCTTGGGTGCAGTACTGACTGTTCTTCTTCATCGGTGGTTCTGCTTTTGCACCTTCATCCAGGATAGAAGGGGCTCCTGTTGTCCCTGGACTCTTCAGTGTTTCTTAGACTTGGTCACCTTCTTCCATAGGTTTTCAGGTCCAGGAATCCATTGTTGGTGTCTTGCAGTCTCTTCTGGTTCTTGCAAAATCGTCTATCACATGTTTTTGTGTGTTCTAGGAAACTTACTGTGATCTAATCCTGCTTTCCTTGGCTCTGTGATGGGTTCTATTACTTACCTTTGTTGTTTTCTAACACTCCCAGCACCCCTCTACGCACTACACTTGCCTAGGTGGGAAACCGACTTTCGCATTCCAATATTTTATTATATGGTTTGTGTTCCCCCTAGGCCCATTGCTATCTATTGTGATTTTCACTATTTGCACTATTTTCTAACTGTTTTTTTTACAGCTATTACTGCATTCTAGTGTTTATACTGTGTATATTACTTACCTCCTAAGGGAGTATAGTCTCTAAGGTATTTTTGGAATTTGTGTCACCAAAATAAAGTACCTTTATTTTGTGTAACACTGAGTATTTTCTTTCATGTGTGTGGGTACTGTGTGACTACAGTAGTATTGCATGTCTCCTAGTTAGGCCTTGGCTGCTCATCCACACTACCCCTAGAGAGTCTGGCTTCAAGACACTGTCTATATTTCACTAATAAGGGATAACTGGACCTGGTATAAGGTGTAAGTACCTTAGGTACCGACTACAAACCAGGCCAGCCTCCTACAATCACAAAAAAATGCTGTCTACACATAAGTACCAAAACATATAGAGTTTTGCAGACATGAGATTTGTGGTGAATATCAAAGAAATGTTTGTACATTTATACAAATATTTTTCTTTTTTCTTAAATGCAGTCATATGAACCCAGCCAGAGGTAGAAGATGACAGCCTTATTGTGTTAGACTAGTTCCAGGCTTTGCCACCATGGAAGAATATGATATTATAAAAAAATTCAGATTGAATAAGTGAACTATTCTTGATTTTTGGACATCTCACATGTGTGTGCTTGCTTCCCAGGATCAACACGATTCCTTTGTACTATGAAAAAAGCAGCATACCCATACAAATGAAAGGGCCCGGCTTGTTGGAAATCTGTCAACATATTTACTTCATTAATTTCTAGTTTCGGGATCTACAATGGGTTCATATATTTTTGCTTAATGTATTTTTTTATCATATAGGAGACTCAGCTTGTCCTAACCGACCATGGTTGCTGCTGAGAAATCCAACAACTCCAGGGGAAGTCTGCTTCGATGAGGATCATGAAAAAACACAGAGACCAATGGAGCTGGCTTTTGGGCTCCCAACTGGCAGATTTCAATATCTGGATAAGACTGGTGAAGTCCTCCTCTACTCACCCAATAAAGTCTGCACAATCACCATGGAATGCTGCATACTGCACAACATAGCCCTGAGACGAAACATCCCCTACTTTGCGGAGGATGGAGACCATGAACAGCCATTGGGTGAGAATGTTGAAATGATAAATGAAAATGATAGTGATGAAGAGGAATTAATTGACGTACGTCAAGATGTTATTGACAACTTCTTCAAATGAGTGTAAGTAACTCTTTACATTATGCTACGTTAAATGTCAAAATCATTTTTAATCTAATGAATATATAAGTATGTGGTGGACATATTTTTGGAATGTGAAATTAAGGAAATTCTAGGGCAAAGATGTTTGTTGTTCAAAGTTTTTATACATTGCTTCTTAGTAAATGTGTCCTTGTAACGTATCTTTTGTAATGTGTCTATTTTGTCAAGTAATTAGAATATTTTTTGTTGTTTTTCTGTTATAGGTTCCTTCACCATGCCATCTTCATTTGAACATTTCAAAGTTATGACATTTGCAGTTATATGCTGCTGTTGCAAAGTACAAAAACACCCTGCGCAGTGACTGACTTGAAGTTTTTGAGGCTGCATTAGACTTGTTTCTGTTGAATGTTACCAAGAAACGCAATGTGTGCTGCTTAAATTGCTCAGTAGGTTGAACGGAAGAATACTCATCTCCCTTCAAATTTGCACATACCTCATTAACTGTTCTGTGTTTAAAGCTGTTGATGTGTCTCATCATTGAAGAAAGAACTTTGGTTGTGACATACCTCCAGATACTGCCACAGTGTATTGGAATGATCCTGTGGCCACACAATCTAGTACTGTAATGATTTTGACTATTGGTGATATTGTGAGGCAGGATGTCCTATGCAAGCTGATTTATTTTCTTCTTTTTTTTTTTTGTCCTCATGCACCTCGGACTCCTGAACCAACACCAATGTTCCACCTTGCACCCTCTCAAATATGGAGATGACCAATGCCATGGAGACACCTTTTCTCTCACACGGCCATTCCACGGTGAGTAAACACCCTCACTGACACAGCTGGAGAGTGGTGGGGCAGAGAGTATAATCATTGGACTGAGAACACCAGATCGTAAGCCCTCTTAAACCTTTGCCACCTCCCTTGGTCTCTTCTCCATTTTACCAATGGGTTCCACATTTCTTTCTTCCTCTTGTTTAAGCCACCTGCCTCTAAATCCATTTTTGCCATATAAAAGAGAGCATGAAGCCAGTCCAGATGCAGGGGGTGATTTTGCCATCCATTTTTGACATATTTCTCTGTTGGCCACTAGAATAGAGTAAACAATCAGATTCTTGTTGCCTTTACTACCTCCTCTTCCCGCAAAGCTAGTTCCTGTAATTGTCCATATATAATCAGGGGTAGACTTGCCCTAATTTCTTGCCCCAGAATACTTGAGAAAGATCTACACACTTCTTCCCAGAAGGAGACCACCCCTGGATATTCCAGAAACATATGAATGTCAGAAGTGCCCTGTAGATTGCATTTGGGACAGTTTACCACTTGGCTTTTCCTTATTTTGAAGAGTCTTTCTGGTGACATATAAGCTCTATGAATGGAGAAGAGGTAGTTCTTCCGTAATGACGCAGGCTTTACTATCTTGAACAAGGTACGCATGGATGACTCCCACCAAATCGTCACCTGATCTTCAGGCATAACAGTTCCCCAAAGAGTGCCAGCCAATGCAAAGTCGCCATCCAAACCCTCTAGAATTTCCTAGTGCCAGACCGAAACCTTCTTGGGTATGGAGGATTCATAAAGTACATTAACTTCCAAAAAGTTTGCCATTCCAGAAGTCATTCGGGCCTTCAACAGCTAACCTTTTAGTTGAATATATTTCCAAATTGAAAAGTCCCCTCCAGTCTTATCCTCAAGCTGTTCCCGAGATATTAAGGTTCCTTCCTTGAGAAGATCTCCCCAAACCGCTATGGCAGCCTTCCTAATTGGCAATGCTAAGACATCCTTTAGGCACTCAGGGGTGCCTGGTGAATCCCAAATGGGGGCATATTGACTATGGTAACTAACTCCTGCTGGTACCAACGCATTGCAAGGTCATGTAAAGTCTTCAATTTTATCTTTTTGAAAAGTTTTGGGTCTCCACATTTTTAGAGAAATCCCTTTGAAGCCCCTTTGATGGTAGCAACCATAGCTTTGAACATATCACCAATTGCAGAGGAGTCTGGGACTGTAAAAAACATTTTTGTAGTTTTAAATTGAAATGCCCAAGCATAGTATTTTAAATCTAGGAGTGCCAACTCACCCCCCCACCCCCCCCCCTCTCCTTTTTCTCAGTTTTTTCCAAGAGAGCCTGGGACCTTTAGATGCCCAAATGAAGGAAATTATGGCTTGCAGAAGTTTTTCTAGGTAGTTCTTGTGCATTAAGAGAGGGCTGTAGCTATACAAAAAGTTCAGTTTAAGCAAAATCATTATCTTGACCAAATTAACTCTACCCACAATTGTCAAGGGAAGATACGCCAATCTCTGTAGTAACTTACAGCAATCGTCTAATAAAATCTTTAATTTCTTTGTTGCAAGATGTTCAATTTCCTGTGTAAACAATATCCCAAAGTATCTCATTTCACTCTTAATTTGTACTTGTTCCTTCTTCTTATTCCATGCAATAATCTCTGTCTTCCCTGCATTCGCGCCGTATCTGGACACTGTACCAAAGTCCTTTGCTAGGGCCAGCAGTGTGGGAAGAGCTGATGATAGGTCAGCAGTATATACTAAGAGATTATCGGGAATATAAGGCTACCTTTTTCACCCAACCGTTACAAGCAAAAGGTGCTATAAGCAAATTCTCCCTTATTTTCCTTGCAAATGGTTCTAAATAGAGATCAAACAATAAAGGAGACAGAGGGCAGCCCTGCTAGTACCCCTGGTTATCTTTAAAGGCTCCGTAAGGTTACTGTTTACTAAAACTCCAGTTCACTCTATCAAAGTCCTTCATTGCATCTAGAGTTATTACAGCTAGAGGCACTTCAAAAGATTTAGCCATATCTATAGCCCCTACCAGATTGTAAGTCAAATCGTGCAGAAATCTTCCTTTAATAAAACCTTTCTGGTCCGGATAAATCAAACAGCCCACCACTCTACTTATTCTGTCTGCTGATATTTTAGTGAATATTTTGTAATCACAATTCAGCAAAGAGATAGGCCTATATGATTCACACTTCACCGGGTTCTTGCCAGGCTTCAAAATCACTGCTATCGTGGCCTCATTCCATGCAGTCGGAATAGGAGCCTTTTTTCTAAAATCACGGAATATAAGTCTACCAGAGCTGGAATTATTGCCTCTCCCAACACTTTATAAAGATCCGTTGAGATACTATGTGATCCAGCTGCCTTCCCCCATTACTAGCTTTCAGAGCAATCCTAATTTCCCCCAGAGAAATTGGCCTGTTTAAAAAGTTCTGCTCCTCTTGTGTAACACAGGGGAGTATATCTTCACCCAACCAATTTCCTATAACCTCCTCCCTCACCACTGCCCCTTCTGTATAAAGTTGCAAAAAAAACTCTTGAAAAGCGCTTTCCATTGCCTTCCTACTTGATGACTTCTCTCCTGACTTATTTATCTCAATTTCTTTAATATGATTCCTCACCTGATCCCGCTTACAATTCCAGGCTAGCACTTGTCCTGCATTTTCACCATATTCAAAATGGACTAGCGTATTGGTCTCTTCTCTTTTAACGACTCTAGCATGTAACACCTCTTCAAGCTGAAGCCTCAACCCCCTCAACTTATTCTCCAGAGCCTCAGACGCCTCCCCCTCTGTAGTCAGAGTTAGTTGATTCTTATACTCAAACATTTCCTGTTCTAAATAGGAGATTGCAGTCCTGTACTGCTTGTTTTTGTAGCTAGCTACACTCAGGATTTTCCCTCTTATAACTGCTTTAAATGTGTCCATATCACTGCTACCGGAGCCTATCCCAAGATAATCTTGAATAATTCCTCCGTCTCTATTCGCAAATGACCAATTACATCGCCATTTTGTAATAACGTGCAGTCCATTGTCCATCTGCTACCGCCCATCCCCCCTGCCAGCCTCAAATCTAATGTTACAGCTGCATGATCCGATAAGTGGCCTGGCAGGTAGGTTATATCATCTACTAAGTTACACAGCTTCACATCAATTAGGAAATAGTCTATGCAGGAGGCATGCTTGTACTTTTTATTGTTAAAAGAAAAACACCTTATTGCCCCCCTTCTCTGCTGCCATAAATACATAAACCCCATTCTTTCATCACACACCTCTAGTAACGCTGGGATTTTGGGGTGCCTACAGATCTGCACTTCTCGGACCTCTCTAGCTTGTTGTCTAAAACAACATTAAAATCCCCTGACATTATAACAGGGTCAAGAAGTCGGTTAACTGCTAGAACAGCTTTTTAAGAGGTCTTATATCTTTGCAATACGGGCTAAAAAACCCAACCACTGTAATCCTTATTTTATCAATTTGTACCTTAACTATAATCCATCTACCTACTAAGTCTGATCTCACCTCCAATATTCCTGCCTTAATCCTGTGTTTAATTAGAATAGCCACTCCAGTGGTATTAAAAGTATGCTCAGTACAGGCATAAGATTGAAGCCATTGTTGCCTTTTAAAGAGCTCAATAACATGTTCTCTAGTCAAGTGGGTTTCCTGCAGGATTTGTATTTGAGCTGGTGAGTCACTCACATATTGTAATACCTTTTCTATTCTTCCTTTCATACTTAGGCCATTGACATTCTAAGAGAGGATCTGAAAGGATTTGCCCCCGGGGTCCTACCATTTACTAGTATCACCCGCCAGTGCTAATTAGGTGCGGAATTAGTTGAGGTGAGAGAGGATCCTTTTTTTGATTTTCCCCTCATGCTGTCCACCCAGTGCTCCCTCATTACCCCCTACCCCTCCTCCCCACGCCCACCTCCTCATCTGTGGAGAACCCCCCTCAAATATTGGACCAGTGTTTGCCCAAAGCCCAAATTTAGAGCACTCAAGGTTCCCAGGTGTGACCCAATCTTTTTAATTTCCTTTGGTACCATCCCCTGACTTGATAACTGCCAACAACTCATCCGCTGCCTTGTCATCTCTAACATTGTACATTTTGTTATTGTACATAACTTGAAGGGTTAAGTACTTAAGTTGTGCAGACACCCCTAACCTTTTGCATTCCTCCAACCGCCTCCCTAGCTCCCATTGCTTGTTGATGGTGATCTTAGACAGGTCTGACCTAATCTTGTAAGAAAAATCCTGAACTTTAATAGTTTTCAACTTTAATGCCTTGGAAAGAATTTCTTCTTTCAAACCATAGGTTAAAAAGTTTGTCAAAATCTTCAGAGGGTTACTATTATTTGGTTTACTCTTACAGGGGTCTCTATGTATCCTTTGAATGTCTCTTATGATTTCTTCTTCACTGTCCTCTAATGAGAGTGCAGACTTAATAATTGAGACCACAAATTCTTTAAGATTTTCTCTTTCCACTCCTTCCGGAACATGTAACCCTCTCAAGATGTTCCTCCTCGAGCTGTTCTCCAACTGCTACAGTTTACTCTGTAAGACCTTTTCAGATTCCTTCGACACCTGAATTTCATCTTTATGTGTCCTAATTCATCTTTCATGGCTCCCACCGTTTCTTCAAGAGCCTGAGTTCTCACTGACAGGAGATCAAACTTCTTCTCCAGTGCCTGACAGGCTTCTCTTATTTCTCCCTGATTTTTTTCAGATATTGAAAAACCTTTTCTAATGTTTTTAAAGAGGTAGAGAATCATCGTCTCCACTGAGGGATCACAAGCAGGACTAGCTTGAGGGCCCATCATGTGACAATCCGAAGCCCAATCGGAAGCAAGTTCTTCTAGTAGCCTCTGGCCTGTACTTCCGACTGGGGGACCATTTCTCTGAGTGGCTGTGTGGGGGGTGCCCTCATAGTCCTGGGTTAACTTCTCGCCGACCCTTAGACTTAACAGGTATGCCTGGAGGGACCCTCTTGACCCACAATCACCTATCTCTCTCTCCCCCTCCATAACTAACAAACCTTGAACACTATTTTCCTGTTGCATCTCCAACTTCCTGAATGATGTATCCACTATCACTGGCTTAATTTTGAAATATGATCTCACTGAGGGAGAAATTTTAGTTTTCGGTTTAAGAATTCGGCTCCGTCTAAGCTTTCTGGATTCATATCCCAATAAATTAGTAGTATTGCCCTCACATGCAGACCCCAAATTATGAGTAAGGCCCTCACTCTGCCTTGGGGAAACAGAATTAATGGGAACAAAAACCCCTTCCAATCCACCACTCAAGGGGTCACTAACCCTCCTACCTTGATTTTGCTTTTCTCTCCTAGTAAGCTGAGCCAGGGCCTCTCCATCTTGGTGCCTTCCTGAGTTCCTGGTCACCTCTGGTGCTTTTGTCCCCTTCCAGACTGGCTTCCCACTCCTTGCCGTCATTCTGCCAGGCTCTATGCTGACCCAGCCTTTGCTGTGCTGGCTCTGTCTCCACAGAGGGAAGCCTGCGCCACAGCTCTACGTGACCGACGGAGCTCCAGGGCGGCTCTGTCCCTGCACATGAATCCTGCAATGCTGCTCTGCCCTTCTGAGCCACCTGGAAACAACTCCGGCCCTCGACACTCCTATAAAACCCGCCAGTATATCGGCACAAGCAAAAATCTACGTTCCGCCCGCCTAGGAATCACGGTGAGTGCTCAGCGCGCTGCAGCTATGCTGCAGCCTACCATGTTCTCCCCGCATATTTCTCTGATGCAAGTTTAGGATTATATACCGTTCTTCCATGTTGTCATGGTCTGGAACTGTAAATACAAAAATGGCACAGAACATTTGGGTTATGCATGGGTTGTACATTTTTTGTGGAAAATTCAACAAACATTTGTTTATAACAATAGTATGAAAAGAAAAGATGACTTTTTGAATTCTTGTGTTTGGTACATTTTCAGTTTTTTTTTTAAATGGGAGAAACTTTACTTATATTTAATTCATTTTGAAATGAAACTTTTCTATTATTTGCATTTTTAAAATGAATGATGTAAGGACAAAATTTAAAAATACTCAAGAAATACAGCACTAGTAAAATGAAAAGGGATGAAAACAAAAAAAACTAAAATAAAAACAGTCAATTCTGGTGAATGAAACAATTGTTGCATAGCAAAAAATGTTAATATTTCAAGGTGTGAAACAACAGGCATCAAAAAGGTAAATGTGCCCAGGAAACAGTCTACAGAGTTAATGGTAGAGACACACTGGAGTCTCTTGATGATGGTAGTGGAGGTCTTGCCATCCTCTCCTGGTGGTCCGTATGGGCATCCCTTCCTGAGGAGGGGAGGAACCACAGTTGCAGCAACAGAGGAGATTGTAGGTGTTTGTCTCTTGTAGCAGGGCCTCCCTTTCTGTGACTGAGGCTGGTGTAGTGGGCCCAGATGTTGTAGGCCACAGAAAGGGGTAGGGTTTGTTGGAAAATGCCTGCAAATATGGTGGTAAATGTCAAACAGCATCCCAGTCAGATAGCTCAAATTAGGGCTTAGATTTTGCATCTATACATTATGTTCCTGGTGCAACTGCTTCATGTCCCAGAGCTCCATCATATCTTAGGACTGATGTAGGGATCCCAAGACTTGCTCAATGGTGGCCTGGGTGACATTGAACCCAGTGGCCTCACTTTACTGGCCCACAGATTTCTTCCGATGAACCCTACCCCTACTACCTCTTGTCTTTGAGCCAGTGTGCCCAATCCCACTGGTTCCTGCCTGAACTGGAAGTGGTGGTGGTTTTGTGTCAACAGTAGCTAGGCCTGGGTGGCACAAGATTGGGGTAATGTACCTTTGGGCACAGGAAGTGGAGGTATCCATAGGCTGAGGTGTGGTACTAGCTGGGGTGGGAGATGTAGGTGTCTTCCCCAATAGACCAGATGGTCCAGGCATCTCATCATCATCCGGACTGACAGGAGTAGAATCCCCAATGAATGTTTAATCCTGGTCTGGAGTGGAGGTATCCTCAGTGACAGATAGTTGCTCACATACTCTGGGTGTTGGACCTAATCTCGATTACATGAAGACAAAAATGGTAAAGTCTGGATTATACATCAAATACTTTTTGAGCTACAAATGAAGCAACCTAAGAGTAACAACAAAATTATTAGTATGATTAGACCTTTCAGTGTTATTTTGTAGCTATACAAATTACACTCATGAAAACTTATAAAAAGCAGATGAAGAGATGTCCTGAAAAGGAAACTATTACTTATGAAGTGTACATAACATATACCACAGTGAAGAGAAGAAATGAGAAGTGAATCTTTCCAAGACCTAGCAGGATAAAATTCAGACTGTTAAATAGGATTAATAGCATTAGTCATCATATAAACATTGCAAAGTACATTTCTTATCTTTGCAACTTAAATTGCAGATAGAACGTGACCTTCAATACATTCTGGAAATCAATGTACTTAGATTTGTGAAACCACTTAGATAAATTCAATGAAATAATAAGAAAGTGACAAAATACAAAATAAAATATTAACATTTTAAAACATAGTAGAACGTGGAGATTGGCATAACACTTTAAAATATGTGCATTTATGATAGTAAAGAGAGAATGACCAACATGACATTGCAAAAATATTTTACACATACAAAAACAAGGTATCATGGTTGCTGTAATCATTTCAATTAAACATTAACAACACTTCAAAAAATTGGAAGTTGAACATTCCTAGTGCAATATATGCAGTGAAGATGTACACACATTTTATGAATGTTAACTTAAGTGGAATATGCTAATAGGTTAGAAAACACTTACAGGCACCATACCTTCATGGTATAGTAGATGGAGTTTTATACCTGTTATCTTAACTACAACATGATACATGCAAACAAACAAGCAAATGCAAGAAATGATCATTGAAGAACAACACACATATTGACAACATATTGCCCAGTAATAAACCGAGAGATAGTAACATAATGCTACTAGCATGATGATAAAAATTGATTTGTGATTTTAGAATTTGCGTTTATATATTACAAAGGTGGAAATCACATTATCAACAGCTAACTTAATAACAAAAACTACATTTATGTTTAGTGAGACATTTAACAGTGTACCTTACCCGTCTCTACTCCACCCGAGATTACTGTCAAGCCTTTGGGATGTATTATCTGCAAGACCTTCTCCTCTCAGGGAGAAAGTTGTAAAGGGGGCTGGGTGAAACACAATCAGTCCTCTGGGACTCCAGGTGATGCTTGGAGGCCAGGGAACATACAGTACTCTCCCTCACAGGTAGTTCCACCTCTTCGTAATATCCTCCTGTTTGCTACAACATTCACTCTGTAAATTATTCAGGACCCCATTTGCCTGTTCTGTGATATAGTTTTATTTTGTACATGGGCTCCAAGCTATTTTGGCTCTACTCTAATGATTTCATCCACCATGACTGACAATTCTCCCTATATAAAATAGGGAGTTGTCCTCCTTGCCATTATGAGTAAATGAAATTAGATGAAATAGAGGATCCACAAGTTAAGAAATTAAGAAAGAAAACTGAAAAACAAACAAAGGGAGAAAAAAATAAACTGACTCCTGTGTGGCAATTTCAGCAGCAAAATCGTGTTGTTCCGTGGAATTGCAAAGGATCATGGCCTGAAATAGAGTGCAGGTGTCAACAATTTGTCAAAAGTTATCAGGTGTGTGCTGCTTGCATCCACCCAATAGCCACAGACATAGTACAATGCTGATGGGGTTCTACAATAGAATCTTGCCATCAAGAATCTGCTGCTAGAGCAATGCCAGCACAACGGTGCAATCTAAATATGCTTGGTGCAATCACGGCATCCTGAAGTGACAGAGAAATGTTAGCTGACATAGGAGGCTGCCGCATTGGCAAGAGGAAACCACTTACGGGACGAACTATACTCTGTCGATGTAGACAGATGTTCAGCCACCATTCATCCAAATATGGAGGTCAGAATTCCGTCATTTTGTGGAGTACTCAGAACTGCTACCACTGGGGGACAACACACCTCTCTTCAAGATCTAAATGAGGCCCTTAATCTCCTCATGCCTAAAACCAAAATGAATGTGTCCTTGTGTAATGTACCTGATGCTCAGGTAAAGCACTCCAATACCTTTGGTCAATTCCGCATTATAGGAAACTGTATAAAAACAAAACAATTTGGTTTTTGCACACTACTGTCATTGGGCTAGAGTTGGGTGATATTTGTGCTACACTTGCTCTTTTTGTTCTCTGGTGGCCATCTTTGGAGACTTATTTGTTATGAAGCTCCCTACTTTCCTCATTTATTGCAGTTCCTCAATAGAAAATGCTTTCAGTTTTCCACTTTGATTCTATCAAGATGGCGTTCAAACGTGCCACGCGTTTGACATAAATTCAGAATGTTAGTGCTCTAGTTGATCATTAAAACACTGTAATAAAGCTGCTGATTACCAGGACATTTACTGGCAGTCTGCTGCTGGTGTTGAAGGTCCAGCTGTCAGTCTGCATGTCAGAATGTTTTACTAAAATAGAAGGGGAAGATATTTGAGAACTCATTTAAAGTGTCATTTTCAGCCCATTATGTACTGTTTTAACACATTTTTAGCAGTCCCATGGGCTCAGGAAACCTCTAGCCTGACCACATCATGTCTATTGCAGCCCACTTGGCATTAGAAACCCCCTTGCCAAGCCTTAAACTCTCCTTTTACTACACATAATTCACCCCTCAGGTAGACTGTTGGTAGGCAATAGTGCAGGGTGCTTTCTGTTTTAATGGTTCGACATGTCTTTTTGAGTTTCACTGAGTTGCACTTGCAGAACACTAAGTCCAATTATACATGCAGTCTTCCACTTATACTGCAAGTCAATCAATCAATCAGGATTTAAAAAGTGCGGTGAATCACCCGATAGGGTATCCAGGCACTTGCAGGTCCCGGCGGCTTATTTGAATAAACATTCGAAATTCTGGAGGTGAGGTGATGGTCCAAAGGTGCGTGGTGAGGCTATTCCTGGTTTTTGCTTCAATGTGAGAGAAGGAGCATCCTCCACTGCTGCTTCAGTAGATGCAGGGAGTATGGGCAGATGTAAGGGAGGCCGAGCGTAGTCTTCTCGATGGCCAGTGGAAGATCAGACAGTGGTTAATGTATAAGGGTCTTTGGTTGTGTAGAGCCTTGTGTGCATGGATCAGCAGCTTGAATTGGCATCTCTTCTGTTCGGGGATACAGTGGAGTTGCCTGAGGTGGAGTGTGATGTGGGTTTGTTGGGGAAGGCCAAGGATGAGTCTGGCTGTGGCATTCTGTGTAGTCTGAAGTCTCCGCAGGAGGTTTTTGGCGATTCCCACATAGAGGGCATTGCTGTAGTCCAGTTGGCTGGTGAAGAGGGCCTGTGTCATGGTGCATCTCGTGCATAGGCGTAGCTACTTGAGGATCTTATGTAGCATGCACAAAGTGAGGAAATAGGTAGAGGAGACAGCGTTGATCTGTGATTTCTTGCTGAATTTGCTGTCAATGATGATATCAAGGTTTCTGGCATAGTCAAAGGAGTGGGTACGGATCCTATGTCTGGTGGCCACCAGGAGTCATTCCACTTATTCCAGCTGTTCTTCATCCAGTCAGCAGCGCCTGTAATGCATCTGTGGAAGTCAGTTCTGGTGGTGGAGGGGTCATCGGTGAGTGAGAGGATGAGTTGGGTGTCATCTGTTTAGGAATTTATGTTGAGTCCGTAGGATCTGACAACGCTGGCAAGTGGGGTCATATATGGGTTGAAGAGTATGGAGATGAGGGATGAGCCCAGGAGGCACAGCAACAGAGACACGTATACATTCACCCACACACTCATGCAGCAGTTATGTACCTAGCACTATCAGAGCCAGTTGCACACACAATTACAACACACCCAATAAGCCCTTTATACAGCCACTTACATAGACATTTAGAGACCCATAGAGTTACTAAAAGAACCAATTATATACCTGAACACTCACTTAAACATCCAGTGGCACACCCATAGAGGGACTAATACAGTCACTCAGAGAAGGAGTGAAGTACTCACACAACTAATGACCCATCCAGATAATGAAGATATATGTTATAATAATATAAGAATAATAATATTAGTTACCGATCCAGACAAGTAGCCCTTTAAATATAACCAAACACACAATGATGCAGACACTGACATTCATGTATGCACTGATACATCCAGAATCACACTCATGAATACACTCACATATACAGAAAGATAAAGAATGATACAGTCAATGACAAACCAAGGCACACACTTATCAATACATTAACACACCCAGGTATAAGGTGACATATAGAGTGACGTTTAGAGTGGGAGACACTAATGCATGAAATAACACACCTAAGCACACACTCATGTATACACTGACACCCAGGCACACAGTGATGCATACCCTCACACATACACTCACATCCAGGTACACACTAGTGCATACACTAACATACCTAAACACAAACTTATAGAAAAACTTTCACAGCCAGGAACACACTAACATACAATGACACACCCACATACACACTGATTCATACAGTAACATACCCAAGCACACACTGAGGCATACACTGACACACTGAGGCACAGACGTTTGCATACACTGACATACCCAGGTGTAGACCAATGCAGACACTCACACCACCATCACTAATACATCTAATAATACACCTAAACCCACAGTAATGAACACCAGTGAGACACTGAGGTATACACTCATGCATTAACATATCAATGTTAGTAATGACAGAAGGAAAGAAATATTGATGTAGACAGTGATACAGGTATTTAGAGAAAATGTTTGCAAATGAAGACAGACGGATAGACCCCACCAACACTATTGTAGTCAGTGACACACCTATGTACATGTCAATGAACACACTAACACACCTAATTTTTTATTGTTAGAAATTGAGTCTCTAGTTGGCAGTCTTTTGCACCCTGTTCAAGGAGGGACCCTCACTCTAGACAGGATACAGAAGTCACACAGCAAAGATAACCCCTGCTCACCCCCTTGGTAACATAGCTCAAGCTGTTAAGCTCATCTCAGAGGCAATGTGTGAATTATTTGTACAAACATAGTAACACAGTGAAAACACCACAAAAGTATTCCACGCTGGTTTAGAAACATAGCAAATATTTATCTGAGTAAAACAAGCTCAAAACAACAAAGTATCCAACAAACACCAGTCAAGATATCACTTTTTAAAAGTTTTAGCAAGTCTTAATCCATAGAAATCAATGGATGTATCTCTTTAGCACAAAGTACCTAGGATGCGTCAAAAACAAAGACAATGCAGACCACAGGGGAGGTGAGGTGCTGGAAAAGGGATGGGTCAATTCCTTACTGCACAGTGGAGGTAATGTGTTGATTCTTTCCTTGCAGGTGAAACACTGCATTGGCGCCTTGGGGAGGATGTCTGGAAAATCCAGACGCACTGTGTTGATGGGACCACAGTGAAAATGGAGCTGCGTCAATTCTGTAGCCGCGAGACAGGCACTGTGTTGATTCTTCAGCCGTAAGTATGGTGCTGCAGCGATTCTCCCGGGACAGTGCGTTGATGCATAGATTTTCCCCTTCATATCACCAGCCCAGGGACTGGAGTTGGCACCACTTGGCAATTTATGACTCTCAGCAGAAGAGTCCAGGCACTGGCAGAGGAAGTCTTTGATGTCCTTGAGACTTCATAACAGGAGGCAAGCTCAGTCCAAGCCTTTGGAGACCCTTTGGAAGCAGGATGTAGAAAGCCAAGTCCAATCCTTTCACTCCCAGGACAGAAGCAGCAACCAGCAGGCCCGCACAACAAAGCAACAGGCAGAGTGGCAGTCCCTACTACAGTATCCAGCTCTTCTTCCTAGCAGAATTTTCTCAGTCTAGAAGGATTCTAACTATGTGGTGTCTGAGTTCCAGTACTTATACCCATCTCTGTCTTTGAAGTAGGCAAACTTCAAAGAGAAGTCTTTGTTTTGCACAAGACCCTGCCTTTGTCTGTTCTGGCCCAAGACACACTCCAGACAGTTGGAGACTGCTTTGGTGGGGAATGGCACAGCTCTATTCAGGTGCAATTGTCAGCTCCTCCCACCACTCTGGCTCAGGAAGACCCATCAGCCTTGTAATGGGCCACCAGGATATGCAGGGCCCAATTCAGTTCCCTTTGTGTGACTGTCTAGAGTGAATGCACAAACAGCCCAACAATCATCCTGACCTTGAAGTATATTCAGCATACAGGCAGAGGCACAGAATGATTGAGCAAGAAAATGCCCACTTTCTAAAAGTGACATTTTCAAACTTACAATAAAAAAAAACAACTTCACCAAAAGATGTATTTTTACATTGTGAGTTCAGATACCTCATACTCTGTATCTCTATCTGCTCCCAATGGGAAATTACACTTAAAATGTATTTCAAGGCAATCTCCATGGTATCCTGTAGGAGAGATAGGCCTTGTGATAGTGAAAATGAAATTAGCAGTATTACACTACTAGGACATGTAAAACACACCATTACATGTCCTAGCTTTTGCATACCCTGTAGCCTGCCCATGGGGCTACCTTGGGCCTACCGTAGGAGTAATTTACAGGTAATAAAAGGAAAGCTTTAGGCCTAGCAAGTGGGTGCACTTGCCAGGTCGAAATGGCAGTGAAAAAATGCACTCACCGACATTGCAATGGCAGGCCTAAGCCATAGTTAAAGGGCTACTGAGTGGGTGGCACAATCAGTGCTGCAGGCCCCTATTAGCATTGGATTTGCAGGCCCTGGGTATACCTGTTACACTCTATAAGGGACTTATTAGTAAATCAGATACAGCATTCATTTAGACAGAGAGGATATGTACTTCAGCACAGGTAAGCAGAGATAAAGTGCCCCCAGACCTAAAGCTAACAACAACATGTCATAAAAAATAGGAGACATAAGGTTTGGGGTTAACCCTGCAAAATGGCCCAGGTCTTATATTTATAGTATGTAATTTAATAATATTTGCTGTAGAACTAAATGTATCCTTTGATTTGCAGATATCCACTTGTACAAAAAAAGAAGAACCAGAATGCTTGACAAGAGAGAAAGAACAAAGAAACAGAGAAAACAATAATACCTGATTCAAACTGATAGCTAAAAGGCAGATCAGGTGGAGAATGTGGAGCACTATGAAGTTTCTGAAAAAGCATGCAAAAATTGCAAAATGAAAGAAAGCTGTTCAGTAAAAACAAAAGTTTGAAATCAATGGATAAACAGCAAGGAGTACATGCTCTTAAAAGTAGGAAATGTAATAAGAAAAGAGAGAGTTTATGTTGGAGACACAAACAGTTTAAGGAGACAAGAGTAAACATGTTTCAAAGTAAAATAAAACAGATTTTGCTAAAGAAAATGAAGAAGTATAAAAGGAGAAATGCTGTACTTGAGCAAAAGCAGCATATTAAGGGTCACATTTTCAAGAACTGGTGCATCATTGCGTTGTAACAGTGATGCGTCATAAATACTTGTGCTGCAGCAATAAAGCTTACAACTCCATAGATGAGTCATATTTAAAATACGGTGCAACCTGGTGCATCCGAGGAAAGGATGTCACCTCCGAGGAAAGGATGCCGCAGCGCATCCACTCAAAAAAGTGATGCATTGCAGAAGATGGTGCTGGAACTGATGCAACTTCGATAATGAGTCAAATATCTGAGGCGATGCATCATTTCATATTGATCAGGGAACCCAGTGTGTGAGGATCAATATAAATGTCTGTAGAATGGTGGAATACCACCTTCTACAGTTTTACATTGGACCTGGACCTGCCTATATTCCATGTCAGTACAGTGGGCATAGTCTACTTTTGTGTATGTACGGACCTAAGTATGTGTGACAAAGTGAGTGACAGGGAATGTGAAGTAGCAATACATGTATTACCTACCTCATCTGTGTACTTACCTATTGTCCTTTGGAGTACGCAGGCCTGGATTTGGTTACCCCTTCCTCCATGGGGAAGTGGCAATCCTGGCCTGACCCTTACAAAAAGTACACAACGTCAGAACGACTTGCAGAAGTGGCTGCTGGATTCATAGGTGCCATGGTTCCAGGTTGGTCAAGGGGTCCTGCAACATGATTTTCACATGTACAGAATGACTCCAACTAGTAGGGATGTGAACAACAGACATTTTCCACGGTGTGAAGTGACTTCAAATAGTCAGTTTCCTATTTAAAAGTCAATGTGTCAGTCCCTATTCCTGGCGTAGGAATTCTGACACATTGCAGGCTATGTGTGATGCATCTTGAAGAAGTGTCAAACAATTAAAATCTTGTAACTATCACTGCGTAATTTTTTTAAGTGACTTTTTCCAATGTAGCACCTTCTCTGCATACATTAAAATCAGAGTGACGCAGCCTTATCCCGCACAGGTTTTTTTTTTTTACACTGGGCCAAGAAAAAGCATTCGGACAAGTCCATCAAGTTTAAAATATGTAAGTAACAGAACGCTGCCTCTGCAGCACAAACCCCTTGCAAATAAGTCCTCTAGACTGTAGTTGAGAAAGCATTTACTTTGACGTAGAAACGTTTTATCTTAATATTGAACAGAATTTAAACAATTGATAAAATAGTACTGTGTAAGAGGAAAAGAACATTAAGAAAAGGGCTTATACATAAAAGCATTTTTTGAATTATTTTAAAGGTGAATGGAAACACACATCTAGTACAGAGAAATTTTTAATGAAGAGGAGTCACTTACAAGAGAACACTTTAGCACACACAGTTGATTCAACTGGTTGTTACTATGAGGTAAAAGGCAGTAGTCCCATACAAAAAGAAGAAATAGTTCCTAGGAACTTAGAGAAACTGGTAGCTGAAGAGGTACAAGGAAGGCATAGACAGGCCCATATATAAAATATAATTTTAATGCAGAAGTCTGAAACAGAAAGTTTTAATGTTGTAAGGATTAAATCCACGCAAAGTTAGAAAATGCACTAACTTACAAGGGCATTCATTGCCATGCCTATCAAAGAAAGTGCTCAGAAGCACTGTTCATCACTTTAGAATGTTAGCTGTACATCACTCAAAAATGCAAAATTTAGTTAGGAGACTTTACTATGTGAAAACTCCAGCTTTATCATAGGAGAGATGAATAGAGCTCTATTGTATGGTGCTTTGGCAGAGGAAGAAAACATTTGTAGATACTCAGTTTTTTTTCTTTGGTACTGAAGAGGACTGTAGAGAAAATGAAGAGTTGATGACTGAAGGCGTATAGCAGCAGGAGATAGAGATTACTACTGAAAACTTTATACAAAGAATAACAAAGTTTAACACAGAAAACTGAGGAAGAAAACACATGTAAATGTCAGGAATTTGGTGATATTTATTTGTAGAGAAATGCTTTGATATGTCAACAAAGGAAACTATGGCCCTCATTTCAACATTGGCGGGCGGCAAGCGCTGCCCGCCAAGTTGAAACCGCCGGGCAGCCGCCAATGCGGCCGCACTCCCACTGGGTTTATTTGGGGATGCCCGCTGGGCAGGTGGGTGGAAACCTGGTTTCCGCCCGCCGGCCTAGTGGGGATCTCGGCTGCAATACGGGAGCCAGCTCCAAATGGAGCTGGTGGTGTTGCGGCGGTACGACTGGTGCAGGCGCCCCGCGACTCCCCTTTCTGCCAGCCTTTTCATGTCGGTTCATACCACCATGAAAAAGCTGGCGGGAGGGGGACTCATAATCCCCTGGTCAGCTCTGCAAGCAGCGCTGCCCTGGGGGATTACAACCGCCGAGACAAAAGTGGCGGGAAACCGCCGGTCCCGGTGGTACGACTGTGGTGCTTCCGCCACAGTTGTAATGCCCGAGTTTGTGTCGCCAGCCTGTTGGCGGTACAAACTCCAAAACAACCCTGGCGGTCTTTGTAATGAGGGCCTACATTTATGTACTGTAATGATAATTTAGAGAATACTAAAATGTCAGCTAGAGTGATATAGATTAGAATTGGTATCTAGCCCAGGAGAACTTCAAAAACTAAATGTTTCCGAATCAGTTCTCATACCAACTATACATCCATTTCAAGCAATTAGTTTGTATAGAACTAAAGACAGGGAAACTACCACCAACAGAGCTGCAAAAAGGACTTAAGGAAGAGTTGCCTACTTACCTTTAGATTTTATTTAAACAAATGTGTGTGCCCATCAAAAATAAAATAAATTTGGCAAGAATTAGTTCATGTTGGTAAAGTCAAAAAGTTTTATCGATGAGGAACAATCAAGTGGACAGATTTAAAAAGTGAACAAACAGAAATCAGAAGAAATATATGAGAACTACAGTATTGATCTGCTTCATTCCAAAGAAGCTATTGGTGATGCCATTGATCTCTTTAAAATGGTGGAAGCAAACAGAGCTCCATTTTGTGTGTGGGGAAAAAAGTTGAAAGGCTCGCTGTTTTTCACACCTATTTCCCCAGTCCTGTACAAATACAAGCACCTGAGTACAAGTCAACAATACTATATTCAGAGGACCCTAGGTTTTGCCATTGTATTCCCTATATATTCCTTTTATTATTTGAGAGTGACTTCTCAGGACTGTCATATGTTGTAAACCAAATTCTAAAGACGGTAGTTATCTGCAAAATCTCTTTTCAAATGAGTTTGTTGACAAAGTACAAGCTAAGGACAAAAAACTGTAATACAACTTAATTCATTTGATGGCATGCCAATCTGGTACCAATGAGTATTGATGTTGCCCTCACAGAGGACTTAAATGTACGCTGCAAAACTTAGGTGCACCTATTTGATTTGTGACAGTTGCACAGAGTATGCATCAGATGATTTACTGGAGTTCATAAGAGAAGCAAACTCAAACATTAAGGGCATTAATATGAAGACAGCAGATTAACTTTACTCTTTAGATCCTGCTAATGTTTGCAGGGATTATAATCACAATTTTCAAGCCATGCTGGGTTTCAAGCGCAATAAAACAAATCCTCCTCTCGGTGAAGTTACAGATTTCTTTTGGCACAAAGAGTGCCAGGCAAGAGATGCTCATCATATTCACAAGCTGTTATGGATAAAAGATGCACTGGCATTTGGAACCAACAATGATGACTCTGTGCTGTCTTTCATAGAAGAATATGTTACATGCTACATTCCAAAAAACAGTTATGATAAAGGCGTAAGACAGCAAGTTCCACACTTTTAAGCACATATATGTGGCAAGCATTGTTGTCAAAAATACGGATGTAAAGGAAACTTTTATACTCTGTGTTGTTTTGGATTTCCAAGATCTATCATTTCCAAAGGAAGAGTGAACAGCTTTTTATCTGCACTTAGACATACACTGACACAAAATCATCACAAATGTGTATGATCTGGGAAGATCATAGGCCTCCAAGTATATTAATGATTATAATCGTGTAATTCTGAAATTGTGGAATACAAATATGGCCATATAGTTTGTTGCAAACAACTACATTGCTGTTGCTTGTTATGCCATTTCACACATTACACAGATGAAGGAAATGTGGTAGAGGATTTCTGCAGAAAAGTCTCTAACCAAGAAGTTTTACAGTTTCTACTTGGAAATGTTTTTGCATAGAGAGGTAAGTTCCTATGATTGCAGTGACAGGTTGAGCTCATTCAGTTTGTACTCTATGTCTAGGGAAATTGTTTGGGTCAGTCTAGTCCTTGCAAGCACATAGAATAGTCTTGAAGTCTTTCCCAGAAATTCAAAACCTAGCTGAGATTGAATCAGATAGTAGAAATATAGTAAAAATAAATATGTTGGCTACTTACTATCCAAGAAGTCCAGACCTAGAACACAGGCCTTTATTAGATACTGCAACACTATAGCTACAGAAACAATGTGATAGAAAATATAGATGAGTGGAAATATGCTGTCTTTGGGTGTGATGGCTGTTTGGTTCAACATGCAAATGGTAGTTTAATAAATCATAGAAAACTTGGTTGTCAAACTCCTGAAAAAATATTTTTTTTTACTTAACACTTCTACAACTGTTCAAGCCTTGCCGTTCTGAAATGAAGTTACAAAGACAGTATGACTGCCATGAAGAGTCTTTGAATGCTGTAAAAGACAGCATTGAGTGTTCAGTCTTTCCCAACTACCTGAAAATGTTAAATGATGAGCTTGAAGAGGAAGAAACAATTGCTACTGAGATAGCAAAGAACAGTTCAGAAAGCAGCCAAATTTCATGACCTCTAAGTCAACATCCTCTTGAACAGCTAATAAATGAAAATTAATCTGGTGTAGCCATGAATGAGGCAGAGCCTGCAATACAACAAGCATGAGAAGAAACTGTTGATTTGGAACAGTTAGTTGGACAACTGAATAGTGAGCAGAAAGATATATATATATATATATATATATATATATATATATATATATATATATATATATATATATGTATAATTAAAAGAAAAAAATAGATCATGGATTCATCCAAGAAAAGAATGAATGTGAATGTTCAACATTTAAGCCAATTACGTTATACATCAGTGGTCAAGCTGGCACTGGGAAAAACCTTTTAATTCAAATTCTTACCACTTAACTACAGAGGACGACAGACTCCATTTTGTCATTTGTAGTAACAGCATCAAATGGATTAGCTGCACACAACATTAAAGGAATTACTTCATCTTCACTACTTATGTTACATGTAGGACATGTAAAAAAACTGGAGTACTAAAGGTTATATGATGAAGTTTCCAGAGTTTTGAAGAAAAAGAAAATTGTAATCATCGATGAGGTGAACATGATCTCAAAGATAATGCTTGCCTTTGGGGGAATGCATGTAATTGTTTTTGGTGATCTAGTACAACTTACCCCTTTGAAAGGACAGCCTGTGTTCAAGACACTTCTACGTAAAGAAACACAAAATTATTTTTGAAGTATTGGAAATGTAAACATTTAGTTAAAATTCCCATACAAGGAAATACTTAGGAATATGCACCAATCCTCTGACATGGAATACAGAAATGTTCTCAAGGATATCAGAGGAGGAGTTCTCACAAAATAGTGAAAATGTTCCTTACAGAGTCGACTTGAAAATAACTTATTTCCTGCAAAGAAATCAGTTGCAGAGCTAATGCTCTATTCTGTGCCAAATAATGCCTACTCTTCAAAAGTGCTCCAGTTTTAATGAACAATTACTACAACTGGAAAAAGAATCAGTTTGTAACTGACAAGAATTGATCAAATGGAGCACCAGAGTGTTAACTGAAAAACTACAATAAAAATTGGATTCACTGGAGAAGTCTGTTCCCAAAACTGTGGCATTAGAAAAGTGTTTGCAAAAACTGTAGGGTAATTTTGCGGCATCATTTAAATATTGAGGAAGGATTAGTAAATGGTGCTATGGGTAAAATAATTGTTTTCATTTTGTTTCTGAACATGAGTGAGATTGAAGATTTAGCAAATAACTTTGATAAACTTGAAGATGTAAAATAAATAGCAAGGTCTGTTGCACGTTTGGTGCTTGTACAATACTTGTTTGTCCCGAGGGCCCGGTTCCCAATGTCTCTAGCTTATGCTATAACAATCCATAAATCTCAAGGTTTAAGTGTGGAAGCAGTATTCATTAACATTGGGAGTAAAGCCTTTAAGGAAAGTATGTCATATGTGGCATTAGCACAGGTTAGAATGTAGTTCGATATGTATCTCAAATCTTTGATGACACCAAATGCTGATTCAAGTTGTGTCAATGTGTACAAACATTTGAGATGTGTCTATGCTCCGCACTTAGAACAGTGTCAGGTTTATGAAAAGCCTCCTTATCTTGGCAAAGAGAATGGTTTGGAAGGATCACAGTGAGGTTGCTGAGAAAAAGTACATGAGGGACAACAAGGAACTTTTGAAGAAAAAAGTACGAAGAATTCTGGTGATTTTGTAGGTTACCAGTTGTCAGAGCCCACTGGAGTCAAATGTTATGCCAAGTTCTCAATTCACTGTTCTCTTTACCTCATTTTGTTCATGCAATTCAACGTAAAAAAAACAAAATAGAATGTGATCTGCACTGTTTACTTTGTTAACACTCTTGTCCAATGATAGAACAAAAACATATTCTGCATCTCATATTAGAGATCTTGTAGATCTGTGCACTAGATCTGTACACTTCACTAAGGGTTTTTGTTGGTATTGTTTGGGGTCTTAGAAGATGAGATGGTACCTATTGATTATATGAAGCTGGCTCTTTACATGATGTGTCAAAATGAGATATATTGTGCAAAGAGTTCAGAGGTTCCCTAACTAGTGGACAGGGGCCTGTTCTATCATTCCAATGGTGCTCTTTTTAGGGGGTAGTGTGAACGTGCAGCCTTAGTCTTATCAGAGAGGAGGGATAGACATCTGCAAATACACATACAATCAATAAATGAGACACATGACTCAAGGAGATCCTCACCAATTTATAAAAATAACAAGTATTTTTACATCTGTTTAGGCACCAGAATCAATATGATCAGGTAAGTAAGTTTTGCAAGAAAAATACTTTCAGGTTTCAAAAGTCAATAGTGCATTTTTCAGAAGCAACAGTGTTATCCTATGAAGATAAAATAAAGTATTTAATTATGGTATAGTACAGTAACTTATGGGACCAATTGACAGGACTTAAGGTAAATATTGGGCAAGGGTCAGGACCACACCAACAGGTCACACCAGGCTGCACATAGGCAGCTGGGTACAGAGTGTAGTACGGTGTCTGGTCCCCAATGTTAGTTGAAAGGTATCGGTCCGGTTGAAAAGATGCTGCAGGGTAGCACTATGGGCCATATTTATACTTTTTGACGCACAACTGCGCCAACGCAGTTGTGCGTCAAAAATGTCACCGCCGGCTAACGCGATTCCAACACGCCATGCGGGCGCCTTATTTATGGAATGACGTTAGCCGGAGCTGCGGACTGTTCTGAGTAAAAAAAACGACTCACACCACGTAGCGCTGGCGTATGGGAAAATGGGGGTTGTGCGTCAAAAAATGGTGCAAGTCAGGTCTGAGGCTAAAATCAGGCCTCAAACCGGACTTGCACAATTTTATTTGAGGCACAATCACCATTGACATGACTCCTGTCTTAGCAAAGACAGGAGTCATGCCTCCTTGCCCAATGGCCATGCCCAGGGGACTTATGTCCAGTTTGGGTGAGTCACTGAGTGTGCTCAGGTCTTGCGATGCTCAGGAACATAGGGACGCCAGTGGTCCTCTTCTCCTCAGTCTGGGGTGTCCGGGTGCAGAGTGTTCTTGGACTATCTGGTGTCCATCACCGATGTGGGTGAAAGGTGGCCCGATGAAATAGACTGCAGGCATGGACTGTGGGCCTAGTCCGGTTAAACCAAAAGGTGGGCTCAAGTGTCACATGTTTGGGGGACATCTCCTTGGTCCGGGGCGTCCAGGTGCATAGTACAGTAGACAACATGGGTTGCTGTCACCAGAGGTGGTCGCGGTTGAGGGGGTGGCCTACACAAAGAGACTGCAGGCATCGGAGTGGAGGTCACAGTGGGGAAACCCATGATGAACTTTGTTTCTTGAGAGGCTGGGGAACAGATTGGCACCATTGGTCAACATTCAACATAGGGTGCAGTGGTGCTGTCCAGCAGCAGTTTTGGTGCTCCGGAGTCCTCTTCAGTGGTTTTTGAGTTCCTGCAAGAATGCAGGGGAGCAGCTCTGTTACTCCACAAGAATTCCTTGTGCTGGGGTGAAGGCTGGCAGTCTTCCCAGGCTTCTGGATGTTTCAGCAGCTGGAGGACAAGGCATCTTTCTTGCAATTGTCAAACTCCACAGGCAGGCTGGCAGGGTTGGCACCAAGTCTGTCATGGATCTTCAGTTCTTGCCTTTTACATCTTTGGAGTGTCCTTCTTAAGGTCAGCAACTATCTGCTTTCCTGGTGCCAGGGGCTCCCCTAAATAATATACTGAATGTAGGTGTGTTTTGGAGAGTGTAGGGTAGTAGCCCTATATGACCACTTATGTGGGAAGTGGGATTAACCCTGTCCCATAGTTCTTAAATGTGCCAATACCAAGATGGCAGAATTCTAAATGTTATGTCCACATCAGGCAGCTCACCTTAGGAGTGGGAATGACCTGAGGGGTGGACACACTGCTGTGAATACTAGATTTCCCACCAGTCCAAGTGCCAAATGGACCCTAGAGCAGGAGGGGTCAGCATCTCTCCTTTCAGTGAGGCCAGATCCACATACCAAGGGTGGTCGATCTCTTTGAAGCCCCTTCCCTAGAATGCAGATTAGCAGGTCATCTTGTTTTGTGGGGTTCGTAAACACCTCACCCAGAGCAAGCTTTGTCTCTGACCTCCCAAGAGCAGACTCTCACTCTAGAGGGCCAGAATCCCAGAATCCTGTCTGGTGGTGGCAGGCTGGCTAAAACATGTCAGTCCCAACACGGGTACTTGGTACGTTTTCAGGCACACCTCTAAAGTCCCCTCTGAGTGCATGTATTACTAAATCCATCACTGGCATCAGTGAAGGTTTATTACTATGAGATTTTTAATACCAATCATCTCTATTTTTAGTGAAGCCATTGTGTAGCTGGGGAACTCGTAGTGACTAATGTCCAGCACATGTGCTTAAAATGGCTTCCCTGTTCAATTACTATGTCTAAGAATTGACAAAAGCATAGCAGGGGCATATCTGTTCTTGCAGATATGTCCTAACATGTAATATAAAGCACCCTGCCTTAGGGCTCAAAGGCCTGCTGCAGAGGTGACTTCCATATATTGCATACAGTGTTAGGGACATGGTACATAGGCTGTCTGTCATGTCATGTTTTAACATTTTAGCTGCACCAAGACTTGCAGCCTGCAATGTCGGTCTGCTTGTGCTAGATGATGGGGCACCTGAGGATGGCATAATACATGCTGCAGACCTTAGGTACCCTCTTTGGTACCCATGCCCTAGGCACCAGGGGTACCATTTACTAGGGACTTACAGTGGGAAGGTATTGCCAATTGGGGACAATTGCACAGTTTTAAGGAAAGAGTTCTGACACTGGGGACCTTGTTACCAGGAACCCAGTGCATTTTCAGTCAAAATCGCATCATGTACCAAGCAAAAAGTGGTGGTGACAATCTCAAAAAGGGGCACTTTCCTACACTGATGACCTATTTGGACTTGGTTACTCATGGCAGTATGACCATGAATGTCTATCAACTTTCAATATGAGAGAAACTGGCAAATATTTCATCCTAAAGCTACAATGATTCATGAAGGACTAAGGCCCAGATTAAAGAGGCCCTAGCGACTCCTTGCGCTACATTAGCATAATTTTTATGATGCTAATGCGGCCCAACAAAGCTAAAGTTGCTGCACCATATTTACAAAGTGGTGCAATGTATACATTGCGCCACTTTGTAACCACTTGTTCCACATTGTGCCTGTGCCAGGCATACTGTATTCAAGGGGAGCGGTCTCCTGTCGGGAGGACCACAAAAATGGCGCAGTGGTATCTAAAAGATTCCTTTGCGCCATTTTAATGGCTATTTTTAACGCCTGCACAGAGTAGGTGTTAGAAGGGGGCATACCATTGTTTTTAATGGGCCCATATGTACTCTGCAGGATTAGCGCCCAAATTTTGGCGCTAATCCTGCACAGTACATCAATAGCGTAAAATTTTGTGATGCTATTGCCCCTACCATTCGCCATGGTACACCATATATTAAACACGGTGCGCACATGGTGGCGGCAGGGGGGTGCTAAGGGGTGCAACAATTGCACTGGATGCAGCACCATTTTTCTTAGATTCGGGCCTCAGTATTTTATCTGGACACTACATCATCTACTTAAAAAATACGACTGGAGGGACAGAATGTAACAACAGCAAGCCTACATTTAAGCAATGATTACCCTATAAACTACCAAATTACTGCCTTCTATTTCTTGACCCAAAATTCTAAGGAGGATTACTACTGAAAAAAAAATTGTACATTCTGGCACTTCTAATAAAATGAGTAACGGATATGGCCTCCCATGGATGATGTCCACATAAGCAATTCCAAATACTGATATGCACTTACTACTGGAACAAACCAACAGAAATACCACTAAATTGGAAACATCACAAATGAAAAACTAGGATAAACAAGTATTTCATGGAAAAACAATTATTACTAAAGTTATTAAAGTAAAAGATATTTCTGGATATTGAATCTGTTTTAAAAAAATTAAACCAGATAGACACAATTTCATAAGAAGAGCATCACAATCAGACAGATATTGCAAAAAGAGCTGCAAATTTATAAAACGTATTAGAATTGGAATACTGACATACTCTACTTCTAGTTGATGGAGTACTGGTTTCTACAACATCATGCAACCTACCAGGGGTGATGTCTTCATAAGGCTTTCCATATACTACTATCCTTCATACATGTTAATTGTATTATAACACTCAACTAAAAAATACTTGTCTTAAGCATATGTTTATTATGGCAGTTAAAAATGTACAGGTAATACAATAGTTTATTGATTGACATGAGTGCCATGCATCGTGTCGTTAATTTACAGTGACATATTATGCAGGGATTTTTTCTACAATCTTTAAGGTTGTTTTTCCCCCACTGTTTAATGATGTTTCTCTATACAAAACATTGTTTATGGTGTAAAAGTATGGAAGCTGAGAACAGTGAAAAAGGGAAAATAAAATGTTTAAATTATATGTCTGATTGCTTCCCATTGGTACTAATTTGACATGGTTTATTATTAACCACGACTTTTTCATTGCAGAATCTGAAACTTTAATGAACACATTTCTAATATGAAACCTTGAATTTTATTTAAGATTTATCTCGCTTCACACAGATTCATGGACACATTTATTGCAGTAATATAGTTAGTTAGGCACATATTTAAGAACCCCTAGTGCCTTCTTGTGCCTCATTAGTGTCATGATGCATACACTGATAAACCGAAGCACTCAGTAATACATACACTAACACACCCAGGCACACACTGATGTATACAGTGACACACCCAGGTACTAACACACCAAGACACACACTCATGCATAATGTTGGACCTGGTCCTTTTTAGAGGGTCATCCCCAAATGTTTTGCCTTCCACTGCCTATTTTTGTTGGCTCTAGGACGGTGGGAACTTCACCACTATTGATCAGTGCTAAAGTGTATGTGCTCTTCCTTCTAAAATTTGGTGTGATTGGCTTACACTTGATTGGAATATTTAACCTACCTGTAAGTCCCTTGTACAGTGGTATCCTTATACCCAGGGCCTGTAAATTAAATGCTACTTGTTGTCCTGCAGCGTAGTTTGCGCCACCCACAGTAGTAGCCTTTCAAACCTGTCTCAAGCCTTCTACCGCAGGGCCTGCATGCGCTGTTTACTGCCACATGGACCTGGCATCTAAATTTACTTGACAGGCCTGGAACTTCCCTTTTACTACATATATGTCACCCCTAAGGTAGGCCCTAGCTAGCCCTCTGAGCAGGGTGGTGTGTGTGTAAAATGTAGGACATATGTGTTTATGTACTAGACGTCCTGGTAGTGACAAACAGCCTATCTAGTTTTTCACTACTGTGAGTGCTGCCTCTCTCATAGGATTGCATTGGAAATGCCCTAACATATGTCTAAGTGGTATTAGATAACCTATGAGGGGTGGCACAGGCATGTTTGGTATCGTTGTAATGGTAGTGAGAAATACTGCTTACTGGTGTTGGTGGGTTTTGTATTACCATTATAGAAATTGCACTTTCAGAAAGTGAGCATTTCTCTCAGCTTATGACTCTTGTGTTTTGCAGCTTGACAGCTGGGTTTTGTGCATACTTTTCAGACAGACTGCACACAGGGAAGGTGGAAGTGTCACAAGAGTGATTCTGCTTACTGAATGGTCTTCCTGGGCTGGGAGGAAGAGAGGTGGGCACACCTGCATCTGTAAAGCCTGTACCCTGGCCTCACACAAAGCGCTCGCTTACCTACCACTGATGTCTGGAGCCAGTGCTGGAGGAGAGAGGGGACATTCCTGGAACCAGTTAGTGGTGGTTGGAACCGCCCACCCCATTTTATTTAGGCAGTGAAAAATGAGTATAAGTACAGGGGGTTGTTCCTCACATTTTTCAAGCACTTTTGGAACTGGGATGGAACCTCTGTCAGAAGGACTGCTGGACGCCACCAAAAGACTCAGCTGGACTGCTCTTCTGCTTGTTGCTCTGCTGCCCAGTGCCTGCTGGATGGTACACACTACTCATCTGGATTGCTTTTCTGCCTGTTGACCTGCTACCACCTACTCCCTGACTTTGGCGTTCCCTCAACCCAGTTGGGCTGCCAAGAGGAATTGTCACCTACTTAGCTGTGCTGACCTCCTGCCTTGTGTTTTCCCCACCAGTGTTCTCCCAGGGGCTGACACAGGGTTAATGTTCCTTTGCAACTGCCCAATTCACAATGTGCCCCTGGCCTTTGCAACCTGCCTATTGAGACTGCCTCCTGTTCTGTTGTTTGGCACCCTGCGCGTGGAAAGCGATTCACTTCTTTTCATTTACAGCATGTGAGAGCGCTTTATTGGCATCAGCGGGCCTCCATCCCTGCAGTCAGAGCTGCGAGGATGGTCAGGCTATGCTTCCTTCTGGATCGCCCTCCCCACCCGGCCTGGGATCACCAGAGGCTGGGGGATGGAAGCTCTCCCCCATGGCAGCTTCCACCTGGACCCTAAGCTAGGGCAGGGAAACTGCTGCACCATCAAAGGAGAGCTCCACCGGCCCAACTGTGAGTTTGCCAAACTAGAGGGAGTGACTGCCTCAGCACTCACTCCGTCCATGGCTGCCCCCTGGAGCCTGGGGTAGTGTGGCTGCAGGAGAGGAGGTACGTGGCCTGACAACACCATGCTCCGGAGGCTCAGCTGGAAAAATACTGTATTCCTCTAAGCAGCAGAGCAGCCACATGTTGGAATGCGTGGAGAGATGGAGCAAGGTCTCCCTCTCCCTGCCCTGTAGTGCCGCAGAGTGTGTTCCCACCCGCTGTCCCGGAAGAAGACTCCACGAGATCCCCCCTCAGGTCTCAGTGGTGGGCGCCCTCAGTTATGGCATACCTTTGGGGTCATTCTTTTTCTCCTGGATAGATTGCAGAATGGGAAGGCAATCCTCGACAGAGGTCCTGTCACAGCCAAGCCTTGGTTACCGGTATTACAGTGACAGGAGCGCCGGAGCTCCACTGCTGGGTGTGTGTATTATTTTACGCCCCATACAACTTCTGAAAGAAGCACTGGTGCTATGCGGCATTCAGGCATAAGGTGCTTGGGGTCCTTGATATATTAATGGGAATATGTTCATTCTGACGTGCATTGTTGGTGCTAATGACAAACTGATTACTACTAGTGTTGCAGAATACCAGTAACATCTATATTTACCTAACTGCTTGTTATTTTTGCAGAGTACTAGTAAACTGTGTAATGTTCTGACAAATGCTTGCGTTAAAGGGTATTACTGTTGCATGTCGTATTTGGTCTAATGATGTTCTATGCAATTGAGCCTATCTTTCTATAACTGAGTGTTGTGTTTCCTTTGTGGTGTATTTATTGTGACACATTTGTTGTGTGTGTTGTGTAAACACTTTACACATTGCCTCTGGGATAGGCCTGACTGCCCGTGCCAAGCTATCAAGGGGTGAGCAGGGGTTATCTTGGCTATGAAACGCAATTTCCCTGACTAGAGTGGTAGGTTCTGCCTGGCTGTGGTGCATATCCTAGCCAACCAGAAACCCCATTTCTAACACATACACTAACACACACAAGCATAAGATAATACATACACTGGTACACCCAGGTACACAATCACACATAGACTGAGGCACCTAAGCACACATTCATGCTTACACTAAGACATCCAAGAATACACTCAACACCAACAAACACAGGCACACACTCACAGAAACACTGACACACACAGGCAAACATTGATCCATGACCTCACACACTCATTTACACACAGATAGATATAAATATATATATATACATATATGTATATACTCATGCAAACACTCATATATTCATTAGAACACCCAGACACACAGTGACACATACACTGACATAGTCAAGCACACACTTATGTATACACTAAGCTACTCAAGCATACTTACTTGCATACACTAACATACCCACACACCCTTAAATATACAGTAACACTCTCATGGACATTGCATCAACATAACCAGGTGCATACTGATATAAATATTCAAAAACAGAGGTACACAATGATGTATACACTGACACACTCAGGTACACTGACAAACTCATGCATACACTGAGACACCCAGGCACACACTGATGCATACCTCCACACACCCAGGCACACACTCATTCATATACTGCCACATCCAGGTACACACTCAAGCAAACACTGATACATCCAGGCATATACTGATGCATATACTGGCACACCAAACCACACACTGATACATACACTGAGACACCCAAGCACACACTCATGCATACACCAACACACCTAGGAACATAGCAATACAAACACTGATACACCCAGGGGGTACACTCGTGCTTACATTGACACACCCAGTCACACACTCGTGTACACTAAAACACACAGGCACACACTGATGCATACACTAACACACCCAGGCACACACTGATGTATACACCAAAACACCCAGGCACATAATGATGCATACACTGACATACCCAGGCACACACTGAGGCGTTCATTGAGAAACCCAGACACATATTGATGCATACACTGACATACCATGGATACACAGATTCATACACTGACATACTCATGCACACAATCATGCATACACTCACACACCCAGGGACACACTCATGCATTCACTAACACATGCAGGCACACACAGATGTATCCACTAACACAACAAGTCACCCACTCATGCATACACTAACACACCCAGGCCCAAACAGATGCATACACTAACACACCCAGACGCACAGTGATGCATGTCCTATCACACCCAAGCACACACTGATGCTTACACTAACACACACAGACGCACACTCATGCATACATTAACACACCCAGGCACAAACTGATCCATACACTGAGACACCCAGGCACACACTGATGTATACACTGACACACCCAGGAACACACTCATGCATACACTAACACACCCAGTCACGCACTCATGCATACACTGACACACCCAGGCAGACACACAAATTTGCTGAGACACACTAAACTATACAGTCATCCACCTAATACCATACAAACAACAATACACAATGATAAGTAGACTGACTCATCTCTTTGATTGATTAAATGGTGGTTCGAACAAGAAACCTTCTTTGGAGATCATTTGAAACAAGTTGTTTCTGTTTTTTGTTTTTTTTATGATCAAACTAGTAAAAATGCAAACAATTCAAAGAAACAAGTGCCATGCAAAACATTGTATGTTGAAGATAAACAGTGTGCTAGAACATCAACAGCAAAAAATAAGAAAAAAACTAGCAATGAGCTTCTTAAAATAGTATCAAAAACATGGCAAGATCAGTTTTTTAGAGTGCCACAAGTTGGTGACACTAGGCACAGTGTGTTACCATTCCTCCTAACTCTGTGCAGGTAGCTACAACAGTAATTTGAGCAGGAGGTGGAGCGTGTGCAGATGTTGAGACACCTGTGCCACTTCCAGATGCTTCCTTCTCCCTCAGCATGTGAAGATAGGCACATTCATGTATAGCTTTGACATGCTTCCACATTCTGGAGGTGGTATGGATGTACTTCTTTGTAGTTTCTCAGGATAGTTATTTTCCACATAGTTAGCCTTGCACAAACCATGCACAGACCTTTTTTGTCCCTGATGGGATGCTAAACCACTGCCAAACATCAGTCACATCTCTTTCCTAGAGGTCCTTCCTGCTGCTTATCCTCAGGATCTTCCTCTGGTTCCTGAAATGCAGCTGGAGGATTGATTTCTGGATCTGTGGATGTAGAATCCTTTTCCAAGAAGAGACACCAGGAAAATAACTGCTGTAGTAGTGGTCTCTTCAAAAGAATTGGTGTGGTTAAACAGAAGCCAAAGGAAAGGGAGATTTTCTTTTTGTCATCGAATGGATCTGTGGATCTCAACCGTAGATCTGCAAATTCACCAAAATTGTAAAACAACTGATTTCTTTACATAAACATATAGAGGATCATGCATATGGTTTCAAATATGTTCTTCCGTATGCAATATTTCGAAGAAGAGGCTTCTACATACTTAGATTAATATTAAAAAATGTTGATGAATCTGTGGATCAGAATCCATAATCCATTCCTATCACATGATTGGAATAAAACCATAGAGTACATCTCATCTGCGGAGCATCCGCAGATCTGAAAATGCTTTCTTAAAAAAATTAATGCAATGAATATAGTTATATTTATATTATGAATGCTATCTTATTATTGTGTCACACTTATTTTTTTGCCGTTCTTGTTTAAACCTCATTTTCACTGCTTTCTCTTTGCCTTTTCACCTGTTCTTTAAGTGCCTTCACATTGCTTTTCCCGCATTCTCACTATTTTATCCTTCTTTTTTCTCCTGTATTCTGTGTATCCTCTCATTGCCTTTCCCTCTTTTTCAATGCTTTCTCCTTGATTTTTTGTCATTTTTTGAGTGCCTTCTCATTGTTTTGCATTAGTTTTCACTCCTTTCTCCTTGCTTTTTCCCCTGTTTTAGAAGAACCCACTCCTTGTTTTCTTCTCATAGCCTGCGGTTGGAACCATGCGGGAGATGACCACACATATTATCACTTGTGACATCATCTGTAACATCACCGATGGCATCATGGATGCCATCATCCACAGAACCACTAACACACCCACTCACACAACCACATAACCACTCACACACCCAGTGATACACCTATACAACCACTCACACAAACCAGCACTTACTCAACTGCTCACATGCACAAACAACCATTCAGATATTCACTGACATACCAGACAGCCACTCACACAGTCACTCACAAATCCATACAACCAATCTCACACCAACTGACTCACCCACGCAAACACACACACAGCCACTGATGCAGCCACACATTCACTTGCACACCCACTTACACACCAATACAGCCACTTACACACCCACTCACACACTCAAATAACCAGACACACATCCACTCACACACTCAAAGAATCACTCTTACACCTATTCACACACCCATATACCCAACACAACTCATACAATCTCTTACACACCCACTCACACACCTACAAAACTACTAAAACTCTCACTAACACATTGATACAGCTAATAAACAACTTATACACCTATTCATGTACCCATACTAACACTTATAAATCCACTGACACAACCACATACAAGCGCAAAAACAAATATGCACCAATTCACGTGCCCATACAATCACTTACACACCCATTGAGAGTCCTTTACAATAACTAATAAACCCACTTAAATGTCCATAGAGGGACTCACATACCCATTCAGACACCATACAGCCACTAAGTCATCAACTCACACACTTACACAGACGGTAACACAGCCACTCACATGACGTACCTTCCATTTGCTATCACTTACTTTTATTATACAATAAATACAAATTTAACTTATATACTACCTTATTATATATGTTAAAAGACTCAGAAACGTTTACAAAAAACTCACACTCACTGGATGATGTCATCAGTGATGTAATTTGAGATGTCATCAGTAATATCAGTGGTGTCACTGAGTGATGTTATATGTGAGGTCATAAGCAGTGCATTGCGGGGCGTAAGTTATAGCTGGCGAGGTAACTATAACTGCGGAATTGCTATAATGTCCTGTAACCTTTGTTTTTCCAGTATATATAAGAAGGCTTTGGACAAAACGTGTCACTATGTTTGGTGAATTGCATCTCCCTTGCATTTTCATATAAAATAAGAATAATAATAAAAATACCACAAAGTCTTTTGCCATTTAAGCATAGGATTGGCTCAGTGCCATCCTTGCTGAGCTGTAAAATGACAAAAGTCTTTCACCACTCCAGGCACATAATTACAGCTTTGGACTGGTAAATACCATCCAAGCCAGCCTGGAGTGAGCAAAAGCAATCCCTGACATGAGTTTCCATGTCATTACATCTCTGCAGAAAGGTTTAGCTTTGCCAGACACAAGGGAGCACACAATATAAGTCAAAACAAAACCCTTTCAGGGTTATAGTGACGCACAAATTATACAAAGAAGAGAGAACTCTGGGTAGTTCTCAAGTTTAGGTGGAGAGGAGCTCTATTAAGGAGCACCTTGCAACACCAGCAACACTCTAGATTTGCTCACCTCAAATGTCTGCTTTTCTAGCAAAGGTTCTAAGCATACGATTAGCACAATGCCCTCCACTCCGAGCTAGAAAAGGACTAAGGGCCTAATTACAACCTTGGCTGAGGGGATTACTCCGCCACAAACATGACGGAAATACCTCCCGCCATATAACACTGTCCTAAGGAACTTGTAATACGGCAGATGGAATATCTGTTTTGTTTGTGATGGAGTAATCCCCTCCGCCAAGGTCATAATCAGGCAAAATCTTTAAGCACAGGATTGGTGCAAAGCCATCCTCGCCAAGCTGTAGAATGTCAGAAGTCTCTCATCACCTTAGGCACAGTGTTACAGATTTGGGCTTGTTTTGAACATGTGTTTTGACTTTAGACTTCAGAATCTTCTGCTCTTTTTTCCTGACAATTCTTTATCCAGTTACTTTGAAGGATAAGAATAAGGTTGTTTGGTTCGCACTTAAATCAAATCCTGAAGAAAATGTAACAGTTTTGTCATGGGCTCATTAAAAGTTCAACAGAAATTGGTCACTAATTGTTTTTTAAAAAGGATTGGCAACTTGATTCACTGTCATTGTAGAGAAGCTCACTTGAACATTAATGTTTTTTCTGCCTGGTGTAACAGTAGTAATGCCGGTAACAGTAGTAATGCCGGGAAAGTACCATCCAGATCATACTGATACAATTTAAAATAATATAAATAACGTTGATTTTAAAGGACACGTCTTCTCTCTATTGTGTGTAGGAAACTGCTATGCTTATATACCAAACTCGTGGGAATGGCTCCATCGATCTTGGCCTCATCCGCTTTTAATGATCAGAAACATTTGGTATTCTGTTTGTGACGTGTAGGAACTGTCATTTCTGTTATTCCTGAAGTAAATTAACTCCCACTGTCAAAGTGTACTAGCTGTTACTGTGCTAGCTTCTTTTGATGTTTTCAGCTTTTGCAAAATCTGTTCTGCCCCTCTGTTGGCTGTGAGGCAAATATAACAATTGACTGCTAGAACTGTTCTCTCTCCATGCTTCAAACTCAGACCTCTGTATTTTGATGAGGTGGATTATTCACACAGTTTGTCGCAGACATGCCATCAGCTTGCAGAATTGGACAGGGATGACTGCGGATACTTTATGACATGTGGTGCATTTACATGACAGCGGCAAGTTCTATGGAGATAGAAGCACGGAAGCGTAACATGCTCACTGTACCTCACCTAGTGCCAATTGAAAATGTTCGCATAGAGGACAGATTTGATGGTGAACACAGCTGCTATGAAATACAGCGAAGTCAAATTAATGGAAAGTGCCTAACATTATTTTAATTGAGTTATATCTGTACCAGCATTCATCCGTTACACTAGTTGGGGTTTAGACCATTCCCATGGGTTTCTCCAATGCAGACGATCAAAGAAAATGTTATTTTTGTTTCTTCTCTAATTTGAAAATCCACTAAGACAAAGATAAACTTATTTTTGTTCATCCATTTCCCTGTGTTCTTTTAATTTATAGTGGCCCATGTACTATTAGATGTTTTCTGATGCTATTAATATGTTGAGCACAAATGATAGTAGTGGGCATGACCCGCCTTTTGGGGTAATTATTCGGTCTTGCACCAGTGCAAACGCTTTGTTTATCGTCTCCACTAGATAGCTATAGAAATTCGGCCAAAACCTGGGACCCTAGCTGTAAGAAAGCACCCGGAATAATAGGAGCAAAGAGAGAGCTTAGCTTCCACCACGACCATTCCAGGATGTCTCCAGAAAATCAAGATAAGATATCCTTAAAGTATCCTGAGCTAAGACTTAGTAGCATAGACCAAAGATGGTACAGTTTCTCGGCCACAATTTTGAGATAATTACAATCAAGAGAATAAAAACATTACGGTCAATTCTGAATACAATATAGGAAAATAAAAATATTCAATATCAGATGCAAATATTTTTGGTCGATATCAAGAAGTCAGTGGATCATCCGTAACCAAAAAAAATGAAAGAGAAGATACTTGAGGGTATCAAAGCAGACACAAGGGGAACACTACAAATCCAGATTCATTACTTTGCACGTGTTAAGGTTTTATCTGGGTGGGGATGTGGACTGTGGGTGGCCCTAGGCCAAGGCGAAAATGCTAGGGTAGGTTCCTTGTTGGGCAGGCTCTGAAGCACCCCTAATAGTGTCAGTGGGCATCTACTACTGGTCAGAGCCCTGTTTGTTTCAGGTGTGCAGCTGATGGGGTTAGGCATTGTACCCCATGGGCTGGTGACTAGCATTGTAACTGGTAGTGCATGGAATAGTGCATAGGGCTGTTCCCTGTGAGTTGTGTACGCCAATGGTAGTGTTGTTGCTGGCACTGACCAAGTGTATCCTCTGTCTCTCCCCCCCTTTTTGTTTTGTCACCCTGTCCTTGTGTGCATGAGCATCATCTGCCGGAGGAGCAGAGGCACCGGCGACGGAGGGAGCTGAATCCCACATGGGCCTGGAGGCCGAATCCACCGACGGTGAGGGCACCAGTGGGACAGAGGGTGAGGGGAGCACCATGTCGGGGACAGGAGGGGACACCACAGACAGCGACTCCTCCTCCGATGGAAGCTCCTTGGCGGTGGCAGACACCTCTGTGCCCACCCCAACAGCAGGTACAGCTGCCACCCGCCCACCAGCACCGCCCCCCCGGCAGCCCCTAGTGTGTTTCCTGTGCCCGCTCACCCAGGAGGGTTGGCATCTCCTTTGCCCCAGGCACCTCAGGCCCTGCCCCAGTCAGCCCTGCTTCCCTCAGTGAGGAGGCTATTGACCTCCTGAGATCCCTCACTGTTGGGCAGTCAACCATTCTGAATACCATCCAGGGTGTCGAGAGGCATTTGCAACAAACAAAATCATACCTGGAGGGCATTCACTCTGACGTGGAGGCCTAACAGAGAGCATTTCAGGCTCTGGCGACCACACTGATGGCAGCCATTGTCCCTGTTTCTAGCCTACCCCTCCAACTTCCTCTACCCAGTCCCAGTCCCCTCAACCCAAGCCTATCCCAAGCACTCCTTCAGACCATCATTCATCCAAATCCACACACAGAAATGGCTCAGGCAAACACAAGCACCACACTTCATCTCACAAGCACTCACACAAGCACCATCCCCATGCAGACACACCAACATCCACTGCCTCCACTGTGTCCCCCTCCTCCTCGTCATCCACCTCCCTCCCAGTAGTGTCTCCACTAAAACCTGCATGCACTACATCCTCATCCACTACCTCCATCACCAGCACGCCTATCAACACACGGCCCTCACTGGCAGTCACCACCCCCACATCCATGCACATATCCGCTGTGTCCTCTCCCACTGTGTCTGTGACCCTTCCTCCCAAACCACACGAACGCAAGCACCCACCCACCCAATAGCCATCCACCTCACAACAGCATCTAGCCCATGCACCTGCACACAAACTCAGCAGACAGATTCCTCCTACAACCAATCCCTCTTCCTCCACTCCCAAACCTTCTCCCTCTTCCCGCCCCAGTGTCCCTAAGAAGCTTTTACTGGCAAACATTGACCTCTTCCCTACCCCTCCCCCCGTCCTTCCCCTCAGGCCATGGTCGCAAAACCCAGCCCAGCACCTCAGCCACCAAGTCCACGTCCGCTGTGGTTCCTGCAGCTGTCAGAGTCTCAAAGGGGACACCCGTCAGCCCAGCCAGTGTGCCACCAGCCCCTGCCAAGGCAAAAACCATTCCGCCACCTGGCAAGGTGAAGAAGGGGACAGCATCCAGCAAGGGGAAGGAGCCACAACCACCCAGCAAGGCCACCTCAAAGACTCCAGCTGCAAGACCCAAGGTGACACCATCATCTGCCAAGGTCAAGAAGGGGCACGAAACATCAGCCAAGGCACTTCAGCCATCCGAGGCTGCAGGTGAAGACCTGGTGGGTACCAGCACAACGGCCAGCACCGCCACCTGCACCGCAGCCACAACCGCCAGCAGCCCCGCCACTAGCACCGCCGCAAGCACTGCCACCTGCACCGCCGCAAGCACCACTACTGTCAGCAGCAGCAGCCCCAGTGGGCAGCCGTCCGAGGTTGCAAGAGAACGGCTGGAGCCTCCCTCCACCACTGGCAGCACCAGCACCTGCACCGCGGGCAGCACCACCCCCTGCACCGCCACAAGCACTGCCGCAGCCCCGCTGCAAGCACCGCCACCTGCACCACTGATGGTAGCACCATTGTCAGCAGCAGCAGGCCCAGTGGGCAGCCTTCCGGGCTGCAGGAGAGGGACTGGAGCCTCCCTCCATCACTGACAGCACCCCCACCAGCACTACCACCAGTGTGCAGCTGTAGCCGCCGCGGATGGGCTCTAGCCCTGCCTCCATGGACTATCATGCATCCTGGTCACTGCAAATCTCATGGCTCAGACACCCAGGTGAGGGACTGTGAACTGCCACCCCCCAAGTGTTGCTTCATTGGGCACAAAGCCCCCTCCAGAACCAGTGGAGAAAGGCATCCACTCACCCTATCCTTGGCAGGATGAAGCACACTGGGCAGAAAGCCCCCTCCAGAACCAGTGGAGAAATGCATCCACTTACCCTATCCTTGGCAGGATGAAGCACACTGGACACAAAGCCCCCTCCAGAACCAGTGGAGAAATGCATCCACTCACCCTATCCTTGGCAGGATGAAGCACACTGGGCACAAAGTCTCCTCCAGAACCAGGGGAGAAATGTATCCACTCTCCCTATCCTTGGAAGGATGAAGCACACTGGGCACAAACCCCCCTCCAGGACCAGTGTAGACAGGCATACACTCACTCTATACTTGTCAGGATGAAGCACACTGGGCACAAAGCCCCCTCTAGAACCAGTGGAGACAGGCATCTACTCACTTTATCCTTGGCAGGATGAAGCAGACTGGGCACAACGCCCCTTCCAGAACCAGTGGAGAAAGGCATCCACTTAAGAGACTGTGGCTTTGCACTCCCCAGGACCAAGCAGTAGGCAAACCACCCACTTGAGAGACTTGAGAGACTGTGGCTTTGCACTCCCTGGGAGCAAGCAGTGGGCAAACCACCTACTTGAGAGACTGTGGCTTTGCACTCCCCAGGAGCAAGCAGTTGGCAAACCAACCACTTGAAAGACTTGAGAGACTGTGGTTTTGCACCCCCCAGGACCAAGCAGTGGGCAAACCACCCACTTAAGTGACTTGAGAGACTGTGGCCTTGTACTCCCCAGGACATCGCTGTGGGCATAGAGCCCCCTTCAGGAGCAGTGGCATTGTGTCATGACCACACAAACTTGCCAAGTAAAATCAAAGAAGTGCATGAGAAAAGCAAAGAGATATCCTCAGTGGAGACAGCAAAGCCCAAACTGGAAGAAGGTTTGCAGAGTAATCTTGCGCTTATTTCAAAGGAAGAATCAAGAAGAGAAGATCCAAGATGGCCTCTGTGAGTCCTGAAGGTTAGTTACAGTTCTAGTCTTGCAATCGGTTGGTTGCTAGGTTACGAGCTCTCCAGCTGGAAGCCTTGCACTTCAACTGAGGTCTGACAGGAATCAGCTGTGTGGAGAGAGAGCGCGCTTCAGAACAGAAACTCCTGTGAGGTAAAATTACATTTGAAGATTATATTACAGAAAACGGATAAATATTGTCAAGGTTTATTCTAAGAGTTTGATAGTAGACCGTTCCCGTGGAAGTCGGCAAGGCTACAGAGTTAATGTATGAATTAACCTTATGTTTACAAGGTTCTTGTTTAAGATATTAAAGTCAAAGAAAAAACGAACTTTAAAAGAGCGGGGGCATATTTATACTCTGTTTGCGCCGGAATTGCATTGTTTTTTTTTACGCAAATCCGATGCAAAACTAACTCCATATTTATACTTTGGCGTTAGACCCGTCTAGCGCCAAAGATCATGGAGTTTGCGTCATTTTTTAGCGTGGACACCTACCTTGCGTTAATGATATGCAAGGTAGGCATGTGCGCCTTATTTAAACTCCCATGCAAAAATGACACACGGGAGTGGGCGGGTCAAAAAAAATGACGTCCAGCCGCTTTTGCATCATTTTTTAATGCCTGGTCAGGGCAGGCGTTAAGAGACCTGTGGGCTCGGAAGGAGCCCAGAGGTGCCCTCCCATGCCCCCAGGGACACCCCCTGCCACCCTTGCCCACCCCAGGAGGACGCCCAAGGATGGAGGGACCCATCCCAGGGAACTTAAGGTAAGTATTTTATTTTTTATTTTTTTGTGGCATAGGGGGGCCTGATTTGTGCCCCCCTACATGCCACTATGCCCAATGGCCATGCCCAGGGGACATAAGTCCCCTGGGCATGGCCATTGGGCAAGGGGGCATGACTCCTGTCTGTGCTAAGACAGGAGTCATTTCAATGGGGGTTGGGAGTAAAAAAAAATGGCGCAAATCGGGTTGAGGCTAATATTTTGCCTCAGACCTGACTTGCCCCATTTTTTGACGCCCAAGCTCCATTTTCCCCTAAGCCGGCGCTGCCTGGTGTGGGTCATTTTTTTTGACGCACACCAGTCAGCTGCGCCGGCTAACGTCATTCCATAAATAAGGCGCCCGCATGGCGCTTTGGAATGGCGTTAGCCGGCGTTAAAAATTTTGACGCACAACTGCGTTGGCGCAGTTGTGCGTCAAAAAGTATAAATATGGCCCCAAGTATCTACAAATGTCAAGGTTATAAACAAAGGCCAAGTTTAAAGGAGAAACGAACTGTTAACAAATAAGCATTTACAAATTCAATGGTAATAAACCAAAATAGAGTTTAAAAGAGAAACTAACTTAAATAAACAAGCATTTACAACTACAAGTTATCGACAGATGTCGAAGTAAGGAAGGAGAAACTAACTGTAATAAACAAGCATTCACAAATACAAGTTATCAACAAATGTCGAAGTAAGAAAGGAGAAACAAACTTTAATAAACAAGCATTTACAAATACAAGTATTGACAGAAGTCACAATAAGACAGGAGAAATTAAATAACATCAGCTGATTTGAAAAACGCATTATCACCAACTATATATATATATATACATATATATATATATATATATAGCAACATAAACCAATCTCTAACAAAGGTTGAGAAGTTCTTCCAGGATCAGTAATAAGCATTTTTTTAAGAAGAGCTATCATTTATAGAGAGAAGCAAGGCTACAGAGAACTCAGGGTGAGTGAAGAAATAATAGAATTAAAGAGAATTAAGTGTTGAGAGTAGAAAGTGAAAAACTGATGTTGTATGTCCCTAGTAATTGCGACTGTGACTCTTGCAGGTGCTGTATCCAATCTTAGATGTGAAGAGGCAGACTGAGTACTGGCGTTCATCATCTCTGTGGCAGTCTCTCTACCATCCCATTCCCCTTTCCCCCTCCGGGGTACTCAGCACGAAGGATTAATATTCGTTGTGAGTAGCTCGGGTCGGGACTGAGGAGTTATCTTCTGCTTCTGAGGAAATCGGATTGAAGTATCCTGACACATAGTCCCATCTTCCGGCTGAGGTGCCCCCCTTCCCTATGCCCCTGAGGTGCCAGTGTGTTTTCAACCTGATGCACCTGCAGTGTTCTCTCCGTATTGATGCAGGAGTCAAGTGTGGGCTTAACCTCTGAGTTTTGGCCCAGTGTCCCAAGGGCATTTTGAGTGGACAATGTACCGCCTTATGTACATATTGTATATATTGTAAACACTGTTTTTTAATTTATAATGCATATCTGACTATTGCTAATATAACGCCCATTTGACGCCATTCCTTTTGTACTTGCGTTCTTCTAGAGGGTTACGGGGTGTATATGTAATATTGATGCATGTGTTTGTGTGTATGGTGTTGGGGGTGAGGGTGAGGGTGGGGGTGTTGCGTGTGGGTGTCACTCTCTTTTTCCTCCCCTCCTCCCCTGTGTGCTAGGTGCAGTACTCACCGTGGTCATTGCCGCCGCCGTTCGTACTCTTGGTAGATGAGAAGATACACCAGCATGGGTAAAAACTGTAGTTCGGGCTCCATGGCTTCCTGGTTCTTCCTTGGGTGTCGAGAAGTGAGTGGTTTCCCTTCTGTTTACTGTTTCCGCCGTGCTTTTGATGACATTGGTACCGCCCCGGAAAAGCTGGCGGATGGGCAGGTTGTAATTGGGTGGGTGGTACATTGTCTTCCGCCTGTCTGTTACCGCTGCTGTATTTTTTGCTACCGCCATGGCGGTGTTGGTGGTTTCCGCCGTGGTCATGATTCCATTTTTGTTTCCACCAGCCTGTTGGCAGTATTACCACCGCTTTAACACCGACCGAGGGCTGTAAGGAGGGCCAAAGTTTCTTTCAAACACAAAGTACCTGGTTCACGTGACAAATCTCTGCAAAGAGGTGTGCGTTGATTTCTCGGGCTGCCCTCAGCGATGCATCATTTAGTTTCCACGCAGAGACGGCTGTGCATCGATTTCTGCCACTCGGTCGTGGACCCTCTTCGGGTTGCAGGGTTTTCTGAGTCCCCGGGGATAGTGCATGGATTTCTTGCGGTGGCAGGACGAAGTCACAGGAGCTGCGTTGATCCGGTGGGCGTTGCGTCAAATTTTCTACTGCAGAGCAGGCGCTGCGTTGATTCCTCTCTGGAAGTCGGGCTTCGTCGTTCTGGCTCGGCTATGTGTCGATCCAGTGGGCCGTGCGTCTAATTTCCAGTCGCTACGCTAGCGCTGCGACGATCTTCTCATTGCGAAGCCAGACTGCGTCATTCTGGTTTGGCGTGCGGTGAAATTTTCACCGCAGTGCAGGCTGTGCATCATTTCTGTCAGGCTGTGCATCGAATTTCGCCAAACAAGGAGTCCTTCTTGAAGAGATGAAGTCTTTTTGGTCCTGAGACTTCAGGGAACAGGAGACAAGCTCTATCCAAACCCTTGGAGAGAACTTCTTCACCTCAGCCAGAGAGCAGCAAGGCAGCAGGGCAATAGCAAGGCAGCAGTCCTTCACACTTGAAGCAGTCAGGTGAGTCCTTTGGGCAGCCAGGCAGTTCTTCTTGGCAGGATGCAGGTTCTGTTTACAAGTTTCTTCTCCAGGAAATGTCTGAGGTAGGGGCAGAGGCCCTGTTTATATACCCAAATGTGCCTTTGAAGTGGGGGAGACTTCAAAGAATGGCTTAGAAGTTTACCAGGTCCCCTTTCCGGTCAATCCTGTCTGCCAGAGTCCCAGTAGGCAGTGTGGCACTCCTTTGGTGAGAGCAGGCCCTCCACCCTCTCAGCCCAGGAAGACCCATTAAAAATGCAGATGTATGCAAGTGAGGCTAAGTAGCCTATGTTTGGGGTCTGTCTGAGTGAATGCACAAGGAGCTGTCAACTAAACCCAACCAGACGTGGATTGTACGACACAGAAAGATTTAATTGCAGAGAAATGCTCACTTTCTAAAAGTGGCATTTCTAAAATGGTAATATTAAATCCAACTTCACCAGTCAGCAGGATTTTATATCCCCATTCTGACCATACTAAATATGACCTTCCTATTCCTTTCAGATCAGCAGCTACCACTCAAACAATGTATGAGGGCAGCCCCAATGTTAGCCTATGAAGGGAGCAGGCCTCACAGCAGGGTAAAAACAAATTTAGGAGTTTTACGCTAACAGGACATGTAAACTATATAGGTGCATGTCCTGCCTTTCGCCTACACAGCACCCTGCCCTATGGGTTACCTAGGGCATACCTTAGGGGTGTCTTATATGTAGAAAAAGGTGCATTTTAGGCTTGGCTAGTACTTTTAGATGCCAAGTCGAATTGGCAGTGAAACTGCACATACAGGCCTTGCAATGGCAGGCCTGAGACAAGGTTATGGGGCTACCGAAGATGGTGGCACATTCAGTGCTGCAGGCCCACTAGTAGCATTTAATCTACAGGCCCTAGGCACACATAGTGCACTCTACTAGTGACTTATAAGTAAATGTAATAGTCCAATTGGGTATGATCCAAAATTACCATGTTTAAAGGGAGAGAACATATGCACATTAGCACTGGTTAGCAGTGGTGAAGTGCGCAGAGTCTTAAAACCAGCAAAAACAGTATCTAAAAAGTGGATGGAGGCAGGCAAAAAGTTAGGAGTGACCATCCTAAGGCTGTCAGGTCTAACACAGAAGTAATGCAATTGGCGATTTAAAGATGGAAGCTCTTCATAACAGTGTTGGGCAATATAAATATTGTTGTTGTCAATGGAAATAATTGTGATTTTTTATAAATAATAAATCTATCAAACCCTTTTTTGTCCTCTGAAAAAGCAAGCCTAGCAATAATGTTGACAAAAGCAGAATGATGCTACAATTTAAAACTTTGCTAATTCCAATCCTCCTTCTTCTTCTCCTATTAAACACAAATTAGAATAGTTTAGACAAAATATGAATCTAATCCACAAAAGTATTGTATTCATTCCTCTAATTTATTGAAGAACTTCATATCAAATCAATATTGTGCACTTGTAACTAAAATATATAACTGGGTGCAAAATAACATTTTAATTAATGGAGCTCATCCATTTTGTTAATAATGAATGTATTTTCCTTGGCAAAAAAAACTATGGAATTCATATAAATTCAACTGTTTCCCTGCTACAATAAAAAGATTCCTAGTTGTCATTTTGGCTTTGCTAAATTACTTACATACCTTGCCGACAAGAACAGAGGGAGAATTTCAAAAGAAGTATAAATAATACAGTATGGTTTTTGACTCTTGTTTTTCTGTGATCGTAGCCTCCAACATGTAACTGGTATCAGTATTTATAGATCTTCCAGGTAAAAATCCATTCTGATCTTATGAATTAATTTGCCTGTACACGTTTCCATTTTTGTGACAAGATGGTAATTGATATTAAGACTATGGGCCTCATTTCATGTTTGGCAGCTGAGAAAGCACATCTGCCAAACTCCCAACAGGGTGGCCGCCGCCTTCATGTCAACCTCCCAACCTGAGTTTCCCCCCACTGGCCTAGCAGCAAACTAAATCAGTTGGATCTCTGTTAATTCTAAAGAATTCCTAACTAAACACTTTGGCCTCCGAAGCCTAGATGTCATCTTGTAGCAACATTTTGAGTACATTGCGACCTTCTAGTGGTAGTATTTACTAATTACAAAAACAACACAAACTCAGTATGTAAATGGGCTGAAAAACTATTAGAAATAAAAGTAGCCTTACTTTTCATGGGCATTTAACAGACTTGACTTTTTACCTTGAGGGTTACATTGTCTCCACAGGCCAACCAGCACAAATCCTCCTTTAAGTCAGCGAGTGCTTTTGCTTTTTAAACGTTATTTTGTTTTCTATTTGCCTTTGACGTGTCTAAAGTAATTGACTATATGAAGATAACATTTCCTTTCATTGCTACTTGATTGCCTATCCATTGGAGTAAAAATAAATTGCTCTAAAGTATGGGGGTTTCCTCACTGTGGCCATATGTATTAACAATGTAAAGATTTTATGATCGTATGTTACACACAAATCCAGTGACCAACCATCTGTAACCAGATAATGTTTTAACACATATATCCAATCCTTCCCTAAAAGGTAACTTATTCTTTACTTTTAATTTAATAAAATCAGTCTCATACAGAAGAATAATATCCTGCATTGCCCAAGCCAATACCACTTTCCTTCTTTGACAATTAATGAAACCATTTGGTTTATACAAAATTAACATTAAATATGACATTATAAGTTGAAGAACTCATTACAGTTTGATAATGTACATTTAGGTTTATATCTTTCTAAATATTGATTCTGAATGCAATTTTAATTTTATATTAGAAGATTGGAATGTTGGGAGCTCCATTCCAATCAATGGAGTGAGTGCTCTGAGCTTCTAAGGGCCAGTAGAAGCCCGGATGTCCAACATTCTGATGTTTCTTACAGCTACTGCTGTGAACAAATGCCTTCGTGAGCCCAAGGGGATTTTCCTTATTTGTTAGAACATTCTGCCTTCTAGTGGCGGAATGTACTAATAGCCCTCCGTAGCGGGGCTATACTGGCATTAAAGTCCCACTCCTTTTTTAAAGGCAGTTGCCTTCGGTTCAGGCCTTTAAATCTCAAGTGGGCCATTGTTGGCTGGTGTAGCCCCCCTGCAGCTGGCTGTAAGGCTATATTATTTCCTTCCACCTACACTGAAATTCTCTCCCAATTGTGCCTATTCTCTCACACAGCCACCTCCCTTTGTTCCATTTCCTGTATGTATTGACCATCCTGCAGATGTTATCCCTCCTTTTTTGGTTGCCATGTATTTGCATCTAGCTAATCCTACTTGACAGAGAGAACTCCACTCTGCATATATTGTTTTTCCAGCTTTCTTTGTTATTGGTTTTAAATGCAGCCATTGGATAAGTCATACTTACTTACTTCTGTTTCTGACTTATTTCAGGGAGCAGTTTTAGTGTTCCTTCCATGTATGTGATGACTTTTAATTTACCTTTGAATTTTACTTGCTGAAGTAAAGAAGCCTGAGTACCTTTAAGCCAAAAAAGGCAGATATAATTTCTTGAAACTGGTTCTACCTTTCTGCTGTCTCTAAAGTCAGGCTGGGAAGTCATGTTCATTATTGACTTTGCAAACCTTAGCTTCTATTTTCCTAGTTCCTTGATTCTATAACATGGAAAATTAGCTAGAGTCATATGAGGGTAGTTCATCCGATTCAGTAAGTGAAATGGGATACAATGGTCTTAAGTTATTGTCGGGTCTCTTGCATAAAATGCCCAAGCATATTTCTTTAACAACTTCTCTCCAACCTAAATGAGATTTGATCTATACTTCTAATGCTCTGCAAAACTACCAACTCATAAATTACATTGGTAAGAGCATTTTTAGGACCTCTTCTTTATTTTTTATCCTACATAGTGTATATTTATTCAATATTGCCAAATTTGTCTGAATCTCTGTATAATGACTTTCCAAAACTGAACCATTTTGTTTCAGCTCTCTCATGCTGTGTACATATCAACAGGGCGACTGCCATTAAAGGGCATGAGGAGTGTCGATCTACAAGCTTGGGGAAAAACAAACAGATGAGAAAGAACGAGCAGTTTGAAGTAAATTATTGTTGTTGCCCGATGACAAAGCTATCCAAATCTTTTTTTTTTTGTGGGAGAAGGGATCATGGCCTGGCCTCCTGTGCATGTGTTGGCTGAGCAAGGTTTTCCTCACCCTGGAGGCATAAAATAGGGTAGTGACAACACCCTGGTGGGTACAGTATCTTTTACTGCCAGGGATAGCTTTACTTTTTGGGCGTTAACTTAATTGTCCCAGGGCGAGCTGGAAGACCTTCAGTCAGCTAAATGGTCAGGGGCAGGAGAGGTTGAATGGAACAATGTAGAAGGGGGTGTAGAAGCCTTTTATTTCCTCTCACTGCTCTCACCAACTTCTAATTGCTAGGAGGCAAGGGAATGGAGGAGGAGTGCAGCAGCTTTCTTCCAGGTTAAGGACACTGCAACTGCGTGGATTTTCCAGGACTGTCCAGTCCAGGTCAGAACTCTCGGTTTGATGGTGGAACAACTGCTGTGGTGATTTGGAGGCCTCATCTTTTTCTTTTGGTGTATCTTGGAGGGCAGCAGCAGGCACAACTTACATTTGGTGTGTCTGTGTGGTGGGTCAATCTTGCTATCCTGTCTGCTCTGGTAGTTTTGTTGTAAAACAGGGAGATTCAGAGTTTGCTGTTGTGCTTGCAGATGAACGGATCCTGGGTTCATGTGAAAGAAGGAACCAGTTACTCCCATCTCGCACCTGCTTTCTCATCACCACTGCTGCCAGGAAGATTAAATTGGTGAGTAATGCAGGTACTTTTCAATGCAAGAAGTCAGCTCTCTATGTTCAGGTCTCATGCAGAATGCAATCAACACTGCCCTGAATGGACATGGTGTCTGAGGCATCAGTGTTCATGTTTAAAATGTTGTATTTTATTTGCCTATGTCAGGGCCCACAATACCCTTGCTACACCACTGGCTTGAGGTGGAGCATTGAAAACAATGTTCTGAAGTTTGCCTAAAGCGCTACTTTGTTTTTTGTCATTGTTTTTATGATTTGTTTTGATGCACTATAAGTAAATAATGACAAAAAAGCAGTGTTTTTGGCAAACTTCAGGTCATTTTTTCATAGCACCACCTTTACTTCTAGTTTGTGACTTTGAGACTGTCAGTTCTAAAGCAGCACATGAAGGCTGCCTCAGGCGCTAGTTTTCTGTCTGTGCCCAAGAAGACCATTAGACTCCCTGTAGAGTCCAGCAAGCTAAACCCCTGCCCTGCCTCTAATCATGTTTATTGTCAAACAGGGTTGGGTTTAGAGTGGTACCACTGATGCCAAACTTGGGTTGGGGGAGGGAGGGGGTACCACCTACATTCTGACCTGCTTGTGTTAGCATTGTCAGAATATGTGTTTAGGTGTTATTTACACGTAGGAATATTTGGAGGCCATCATCTCCCATTCAACTTCCAAACCCCATTCAACAGGGTAGAGGATGTGGCTTTTGGCTAGAGCTGCCAGGTACCAGCTTTGAATCCCAGTGACTGATCAATGTACTGTGATTCTGGGCAAATCACTTAGGACCTGATTTAAAACTGGGAAGATGGGATTCTCCGTCACAACGGTGACAGATATCCCGTCTGCCAAAATCTAAACCCCATTATATGATCTGAGATTTAGATTTTGGCAGAGATGATATAATTCATCATTGTGACTGAGTAACCAATCCGCCCAGTTCTAAATCAAGCCTTTAATCTCCTGTACCCCCTCCAACTTCTAAAAGAAACAAATCCTACCTTGCATAATGTAACTGTCATGGTGCCAATAAAAAGTAATTATACCATGGAATTGGGGACAATTGAGGGAATCAGTGGCATTGAATCTGTGGAAGACAATTGATGGCAGGTTAATGCACATGCAGCAGTTTTCTGTGTCTAACATATTGGTCATGAATTTGATTCTCACCAACTGAATTGTATAGCTGTAAAATTGTTCAAGAGGGTGATGTTCAGCAATTTCTGTGTTTTCATCTATCTGGATGAAAAGGTGGATCAATATGCAGTGGCGGCTGGTGGTTTTTATAAGTGGTTGGGCGTAATCTTTGACCTGAGTGTGTTTGTGTGTGTAAGGGGGGAGGGAAAGAGGGGTTCTTCCTACTAAGAACATTTAAAAAAAATGGATTTAAATGGGCGGGTTTTACATCATGCGTTTACTTCAAAGTTTTGACTGAAACATAATCACAATGGGGAATTTTGGAGCACATGTCTCAAGAAACAGAAGCATGCCAATAAATACTTCAAGCATAAAATTGGCCTGGGAGCAGACACACCCACTCACCCTCAAAAATGGGCACCACAAGGGTTTCCTACCTGTAAAGCTTCTCTGCCAAAACAGCCAACAACCTAAACAGGAGGTGACAGCATAGATGCTAAGTACTGAAAAAGCATAAGATGTCGAAACACAGATCCATCTAGAACATTTCACATATACACTTCTGGTATTAGCCCAACACATAAAAATAATATTCCAGCAAAGCAGAGCCCAATATATCAATGCCAGACTGACATGTGATAAGCTGCTTTCTTACACCTATTGCAGAGATATCTGGGTACAGCTGCCATGACATGTGGTCATAAACTGACTGCCTTGCTCTGCAATGCTACAGATGGAAATAATACCCAACAAGCATTTGCAATGCAATGGGTCTCGCGTTTGCTTGAGTTAGAGCTATTAGAGTTGTAAATTCCTAACTGGACTTTTCTTGCCACACCAATAAAATAAAGAGTAAAACAGTTGACATAAGCGAGCTAATTCAAAGTGCTACAGTGCCTTGAGCATGTGCACGAAGGAGAGACACAAAAGGAAAAAGTTCTCTCCCAGTCAAAGTTATCGGCAAAAGTGCAATTATCCATGTAACAGGGTCGATGGCCACGGTGGTAAAAAAACAGCTCCAAGGAGGGACAAACGTAAAGCATTTACTAATGATAACAAAAGACTTTTAAAAGTCAAGCCCATGAACGAGTAATAGTGGTGGGCGCACGGTGGGCATGGTTACACCCCAGATACATACCAACACGTCAGAAAAGCAGCGTTTGTGCGCTGCTCTGCTCACCCTAAAAACAACCAACCGGTAAATTGTTTGGCTCATAACTGCCCCCATGACATTGTGGTGAGTATGAGTCACACCGGCTATGCCAGGTCAGGTGGTTTCATAAGTAAGGACCTACAGGTCCTTTTCGACACTTTTTCATTAAGAAGTGAGGCTTTTGGCATTTGCATCATTTTCTTTTCTTTTACATCTGACAATACATAACTCATCATGGACATCAAGTTATTATGTTGATCTTGATTTTGGTTTGATTGCCTTGTTTATCTTGAGTGTTTTTTTTTTATCTATAGCTACACATTTAAATCTTCTATTGTGTACTGGGACATGTAGCATTTAAAAATTACCATGCTCTAATTTAGGGAGGGCATATTTACAAGCGATTGGCATAGGCCAGTACCACTAATATTGTTGCTGTGCTGCCCTACGCCAATCTGAAATGCCAGGAATGCACTGTAATAATGAAATATGGTGCATTTCTGTCCTTTCCCCCACTCTGGTGCAGAATTGGCTACTGAGCATGATTGTTTTTGTGCAAGGGGTACCTTCCTCCACAAGAACAATCCTGAGAGGCATTTTCCTCTTTGAAAGAAACAAGGATAATTGAAAATATTTTTCCTAGTTGTGCCCGCTCAGAGGAGGTGTGAGGGTTAAGCACTGCCCCAGATTCACAGGCTCTTGTGAATCTGGGGCAGTATCAAAATCCATGGATGTTGCATGGGAAAACCCACTGCAATGCCCATGAAATGCCCCCATGCTGCAGAGTAAGACAACCTAGTGATGCTCCAGTGGTGCAAGTCTCTTGTAAATATGTCCCTGATTCTATAATTCTTAGTACATATGTTAGCTGTGTTTATTGGCAGGGATACTGCCTGAGCTGTGACTTTCTGATCAGACAAATTGTGATAACCAACCATATTATTAACCTTAGTTATTCTTTCATAGGAAATATGTATATTAGCTGTACAACTGGCTACCTGAGCTTTCAAATCCCACGAGTTATCTTTTTTTTCCTAGTCCTTACTTGAATTCTGGTGAGGAGCACCTACAGGATATAACAATATTGATGATACACACTTTTTTGGAGTCAGATCTATTTTCCCCTTTTGTATCGATGCCCCAATATGTCCTTGTACCTTTATATCCTTTATCATTTTGTCATTTTGTTAGACTTCCCGTTGTCTCTAGCAATTATCTTGTGTTTGAACTCTTTAATTCTATGTCCTTCTGGTCTAGCCTCAAGAGGAACGCTATGTCTCCTATTAAAAAATACTGCGTATGCCTCATCAAATTTTTTTTCTGCCTGCACATCTTTTTTCTTTTCTATCTACCTGCCTAACTTCCCAAGTTCTTGACAGGGTAAAATACAAGCTTCTTTGAAGATAGTATATGCACAGGCCTGAGGAATATTGGATGATTTAACGTAAATGTAGATGCTGACTTAAGCATAACTGTAGTCATCTATAGTTTTGTTAGAGCCAGTATATTTCTCTTTCAGGATAGTAATACAAAGGGGTTGTTAATCGACTGAGATGATTCCCCTACGTTCCACTTAACTACACTATCCTGAGGAGGGTTTAATTATGCGGTTCGAGTGTGGCTCTCTGCCTTGTACATGCTGTATACTTCAATCTGATTCTAATGCTTGTATATATTTGTCCCTTACCTGGAAATTTTGAATCTCATTTTACTGTACACGGCCCCACCAAATAGTTAATTCTGTATTTTCTAGTTTTCTTGGAGAATAAAAATTGTCATTTCACTCTTAGGACTGTCTGTTTCCAGTGATACGCACTTTGTAGAGCATTCATCTTTAAGTTGTATCCTCTGGCCTTGCATTTCCTTATGCTTTCTGGCTTAGTAAAATCCGACAGGAGCTTACTTGTAACCTTCCTATTTTCTACTCTTTGTCAGCACTAACCTCTTCTATTTATAGGGAGAAGTACTCTCAATCCATTTGCCTTCATCTCTGCCTTCAGCTAGTGCTAATGTTTGAAGTCGAATTTGCTCTGTTTCGCTACTCCTCATTTTCTCTCCTTATTTCTTTACTTCATTTTAAAACCAACAAACTACGCCCAGAACCTCCAAACTTCCCTCTTCTCTCTAATTCAAGTACTACTGCAGTTCTCAGAGCATACAGCCGAAGAGAGGTGTGAAGACAGGACTTGACATCAACAGGCCAAGGAATGAGCAAATATAGAGTACTCCTTGGTAAAGCTGACAGTATGTATGTATATACTTATGCAAGTTTTTTTAATAGCAGGGTTCTCAGGGCAAAAGTGGATTGTTACTGTGAAGTAGTGTTCTTTTAAAAGGTGTGTTTTCAGCAGTCCTGATTAATATATCAATGGTGTTCCTGATCCTGGGTGCATAGAGGGAACAGGCGGGTTTCCTAGTTTTCTCGCAATTGCACCTCTTCATCTCCACCCTTATGGTGTCCTGGCTGCAGATGTCCCAAGAGTCACCACAACATGTTTGGCATTGAAGTATTGTTATACCATCTTCTTTTTCTCATATTTGAGAACATATCCCCTTGGGCTTCCTCCCAGTTCAATACAATTCCTTGAAATCCTAAAAGCCAACTTAAACAAATGTTTGCAAAGCTAACAGATCTAACTTTGTCTATAAAACCTGCCAGTGCTTACTGCATGTCGTGCCCATATGTTTGCAGTTATTTTTCTTTTTCTTAGAAATAAACAATCACACTAGGTTGCCATCTTAAAACTATATTCTTCATAGTTTATGCTGGTTGTGCATTAAGGAATACCCACAAAATTTATACTGAATGTGACAGACATCTTGTAATGGTATTTTATATTATTTATCAATATTTTACTGTTGAAAGATGACCACTGTGTTGGTTCTAAATGTGGTGGACATTTTTGAAACGTCAAACAATGGTAGGGTATGCATGATACGTGTCCCAATTACAAGCAGAAGAGACAAATCGGCTATGCAACACAGAGAGAACGAGGCATGCCATTATATATTTTAATTTAATAGACCGAGCAAGCATAACATAAGCACTGCCAGAGTACTCAATTTGTCCTGAAGAAGAGCAGTCAGAGGTGATCAGAAAGAAGTAGGTGGCATCACACACTGGTATTTATTTTCAATAAATAAAACCAGTCAAGAAATTGTACAACAAGACCTGCTGGGTTGTAACTGTGAAAGTAAAGTAAGCAAAACCAGGGAGAAATGATGCAGGGAGGGGTGTAGAAAGAAGGAGGCTGTGTTACACAATGCTATTTGTTTTGAGTAACAAGAAGCTCTCAGATTAGCACAAACTTCTTTGCCTTTAAGTGTCTATCTCCTGCTCACACAGAAAAAGGTGGCAATGAGGCAAAATGCTGTCACTCACACTTCCTGACAGCCAAATGTTGTATGGCTGTTATGTGGGCTAATCACCAAACTATATAAATACAGAAAAGAAGGATGAACCATTGCCGCACTCTATCTAAATTAACTGTGGGCTGACTAAACTTTTCATTGCCTGTCACACTAACCCATACCAGAGGAAGGATCAGCCAGAGTTAATTTTCCCTAAGTTTGGGTACCAGGCAATGAATATGCCACACATGAAGCTATGTATTTTATGTCTTTATTCATCTCTGTGTAGCCGCAGTCTCTACATTCCAAACCTGCATTCATTTCACCACTTTCTAAAATTTGCATCATAAATCTGTAGAGTCTTTCAGCAGCCAAAACGGTTCCATCATACACACTCATATGACACTGCATCTTCCTCTCTGTTAAAAAAAATAAAAAAATGTACAACACATTTATAACTCTTCAATAAACCTTCTTGGTGCTATGATGACTTGAACTAATTGTGTCTTCGGGAAACTGAGAATCAGCAATAGGAGTGTCCAGGATCTGCTTTGGCAATGCAGGAGCAGTCTGGGGTTTTCCAATTGTTTTCTCTGAACCAGTCTCTATGTTGACATCAGTATCTCATGAGTGTTGAGCTACATGTCTGAAAAGCAAGGAGTATCATGTAGTTGATTTCTCAGGACCTTGGGCAGTCACCAAGTACCCTTTTCTGGTTACAGCATTGAATGGCTCAGCATCAAATGGAGCATCGGATTTAATTTGTTTTGGTTGGCATAGGAACAATCGATCACTTCTTGTGAAAACAATGGCCTTTGCATGTTGTCTTTTGTCTGCATAGGCCTTCATTATTTTTTTACGATTCAAGTCTTTTGTATGGATATCTTAATCAGTTCTTGATCTTGTGTTGGTCCATTGAGGTAACTTGGTTGTCATTGTTCTACCAAACAGCAGCACTGCAGGGCCTTCACCTGTGGTTGAGAGAGGAGTTCAGCTGTAAACTTGCAAGGTGGAATTCAAGCTTGTCTTGAAGTCAAACTTTTCTAATGCTATAGTCTCCCTAAGTGGGATATAGGTCCTGTGCCCACTGGATTCAAGCTACCCTGCCTAATGAGGGGTGATACCCTAAAACTGGTCCCAGGATGTTTGTTTCCAATTCAGGGAGGTCCTTGCCTGGCTATTTGGGCTTGATTGTTCCCAGGGGGAGCAGAGTAAAGACTGATTTGCCAATGGCTAGGTCCAAACTGGGGTTGCATGGGGAGCAAAAAACAATGGATTTAACCCAGATATGTGACTGGTGGTGAATGTTTGACAATGTTCAGCATTCCGTAAATCATCTTTTTGTGTTGCTATAGTCGCCCTTAATTGGGAAGGGCATGCCCAGACATGGGTCCCGTGCTCACTGGATTCAAGCTAGCCTGGCTGATGAGGGTTGATACCCAGAAACCGGTCCCAGGATGCTTGTTTCCGCTTCAGGGAGGACCTGGCCTTTTAATTGGAGCTGGACTGTTCCCATGGGGAGCACGGTCAAGGCTGATTTGCTTATGGCTGTGTTCGAACTGGGGTGGCATGGGGAGAAAAAAATAATGGATTTATCCGAGATCTGTGAATGGAGGTAAATGTTTGACAATGTTCAGCATTCCATCCATCATCCTTCTGTGTAGCTTTTCTAATGCAGCGCGCTGAAAGCTTTTTTTACCGTTCTCATAAAACATTCAACAAGGCCATTAGCTTGTGTCCAAGGAGGTGTGCTCTTCTGATTCTTCACAGTAAATATACTGAGAAAGTCTCTGAATTCTCAACTACTGAAAAGTGGGCCTTTGTCAGATTTTAGAATCATAAGAATACCCCATGTTACAAATATGCCATCTAATCTCTCAATCACTCTTTACTGAGTGAGAGACAAGAGATCTTCAATTAATCAAAAGAGAGAGTATTCGTCCACAATGACCATCAGGTGATGTTCTTTGTCAAGTGGGCCAAAAAAGTCAACATCAATTCTTTTGCATACATGTTTAGGCAACTCTGACAAATTTAAGGGGTGTTGAGTCATTTTTGATGACAGACAGTTGCATAGATGACAGGCGTTCAACTCTCTTTCAACTACATTCATCGAGTTGAGGAAACCAGACTTAATCTTGGAGAGCTCTTTTAGTAGCAGCAATTCTACGATGTCCTTCATGGGCCACTTCAATCATATGTTATCTCAGACTCTCCGAACTGACAATTCTTGAACTCTTCAGGATAATTTCTTCTTGTGCCATGGACAGTTCATCTTTTACTTTTTTGTACTTCTGGTATTCACTGTTACTGGTAAGAGGTTGAGTATGTTAGTTTCATGGCTGGTGTGTAATAACATCTTTCAGTATTAACATGTCACTATCTTGACTCACAATAGTGAATTTTTTTCCAGCAAAATAGCACCTGGTAGGTTTGATTTCATACTGAAGTTTTTGTAGGCCTCAGCTGTCTTTGATGGAGTACATTGACACTATATAGGCACTCTGGAGAAGTAGTTAGTAGGATTTTGATCTTTCCCTATACGATACATAATTGTATAGTTGTATTCTTGTAATCCTAGACTGCAACTTTCAATGCACAGTGGTATCATGGCCTTTGGATTGACAAAGATGGTCAGCAATGCTTGATGATCTGTCACAAGCATGAAAGGTTTTCCATTTATGAACATGTGGAAATGGTCACAAACCCACACCACAGATAAACTTTCTTTTTCAGGTTGTGAATAAGCATGTTTAGTCTGAGACAAAAAACTTTTGCTTACATAAGCCACAATATGTCTTTGAATGTTTGGGTGCCCGCAGTTCTGTGTAAGGATTGCGCCTAACCTAACTGGGCTAGCGTCAACAATTTCTGAATGTAGCTTTGGATCGAAATATGCAATTTCAGTAGTGTTTTCAATGGCTTGTTTGATTCTGTTAAAATGTTGCTCACATTCATGTGACCAGTGAAATGAAACATTCTTTTTCATCAACTCTCTCAATGGAACACTGACAGTGGCAAAGTTTTGCATATATTTGGAGCAGTAACTGGCCATGCCATGGAGGACTGGCAGTTGACAGCGCTGGTACTTTGACTGGATCTGGTGTCATGCCCCCATCAGAAAAGATATGGACAAAGAATTTAAGCTTTGTCTTATTGAATTCACATTTGTCAGCATTTAGAGTTAAGCCGACATCAACAGGTAAACAACACAATTGCCTGAGAGCTTTGTCATGTTCCTTCTGTGTAGCTCTGAAAACTAATATGACATAGCTACATTTTAAAGCATCCATGACAGACTGTGTGATACACTTAATGATATATTGTCTGCTGCTGATAACACACATAAATTAAGGCCCTCATTACAACCCTGGCTGTCAGTGTTAAAGCAGCGGTAATACCACCAACAGGCTGGCAGTAAAAAAAATGGGATCACGACCACAGCGAAAACCGCCAACATAGACAACCACTTTAACACTCTGACCGCCATGGCGGTAGCAACCAACACCACGGCAGTCACCGCCAATAGATAGGCGGAAGACAATGTACGGCCCACGCTATTACAAGGCACCAATCAGCCAGCTTTTCCGGGGCGGTACCAACAACATCAAAAACACGGTGGAAACACTACACTGAATGGGAACCACTCACCTTTCGACACTCAACAAAGAACCAGGATGCCATGGAGCCTGAACTACAGGTCCTGTTGATGCTGGTGTATCTGCTAATACACCAGGAATATCAAAGAAGGCGGCGGCGACGACCATGGTGAGTACTGCACCTAGCACACGGGGGTGGGGGAAGAGAGTGACACACACACACGCAACATGCAACACCCCCACCCCCACCCTCACCCTCACCCACAACACCATACACACAAAAACATGCAGCAACTTTACATTTACACCCCATAACCCCCTGGAAGAATGCAAGGACAAAAGAAATTGAGTCAAATCAGTGATATTTAGAAAATGCAAATAAAGTTAACGATTGTAAACAACAGTATATACAAATATTTACAATATGTACAGAGGGCCGTACACTGTCCTTTGCAAATGTCCGTGGAACAGTGGGCCAAAAAAACATGGGTGAAGCCTACACTTTACTTCTGCCTCAAAACGGAGAGAACACTGCAGGAGCATCAGGTCAAAAACACACAGGCACCTCAGGGGGAAGAGGAGGGGGGCACTTCAGCCGGAAGATGGTACTATGCCACTGCTCCTGGAGGGGGGCAACATGCCCACAGCGATGTCCTGGGGAGTGCTAAGACACAGTCTCTCAAGTGGGTGGTTTGCCCACTGCCTGGTCCTGGGGAGTTCAAGGCCCCAGTCTCTCAAGTGGGTGGTTTGCCCACTGCCTGGTCCTGGGGAGTGCAAAGCCACAGTCTCTCAGGTCTCTCAAGAGGGTGGTTTACCTACTGCTTGGTCCTGGGGAGTGAAAAGCCACAGTCTCTCAAGTCTCTTAAGTGGGGTGGTTTGCCCACTGCTTGGTCCTGGGTAGTTCACAGCCACAGTCTCTCAAGTCTCTCAAGTGGGTGTCTTGCCCACTGCTTGATCCTGGGGAGTTCAAAGCCACAGTCTCTCAAGTGGGTGACATGTTCCACTGGTTCTGGAGGGGGCCTTGTGCCAGTCTGCTTCATCCTGCCAAGGACAGGGGGATGGATGCATATCTCCACTGGTTCTGGAGGGGGCCTTGTGCCCAGTGATGCTGCACCTGGGGTGTGGCAGTTCACATTCCCTCACCTGGGTGTATGAGGCACGAGATGTGCAGGGAACAGGTAGCATCATACTCTATGGAGGCAGAGCCAGACTCCTGCGGCGACTTAGGCTGCAAATTGCTGGTAGTGCCAGTGCTGGTGCTTCAAGTGGTGGGTGCAGGGTCCAGGCCGTTTCCTGCAGCCTCGGATGGCCGCCCACTTGGGATGCTGCTGATGATAGATGTAGTGGCACCGGCTGGGCATGTGGCGGTGCATATGGCGGTGCAGGTGGCGGTGCAGGTTGCGGTGCCTGTGGCGGTGTCTGTGGCGGAGATGCTGCTGGTTGTGGTGCAGGTGCTGGTAGTAGTGGAGGGAGACACCAGGCCGTCTCCAGCAGACTCGGATGGCTGCCCACTGGGGATGCTGCTGATGACAGATGTAGTGGCACCAGCTGGGCATGTGGCGGTGCATATGGCGGTGCAGGTGGCGGTGCAGGTGGCGGTGTCTGCGGCAGAGATGCTGCTGGTGCTGGTCGTGGTGCAGGTGCTGGTAGTAGTGGAGGGAGACACCAGGCCGTCTCCAGCAGCCTTGGACGGCTGCCGACTGGGGATGATGCTGCTGACTGTTGTTGTGGCAGTGGCGGTGTAGGTGGTGGTGCAGATGGTGGAGCAGGTGGCGGTGCAGATGGCGGTGCAGGTGACACTGCCTGCGGTGGTGCTTTCCCCAGTACAGGTTGCTGGGCTGTCAGAACTAATGGTGGTCACCAGTCCCTCACCTGGAGGCTCCGAGCCCTGAAGTGCCTTGCCTTTGTTTTTTTTTTACCTTTCCCACCTTGGCAGACATTGGTGGGACCTTGGCACTGCCCTCTAGAGTTTTGGATGGGGCCTTGCTGGGTAGGTCGTGTGTCTTGTCGTTTCTGCATGCTGGCCCCTTCTTCACCTTGGCAGGTGGCAGAATCGATTGGTCCTTTGTATTGTTCAGTGGCCCACTGCCAGCCCTAATGGGTACCCCATTTGATCCCCTGGGACTTGCAGGGACCACAGTGGATGCCGAGTTGGTGGCTGAGGTGCTGGCCTGGGATCTTGACACCCTGGCCCTAGGGGAAGGACGGGGGGGGAGGCATAGGGAAGAGGTCAATGTTAACCAGGAAAATATTTTTAGACACACTGAGATGGGAAGATGGAGGGGGTTTGGGAGTGGAGTTAGAGGTAGTGGTTGTAGGAGGTGTATGCCTACTGAGTTTGGGTGAAGGTGCATGGGCTGGATGCTGTTGTGAGGTGGATGGTTGTTGAGTGGGTGTGTGCCTGCATTTGTGTACTTTGGGAGGAGAGCTCACAGACACACTGGGAGAGGACACAGGGTACGTGTGCATGTTTGTGGGGGTGGTGACTGGCCGTGAGGGGTGTGTTGTGATGGGCGTGCTGGTGATGGAGGTAGTGGCTAATGAAGTAGTGCATGCAGGTGTGAGTGGAAACGCTACTGGGAGGGAGGTGGACGAAGAGGAGAAGGGGGACATAGTGGAGGAAGTGGCTGTTGGTATGTTTGCATGGGTATGGTGCTTGTGTGAGTGCCTGTGAGATGATGTGTGTTGCTTATGTTTTCCTGAGCCACTTTTGTGTGTTGATTTGTGTGCATGCTGGTCTGAAGGTGTGCTTGGAATAGGGTGAGGTAGAGGGGATTGGGGCTGGGTAGTGGAAGTTGAAGAGGGGAGGCTGGACACAGGGACAATGGCTGTCATCAGTGCTGAGGCCAGATCCTGAAATGCGCTCTATTGGGCCGCCACACCAGAATGAATGCCCTCCAGGTATGCATTTGTTTGTTGCAAATGCCTCTCAACACCCTAGATGGCCTTCAGAATGGTTGACTGCCCAACAGAGAGGGATCTCAGGAAGTCAATAGCCTCCTCACTGAGGGCAGCAGGGCTGACTTGGCAGGGCCTGAGGTGCCTGGGGCAAAGGAGATGCCAACCCTCCTGGGTGAGCGGGCATGGGAAAAATGCTGAGGGGCTGCTGGGAGGGCAGTGCTGGTAGGGGGGTGGTGGCTGTACCTGGTGTTGGGATGGGCACAGAGGTGTCCGCCACCGCAAGGGAGCTTCCATCGGAGGAGGATTCTCTGTCACTGGTCTCCCCTCCTGTCGCTGTCGTGGAGCGCCCCTCACCCTCCGTCCTACTGGTGCCTTCACCCTTGGTGGATTCGGCCTCCAGGCCGTTGTGGGATGCAGCTCCCTCCATCACCGTTGCCTCTGCTCCTCCACCAGATGATGCTAATGCACACAAGGACAGGGTGACAAAACAAAAAGGGGGGGAGACAGACGATACACTTGGTCAATGCAAGAAACAACACTACCGTTGGCGGGCACAACTCACAGGGAGCAGCCCTATACACTAATCCATGTCCAACCAGTCACTAAGGTAGCCACCAGCCCATGGGGTACAATGCCTATCGGCAGCATCTGTACACCTGACACCCACAGGACCCTGCCCAGTAGTAGTTGGCCACTTGTACCATTGGGGTAGGAGTGCTTAAGAACCTGCACACAAGGGACATACCCTGCCATGATCTACCTGACCTAGAGGCACCCACCACCCCCATCCCCCACCCTAATAGCTCCTAAAGCGGCCAAGGTCAGCTTTCTGAATCTGTACTCACCCCTTGTGGCTGCTGTGATGCCCTCAAGCACCCATCCAACTCCAGATTGGCCACCGCCAGGATGCAGAACATCAGGGAGGTCATGGTGCGATGAGCACACCTTCAACATTGGGAGGCCAGCCCCAGCTGGGCTGCCGCCGTTTTTTTAATCCAGAGGCGCAGGTCCTCTCATCTCTTGTGGCAGTGGGTGCTTCGCCTGTGATAGACCCCCAGGGTCCGCACCTCCTTGGCGATGGCACGCCAAATACCCTTTTCTGGTGGGCGCTGATATATTGGCACATCTACTGACTCTAAAATTTACACACTGCTTCTGTGACATTAATTCAAAAACACTTGTGCCATCTATGTGGAAAATTACCTTCTGCTAACCGTTCTCCTCCATAGGCTACAACCGCTGAGGCAGATGATGAGATGGCGACATCCTCCAGTGTACAGACCCCTGGTGGACCTGTCGACAATGGAGGACAGACACATTATCATCACATACAGACTTGATCGTGCCACAATCCAAGAACTGTGTGCGCAATTGGAGCCAGACCTGATGTCAGCTATTCGTCAGCCCACAGAATTACCCCCTCTAGTGCAGGTTCTGTCAGTGCTCCATTTTTTGGCAAGTGGTTCCTTTCAACCTACAGTGGCCATGGCATCAGTGATGTCTCAGCCAATGTTCTCCAACGTGTTGACCAGAGTGTTGTCTGCCCTGCTGAAGCACATGTGCAGCTACATCATTTTCCCCCAGGTGGATGATTTGGCCACAGTGAAAGCTGACTTCTATTCCTTGGGATATATCCCCAACATCATTGCTGCCATTGATGGTACACATGTGGCATTTGTCCCCCCCGCAGAAATGAACAGGTCTACAGGAATAGAAAAAGCTATCACTCGATGAATATGCAAATGGTGTGTTTGGCGGACCAGTACATCTCCCATGTGAATGTCAAATATCCTGGCTCAGTGCATGATGACTATGGGGGTCATTACGACCCTGGCGGCTGGCGGTAAGGTGGCGGTAACACCACCAACAGGCTAGCGGTGTTCCGCCAGCAATTATGACCGTGGCGCAATAGCCACGGCTATACCGCCGGCCCCTCCAACATACAGCCAGGCTTCCGCCTGGCGGTCATAATCCCCAGGGCAGCGGTGCAAGCACCGCTGCCCTGGGGATTATGAGTCCCCGACCGCCAGCCTGTCCGTGGCGGTAAACACCGCCATGGAATGGCTGGCGGTAAGGGGACTTGGGGTGCCCCTGGGGGCCCCTGCACTGCCCATGCACTTGGCATGGACAGTGCAGGGGCCCCAGGCATAGCCCCGTCGCGCATTTCACTGCCCGAATTTCGGGCAGTGAAATGCGCGACGGGTGCTACTGCACCCGCTGCACATCAGCATTGCCGCCGGCTCTATTACGAGCCGGCAGCAATGTTGATGTGACATTTCCGCTGGGCCGGTAATGGCAGTATTCTGTCTCCCGCAGCCTCGGCGGTCTTTTTCCAAGACCGCCGAGGTTGTAATGACCCCCTATATCTTGATGGGGCAACTCCAAAGGCACCGGGTGTGGCTTGTAGGCGAGCCCAAGGTCCCCACACAGTATACGTTGGGGTCCGAGTATGGGGTTGTCCCTAAGGGGTAGTGTATGTCTAACAGTTGTCCCTCGATATTTGCAGGTGACTCTGGTTACCCAACCTCTCATGGCTACTGACCCCAGTGAGGAATGCCGCCAGGACAAGGGCAGAGGAATGTTACAATGGGGCACATGGGAATACAAGGAGGATGATTGAGAGAACCTTTGGCCTCCTGAAGGCCAGGTTCCGGTGCCTCCATCTGACAGGTGGATCCCCGTACTACTCACTCAGGAAGGTGTGCCAGATCATTGTGGCATGCTGTATTTTGCACAACCTGGCCTTGAGACGCCAGGTGCCTTTCCTGCGGGAGGATGAGCCTGGAGATGGTCTTGTGGCAGCAGTGGAGCCTGTGGACAGTGAGGAAGAGGAGGCAGATGAAGAAGATGTGGACAACAGAACAAATATTATACAGCAGTACTTCCAGTGTCACACAGGTAAGAGACTGTAACTTAAATTTACATTGCAGTAAACTTTGGGACATTGTACATGGCAGCCTCTTACCCTTTGTCTATGGACATTGACTGTTCCCTTTGGATTCTCTGTTTTCAGATCTGTGTACCCCATTCTGGCTACTGCTACATGTACTGCTGCCCACCAAAGGTCATCCTGTGATATATTTCACTGCACATAGACATTGCAATGCTTTGATAATGTTGTACTAATACATCTTTCTAATCATTACACTGACTCCAGTATGGTTTCTGTTTCAAGGGTGTTTATTTTTTGTGCAAATTAGTATGGGGTTACGTGCAAAGGGCTGGGGTGATGGAGGAGGAATGTCCAGTTAGAGTCCAGTCTATTGGTATCACAGGTGCATTATCCAATTGGGCATTGGAAGGGGAGCAATGGCAGTTCAAGCTGGACAGGGAGACATAGTAGGACAGAAGGGTGACAATCAGGAGAGTCTTATTTCCTGGCGGGGGTCTTTGCAATGTTCTCTGTCTTCTGCCTGGATCGCAGGGACCGTTTGCGGGGTGGTTCTCCTTCTGCAGGGGGTGGGGTGCTGAGGGCCTGTTGGTCCTGTGGTGGTGCCTCCTGTCCACTAGTGCCAGAGTAGGTGGAAGGATGTTCCTCAGTTTGGCTAGTGTCAGGGGCCCTTTGCTGTGCCACTGCGTCCCTCATGTTCTTGCCCATGTCAGCCAGCACACCTGCAATGGTGACCAGGATGGTGTATATTTTAGTTAGGTCCTCTCTGATCCCCAGGTACTGATCCTCCTGCAGCCGCCGGGTCTCCTGTAACTTGGCCAGTACCTGGCCCATGGTCTCCTGGGAATGGTGGTATGCTCCCATGATGTTTGAGAGTGCCTCATGGAGGGTCGGTTCACTGGGCCTGTCCTCCCCCTGTCGCACAGCAGTCCTCCCAGCTTCCCTGGTTGTCCTGTGCCTCTGTCCCCTGAACCGTGTGCCCACTGCCACTGACCCCAGGTTCCTGATCGTCCTGGGTTTGTGGGGTTGCCTGGGGTCCCTGTAGTGGTGGACACACTGCTGATTGACATGTCCTGGGAACAGAGGTATGGGCCCGCTGGTTGGATGCTGTGGTGGTGTTTCCTGAGGTTGGAGGCTCTGTTGTGGTTTGGTACATTGGCAGGGTAACCAACTGTCCAGAGGTCCCTGATGGGCCACGTTGGTCATCATGATCCAGGCGTGCAGAGCTGCTGTCATCACTGTGAGCCTCTTATGTGGGTGGACAGGATGTTGGTGGCACCTCCTCTCCGATGATGTTGAATGGGGGTCCTCAGGATGCATCATTGTCAAGACTTGCTCCTCCCATGTTGTTAGTTGTGGGGGAGGAGGTCCTCCGTACAGCAATCTGGTGTGTTGAAACCATGGAACGTACCTTCCCCCGTAGGTCAATCCACCTCTTCCTGATGTCATCCCTTGTTCTTGGGTGCTGTCCCATGGTGTTAACCCTGTCCACGATTCTCTGACATAGCTCCATCTTCCTTGCAATGGACGTTTGCTGCACCTGTGATCCGAATAACTGTGGCTCTACCAGGATGATTTCCTCCACAATGACCCTTAGCTACTCCTCTGAAAACCTGGGGTATCCTTGGGGTGCCATGGATGTGGTGTGAGTGATATGTGTGAGGATGTGTGAGGTGATGTGTGGAGTGATGTGTTGGGGTGTATACTGTGATGTGCGTGGATGGTGTATGGCTGATGGGGTTCTGTGCCTCTGATTGAGTGGGTGCTCTTTGCTTGTCTCTCTGTGCTTAGTCTCTTTTTTTTTCATTGTAAGGGGTAGTGGGTAATGTAGGTGTGTGTTTTATGGTGGTATGAGTGTGAGGGTGTGGTGTGTGTATGTGCGTCAGGTGTGTGTATTTTGAATTGTCCAATGTGGTGTGGTTTTGTAAGTGTGTGTGTATTTCAAGCGTGGTGGTGTGTACCGCCAATATATTACCGTGGTTGAATGACTGCCACATTGATTCGTGGGCCGTGATACTGCGGGCGTATTCCTGCTGGTGTAACGGTGTGGGTTTTGCTATCGCCAATTTATCACTGACCTTTGGTGTGGCGGGCTTGTGTGGGTGTCTGTATTGTGGTGGGTTTCTCTGTGTGGGTCATAATACCCGTGGCGAATTTCCACCGCAGTCACGGTATCTTGGTGACCTTCGGCACAGCGATAGCCAGCATTTACCACCAGGGTTGTAATGAGGGCCCAAGTCTTTCGTATCAAAACAGACCAATATGTGTAGAAACAGTTGTTGTTAGACGTGTCATCCTTAGGGTGCTCTTCCCTCAAACATTTTGCCCGCTTGCCTCTATTTTCTCTAGATTTTTGCTCTTTTGGCCTTAGGACTCTGTGCTCTTTACCACTGCTAACCAGCGCTAAAGTGCATGGATCTCCCTCTTCTAAACATGGTTTGACTGGCATATACCAGGTTGGCTTATTTAATTTACATATAAACCCCTTGTAGAGTGGTATACCATACATCCAGGGCCTGTAAAGTAAATACTACCAGTGGGCCAGCATTTTCAAATTTGTCTCAGGCCTGCCATTGCAGCCTGAAAGCAGTGTCCCGCTGCCATGTCATCTTAGCATTTCAAACCCCTTGCCAACTCCTCTCCTTTTATTACAGATGCCTAAGTAGCCCATAGCACAGGGTGATGTGTAATTAAAAGATAAGACTTGATCTTTTTAGTTTTACATGTCCTAGTAGTGAAAAACTCCCCAATTTGTTTTCTCATTACTGAGAGGCCTACCCCTCTCATAGGGTAACATTGGGGATTCTTTATTAGAATTAATATGTTATAATTCTTGAACCAGAGGTGGTAGATATGCCATGTTTGGTCCCTAAGAACTTGTACGGATAAACCTTCTTTAATGGTAAAGTTGGATTTATTATCACAAGTTTGAAAATGCCACTTTTGAAAAGTTGTCATTTTCCGGCCCTCTGTGCCGATAACCTGCCTTAGGCAACATGACTGGGTGTTATTGACAGTTGGAACTTTGTGAATTCACCCCAGATAGTCATACAATACGGGGATTAGCAGAGCCTGAATGGGCCATTAACTGACATGTTGGGGGGCGGAGGTAAGCACAGCCCCACTTGCAACTGAATAGGCTGGGCTCTGCCACCACACAATAGGCTTATCAACCCTGTATTGTCAGTGCAGCCAGCTAGGACCCAGGGCAGGGGAGGCAGGAAATTCCTGGAACTTCAGAGAACCCTTCTGGAAACCTCCTAACTTCTAGGAACAGGGCACCAGGGTATAAAGCAACACTCCCTGACCTGCTTGTCTGCTCACTACTGAAACTGTGGAAGGACTGTCAGAGGCTGTGCACTCTGACAGTCTGCTGCTGTACCTGGAAGCACTTCTATGTTGGCTGGAACCCTGCTGCAGAGCCTTGCATCGCCACCTAAACCCAGGACTTAAGAAGGGACTCCAAGGGCTAGTTCAGGTGGTCTCCTGTTTTAAGCCTCAGGGACATAACAGTGCCCACCATCTTAAGCCTGCACTTAGACCCAGCCTGAGTGGGTCTTGTATGCCCAAGAGGTCTCCCTCCACTCGGGGACCCCTAGTTGTGGTGCTAAATGTAACCCAGGTGGCAATTTTTTTAAACTTAGGACTTGCTATTTTGAACCTTGAACTTTCAGAATTTTAAACTCTTGTTCTACTAATTGGATTTTCATGGTTTTAGTGTCAGACAATTTATTAAAATTTTCTCTATTTTTTCTACATTGGTTTGGGATTTTTATTGTGTTGTGTTTTTCACTGTGTTGCTGTTTGTGTATTGTTTAAATACTTAACACATTGCCTCTAAGTTTAGCCTGACTGCTTGTTGTGCCTAAGGGTTAAGCACAGTTTAATTTAGTGACTTTTTGTGGATCACCCTTCAAGGGATTGTTGCTTGACCAGGGTTCACACCCCAGTCAACCAACAACCCAATTCCTCACAGTTATAATGTACCTGCAAATCTCTTTGACTTCCAAATGATGAAAGCCTTTATTTAAATCAAGGCGACAGACTTTGAGTTATCAAATCAAGTCAGCAATGTTCAAATCTGGATGTTGTTCTCTTTCAAGTGCCTTGTTCGCTTGATGCATATACATGCATATGTGTACAGCTCCTTCACTGTCCTTTTTGGGCACTACCACCGTGGGAGAAGCCCATGGTATTGGACCAGTAGAATGCTCAATGATGATTTGAGTTCCTTTTCAACAGCTTCTTGTAAATGAAATACAATTCTTCTGTGTCTTTGAGGAAGAGGACATGCATCCTCATTATTTTGCAATTGTATTAATATTCAATTTTCCTAAATCATGAAATAATGAAGGGACATTGCTTACTATTTCATAATGAGCATTCATATTGTACCTCTCTGCAATCAGTCCTGCATCAGCAGCTGTGCTGAAGCTGTGTAAACAGGCACTTGACGCCATACCTCAAAGTATCTGAATGAGTGCTTGCACTTTTGTTTTCTTGTGTTTCTTAGTTGCTGTGAATTAACCTTCACTTTTCAAGGATGTTGATGCAGCCCAGGTGTACACTTTGGTTTTCAATTATGTCAGTAATGGTCATGGAGATAGTTCATTACATTGCTCCTCAGGCATACTATGTATCCACTCACCACTGCTAGTGATGTAAGCCATCAAACAGCCATTTATTTTCAGTGTAATATTTAGACAATGTTTGACTTTGGTGCTTTTTAGTGTCAACATTTCTTTGTCTGGTATTTTTCTTCACATGCAGCCAGTCCAACATGTGCACATTTTTCTAAGGCAAACATCAACATTGCACAATCATCTTTACTTTCACTTGATATTGAAACTGACAAACATTTTGATGGTGATTTAGATGTTGATCTACTTAGTTTGTTGTTGATTTGTCTCAACTGATGATGTAGCTTGGCACTGTGGGCATGCATCGAGCATCGCTTCTGGAACCTTCGGTCAGCCAATTTGTCTCCTCGCCATGCCACACTTACTTTTCCCTTGGATTTGCAAGCCATCACAAAATTGTTCTCTTTACCACAGCCTTTGCATATCTGTCCAATGAAGGGACAATTACCTTTGTGTGGAAACAACAATCCACATCCCAAACACAACTTTCATGGAGACATCACCTTGTGTCCTTCAGCTTTGTGTGGCTTGGTTTTCACGTTCATGACTGACTCAGTTTGGGCAACTCCGGCCTCCATGCCAGCAGCTTGTCAATCAGCATGCTCTTCAGCTATGGCAGCTGAGAGAACTCACTCCAGACTGAGAGCCTCATTACCGCTTTTTGCAGTCCATTCACAGTACTGCCAAAGCCACTGCAGGCAAAAGACCGCCAGTATTGGAGGTCTTTTTCTAGCCCTATTAGGAGTTTTCTGCTGGGCCAGCAGGTTAAAACAGCATTTTTGCCCGCTGGCTCAGCGGAAAACTCACCACAACATTGACTGCAGCTCGTAATCGAGCTGGCGGCAATGTTGTGGTGCGTTGAGTGCAACAGCACCCGTCGTTTATTTCACTGCCCGGAATTCTGGCAGTGAAATCTGCGATAGGGCTGTCCATGTGGGACCCTGCACTGCCCATGCTGAATGCATGGGCAGTACAGGGGCCCCCATGGGGCCCCCGATGTCCCCTTCCCTCCAGCCTCTGCATGGCTGTGAGTCTGCCATGCAAAGGCTGGTGGAAAGGGGACTTGTATTCCTGGCGGTGCCGGAGGTCGGACTGTGGCACATCTGTCATGGTCATAATAGGGCGGTCGGACCGCCCTGTCAGTGGCGGTCCGACTGCCATCGCGAGTGTGGCGGTCTTGAGACCCCCACACTTGTAATGAGGGCCTGAGAGTTCTTACAGCATTTGTCATCTGAATTAATCTGACAGGCAACCGTTAATATGTCTGGAACACATTGCCTCTTTGTCATGAAATTCGTTGAATCAGCAGTGTTTTATGAGAGTATCCATTCTCTCAATAAATTAATTTATGGTTTCACCAACTCTTTGTCATTCTTGCCTGAAAATGCATCTTTCACAATCTACATTTGGGCATTGGATTGAACTTGAGATTCAAGGCTTCTTTAATTTGACAGTACATAACTTCATCAGCTCACTGCATTTTCTTTATCACTTCTTTTACACCATCACCAGCAAAATTCTTGAGGTATTTGATCATCTTTTTGTTATTTGTCTCTTCTAGCTCATCAATGAAATCCTTAATGAAATGCTTTTGGCAGTATCAAAGGTTGGTGGTGGTTTCATGGAGCTGGCAGCATTATAACTGCTCACAGCATTGCCTGAAACTGTGAGTGGAGCCTGGTGGTCTTGGTGAATTGGTTCATACACACCATCTCTGAGACCTTTAGACGTGCTGGCTTTTGGATCATCTTGAACAGTTTGTGGAACTGTAACCTTTTTTTGGTCTCCATTGGAGTCCTTCACTTTCTGGAGACTACTGGAGTTTTGCTTAGCCACCGCCCGGCAGCTTCAGTCGTGTTTCTATTCAGGTATTGGACAGCTCAGTAAGCACAACCCCTGTTCTTCTTTTTGGGTCTCCATTCCAACGCTGAGGTCACAGACCTTCTCCACTAGAGGTTTTGGTAAGTGTGACAACAGTATGCTTTGTTATCAATTATTCCATCAGCTAGCACTTTTTTCTGTATCTGTCTGTGCCGCCTTTTTCATTATCAGCTTTCTATTGCGTAGTAGCGAGATACCTTTCTGCATTGCCCTGCTTCTTGACCAACGATGCATTAAACTTCTCAGAAAAGTTTTCTTTCCCTTTAGATGCTTTACACCGGATGAAGTTGCGTTTTGACTCCATGTAGCCAAATATGGATCTTCAGCCCTTCGACGAAGGCACCCGTGACTCGCACAAGCAGTTTTCTTTAACCACAGCAAACTCCCTGGAAGAGCACTGTCGATCTCCAGGTAAGTAATCCCCTATCTCGTCGCCAGTTGCAGGGTCCTCCCTAGCCTGGTTACCTGCCAATGAATATGCCACACATGAAAGCTATGTATAACACATCTTTATTCATCTGCATGTAATTGTGAACTCCACATTCTAAACCTGCATTCACTTCACCACATTCTAACACTTGTGTCATCACTCTACGGAGTCTTTCAGGATTTAAAGGGGTTCCATCACACATACTCATACGACTCTACACTGAGGACTCTGAGTCCTCCAGGAAATCTTTAGACGTCTGAAGGTATCTCTGGACTGGGGCAAACCTTGTGACTGTATCCAAGCCATGCTGCATTGCAATTGGCCTTAACTTGTGATTCTGTCCCGATCTCGTGCAACCTGATACTAGTGCATGGCCTTTTGTTCTTTTTTGCTCTATTTTTCACAAAAAACTTTAAAAATTCATAACTCCGGTTCTACTGATTAGATTTAATTATTTTGGGTGTTATTTCATTTATTAAAATGTACTCTATTTCAATAAATAGAGGTGTGATTTTTCTTGTATTGTGTTTTTTCATTTTATTACTGTGTGTGTGATCTGTACATACTTTACACATTTCCTCTAAATTAAGCCTAACAGCTTTTGTGGCTACTAGAGGGTAAAGCACAGGCTAATTTATTTACTTTGTGTGGTTCAATTTAAACTTAACTCCATATTTATATTTTGACGCTAGACTCATCTAGCGTCAAAATATAGGAGTTAACACCATTTCTAGGGTGTGTGAACACACCTTGCTTCAATGAGCTGTAAGGTAGGTGTTCCATCCTAAAAATGATGCTATCTCCCTACTGTCATATTTATACTCTGGCGCTAAAAAGATGCACACAGAGTAGTGAAGTTAAATAATGGTGCTAAGTCTACTTAGCGCCATTATTTTAATGCCTGGGTCAGACCAGGCGTTTGGGGACCTATGGACCTATTTCGAGGCCAAATATCATGGAATGGGCCCACGCCCACCGCAAGCCCCAGCAACAGCCCCACCCACACCAGAGGGACACCAGATTATGGAGGACCCCATCCTGGGTAAGTATGGGTGAGTATAGATAAGTATTAAATACAATTGTTTCTGTGCCATTGGGGACCCCTCACATTGGGCCCCCTGCATGGCACTAGGTCTCATGGCCATACCCAGGGGACATTGGGGTTGTGGGCATGACTCCTGTATTTACTAAGACAGTAGTCATTTTTGGGTGATTGTGCATCAGGAAATTACGCTAGGCTGTTTAGCTTTGTAATTTTTGCCTCTAACCAGCCTAGGTCATTTTCTGATACATAACCTCCTTTTCCCAAACCACCACCCCCAACCGGCTAGCGTCTTTTTTTTCTTGACACTAGCCCAAGCATAGTGCGGGCTTGCGCCATACCTTAAATATAGCACCAGACTGGCACTTTAGAATGACGAATGCCGGCGCTAAACTTTTTGACGCAAAACTGGGTTAGCGCAGTTTTGCATCAAAAAGCATAAATATGGGCCTTAGTGTTTAAAGGATTAGGTTAGTATACCAAACCAAAATGAAGTTAGGTTCTGCAGGACAAAAAATACATAAAAACCATCTCTACAGCTGTTCCTCAATCCATCTGCCTAAGCTTTAAATTCAGTAAAACCAGTGGCCAACCCCTTTAATCCTCACTGTACTGTGGCCAGTAACTTGGGGGCATCTGAGCACTGGGTCTCCTGCCTGCTGCTCCTGCCTGGCAGCTTGCCACATTCATGTATGACCTGCTGTTTGTGAGACATTCCCATCCCCACTGAGGCCTGTTCATGTTTCTTGGTGTGCTGGAGAGAGACAGGGCCACTGCTGGTGCTATACAACTGGACTGACTAGGCACCAGAGACCCTGCAGTGGGAATTCCTCAAATTCAGGTGGCACGTACTCCACACTACCCACTTGACTTTGGGTAAAAATGGATAAACACCATACCAAACTGAAGTTTGACATAAAGCAACCCGCCAAGCTGCCTGATGATGTCACCCGTGGGGAGCAGATATCTATTGTAGGCCAAAGTGACACAGATAAATAGATTGTAATCAAAGATCACATTGCTCATGTTTTCAGCAGCCTCAAAACCATCTACTCCAAGATTGACATGCGTACCAATCGGCTGGATTGAATGAAAAATAGTCTTGACAAACATGAGGATCGACTTTCTCAACTGGAGCAGCGAGTGTCTGATTCAGAGGATGGGGCAGCAGTGAACAATGAATGCTGACTCCAAATGGAGAAAATCCTCACAGTCTTCAAAGCCAAGAAAGAAGACCTAGAGGTGCTCTCCAGGAGAAACAACATAAAAGTCCATGGCCTTTCTAAATACACTGCTATGACTACAGTTAAAGACTACATTGAGACCCTTCCCTGAGATTTCATTGGAGGCCAACTGACCACCCCATTTGCTGCTGAGTGTGAGCACCGATCTCTAGGGCAATGTGCCCTGCCACGGCCTATCATGCCTCATTATTGCTCGACTGTGGCATTGCATTGATCAAGATACGGACCTGCACCTTGCAAATGAACACAAGAAAAGGGGGATCTTCACTACCAAGGCGACAAATTATCCATCTACTCTGACTTCACTCTGGCTGTACAGACCACCTGCAGGGAGTTTCTGTCTGCCAAGCACCAAATGATGCCCTAATCCACCCAGCTTTGCTCCAAATCATTCTTAATGGGAAAACCTACTTCTTCACAGACCCTAAACTGTCCATAAAATTCTGACAGAAACATTCCCTCAAATCGGAAACTTCCTACTTCGAGGCTGAGAATGATCTGTGCTGTCACATCAGATACAATGATTGAGATTTTTGCCCTACTATTCATTTGCCTGCGTCCCCCTGATAGAATAGCAAGACTGCCCGCCTCACTGTGTCACCCATTGATAGATTCTACTTGTTTTTTCTTTAACTTTGCTGTCTTGGGCTGTGGGAACACTCTTCAACAGGTTGGGATTGTTGAAGTGGGGCGGTTGCATAGACTTTTGTTTTAGACCATGTAAGAAATTGGGTTTCTGATTGGCAGAGGTATGTACCCTGTCCAAGCATGAACCAGAGTCCTAGTCAGGGTAAGTCAGATACACATCCTAAATTAACCTGTGCTCACCCACTAGTAGCTAGTCACAGAGCAGTTAGGCTTAACTTGAGAGGCAATGTGTTAAGTGTATTTGTGCAACACTTCAAACACGTCAAACAGTAAAACAGTGAAAACACCACACAAAAAGATATCACAAATAGAGCTTAATTAAATGAACAAAACATGACCAAAACAACAAAAATCCAATAAGTAGAACTCAACATTTGAATTTTCAAAGAACAGACTTAGTTGTAGTGCTATGAAGCAAAGGAGGCAAAGAGTTGCCATCGATCCTGCAGATCCGAGCAGCGCAAATTCAGAGACGTGTCAGAAATGGAGGCGATGCATCGCACAGCTGGCAATGCAGTGTTTTTGATCCTTGCAGCGATACACCAGCATTGACAACGATGCAGTGTCCTCGACCCTCGCAGCAGCAGTGACGTGTCGGTGTCGATGGAAATGCACCAGTTCCGAGCAGCTCAAAGATGTCACTACATGGATTTTTGACTGGAGCATCACTTTATACCCACTTTCAAGGGTCCAGGACTGGATTGGCACTACTTGGGAGTGTAAGACTTGCAGCAAGCAAAGGTGCTGTAGGGGATGAGTTGGAAGTCTTGTTTTGTCCCTGAGACTTCAGATGAACAGGAGGCAAGCCAACAAGACCTTGGAGTTGCTCTGATTCTGGGTTCAAGTATTGTGGGTCTAGTCCTTCTCACCCAGGGAAGGAGGACAGCAAGCAGCAGGTCATTACAGCAAGAAAGAAGTTCTTCCGCAGTAGCATTCCAGATGAGTAGTAGGCCTTGTAGCAGCACAACAATCCTTCTTCCTGGCACAGTATCCACATGTCCAGAAGCATACTGAGTTGCTAGGGTCAGAATTCCAGTTCTTATATCCAATGGTGCCTTTAAAGTGGGGAGACTTTAAAAAGAGCTCCTTTCCTGCCCTGGCTCCAGTCCTAATACGGAGGGTTAAGAAGTCCTTTGTGAATCAGGACACAACCTATTGAGGATGTTGATGGCCCATGAGTCACACCTAAGCTCCTTTGTGTGTGGTTGTCCAGAGGAAATGCACAAGTCCAGCTGCCACCCCACCGCAGACATGTATTGGAGACAGGCTGCAGGCACACAGGGAAAAGAACAGAATAATGGCAACTATCTAAAAGTGGCATTTTCAAAATTGTTAGAAATAAATTAGACTTTAACATTAAGGAGGATCTATCATAACATTTCCATAGGTAATAAACATGACATGTCTATTCCTTCTCAATCAGGAATTACAACTTGTTAAATGTATTTAGGAATCCTCAATGTTATTCCTCTGCAAGGGGTAGGCCTCCCAGTAGTGAAAAATGAATTTAAGAGTTTTTCACTACCAGGAAATGTAAAACTCAAATGTATATCTCCTGCCTTTTAATTTCATGGCACCCTGCCTAAATGGCTACTTAGGGCCTACCTTAGAGATGACCAATATGCAATAAAAGGGGAGTTTAAGGCTTGGCAAGGAGTTTTAAATGTCAGGTCGACATGGCAGTGTACTACTACATTCAGGCTGCAATAGAAGGCCCGCCTGGGACATGTTTTAAAGTGCTACTTAAGTAGGTACATAAGTAGTGCTGTGGGCCCACTACTAGCATTTGATTTACTGGCCCTGGGCACATGTAGCACACTTTACTAAGGACTTATAATTCAATTAAATGTGCCACTTAGCTGTATACCAATTAAACCATGTTTTAGGGAAAGAACACATGCATTGTAAGAATAGACAACAGTGGTAAAGTGTCCAGAGTCCTAAAGCTAATGAAAGGACATCAGCAAAAATATGAGACAACCAAGCAAAACCTTTGCGGGAAGGCCACCCTAAGGCTGTCAGGTCTACTTCCCATGATTGTCTACATAGTGATTTCTTCAGCTTCTGCCCTTATGCAACATGTTTAAATCTTCTGATAACAGCTCCTTTGGATGGACGCCCCTCATGAGTCTGACGCCACCCCTGTGTAGTATTCACTGAATAGCTATGGGAAGTGTTACATTCATGTCCTGGAAAGTAAATGGCATGAATGATTCCAGCAAGATCAAACAAACATTTGCACACCTCCAGAGACACAATGTTGATTTAAGAGTATTACATGAGCTTCACCTAACTGAGAGCACCAGATCCCAATTACAGGCAGAATGTATCCACTTACTCAGATAGAGGACTACAGCGGGAGTCCCTCAGGTCGATCTGTGACACGGAGGGCCAATACATACTCCTGCATAGCATACTCTTTAGTCTGAAGGTAACCACTGCATACGGTTCCAATGTTGACTCCTCAGATTTATTTGCATAATTTGAGGCAAAAAAGTGGAGTTAAGCCTCTTAACAGTGATCTGGGGGTGACTTCAGTGTGGTCCTTGTCCCCCCTACAGATGAATCCCAAACTAATTGGATGCCATGTTCTTGCACAGCTGCGTGTTTGCAGTGCCTCCTAGTTGGCCAGTACTTAGTCAATAGCTGACTTGCCAGATATCCCCTAGTGACTGAAGACCCATGGATAAAAACCTCTTATGGTGCATGGTCTTTCATAGCCTACTGGCTGGTCACAAGGGATGTATGCTCATGCACCAAAAGCATTGAGCACTATGCCTGCACAATATCGTATCGTGTACTGGTGGCCCTAACACTCTCCTTGGTTGGTGCATCAGACCACATCTTCACATGGAGATCACCTCCAAATGCACTTGGGGTCTTCTTTTTAAAGCAGAGGTAAAAGATGTCACTGCTCAATTCTTCCAGCAGAACCTAGGCTGGGTGACCTCCACCGGACTGCTTTGTGAGGCCTTCAAGGCCAATATCCAGGGTATGTGCATGTCAAAGCAGTTCAGAATTCTCCTGAGACTAGCGCACATGACTGCAGGCACTGGAAGGCAAACTTCAAGAACTGGTTCTTCACTATTTTGAATTGGCATGACATGCAATACCGGGCGCTATTTTGCAACAAACTGTCTGAGTACAAAGAATATGCTGAAAGCGAAACCCACTTCCTACATAAGGAGGCCATCGCCAGTCGCTATGGCAAGGGTAACAGAGAATGAGCAAGATCTCAGCTTTCCGACTTAAGACAAAGTAGAGGAGCTCCTACATCATGGAACTACTGAATACCACCAGGGAACCATGTAATTCTTCTGCCAAAGTCATTCAAACAATGCTTCAATTCTACATTACTGTTTAAGCCTCCATTAGCATGGTGGCCCCAGAAAGACTCACCGAATACTTTGATTCTATTCATCTATTCTGATTAGACAATGGCCACAGGCAATTTCTAAATGTCTTATTCGTTACTAATGAAATAAATCAAGCTATCAGCAGCATGACAGAAAACTATGCCACGGGCTGGACAGACTGCCAGCTCAATTTTACGTGGAATATGCAAAGGAACTAGCCCCACATTTATTGACAATGTATGTGGAGTCCAGGACAACTGGCCGCTTTCCCCCTTCGGTCCACCCTAATTATAACATTCTCAAAAACTGACAAAAGGCATAACCTCTATGTCTCCTACATGCTGCTTTCCATGATAAACACAGATAATAGAATCCTGGTGCTCATGCTTGCGGACACAATACGCCCCCTTCTCCCCACCGTTGACAGACCAGATCTATCATGCTTCATCCCAGGGCATTCAACTGTACACAATATCCGCACTCTCTTTACTCTGTTTCATAATCTTCATCTGCACCTTTCAGCTGCAGTTGTCTTCCTAGATGCTATGATCCTAGATGATCCTAGATCCTAACCCTATTGCAATGCGTGAGGCTCAGCCTCACCTTCGTCCTACGGATCAGGCTCCTATACCCGTCTCCTACCGTTGGGCTTCAGATTAATGCCATAGTCTCTGAGCCCATAATGGACAACAGAGGCACTCAACAGGGCTACTTACTCTCCCAAAATGTATATGCAATTGCCATAGATCCCATTCCTGCATGCTTGAGACACCATCATTCGGACAGAGGTCTTAACTATATGGCTCAAAGGCTTATGGTCTCAATGTATGCAGATGACATCATTGTTTATGTGAGGGACCTTTCCCAGAACTTGACACCTGTGCTACACAAGTTCACATTGTTCAGTGCCCTCATTGGAATTATGATCAACTTGTCTAAATTGGTGATTTTTCCCCTGACGAAGAATACAGCAAGATTTCCTTTGAACTACTCCCTGGAGTGGCCAGGCAAAGTGATTAACCACCTAGGGATTTGGATTAGCAGAGACTTGTCGCAGCTCTTGTATGAAAATGTAGCAGGACTGTGGGATGGCTGGAGAAGTGAATTCCAGTTGTAGTGAATCCTAGTTTGTTTTAAATGGGATACAGGAGTTGGCTTAGCCTGTGGCTTGCAGACTCGTGCCCCGTCACCCAGTGATTTATACCCTACTTAGTTTGCTCTGTTTTAACACATTTATTTAATTAAATCTTTAAGATGGCTGTCTAGTTTTGAAATAAGGCCCGTGTTTTAGTTTGTGTTATCAGTGCCACTGCACTAAGGCATCAAGTTCATGCGACAAAGACAAACAAACTGTAGATGTTCACTTTAGGTACTTTCCCTTTCCATGCTTTCGAGGGATTGTTTATATTAATTGTCATCCCAAGCATGCCTTGTTATCTATTGTTTGGGAATAGATCTATGTCAGGGGTCCAAATAGATCTGTATAAATACTCCTCACTTTAACAGATAGTAAGAGGGATTCCAACCAGATGCCATCGCTGCTATTGATGCTGCACGTCGCCTTGACGCTGACCCAGTCTACGTGTTCCTATGGAGTCTGAGCTAGAGACCTCATTCCAAGGTAACAAGGGTTGGGGGCTCTTCTCATGGACATGGCATTGGCAGATTAGGTTTAACATACTCAGCTCTCTTTTAGATTAGAGGTTAGGCCTATCATGCTGGGGTATTAGGACATGTCACACACTTGATATTGCAAGATGGTGGGGGTCTTTATCTTAATGACTCTTGTCTTTACCATTCTGTTTTTTGCGCTGTTCATTATCCTAATTATTGCAGCCCATGCAGCTTATCGCAGATTACAGTTTTGGTAAAATAAAAGCTATTGAGACTACTGCATCTTCTTTATTGCCTGTGTTTGATTGAGACAAGTTGTTAATGTGAGAAAGGTGTAATCTCTGTTTAACCACATCACTCCCTGAGATGTCACACTCTTGAGTCCATGCGTAAAGGCTGCCACAAATCACCTTTTACTGTTTTGGGTTTTGGTGATGTACTGCTTGTGAGCCAGAAGGGCTGGGATGACAGTTGTGATTTGTTGTAGGACTGGCATAGTCACCTACAGATCAGGGGCGGCTGGTGTTAAAGGGCTAAAGGGCTGCGCCCCTAGCATTTTCTGGCCTCTCTAGTGAAGCATATATTTAATTACATGATGAAAGTAAACATTTTCTGCACAACATTTTCCGAGTGAAAGTTGTGCACTTTGAAAAGCCCCACTGCACCTGTGTCAGTATGTGGCTTAAAGCTGCACAGTAGGGCTGACATGGCTTGCCCACGCAAAGCCCTTACGTTTTCTCAGAATGCAGTGACGTCCCTGGCTTATCTCCTCCTCCACCAGAAGCCCTGATAGTAAACAGCCTGGAGCGTTTTTTGTTCAGCCCGGGTTTCTGAAAACTTCATGTCACTCTGATATTATTATCCACCCTTTCCTATTTACTCAAATGGTGGGGTGTGATCAGAGGGGTCTACGTACCAGTGGTTACATTTTATTAAAAGAATGTGGCATTGCGCAAAGAAAATCCCCTTTTCCTGCATTACAAGCAGTCTGTGGCAGAGAAATGGGATAAATACAATAAATAACTCCATCCCAGGCTCTCTGGGAGACAGGAGTGTGACCTGAAGAACTCAAGTCATAAATATGCCAAAGACAACCCTGCACACAAGTAAGTTGGAGCTCTATCTTTTTTACAGACAATAAGAAGAAAATCTGTTCTTTGAGCTCTCCTCTCCCTTCACTGCCTCTGTAGGTGATTTCGTCTCTCAAAGGCAGTAATGGTTCCAGTAATTTATCATGGCTAGTTCTGCTCGTTTTATTTCTTTTGCAGACTAATGACATGATATGTCATATTAAACATGTAATTTGCAGCTCAAATAAACGTGTACCTTTTATCACTGAAACTGTTGGATACTGTATCGGTGAGGCAATGTGTGTTTGTTTGAATACGTGTTTGCAGGGCTGGAGTGAGTGGCTGAGAAAATGCGGGTGTCTGTGTATAAGAGTTGTGTGAATGGCAGGGGATGACAATGTGGATGAGTAAATGGGTAGGTGACCAAGGGCAGTGGGTGAGTAGGTGAATGGAAATACGTGGGTAGTGAGGCTCACTCACAAGGTGCAATTCCGTCTTGTATTTGTGCCCCACCACTGCTTTCAGTCACCAGCCACCACTGCTACAGATATAAGTACTGTCATCCTTAAATCAGCAGTCTTGCCTAGAGCAAGAGTCCAACTACGACACAGTATGAATTGGCCTGCCGCTGTCCCTGGTCAGGAGACTAGCCCTGGCCAAAATGGTGGTATTTTCCAAGTTTCTTGCCTTTTTCACCAATCTCCTCATGCTGCTTACTAGGACCTTTTTTAGTCTAAACTGCTTTTTCTAGATCCTATAGGTGTGGGCTGGCCGAAAGCTGGGCCAGCCTGGGAGTTCTGACTCTGCTTTTTCAGACAGAATTGTATTATTACTTTGTGCAAGCACTATATGAAATAGAATGTTATTATTACTGTGTGCAAGCACAATATTCCTAGCATGGATTCAACCCACACTGCACCTACCCCACATTGCCATAAGAGAAAGGCAGTGCCCACCCATGTCCATTAAGAATGGCAGTTTGTGATGTGCAAAACCTCCATAGAGACACAATCAAGACCGTTCAAAGCAATGTGGGCGTGGAGTTGACTACACCACAGAGCTTGACTAGACTGTTTCCTACTATGCTGACTTGCTGCTCTCTAATAATCCACTGCTACCCCCGATAAGGGAAGAGTGGGTTAAATGCAACTTGGAACCTTTGGCCTGTGCAGAATGGGGGACTTGTACCCGAAGGGCATATTCCTCTATCTACAAGAATTGCAGGTCAGCAAGAACTGTACACCACTAGACACTAGAATTTTTCTATTATTACTGTCTGTGAAGCGACTGCAAGAGAGTGGCTAGCTCCTTTCCCTGAGTAATGCTATATGCCCTTGACTGTGTTCTTGGGTCCTGATCCCCTACTAGGGTTGAATACAAGACTTTAAAGCAGAATGCAAAAGAAAGCCACTACAGTCAAGCCTAAGGCATTGTAGAGATGGCAGGCTGACCTCAGCGAGGGTTTAACTGAAGAGAAATGGTAATATTGCCACTCCCTGATGGCCTTGCTATCACCCAACTACAGGCTGCAACTCATACATGTAACATTTCTACACAATATATATCCTACTACCATTAGGCTACTCAAGATGGGACTCCGGCCTGACACCCTATGCCTGCGATGCAGCCATTTAAGCACTGGCTTTCTACAACTACCCAGGGGCTGCACAAAGATAGTTAACTTTTGGATAAACACATTGAAGATTTAACTGGTCAACTAGTGCCTAGAAAACCAATGATTCCATTGCGGAGACATGTTAAATATATTCCAACCGGCATAGACTGGTTGATGGTGATGATGTTGCTGCCAGCCAAAAGAAAGATGGAAATGCACTCAAGACAATACACAAGCTCAAGTTTGAAAGACTGGCTCACAGATGTGTCTGCCAGGACAAACTGGAAGACTACTAGGAGCTATTGCCAGCAAAGTATTGCCCAAAAGACATCTGGAGCCCCTAGAGCACCTACATGGCTCTATAAAATACACAAGAAAACTGACAATGAAAGAGAAACTACAGGTGCACTAAGTGGGAGTTGGGTGGGGTGGTCTTCGCTATGGGATATATAGATTGCACATTGAATGCACTTAATTTTTTAAAGACTTGTCTATGCAAACTGAAAACTGTGCAGAGTACACGTCATACTATAGCTCAATGTAAAATAATCATGCTAAGCATGAGAACTACAATCTTTACTTTGACTTCTGTTTTGTTTGTCATAAACCTTTAATTTAAAAACACAAATCAGGTGCTGTGTGAAACGGAGCACAGATAGGCATTGGCCATCTGAAGGGACATGGGCAATGTTACCACCATTGTCAGAGGTAAAAAAACCAATCATTAGAATCATATGCTTCAGTTATTCTATAACTTTGGCAGTGTCTTCTTTGAGAATGTTGGTACCCATGTGTGGTTTCTTACTGGAGAACATTGCAATCTTACCAGTTAATTAATTTCTTCCTTGCTTTTACAGGTGGTTTTGCCTTCTCAAAAATCTAGTTGAAAATGACCCAGTGGCAGAGATGCACATTAACAAGATATATACTTCTTACTACTCCATACCTCCGTTCTCAAGTGAATTGTGTGAACAACCACTGCACAAGGACACTCACAACCTCTAGTAGCATTTTAGCATTTCCCTCTGCAGCTTTGGCAGTGGAGAAACAGGTTCATCTAGGAACCTTCACTTTTTGACAGGTGGGTACATTAATTTCCACCTGCCTACCCACTTCTACCAATAATAATGGGAGAAGGTAAAGTGGCAGCATTTTCCCCTGATTCCATATGAATAGGCCATTGGCTGTTTTTAGAGGTACGTTCCCTGGCTGAACATTGCTGTGATCGTACTCTGATGGTTCTTTGCTGGTGTCAAAGCTGACTTTGGAAAAACTGGTGCCTCAGGGCTCAATGGGGCGATATTCTTCTAGCAGACTGTTTGCAGCAAAGCTTGGAGTGCTGATATGTGTGTGTGGAGCTGGGCCACCCCATAATCCATCAGCTTTATCATCTATTTTGTGCATTATGGATTCCAAAGGTGAACCTATTTCGTTCTCTTTCTATCTTTCATCTATGCACAGGTCTGCTCTGCAGTAGATCAGTTGGCGCTCAGTGCATAGGCTCGGGAAATAGAGTTGTGGGGGGTGCTGCAGCATCCCCAGGAATAGTCATGCTGGAGTTCAGAATGTGAATGAGCAATAAATATGCCTTTAAATTTTGTGTTTATCTCGTTATTTTTGCTGCGTGCACAGAGACAGAGGGCAAATGTAAGGCTATGCCTACTGACAAATATCTACTGATTAGGAAACCATTGCTTAATATTATTTCTTTGACTTAAAAGTGAGATAATTTTATAAAAGTGGCCTATGCGACAATCTTGCTTTGGTACAGAAAGTGAAGGGCATATTTTATGATGACATTTTTTCTAACGCACAACATTAAAATACTGGTAAATTAACTATACACATATTTCCAATTATATGAGGAGTTAGAAAACAAATGAAGCATATTTGTTTATAATTCTGAAGTGTGATAGAAAAAAAGATTTTAATAGGATCAAAACAAAACAAGGCACTTTTCTTGATGATAAATATTTGCTGACACCCACATTCCACCCATTATGGTTTTTGCACAATAAGTTTTGCCAGTAAAACTGCAAGTCTTTGTAAATTTGGTGTCCATTTCAATGGAAAATGCGATATCTGTAAATGCACTGTGCTACCTCACCACTGCTCCAAAATGCACCACCAGCTACATACCGTACCCTTATCACTATCCTGATAAACTAGCATGACACATTGGCCACACTTGTTCTTTGTGTGGTGCTTAGATTTTTCCAATCCCTATGACTTCAGTGATATAACATTAATGGAGCACCTCCCTTCGGTTTTTGCTTTTTTTAATTTCCTTGGCAAGAATATGGAGCAATTATAAATGACAGATGTTGCAGTCTAATTTAAGGATTGCTGTCCCCTCATATATACTATATGACTTCAGTTAAAGCCATATGTCTTTGTGAAGTTGTCCACGAGTATTTCATAATTTTAGCTCTTAGATAAATTGCTGTTTCATATTGATTATCGTTTTCCCTATCGTGGGCTTTTTTATACAGCACTCTGACACCATCTATGTTTAGCCAGCACTCTATAATCCTACACAAATAAATTAATACATAAATAACATAAACTACATAAACTATAACAAAAAAATACAATGGCTTAGGGATATAGTGACAAATGATGGTGCTTTCTTAGTCAACTGACCAACTTTTGTCAGAAAATTGTCAGTCTTTCTGAGGGGTGAACTTTTGAACACAGGTTCAGATAACTTGCAGACTTTAGAAAAAAGTACCAAATGGTGTAGATATTTAGGGACACGAGCTGAACGGGACTCGCATTCTGTGTTTTGTTTCACATCTGCATCACTTCCCTTTTCCAAAATTTGAATCTTCAAGCTCTCTTCTGCCTCCCCTCTTGATTCCGGGATACTTTATGCCAAGACCAATTACCTAAGAAGTGGTTGCCTCTGGTAGTTATTTCCCTAGAAACAGTTTATTTACAGCTCTAAAACACCAATGAGATGCTGCTGCGCTATACATGAAACTGCCGAAGGAATTATCGTCTCTAACATTGATTTTTTGCAAGCATTTGGTCGATTGAATTTTATACTTTCCAGGCATCAGCTCACAAATAAACACACTCATCAGTCAAGTTACTTGAAAGGATGGACATGAATATTGTCATGGCTCAACCTTTATAAATTGAGCTCTAAAAGCCTTACAGGCAATGGATTTTCGAACTACGAGTGCTTAGCAAAATTATTTCTTGTATAGTTCATGATTTCTACTTTTAGCACAATGTCAAATAATACATAAAGATCATAAACATAAAAAATATGATATATGTTGAACACCCGCTGCCACACACAGAAACAGCCATAAACATACACACATGTTGAGAGAAAAGAGAAATAACTATATCACATAAATTATCTGTATACCTATTGACAGGTGAGACACAAGCAATCATGGCAGTATTGTAGTTTATTGCATTACTTGAGGACTAAATCGTTCACATTGTGAGCCAAAAGTACTGTATTTGCACTGGAAAAAGAGTGAAGGCGTTCTTAAATTGGATAATGGTGGGGAAAGATATGATGCAGGTAGGACATTTATTTTAGAGTTTGAGCAATTAAAGTTTAAAGTGTATGTCTTTATGAGTGAAATATTTTGGGACTGGACATTAAAAAGAGGCAGGGTGATGGAACAAACTTTTGTGACAGAGGTATGAGGTGACAGAGGACGTTGCACTTTTATTTTGTACATCACTGTGATAATTATCCATATTAGTAGAGAATTTTGAAAGCAATGTCATTGTCAAACGTTTACACATTTTAAAAAGGTTATCTGTTAATCTCTAAAGACACTCTAGTAGATCAATCTCTATTGATCGCCCAAAATTCCAGAATATTTACAATTTAGAATTACTCACATGTAGTCAAAAACTGAAATGTCTCAAGCTGCCTAAAATAACATAATTTAAACTGACAAGAGTTTTTTTACCGTATTTCTTCAACTTCAGGGAATAACGCGAAAACAAATACCTGCGGTCAGAAATAAACCTTCCTATGGATTGCTGCCTTAAAAATCTTTCACAAACATAGAGTAATTGTGGGGCATGACCAAGCAGGGCAGGACAGAGGACATGCCCCTGTAGGACTCCTTCCAATGTCCACATGAATATAATGAAAAATCTGCAATGTCAACTCAAATACCTGCAAAACTAGGTGAGGTGAGTGTTGATGTAACTGCAGGGCGATTGAAATGAATCCTGGAAGTGGTGTGACACTGACCTGCCCCGGTGTTTAGCCTGCACTCTAGAGAGACTGAGAAAATTGGCATTCTAGTGTCCTAGGTCTGCTCCTGTAGGGCATGGAGAAAGTTTGTGTTCAAAATGCCTCAGTGCATCATGCCTCTACTGCCTTTGGCAGAGAAAATGAAGAAGTAGAGCCCGAGTATTCCCTTTCTAGCCCACTGACTGTTGAACTGAAGGCGGTATTGAGAGGTAAATGAAGAGTATCTGAGAGGAGATTTTGCAGCCAGCAGTAGGAGCACTGAACGACCGGAAAAAAGTTGGGTGCAAGAAGGCAGCAACAATGCAACAGTGATGTCCTACAAAAGACCAAGGGGACTGAAGTGCAGGACTCACTGCCTTGGGTGTTTTGCAGGACTTTTATCCCCCAGACATGATGGGCCTGCAGAGGGAGGGATCAGCATTGGCAACTTCTTCCCCAACCATCTCATGGCAGACCTAGGGCATGGAGATGAAACCATATAGCAAAGAGAGGTCAGTGAGGCTACTTTCTTGGAGTGGATCTTGTAGGGGCCTCCCATATAAAGAATTCCATTTGCAACAGGCATCTTCAGGGCTTGAATGTGGTGAAAGAGACTCTCTGGTACGGAAATAAGACCTCTAAACTTGAGGATGAAACAAACATGGCCAATCAATAAAGGTCATTAAGCCTGGACTGCATAGATAAACATGGTCTGCGGCCTCACGACACCTTTTTATAAATATATCCTTGAGGGCCATAGTGCTCACAAGAGGCTAGAGAAAACAGCTGCTCTTCCTCTGTCTCCAATAAGGAATTATACCTTGATAGAGGCTGGATTGACAGCACCGATTTGTATACATACTGTCTGAGGTAGTGGGCACACACAAAGCAGGAGAAGGCCACCCTCTGCTGGCACACCTTTCCAGAACGTGTAAAAATAGCAGACTGAGAACAAATGGAATGGTGTCTGACCTTTTCCATTCACTCTCAACTGCATGAATGGCAGAGGATGCCTACTCAAATGGGCTTGACCCTATAAAGTAGAATGAGGGCAGGAATACCCTATATAACACACAACACAGCACCCTCATTCATCTGCCTTTGTTCCAATGTAATACAACCCTAGACAAGCAGATATTTTTCATCATGTTTGTATTATTGTAATGTACATTAATTTATAATTACTCTGAACTCAGTTATTTTTACACAATGTTTCTGTAACATGAATAGAATAATCATACAAGTTAGTGGCCAGTTGTAAAAGGAAAACACAATGTACATTACAACACATTCACACACCATTTAGTGGCCAGTTCTAGAAGAAAGCTCATTGTACTTTACAGCACATTCATTTTAGACTCCAAATTATGCCTTATCATTATGAATTTTAACAAAAAAAGAACATAACCAATAATGAATGAACAGAATAATGCCAAACAATCAACTTAAACAAAGATAAATTGTTTTTTACAGAGAGTAAACTCGGTTGTAATCAGTCACTATGAAGTCTTTTAATGTATGTCCCCTTGCGTGGGTATTATTGGGTGTCCATCAGTCAAATATCAAGGGCTTAATCACTTCATTTGCACCCAAACACTCCAGCTCTATGTATACACTGTTCGATCTCCTTTGGGGATTTTTTAAGGTAAATCAGCTTCATTGAAATCAACCACATCAAAACTTATATTAACAGTACTTAATGTTAATCTCAAAGATAACATTTTAAGTGTTCAAAGAAATGAGAAATCTGTTTAACATTTTAAACGTATTGGGTGATAAACAAGGAAAAAAGGGTAGGTAAAAGGAGTTAAAGGAACAAGACCAATAAGAAGAAAAAGGGTGCAATTTTATATTAAAAAATAGAAACACAATAGTTATATTTAAAAACATATAGTAAAATTTGAGATGAAGTGAATCAATAACAGAGAACGCAAACCATTTATGGTGGCTTAAAATTTTCAGATAATGTACAATTAGTAGAATTGCAGACAACAGTACCAAGATAAGCAGTCAGAGGTAACTAGTACATGTCTCTATTAATTCAGGGACAGCATAAAGAGGTAAATGTAGTATCCAGCCTATGGTATTGGCAAACCTTATACCACTAAGTTTTATAGGAAATATTGGAGGATTTTTTCCAATTGAGAGTAATTTGCTGAAAGGCTAAAGCTAACATGATATCTACCAACCTCAAGTTATCAACATCTAAAGCAATATCAGCAGATAAACTACCTAAGAAGAGTGCAGAGGGAGTTAATTGGGATCACAAATTAAAAATTGAGGTGAGCTGACACCTAATTTTTCCCCAAAAGGAGCAGTAGGAGGGCATTTGAAGAGGAAATGCATGAGATATCAATTTTGCGTGTCACATGACCAACAATTTGAAGTTGAAGATATAGAAAATGTAGCTATCGTGGAGGTGGTAAAAAATAATCTATGAAATAGAAAAAACAATGATTGTGAAGTAGAAGTCGATCTAGAAATTTTTAAAGACCCATGCCATATCTTGGTCCAGAAAGGAATAGTCCAGGTACATCCCAAATCCAATTCCCATTGAGATTCAATTTTAGTTTTATGCCTTGTCAAAAGAGGCGAATCTTATAAATATTTGATACCTTGGGAAAAGAGGTAAGAAAGGAAGGCAAAGAAGAGTGCAACACTAAAGAAGGTGGGAGAGTTGGCAATGAAAATAGGGTATCAAGAATAATATTGATAAGAAGAAGATGTTTAGGCATGAAGGAGCTAGGACATTTAAATAGTTGTTGGAATTGTGAAGAAGAAAGTGGAGTGTCATTGGAGAATAAGGGGGTCATTCTGACCCCGGCGGGCGGCGGGAGCCGCCCGCCTGGAGGGAAGCGCCAGGATACCGCTGCGCGGTCAAAAGACCGCCGCGGGTATTCTGGGTTTCCCACTGGGCTGGCGGGCGACCGCCAACAGGCCGCCCGCCAGCCCAGTGGGAAACACCCCTCCATGAGGATGCCGGCTCCGAATGGAGCCGGCGGAGTGGAGGATGTGCGACGGGTGCAGTAGCACCCGTTGCGAATTTCAGTGTCTGCTAAGCAGACACTGAAATTCAGGGTGGGGCCCTCTTACGGGGGCCCCACGACACCCCATACCGCCATCCTGTTCCTGGCGGCCGAAGCCGCCAGGAACAGGATGGCGGTATGGGGGTCAGAATCCCCATGGCGGAGCAGCAAGCTGCGCCGCCATGGAGGATTCTACAGGGCAGAGGAAAACCGGCGGGAGACCGCCGGTTTTCCCTTTCTGGCCGCGGCTGAACCGCCGCGGTCAGAATACCGTGTGGAGCACCGCCAGCCTGTTGGCGGTGCTCCCGCCGACCCCGCCCCGGCGGTCCCTGACCGCCGGGGTCGGAATCATCCCCTAAGTCTTTAACCCATGCTATGCCTTTCTGTCTCCAAAACTTCCAAAATAATGGCTTTTAATGAAATTCTTATGCCAAAGAGGGGAATTTAGAAAAGAGGAACAGGTGACAGATGGAGATAAGTAGTAAGATAGCAGAAGAGCACGAGTATGTTCAAGAAGGCGGGGAAGAAATACATGAAATGTGATAAGAAAAGGACACCACCTCTCGAGGAGTAAATGGTAGAAGAAAAGAACATTCAATATCCAACCATGGGGGGTAAACGGGGAACTTGGCAAGTAAATCCATCTAGAAGCTTGCCGTAAACAAAAACATTTATGATACAGTCGAAAGTCAGGAAAGTTGGCTCCACCTTCATGTTTAGAATGACAAAGTTGACTTAGTGAAAATCTAGGAATTTTGATAATCTTGAATCAAGTTGTTTGAAAAAAGTAGTGGATAGAAGGATCGGAATCTTGGAAAGAATATATAGGATAATGGGAGAAATCATCATTTTGATGGAGTCAAGACGGCCCCCCAAGATAAATATTAAGGATTCCATAGCATAAGGAATCTATGAATCTTCTCTAAACAATCAGAAATATTTCCTTCAATTGGCTTTTTAATGGAATAGGTAAATCAAATACCTAAGTATTTAATCTTGGAAGTTTTCCAATGAAAGCCAGTAATAACAAAGAGTTGCCCAAAACAAAATTTATTTAGAGGGAGGATTTCAGTTTTGTCCAAACTTATCTTACATCCTGGATCAAGGAAAAATCTGCTATCTCTTGGAGTAGAGTCAGTACTAAGAATTCATTATTCGAAATATGTAAGATTATGTCATCTGCATATGCAGATAGTTTCAAATGTTTCTCACCATATTGGAAACCCTCAATGTTAATATTGTTTCTAATACGGGACAAAAGGGCTAAGATAATAGAAGAGGAGATAGTGGACAGCCTTGACGAATGCCATGACATAATGAAAAAAAACTAAAAATGTTTCCATTAACCAAGACCGATGCCATTGGAGATTGATGAAGCAAATGAAATGGGGGCCTAAACCATGCCAAGATAAGGCTTTTAATTAAAAAGACCAATCATTTCGGTCAAACGCTTTCTCAGCATCTATGGAGATTGCTGCTAAAGAGTATGAAAGAGTGGATGCTTTGCTCAGTCCATTAATTAATGTTCTAGAGTTATCATAAGCAAGTCTACCTTTGATGAATCAGGTTTGTTCTTTACCTATCATTGCAGGTAAAAGGGGATCAAGACATAAGGCTAATAATTTAGCAAAAATTTTATAATCTGTAGTAAGCAAAGAGATTGGTCTATAGTTTTTACAAAAGGTATGGTCTTTACCTTCCTTCGGGATAAAACAGATAGTGGCTTCTTGAAAAGTTCCCCCTGTATATCCTGATTTTGAGAAGAACTGAACAAGCTGTAAAATTTTGGGAAGTATTATATATTAAAAGTGGAGGAAAAATTCCACTGTGAAGCCATCCGGACGAAGAGTCTTATCTTTTTTGAGAGAACTAAGGGCATTAAAAATGTCTGGCAAAAAAATATCTAATTCAATAGAAGAAAAATCAATGAAAGTCTTATTAGGATTTGGAACTTTCTGCAAATAGTCATCTACCTGTAAGGAACACAGGGTCAACTCAGGAGTATGATAATATTTGATGAACTTAGCTAAAATGTCATCATCTTTAAAAAGAGATTCACCTGTGTCACTTAAAGATTGCACTGTGTGATGTTGCTTTTGAACTTTCCTTTTTTATTATGACCCCATAATAGCGGACACTACTGCATAGAAGAAAAGAAGAAGCATTATCTAAAGAGATTTTATTAAATTGTAATTTTGCTTGAATAAGTTCTCATACATTAAAGTTAGAAGATAAAGAATAATATTGATGCTCTAAACACTTAGGCCCTCATTATGAACACGGCGGTTTTCACTGCCGTGTTCAGGCCGGTGGTCATTCTACTGACCACCAGCCCCCCTGGGACCTCGCCGGCTGCATTATGGACATTTTGCTGGGCTGGAGGGCGGAAACATTGTTTACGTCTGCCAGCCCAGCAGAATGCCTGGCCAGGACATTGCCGGCAGCTCCACATGGAGCAGCTGTCGATGCCTCTGTGCGGGGGGTGCAGCTGCACCCGTCGCGCAGATCACTGCCCAACTCACCTGCACTATGGGGCACTGCACAGGGGCCCCTGCACTGCCCATGCCAAGTGCATTGGCAGTGCAGGGCCCCCTAGGGGGCCCCGGAGCACCCTTTCCGCCAGCCTTTCTCTGGGGGGGGAACCCGCCAGTGAAAGGCTGGGGCAGTAGGGATCATTATGTGCAGGGCTGCAGCGCTGCCCTGTCGCATAATGATTCCTTCCACCATCAGGCTGCCTGTCGGAGGCAGCTTAGCGGTGGAGGAGGGCCGCCATCGGCAGCCCTCCATATGTTCATTATATGGTGGTTCAGCCCGTCATGCCAGTGGTGGACTTTTCACCCATCACCGGCATGGCGGGCTGAACCGCCGGGGTTCATAATGACCCTCTTAATTTTTAGAAGTATAGATTGATGTTGTCTGTTATAGGTTTTTTTCCTTTTAGAAACAAAATCAATTATATGTCCCCGAGCAGCAGCTTTAAATGAATCCCATGACACCTGCAGGGTAATATCAGAATCATCAGTGCTTTTGAAGAATTCTTTGGCAAAAGCAATAAAAGATGGGGAAAATTTAGAATCAAGCAACAAAGAGTTACTAAACCACCTTCTATTATCAGATATACCAATAGGTTCAGTGAAGGAGCCAATACGGTTTTTGGAAAGTGATTTTGAAATAAAAATATGATCTAGTCTAGATAAGGACACATATAGTGGAGAGTAAAATGAAAAATACCTATTACCAGGATTACATATTCTCCATGTATCTACTAAATTACATTGCAATAGGAGTGCCTTAAACTGGTTATGCATTTTGTGAGGAGAAAACATGACTCTGTATTGTCTATCTATGAAAGGATCAATTATTTGATTACAATCCCCACCTAGGAGAAATAAATCATCATTATATTGCATACATTGTTTAGTGATGCTAGGCCAAAAAATATAGTCCGATTGAGTAGGGCCATAAATGTTACCAATAGTCAATTTAACTCCATTAATAATTAGTTTCACACAGAACCATCTGTCATCTGAATCTGAGTCCTGAGAAACAACACTTAATGATAATTTATTATGGCAAAGCAATATTACTCCATTTTTCTTTGTCAATGTAGGAGATGTAAAAACATTACCCACCCAACCTCATCTAAGTTTCATCGCTTCAGGTTCAGTCAGATGGGTCTCTTGTAAAACAACCAGGTTTGGATTGTATTTAGTGAACTGGGAAAAATAAATTCTGCCTTTTCATTGGATTAATATAACTCTTGACATTCCAAGAAATAACTCTGAATTTTACATTGCATAACCATATATACAGACGAAAGGTCTGAGGAAATATTTAACTGAAAAAACATATAAGTTATAGCGAACAAGGACAGCAAAGGGAAGTAAGAGGGAAGGGAAAACAATAAGAACAAAAGATAAAAGATATTCATAAAGAAAAGATAGTACATTTCCAAATAATGATGACTGTAAAGACATACCTGATATAAATGAACAGTAGGGTAGGGGTGGTGACAGCACAGGATGAAGATGGCACAGCAAGGAAACGGAATGCACCAATGGACGAATGATATGAGGAAAGGTAATAACACAAAAAACACCAGGAACCTGTGAAAAAGAAACAAATATGTTAGCAAATAAGACATATGATAACATTAAATATATAAACTGCAAATGATGGACCATCATCTGCATATCAATAAATAAGAGTTTACAGTGGGCTGGTTAGATGTGAATGAGTCATGCAGTCAACGTGTAGAAGGGCCGGCTGTTTCCATAGAATTTATAGAGTGCATTCGTAGAAAATCTCGAAGAGCTGCTGGAGAAGTGTATGAAGATGTTTTATTTTGATATGTCACTTTTAACAAGTAGGGATGGAATAATCCAAACGAGCTCCCAAATCACGAAGTTGTGGACGAAGATCCAAAACATATTTTCTTCTGGCTGCTGTAGCTTTTGAAACTTCATGTGAAATGAAGATCTTGCTTCCCTGCCAGGAAATTTGCTTCTTGGATTTTGCTGTGTTAAGAACTCTTGATAAGTCAGTGAATTTAAGAAAGAACATTATCACTCCGCTTGGCTTAGATGAAGAAGAAGAGTTCTGGGGGCGTTGGCCTAAATGATGTGCCCTCTGAATGTTCAACACTGTAGAAGATGGTAAGTCCACTAACTGTAGCAAGAATGAAGCAAAAAATTAAATCGGGTCATTTCCTTCAAGACCTTCTGATAATCCATAAAGGCGAAGATTATTTTGTCTGTTTCTATTTTCCAAATCTCCAGAGAGTGTCTTCCTTGTTGCCATTTCCTTCTCTGAAACTTCTGATCTTCTTGTTTCATCCTGTATATAACTAACTCTTCGTTCCAATGCAGAAACTCTCACTTCCATTCAAGACCATTTGTTGTCAAAGTTTTGCACCTGAGAGTTAGTTTCTTCAATAAAATGATGTAATGCACGTATTTCGTCAAGCACAAGTTCAAGAAAAATCGGTGAAGGAGATTTTACAGGAGAAGGCGGGTCTCTTATGAGTAGTTGTAGATATAGTCTAAGAGATTTTAGGCAAGGAAAAAGATGACAAAGATGTCTTTGACGAGGCAAAGGAAGATGATGCAGTACAAGAATCAAACTTTAAAAACTGGGAGAGTTTATCAGTGGGTGATAACTGATGTTCCAGAGGTTTATTTATCGTTCATTTGCCCACATGATACAAAAAACCTGCATTAAGGAAGAGAACAGTACAGGAACTCCATATATATACTGTTGAAACAGTTTCTTGCATTAGGTATCAGCAGCTGAAAATATTATTCAAAAATAGTGAAAAACATGTGGAAGTCCCATGAATTAACCAGAAATTACATCGCTCATGTGAGGGAAGAACAAACGACTCACTGAAAAAGCATTATCAGTCCAGTCAGGTGTACACTTTAGATTAGTGAAAACTTAAAGATGGCAGCCACTGAGAGAATTTTGAAAATCATATTAAAGTCTTAAAAATGAGCAAAGACGGCATCCAAATAGTTTATATTGCTCACCAAATCATCCAGTGATATTTTAAAAGAACATTCCCCATTAAACGTTGTTAAAACGGTTCCGGCAACCAAAACTCATCCGACGATGTGCAGAGCTCCGTCTTCAGGTGGCCATCTTGGCTTGTTGTCCGCCGCCTCCTCCTTTGGGGGTTTAATTCAATGAGATCGTCCTCGGGCAATGCACCTGTAAACAAGACATGTATATACAGTCACACTGTTAAACAATTGCTAAAGCCTATTAATCCTGAACACAATGATTCAAATATTGTAGTATAAAATGCAAAAGTAAAATATATACGTTTTAATAACTAATGAAATATAAAATATTACATCACAAGGAAGTGCTCGGACACGTTCGTAGTTGCATATGTTGTTTTCCTAAAACGATGACCCTTCACAACGCGTTTCAACCGTAGCCTTGATAACGTATGAGACTGTTTAATTTGCATATTAAATATAATCTCAAATGCAGACATAAACGATGGACTAACACACATGTATTTCTACAATACAAAGATAGGCGGCAGCCATCTTGGAGTGTCAAATCATACTTAATCCATCCTTTAATATTTACAGTTTATACTAAGTGTGTCCCTAACTGTGACAACGATACATGTGTAAAGAACTTTGCATACCAGACATGCTTTTGTAGATAAACAAGTTTGTATGCACAATCCTACAATCAAACATTATGTTTCTAATTGTAAATTCATGTTTGAGTGAACAATAATCTAACCCAAATTTTCTTGTATCACCACTGCCAGGTTGACACATCATATTTGTATCAATAAAATATGATTTGCACAGTCCAAATTGTCTTACTCCACCCAACTGAATATAACAAATCAAAACAAACCTAACCTCACACATATAAAAAAATATAAACTCACCTAATGTGCATCAATGTCTCAGAAATAACCCATTAGAGGTCCAAAACATTATCCATCTACATTTGTTTGTTTCACCCAAATGGACATTCATTTCTTCACTCAAGTTCAAACCAGTGTTTAAAGTGTTTAACCTAATGATCAATTTGGATTCCAAAATCCGCAACATTTTCTCTCTGTTTCCCACGTATATTTGGCTTAATCTGATCAATAACCAAAAAACTAAGCAACTTTTCAACTCCTTTGTGTGTTGTATGAAAATGTCTGGCTACCGGGTAATTGTGATCCTAGTTGCGGATAGCTCTTATATGTTCCAAAACTCTCTTTTGGGATTTCTGTATTGTGCTCCCCACATAGAACTTATTGCAAGGGCACTTCAAACAGTCTACACGAAAATCTGTGTTACAATTATAATGGCCCTTAATCAGATGGATCCTGTTTCCATTGTCAATTGGCACATCCGTACAATTTACACTGTATTTGCAGGCTTTACACCGAGTACAACAAAAAAATCCAGCCGGATTTCCTGATAATGTTCTTAGATACTGTATGTTTGTCACCACATTCTGACTTAAATTGTCTCTTAACGATCTACCCTTACAGAGAGTAACCTATGGCATACTCGTAAGTTGGGTATATAAGGTAGAATCTGTCCGTAAAATATGCCAACTTTTTGTAAAAATCTGTCTTAATGCATGTCCCTGATTTGAATATGTCGTAGGAGGGGCCCGGTCAGCAGAATTGGAAGGGTGGACGGAGCAGAAGCCTCATTGGGGCTCCCTGCACCACCGGGCCTCGTGTGTGGTGCTCTGGGCTTTTGTGGTGCACCCCCCATGTGGAAGGGCCATGTGGAAGGCCCATGTGGAGGCCCGGGGGTCCCCCAATGACTGCGGGCCCCAGGAGGGGCCTGCCCTGAAAACAGAGGGGGTGCGTGGCACCCCTCTCCTTTACTAAAGGAATTTTCCCTGGTTTTCCCCCTCCCTGTGAGGGCTGGTGGAGGCCCCAGGAGGGGCCCATCAGGAATACAGAGGGGGTGCGTGCCGCCCCCCTCTAACCCAGAGTTGTCAAGGAGGCCCCCACATTGCGCAGAGGAGCGCCGGGTACCCCTTCTTCATTTTCCAGGTATTAAAGGTGCCTTTATCACCAGAACAAGTACTCCCTAAAGGAACAATATATATATTCTAAGTTCTTGCTACAGCCTTTGTTGAAGCATATATTGCCTACCTGTTTATGATGTTTTATATATGTATGCAAATGTTGCTATTATTGGCATACCATACTAATATGTTTTTATTACTTGTCACATGGTTTATAATGTTCCTACTATGGGCGTTTATGATATTCTTATGACAAGTGCTTTGGTGTAATAACGTGTTTCCTGACTACTACTTATGTTGCAGAATACTGAGTAACCTGTGTGTTATATGTGACTACTGCTAGTTTGCAGAGTAACTAATGTGTAATGTTCTGACAACTGCTAAGGTAGCAGGATAGTACTGATATGTGATGTTTGGTCTAATAATTGTGTTGTGTACAATACAGTATATTTTCATATAACTTGGAGTTGTGTTTCCTTTGTGGTGGGGATAGTGCATCACGTGTATTATGTGTGTTGTGCAAGTGCTTTACACATTGCCTCTGGGACAGGCCTGACTGCTCGTGCCAAGCTACCAAGGGGGTGAGCAGGGGTTATCTTGGACGTGTAACTCCCTTGCCCTCACTAGAGTGGGTGGGTTCTGCCTGGCTGAGGTGCAAACCCTAGCCAACCAGAAACCCCATATCTAACATTGCTTGTCAGCTGTGAGGATAGGACTTACGCTTGCACAATACCATTGTGACTCATTATTTCACTACAAGGATTGCGTTTATACCATCACATGTTTTGCTTCTCTTAACTTTCTCTCTTTGGTCATTTTGCTTGGTTTCAGTTCTCACTCTTGGGTATTTTGGTTGTCACACTTGTGTTTCTTGTACCTTTTCAAAATGGGGCTTACCTTTGATTTAGAGGACCTGCCGTTTTACATGCAGAAGGAATTAGAGGGGTTCTGTAGAGTGAGAGGGCTGCCTGTAGAAGGGGACCTCAGGAGATCTCTGAATTTCTTTGAAAGGCTTGTGACATATACCTAGGGGAGGAATGTGCTTAGGGGGTACCCAGAGGATCCTGAGTGTAGCGAGGGATCCCAATGGGAGGTCTCCCAGACCTCACCACTAGAGAATGGTGGAGAGACTAATCAGGAGGGTGAGAATGACTGGGCTGGAAGGCCAGTTGACAGGGAAGGCCCCGGTGATAGGGAGTCCCTTGCTGGGTCCAGTGTAAGAAGCAGGGCTACCTCTCATTCCTTGACGCCTGATGAGCTAAGAAATAGGTGGGAAGAGAGGGACCTAAAGTTGCAGTTGGCGCGCCTAGCTGTTGAGGAGAGAAGGGGCTGAGGTGGAGAAGGCCTTAGTACAGGAGAGGATGGCAGAGGCAGAGATGCCTTTGTCAGAGAGAGATTCGCTTTAGAGAGCAGTCTGAAGGTTCTGGACTCACCAGCACTGCAGGTGGAGTCCAGTGGTGGCAGCAATTTAGAGTGCTGTAGCAAAGATGTTCCTCACATACCCATAGATCTGGTACCTAGGTTCCAAGAGGGGGGTGACATACGTCAGTGGTTAAAGAAATATGAGAGGGCTCTGGTAGAGCGCAGGATCCCTGAGGAGGATTGGGGGACTGGCCTGGGGAGCTATATTCTTGAGGAGGGAAGGAATGCCCTACTGACTCTAGAAGAGAGGGACAGGGAGGGGTACTCCACTGTGAAGAACACACTGATTGTGAAGTATGGTTTTTCCTCTGAGGAATACAGAAAGAGGTTAAGGGGCGGTAAGAAACTGTGCCACCAGTCTTGGGAGGAGTTTGTGGAGGATTTCTGCATTACACGAGATGGATGGGTGAAGGGTAGCACAGTAAACAACTTTGAAGGACTGTTTAATCTGATTGTCAGAGAGCACCTGCTTCGTTGTTGTTTTTCAGGGTTACGCCAACACTTGTCAGCGTGTGAGCTCTCTGACCGCAGGGAGCTTGCAAAGGAGGCAGACTTCTGGTTGCGTACCAGAGGATCTGGTGTGGCATTAGCTGGTGTTCCCAATGAGAGTGGTCTAGGTGTTTCCCAACCAGGTGTGGTGGAAAAGACTTATGTCCCAGGTAGGTCAGAGTGTAATGAAAGGGGTTCGGGATCCCATGTCTTGTCTCAGAGGAGAGGGTGTGGGGTGGGCTGTGTCCCAGGATGTCCAAGACCCAGTCTCATAGCTTGGTCGGTTCCATGAGTGAACTCCAAGAGTGGAACCTAGCCTGCGCCGTAGGGCCAGCTGCTCAGAGGGACCCTATTTTGCCAGTATGACTTGGGCGGGTGGCTGGTGATAGCGTTCCGCCGGTTCTGTTGTCTTGTAGTCTCACTCCAGAGTGGAGGAGGCGGAAATCCTGGCATGGGGTTGAGAGGGGGCTGCAGGCCCCAGTGGAGAACCTGGAGGGTCAGGGGTCAGCTCTGAGAGCAGAGCCCCCAAGGAATGACCGTGGTGAGACCATTTCTGGGCTGGGGGAATCCAGACTCTGCCAGAAGGGCTGGGGTCAGGAGACCTGCGCCAGCCAGACTCTTGTGTGGCCCTTGGGGAAGGTGTTTCCCTTGTGGGGGGTAGATGTGCCCCCCAGGAAGTCCTGGTGCGCCAGGCAATGGTTCACCCGCAGGGTAGTGACTCTGGGTTGCAATATCAGGTTCAGGTGGTAAACTCTGCCCTGATGGGGAGTAGTGTGCTCCCAAGGAAGTCCTGGTGCGGTGGGCAGGGGTTCAACCGCAGGGTAGTGACTCCGGGTTGGATGGCCAGGTTCAGGTGGTAAATTCTGACCTGATGGGGGTGGTGTGCTCCAAAGGAAGTCCTGGTTCACTGGGCAATGGTCCAATCTAAGGGTGTCTTCCCTGGACTGAATAGACAGGTTCAGGGGGTAAACTCTGGCCTGGTTGGGGGCGGTTAGTATGCTTACCCCCGTGTGAAACTTCTGGTGGCTTCTCCCAAAGAGGGGAGACGCAGCACTCTGGAAGTGGGGTCCAGGGAGGGAGAAGTCCGCCCTGGTCCCCGGTGCAACCCAAGGGTATCGTCCCTAGGTTGGGTGGTCAGTCGCTAGGTAGTGATCCTGGGCTGGCGAGAGAGCTGTACAGGACTGCTGTACCCAGCACCCTGGCAGTTGTGGATTCTGGTGATACCCCTCCTAGGAGAGGAGGGCAAGATCCTAGAGGGGTAGAGGGAGGAGAGCCTCGCCTCTAGCCCCTGTGGAACCTATGGGTGTGGACCCTCGTTTGGTGGATCAGTGGCAGGGTAGAGCCCCTGAACTGATTGGAAGTGGAGTGGAGACTGGTTGCTTTACACCTTGGCCTACCGCCCCCCACTCATTATGGTTTCAGAGACCAGAGGCTCCTAGATGGCCTAGGGCCTGGTTCTGGCCATTGGCAGTTAGAGAGCCCCCATGGGTTGGTCTAGGTTTCCTGGGAAGCATTGACAGGGAAATCCAATTGGAGTCAGGAAGGCGTAGCACTGGAACATGCCCCTACTGTTGTGGGCTGGGTCCTTGTTCAATCACCCCAATGAGGGAAGTACATCCCTCATTGGGAAGGTATTGTTTTCCCCTGGCTTTAGGCTGGTAGGGGATCGTGTTGAACTTTTGTCCTTATGCAGTGTCTTCCCCAGTCTTTTTGCCTCCTGCCTCCTATTTTTTCTGACCTGTCGCTGTTGGCTCTAGGACTCTGAGCACTTTACCCCTGCTGACCGGTGCTAAAGTGCAGGTGGCCTCCCATCTAAAGTTGGTATGATTGGCTTATACCTAATTGCCATATTTAATTTACCTGTAAGTCTCTTGTACAGTGGTATCTCTATACCCAGGGACTGTAAATTAAATAATACTAGTGGGCCTGCAGCGCTGCTTGAACCACCCACTGAAGTAGACTTTCAAACCTGTCTCAGGCCTGCTAGCGCAGGGCCTGTGTGCACAGTTTTCTGCCACAGGGACCTGGCATCTAAATTTACTCCCAGGCCCAGAGCTCCCCTTTTACTATATCTAAGTCACCCCTAACGTACACCCTAGCTAGCCCTATGGCCGGGGTGCCATGTATGTAGAAGACAGGACATGTGCCAGGTTGGGTGGCCTGTCCTGGTAGTGACAAAGAGCCTAACTTGGTGTCTCACTGCTGGAGTGCTGCCTTCTCATAGGATTGCATTAGAAATGCCCTGCCTTATGTGTAAGGGGTATTGTCTGATGAGGGGTAGCGTAGGCGTGTTTGGTATGGTTGTGATGGTGATAACAAATGCTGCTTACTGCTATAGGTGTATTTTTTATTACTATGACAGAAATGCCACTTCTAGAAAGTGCACATTTCTCTGTGCTTATGACTCTGGTGATTTGCAGCTTAACTCCGATCCACGTCTGGGCAGAGTGACAGTTGGGGCTTTGTGCATACTTTTCAGACAGCCCGTTCACAGGGTGGGTGGAGGTGTTACAGAGGTGCATCTACATACTGAATAGTCTTCCTGGGCTGAGAGAAGAGAGAGGCGGGGCACACCTGCATTTGTAAAGGTGGTGCCCTGGCCTCACGCAATAGGGTAGTGTAACCCCCACTGATGTTTGGAGCCTGTGCTGAAGGAAAGAAGGGGCACTCCCAGGACCAGTTGTAACTGGCTGGAACCTCCTCTTCCTACCATTGTAAAACACTGAGTATGAGTACAGGGGAATTTTCACCACAATTTGGAGACCTTGAAACATCTTGGAACTGGACACACAAATGCTGGAAGGACACACCAGGGACCGCCATGGACTGCTGCTACTGTGCTGACCTGTGTGGTCAATGTGAAGGACTTGCCACTTGCTGCATCCTGTTTGTGCTGACCTGTTGCTGGGCCCATTCACCTGTGGGCCTTTTTCTGAAACTTTGCTCCCCAGGGGCAGGGTGCTGTGGCCCCTGACCCCTGCAACCAGCTGCTTAGTGCCTCGTGAGCACTCTCCCTGGGCTGAGGCACTGGAAGACTGTGCCTTTCTAAAAACCCATAATGCCTGGAGAGCGCTTAGTGGTTAGCAGGCAGAGCGCCCTGAAAGCACTGCTGTGATGTGCCCCCTTTTTGTGCTTAAAAGCGCTTCATGGACTGCGCTGCCTGAGGGAATTCACAGCTGCAAGCCGGGTGTCGTGAATTTCCAGCACGCCAGAGACGCGCTACCATGGGTACCCCAGGGGCACTCGAAAAGTGGAATCGGAGCAAGAGCGCTCCTAGAGTGCCCCCGGGGCGAGGTACGCTCTACAGAGCACCCCCGGGGCACAAGCAGGCACCTGCCTCGGTGCCTGCATACCGCCGTGGCCCGGGCGGGCCAATCCAAGTTAAGGAGGTGTCGGGCGGGGAGAGAAGCCTCTTCTGAGGCTCCCCACCCCACCGGAACCCTTGTGTGGGCTGCCTAATGATCACAGGCCCCATGAGGGGCCCGGTCAGCAGAATTGGAAGGGCGGCTGGGCAGAAGCCTCATCGGAGGCTCCCCACACCGCCGGGCCTCGTGTGTGGTGCTCGGGGATTTTGTGGTGCCCCCATCTGGAAGGGCCAGTGGAGGCCCGGGGGAGAGCCCCAGCGACCGCAGGCCCCAGGAGGGGCCCGCCCTGAATACGGAGGGGGTGCATGGTGCTCCCCTACTTTCCTAAAGGCATTTTCCCCAATTTGCCCCCCCCCCCCCCTGTGAGGGCCGGTGGAGGCCCGGGGGGCCCCAGTAATCACGAGCCCCAAGAGGGGCCCATCAGGAATACAGAGGGGATGCGTGCCATCCCCCCTCTAACCCAGAGTTGTCAAGGAGGCCCCCATGTTGCGCAGATGAGCCCTGGGGCCCCTTTCTTCGTTTCCCAGGCACTGGAGGTGCCTTTATCACCAGAACAGGCACTTCCTAAAGGAACAATATATATATTCTAAGTTCTTGCTACAGACTTTGTTGATGTATACATTGCCTACCTGTTTATGATGTTTTATATATGTCTGCAAATGTTGCTATTATGGGCATACCATACTAATATGTTTTTATGACTTGCCATATGGATTATAATGTTCCTACTATGGGTGTTTATGATATTCTTATGACAAGTGCTTTGATGTAATAACGTGTTTCCTGACTACTGCTTATGTTGCAGAATACTGAGTAACCTGTGTGTTATAAGTGAGTACTGCTAGTTTGCAGAGTAACTAATGTGTAACGTTCTGACAATTGCTAAGGTAGCAGGATGTCTTCATGAACTGTAACCTCTACATCCAAACATTGGATATGGTTGTTGTTATGTTGCTCATTTAGATGAAGGTTATATTCATTCTCATTCAAAGCTGCCACAAACCTTATGACAGACCGTTCATCACTTTTCCAGATCACAACAATATCATCAATATACCAACACCACATCACAACCTTATCCTCATAATCTGATACATTGGTGGATACCTGTTCCTCCCACCAACCCATAAACAGATTTGCATAACTGGGTGTAAAGCAAGTAGCCATCGCCGTCCACTGTACCCATCTGTACACTTGATTGTCAAATAGGATAAGTTATTTTTCAAACAATAGTTAATCATGTCACAAATCATTTCAATATGTAAAAGATATGATATAGATCTAGCTCTCATGTAGTGTCTAATGGCAATTAACCCTAGATCATGTTGAATACATGTGTAGAGACTTGTAACATCCATTGTTAGGAGCAATTACTCATCCTCCCATTTACAACCCTCAATCAATTTCAAGAAATGTGTTGTGTCCTTAACATGTGACAGAGGCCCTCCACAAATGGTCTAAGAAAATAATCCATGTATCTTGAGGTATTCTCAAGTAAAGAACCCATAGCGGACACGATGGGTCTTCCCAGAGGAGTTTTCTTATTTTTGTGTAACTTCGTTAGAAGGTACAGTATAGGAATTGTAGGATGATCACATTTCAAAAACAGTATTCCTCCCAATTCAATAAATCTCTTTCTCTCCAATCAGATAGTAACTCATGATAGAGGAAATTAGCTAACTTCACATCAGACATCTTAGCTTGTGTATAGCATTTCAAATCTTTTAGGTGTCTTTCTCCTTCCATTAAATATTGACTTTTATCTAAGATCACTACATTCCCTCCTTTGTCCAATTGGCGAATCACTATATTAGAGTCATTTCTCAACCTTTGGAAAGCCATTTTCTGGGAATCAGAGAGGTTGTCAAACTTCCTATTCCTCGATTCATATCTGATTGTTTTCAATTCTTTGATGTCAGCCCTCTCAAAGACCACTATGGCCTCACACTGTACCGCTGGTACAAATGCTGATTGTCGCTAATGTTGCAGGGTGCTCCTTATTGGAGCTGCTCTCCACCTAAACTTGGGAACTACGCAGAGTTCTCTCTTGTTTTTTGCATAATTTATGCGTCAATCTAACCCTGAAAGGGCCTTGCTTTGATACTTTGATATATATATACATATATATATATGTATGTGTATATATATATATATATATATATATATATATATATATATATATATATATATATACTGGAAGATGCAGGATCACAAGAAAACAACAGCCAGCCAGGGCAAAAATCTGGATCCCAAAGGATACAAAGAGCCACAAGAAAATGTAATATCCAAGAAAGAAGTGACTCAAACAGATGATCTCATTAAAGAACAAAAATATATTTCTACTACAACGTTTCAGCTTCCGCCTTCCTCAGGTAGTACAAGATGGTTTGCTCAGTGGCTGCACAGCTGACACTGGTGGATTTTCAAAAAGCATCATGAGTGAAGATTCCAATTGGAATGTGGAATCAATGCAGTCCTGAGAACTCTTCAGATATGCAGAAATCAAGTGGTATTGTCAGTGATGTTCAGTCCATCTGGATGCAGAGATTTTAAACGGTACATCCAGAAATTTTCTCTGATGTCTAGTAGTTCTTCCTTTAAAACATGTTCCACAGGGAAAATCTTCAAATCTGATAGTAAATGGTCCACAAGGTTAAAATGGTTGGCTACAGGCTGGTCAAGTTTCTAGTTAATTATTGCCGATTTGTGGTTCCTCAATCGTGTACGGAGGTCATTCACATTTTGACCTACATATTGTTTATTACAGCTTTGACGTTGGCACTGAATCACATAAATAATGCATCTAGAGCGACATGTAAGATGCTGTCTTATTCCATAGGTCCTTTTTGTAACAGAGCTAGTTACTGATGATGTTTGTAAAAGGTATTCACATGTGATGCACCTTTTGGAATCACAGCAATGAACTCCTGCATTTGTTACAGCTTGCTTAAGTTCAGCTCTCACAATAAGTGATCGTACAATTGGGAGCTCTGCGGTAAGCAATGACTGGCGGTTTTGGAAAAAGCTTTTACAATTTTTCACAAGTAGATAGTAAGGGAAAAGTTGTTTGTATTATATTTCTGTAGTTGGGAGCTGATGGATGATAGTCAACCACAAAAGGGATTCTGTCACTTTTGCTTCTTCTGTTGTTATTCCAAATAAGTGCTTCCCTGGGTACCGTTTAAAATCTCTGCATCCAGATGGACTGAACATTACTGACAATACCACTTGATTTCTGCATATCTGAAGAGTTCTCAGGACTGCATTGATTCCACATTCCAATTGGAATCTTCACTCATGATGCTTTTTGAAAATCCACCAGTGTCAGCTGTGCAGCCACTGAGCAAACCATCTTGTACTACCTGAGGAAGGCGGAAGCTGAAACGTTGTAGTAGAAATATATTTTTGTTCTTTAATGAAATCATCTGTTTGAGTCACTTCTTTCTTATATATATATATATATATATATATATATATATATATATATATATATATATATATTCTTTCTTATATATATATATATATATATATATATATATATAAGTTGTCTTTCCTGAAAAATATATTTAAACAAAACAATTACCACTACAGTATGTCTTTCCTGAAAAATATATTTAAACAAAACAATTACCACTACAGTAATATTTTCCTTTTGCATAAAATGTAATACATTTTTAATGCATATGTTGAATTAATTTATTTTAATGTTTTCACAAAAGTCTTAAAGTATAATTTCATTTTTCATTTTTCTTTTTTATTGATTTTATTGTTACATTGTTAATTCAATAATAATTTGTTTAAGAGTAAACAAAATTATATATGTATATGTTATAAAAGTCAAAATATTTGCTCTATTTAACATTAGTTCATGTGGAATGTAATTTTATGCTCTTGCCTCTTTTATTTTCTATGGGAGTATCACAGCGCTTGTGAGTGGCTATGTGTAGTTCTTGACTTACTCCAAGGTTATGTTTGAGTTCACTTACTACTACTGTGTCAGTTTTTGTGGCTGTAATAACTTTAGTATAGTTTCCGAAGTGCAATGGGCTTATTCTTTTGTCGGTTGCTGTATGTAGTTGCCACCCTTTCCTAAACCCCTTTTTAAATTTCAGAAAATCATTTCCATTCTGAAGTACATATTCCCCAAATTTCCAGCCAGTGACCTTTGTCTCTGACACATGATACTGTAACTTAGGCATAGGTGTCCAGGGATCTCTACCATGGTGGCAGAGGTCTCTGCACAGAAAACATAAGTGAGGCAGTGATCTCTGCCTGGACGTTTGTGAAATGCATTTTGTAGTAGGTGAGTAATACTATTGCAGTACTACTAAATTTACTACAAAATCCAAGTTGTGAATCATGTCTTTTGCATATGGACCTCTGGGAAAACGTTTGAAATTTCTTGATGTCAAATTTTTACACATGCCAAGTCCATTTGTTACTAACAGGCATTAGGACATACTAGAGTAGGAAATTATGACATCGTTCTGTTGCTGAATGAAATACTAGTGTAGCAAATTGTCCTATGACACTTTTCTACTTGTCTGTAGCAGACTGCATAGGTTTGCTAGGCATTGGGGGATGGAACCAGAATTCCTTTGAGGGAGGTAAGGGCAAGAAACAATATATTTAGCAGGAATTACATCAGCAGGACCTGGGGGGTGGGAGATGCATAGGGGCTAGTGGTCATTGTGTTGAGAGAAGTCCACTAATATACACAGTTATAGCTAGAATGTATTCAAGATGCCATACATGATCATCAATAGGCCACCATTATGCTTGAGATAGATATAAACATGTAAAGGTTTGTCTACAATATGTGCAGGGGAGCACCACTGTGTAAGGGAAAAGAATTGTAATGTTCCTAGTGCTGGCAATATCATACCAGATATTTCCCCCTATTTGTTAGATGTGCCATTATATGCAGAGGTATGCATTTTTTGCTAGGACAATCATTAAACCTGGAATAGCCAGCAGTTTGTCAAGAATATTCACAATACTTTAAGGATACGTTATTGATATGAGGATGTTAGCCAAAATATTATTGTAATGACTAAAATAGGTAAAGTATGGACTATGATCATATCAGTGAAAGCCGGAATGGTGATAAGAATGCTCCAACTTAGGGGGCCTAGCTTGAATGCAGTTCAAAATGGCCACTAGTGTTAGTGGCACCCAGTTCTGAGAGTTGATTTTGATCTTTACTGCTTCTAAACAAAGCAATGGCACTTTGGAGTGTGTGGCAAGTATAACATAAACCACTTACCTAGGATGGTTGTCCTGGTGCCTATGTTGTCTGATCTGCAGCTATGTGATATCTCCCATGTGTGCAACCTTTCTCCCAATGTTACTGATTTGTTTGCCCTTCAGGGTAGAGGCGCTACTGTGAGAGGACTTTTGGATAATTCTAGAGGTGCTTGAACAGTATATTATTGGAGCAGGTGCCTTGATATTACTGGTTGCAGTGTGATTGCCAATTTAAGGTCAGTTTAACCACCCTTGATGACCACTTTAGTGTTAAATGCCATTTTTGATTTAGGCGTGTGGGAAAAATGACTGAAAAGAGGGAAAGAATAGCTGTGTCAGACTGACACTACTGATATTTGAGGCAAGAGAGAACAATTTTAGACCACAATGCTATTGTGGTGCTGCTTTTAGCAGATCTTTGTGAATTTTCTTTTCCAGAACCCAACTGGGAGCTTCTAACAGCAAACACTACCTTTTGTGACGGCGTATATGCCATTTTAATGTCCCTGGAAACAGGGAATTTGAATTTCTTTACACCAAGGAAAAGGAAATGAGATGAGTGCTCCATGGATGAATCCCCAGATCTTCATTTCCGTCCAGGCAAGTAATACTAAAAGTGCAACAAAAAATATCTCAAACGCACAAGGAAGCGCCATCTCCCCTCGTCCCTAAAATTACACATGGTGCACACCTTAATGGTGTCAGCCACTCCCAGCAACCTCCGCAAAGCAGATAACCTGAATACATGAATAACGCAGTGCACCCAAAAATCGAACAAGAAGAGCAAAAATAAGACGTTTTTGAGTATGAAATAAAGAAGAAACAAGAATTCTGGATATTTGATTGGACTCCTTTTTTGGGGGTACACTGCTTTATTTATATATGCTGCAAAAAGGAGAGATCTGATGCTTTGTCAATGCTTGCATGCAAAGCTATCATAGTATAAAAGAAAAAAAACATCATTTTGAGAACTGAGACGTTTTAGATTTCACCTTCATTGGGTGAGTGTGTCTATTTTCATGAAATATTTGCCTACTTTTTAGCTAAAATATATATAAATGAAATAAAGGAAGCACATTTCATGTTTGGTTTATCGTCCTTCGTTAAAACAACTGAGTCTAAACCATATCTGGTGAAAGAGACTTTCAGATACAGTAAGCTAAACAAAAAGAGGCTAATTGCTGGATTGTCCTTTTGGAAAAGGGCCCTTAAGCTTAAGTATAATTGCTCATTTTGTTAAACATGTTCACTAAACATAAAAGCTAATGTAACAGCTTTTTCAGCTATAATGCGGCTTACTGACAAAACTATTTCAACTTCACAGATGGCGGTTCTACCCGACCGGCAGCAACGAAAATAAATGAAAAGTGCAAACCGAGAACTACGAGTAGCTGATTTGGTATCTTTTTTTAGGCAGAACCAAAAACATGGCAATCTATTGCAAGTATCAGTACATATTCATATTTCGAAAAATAACTTATTGTAACCCTTTACTTTTTGTATAATATTTATGGAGAAAATTCATTTAAGGATGGTTCCACTCATATGTAAGTGATCAGATACGTTATTGGCAAGTAGAGTTTATTTGTTTATGTGTTTTTCATCAGCTTTTTTCCCCAAGGGTTCCACAATAATCCACGTAGCACCAATGGAGCAGTTCACGGGCTCGGGGTGGTGAAAGACTAGATTGTCGTCTAGTGTATGATATTAGCTAGGGTGACTTTTCATGCTCCATGCAAACATTTGATCTCTGAGCCGTGCTTTATTTATTTGACTGGAGCTCAGTTGTTCATCATTGAGCTAGGTGGTGAGAGCTGCAACAGTTCTAGTGATACTATTTTATTTGCTTAAACGAGGGCCCATGGCATTCTTGCTACACTAATAGCAGGATTAGGCCTGGAGGTGCACAACCACTCGAATGACTCAATGAATATAAATATGCACTATTGATAACTGTCCCAAAGAAGCAAAATACCAATGTATTCTTGATCGAAGCTATCAGAACAGGAGGAGTTTTTAAAACTGATCTTGGCGAGTAGGCTATATCACAGTCTCTATACTGGTCCAGAAAAAGCAACGCCTTTCTAGAATCTGTCAAGCCAGCAGAAACAGTGAGAGTAAATGCAGATATTAAAAACTATTACGGCTCTAGATCTGGAAGGAGAACTGCTTACGTATTCATATACTGTATGCAATCCTTGTGGCACAGCAAGAGTAAGAATAGTTAGCACTGCCAACATGAACAAACTACAGTCACTTGGGGGTGGGGATCATTAGGCAATAGGGGGAGAGTAAAGGCCATATCTCTGCCACCCTGGCAGTGGACCATCAGAGTTTTTCTATAAACCAAAAATAAATAGCAGTTAGAAACAGGCATTTTCCTCTCGGTGTGGGGGCGATCTTTTTGAATTTTTCTGCCTGTGTCCGCATATGCAAAAACAAAGTGATGGAAACAATAGTAAAAGTAAGCTTACTACTGGTGGCTGCTTGGGGCTGCATTCCAGTTCATGTTTTTTTGCCCAGGGTGCCACTCTAGACAGATACCTGCCATATGCAAATCAACCTTGTTGTTACTCAAAGAGGAACAGTCCAGCCTGAGGTGGCAGAGCAGGTGCCTTTTAGATAGGCACACAAGCAACCCGAAGACAGATTTCTGGCTCCTAAGGCCTCTTCATACTTCAAAACAGGTCTAGGGTTACTTGTGTTCTGATTGTAAGGGGATCTGGCTTGGAAGATTGAGTTGCCCTGTCCCACTGGAGAAGAACCAAGACTGATTTCTCTATGTCTGGTTCTTCTCTGAAGAGACAATGTGAACAAAAAATGATGAGCTGGATTGTGGCCTAGAGTAACTAGCAGAAAATCAGATTAATTAAAGTACTCCACACATCACTGTTTTCAGTGAGACCTGGCCCTTTGACATAGCACTATTTTATTGACAAACCAAAACAGGCAAAACTGTTCTAGGGTTACTTGTGTTCCAATTCAAAGATGAACTCACTTGGCAGTCTGGGCTGAACTCTTCCTGTTGGAGCAGGACCAATGTTCATTTAGCTATAGCTGACTTGAGGGTGAAAATCCACTGTGAAGCAGTGAGTACTGGTGGCTGAGATTAATTCAAGTGTTCTACCTATCATGTTTTTTTCTTTAGTGTGATGCCCTAAGTGCAACAACTATATCCAGACATGTACCCCATGTTAACTTTGAATATAATTGAATCTGCTCCCCCGTTAGCAAGGGCCAAATAAGCCAAAGCCAGCTTGGGGTTTATTGTGTCCACATTCAGAGGGGGCCAGACTTGCCAGTTTGGGCTGGACAGCCCTTTTGCACGGACCAAGGCTGACTTTCATATGGATGGTTCTGGTCTGAGGTAGCATGGTAGGCAAACAAGTTATGGACTAAAATGCAGCCCAAAAATAACTACCAATGGTTGGGATTAATTCTGAAAATCAACTCTCCAATGTTTAGGGTTTGTTTGCATGCATTGCAAGGCAGACTCAAGCAGCGAAAAAGAGTTACGGTTGTCTGCAGGATGGGATGACTCTCCCTCAGATCCAACATCCTTTGACAGATGGGCTGACATATTATTGATTCACATTAGCAGAGACAGGGTGCTTAAATTGCACATCTAGTGCTTCCCCATACTCCACGAAGGAGGAAACTGCAGGTTAGGTGAGTTGGGAGCACCGCTGAGTTACATCCATGTTCTTATTCTCTCGATCTCTTCTGTTCTACATTACCAAAACAAAAGAAAGGAAGCTATGCACTGCTGTAGACCAGAATAGCTGATCCATAGCTTCTTAGCAAATACCATGGTAAGTAGAAGCATTCCACACTACTTTCTACCAATGGAGAAAAAGCAGTCACTCCATATGCTTAGTGCCAGCAGCAAAAGGGTGCTGCAGTACAGTGTGTCAGTAGGCTGGCTGATAGACAGGCCACTATGAACTGCTCAAGGCTGTAGGGCCTTTAAGCCTTAGAGGAAAATCTCTGAAAAATTCCAGACCCCATAGTTTAGCCCGATGGCAGACTCAGTTACGGCTTAGCCAGAACAAAAACTTAGCTAGTTGCCAATACACTACAGGACACTGGGTGATTAGACCTGGTCTTTTGAAATTATTTTTTTCTGGACAGGAACAGTGGTCAGAAATATTCCCAACACGCAGGAAGAAAAGACTCAGAAGATGTTCAGACATATATATAGAATTGTGTTTTTTTCTGAAAAACAAATTATTTGCTGACCCTAACGCCATGGCAAATCCTGTCTGCCAATACTTTTTTGTTGAAATGCCTCCTGCAGTGTTGGTGGAAGCAGTTTTTCAAAAATAACTCACCAGAGCAGTGGGAATTCGAAATGCGGTGCACGGGCTCTCACAGGAGTGGTGGAGGAAGGGCATTTCCAACCCTAGTGGCTAAACGGCCTGCCAGCCCAACTCAAAATGACCCTGAAGGTTGCCCAAACATATAGCCACTGAGTTTAGCTATGGCTTAGAAGATCATTTGCATAGATGATCATTAATTCTTTAGGTGAGCCAAAAGGATTCTCTCAACACTGTTTATATTAGTTGAGTAGAAACACAGAGCAGTCATTAAATATTTCCCGAGGTCATCAATGTGTTGGGTCACTCATATCTGAAACAATGAGCAGTATTTGTCTCTTTCTGTCTTAAGATGTTCTTTCTGAAAACAAAGCACTAACTCTGGTTGTACTATCAATAAAATAAAACAAATACTATTATTAATATAGATAGATAGATAGATAGATAGATAGATAGATAGATAGATAGATAGACAGATAGATAGATAGATAGATAGATATACTATCCATAAAATAAAGCACTAACTGGTTATAATATCGGATTGAATGAATTCAGTTTAAGTTCTGCAGGTACAGAAAATAGATGCCCAGCTTTGTGACGTCCCAGCAGAATCCATCATAATACACCCCCTGCTCACCTACAATGAAGAGACAGAGCTCCTCTGCACTTCTCTATAATAGCATGTTGTATTCGCTAATCTCTTCTTTGGAGCAGCAGAGCATGAGTTCAACCATTCAGTATTGCTCTTTACCACGAGGACACAATCGTAACAGTCATTTAATTCTTTATGACGACAGATAGCTCAATGATTGTTGTTCTAATCAGAACCGAACAACAGCTTTACATTGTGCAAGCACTGTGGATTACGTGCCCACGGAATTGAGGCAGAACCTGTCAGGCCTGTTCTTGGCCTCAGCATGCACAGCCACTGCAGTTAGTCCTTGACTAGGTCAATAGTTGTTCAGCGCATCTGTAGACTGTGGAAGAAAATCTGACTTCTGGGTGCTTGCATAGCACTATTCAAAAGCTGGTTTTTGACAGAGTAAACGGATAACTACTCAGATTTTCTTCTAGATCAGTAAAGCGGAAACCTCCCGAGGAAGAGCAGGAGAACCATTTGGTAGTATGTCTAAATGAGAAACACATGCGCCCAGGATACTTGTAGGCCACAAGAGCAAAGATTGCTCATGCATGTGGATCGGGCACATAAATAGACTGAGCACTGCTCGGGGCCTTCCCCACTTGTCAGCAATGCTCACAGCCACCTAACTTGAACCTCCTTTACAGCCAAGCTCTTGTCCATCATTTCACTGGAACTGCTGAAAGTCTCAGTTCCTCGGTGAAGCGCCATAGTTTCAGGAATAATTGTGTGCTCCACTCTGACTAAAACATTTCTGCATCCGCAAAAACACCACCAAACTCCCTGCTTGAATACACCGGTGTGATTTGTTGGAAGTGAGAATGCCTCTACCTGCCGGTGTTGCTTTGTTTCTTTTGGAGAATATGTATTTCAAGCATGAATGGATATGTATGTCTTGTTTTGAAAACGACCGGAGTGTAGCTTTCAGATTGTTACATAAATGTGGCAGTTAATTAATAATTTGCTTTGGACACAACACAATGTAGAAGAAAGTGTGACTCCAGCTGTAAAAAAACGCACTTGAAAACTATTTTGCATGCGGATTATTCTTCGGTTGGCTGCTACCAGTACCGAGGGAGGGTTATTCCCTGTTGATGCAACTGTTATATACTCGTACCTTACACAACTTCGCGTTCCCTAGATCAATTTAACCTGGACTGGAGGAATAAATGGCGCTGTTTTGTCGAGGTTTGTTGCAACCTTGACAGTAGTATGTATTTGAAGGCATTACCTTCTTGAAGTGGATATAGTACGTTTTCAGGCAATCATTTGACAAAGAAAAAGTAGGTCAGACTAGAGGTGTCTCATGCCCGTTGCAAGTAGCTCACACCTGTAGCCAGAGGTTGTTTCCTGACATCTCTCTGCATCTTTGCTGTCGGTAAATCAAACGCTCTAAGTTATTGCTCTGCGGGCCCTAATTAAAGTGACATTCCAGGGCTGCCTCAAAATACCAGCTTGTGTTAGCCACAAGGCCACTTTCCTAAATTCCCACTGCACCTTGCTCTCAATCACTCATTTAAATGTGCGTCATACACATTGCTTTATCGCACAAACCTCCTTTTCACATCTGCGTTTTAATGTTTTTATAATACATTATTCCTTTCATTTAAAAAATGTTGCTTGATGTTAAGCAAGCATTCCACAACACACACCACATTATAAATTCAGGACTTTGACCCCAAAAGCCACCACGAGTTATGATGTCTCCTTCCAATAAGCTTAGCATGTTTTCACCTTGAGCATTTAAGTCAAGGTATTGTTCCATGAAAATGGATTGCTAATGCGCGAATTGACTAACAATTAAATGATGGCTACTGATGGTGCTAAAGAGGCAAATAATTATGAATGATTGTTCAGGAATGCAAGGAGGACATGGTCAACCGAAGAAAGAGACTAATGTTCTCCCTCCGGCAGCCCCCAGGGTTTCACGCACATATCCCATTTCAGGATCTTTTTCCTCAACTTTACTCTTTTGTTCTCTTGACACATGGTAGCAATGCGTTTTTCACTTTCCAGACTCTGATGAAGCACCACTGTGCACTGAGAGGGAATGGTTTTATTTCGACAGACCAGCGATTGTCTCAGATGATTTGGTACCAATGGATGATTTGGTACCATTAGTTTTATACCAGAAAGGTGCAGAGTTTTTTTTCGAAACCGAGTGTCAGCTTGCAGTGAGTAGGAATATGGTGCTACTTATTAAATCCTTCTGGGCGTTTAGGGCAAACGATAAGGGACAGCAGGATGTTTGTCCCCTTCTTTATTAATCGCAAGACGTTTTTGATGAAGTTCATGTGCCATCGGAAAGGAGGTGGAGTCACAAGGAGCAGAGTCGTGAGTCTGGCAGTCAACATACACACTTTCTAAACTCTGCAGCAAAGGAATTGGCAACAAGGGCAAATCAGACTTTAAATCTGTTGTGGCTTACTTAATTGGTGAAGTTTCTGGTTGTTTTTAAAAAAAAACAATTAATGCTTTTTACACTGTGACTCTATAATTTGTTTTCCTCTGTTTCTTTGTAAATGCCCTGCTGCCCTTACAGTCTGCCCCGCGCTATATGAGTATAACTAAATAAGTGCATATTGCCAGTACTCTGCAATCCTAGGAACTGCTCTCCCGGTTCTATGTTTCTATTGCAAATAACACATTTAAAGTATGCAAATGTGTGAACTGTTGCTTTTAGGAGTTGCTTAATTTGTTCAATTTGCTGTTCATATATTTTTGGGAAGCAGAACAAAGCAATTATGCTACTGTGAAAATCAAAGAGAATCCGATACCATGTTCCCAAACCTCAGCAAAGTACGGCTATAAACTAAGTAATTGTTTTAGCTTCAATGTGCAAAAGTTATGGTTACAGTGCTAACAATCCATACCATACCAGGTCATGAACTTCTTTTCTCATTCTGTGGATTATTTAACCAATCAGATGCCCTCTTGCTTTCCTTTTTTTTCTTTTTCAGTACTTGTGAGTCTCCACTTTCTCCTCCAAAGGAACAGTACTATTTCACCTTGCACAGATCATAAACACATTCCCCAAGCATAGCCTCTAGCACTTAAACACCCTATAGACATGTTATTCATGTTAATTTCCTTTCATTCTTGCTCTCATACAGTCACTTTCACAAGTGAATTGGTTGCTACAGCTGTGGCAAGAGTACTGGCTAATGTGGCAGGACAACACAGGGCCTGCCTCCAAACAAAACCCTACAGCACACACAAGTATGTCATTGCGCTACCTTCGTCACTAATACACTAAAGATGATTTTCATACCTTTGTTTGTTGCACCCTAAACGTTTTTTGATATTTTACTTTGACAAATCCCTTTACTCAACTATAACATATATTGTCATGTTTGCTACACTATTATGCTCAGACGCTCTTATTTGAAAGGACCTATGTTATTGTCTAATCCACTACCTGCTATTACATCTACTGCTGCTCCTTGGGCTGCATCAAAACGAGGGCTGGCGACACGTAGCAAATGGATGGTAGAGACTGGTTAGCAATAGCATACGGTACTTTGGGGTAGGGTCAAACATTTCTCTTTCTCTGTAAGTGATATAATTGGTGTATCTCTACTCTCCCACATGCCTGTATTTATCCATGTTCCCTTCTTATTCCATTTTTATTTAATTATTGTCTGTGGCATTCTTTTTCACATGTATTTATGCTAAGACTCAGGCATTGTAATTTCAGCACAAGAATATTCTCTATGGCTTTGTATTAACATCCTGGAGAGGTCTGTGTGTTTGTCATGCTGTATATCCAATACAGCACCACATCATGATTTTATATGTGCTTGGATGTCTTATTTCTCTGTATGCACTTATATCTCGCCAGCTACAGTGACACAACAACCCTGGGATTCACATTGTGACCACTCCACAGATTATGTCAGGAGATATCTTGACAGCAGCAGTTAGGCCCTCTGCCCTCCACCGATCAAGAAAGTCTGTGCACATCCTACTTGTGCTCACGTTTCATCATTTTGCCCTTCTTACCATTACTTTTCCAATGTCATTTTCATACAAACTTGCATTTTGTTAGGATGTATTGATTATCTTGCCTGTCCATCTCTCCTCATTGGCACAGTCTGTGTCAAATTCCACTAACATTACATGAATTATAACTCTGTATCTTACATTTCACTTTAAATTTCACTTCAGTTGCTGGCACTAGCCTACTTCTGCATTAACATACAATATGTAGAGGTCAGGGTAAACACTTTTTATGGATTTTGCATTAGGCCTGTGTTACACCTTTCCTTATCTATCTCCTTAATGTTTTTCATTTTACAAACGTAACTGCGTTTGTACGATATGTCACTGACAAATAAAAAATAAAAGAGCGACGAGTGGAAAAATACCAATATAATATTGTATAAATGGTGACAGCTGAATATGCAATCTGTAGATAGTTTAAAAAGCGCAAGGCCATGAAGTAATATAAATCAGCGTGACCAGGTAAAGTGCAAAGAAAAACATATTTTGGCGCAGATTTGCAATGTTATTGTTTTACTAGATGGGTGTGCATTGAGGTGGTTCGTAAGTGCAATGCTGATCTTCATAATCGAGAAAACATCTTCAATTATGCCAACAGCTTTCTGAAAGTTGCACTGGCATAGTCATTTTAAAGGGATGTATTGGTTGTGTTTTCAGAGAGTATCTCACTCGCTATAAATGAGCTTGGAACACATTGAAATGATGCAGCTAATGTGGATTTACAATGGGATGATCTGTCTCAAAGAATGTCTGTATTCCCCTCACCTGCTCGTTTGACAATTACCGTCGAGTGAAAGATTATCCTTTTTTGTAGTGTGTCAGATTGAAACCTTCTTTTGTGTCTTAGCCATCGGTTTTCTATTTTGATCTATCTGTGTCTGAAGTTCTAATGAAAGGCTGTCTCGCTTCTGGGCCCATGGAAGCCCGTTTCATCCCTCCAGCTTCCTTTACAGGAAAGGAGAAGTCCAGCTTCATTATAGCTTCACAAGGGCCAAAGGCCACCAATTACTACCTAGCGTGTTGGTACCCATTTGGAATTGCAATACACACACATCTGATGGACAGCAATGTGAGCCGTCATATAAAAGGAGCAAATATCACTACCGTTTACAGGAAGACTAACCAATCATTCTCAAACCGTTTTCAACATTTATGAATAATATGTATTGGATGTAAACTTATGTTCTATAACTATCCTGTTCCTAATTAATAATATGCCACTTCTGAAAGTTAGTACAGCACAAACCGTAAAAGAGAGCGAAAAATAAAGAATAACAAAACACTTCTTTCTTGCATAGTTAAATAAAAAAAGACTGTGCTATTCTTTCAGTTGAAATATTATAAAGTATGCAGTTACCCCAAAAAGAGAATGTCCTGGTGCTGTAGGAAAAAGAGGTAAAAAGGAACAAGTAATGGCAAAGACAATACCCGCGCTTATGCGAGGTCTACTGCTTTTGTCAATGTTTTTAGACATGTTCCACAGTAGCCTGCAGTGCAACATTCCTTAAACTCAAGAAAAAAAGCACTACAATGCAGACAGTGTTGACTGTGTCATGGGTTTATGATAAAAAAGTGTGAGGAGGGCAAGCCACATGAAAAGGAGGGAGGGAGCAGCAACAACAGACAGCAGGGCAGAAGCAACACAAGGGAGGAGCGGGGGAGAAGGGTGGGTGCAGCAACAGCAGGAGGGGAAAGCAAAAGGAGGGAAGGAGAGGGGACAGGAGCAGCAATAACTGGCAGTGGAAGAAGTGGGGTATGGGGAAGAAAGAGTACCTCAATCACAGCAAAATGGCATACAAGAACAAATTAAGATGTTCTTTACAGAAAAGGAAAAGAAGTGATGCTTGATGTGTTGGCCAGTTAAAAGTCAGCAAACAAGTGCAGCATGTGCACTCTCACAAGCTCAACGTAAAACAGAGCAGAAGGCGGAGTACTTCTAAAAAGATTTTTTTTAACAATTTACATAATTTGATGAGACATTTTTCAGCACAAATATCGAGAGGGAGAGAGTTCATTACAAGCCATAGAGTACAAAAAGCATCCTAATGTGACTCAGAATGTAAAACATTATGGCCCTCATTCTGACCCGAAGCACACCCAACAGGCTGGCGGTGCTTCATTCGTCATTCCGACCGCGGCGGTACAGCCGCGGTCGCCCAGCCGGATCCGGCAGTTTCCCGCCGGATTTCCCCCGGCTGGGAGAATCCTCCAGGGCAGCGCTGCAAGCAGCGCTGCCTTGGGGATTCTGACCCCCTTCCCGCCAGCCTGTTTCTGGCGGTTTTCACCGCCAGGAAGAGGCTGGCAGGAACGGGTGTCCTGGGGCCCCTGCTCTGCCCATGCCACCGGCGTGGGCAGTGCAGGGGCCCCCTAACAGGGCCCCATGATGCTTTTCACTGTCTGCCTAGCAGACAGTGAAAAGCGCGACGGGTGCAACTGCACCCGTCGCACCGCCACAACACCGCCGGCTCCATTCGGAGCCGGCTCCTGTGTTGCGGCCCCCATTCCCGCTGGGCCGGCCGGCGCTAACTTGGTTAGCGCCGGCCGGCCCAGCGGGAATGTCCGAATGCAGGTGTCAGGTGTTAGCCGCGGCGCCTACATTGCCGATCGGGATCTTGTAGTCCTGATGGACTACATATCCCATGACGCCATCGCGGAAGAGGCCGCATAAATCCACGCCCACCCAGGAAGTATTGTGCGTTATTCATTTCATGCAACCAAGTCGAAGGCTCAACGAGGGCTATGTGGATGGCGTTTCCAAGGGGGAAATGTTAGCGTCAGAGAGGAAGAACTGATTTCTTCTGGGTTCCCACGGAGAATTGGACATTCTGATAGCAGAGGGTTCCATGTACTACCTGACACCAGAAGGAGGTGGTAAGCGGCGAAACGAATTAGTACCGGAGTCTTTCGCCTTTCTTTTTTGTACATTTCGGCCAAATTGTTTGGAATCTTCCGTAGTACGGCGTTCCATTATTCTAACTACCATTTAAACACGGACGACGGTCTTTGGAGCCAGAACATAGATACAATTGGCGGCGTCTCAGGATTAATGTTATTTTTGCAGGAATTAAACAGTCGGGACAAGTTGTTCTTTTTCAGGATATAGTGGAGTGGGACCTGGTTACTTCTACAAGTTACGTGACAATAACATGAGGCTTAGTATTTTAACTGAGTCATAGACAGTAGTACGAGATAGGGTTTTTTGCCATCCTTATTTTTTCTCTTTGTTTTTGTTTCATCGTTATTACATGACTATCTTGCATATGAGTGGGTGTTGTGAAACCCTTAAGTGATTATTGGTATCCGTTGTTGGCTTGTGGCCTCCATCTATGATTCAGATGGAGCATAGACAGGCATGGGACTAGTTCTGCCCTCATGAGTTATGGGCAGGCACGGTCATTGGCGTGTTAGTGAGACATTACGAGAATAGACAGGCAATGTGATATTTAACACTGTGTATTTTTCTTTACAGCTATCCCGTCCCTGCTGTTCCTTCCCCTACCTTCCCTCACCTGATTACTCCAATGCACCGTGGTTTTTGTCGGTGACTTGGTGGGGTCAGGAGGTGGACCTTTATTTTTCATCACACCGAGTCTGAGGAGCATCTACAACGTGACAGAATAACGCACCCACGAATAAAACTCCTCCCGCTCGGTGTGATGCAAAAATGGCGTCTATGGATGATGTATTACAGGCGTTAGTAGTAGTGCAACAAGAGTTGGCTAATTCTAGGGCTGAGGCAGCGGCTTTAAGGGAAAAGGTAGACAGGCTTACTAGGAATCCTTTTGATGCCTCAGCATCTACACCGCAGGTAACCGTTAATGTCTCCCCTCCTATCCCTTTGGCCAGCCCGGAACGGTTTTCAGGGGACCCCAGGAGGGTTCAGGCCTTTCTGACTCAGTTGTCTCTTCAATTCTCTTGTAGACCCGCGTCTTTTCCCTCTAACCTTTCCAGGGTAACGTTCGCTATTTCTTATCTCTCGGGAGACGCCGCTAATTGGGCCGTGCCCTTAGTCAGAAACGATGACCCTTTGTTATCGGATTGGAATGCCTTTCGGTCGGCCTTCGAGAGGGTGTTTGATCATAGAACAACCACCTTTAGTGCTGATAGGGAATTACTGGAGCTGAGACAGGGGAGGTCTGATTTGGTCACTTATCTTACGACCTTCAATAGACTGGTGGCGGAATCAGGGTGGCCAGAGGAGAAGAGAATGTCTCTCTATTATCAAGGCTTACGAGACGACATGAAGGATATAATCGCTCAAATAGATCCGCAGCCTTCCACTTGTACAGACCTTGTGAATCTTACCCTGAGACTGAATCACAGATTAGCAGAAAGAAGGGTAGAGCGTAGAGCGGGTGATAGGCGACCATGCATTCCGGAAAGGGAGGGGCGCCCAGTTTCTACTCCCAATGATACATGCGGAGAACCTATGGACGTGGGAGCCGTGAGGGCACCCTTGTCGAAGGCCGAGAAGGAGAGTAGGAGGGTCCAGGTGTTGTGCATGTATTGCGGCAGGAAAGGTCATTATGTGAGAGAGTGTCCCCAAAAACCAAAAAAAAGTCTCTCCTACTTCCCCACTCAAAAGGCAGCGGTTACGTCAGGGAAGACATCTGAGAAAAAGGATTTGCCCTTTACAGAACCCCAACCGGTGTTACGGGTAACTTCTTTAAACCTTTTTCCACAGGAAGAAAAGGCATCCCACCTTTTGTTATCAGTAGAGCTGATGTCCCAAGATCGAAAATATCCAGTATGGGCGATGATAGACTCCGGAGCCACGGGAAATTTCATAGATGCCGGGGTGGTTAGGAGACTGGGACTTCCTAGTATTCCAAGAAAGGACCCCGAAATAGTGTTGGCAGTTGATGGAACACCGCTGAAATCTGGACCCCTTACAGAACATACGAGGACGTTGGGTTGATCTTCAATGGGGTATCTCCGGCACATAAAGAAAGGATCAGGCTAGATATAATAGAGGCTCCTCAGTATGAAATAATTTTGGGAATGCCCTGGTTAAGAAAACACAATCCTGCTATCGATTGGCAAACCAAGACGGTTAGTTTTCAGTCCTCGAGGTGTGAGAATGGCTGCTTCTTGTACGACAATCCCCCCACGTTAGCACTGGCTCAAGGGCTACAGTTGGCCACAGTGGTGGAGAAAACAGTGATATTGCCCTCTGTTTATGCCGAGTTCAAGGATGTATTTGACGAAGGTCAGGCTGAGACCTTACCACCCCATCGTATATATGATTGCAAGATAGATCTGATTCCTGGAGCTCTCCTTCCTTCTTGTAGGGTGTATGCTCTATCAGACCCAGAAACCAAGCATTTAAGAAAATACTTGGATCGCTTCCTGGAAATCGGGTTCATTAGACCATCTTGTTCTCCGGCAGCCTCTCCCCTCTTTTTCATAGCTAAAGCTAATAAAGAGTTGAGAACCTGCATCGATTATCGAATGCTGAACAAGAACACGGTAAGGAATAGATATCCTCTTCCCCTTATTCCTGTGTTATTGGAACAGGTGAAAGAGGCAATAATCTATACAAGGTTGGACCTGAAGGGAGCTTACCATTTGGTCAGAATTCACGAAGGGGATGAGTGGAAAACGGCGTTCAAAACCCGTTATGGCCTGTTTGAGTACTTGGTAATGCCGTTCGGGTTGTGTAACGCCCCGGCGGCTTTCCAGTATTTTCTGAACGATGTTCTTAAGGAATACATAGACCACTTCGTGATCGTTTATATAGATGACATTCTGGTGTATTCTACATCCCTGGAGCGCCACTTTGAACACGTTTCCTTAGTACTCCAAGCATTGCGACAGCATAGTCTTTTTTGCAAACTGAGCAAATGCGAGTTCCATGTCCAGAAGGTTGAGTTCCTGGGGGTGGATTTAAGCCCTGAAGGGTTTTGCATGTCGACCCGAAAGATACAGGCTGTTCAGGAGTGGCCAGTACCCACTAGTATGAGAGACGTGCAATGCTTCCTTGGGTTTTCCAATTATTACAGAAGATTTATCTGTCATTTTTCCCACATTGTGTCACCTATAACAAGGTTGCTAAGAAAGGGTGTGTCTTTTGTTTGGTCAGAGGAGGCAGAGGAGGCCTTTTGCTTTTTAAAACAGGCCTTCTGCTCCGCACCTATACTTCAACATCCACAGCCAGACGTACCTTTTATCGTCGAAGCAAATGCTTCTGATATAGCGATTGGGGCTGTGTTATCCCAAAGAAACAAAACCACCGGACAGCTTCATCCTGTCGCGTTTTTATCTAGGAAATTATCTGCTGCGGAACTTAACTATACGGTGGCAGAAAAGGAACTGCTAGCCATCAAAAAGGCATTTCAGGAATGGCGACACTACCTGTGGGGAGCCCAACACCCGGTCACGGTATACACTGATCACCGAAACTTGCAGTATATGAAGGAGGCAAGACAGCTTACCCAGCGGCAAATGAGGTGGATGCTCTTTTTTTCTGAATATGATTTTGTGGTAACCTTCCGTCCTGGGGTTGACAATCGCAAGGCAGATTCACTGTCTCGACAAGAGGATGTGAGAACCATCGCTTCAAGACCTGATGAATCAATCATCCCACCTGAAAGAGTGCTTTGTGCCCTTCATATCTCCCATTTCCTAGAAAAAGTTTCTAAGCATAAGTCTGTTGCTCAGTGGAAGAAATGGGCCGAAGTAAGTCAGGACCGTACCCTTAAGCATGGAATACCGGTGCAAGGTAATCGTTTGTATTTGCCAACACATGAACTCCGAGTGCAAGCCTTCAATTGGTGTCATGATGCGGTAACGGCTGGTCATCCTGGGTACACCAAAACTGCGCAAATAGTTCAACGACATTTCAGGTGGGAAGGTTGGGCTAAAGACGTTGCGGCATGGGTGGCCCGGTGTGAGATATGTGCTCGAGCCAAGGGAGAAAATGCGAAGAGTCAGGGCAAACTGATGCCTTTGCCCACTCCGGATAAACCATGGCAAACCATCAGCGTGGATTTTGTGGTAGGATTACCAATGGATCAGGGGTACAACGCTATCATGGTGGTAATCAACAGTCTCACCAAGATGGGTCACTTTCTCCCTTGTAGAAACCTACCTACAGCAAGTCAAACCGCCCACCTACTTTTGTCTCAAGTAGTGCGGTTACATGGTCTACCAAGAACCATTATTTCGGACAGAGGCCCCCAGTTCGTCGCTAGGTTTTGGCGCATGTGGTGCAAGGTTCTGCGCATTGAATCCGCCCTATCCACCAGTTTCCACCCACAAACCGATGGCCAAACGGAGCGCCTCAACCAAACCCTGAAGAAATATCTGAGGTGCTATGCAAAGGACGCCCAGGAATCTTGGGTATCGTTGTTATGGCTTGCCGAACTATCGTACAACAATGCTTGGCATAGCTCGATAAGGGAGTCTCCTTTTCGTGCTAACACGGGGTTCCAAGCGGAAATGTTGCCCATAATCATACCTCGGGATGTCACGGATCAACCTACGGTTCATGCTATGATTAAGAATCTCCAATCCATGCAAAAGAAGATACGACTCAATCTGGAGAAAGCCAAGGAACAATATAAGAAATGGGATGATGAACATCGGCGTGAGGGGCCGGCGTATCAGCCAGGTGATCGAGTGTGGCTTTCCACCAAGTATATACGCTTCAAGATGCGTAGCATCTTTCATCCTCGTTACATTGGTCCCTATGTGGTGTTACGCAAGAGAAACCCTGTGGCTTATCGTCTCAACTTACCTGCTTCCTTAAGGATCCATCCGGTGTTTCATTGCAGCCTTTTGAAACCGGCTCTTTCAGCGACCCGGCAGGCGGTGCCTCCGGTGGTTAGAGATGGGCAGCTGGAGTATGAGGTGCGCAGAGTGTTGGATTCCAGACGACGGGGGGGTAAGTTATGGTACTTGGTTTCGTGGAAGGGGTATAATGCCGAGGAGGATTCATGGGAGCCGGAAGGCAATGTCCATGCCCCTAGGGCAGTGCACCTGTTTCATGCCCGTCATCCCACTAAACCTGGTCCTAGGAGGCGCCTTGGAGGAGGGCGTACTGTCAGGTGTTAGCCGCGGCGCCTACATTGCCGATCGGGATCTTGTAGTCCTGATGGACTACATATCCCATGACGCCATCGCGGAAGAGGCCGCATAAATCCACGCCCACCCAGGAAGTATTGTGCGTTATTCATTTCATGCAACCAAGTCGAAGGCTCAACGAGGGCTATGTGGACGGCGTTTCCAAGGGGGAAATGTTAGCGTCAGAGAGGAAGAACTGATTTCTTCTGGGTTCCCACGGAGAATTGGACATTCTGATAGCAGAGGGTTCCATGTACTACCTGACACCAGAAGGAGGTGGTAAGCGGCGAAACGAATTAGTACCGGAGTCTTTCGCCTTTCTTTTTTGTACATTTCGGCCAAATTGTTTGGAATCTTCCGTAGTACGGCGTTCCATTATTCTAACTACCATTTAAACACGGACGACGGTCTTTGGAGCCAGAACATAGATACAATTGGCGGCGTCTCAGGATTAATGTTATTTTTGCAGGAATTAAACAGTCGGGACAAGTTGTTCTTTTTCAGGATATAGTGGAGTGGGACCTGGTTACTTCTACAAGTTACATGACAATAACATGAGGCTTAGTATTTTAACTGAGTCATAGACAGTAGTACGAGATAGGGTTTTTTGCCATCCTTATTTTTTCTCTTTGTTTTTGTTTCATCGTTATTACATGACTATCTTGCATATGAGTGGGTGTTGTGAAACCCTTAAGTGATTATTGGTATCCGTTGTTGGCTTGTGGCCTCCATCTATGATTCAGATGGAGCATAGACAGGCATGGGACTAGTTCTGCCCTCATGAGTTATGGGCAGGCACGGTCATTGGCGTGTTAGTGAGACATTACGAGAATAGACAGGCAATGTGATATTTAACACTGTGTATTTTTCTTTACAGCTATCCCGTCCCTGCTGTTCCTTCCCCTACCTTCCCTCACCTGATTACTCCAATGCACCGTGGTTTTTGTCGGTGACTTGGTGGGGTCAGGAGGTGGACCTTTATTTTTCATCACACCGAGTCTGAGGAGCATCTACAACGTGACAGCAGGAAGCGGTATTTTGGCCGCATGGCGGCCAAATGCCGGTTCCCGCCTGGCGGGCGGCTACCGCTGCCCGCCAGAGTCGGAATGAGGGCCTATGTGACAAGGCATACCTCCTAGGTGTTTACACTTACATGTTTCTCGAACCACCAATAGTATTTGCCACCCTTAGTGAATACAATGCAAACTCACACTTGCCGTGCGCTGTAAATGTACGTGGTCCAAAATTTAAAATTGTCTTTGACCTAAACGCTCTATTGTATTTAAGACCTGGGGAGATAGCCTACCCTTTACATTAGAATCAGAAGGGCATACTGTGTGGCAAAAGTAAATTGCCATAATTTCCTTTTAGCTACTTCAATGACCTATATGTAATTTTGTGCAGAGCCTATCTTCTCTCAGGCAAGCATATAGGCCCTCATTATGTCTCCGGCGGTCTTTTTTAGCAGACCGCCGATGTCACGGGTGCCAGAAGACCGTCAGTGCTGGTGGTCTTCCGACCACCATATTATGAGTACCGAAGGATTTCCACCACAATTTTGGCAGAAATCCTCAAGTAGTCGTGCTGGCGGTCAGTAGTGTATGGGCGGTTCCACCACCGCCCCGCCCCGCCAAAAGGACTCCACCAGCTGTATTACGACCTGGCGGAGTCCTGATAGCAGGGTGCTGCTGGTCATGGAAGAGCCTGTTCCCATTCCCTGCTGGACGACCTTCTGGCAAATCGTTGTTGATCATCCAACAGGAGGGAGAGGGTGGTAGGGTGGGGGGTGTTGTGTATGCATGTGTGAGTGGGTGTTGTCTGCGTATGGGAATGTAAGTGTGCATGGGTATGGGAGTTGCAATGCCTATTTGAATGTGTGTGTGCCTGAGTGTGTGTATGTGTGTGTATGGTTATTTGAATGCATGTATGATTGTTGAAGTGAGTGCGTGTTGGAATGTTTGTGTGAATGCGTGTTGGAATGTCTGTGTGAATGCGTGTATGGATTCGTGTGAGTGAATGCGTGTATGTCAGTGTTTGTAAATTGTAAATTAATGTATGCAGGGTGCATGTGGGTGTGTGCATGTATGCAGGTGGAGGAGGTTTCTGGGATGGAAGGGGGTGGGGGGAGGGAGGAGGGGGTCTGGTATGGAAGGAGGGGGAGGGGAGTCTGGTATGAAAGGGGGTAGGGGAGTCATCTACCAGTGACTGGAAAGAAATTTCCTGTCACTGGTAGCCTTTCCGCCAGGGTTTTTGTGGCTGTGCTACCGCCATGGAAACTCTGGTGGAAAGGCGACTCTTCATACAGCCAGCGGTCTTCATTGGGCTGCCGGGTCGGAGATGCTAATCTCTGGCCCGGTTCTACAATCGCCCTGCTCGTACATGTGGGAATGTGGCGGGGTGGCAGAGGGCAACCCGCCAAACTCATAATGTGGCAGTCTTCACCGCCGGCCCGTCGGTGGTGAGACCACCACCATGCCAGATTCATAATGAGGGCCACAGTCTCTTCTGGCACAATCTCAACACCTTCATCAATCCAGCGGCCCATAAATGTACTGCCTTAGGTTAGATAGTTATGGACTACATCATTGGCTCCCATCCTGTTGTCCGGGGACCCCTGGGGGTCCATGAAGCCTCCTCAGGGGGTCCGTGACTACTTAGAAAATCAAATGATATAAACAGATTAGGTCGCCAGCTTTCACTAATGACTCAGTGGGGGGTCCCCAGATTCCCATAATGATCCAGTGGGACTTTCCAAGATCCAGTAATTATAAAGTGGGGGTCCACAGAAGTCAGAAGGTTGGGAACTACTGGACTAAGTCTCTCCCTAAGAGTCATACTGTTAGAAATCGGTTTTCTGGTTGACTAGGGTATGCACCTAAGCCAGGCAGAACCCAACCACTCTAGTCAGGATGAGGGAGGTACACACCCAAGATAACCCCGTTCACCCCCTTGTTAGGTTGGCACAAGCAGTCCCGCCTATCCCAGAGGCAATATGTAAAGTGATTGCACAACACCACAACACATGTGATGCACAATCCCCATCACAAAGGAAAACCAGCACCATGTTATATAAAAATAAAATGTATTGTACACTCCCCAGTCAGTGGCAGGCGCCCACGTCCTTTCGGTGTGGTTGATGCCTTTTGTGATGCTTCCTTGTCTCTGAGGGGCATCCGGAGCCCTCCAGGGCTTCCCGGAACACTACTCTTCCTCCAGGGAGGAGCAGCGCTACCTGGGGAAATCCTCCCACTGGGACTTCACGGCTAGCCGGCTCCTCTTTCTTCAGCTGCCGTGTCACTGATCCTCTGGAAATCAGCTCCTGCTTGTGCCCTGTGGACACTGCCAGAAGCTCTCCTGTGCCCCTGGGGCACTTTCGTGAGTGGGCCTCTGCCGCGTTCAGTTACTCTCTTCCTTCCTTCTCCTGTGCCAGGGAGGGAAAGACACAGCAGCCCTCACCAGCTGCTTTGGAGCTGCATACTCAGGGTTCACCAGGTGCTTTAAGAAATACATTTGCAGGGGGCAGAGGCCACTGCACCCAGCCCCTGGAGACCACAAAAATGTGGGCACAGGGCCCAACAAACAGGCCAGTGCAAGGGTTTGAAGTCAGGCAGTTCCTCCTAGTGACCCAGCAGGTCACAGGTGAGCACAACAGCAGCAGTCCAAGCCAGTTCCTTGTGAGTCCCTCCATCAACATTCTTCCAAGTTAATAGCCCAAAAGTGTCTCTCTAACATTGGGGAAAAACCACTGTACTAATACTCTGTTTTGCGCAGCTTTTCGAAGAGGGGGGAGAAGAGATTCCAACCAGTTTCAACTGGTTCTGGGGGTGTCCCCTCTCTCCTCCATCACAGGCTCCAGACATCAGTTGGGGTTGAACAAGCCCTTTGTGAGAGACCAGGGCATAGCCTTTACAAATGCCCGCCTCTCCTTCTCTCAGCCCAGGAAGACCATTCAATATGCAGATGCCCCTATGTGACACCTCCACCCTCCCTGTGTTCAGGCTGTCTGAAAAATATACACAAAGTCCCGTTGTCACTCTGCTCCAGACGTGGACTGGAGTCAAGCTGCAAAACACCAGAGTCATAAGCACAGAGAAATGCTCACTTTGGAGAAGTTGCATTTCTATAATGGTAATAAAAAACCCATCTATACCAGTAAGCAGCATTTCTTACTACCATTACAACCATACCAAACATGCCTACGCTACCCCTCATAAATCAGACAATACCCCCTATGGCATTTCCAATGCAATCCAATGAGCAAGGCAGTACTCACAGCAGTGAGAAACCAAATAGGCTGTTTGTCACTACCTATACAGGCCGCACAACAAGTACATGTCCTGCCTCTAACATACATAGCACCCTGCCCATAGAGCTAGCTAGGGCCTATCTTAGGGGTGACTTATATGTAGTAAAAAAGGGAGTTCAAGTCCTGGCAAGTAAAATTAGATGCCAGGTCCCTGTGGCAGTAAATTGTGCACACAGGCCATGCGCTAGCAGGCCTGAGACAGGCTTGAAAGGCTACTTGTGGGTGGCGCAAGCAGCGCTGCAGACCTACTAGTAGCAGTTAATTTAAAGGCCCTGGGTATAGAGCTACCACTGTACAAGGGGTTTACAGGTAAATTAAATGTGCCAGTTAGCTGTAATCCAATCATTTCAACTTTAAAAGGGAGAGCGCCTGAACTTTAGCACTGATCAGCAGCCAACAACAAGGGCACTTCAGGACATAAATTGAGTGGGGCACAGTAATTGAACTTCTGAGGAATGGGAAAGTGAAAGCAGGAGACAGGTAAGAAATGCACCTGTGTAATTCACAGGAGACGTTCATTTTGCTGCCTTTTCAAACTATTCACCAAGCAGAGTTTATGGCATTGATGCTTATTGGTCCGCTGTCAGGAGCAACACCTTCAGCCATACTGACATTGACTCTCTGACAAGGCATCTTGAGAATATTAGTTTTGATCTTTAATATTAAGCAATGTTTAAAGCCATCAAGGCCCTGTTTTTACTGGGCCCTCTTTTCAATACTTGACAGTGCTGCCTCAGCAAATGAAATCTGGAAGTAAAAAAATACATAAATAAAAATTCATGTGACTGGCTTGGAGGCTGTAGCTGACTAAAGTAGTTGTGGAGGGGGTGCTGGAAAAGGAAGCAGTAAGAGGAAGATAAAAAGTAGAAGAATTAGTGCCAGGATTTAGACTACTAGGATGGCTAGGATGACCAGAGCCATGAGGATCAGGACAAAAGAACCAGGCTAAGGGAGACCTAACCTGTGATGGTTACCAGTATCAGAAGGTACCAGGAACAACTAGATGATAAGAAACAGGACAATGAAAAACACTAGGGGTACTGGGACCAGGGCCAGAAGGTTGAGGAAATGGGTGATCTGGACCCAGGGGTACAAGGGCCAGAAGGACCAGAGGTAGAAGGAACAGAAGACCCTTGACCATTATGACAAGGAGGGGTATAAGCATCGTTGCACACTGACTTGGACCAGAGGGATGAGGATGACCAAGGCCAGGAGTAGCAGACCCTAGTAGACAGACCAAAGAGGACTAATACCAGGAGACTCATGGAGAAAAGGACCAGAGAAGGAGAGTCAAGACCACGGACATCAGATCAAGGAGGACCAAGGGGCCCAAAGCAAAAGGACCAGAACCAGGACTATAAAGACACACAATCAGAAAGAACCAGGACTGGCAGGGCATGGAGATTCTAGGTTAAAGTGACCAGGGGGTTATAAAGGACAAAGGGCCAGATGTAGGAAGTTGGCAAATTGCGACTTGCAATTTGCGAATCCGAGCGACTCGCAAATTGCAACTCGCAATTTGCTATGCAGAACGGTGTCTCAGACACCGTCTGTGAGTCGCTATGGGGTCACAAAGACCCACCTCATTAATATTAGGAGGTGGGTCGCAAATTGCAGCCCCATAGTGACCCAGGGTACTCACAGGTATGGAGGCCTGCTGTAGTCAGCAGACCTCCATGTCCGTGACTGCTTTTAAATAAAGCAGTTTTTTTTTCCCAAGTGTAGCCCGTTTTCCTTAAAGGAAAACGAGCTGCACTTAGAAAAAAAAAACGAAACCTTTTGTTTCGGATTTTTTCAGGGCAGGTAGTGGACCCTTGGACCACTACCTGCTCTGAAAAAATAATTTGGGTTCCAGTCACAAAGGGGAAGTGGTCCCATGGGGACCCCTTCCTGTTTGCGAGTGGGTTACCATCCACTTGAAGTGGATGGTAACTGCGACTCCATTTGTGACAGCGTACGTTGCATACCACTGCGACTCACAAATAGGAAGGGAACACCCCTTCCTATTTGCGACTCTGAAATGCATTTTGAGAGTCGGTTCCGACTCGCAAAATGCATTTCTGCATAGCAAACACACGTTTGCGACTCGCAAACTGTTTGCTACATCTGGCCTAAAAAGTCTAGGTCCCGTGGGAGCAAGATAAGAGGGTGCAGGAGTGTTAGACTCAGGAGGATCCTTAACTCGAGCAATAAGAGCAACATGAACCTTGGTGATTAACATCATAGGAACTAGGAGGACCAGTGTCAGAAGGATTAGGAGGACCAGACCAAATAGGACCACTATTGAGAGGACCTTGGTTATATGGACAAGAAGAAAGTAGACTAGGCAACCCAAGACACCAGGAGGACTAGTGGGATTAGGATGGGACAGGAGGATTGAGGACTAGGAAGGCTAGGGAAACCAAGGCCTGTGGAACTATCATCAGAAGACCTGGTACATGAGAAGCAGATAAAGGAGCAACAGGACTACATGGGCCAAGATGACAAGGATCAAAATGATTAGGAACAGGCAAACAAGGGGACTAGATAAATGAGGGGAACCAGCCAAAAGGACTGATGGATGAGAATTAGGGTGGGGAGGATGAAAAGTTCTAGGACAGGGATCCTGTGAAACAGGAGACCCAGGATCCACATGACTAGAGACAGGAGTACATGGGAATGATGACCAGTCAAATCAGGACCCAGAAGTACAGGCCGAGGAAGTCCTAGCATATACAGAAGGTCAAGGAACATCAGAAATAGGAAAGACTAGGAGGATCTGTGAAAGGACAAGTTATTGTAGAGTAATAGGGGTAAGGAGGAGGAAGATGATAGTCAGGAGCAAAAGGACCAGATTGAAAGGGCTTAGCAGATCAGGACCTGAAGCCAGTGCTTAATTGGTGCCAGTGGTTGCCAGTGGGTGGCACCAGCACTTATATTTGGGGTTCGGCACTTAATTCTCAACAACAGACGTGTCCTAAGGCCAAAAGAGGGAAAAACAAACAAAACATAAAGATGGAGAGAAATAAATACAGAAACTCTGTCACCGCAGGAGACAGCTGAACCTTGTAAGACTGAGATAATGGACAGGAAGTGCATGGAATTAGAGAGGCCTGAGGTAGATTCGGGACTTCACACCCTTGCTATTAGTGCTCTGACATTTTTGTACATCAGACGTGGGTGTCTAAGCAGTGCTTTGAGTAGCAGCATTTTTTATTTTACAAATAAAGCACTGCCTGAAGGGCAATTGCAAGTATGTTCACAATATTAGGCTAAGTAGGACAGGGATTAGATAGGCTGAGGGGGGCAGTACAAAGGACACCCAGAAGAACAGAACAAAAGGACTAGGTACAATAAAAGGATAGTGAACAGGAGAACCTGAAAAAGAGCTAAGAGGGTCATGAAGATAGGAACTAGGGGCTAGGACTCAGATTACCAAGTGGGACAGAGCAATCATTACAAGTAGCAGCACTCGGGTGATGAGAATCTGAGACAAGATGCCAACCAGCATCTGGAAGACCAACTGGAATGCACAGTGGCAGGTAGAAGGATCAGGACCAAAATGACCAGGCTCAGGAGACCAATAAAAGGAGAACCTGGATCAAGAGGACCTGGATCAATGGCTACAAAGTACCAGAAGGGTTAAATCAGGGCAAGGTGACAAGGATGAAGACGGACAGAAAGGAACAGGACTAGATGGTCCAAGACTAGGAAGGGCCATGATGGTCAAAATGCAATATTTATGATAACAAGCACAATAGGACAGGATGGACCAGGATGATCAGGAGCAAGAAGACCAAGAATAAGATTGCAGGTGGGTCGGGTCCAGGAGAACTAGGTCCAGGAAACCCAAACTATTAGAAACAGGATCAAGAGAATCAGTAATAATGGGCTCAGAATCTATCTCAAGAAGGACTAGAACTATGAAAAACAAGGATAGCATGATCCTAACCAGGAGTGCAAGGTAGCTGAGATTAAGGACACAGGTAGCCAGAGTCAGAAGAAAAAGTTTCACGAGGACCATGAAACAAAGGACTAAGGGGACTGGGAACGTCAGGGCAAAGAGGATCAGGTCTTTGAATACTAGGAGTAGAAGGGTCAGGGTGAGGAGAAAAAGTGACATCAGGACTAGGGTGACCCCAACCACAAGGTCCAGGTTACAGGGCTTGAAACAGGATGGTTAGAAAGGTGAGCAACAGGATGGTTATGCCAAGGAGGACTAGACAAAGGAGACAATGAGGTTGTGTAGCAGCACAATGACAAGCAGCATGAAGACCAGGGCCAACAGAGTTATGTCCAGATACAGGAAGACAAGATTCACAGCAACAGGACTTAGGGCCAGAATAAGCAAAGAAGACAAGGGGATGCAAACCAAGAATACCAGGTGAACAGGAGCCAGGTGGACCAGCTCCAAAGCAAGACAGATTAAAAGCATCAACATCAATAGGACTCAGAACAGAATTAGGAGTGCCCAGGGGACCATGACTATAGGACAAGGGCCCTATGAAACAGGTGCAGGAGAAAGACCAATACCTTGGGCAGAAGGACTCATATGAGAAAAATTAGGAGGACCAGAACAGCCACAGCAAGTAGGACAATGGGGGCTGAACCTTGATGTCTAGGAGGACCAGCAGGATGCATTTTGCATGACAAGATTGAGAGGATGAGAAAGAACAGGAGGACCAGAACAGCCACAGCCAGCAGGACATTAGGGGCTGACCAGGATGTTTAGGTGGACAAAGAACAAAATAATGAGACTTAGAAGGATCCAAACAAAGAGTACCATTACCAAGAGGGACTAGACTATTGAATGCAGTGCCACAAGGACAATGGGGACAAGGAACAGGGCAAGGAGCCCAAGGATGATCCAAAACAGGAAGACAGGAGCTAGGAAGGCAAGGCCTAAGATGTTCAGGATTCATGAGGCCAGAAAGACCGGAGGGCGCATTAGGATCAGGAAATAATGTACTGGGAATCAGAGGAGCATGATGAATAGGATCAGAAGGACCAGGTGGAATGGATGAGGGTCAAGAGGATCAGGAAAGAAATGAAAGAAAGAGGAGAACAGGCCCTAAAAGAACCAGGTGGCCATGAGGACCGGAACCAAGAATATTAGGCATTCAAATACCTGAAAAAGGAGGATCCAAACAAAAGGATCATGTCTTGTGGGGAGAGAACCAGGAAGGAAACATGGACTGTGAGGACCAGGAATAAGTTGACCATTGCTAGGAAAACCAGACACACAGTGAGGAAGACTAGGAAAACAGAACATAAAGAACAAAATAGAGAAGGCAGACACCCAGAGGTGACTGGAAAAAATCTAGGAGGACCGGGACCAGTGAGGACCAATGGGACCTCAACCAAGGGAAAATGGAAGCTCAATTCACAGAAGCCCAGAGAACCAGGACCTGACATACTAGGACAAGTAGGACCAAAATGAGGAGGAAAAGGGCAAGTAGGACCGATATGAGAAGGATGAGAAAGGTCAGGATGACAGGAGCCATGATAACCAAGCTGGATGGCTAAAAATAGCTAAGAACAGAATGACCTGAAGAAAGAGGGGATCAGGATAAAGTGGACAAGTTAGTCCAAGATGATAAATTGCAGGCGGACCAGTACTAAGAGTATCATGACTGTCTGAGGAGGACCTAGAGGACTAGTCGGGTCAGGAGTAGGAGTGCGCAAAACAAATCTGCTCTACCAGCAGAGTTGCCAGAGTTTTGCCCACTCTGCATTGCACTTGGAGTGCGGAGTCCTGGCAAAACTCTGCCAACTGCTGCTTGACAGAGTTTTTTTCTCACCTGCAGCTTGCCAACATTAAGTCGCTGAGCATGAGAGGGAATTTGCATTCCCTGGGAGGATTTTCAGGAGCTAGAATGCTTACTGGCAAGATTTCTCAATGTGAGTGGTCGCAGCAGGTCGGGTTCATTTGCATTGATAAAACTGCTGCTTAAGTAGAAAATCTACTCTAGCAGTAGAAAGAAGCAGTGCGCTCTGGTGGACCACCGGGTGCAATTCACACTGATTTCACAGCATGGAACAAGCTCCTGGCAATAAAAATCAGTGCAAGCAGCAACTCTGGTTCCTCCCAGGCCTAAGCAGAAGAAGGTGGACTAGGGCCCTTAAGACCATGGAGCAGATGGGGAGGATTAGGTGGACTAGAAAGATCAGAATAAGCAGGACCAAGAACACGGCTAAAAGGACCCAAGGGATCAGACCAAGGGACCAGGACCTGAATTTCTGAGTGAACCTGGAGGACTAGGAACTGGGGTATTAGGACCAGACTAGCGAAGTTCAGGGGAACCAGGACAAACAGAGCCAAGGAACAATGGGTCCAGACTAGGACAAAAATGACGAGGCACAGCCCAAAACGACCTAATAAGGAGGACCAGAACTAGTGGAACTAGTGCCAGGTGGATCACAAGGATCGAGGCAAGGAGAACCAGGATGACCCAAACCAGGAATACTAGGAGTGCCAGTCTAAGGAGAACTAAGACAACAGGGTCATGTGGAAAAGGACTAAGCAGATCAACATGCTCAGGATGAAGATCAGTAGTACCAGGATCATGAGGCTCAGGTAGGGCTAAAATAACAATGAGCAAGAAGCAGAGCGAGGAAGACCAGGATCAAGAAGGACTACAACCAGGACCTCTAGATTCAGGAACCCAGCAGCAGGATGACCAGAACTAGTTAGACCTGGGCCAAAATGAGGATTAAGATAAATAAAACAACCCAGAAAAGGAGGACTTCGATCAGGAATTGGAGGAGGACCAAAGCCTGAAGGCCCATAAGGACCTGTATTGAAGAAAACTAGGAGCAGGAGGGTACCACTTGTATTAGGATATCCTTTTTGTAAATGGTTCCTATTAATGCTTCTTATACTACCAAACTCTAAAATCCCCAAACCACTTCAGCCAACGTGTAGAATTGGTAAGTATTTCCTGAACAATCAGAGCGTGCAAAGTGAATAAAAAGCTGGGACTGTTAAACATTAACCTCGGAGTGTAGAAAAATGCAGTCTCATGCTGCCACTGTAGTGGGACGTGGATCTGAGGACATATGAACTGAAACATGGCAGATGAGTTTAAAGGTGGGTAGGTGAAAATAAGCGTGGTCTGTAAAGGATGGCAGATAGAGACTGAGAAACTCAGATGGCTAAAGTCAGGAAAAATGGTTAAAGGCTAACAAAGCAGTAAAAGGGATATTGCAATCAGCAAAGTGGTACTCAAGATAATAAGAAGGCTCTGATGAGCAGAAGAGGTGGTGATGGAGGTTCCAGATAGACCGTCTTAAATGCCCCAAAGAGGGATTCTGTGTGAGCCCTCCAGATCTTTGTGCTGACATTCCATGTGTATGTAGCAAGGAACAGATTTACCAAGAAGTCATGCAGCACGAGGCAGCAAGACAACTTGCTGTGCTGTGTTGTGTGAGAGGGAGACAGCAGAACTCATGATATCTATAAAGACATGATGTATTGCTGCTCTCTCCCTGCACTGGCGCACTATGTGCGGCTTAGCGCCAACATAGAAATCCTTACGCCGTGGTGCAGGAACGTCTGCATTACCAGATAGATTTATTTTGTGGCAGAAGGGCCACCCTTCAGGCATTTTCCTATTTCAATGTGGCCTGCAGAATGCAGCACACATACCAAGAAAAAGTAATAAGGAGAAATACTGATATTTCTCCCTGTACACCTCACATGGGAAGACGTACCATTTTGACTGGTTAACTCCCCTCAATAAATCTGGGATTGTGTCAAAGTCCATGGGTAGATGCATGAGAAAACCCATGCTCCACTCATGGAAAGCATTCTCAACACAGGGTAAAATAAGGGAGTGACTTTTGCTGCCTTGTGCTACTCCGGATTTACTAAGCCATGCAGAGCCACGCAAGGTGGCTTTTTGTGTCTTAGTACATCTCAGTAAAGGGCTTCTGTTGCCTTGTGTCCATTGCCTAATTCAAGGGCAAAGTAAGCCTTCAATAAATATGCCCCTAAGTGCATAGTGATGAAAGTCTTAGAGCAAGGACCAGCAGGATGCATTTAGCATGTTAAGATTGAGAGTAGATAAGAGCTTTCCTACACTACACTGAGTAAGGGAGAGTGGAGAAAAGCCTACCCCAAACAAATCTGTGACAGTGGTTCTTAGAAAAGGGCTGCTGATTAGTTCTTCTTGAGTGACACCATAGGGTAGATGGTAGAAGTAAGCAGTAGGTCAAACGTTTCTCTTGTTAAAGATGCCAAAGTTTCTAAGTAGGTCTGCCCTTTTGTCTGTGCCTGATTAATCCTCAGAAAGGCGGATGACAGCTGGGTAATTTTAGATACTTCTGCTTAGAAGCCACCATTATTGCTACTGCTGTGAGAGCCATCACCTAACACTAAGGCTGTGTTTGAGCAACAGCCAGAAAATTATATTTGAAAGAGAAACTCCTCAAATCAGTTTCGAAACCTCAGTACTGGTCCCACATTCCCTTTTTGGAAAATGAATATTAAACTGTGCAATGATTGATGAGTAGGTCACAAGAATGGAGGTGACAAAATGTCTCTATTCACTCAGTATCTAATTTCTTACAATATTTGTAACAAAATCAATGAAAAAATTTCTTTGTGAGTTTTTCTTCCGTATCTTTGATGCTTTGGCAAACATTTTTATGAACTGTCATCGTGTGTGACTGTACTGTCCTTCAAATGTTACATGCATTGACAGGAACTGCCATTACAGTAGTTCCTGACAATGTAGAAAGTTGTCCTCAGGGCCAGGAGAAAACCCTAAATTTGGTGGGCGAAGATCACTCAGGACAATAGCGGTATTGTCCTTTGCAATCCTGACAGAGTTAACTCCTTCCTCAAAATTCTAAATCAGGCCCATAGGTTCTCTTACTTCTGACATGAGATGAGAAAGAAGCCTCTCAATTAAGCTGTGTTAATCCTTTTATAAGGGGCACCGTGCAATTGTTTCCATTTTGATAAAATCAACCTAAATATTAGCTGTCTCTATGTTACTGGGTTACAACGTTTCCATTTCAGTTTTTTTCTTTTATAAATCATTGTTCTCAGGTGTTTTGCTTGTTTAATTAAAGTGAAACAGAAATATTAATTCCAGAATGCCCTAAAGAAAAAGAGGTGTTTCCATAACATGGAGCCTTTTGGAAATCCTACATCAGGCCCATGAATCTTCCCATGGCTTTGTGGGTATGAATGAGTATATAGTTTTATAAAAGTAAACATCTTTAACTAGTCTTTCAAAGGTTCTAATCATCTTTATCATTTGTCACATCTGCAGGTAAATGTAAATAAGTAGGTACATTTGTGGAGCATGAGATGGTTCCCTAAAAGGCCTCCGAAGTCACTATGTCCTGGCTCATGGCGAAATGAAGTGACATTCTGTGCTCAGCCTGTCAAAATAACTTCGAAACATTTGAACATTTGGGAACTTTAGACCTATAAGTTAGTGCCTGCATCTAAGCCAGTTTTAGTGGTAAGGGTCTCATGTTGTTAAATTGCATTGTTAGTGACCACAATAGTACTTACTAGTATGTACAAAACCCATCATGTGAGTTGAAAGTTTCTTTAGACTAGTAAAAGGCCACTTGCAATAGTTCTGACATGCAAATAGGAACGTTCATGAAAAGGGTTTCCTCCCTCCCCTTTCCAATTCGGAAAGGAATTTATTGATAGTTTGTGCATGCAGTTGTTGCAAACCTTTGGTGAGTTAAAGCACCCCGTAATACTGGCACCCTTGAAGGGGAGAGGGAGAGAACTTTTTCAAAATCTGTCAGCTAAACAGTGCAGAATCTTTACTATTTAGACAGTAACCAGTTAAATAGTGAAGATTCTCAGCTATTTTCAGGGCTGGCAAAGAAACAGCGCAGATTCACAACTGTCTAGGCTGCGGATGGGTGAATAGTGACTTTTTTTGCTATTTGCACAGCTGACAGCTGAATAGTGCAGAAACTCTGCTATTCAGCCAGCATCCTGGTAAATGTTTATATTGTCTTGCTAATTGCACAGATGCCAGGTGAACAGTGCAAAATGTCTACTATTTAACCATCTGCTGAGTAAAAAGTGAAGTTTTTCTACTATTTGCATGGCCATCTGTTGCACTGTGCAGTCTCTGTTGTTTAGCAAGTGGCTGTATAAATAGTGACATTTTTCAGCTATTTTCATGGCTGCCAGCTGGACAGCACACAATCTTTACTATTTAGTTAGCAGCTGAGCAAATATTTAAGTTTTCCTGCTATTTGTATGGCTGCCAGCTGGGCAGTGCAGAGTCTCTAGTATTTAACCAGTGGCTGGGTAAAGTGTGGAGTTTTCTGCTATTCAAAAGGCTGCCAGTCAAACAGTGTAGAATCTCTACTATTTAGGCAGCAGCTATGTAAATTATGAATTTTTTTGCTATGTGCATTACCACCGGCCAAACAGTGCAGAATCTTAGCTATTTAGCCTGCGGCCAAGTAAATAATGACGTTTTTCTGCTATTTGTATAGCCGTCAGAAAATCCCTATAGTGACTTGTTCAGCCAGCGACCGGGTAAATAGTGACATTTCTATGCTATTTTCCAGACCACCATCCAAATAGTAAATCCTTTCTACTATTTGACCAGGGGCAAAATAAATTGTGGGAAACATCACTATTTACCCAGCAGCTGTGTAAATAGCACTACTTTCAATAAAATATTTTTGGCTGCTCAAAATCAGACTTATCGCCATAGATTTTTAGACATAGTAAGCAATGCTGCATAAAAGAATGCAGGTGGTTCAGAATGCAGAGACCCAAGAGATGTAAGAAGCTAATAAAGCGTCATAACAGAACAATCAGTGTTTTATTTTCCACAATTTGCCATAATTTTCCAAGAAAAAGAATATATTTTAAAGTAATATCTGAAGCCTTTGAAAAACAAGTTAGCAAGAAGGTGCAACGTGGAACTTCTTTCTGTCTTCTTCGTGTTTGATTGGCTTGAAGTTATCAATCATATGGGTTTATATTAACAATGGAGATGAATGTAGGTGTTTTCACTATATTTGTTTGTGTATTGATCTAGGGAATATGAAGCAAATGTTATTTGTGCATGCTACAATCACTGCTAGTTTGAGTCTGGTGTTTATGTTGAAGTTCCAGTTCACCTGATATATTTATGTTGGTAGGTCGTTGTCCTATTTTATTAAGGCAGTGATACTGGCATCTATTAGTATATCAGTGAGGTTTTGGGCCTACATGCTAAACTGAAAATTGTAAAGCTTGAATTAAATACAGCTTTTCATCCTATAGAATAAGCATATATGAGTTAGTTCATGCGTGGTGGCTGTGTTTTTCTAATATAGGAGTTTATTATTATTTGAGGAAACATATAGGTGGCACTGATTGCCAATAGAAAACAATTGAAGAATATTTTTTATATTCAACATACACAAATAAAGTGTGCATTTCTGTATAAACGTTGTCTATGTAATAGCATAGCATGGTGTGCCACAATCTCCATCCTAAACATACAGGTGTGTTCTGAAAAACAGCTTAAAGACTAAATAGAAAAGGAAATAAAAAGAGCAAACCTAGATAACCAGAGATATGCAACAGCTGGTATCTATCAGAGGGCTCTCCCTGCAATCCCAGGTGGCGAACCCCCTAATGGAGATGGAGGGATTCAAAGAATGGGGGCAGGTAAGGGCAAGAGGTGAGGAGGGGGAGTTACAAGAGTGTGTAATTGGGTCGGTAGTGACAGGATTCCTTGATGGGATGAGCTCACAGAAGGGAGAGAGGGAGGAATGGAGGGCACACATGGGTTATCCAGTCACCAACAAAAAAACATATGTATACATTACACCCAGGAGTACAGAGCTGCCTCTCATTTGATTTGGCTTCCACCGAAGTCAGGTACCTGTCCCAGTCAGAGAGTGAGACACGCCCCCTCACATCCCATACAAGCTCTATACAATATGTCCTGTTCCGACAGTATTCCAGGACAAATCTGAGAGCCAAAAGCTGTAAGGAAGGGGGAAAGGCTGACCTCCAGCACATGGCTCTCTGCCCCTTGGCAAGAATTAGAGCCTGGTCATTGAACTGGTTGAAGGATTTATGTTTGCTAGTTCACGTAGTGAGACCCAATAAACAATGCAGTGGATCTTTCGTCAGGTTGTAACCTGGCACATCTGATATGTGAGTGAGTATCCCATCCCAGCAGGTGCTGATAGTCGGCAATACAAAACATATGGAAAAGTCAGCAGCTTCAGCTGAGAAACTGGGGCAGGCATCTCCCACCCAGAAACATATGGGCTATCTGTTTCGGGGTGACATAGGTGTGATGTAGATAATTGAATTGGGCAAATTTAGTCTAGGAGTTAGTGGAAAGAGTTTTACCCAGACGTACCTATTGCTTGTCCGAGAGCACCACACCTAGAGCAGCCTCCCAGTAGGGCCTCAGTGCTGAGGACTGTTTGCCACTATCACTGCATATAGTGCTGTAAATGCAGGTAACCACCCACAATGCCCCAACATGTGTGACTAGTGTTTGAATAAAGTGGGAAGTCTTCGGTTCATCATGTTCCCTATGCTAGACTTGGCACAATTGCTGCATGAGTACAGCATAAAGGAGAAAAGAGCCTGGGAAAATGTTACAGTCATCTTCTAAGCCCTCAAAGGTGTAAAAAACCTTGTCATTGAAGAGGTTCCTCCCGTGGTGAGGCCTAGCTCTGTCTACTGGGCCACGTCATGACGCTGCCAAAGAGTAGAGCAGCCAGACATCACCCAGAGTGGCAGGCCCAGTGTGTAGTGGATCTGTTTATGACCCTTGGCAGCATAGGTGCCACCATCAGGAAAATACCTACGTGGCCAGTCCACTGCATGCCTTAGAGCACCAACTGATGATGCCTAGATAGAGTACATACAGTATATCCTTTGAGTATGGCACCATCAGGGAAAAGTCGGACATCATGGTGTGCCCCACACAACACGTGACACACCCATTGCAGGTGGGTTATATCAGTCCATCTGCTGATGTGGATGTGAGGTCTAAATCCCCTAGCAGCAGAGCATCCACCAGTGCAGGGTATGTGTCCCCTCATACCCCATGGAGGACAGGAACAGGTGCTTTTTGTCACTCAGCCATAGCAACCGCCTAAGCTCTCTCTTTGGCCACATGTTCCCTCACTGGGGAGCCTTTCTGTCTCTGTACCTGCCTGCCCCCAGAGTCTGACACACCTTTAGGTGCTGATACAATGACCTTTTTCTCCAGCCTGTCCCACACCTCTTCAGGGGACATACAGAAGGCGGTGATGTCATTGTGCATTATCCTTAAGGTGACAAGGAAATGTAAGGCATATTTCACTTTCAGGGCTCTCAACTGCTGCTCTATCTCCAAAAGCGATGTCCTTCACCTTTGCACATCTGCAGTATAGTCAGTAGTATGTTTACACAGGAGTTTCCAACTGTCCAGGGGCCATTTGCCCATGCCACCTGTGATATCTGATCCCTGTCTTTGTAATTGAAAATGTAGGCAACCAAAGGTCTCAGGGGCGCTGGAGGGAGAGATCCACTTGGAATCCTGTGTGCCTGTTCCACAGAGAAGAATGTCGATATTCTGCCCCCAGGATTGTCTATACAGTACTAGCCATTCCTCCAGGTAAAGCTCCATGATGGGGTACTCAGTATACTGTGACAGTCCCTTAATCCTCACATTATTGCTGCACGAGAGGCCGTTATGATTCTTGCCTAAGGTAGCTTACCACATCTTGGAGGGCCTTGATATAAGAGTCTGTCTCCACAACTGTGGGTCTGAGCATCACCAGTGCGGATCGTGGTCCCAAGTCCTCCACCCGGTTCTTCAGCATCTTGTGGTCATCATGCAGTAGGCCCATGTTGATTCCCAGGTCATCCATTTTAGGTTCTAAGAACGAGTTAATGTCCAGAATGGCCTTTAAAATCTCATCAAACTTCCTAGAGTGGTCTCAGAGTGTGTGCTTCAGCATGATGTCACGATGTCTTGGGGCGCTCAATCCGAACCACCGCCCCATCTAAACCACCTCGCCCTGCCTTAGCATAGCAGCATTGGCCCTGTCCTGCTTAGGGCTCACAACGAAGTCAGAAAATGGGGGCAGACATGTTTGAGCATTAGGATCCACAAGATATACTTCACACAGCTTTGGCCTGGGGTCCCAGCACCTCCAGGAGGCAGTACTAGAATTGTGTGTAGAGCGATGATGCCTCCTACTGAAGACCAAAGCGAGGGGAGGTGTACATGATATGGAGCCGGACCCTTGGCGATGACCAGGTGCTGCTATGTAGGTTTGTGCCCCTGCCATCAACAAACTGCCTCAGGCTAGTAGGGGGTACCCCACACCCAAAAGTGGTTATCACAGACACTCTGTAAGGTAGGGGAGAGCCACCAGTCAGGCCACTGATCAGGGGAGCCGGCCCACATAGAAAGGGTGAAGCATAGTCTCAGGTGGAGGGAGAGGGCCCTTCCACAATTTATGTCCTATGTTCAAGGCTCCTTCGCTTAATTAAGGGAAGCTGGGGTCATATGTGGAGCTCTGTCCGAGATGCCTGGGCTGGGTAGGTGCAGTTAAGAGCCTGTATTGGGGGGTGCTGTAGTCCTCATTGCTGGCCACAGTTCAGCCAATTCCTGTAGGCCACCAAGCGGGCCTGTGCAGACTGCGCAGCGCAGTGGGTCAGTGGCAAAAGTGCAGTGAGATGATGGGCCCTCTCCTCCAGCCTTCTCCTCAATCATTGTTTGTGTGATCCAGCTACACAAGGGAGGGGCTACGGCCAGAACACCACTCAAGCTCCCCTTCATCTGTACAGGGAAGGCTCGGTAAAATGCAGTCCCCCCACAATCAAGGACATGGCTCCGCGGTCATCTGCAGGATGCCACACTCGAAGGGCGAATAACGGTCCAGCTGGGAGCCCACACCACAATGCAGCAGGCTTGAGGAAGTGGCAAGTGTAATGGGGGTGTGTCAGGAGGAAGGATCTCTGGGGAATGGGTAGTGATGGACTGGGCTTGCGAAGCTCAGTTCTATGCAACTTACAAGTTCGCCATCTTGGCCATGACTCATGTGTAGTGATTGTTGTGCAAGACAGCCAATGATCAGATAGATGGCTTGTAGCTTTCAATTATTTACCCAAGGTAGGTACTGTAAGTTTACAATAAAGCAGAAAAAAATTAACACAATTAAGCTAAGGAGACTTGATTATTAGTCAGTAAGGCTACCACATTTAGAGACTCAGGGCCAGATTTATCATAGTGTTACATTGCCGTTGCATCACTCAAGTTAACACAAGCGCAAAACAACCCAAAAATCAGATCAAGCGAGGAAAGGCCAGCTTGCATGGCTCTGCTCTGCTTGGTAAATCTGAAAAAATGCAAGCCAGCACAAGTCACTGCCTTGTGTTTTTCTCTGCCTAAGAGGCGTTCTATGGGTGGAATGTGAGTTTTCCCACACATCCACCCATGGATTTTAGCGCAATTCCAGATTTGCCATGAGTGGTAGACCTGGGAATGCATCAAAATGCTACACTTTCCCTGGGAACGAGGAGATATATGTTTATTTTGCCTCATTTTTAGGTCAAGCCTAGACATCGCTGTCAGGTGACCTGTTGTGTGTACTTTGTGGGGTTTGACTCCTCCCATCACTTTGGATTTGTCTATTCAGTTGTCTTGTAAGAATCCTGTCTTGCCAGGGGGTAATTTGTTTTCCTGGTCCTTCTTTTTTCCTTTTTTCAAGTTGGTCACTACACTGGACCTGTAGGCTCCTGTTTCTTTCTACATTAGTTACTGTTCCGTAGCTTTAAAAAAAAAATGTGAACAGCTTTTTACACATTAGACCGTGTTTTCAGTTGGCTCCATATGCAGCTATCTTTTCAATGGCTTTGTGTGCGCCTTTGTTTTTAGTGGTTTTGTCCATGCATTTGCCTTTATCTTGTTACAGTGTTTATCGTCTGTGCAAGTGAGAGCACCCATTTATTGATTTACTTTGTTTCATGAGCACCACACTTTATCTACTTGTTTTGTCACTGGATTTAGTATTATTTTGAAGCCCATCTGACCTACGCATTACCTGTCTCACGCCGGCACGTTCCGAATTTATCCCCTTGGTGGTTGACCAGGGCCCATGGCTCATTCCTGCCTTGCCACCTTGATAGAGATGGTCAGTTGAGCAAATAACTCCACCAACCTCTCTGGGAGGGAGGGGATAAACACCAGCAAAAGCAGCAGAATGAGGGATAAAGGGAGAGGAGTGTTCACAGCTGTTTGCGTTTTTCTTTTTCTTTTTTTTTATTGTCTGTCCTGGACTGAGCACAGGCTGCTGAGAAGCAAGAACGGGGTGAAACATGTTAATAACTGTGCTTGCTTGGCAGGCATCCTTCAGCACCCAAACAAGCTGCAGCCGGGCTCTGCCTGCTGCTCTGCACCAGGCACATAGGGACTGGAGCTTAGCTGGTGCTGCCTTTAACAGCTACCAGTAAGTGCAGGACACCCTGACTTCCACTGGACCCTGACAGCCTCTGTGTGCATAAAGTGTGTACAGCTGGAGTGTTGTGTGCTGCCTCACATCACTGGCCTCATCACCTCATGTGTGGTGCTCCCAGTATTGACCGAGGCAGCCTCACACACCCAGCCCTTGAAAAAGCTTGCCATTCAGGGCAGCGTCAATAGCTCTAACTCTTGGTGTGTTTCAGGTTGACCCCCAGCCGTGACATCTTACTTAGAACACATACAATCATGGCAATAATCTGTCTCCACCACCCCCTGCCAGGTTGTAAGCCCTGTTTTCTCTACATTTTTGTTGCCTTTGCAAACAATTATATCTTTGTGTGTACTCCATAGCTTTTGTACCCTGGTCTGAGTTGCTATCACATCGGTCTGGTTACAAAGCTTTCAAACCCCCAGAAGCTGCTTATATCACTGCTGTCTAAAACTTTGCCAGAGGAGAGATTGATGTTTATAGGTAGAAAACCACTGTGTTAAGCAGATCTGGCCGGCAGAGCCAAGGCATGCTCTCTACCTTCTTGTTGTTTCAGTAAAATAATAAGTTACATTGTAAGTAGAGGCTAATCGCAATGTCCTGTTACACAACTTTGTGTAGGTTTTCACATTTTTGTATAGTTTAGGTGTGTCATTAGCTTTGTGGAGATTCATTGACTAATTAGACAAATTTACCCACTTGTCTCAAGTGCTCTTGCTGGTCGCGCTTCTTATACAAGATGTATCACCCTAGCATTTCCCATCACTTGGAAGAACATTACAGTAATGTTATTCAGGGACTACACACAGTGAAAACAGTGAAGTTTAAGTGTTACAGAAGAGGCCAAAAAACAGTGTGCAACACTACTATATGCCAATAGAATATATACAACTGTGCTCTATGCCAATATGTTCCCATATACTTACAGCAAGTAAATCTACTATTCACCACTGCACTTTTACACTCAACGTTAACACTTCACATTATGCTACTTTAATCTCTTATGCACCACTCAATACTAAATGCCATTTCACTATTTCCCACTATACTGTACAGAACTGCACCCTATACCACTACACTATAAACCACTACACTCACTACCACTCCATACCACACTACACTTTACACCTTCTCACTCTATACCACTCTACTCTACATCACTACACTCTATATCACTACACTCTACACCATCATCAATGACCTCTACACTATGCCACTTTACTCAAAACCACTTAACCCAACAGTACACTCTATACCACTTTACTGAAATCAAATGCACTATACCCCACTATACCTACACCAGCTACTTTGCACTACAACACTTTACAATAACATACACTATAACATTCTTCTATATGCCATTTTAACCTATGTCAATATACACTATTGTACTCTACACTACTTCACTATACTTTAAAACAATCTACTGTACACCACTGCACTCTATACCACTATAGAACATACAACCCTATGCCACTGCACTATATGCAACATTACACCAGTACAGACTACTCTATGCCACTGTAGTCTACAAATGTACTCTATACCAATACACTCAACACTACTTTACTGAAAACAAATAAACCCTATGACACTTCACCTACGCCAACTACTTTGCCCCATTGCACTATACATCATTATAAAAAACTACATAATACTCTATTCCACAGCACTCTACACCACTACATGATACATCACTCTATGCTATTATACTATACATCACCATACTTTAAAAAACTGCACTGCTTACCACTCTATTCTACTCTGCTCTACAGTACGCAACCTCACTCCTCTCTGCTCCACTATACTCTGCACCACTCTACAATACAGCATTATACAACCCTTACACTCAAATGCTCTATTCTGCATAACTACACTCTATACCACGACCTTCTCTAGCTGCACTCATCAACTCTCAACTCTACTGCATTCCACGCAATTACACTCCACACCACTATAATTGACCCTACACTACTCCGTTTTACCCTGCATGACTCCGCTCTACAACACTCTACTATGCTCTACTACACTACACTCTACACCATCGCACTATATACAACTGCAATATACTATACAGCACTATACTCTATACTGCAGCACTTTATACTACTCTACCTGACTACACAAAGACACCAGTACATGCCACACTGCGTTACTCAAAACAGATGCTCTCTACAACACTGAATTCTATGCCAGTATACTCTGCACCACTGTACTTTAAGCCACTTAAATCTAAACATCACTACTATTCTCTCCCACACTACACTATACAACACTTCACTCTACAATACTAAACTCTATAATACTATACTCCATTAAACCATATTCCAATAACATTCTAATCCACTAAATACCACTCCACTCTACAGCACTATCTACTATTCTACAACACTACTCCACTCTAATCCACTATGAACACTCTACCAACTCCATCTATACATCATATACCACTTTCTTCTACTATATTCTATAACACTATACTCCTACACTATAGAACAATGTAATCCACTCTACACCACTGTACTCTACAACACTCTACACAGCACCCTCTAAACTACTACAATATACTCTACACAACACTATAAAATACTCTGCTCTACAACACTGTGCTCAATTCTAATACTACACTCTACTCTACAACACTATACTCCCTCCACAACACTTTCAGCTACTTCATAACACTGCTCTTCACCCCTATCCATGTCACTAAACTCCACTATACGGTGAGACCTATTAGCACTGCCAAAGCTTGGATCCTCTTACTACTTGTGCTGAATTCTGCAGCACACACCATTTTTTGCAGGAAGATCCCCTTGCTTGTAAAAAACCAATCCTGCCTACAACGTACTCACCATGGCGCAAGGGTGGCTGCCTTAGAACAAGGGCTTGCATTGGCACAATGCAACACATTGTGGGCCAACATAACAAGAGAAGAGGAATACGCCATATAATGTTCAAGATGGTGCAGTCCTGCCCTCTCCCTTTCACACAGTGCAGCGCAGCACAGTGCCTTGCTGCGTTGCATGAACGATGATAAATCTGGGCCTCAAAGTCATGGTTTTGGAGTTAATGATCGATTTGGGGAAACTAAGATCCCTGTGTCTGCTTTAGAAATTAGGATGGGGTGCCCTAACTCAGGGACATTTTCATGTACACAAGCTGATTCCAAGAATTACAAATAGAATGCAGAAAATGTGTATGCAGTGTGTTTAAGACAGGGAATATATGGCCTTATTATGAACTTGGAGGATGGGGTACTCCGTCACAAACGTGACGGATATCCCAACCGCTGTATTATAAGTTCCATTATATCCTAATGAACTTGTAAAACGGCAGGCGGGATATCCGCCACATTTGTGATGGAGTATCCCATCCTCCAAGGTCGTAATCAGGCCATTAGTCTTCTTTATTTATTGCCAAACAGGTTTATTATTTCAGACAGCATAATGGTTTGCTCTACAAATTAAACCTTTATACTGCCAGCTATCAGGAAAGCAGTAACTAGGCATCTGACCTACTTTGAAAAGATGACTTTAGTCAACTGTGTTTCATATGTGGACATATATTTAGGGTCTTTATTCTGCCTCTCTCACATAAAAAATATATTAATAATTGATAGAAATGGGTACTTTGGTTGGCAGTCAGAATACCCCCTGCAAGGACCCTCACTCTAGTCAGGGAAAAGAGAATCACACTCAGTTAACCCCGGCTCACACCCTTGTTAGCCTGGTAGCTTGGCACGAGCAAGCAGGCTTAACTTCAGAAGCAATGTGTAAAGTATTTGTACCAACACACACAGTAATACAGTGAAAACACTACAAAATGGACATCACACCAGTTTAGAAAAATAGGTAATATTTACCTAAATCAAACAAGACCAAAATAAAAAAAAATCCAACAAACGCAAGTTAAAATATGATTTTTCAAAAGGATAAGAGTCTTACTCCGTAGAAAACAATGGAAACAATGATTTTGCACAAAGTACCTGGTTAATGTAAAAAATCAAGCCGCACAGGTGAGCGTGCGTCAAAAAAGGCAGTGATACATTGAGTCTTTCCTCACAAGGGAGGCCATGCGTCATTTCTTCTCTGGTCGGGTCGGTGATACGTCGTTTATCTCCCTCGTAAGAGAGTGATGCATTGATTTCCAGATGGGTCACCTCGGATCCGGTCAGAGTCGATTTGACTTTGACACCCAGGGACAATGCATGGAAAATCCTGTCACATGGTGTAAGAAACCCGCGCTGCATGGGGTATGTGTCATTATCAGCAGCCGCTTGTGGGTGCTGCGTGTTGTTTCTCCAGCTGCGATGCGTTAATCTCCCAGCTGTGATGCAGGCAGAGCACCAATTTTAGCCGTGAGGCTGTCGGCGCGTAGTTTTTGAGCCGTGTTGCAGATGGTGCGTCATAAATGTCCCCGCACAGCATTCTGTCAATAGATTTTTCTACCAACTTCACCTTTCAAGGGCCTAGGGACTGGATAGGGCACCATTTGGCATGGCAGGAGTCTCAGCAGAGAGTCCAGTTGTTAGCAGAGGAAGTCTTTGATGGCCCTGAGACTTCAAAACAGGAGGCAAGCTCTGTCCAAACCCTTGGTGATTTTTCGCAAGCTGGAATGCACAACAAAGTCCAGTCTTTGTCCCCTTTCATGGGCAGAAGCAGCAACTACAGGATAGACCAACAAAGCACAGTCACAGGCAGGGGCAGCACTTCTCAGCTCTTCAGCTCTTCTCCTTGGCAGAGGTTCCTCTTGAATCCAGAAGTGATCTAAATTTCAGTGGTTTGGGGTCCAATATTTATACCCCTTTCTGCCTTTGAAGTAGGTCTACTTCAAGGGAAAGTCTTTGTTGTTCACAAGAACCGGCCTTGCCCAGGCCAGGCCCCAGACACACACCAGGGTGTTGGAGCCTGCATTGTGTAAGGGCAGGCACAGCCCTTTCAGGTGTGAGTGGCCACTCCTCCCTCCCCACCTAGCACAAATGGCTCATCAGGACATGCAGGCTACAACCAAGCTCCCTTTGTGTCACTGTCTACAGGAGAGGTGCAAACAGCCCAATTGTCAGACTGACCCAGACAGGGAATCCACAAACAGACAGAGTCAGAGAATTGTTTAAGCATGAAAATGTCTACTTTCTAAAAGTAGCATTTCCAAACCAACAATCCAAAAACCAACTTCACTAAAATATGTATTTTTCAATTGTGAGTATAGAGACCCTAAACTCCAAATTTCTATCTGCTCTCAAAGAGAATCTGCACTTTAATAATATTTAAAGGCAGTCCCCATGTTAACCTATGAGAGAGATAAGAATTGCAACAGTGAACACTGAATTTAGCAGTATTTCACTGTTAGGACATGTAACACACATCAGTCTATATCCAACCTTTGATACACGGCACTCTGCCCATAGGGCTATCTCGGGCCTAACCTAGGGGTGCCTTACATGTAGAAAAAGGAACGGTTTATGCCTAGCAAGTGGTTACAGTTGTCAAGTCAAATTGTCTGTTACAAACTGCACACACAGACACTGCAGTGGCAGGTTTGAGCCATGTTTACAGGGCTACTAATGCGGGTGGCACAACCAGTGCTGCAGGCCCACTAGTAGCATTTGATTTACAGGGCCAGGGCACCTCTAGTTCTCTTTACTAGGGAATTACTGGTAAATCAAATATGCCAATCATGGATACGCCAATTACACATACATTTTGCAAAGGAAGACTTACACTTTAGCACTGGTTAGCAGTGGTAACATGCCCACCACAGTCAGTATCAAAAACAGCTAAAACAGAGTCCAGCACACATCAACGACCTAGGAAGCAGAGGTAAAAAGTTAGGGGACAACATGCCAAGGTGATAACAATAATCATGTCATAAGCATCTGAGAATGTTTCTTGATTCCTTAATCTGAACAAAATAAAAGATAAGAGCTACAAGCACCTTGCATTGAGTTGAAAATATCAGGAGAGTCATTGGGTTAACTCTAATGGACGTCGAATTGGCTAAAATGACAACCACAGCAGAAGCTAAACATAATCAGTAATTTTGAAATCTTGATTCATTTTGAAGAACTGCATAGGAGTAGACAACTTTATTCACATTTGATAGTATTTCCATAAATTAAACAATTATCTGAATAAAGTTTCCAGATAATCAGGACACTTAGGGAGACACACTCACCCTAGTTGGTGGAGTAGGCTGTACTATCATTACCCAACTGCTGGTGTAGTTGGTATTGGGGCTAGCTGGAAATACAGCTAAGCCCTAAATTCTCCAAATTGTCTCAAAATGTTTTGAAGATTCCAGTTTTGGGAAAAGGTTTGTATGACATGAATGATAATGAAAGCTTGCAGCAGCCATTTAGAACCATACACGGACAATAGTGCACCATCATGATAACATTCCAAGTGAGACCACAATACCAGCATGCTCCCAAACATTGGTGGTGCTTACAAACATGCCCACCTGCATGTGTCAAATCTACACAGCTCTTGCTTTGTAAATAAGAGATCAGCACTCTAGCAGAAGTTTTGTAAAATCATTTATTTTGCTAAGGAACCAACTACTCATTTCAGCACAGGCCTTGTTCACTTCATGATAATGTATACAACTCAATGTATAACAACAAAAACAATGTTACCAAGGCAAAACCAAGACAATGTCACAATAGACCTGATTCACAACTGAAAACTGTTTTGTATGGTACTATAAATGATGCCAATGTAGGTATAGAGAAATAGCTCATTACAACACCAGAGAAAAAGAATAGTATCACTCCACAGTATCTACATAACCCTTGGGTAATGTACTTATATAGTGAACATGAGCTGTACATCAGAAGCCCCTGTACTTGCTAAATACAAACATGAACAACCACCTACATGCTGATTATGCTTAGGGCCTGATTTAAAACTCTGTGGATGGGTTACTCTATCACAACGGTGATGGATATCCCATCTGCTGGAATCTAAATCCCATTATCTTCTTGGAATTTAGATTTTAGCAGACGAGATACCCATCACCGTTGTTATGGGGTGACCCATCCACAGAGTTGTAAATCAAGCCCTTAGTCTAGTTAAAGATGTTAGCAGACAGACATGCAATCTATTTTGGTGATTGTTTAGCAATTAATATCCAGTCTTCAATGTTTCATCAATACCTGAAAATGAACCATCAAACTACAAAACAAAAAAGTATCCCTCCATCACCATACTAAGTACCCTTCGCAAAATCATTGTATTGAAAAAGATAGTAAAATAACCTCTGCATTACAATCTATTTAGGGTAACATTGGGAGATAATACCTGTAAGCTGTTATAACACATTATAGCACTAAATCTAAACTTGGAGGGGTAAGGGAAATGTGTTTTAAATAAAGAAATGTGTGTAGCACATCCACATTTTCTGTGTGGTCAACCTAGATATTTCACCTTTTTCTGAATCCTAATTTTCCTGGCATTAATACTTTGTGCACGTTACCACTGCTAGACAGTAGTTAAATGTCTGTCTTTCCCCATTAACACTTGTGCTGTACATTGGAACTCACTAGTTGACTTATTTACCTTCCTTATACGTACATTGTCCAAAGTGCCTAAAGTGCACCTAACGCATAGAAAGTTATATGTCACATGTGGGCTGCAGTCTATATTTACACCACTCACATATGTGAGAAAATATATTTTTCCAGGACGACCACTGTGTTCTGGCTGGCCTGCAGTTTAAATGTGCTTCAGTGAATACAAGGAAAAAAAGTCCCTTTGATGCGTTGGCAAATATAATTTTTAAATATTTATAAGTCATCCCTAAGGTATTCCATTTATTCCCACAGCTCAGGGTGCTAATATATAAAACAAGGACACAGTGCATATTGAGGTTAGTGTGCTCCCGAAGTGAAATAAAAGGGAGAAAAGCTATTTCACTCTGTATGCATTGCTAGACCTTCTTTAATAGGCCTGGGTGGGATCAAAATCTTTATTTTCCACCTATTCTTACAAAAGGGCTAGTAAAATGCTTCCAAATATTTTCCCGCAAAGTTTTTAAGATCTGACTTAATGGTGAAATTAGTTTTTTATGAGCAAGCAGAAAAGTAACTTCGAAAAAATGAACTTGCTGATGTCTGTGTGCCAGTAATAAGGAGGTTACCTGCAGACAGGGATTTGTTTCTACGACTTGTCGCTAAAGAATTTGCATAAGAAAACAGGCAGGGCTATGAAAGATCATTCTATTATGCCAGGGGTGCCAGGATCACCACTGGGGATTTGCTCTGGATTATAATTTGGTTTTGTTTGCTGACTGGATGGCTAAAGTCTGACTTGGCTCTTAATTATACTTTAGTACTGATTGCTGTGTTTGTTCTCCCAACTTATCCCTGAATTCCAGGCTCACTTTCAACCTAGAATTCCACCATTGATGTTACTGTTTCCTTCTTATGTGGCTTAGATTTTCTGCATTTCACACACTAATGTATCCTGTGCCCTCAATCTGACATGGTTACTTGTTCAAGAACAAGTTCAGACAAGCTCCAGGAACAATTGTTTAGTTGTTTGTTAGACCTTCACACATTCTATTAGTGTTATGCTTCATTTTCAGGTCTCACCCTGGTCCCTAAAACCCCAGATGGGCTCAAACATGTTTCAGGAAGCACTTTTAGAAATTGTGGAACAGGGAGTGTGAAGGATAAAAATGCCTTGAGATACCCCATTATCTCTATATTACTGGCTATCACAGGCAAGATTAAAGTAATAAATTATAGGTGCTTACAGGGAGATTCAAATCTTTTCTCCTAAGTTCCCATCATGAATTAGCCTCTCAAAATGACCCATAGGGTCGCGGGGATTCAGCAGGACATTTGGAAAACACCCTATTTAAATTTAAATGCACAGTCTGTCACTAATATCTGTGAATACATGGTAAAACAAACAGATATAATCATCCCACCTTGCTTTGCCTCATGAGTCGAGAACCTTTTATTGCCTTGAAAGAATAAAATATAAAGCGATCAATGATTCCTGGTAATGCCAAAAAAAGTATATTGTCACACAATTTCTTGACAAATATAGGGTATTGTATCCTTGCAATAAAAAAAATTACAACCAAACAAAGACACTTATGGAGGGCAGTACAACCCTGATGTAAAACAAACAAACATATTAACTACATGCTAGATGGTCCATTGAGGAAGTTGAATGTATCCTGTAGACAAAACTACATGTAGAAGACTTGTGATAGTCACTTGTGATGTATTGTACTGCAAACGTGTGAAGGTGAGTATTACTGGCTATTTGCCTCTCTGTTAAGGAGGTAGGACAAATGTGCCCCTTTAATTGGAAAATATACCATAAACATGAAAGTCATTAGCTAAAGTATTCAGTACTTACTCAGTCAATGATGCTATGTCACATTTATACTTACTTAAGTCCTGCTTTCTTCCTGCTTGTATGCTGTAGTCCTGAGAAACACCTGTTATGTTAGTGATGATGATGTGCCACTGTAGAGTGTGTTCCTGGAACCACGTCAGCCTGGATATGAAGTCATTGTGCCATGCAAGGTGTGAGAAAGACTGTTGAGAAATGTAGTTACAGTACTAGCTGTCCTGTTGTTTTCTTGAAACAATTTATTAAATGACATTGTTATATCTTGTGCCTCAGTGCTAACTAAGGAGATCTTATTATTATTTGGAAGACAATGTCAGAAATCCTCTAAAGGAATGTGACCCCAACTCTGTTTGTTAGGTGTCTGATCTTACAATGTTGTCATAGTCATGATCCCAAGCAATTTTGTCATTGAGTCTCTCTATGTGGGTTGTAATCTATATTCCCCCCTTGTTCCTGTTAGTAATTTCCTTCTCATGTTGGCATTTGAAGGTATTTTTCCAATGCTAGTTCATTGTTGATCTTTTTCTGAATGTCCCTTAGCTAAGAAATGGTCTGTCATCTTAGTACTAGAATGTGTGCACTGTACTTTGCTGTGGAGTTCATACATCCTTATCCTTTTTTTCTGCAAGTCATCCCAATGTTCGTAAGAACAAATGGGCACCTAATCATGTAAATGACATTTGTAGAATTAAATTTTTTGTTCTAGCATTGTTTTCTTCATCTAGGTAAGCCTAGATCTATAGTTTTAGATGCTGCCATAAGGTTACAAACAGAAAAATGTCATCACAGGTGATGTAGAGTTAACCATAGTAAATTCTACAGTGTTATTGGTAAGAAGATTACCTCAATTTTCAAAAATGAATGTGACCCCTAACTCCTGTTTACTATGAGTCTTGCTTGTGGCATTTTTTTATTTTTCACCTTGTGGTTACCTAAGCTCACAATGTAGTCATAGTCATCTATATACACACTGTAGGTTAATCATTGTCTAGACTCTGCCTTGTTGTTATCCCAAGGAATTTATCTGATTCCAAGGAAATTTGTCATTGAGGCATTCTAAACTATAAACCCACCTTTGTTCCTGTGTCAGTACCTTCGTTCTCACGTTGGTATTTTGAAGTATTTTTCAGTGATAGCCCATTGCAAATAATTTTCTATATCTTCCCAGGTTAGAAAACAGGCTATCATCTTAGCAGTAGAATGTTTGCTTCAAATATTGCAGTAGTGTCACAGATCTTTAAGCTTATTTTTCAGAAAGTCATCCCTATGTACTTAAGACCATAAGGGTGCCTGATCATGTAAATGACATTTGTAGAATTACAATTTTTGTTGTGATGTTGTTCTCTTCCCCTAGGTAAGCCTAGATCTATAGTTTTAGATACTGCAATAAGGTTACCAACAGAGCATTGACCACACAGGTGATGTACAGTTAACCATAGTAAATTCTACAGTGTGTGAGTTTCTTGTGTGATAGTCTGACTTAGATGTGTGTACACTAGTTCATCTCTTATACTTGTATCAATTTTAAAGGATAAAATTGACTTCTCTAAATTCAATTAATTTGTGTTCGGTGTACGTCAACATTTATAGATATTCTTTTTCAACCTGAATTCAGTCATTATACTAGGTACTGACAAAGATTATCTGTTTTGGTTCAGTATTTTCTCCATTAATAAAGAGTCTCTCTCATTGTATCTAGCCATCTTCTTAGCTCTCTCTGTTATCTGTTTTGGGTAATGTCTGGTAATTAATTTTTTGCCTTATGTATCTGTTGCTAATTTAAAGTCCTTCAGATTTCAGCAATTCTGTCTATTTCTTAGGAATTGCACAAATAGTAGGTTCTCCTTCAGGATATAGGGATGGGCACTCTTAAAATGAAGTACACTGTTCTTGTCTTTTGGTTTGTCATATTCTTTGGTGTGTAAAGTGCTGCCAAAAGTCATGATTGATAGATCCAGAAAGGAAATGTCTTGTTTGCTCATTGACGTAGCAAATGTTAAATATTAATTATGTTCATTGGGCCAACCTACAAAAGTGTTTGCTAATATTCAGACTCCTTTCAAAAGATTAAAATGCCATGAATGTATCAATGCCAAAGGCCAGTGGGCATGCAGTAGGGGTTATTTGTCTAGAAATGTTCTTCTTTAAATTGGTGCATGTAGCTGGTCTGAAATGGTTTGTGCACTATCTTTGTGCAGTATGTTTGTGTAAAGTGCTACAGTGACTAGACATATCAATATTTCAGCTGTAGGACCAAAAGTAATGTTTTGTATGGTTTTAACATGCCTTTTATATCTTTTATATAGGATGTCATCTTAGTTGCCAAAGGCTGGAGAAACCAGTCCACAAATGTTGAAAGGGGCTCTCACACAGAGCCTATTGAGAACTGTATGAGGTGGCCTTGTGGCGACATCCTGACCTTATACATATTGGGAAGATTATACATGTGTGGTATCCTAGAATCCCTTTTTGGTATTTGCTTATGATCATACTTATTGACAAACACAACTTTTTGTTTATATGAATCCTAGTGGACACGTGTTGCTTCTTACTTATTACATATCCTAGCCTCTCTAGGTATATGGGTTGCTTCTGTGGTAATTGCAATTCACCAGGAGATAATCAGTACAAACATACTGTGTAGTGATTAGTAGGCATGAACCGGCCCTTTTTAGTCTGTGTCAAGGGTGTTAGACCTACAGGCTCACCCCCAAATTCTGCTGTTGTATATTTAACTCACACTTGAGCTTGGTGTGAAGTGTTCTACAGAAGTGGCATATATGCGCTGGGTGTGTGTGTTCTTTGGAAGGATACAATACAGAGAGAATGCTATACTGTGCAGTGTGTGCATAGTGAGCACATGATTGAGGTTTCTATCTGCCTATGAGTGGTACAGTAACTGGAGGATGTAGTGTTGTGCAGTGTGTGCAGGATAAAGGCATGTGCTGCATGTATGTGTGCCTATGAGTGATACAGTACACAACACATGGAGTGCTGGGCAGTGTGTGCATGTTAAATGCACACACTGGAAGTATGCATGCCTGTGATCGGTGCAGTTCATGGAAGATCCCTTAGTATGCAGTGTACGTATGCTCTATACATGCATTGGGTGTATGTGTGCTTGAGAAAAGTACTATATGTGGAGGGCTCTAAGATCCAGTTTGAGAGACCCAGGCATGCATGGTGAAACATTGAAAGTAGATGGAGAGATCCCGTAAGACAGATTTGTATATTGCTGCATTATTGAAAGCTCAATGGAACACAAACTGGGGAAAGGAGGGCAAGGCCTCCCCTGTGCACTTCAAAGGGTGCTCTTTGATTCAGTGAGAGGTCACAGGGAAGGCCCTGGGCATATCTCAGGAATTAGATGTGGCTGAAAAGAGAATCATGAAGAGTAGGACTGGGGTCCCTGGGCTGATCTTTTGATGTATATCAGCGTGTCTGACATCCAGATGTGAACTCTTGTCACACCCATGGCCAGTGTTGTGAATCTATCAGCTTTGGAGACACTTCTGTTGATTCAAGAGAAAGAGGGAGCAGCAGAGCATGCAAATACTTCAAAAGAGGCAGAAACCCAGCATAATACTTCAAAGACGCAGACCCTAAATCACACTTGGTGTCTTGAAATTGGACTATAAGAAAAAGAGATTGAGACCTCAAACAATTTTCATCTGCCAAGCTGACAGATAGGCTGTATGGAGAGGGGAAGCTCTGCAGAACTTCTGACTGAAACTAGGACTAGGGGTCAAGGACTGTGAGTCTCCCTGTTAGGTGAGGGGACATCAGAAATGGAATCCAACACCACCTGCCCTGAAGCCAGGATCCCCATTGCCTGCCTGCTTCTCAAGACCAATATGCCTTGAAAGGAGTGAGGTCTAGTTGGGAGCCGTGTTGAATGGACTTCAGGTGCAAGATGTTAGGAAACAGCTGCTGCTCCAATCAGGTTGTTGCGGGTGTGCGCAATTGAGTCAACTACCCCACTATACGAGTAGAGGGCCGCCCTGAAGATAGCTTTGTGAAAGACTGCCATGCGATAAAAAGTGAAGCTTTGTTTGATAGAAGTGCGGCAGCCCCAGATGCTAGAATGGGCTTATGTGGATAACTTCACTGTGCAGATCGGGTTGGAGCCTGCGGAAAGTGAGTTGAGTCGACCCCATATGCCAAAGAGGGTCACAATGAAGCTCAAGAACTATTACTTGTTCTTTCTCCACTGTCTGAGAAGTAAAGATACTATGGGAGCACCCATGCACCTTCACAGGTGAGGAAGCCAATGCAGGGTCTGGGTAGACTCCCCACATTGGTGGCTAAAGGAACACTGACCCTGGAGGAAGAGCGGCAGAACGCCACTGGTCACATCAGGAGAGTGACCCGGAGTGAGAGAATCTGCACCTGCTGAGTGCAGCAGCCTTGCCTGCAGATGCTTTGAGTGGACGGGGAACACTATGGAACTCAGAACACTCCACACCTGATGATGCCGGTTAAGACTGGGTTTGGGTCTAATGCCTATTTGTGCTGGAACACTACATTAATACAATTCACGTATAGAGTGCACAGCTACCTCCAAACAGACATCCTGGAGCTAGAGTAAAGAAACACCTTCAAGAGATCTACCTAAGGGGATCCTAAGTGACATCAAGGCAGGAGTAAAAGAGTAGTGTTTTCAGGCCTTTTCTGAAAGCGGCCTCCGTTGGCCTGCTTTTTAGTTCAAAAGAGAGAGCATTCCACAGTTTCAAAGCTAGAAACAAAAATTACCTCCCACCTGTTTTGGTCTTATGGATGCATGGGATTTGGAAGGTTTCAGATTATTGGATCTCAACAGTCTAGCCTGATTGTAAGGTTTGATGCAGTGCCGGAGAAGACGACCTTTGTGAGAGTGGGTTCTAAGTGCAAAAACGAGTGCTTAAAACTGAATCCAATTTTCACGGGGAGCCAGTGCATAAGTTAAAGATGACCTGATACTGCTGCCAGGGAGGATAATTTGAGAATAAGATGAGCAGCTGCGGTCTGAATGATTTCAAGATGTCACTAGAAAAGCAGCAGCCCTGGGTACAGACTGTAGGAATTGTTCAGCCAAGATGTGGTCAAGGCATGGACAACTGTTTTGCAGAATTCCAAAGAAATAAGATGCAGCATCGTCCTTAGGGATCTAAGGGTAAAGAAGCAGGCAGAGGACAATGCCTTGATTTGGGGCTCAATGGTCAGGTTAGAATTGAATTTTACACCCACCTTTTTAACTACTGAGGTCTGGAGAGGAGGGGCACTCAGTTCAGGCGGCCACCAGAAGCTAGGATCAAGAAGGGAATGGATGCTAAACAAAATAATTTCAGTCTTATCTGAGGTTAATTTTAGTCAGCTAGCTTTTATTCAATCTAGTCCTGCTTTAAGGCAAAGTCTAAAGGAGCATCAATTTGAGGGAGCGTTTTCCTGGAAAGCAAGGATAAACTGGTTTTCTCTCACTACCCAGGTCTTAACCAGTTTCAACAGTGGCTCCAGATAGATATTGAAGAGTGTGGGGCACAGGACAGAGCCTTGAGGCACATCACACTCCATAGGTTTAAGAGTAGCAGTAAAAGGAGGGAGGAAACAGCCTGGGAATTAACAGTGATGAATGATTTAGGTCATAACAGGGCTTCTCTAATGCCAATCTTTTCTAGTTTCTCAAGAGGAATAGTATGAGAGACCCTATCAAATGCAGAAGACAGGTCGAGTAACATGACCATAACTGAAGAGTTTAAATCCTAGTTCTCGCTAATAAATTTGGAAAATTGCAGCAGGGCAGACTCGGTGCTCTAATCTGGTCGAAACCCAGATTGGGAGTTGTGCAGCAGATGGTTGGCCTCAGGGAAGTGTGATATCTGCCTATTCACCTTTTTTTCAAGTAACTTGGTCACAGTCGGAAGAACTGAGATAGGTCTACAATTTCTAAGGACTTTAGGGTCAGCTGAAGACTTTTTAAGCAGGGAAAGCAGCAGGGCTTTCTTCCAGTTGGAAGAAATCAGCACCTGGTCTATGGAGTCATTTAATAGTTTATTTGAAATTGGATTCACCTCTGGGGCCATCACGTTTTAGAATAGCAGGTGGGCAGGGATCAAGGAGAGAGCCAGAAATGCAGCAAGAAAGTTCAGCAGCAGATTCCTCTAGAGTTATGGGGGTGAAGTTGGAGAGTACTCGCCCAGGATCTAAGGTGGTCACCACTCCTAGATAAGTGGGATGCTGACATTGTAAAGATTCATAAATAGTTTTAATTTTCTTGAAGAAAAAATCAGAAAGGTCCTCACATAGTTCCTTAGAGTGATATAGGATCTCTTTTTGCTAAAGGGGACAGAAAAGAATTGCCGATTTTAAACAGATAACAAGGTTTATTTGTAGCCCAAGCAAATGATGAAGCGATGAAAGATTTTTAGACCATCCGTATTGCAGCATGATACTTTTGTAAGCAGCTTTAGATCCCATTGCCTTTCAAGCCTTTTGCAAAACATCGTCTCTGCTTTATGGGTGTCAGAGAACCAAGGTGAAGAAGGTTTTAACCTCTTTGAGGTTCAAGATTTCAAAGGGTCATTGGAGTCAAAGGCCTCAGTTAGCCAGTGACTAAAACATGTTACATCCTACTCTAAAACTCCTCTCCCAATACAACAATCATGTGTCACACCGAGGGCGACCTTAGGAACACTACAACATGATAAAATACATGTGAGAAGCTATAAATATTGGTCTTTCTGTCTTTGTTTTAGAGCAGCACATGCACACTGAAATACCCCTTAACACATGAGTTGGTCATTTTTTGGACGTATGTGGGAGGGCAAAATGAGCTTTCCGCAGATGGCTAATCTTGAGGCTTTTTTAATTTGCTGTAGTAATCATCTTAGAAAGCCTGAGTTTGGAAATTTACGGGCTTATTTAAAAGGAGCTTGCACTGCTAATGCGTCAAAAAATGTACGCATTGGTGCCGCAGTCAGTACTCCGCATTTACAAGGTGACCCATCTAGGCCAATGCATCACTTTTAACAGTCCTGCATCTAAATATATCTGGACTGGCTGCATTGCATAGATATTAATATATTCAACACAGGCATTCCAGCATAATTTAAACCGTAAAACCAATGCATGGATATGTAAAAGTTTAGGCCAAAGTGAGGCTTCGCAGACAAATGTCCCATGGTATCAGTGCCATGAGGAGCAGAAAGCAGTGTATGAGGATGAAGGTGAAGATGAGAACAGAGGTGAAATTGTAGGCACAATTGCTGGGACTCTGCAAAGGAACACCACTGTGCGGAACTTTTTCAGTGACATCTAAATCTGTTGGATGGCCGTAAATCCAAATTCTTGTTTTGCAAATGTAAATGAATGAATGAACACTTCTTTTGTGTAAGGACTTTCATTTTACAGTCACTGTAAATGTCTAAACACTGACATCTTACTTTATTGATTTTACCCATCACAAAGGTCTGCAGCTCGGTGTTATTCCCTCTCCAAGACACCATCATGTGGTCCAAAACACGTGTGCACATCAACAACATGTGCAAATGCATGTGTGTGTGTGTGGAACAGTTACACCAAACAAAGGCAGCAATGTGGAACAGTGTGCATGTCATGAGTGTATGTGGTGCAACTGTGTACTGACTGTCAGACATCCGACCACAATCTAAAGGGAGTGTAAATGAAAACAATGTGCAGTGACTGAGTGTGTGTGTTGTACGTCTTATTGTTACTGCCTTACACTCGTGAAAATCAGTATAGTGACCTTATTCTCCTATTACTGTGAACAGAGGCCCATTTTATGTGCATGTGCACACAGGGCAACCCAGAAAGTCTACATATGCTACACAGATGTTTGCAAGCACATACCTACATCAGGTTTGCATCGCACATAACTCATATAAATGTGGAGTCCTAGCAAGTGCTGGATTGGCTACTTAGCCACAATGCAGCCACACTTGACCCAATAGGCAAAGATGCAACTGTTACATGGAAGAATGGATGTGACCATGTCGCTCTGTCTTACTCTGAAACAAACAATGCTGTGACTTCCACAACTTCATATATGTGTGCTATTTGTTCTGGACACAAATCAAATCTAAAAGATACAAAGATATCAAGTTATAACTACATGTGATGGAACTCCTGGCAAGGTAGCATGCACTGACACTTCCTAGGTCAAAGGGGCCTAACATGTCAATAACTGCATATATGGCCATCTTGTGTGAATGCCTACCCACATTCTAAGAGCACGTAATCCCAAACTCTTGTTGAATACTGTGATGCATGGAAATGCTAAGCATATTCCTACTTGGAAGACATCACACATGTTAGGCCTACTTAAGTAGGCATCATGAAGAGCAAGGTAATGGCTAGCATTTTTGGCTGACGCTTTTCTGTAGGTGTAATGTGCATTTGCCACCCATACAGTGCCAGACACCAAGCCCAGAAAGCAGATGTGTGTGTACTAGTACATCATATAGTGGTCGTTGCCCGTTATAGTTTGCTATATGATGGCATGCACACATGAGCTGGTGACCTATTGGCCTAGCAAGATATCGTAGACAACTAGACAATTAATCTGTGAGCTGGATGCCACATATACTGTAGACAGACTGAAGTAGCCAGTGCATGTCATTTCCTGTGTTTTGTTCCCGTAACAATCCTTTGTCAGACAGAGAGTACGTTCTTCAAGTATGGTCACAATTATGTATGACAATGTGGACATCATTTGCATCAGAGTGCAACATCTGTGAACAAAAAATGCCTACTATGCAGATACCTACATCAAGTCAAGCAGAATACAAACTGTAATTCATACAAGCCAAGCAAAATACAAACTGTAATTCATACTGATAATGTCAAGATATGCGCAATTGACAGTACGTTTGTGTATGTCACAGCAATATATTGTCTGTCCTAGTGTCTGCACTACAAATGCAGGGAGTCACACATTTGTGCGCTGGTAACATAAACATGCAACTCATCCCAAGTCTACAAGCATGTCAGGAAAGAGAACTTCAGCAAGAAAAGTGATCCCTGTGTTTTTTTTCTTGCATTGTACCAATCAATACACTGTACCACAGACAACAGGATAGTTGCGTCAAGGAAAACCCAAGCATTGGCCCATAGTGTGACAGATTGCAAATGGAGCATCTGTTGGAAGCCATGCATCAATATCAATGTGTCAGAAAGAATGCTTTGCACATTGTCATGTTATGTGTAACTCAGGCATTACCTATTTCACTAGTGATGTGTCTGAAAAATGGTGCTTTAGTATGAAATGTGATGCTTTAGTAGAAATTGTGACACTTTAGTAGGGAGAGCATCAGTAGGAAGCTATGCATCAATGCCAAAGCATCAGAAGCGATGCATTGTGCATTGTTATGTGTTGTGTGTAACTTGCAGCTTGGCTATTTGCCTAGCGATGCGTCAGAAAAACAAAATACGTTTAAGTAGGAAATGTGATGCTTATGTAGGAAACGTGATGCATCTATACAGCACATGATGCAATGGCTCAGCCATAATGCAAAACAGTAAGGGCCAGATGTATCAAGCTTTTTTTGCATTCGCAAACGGTGCGAATTGCAAAATTCGTCCGTTTGTGAATGCAAAAATGCCTTTCACAATTTATGAAAGCCATTCGCTGACAATTTTAAGGAATCGCTAAAATAGCTATTCCTTAAAATTGCGACCCCATTTAGAGAATCGCAAATTGTGATTCTCTAAATTGGAAATCGCAAAAAGAGAATTCCTATTCTTGATTTCCAAAGCACATGTGTCAAGCATTTCCTAAATGCGAATTGGGCATTTAGGAAATGCAATTACGACTAATTAAAGCTGGTGGTAACCATGTGCAAATTTTAAAAATGCATTGTAAATGCATTTTTAAAATTGATATGTAGTGCACACATCCCCCTAAGGCATGTGTGTGCTTCACATGTCCGTAAAAATATTTCTGGGGTGCAGCAGAGGGGGCCTTAGGCCCCCAGCACCTTAGGATTTGCATTTCCTAAATTGCGAATTCCTAACTGGAATTCACAATTTGGGAAATGAAAAAACATTCGCAACAGGCCCATAGGTGCAAATGGGGTCGGATTCTCCATTTGCGATTCGGTAATAGCATTTGTAAATTTTAAGAAATCGCTATTACCGAATTGCAAAATTCATTCATGCCATTTTGCATTTCTTAAATAGCGATTTCTCAAAATTTGCTATTTAAGAAATGCAATTTGGTTTTTTGATACATCTGGCCCCTAATTGTGAAGTTCCTTTTACTTTCACTTGCAATCCTTTTGTCTGTGCTGGCTGTTGGAGGTATTTGGAGTGTGCTCTTGATAATTGGTCTGGTCTGTTTTTTGATCTGGTTGCATCTATACAGGAAATTATGCAATGGCTCCGCCATAATGCAAAACAGTAAGTGTGAAGTTCCTTTTACTTTCACTTGCAATTCTTTTGTCTGTGCTGGCTGTTTGAGGTATTTGGAGTGTGCTATTGATGATTGGTCTGGCCTGTTTTTTGGTGTTGTTGGTGTCTCTGCTGTCCCTGTTGTATAAATATACTTTCATTTGTGCATTGTAGTTGTATTTTGTAAAGTCTTGTTCACTGCATTGTTGGGAGTTTGTCCATTTAGGGGTCTGTAGTCTAACAGTTAAGAGGAAGGGTTTCTTTTTGTGGTATTTGAGTTTAGGGTGGCTAGTTTGGGTACGGGGATGTCGGGCAGGGGCTCAGAAAAGAACCTGTCGGAGGAGGAGTTTGGTGGCCTGCTGTAGCTATAGGTGTCATACCTGCCAAACATGATCAGAAGTAGAGGTAGGTTGAGCCAAGGCTACTGTACACAAGAGAGGCAGCAGCATTGGGAGAAGGTGTGCCTCCACATGAGTTGGATCTTCAATGTCTAGTATAATGTCCACCAACTTAAACATCAATGGGCAGATGTTGTCATCTGGGAGTTAGATCACCTCGATCACCTGAGGATTGAAATTGCTGAGCCAATCTGTAAGTCCCTATATTTCATGAGCTTATAGATGTGTAGCTTTTGCCCACATGTTTAAATGCTTTTTCTTCAGGAAGGCCCAGATATGTATTTGGGTTAGCATGGCCTGATATGGACTAACTCAGCTAAATAAACAGAACTTGCCACAGAGGCCTATTCACAGTGGCATTACTACAGCCAAAACAGATCGTCCTGAGGACGGTAGGCCCATAGATACTGTGTGACCCATCAGACACTGTACAGGGAGTATTGGGCTCAGGCCTGCTAGGTCATTACTGACTGCAAACCATGAGGGCCAGCTGCAATGTCTGTCAAAAGGGAGCAAACGCACATGTCATCAGGTCACAAGTTGATAAGAGTGTTTCGTTTGCCCTCACAATTATCACATAGACATGTATATTGCTAGAAATGGTCACAATTCCTTTATTAGCCTGTACAGGGGTTGAATGATCATTTTGAATTTACAGTGCACTGGCCACTCATAAGGAGATAAGTAAAGAAGACAAGCAAGCATTGGCACTGTCTGATGTGTGTATCATTGTTAAGAACACATATTGACTTGAGAAGTCCCCAGCATTATCATTACTATGCAGAGTGTAGTCAATCAAATTGGACTGTTCACACAGCCATCAAAACAACAGACACTTGCACCATGTAGCAAACAAGGCTGGTCTTGTACCTTGTCTGCACTCTGTGCACCTGATACGTGATAAGCCTAGTATTACCTGAATACCCTGCAAAAGTGACAACATGTTATCCGAAAGATGTGACAGAAATGTTGTATGGGATAGGCTGTAATTTTCCTGACACAGGCTGTTTGTCCAAATTCACATTTGAGCAGTACACAGGTGTAGTTGGGGTGTAACACATATCCCAAACAATGCTACTAATTGTCAACAGTACATTTAGGGGGTTATTACAACTTTGGAGGAGGTGTTAATATGTCCCAAAAGTGACCGTAAAGTGACGGATATACCACCAGCCGTATTACGAGTTCCATAGGATATAATGGACTCGTAATACGGCTGGTGGTATATCCGTCACTTTACCGTCACTTTTGGGACGGATTAACACCTCCTCCAAAGTTGTAATAACCCCCTTAATGTTGACATGTGCACTGTGAACGTCTTCTCCAAATTATTTGTCCTCTTATTGTGTGTACATATCGTACCATACATGATTGAAGACATGTCAGACATTCATGCCATTCAAACAGCAAAATGTTCTGGGATCTATACATGTAAAAGTAGTTCAGCATTCAGTGTCTAGCCAAAGTTTGTACTACAATGGACTTGGATGACCATGTGAGCAGGCTTAGCATACCGAAATATAATTCTTTCCTAGTATGTATGCTGCACATGTTTTTCTGCAATGGTCTAGTTAAAATGTATCATTCATGAGAGCAAAACCAGTGGCCAAGTGACATATCCTCATTTGTTGCAGTGAGTGTGTAAGTCCAATGTCCATACCAATGACTTACTTGGTTTCAACCCTTAGCCACATTCATAATGATATGTGGCAACTGTCACTCCACGTCATGGGTATATGCGCATCCCTCAGGATACTGCATATCGGTAATTTATGAGATTGGGTGGCAGAGGAGCAATTGCCAAAATGGCATGGTTGTTTAAAGGATGTTGTCATGAAACTGGATGTGAACATCGAATTAGAGGGATGAACTTCCAATTGCCTGTCTGATGCACATTGATAGTGAAGGCATCAACATGGCAATGTATGGTCAATTTTGCATGGAAGGTCATCTCAGGCTGTGATGATTCCTATTTCAGTGTAGAGAGAATAGGTATTAGTTGATGTGGGACATGTCACCAGCCCACAGATGCCAAAGCAGTTATATGCATGACTCATGCCCTCATAGACTCAATGCCCTATAACAGACACGTGTTCACACCTTTATAGTGTTTCGTGAGAAATAAGGTCAATGTGTTAAGTACCACAGGCGTGTATGTACTGTGTTCTCAGCATACAGACAATTTCACATTCCACCTAATGCTGTCATTACACATACTGTATGATCCAGGAATTGACACCATTGCACCTTTTCAGGCAATTACCTGTAAGGGACAGCACAATGTACTCATACATGAGATCTAGAGTTTGCCTGCACACACCCATCACATGGTTTAAGTATGTATAGATGTGCATCAAGGTAACACTCTGTACATAAATGTATGGACAGATAAGTAAAGGACCACATGCTATTGCTTGAATTTCCTTACATGATCTATGTAAAAGGTATGTACGTGAGTCAATATTGGAAAAGTGTGCAACAGGTCTGTTGATTTTGAGGCAGCTAGCCACACTCCATCACTGTTACAGCTACCTGACACAGAGTAATTCTATGCTGCTTCATGTGTAGACTTGTTTATTTGCCATAACAGTGAAGCATTGCTGTGGCAGAATATGTGTACTTGCTACACATTACTCATTTCACATAGGTAATTGGCCATAGATTATACCCTCTTGCATGCTGCATGCCAATCCCCAGTGAGCACCTAGATGGACCAATATACCATTCCATGTGTACACAACATCATTATTACAGATATGTCTTAGTATTCATATTATGTTTATTAAACCAGACTAAGCCATTTCATGTATCTATAAGGCCAAGAAATTAACTCTTTTGCATTGTAACCTTAGGATAAGTACATGCTTCTTATGACTGATGGTCATGATTCATTCCATAGATGTCTATTTGTAGCTGGACATGCCACTTGTGCTGCTTATACCAATTCAAGCATGTAATTGATGTTAACTTGGACAACTTCAGCTTGATCTGATACATATGTCCTTCCTCTCCAACAGACAACATGACCCCAGAACAGGAGAAGCCCAACTAGATCCACTTGGAAAGATACCACCACATAAGACATGCTGACAAGGCCTTCAGACACATAGGGAGGAAGGATAAGGATAAAGAATGAAAGGCACCAGGGTCCAGGTAGTCACCACCTCAGGGACAGAAAGTGCTGGAAAGGCCAGGCACCAGGCCAGACTTGAGGTGTCCCTTGCTAGTGATCTGGGGGAAGTTCCAGGACCCTTAACAGCACAGTTGGCAGTGGCACCACAGGGTGTCACCACTACACCAGGGCAGCAGTCAGAGTTTGAGTTTGAGAACCAGTCTCTGAAGGACAAAGCTGAAATCAAGTTGAGCCTGGCTGGCCTAGACTGATGAGAATGGTCTAGACATTGCAGCTTTATGCGGACCGTATCACAGAGCAAATGTATGGCTCCCTCTGACATGCTGCCCCTCCCCTGTTCAGATTTGTTTTTATTAGCTTTGATAATTTTGTATAGTTTAGGATAGGTTTAGATTAGAGATAGGTTAGGTTTGTTTTAGTGATTTTATAGATTTTAACATTTAATAGTTGTTAGGTGGGGGTGTGGGTGAGTAGGTTATTAAGTGGGTATGGGGTCAAAATTTACTATATGTATAATAAAATAAAAATCTAGAAAAAACTATATATATACATATATATGTATATATATATATATATATATATATATATATATATATCTATACACGTAGGTTTTAATGTTCTGATAGTTTGTGTATAAGTTTAGTTTATGTTTGTCTTGTGTGCAAATGTGTATTAAGGATGGTGGGTTTGATGTTTAACATATCTGTTGTGTTTTATGTGCAGTGTAGGATAAGTTAAGGTTAGTTATGTTAGGTTAGTTGTAAGTTAAGGTAGCATAGGTAAGCTTACACAGGTTAGTTTAGGCATAGTTTGCATAGATTACTTAGTGTAGGTTAGTTAAGTTTATATTTTAAGTATTTTATAGTATTTTACATTTAAAAAGTGTACATTTTCACAACCGCTTACTTATTAAGTGGGTGGAAGTTGTCAATTATGCTTTGGTTGGGTTAAGCGCATGCTGTTGGTTTTACTGGCAGTGTTTGAATACATGTGTAACTATATGAAGCACATAAGAAGTAGATTCTGTCAGATTTGCAATGAAGTTGTAATGGAGAAACCTAAGGAGTCTTCCAGCATGATTGTGCACTGTAAATTGTAATCTTGCTGTGAATTAACACACAGCCCGAAACAGGGATTCCCCTACTGTTGCACTGTGTGTAAGTGATGTTACATGTTTTGAATAGATAAATAAGTTAAACAATTGTGACTAATCAAGGATGTACTGGGTCACACACTGATGCCAGCCACTTATACACTCTCCCTTGTATCAATTTATTGTCACATCAGTGTTGTTTGCTGGCTTGTATCCATGGAAGTGTCCCTCACCTGGGCAGAAACTTCATTCAGTCTTACCATTGACTGATTGCTAACTGTAGCACTTTGTGCATGTAACCTTGGCCAACTACTCGCTAGTTTAGATGCACATAGAATTCATATATACTATCTACCTTGGCTCTTACAGATTTTCCCATGGCCCTACAAAACACAATTCGCTTTCGATAGTAGGTTGTGTCTTTAGGTGCAGCACATGGACCATGCTCTACTTAGTCCGATCATGAACAGACATACAGCATGCTGGTTCCGGTAAGTGATTTTATTGACAAGTGAACCAAGGAGCTTGGAGCAAGTGCCAGCCCTTGGGCAACAACCCCAACACTGTTTGTGAGCCAGAGGATGTCTCAACAGAGTCCATGGGGGATATATTGCATGGAACGTGGAGGAGAGAATGGTTTCAGTTAGGAGGACGACAAAATTGCCAATAGGAAAAAAAGGCAACATCAATAGTCCACAAATGGGTGAGATCAACAGGTGGGACAACAAACAGAAAATGGTACCAGCTGAGAAGTACACTGGCATGGTCATTGGCGCAGGTCAAATGAGATACTGGGCATTTGGCACAGAGACAGTGTTTTGGGTGGAAAAAGGTGCCATCAACATCTTCCTCCTCAGATGTGTGTGGGGCATCCCGTGGGGGATGTTGTCAGTGCCAGAGGCAACAGAGGCACACACTCATCAGGGGCTAAAGATATGGATCCCCTCTGCTGCAGCCTTTATCTGCGCCAACAAGTGAGGCAGCACTGCACTAAAAAGGGCATGCTGCTTTGCCAGTCCAGCACCAATGTTGGGATGGTAGGCACCAATTGTTGCTATCACTCCATGGACTCCAGGATGTTGTGGATTGCCACTGCTGGTTGACAACCTCACTGGTGGCACCTTGGCAGGGAAGTTGTTCGTGCCTCTGCCTCTTGACATCAGATATGTCAGCCATGGACTTTTCCAGGCCATGGAGCAGAGGGTAAGTGCCTCTTATAGCCACTGAGGTGTCCTTATTGGGACTGATGCACCTACTGACTCCCTCAAGGGTGCCTACCATGGTATTGTAGGAGGCTGGACTGGCTTGTAGTGAGTACCAAGGGGTACTTGCACCTTGCACCAGGCCCAGTTATCCCTTATTAGTGTATAGGGTGTCTAGCAGCTTAGGCTGATAGATAATGGAAGCTTAGCAGAGCAACTTAGGCTGAACTAGGAGACGTGTGAAGCTACTACAGTACCACTTAGTGTCATATGCACAATATCATAAGAAAACACAATACACAGTTATACTAAAAATAAAGGTACTTTATTTTTATGACAATATGCCAAAGTATCTTAGAGTGTACCCTCAGTGAGAGGATAGGAAATATACATAAGATATATATACACAATAGCAAAAATATGCAGTATAGTCTTAGAAAACAGTGCAAACAATGTATAGTTACAATAGGATGCAATGGGGAAACATAGGGATAGGGGCAACACAAACCATATACTCCAAAAGTGGAATGCGAACCACGAATGGACCCCAAACCTATGTGACCTTGTAGAGGGTCGCTGGGACTATTAGAAAATAGTGAGAGTTAGAAAAATAACCCTCCACAAGACCCTGAAAAGTGAGTGCAAAGTGCACTAAAGTTCCCCTAAGGACAAAGAAGTCGTGTTAGAGGAATAATGCAGGAAAGACACAAACCAACAATGCAACAACTGTGGATTTCCAATCTAGGGTACCTGTGGAACAAGGGGACCAAGTCCAAAAGTCACAAGCAAGTCGGAGATGGGCAGATGCCCAGGAAATGCCAGCTGCGGGTGCAAAGAAGCTTCTACTGGACAGAAGAAGCTGAGGTTTCTGCAGGAACGAAAAGGGCTAGAGACTTCCCCTTTGGTGGACGGATCCCACTTGCCGTGGAAAGTCGTGCAGAAGTGTTTTCCCGCCAAAAGAACGCCAACAAGCCTTGCTAGCTGCAAATCATGCGGTTAGCGTTTTTGGACGCTGTTGTGGCCCAGGAGGGACCAGAAGGTCGCAAATTGGACCAGCAGAGAGAGGGGACGTCGAGCAAGACAAGGAGCCCTCTCTGAAGCAGGTAGCATCCGGAAAAGTGCCAGAAACAGGCACTACGAGGATGCATGAAACGGTGATCACCCGAAGTCGCACAAAGGAGTCCCACGTCGGCGGAGACCAACTTAGAAAGTCGTGCAAAGCAGGTTAGAGTGACGTGGACCCAGGCTTGGCTGTGCACAAAGGATTTCCGCCGGAAGTGCACAGGGGCCGGAGTAGCTGCAAAAGTCACGGTTCCCAGCAATGCAGCCCAGCGAGGTGAGGCAAGGACTTACCTCCACCAAACTTGGACTGAAGAGTCACTGGACTGTGGGGGTCACTTGGACAGAGTCGCTGGATTCGAGGGACCTCGCTCGTCGTGCTGAGAGGAGACCCAAGGGACCGGTAATGCAGCTTTTTGGTGCCTGCGGTTGCAGGGGGAAGATTCCGTCGACCCACCGGAGATTTCTTCGGAGCTTCTGGTGCAGAGAGGAGGCAGACTACCCCCACAGCATGCACAAGCAGGAAAACAGTCTAGAAGGCGGCAGGATCAGCGTTACAGAGTTGCAGTAGTCGTCTTTGCTACTATGTTGCAGTTTTGCAGGCTTCCAGCGCAGTCAGCAGTCGATTCCTTATCAGAAGGTGAAGAGAGAGATGCAGAGGAACTCGGCTGAGCTCATGCATTCGTTATCTAAAGTTTCCCCAGAGACAGAGACCCTAAATAGCCAGAAAAGAGGGTTTGGCTACCTAGGAGAGAGGATAGGCTAGCAACACCTGAAGGAGGCTATCACAAGGAGTCTCTGACGTCACCTGGTGGCACTGGCCACTCAGAGCAGTCCAGTGTGCCAGCAGCACCTCTGTTTCCAAGATGGCAGAGGTCTGGAGCAAACTGGAGGAGCTCTGGACACCTCCCAGGGGAGGTGCAGGTCAGGGGAGTGGTCACTCCCCTTTCCTTTGTCCAGTTTCGCGCCAGAGCAGGGCTAAGGGGTCCCCTGAACCGGTGTAGACTGGCTTATGCAGAATTGGGCACCTCTGTGCCCAACAAAGCATTTCCAGAGGCTGGGGGAGGCTACTCCTCCCCTGCCTTCACACCATTTTCCAAAGGGAGAGGGTGTCACACCCTCTCTCAGAGGAAGTTCTTTGTTCTGCCATCCTGGGCCAGGCCTGGCTGGACCCCAGGAGGGCAGATGCCTGTCTGAGGGGTTGGCAGCAGCAGCAGCTGCAGTGAAACCCCAGGAAGGGCAGTTTGGCAGTACCAGGGTCTGTGCTACAGACCACTGGGATCATGGGATTGTGCCAACTATGCCAGGATTGCATAGAGGGGGCAATTCCATGATCATAGACATGTTACATGGCCATATTCGGAGTTACCATTGTGAAGATACATATAGGTAGTGACCTATATGTAGTGCACGCGTGTAATGGTGTCCCCGCACTCACAAAGTTCAGGGAATTGGCTCTGAACAATGTGGGGGCACCTTGGCTAGTGCCAGGGTGCCCTCACACTAAGTAACTTTGCACCTAACCTTTACCAGGTAAAGGTTAGACATATAGGTGACTTATAAGTTACTTAAGTGCAGTGTAAAATGGCTGTGAAATAACGTGGACGTTATTTCACTCAGGCTGCAGTGGCAGGCCTGTGTAAGAATTGTCAGAGCTCCCTATGGGTGGCAAAAGAAATGCTGCAGCCCATAGGGATCTCCTGGAACCCCAATACCCTGGGTACCTCAGTACCATATACTAGGGCATTATAAGGTTGTTCCAGTAAGCCAATGTAAATTGGTAAAAATGGTCACTAGCCTGTTAGTGACAATTTGGAAAGAAATGAGAGAGCATAACCACTGAGGTTCTGATTAGCAGAGCCTCAGTGAGACAATTAGTCACTACACAGGTAACACATTCAGGCACACTTATGAGCACTGGGGCCCTGGGTTACCAGGGTCCCAGTGACACATACAACTAAAACAACATATATACAGTGAAAAATGGGGGTAACATGCCAGGCAAGATGGTACTTTCCTACACAACCCCCCCCCCCCAAACGAAGGACAATAAGACTAGCCATGACCTGATGAGTCTTCATTGTCTAAGTGGAAATATCTGGAGAGTCCATCTGCATTGGAGTGGCTACTCCCAGGTCTATGTTCCACTGTATAGTCCATTCCCTGTAGGGATATGGACCACCTCAACAATTTAGGATTTTCACCTTTCATTTGTTTTAGCCAAAGTAGAGATTTGTGGTCTGTCTGAACAATGAAGTGAGTGCCAAACAGGTATGGCCTCAACTTCTTCAGAGCCCAGACCACAGCAAAGGCCTCCCTCTCAATGGCAGACCAACGCTTTTCTCTAGGGGTCAACCTCCTACTAATAAAAGCAACAGGTTGATCCAGGCCCACAGAATTAAGTTGTGATAGGACTGCCCCTACTCCTAATTCAGATGCATCAGTTTGGACATAGAATTTTTTAGAGTAACAAGGGCTTTTCAGGACAGGTGCAGAGCACATGGCCTGCTTCAGCTCCTCAAAAGCTTTCTGACAGTTTGCTATCCATAATACCTTTTTAGGCATCTTTTTGGAAGTGAGGTCATTAAGAGGGGCTGCAATGGAGCCATAGTTCTTAATGAACCTCCTGTAATACCCAGTGAGGCCTAGGAAGGCTCTCACCTGAGTCTGTGTGGTAGGGGGAATCCAATCAATAATTGTTTGGATTTTCCCCTGAAGTGGTGCAATCTGTTCCCCACCAACAAGGTGTCCCAGATAAACCACCTTACCCTGCCCTATCTGGCACTTTGAAGCCTTGATAGTGAGGCCTGCCTTTTGCAGGGCCTCCAAAACTTTCCATAGGTGGACCAGGTGATCATCCCAGCTGGAGCTAAAGACAGCTATATCGTCCAAATATGCTGCACTGAAAGCTTCCAGCCCTTGCAGGACTGTGTTCACCAACCTCTGAAAAGTGGCAGGTGCATTTTTCAAACCAAAAGGCATTACAGTAAACTGGTAATGTCCTCCAATGGTTGAAAATGCAGTCTTAGGTTTAGCATCTTCTGACAATTTGATCTGCCAATACCCTGCAGTCAAGTCAAAAGTGCTTAGATACTTAGCAGATGCCAGTGTATCTATGAGCTCATCTGCCCTGGGTATAGGGTGAGCATCAGTTTTGGTTACCAAGTTGAGACCTCTATAGTCTACACAAAACCGCATTTCCTTCTTTCCATCTTTGGAATGGGGTTTTGGTACCAGTACCACAGGAGAAGCCCATGGACTGTCAGAGTGCTCAACTACTCCTAGTTCTAACATCTTCTGGACCTCTTGCTTTATGCAGTCCCTGACATGGTCAGGCTGCCTATAGATCTTACTTTTGACAGGTAAACTGTCTCCAGTATCTATAGTGTGCTCACACCAAGAAGTGGTACCTGGCACAGTAGAGAAGAGTTCAGAGAATTGATCTAGGAGGTTTATGCAATTGTCTTTCTGCTCAGCAGTAAGACAATCAGCCAAAACTACACCTTCCACAAGAGCATCTTGTTCTGTGGAAGAGAAGAGATCAGGTAGAGGATCACTGTCCTCTTCCTGTCCCTCATCTGTTGCCATGAGCAGGGTGAGATCAGCCCTGTCATAGTAGGGTTTCAGGCGGTTGACATGGAGCACCCTAAGGGGACTCCTGGCAGCGCCTAAGTCAACTAAATAGGTGACTTCTCCCTTCTTTTCAACAATTGTGTGGGGTCCACTCCATTTATCTTGGAGTGCTCTTGGGGCCACAGGCTCCAAGACCCACACTTTCTGCCCTGGTTGGTACTGAACCAAAACAGCCTTCTGATCATGCCATTGCTTCTGGAGCTCTTGGCTGGCCTGAAGGTTTTTACTGGCCTTTTTCATGTACTCAGCCATCCTTGATCTGAGGCCAAGTACATAATCCACAATATCCTGCTTAGGAGCTTTTAAAGGTTGTTCCCAACCCTCCTTTACAAGTGTGAGTGGACCCCTAACAGGGTGTCCAAAAAGAAGTTCAAAGGGGCTGAAGCCCACTCCTTTCTGGGGTACCTCCCTGTAGGCAAAAAGGAGGCATGGTAGAAGGATATCCCATCTCCTGCGGAGTTTTTCAGGGAGACCCATAATCATGCCTTTGAGAGTTTTATTAAATCTCTCCACCAGTCCATTTGTTTGTGGATGATAGGGTGTTGTGAACTTGTACGTTACACCACACTCCTTCCACATGGCCTTTAAGTATGCAGACATGAAATTGCTTCCCCTGTCTGATACCACTTCCTTTGGGAAGCCCACCCTGGAAAATATTCCCAGGAGGGCCTTTGCCACTGCAGGTGCTGTAGTGGTCCTTAAAGGAATAGCTTCAGGATATCTTGTGGCATGGTCCACTACCACCAAGATAAACCTATTGCCTGAAGCAGTAGGAGGGTCAAGGGGGCCAACCATGTCAACCCCTACCCTTTCAAAGGGAACCCCAACCACAGGCAGTGGAATAAGGGGTGCCTTTGGGGTGCCACCTGTCTTGCCACTGGCTTGACAGGTTTCACAGGACTTACAAAATTCCTTTGTGTCCTCAGACATTCTAGGCCAATGAAACAGGGGAACAAGCCTGTCCCAAGTTTTCATTTGTCCTAGATGCCCAGCTAGGGGAATGTCATGTGCCAGTGTTAGGAGGAACTTTCTGTACTCCTGAGGAATCACTAATCTCCTGGCAGCTCCAGGTTTAGGATCCCTATGCTCAGTGTACAAGAGGTTGTCCTCCCAGTAAACTCTGTGAGAGTCACTGACATCCCCATTAGCCTGTTTGACAGCTTGCTGTCTGAGACCCTCTAATGTGGGACAGGTTTGCTGTGCCACACTCAGCTCCTCTCTGGCAGGCCCCCCTTCACCCAAAAGCTCAGCAGTGTCTGCTTCCAGCTCCTCTGGTGTAGGTTCTGCACAGGGAGGGAATTCTTCTTCCTCAGAAGTAGAATCCACTGTAGAGGGAGGGATAGTAGGAAGTGGTTTGCTTCTACTAGCCCTAGCTTTAGGGAGCACTTGGTCCATTGTTCCAGGATGCAAGCTTCCCTGTCCTTTTTGCTTTTTGGCCTGAGCCCTTGTCAAAGCAAAAATATGCCCTGGGATGCCCAGCATTGCTGCATGGGCCTCCAACTCCACATCTGACCAAGCTGATGTCTCCAAATCATTCCCTAATAGACAGTCTACAGGTAAATCTGAAGCTACCACAACTTTCTTTGGACCAGTAACCCCCCCCCCAGTTGAGATTAACAACAGCCATGGGGTGGCTAAGTGTGTTGTTGTGAGCATCGGTTACTTGGTACTGGTGACCAAGTAGGTGTTGTTCAGGGTGGACCAGTTTCTCTATGACCATAGTCACACTGGCACCAGTGTCCTTGTAGGCCTGAACCTCAACACCATTTATTAGGGGTAGCTGCTTGTACTTATCCATATTAAGGGGACAAGCAACTAAGGTGGCTAAATCAATAGCCCCCTCAGAGATTAACACAGCCTCTGTGGCCTCCCTAACAAGGCCAACCCCAACTAAGTTACCAATAGTGAGCCCAGCTACTCCCTTGGATTGGCTATTAGTAGGTTTGCTCCCACCACCACTGCTATTAGTAGGGACACTAGGTGTAGCAGTAGGGGTTGTAGTGGTAGGAGGCTTGGTGCCTTTCTTTGGACAACTGGGATCTGTTGTCCAATGGCCTTTTATTTTACATAAATAGCACCATGGTTTCTTTTCCTTGTTCTGATTAAAAGAGGATTTGGGCCCACCACCCCAACCAGAGTGTTTTTGTGGGCCTGATGAAGACTCATTTTTAGATTTGTCCCCACCCTTGTCAGAAGACTTACCATCCTTCTTTTTGTTGCCATCTTTGTCACCCTCTGTATGAACTTTTCTGTTCACCCTTGTTCTGACCCATTTGTCTGCCTTCTTTCCCAATTCTTGGGGAGAGGTCAGATCAGAGTCCACCAAGTACTGGTGCAACAAATCAGACACACAATTATTAAGAATATGCTCTCTCAGGATCAAGTTATACAGGCTGTCATAATCAGTAACTTTACTGCCATGTAACCACCCCTCCAAGGCCTTCACTGAATGGTCAATGAAATCAACCCAGTCTTGTGAAGACTCCTTTTTGGTCTCTCTGAACTTTATCCTGTACTGTTCAGTGGTTAAGCCATAACCATCCAGGAGTGCATTCTTAAGAACTTGGAAATTATTAGCATCATTTTCTTTTACAGTAAGGAGCCTATCCCTACCTTTTCCACTAAATGATAGCCATAGGATAGCAGCCCACTGCCTTTGAGGGACATCCTGTACAACACAGGCCCTCTCAAGTGCAGCAAACCACTTGTTAATGTCATCCCCCTCCTTATAAGGGGGAACTATCTTATGCAGATTCCTGGAATCATGCTCTTTTGCAGGATGACTATGGGGAATACTGCTGCTGCCACCATGGGTATCTAAACCCAACTTCTGTCTTTCTTTCTCTAGTTCAAAAGACTGTCTATCCAAATCCAGCTGTTGCTTTTTAAGCTTCAGTCTTGTTTGTTCCACTCTCAACTTATTGAGTTCCCTCTCTAACATTCTGTCATCAGGGTTGGTGGGAGGGACATTCTTAGACACAGAAGAATGAACAGAAGGAGACCTGTCCCTTACAGAAGCCACCCTAACAGCTTGGCTAACAGAAACATCACTACCAGTATGGTGAGAATAAATGCTTTTGCTATGATGTGAGACAACACTATTTGTATGGTGAGGCTCTCCATCATTACCAACTATGCTAGACTGTCTAGTAATGGGCAGGCTAGGAAGTTTCTTTCCTGAATCTTTTCCTGGGGGAGTCCCTGGATCAGATTGGGAACCATTTGCTACTTTTTCAACATATGTGGCCCCTATGGCCTTATCTTGTTCTCTAAGCATGTTAAGCAATAATTCCAAAGAAGGATTCTTCCCTACACTCAAACCTCTCTCTATGCAGAGACTCCTTGCTCCTTTCCAGCTAAGGTGATCATATGCAAGTTTGGACAGATCAACATGTTGGCCTGTGCCAGACATTTTTTGAGAGAGTTAAAGTGATAGAAAAAGAGAAAAAAGTTTTCAGAACTATTTAGAAAGACAGAAAAAAAACTTTTTTAACTTTTAAGAACTTTTTGAAAGTTTAGAAGTACTTTTCAGCACTTAGAAAAGAGTGAAAAGAGGAAATGCCAAACTTTTTGGCTATGTGTATATACACTGACCTTGTTTTGTATATTTTTCTCTTATGAAAAGTACAATGACAAGAGTGGTAAGTAGTCTCAAAGCACTTATCCCACCGCTGCACAACCAATGTAGGAGGCTGGACTGGCTTGTAGTGAGTACCAAGGGGTACTTGCACCTTGCACCAGGCCCAGTTATCCCTTATTAGTGTATAGGGTGTCTAGCAGCTTAGGCTGATAGATAATGGTAGCTTAGCAGAGCAGCTTAGGCTGAACTAGGAGACGTGTGAAGCTACTACAGTACCACTTAGTGTCATATGCACAATATCATAAGAAAACACAATACACAGTTATACTAAAAATAAAGGTACTTTATTTTTATGACAATATGCCAAAGTATCTTAGAGTGTACCCTCAGTGAGAGGATAGGAAATATACACAAGATATATATACACAATAGCAAAAATATGCAGTATAGTCTTAGAAAACAGTGCAAACAATGTATAGTTACAATCGGATGCAATGGGGAAACATAGGGATAGGGGCAACACAAACCATATACTCCAAAAGTGGAATGCGAACCACGAATGGACTCCAAACCTATGTGACCTTGTAGAGGGTCGCTGGGACTATTAGAAAATAGTGAGAGTTAGAAAAATAACCCTTCCCAAGACCCTGAAAAGTGAGTGCAAAGTGCACTAAAGTTCCCCTAAGGACAAAGAAGTCGTGTTAGAGGAATAATGCAGGAAAGACACAAACCAACAATGCAACAACTGTGGATTTCCAATCTAGGGTACCTGTGGAACAAGGGGACCAAGTCCAAAAGTCACAAGCAAGTCGGAGATGGGCAGATGCCCAGGAAATGCCAGCTGCGGGTGCAAAGAAGCTTCTACTGGACAGAAGAAGCTGAGGTTTCTGCAGGAACGAAAAGGGCTAGAGACTTCCCCTTTAGTGGACGGATCCTTCTTGCCGTGGAGAGTCGTGCAGAAGTGTTTTCCCGCCGAAAGACCGCCAACAAGCCTTGCTAGCTGCAAATCGTGCGGATAGCGTTTTTGGACTCTGTTGTGGCCCAGGAGGGACCAGGAGGTCGCAAATTGGAACAGAAGAGAGAGGGGACGTCGAGCAAGACAAGGAGTCCTCTCTGAAGCAGGTAGCACCGGAAAAGTGCCAGAAACAGGCACTACGAGGATGTGTGAAACGGTGCTCACCGGAAGTCGCACAAAGGAGTCCCACATCGCCGGAGACCAACTTAGAAAGTCGTGCAATGCAGGTTAGAGTGCCGTGGACCCAGACTTGGCTGTGCACAAAGGATTTCCGCCGGAAGTGCACAGGGGCCGGAGTAGCTGCAAAAGTCACGGTTCCCAGCAATGCAGCCCAGCGAGGTGAGGCAAGGACTTACCTCCACCAAACTTGGACTGAAGAGTCACTGGACTGTGGGGGTCACTTGGACAGAGTCGCTGGATTCGAGGGACCTCGCTCGTCATGCTGAGAGGAGACCCAAGGGACTGGTAATACAGCTTTTTGGTGCCTGCGGTTGCAGGGGGAAGATTCCGTCGACCCACGGGAGATTTCTTCGGAGCTTCTGGTGCAGAGAGGAGGCAGACTACCCCCACAGCATGCACAAGCATGAAAACAGTCGAGAAGGCGGCAGGATCAGCGTTACAGAGTTGCAGTAGTCGTCTTTGCTACTATGTTGCAGTTTTGCAGGCTTCCAGCGCGGTCAGCAGTCGATTCCTTATCAGAAGGTGAAGAGAGAGATGCAGAGGAACTCGGCTGAGCTCATGCATTCGTTATCTAAAGTTTCCCCAGAGACAGAGACCCTAAATAGCCAGAAAAGAGGGTTTGGCTACCTAGGAGAGAGGATAGGCTAGCAACACCTGAAGGAGCCTATCACAAGGAGTCTCTGACGTCACCTGGTGGCACTGGCCACTCAGAGCAGTCCAGTGTGCCAGCAGCACCTCTGTTTCCAAGATGGCAGAGATCTGGAGCACACTGGAGGAGCTCTGGACACCTCCCAGGGGAGGTGCAGGTCAGGGGAGTGGTCACTCCCCTTTCCTTTGTCCAGTTTCACGCCAGAGCAGGGCTAAGGGGTCTCCTGAACCGGTGTAGACTGGCTTATGCAGAATTGGGCACCTCTGTGCCCAACAAAGCATTTCCAGAGGCTGGGGGAGGCTACTCCTCCCCTGCCTTCACACCATTTTCCAAAGGGAGAGGGTGTCACACCCTCTCTCAGAGGAAGTTCTTTGTTCTGCCATCCTGGGCCAGGCCTGGCTGGACCCCAGGAGGGCAGATGCCTGTCTGAGGGGTTGACAGCAGCAGCAGCTGCAGTGAAACCCCAGGAAGGGCAGTTTGGCAGTACCAGGGTCTGTGCTACAGACCACTGGGATCATGGGATTGTGCCAACTATGCCAGGATGGCATAGAGGGGGCAATTCCATGATCAAAGACATGTTACATGGCCATATTCGGAGTTACCATTGTGAAGCTACATATAGGTAGTGACCTATATGTAGTGCACGCGTGTAATGGTGTCCCCGCACTCACAAAGTTCAGTGAATTGGCTCTGAACAATGTGGGGGCACCTTGGCTAGTGCCAGGGTGCCCTCACACTAAGTAACTTTGCACCTAACCTTTACCAGGTAAAGGTTAGACACATAGGTGACTTATAAGTTACTTAATTGCAGTGTAAAATGGCTGTGAAATAACTTGGACGTTATTTCACTCAGGCTGCAGTGGCAGGCCTGTGTAAGAATTGTCAGAGCTCCCTATGGGTGGCAAAAGAAATGCTGCAGCCCATAGGGATCTCCTGGAACCCCAATACCCTGGGTACCTCAGTACCATATACTAGGGAATTATAAGGGTGTTCCAGTAAGCCAATGTAAATTGGTAAAAATGGTCACTAGCCTGTTAGTGACAATTTGGAAAGAAATGAGAGAGCATAACCACTGAGGTTCTGATTAGCAGAGCCTCAGTGAGACAGTTAGTCACTACACAGGTAACACATTCAGGCACACTTATGAGCACTGGGGCCCTGGGTTACCAGGGTCCCAGTGACACATACAACTAAAACAACATACATACAGTGAAAAATGGGGGTAACATGCCAGGCAAGATGGTACTTTCCTACAGGTATCCATCCCAGCCTACACTTCATCTAGCAGCTCCCATTGGACTCCTAAAGCATCATGTTGGAATTCAACGTGGAGGGTCCTCAGAGTCCAGGGCTGGGGTTAGGCTGGCAGGTAGTGTTTGTTGATGATAGATGGATCCTCTGGTGAACACCCAATGCTGACAGCCCTTCCCACAACTGGAGATGGTGCATCAATGGTAGCCAGGATTTGCCAGAGGGTATCTTGGTTGAGGGTTGGCAGGCTGTCATCCTCAGCAAGAACCTCTTCCAGGAGAGGCAGCTGGTCTAAAGGTGTAGGTACATCCTCTGCAATGAGATAGAGATAAGTTAATGGTGATCTATGTTAGATGTTGACATGAGTAATCTGGTTGACAGTCAGACTTGGTACAATTTAACTTTCAGTTAAACATTGATGCATATGACATATGTTATGCATAGGTACTGAGTCCAAGTTGCACTGTGGTTGACTTTCAGATGGCAGTATCTCCATTGTTCACAAAACCACTGTGTGACATGGCTGACTTTGTATCATGACAAATATTGAAACACAGTTACACTGGTCGCTGGGCCTGCCATTCCTGCATGTATGATAAGCGTCAAGGTCCACATCAGACTTGGTGATTTATATACTTTACATGATGGCTGTACTGATTGTGTTTTGACATACTGCCATCCCTATTGTGCAAATTGCACTTAGTCCACAGGTGCCTGCATTCCCTTTGACCTATATTCATCCCACAGCTCCTGTGCAGGTGATGTGGGGTTGGTCATGATTTAGTTATGATCTTGCAGTCTGCCTTTCACACAGTACACCAAAGCACTGTGCCTTGTTGTGCTGTCTTGCATGCACATATGGCCAAGGCGTACGTTTTTTGCACATATCCTGCACACCTCTACACAGCTACCAACCTTGCTACACTGCAGGAGTATGTGAGGGAATGAACTTACTATGTGTTTCCTAGTTGAGTATACTCATGTGATTTCATGGCACACATAGTTGACTCCATATCTGTGAACAGAGGGCACTGTGTGCCAACTCTTAGGGGATGGGCCTAGTCAAACTAGGTAGATTGCTAGCACTAAATCTTACCCCAATTGATAATTGTCAGAGTATCACACATCATTTGACTCAGCCTGCTCTCTTGTACGTGTACATGCCTCCTTTGCTATTCCTTTTTTTGGTCCAGAGACTCAACTTACTGCCAAGCAGTATGGGAACCCAGATCATACATTGACTCTTGTGTGCCTACAACATTAACAATATGCTGACCATAGCCAATTGAATGATATGGCTGGCTGTTATTGAGAGTCATGGGTCAAGATGTACCCCACATGGTAGTGGCTGGAATTGGAGATATGTAACTACCCAGATTAGCTACATAACTGGCCCCATTCACCTCAGCCTCCAACCATCCCAGACTCTCCCCTTTGTGGTGGCACACTAATTCTTCCTGTACCTTGACAAATCCCTGTTACACATCCACCAAATTAGAAATATGTGGCATGGTGAGACAATTTTCCTTCAGACTTCCTCTTGCCACTTGCTACATCTTCACCCAGGTTCACATTACTTGTAGGACGTTGTACCCTTCTCGGTCATGCATTCCCAGCACAAGTGCCTTCCAACACAAGTGTGACACTTTTAGACATATCAGTTCATGTGTTTTGGTCAGACTATCTTGCAGGACACATATCCTTTCTGGCCTCCTTGATATGCATTCTCTCCCCATTCAGACACAGTGGTAGTTCAACATACTCAGCCAGTCCATACGGTGCAATGTACTACCAGGGGTCCACCAGGGCCACACACCATCTTTGGTTTTAACACACATGGTCCTCTGGTGTACATCACTTGCATTCACCCCCACACCCAATCTGATTTAGTACATGGCAGGAGTTCTAGTGGTCCGTATCATGTCAGCTGACACCTGTGTGCACTCACCCCATGGGTAAGGACAGCTGCGTGCTATGCAGTTTCATACTGGTTAATATATATATATGGCTCTTGGCAGGCTCCTATGTGTTGATACTTCACATGCCCCACACCCGACCCCCCTCTGAGGTGAGCTGTTTCTCCTTTGACACGCCCATTCCATTCCATTGCTTTACAGTCCATATTTGTGTGCATTGGCCCAAGTAAGACACAATGGCCTCCTGGTTGGTCAGGGTTCAAGTGTCCTTGCGTGATGTGTTGTTCCAGTCCCTGCTTTTTAACTTAGTATTGTGGGACTTGAAGTTCTGGTGACTCATGTTGTACATCTCTCTGCAGGTGCCAGTATACAAAGGTGGACCTTGACTGGTGCGCCACTTCACACATGTAAGGGAGAATCATGATGGAGCTGGACTGAGCTGTGCAACATATAACTGGGCAGTGTGATGTTTGGGATATGAGACAAATTCCTGCCTTTTGTCCTGCACAATGCTCAGTGGAGCACTGGGACATAGCTAGCTGCACTGCACTGCATGACCTTTTTTGCCTACATTGACCCTTGCTGGGAATTACCCTGTAGGTCTGGTTGTTCCTCGTGGCGAGCATTGTCCAGTCCCAGAACTGCTGTTATCAACTCCTCTGGGATGGCAGCTGCCACTCGCTCCTCAAAGGCATCCAGCTTCTTCTAGGTCACAGGGCCTCCTCCTCCAGTTTGTACAGCTGCTTCCAGGTTGTTGACCAGTTTCTCCTTGGTACGGGGCTTATAGTTATGCCAGCGTTTTTACAGTTGGTGACTGTCCTCTTCGCTTGTCTCACACTTTTGATCTTGTCCATTATGGACTGCAGAATGGCCTATTTCTTGCTTAAATGGAAATTTTGAAATTACAAAGAGCTGATGTTGGTGCTTTGTAACCTCAGTGATTACGATGTTATTCTCCTCACTGAAAATGCACTTCCTCTTGCCCTGGGAGTCTGTTCAGACATACTGGCTGTTAGAAATGGGGGCTCTGGTTAGCAGTCAGTTTGCACTTTGTCCAAGCAGACACCAATGGAGATACAAACTTAGATAACACCTACTCACTCCGATGGCAGCTTGGCAAAAGCAGTCAGGCTTATCTCAAAGTCAAGATGTAAAGTATTTGTACCAAAACATGCAGTAAAACAGTGAAAACACTACACACCAGTTTAGAAAAATTGTCAACAGTTATCTATATCAAACAAGACCAAAATGATAAAAATCCAACATACACAAGTAAATATATGTATTTGTAAAAATAAAGAGTCTTACTCCATAGAAAACAATGTATGCGTTGATGTTACACAAAGTACCTTCCACACGGGTGAGCGTATACTGGAAAAGTCAGCAATGTGTTTATTCCTTACTTGCAAGTGAGGCCGTGCATCATTTAGTCTCCTGTCGAGGAGATGTGTCACTTTTCTCCCCGGCAAGAGAGCGATGCATTGATTTGCTAGAGGGGCACCTTGGGTCCGGGCAGGTTCACGTTGATTCTGACGCCCAGTGAAAATGCGTGCGAAATCCGGTCTCAGGAGAATCCACTCTGCATGGGGTTTGCATCGATTTCAGCAGCTGCAAGTGGGTGTTGCGTTGTTTCTCCAGCTGCGATGCAGATGACGTACTGATTTCCCAGCTGTGATGCAGGTGGTGCATCGATTTTAGCCGCGATGCAGAGGCACTTTGGTTTTAAAGCTGTGCTGTAGGTGGTTTGTCAAAATTTTCCCTGCACGGCTGCTGTGCGTTGATTTCCACCTTGGTACCACCAGCTTCACCTGTCAAGGGCCCAGGGATAGGATAGGGCACCACTTGGCAGGGTAGCATTCTCCCCAGAGTTCAGGTGCTGACAGAGGAATTCCTTGATGGCCCTGAGACTTCAAATCAGTAGGCAAGCTCAATCCAAGCCCTTGGAGACAATTCACAAGCAGGAATATACCACAAAGTCCAGTCTTTGTCCTCCTTCAGGCAGAAGAAGCAACTGTGGGCCAAGCCAACAAAGCACAGTCAAAGGCAAAGGGGTAGTACTTCTCCTCCAGCTCTTCAGCTCTTCTCCTTAGTAGAGGTTCCTCTTGGTTCCAGAAGTAATCTAAAAATCTGGAGTTTGGGATTTACTACTTATACCCATTTCTGCCTTTGAAGTTGGCAAACTTCAAAGGAAAGTCTCTATTGTTCACAAGGTCCTGCTATGCACAGGCCTGACCCCAGACACACACCTGGTGGTTGGAGACTGCATTGTGTGAGGGCAGGCACAGCCCATTCAGGTGTAAGTGTCAGCTCCTCCCTCCACTTGAGCCCAGATGACCCATCAGGATACGCAGTCTACACCCCTGCTCCCTTTGTGTCACTGTGTAGTGGAGATTCAAAAACAGCCTAACTGTCAGTCGGACCCAGACAGGGAATACACAAGCAGGCAGAGTCAGAGAATGGTTTAAGCAAGAAAATGCCCACTTTCTAAAAGTGCCATTTTCAAGCTGACAATCTAAAAATCAAGTTTACCAAAAGATATATTTTTAAATGATGAGTTCAGAGACCCTAAGCTCCATATCTCTATTTGCTCCCAAAGGTAAACTACACTGAATAGATATTTAAAGGCAGTCCCCATGTTAACCTATGAGAGAGATAGGCCTTGCAACAGAGAAAACTGAATTTGTCTGGATTTCACTGTTAGAACATATAAAACACATCAGTACATGTCCACCTTTAACATACACTGCACCCTGCCCATGGGTCTTCCTTAGGACTGCCTTACATGTATAAAAAGGTACGGTTTGGGGCTGGCAAGCGGGTATACTTGCCAAGTCGAATTGGCAGTTTAAACCTACACACACAGACACTGCAGCAGCAGGTGTGAGGCATGTTTACAGGGCTACTCATGTGGGTGGCACAATCAATGCTGCAGGCCCACTAGTAGCATTCAATTTATAGGCCCTGGGCACCTCTCGTCCACTTTACTAGGGACTTACTAGTAAATCAAGTATGCCAACCATGGATGCCAATCTTGGATAAACCAATTACACGTACAATGAACACAGGGACCACCTGCACTTTAGCACTGGTCAGAAATGTTAAAGTGCCCAGAGTACCAAAACCAACAAAAACAAAGTCAGCACAGTCAAAACATAGAACGCAGGGGCAAAAAAGACAGGGGAGGCAGCTCCAAGGATGCCAGGTCTAACACTGGCTGATGTTGGGGTTATTGGGTTTTTTGTCTTGGCTTCTGCTCTCTACTACATGTTCCATGGCTGCCTTCTGTGAAGTGTGCTTTTTATTATCCAGAAGTGTCAGTTTTTTCAGTTTTTTTATGCATCACGCACTGAAAAGAAATGCAAAAGTGGTTTAAATCACCTTACATGCATCAAACCTGACTTATGTCACTTTTGCTCCTGATGCTTCTGTTTCTGCTGGAAACTCATGCCCACGGATGCAACAACCTTTTTTGATGTAGCTCAGGCCTTACTATCTAGTGTGCTTACGCTAAAGTGTGCTGTACAGCACATTCATGGCATTTAATAATAACATAGCAAGGCTAAAGTCATTTTGAAGCATTGCTGCTGCAACGCAGCAATGAAGGAGTTCTTATAAATGAGGCCCTTAGTGATTTTATTGTGGCCACTCCATCTCCATAACAGATGTAATTGCAGCTAGTGATTGGGGAACTTTCAGCTAAGAATGAGTGAATGGCTCTTAGCAGTGATCTTTACAGTCAAGAGCAACTATGATTAATCCTGGGCACCAAAGGTATAGGCGGTGTGAAAGAACTTTGTGTTAATCACATTATACATGTTTACAATCAGTGGTGGTGATACACTTGAGTAAGTATGCACAAATTTATCCCTTAAGGGTGGTTGGCTATGAACTAAAAAGAAAACTCCATACACCTGATATACATGGGAACTAACTTGGAAACCATTTAATTTTAATTATTAAATACAATGTTCACCATATTAGGTCATTCCACCTTTCCCTCAGTTCCTGAGGATGGCCAAAAGCACAAAGGGCTGAAATGCGTCAAAAGTTTGTAGTTGAAGGAGTTATCTAAATTGCAACTCTACGATTCACTTTGTGGATACATCTGCTAATAATTGAAGGCTTGATTGCCTAAAAATGTGAAGCCACCTTTTTATAATTGCCTTCTTAGTGGACTGCTGTGAGAATGAGGATTGCAGACACAGACTATTCAACATGGGAAAGGGGATTGGGAATATTACCTTTTGGATTTTACTAACTTTGTTAAGATAATTGGCAGTTTTGTGTTTTGTATTTATGCATTTTGTATGTTTATTTTTTAATCAACTCATGCACTGTAAGAAACAGAGATTACCCATGATATAATTAAAAAATAAACAATATTTTGTGATGTACTTTGTGTTAATTCTGTTGCTAATGTGAGTCATCACTGAGGGTAAACTTGTGTATTATCTATCCCTAGTACATATTATAACTGCAGAGTTTGCTCTACGCTCAACTGTGTTACCGTTATTTGGGCATACCCCTAAATGTTTTTACGTATAGTTACAAAACCAGCAAATATGGATGGGGCCATAGTCCTCCAAACCAAGGTTGACTATGATCTTGCAGGAAGAAACCCTACAAGATTGTTGGAATGATTTTGTACTCAAACAAAATCAACAAAATCTGATAAGGGAATAATAGAAAGAAGTTAACACACTATTTACAGACACTAGGATGAGAGACTACACATCAAAACAGGAAACACATTTATTAAAATGCTAGGATACCATACTTGTATTCGGTTCCCAAAATATGGAAAGGTAGAATGCCTCTGTCAGGCTGCCCTATAGTGTCTGGAAAGGTTCTATACTAGTGTCCATTTCTATATTTGTGTGATTGGTTTTTAGAACCTTTGGTTGCTAAGATGCCATCTTATATTGAAGATATAAAAGAAATGTTAAAAACCATACAAAACATACCTTGTGATAATTCAGCTGAGATGAAGATCTATCTAAGTGCCTTAGCCCTATACACAAGAAAACTGCAAGAAGAAAGCTTGCAAACCATTTCAGAACTACCACGTGCAGGGGAATGTACCATTACAACACCTATTGAGTTATGAAACTAGGCAGGCTGGCCCTTACTAGAATTATTTTGAGTACAAAGGTAAAATATACCAACAACAACATGGAAATTCCATGGGCAGTAATGTTGCCCCCAAGATGGTTTACATATATGGCCACCAATTTGGAGAAGAAAACACCTGGACAAACACCCTTTACCACATGCACCTTAGGTTTGGATGCATTGATAACATTTTCATCATGTGGCAGCGGGTCTGCGGATCTGGCAAAATGAACAGAATAAATATGTTACATTCATTAAGTAAATGGTGGCATAGTATACACCAAAGTATATAACAAACCAATGGACAAGAACAGTTTTCTTTTAGGAATACCCATCCAGTGCCCTGAAGGAGAACCTACTATTTGGGAGGTTTCTGAGAACTAGACTGAACTACTCCAATTTAGAGGGCTGACATTCAGAGACAGAAGCATTAAGCAAAACACAGATAACTAGAAATTAGTCAAAAGAGATACTACAGAAAGCTAAGAAGATGGATAGAGACACAGAGATGCTCTTTATTAACTAACAAAGTACCAAACCAAAACAAATGATCTGTGTCAGTATTATAACAACAACTCAAAACAGATTAAAAAAAATCAATGGACAATGGCATATATCCAACACAAATGAATTGAATTAATAGAAGCCAATGTTCTTATTTGAAAGAAAAACATGGATAAGAGCTAAACTAGCACATACACATCCAAGACAGACTATCAATGTAGAAACTCATACTGTGGAATTTACAACTGGTAACTGAATATCACCTGTGTGATAAGTGCTTTGTTTGACACCTTACATCATCTAAAACTATAAATGTAGGCTTACTCATATCATGGGAACAACACAACCAGAAACATTGTTATTCTACAGTTGTCATTTACATGATCAGGCACACATGTGGTCTTATGTACATTGGAATGACTTCCAGTAAAATAAGCATAAACATCTGTGACCACTGCTGCAATATTTGGAGCAAACATTCTACTGCTAAGACGATAGCCTATTTATTAACATTGGAAGATCCAGAAAATGACCGGCAATGGACTATCATTGAAAAAAACTTTCACATACCAACATGAGGAGGAAGTTACTGACACAGGAACAAAGGTAGGTTTATAGATTAGAATGGGTCAATGGCATATGTCCTTGGAATCAGATAAATTCCTTGGGATCACAACAAAGCAGAGTCTAGACACTGATTAACCTGCAGTGTACATATAGACGACTATGACTACATTGTGAGATAAGGTAACCACAAGGTGAAAAATAAAAAAAATGCCACAAGCAAGACTCATAACAAACAGGAATTGGGGTCACATTCATTTTTGAAAATTGAGGGCATCTTCTTCCCAATAACAATAAGACCCTTTGTTAGCACTGAAACATGTGATAAAACAATGGCATTTAATAAATTGTTTCTAGAAAAAACAGGACTGCAAATACTGCAAAGCAGATAACACAACTACATTTTGCAGCAGTCTTGGTTACACCATACTTAGGGACACATGCAAAAAAGACACACCAGCATCACTGGTACCAGGTATATACCGGGTGTTTCTCAATACTATGGAAGACAAGTGGGAAGAGAGCAGGGCATTAGTAGTGTCTAGGTCTCCTCTCTCCAGCTTCAGGATTGACAGCAATACACTTCCACTGGCTGGGAAAACAATCTCACCTCCACCTTGTGCAAGACGTAATAGATTCCACAGGCCTCCTTTGCTCTAGCTCCTCCCATACTGTGCATGTAATAGGCTGGCCACATACACATACATGCACAACATACAACATACACTTTGGTTATCAGCACTAGGAACTGGGAAAGCACATAAACGCACAACTTTACATGAGTGGGCCAGTATGCCTCCACTCCAAATGTACAGATAAAAACTTCTGATCGCAAATATAGATCCCAAAACACAGTACTCTGCTATTACATCACCTAAACCCATGACAGGAATATTAATCTTTGGTCAGTCAAAGAGGGTATGTTTGGTTCACCCCTCCAGATCATAGGGCAAGTCTAGTATGCATGTATGTCAAGGTGCAGGCCCAGGACTCTGTGAAAATGCTAGATTAGCATGACTGTTGGACAAACTTAAAAAACAGGATACTAAATACACGCAGTGAGGTACTCAGGGCAAGGGATCATGACTGGACATTTCTACCTCAACACAATCTCATTGCTTGGATTACTTACTGGTAATCTTCATTACTATTATTCTCTCTTCCTCATCCCAATGCTTTCTATATGAGGATCACCTTTTTTGCTTCCTTTTCCCACACCTTAACCAAGCCTGTTTTACCTTTCTACTACCCCTCCAATCTCCTCCCATAAAACCCTCCCAAGTCCCTGGAACTTTCTGAGCCTTACCCAAATGGAATTTTTTAAGAAGCCCAGATAAGAAGTCAAGGAAATCGAGGGAGGGCTGTGGGTACTGGGACGAGAAAGAGAAATTGGAGTAATGAAGATTACCAGCAAGCAATCTGAATATTACCATCCACATCCTATTCCTTGTCCCAGATCTTAGTATATGAGGATATACCAAAGCCAGGGCCATCTTATCAAACAAGATTGACAAATAAATCCAGAACAAACAGACATGTAAGAGTTAATCACATTTATTGAAACAAAGTACACCTTAATACATGGCTAGAATGTCAGTCCTGCACGAATCAGCTCTACTAGGCAAACACAGGACTGAACTGCCTACAGTGGATTCTGTGAAGCAGCCTTAGAAAGAATCCCAGAAGCAAAATAGACTCAGAGCCCTGAGCAACATTAAGTTTATAGTGTAACACAAACATGGATCGAGAAGCCCAGGTTGCTGACGCACAAATGTCAACTACAAAAAAAAACTGCCCATTCAGTGCAGGAGGCAGCCACTCCCTGAGCAGGATAAGCTTTAACTTGCATAGGAAACTCGGAAGCAAAGTGTTTGTAAGCCAAAGAAATTACAGTTTTGATCCATCGAACAAAAGTAGATCTGGAAAGCTTGTCACCTCTGTTGGCATGACCAAAATTAACAAACAAGGAAGCTGACTTCCAAAAAACAGAGGATTTCCTTAAATACACAGTAAGAGCCCTTACCACATCCAAGGAAGTCACAGACAGGTCAGAGGAGACCTCTCTCAGGGAAAGAAGGACTATTTCCTGATTTTGGTGAAAATTAGAGTTCATTTTAGAGAAAAAATTAGGACCCAACGACAAAATAATTAGATCCTCAAACATTTTCAAGTGAGGATAATAGCATTGCAGGCAACCCAGTTCTTCCAGTCTCCTGGCCGAAGTGATAGCCACCAAGAAAAAAACCTTGAATGACAAAACATTTTGTGAGGCTTCCTCTAAGTGTTCAAAAGGGGGACCTTGAAGAAAAGAAAGGAACAGGGGTAAGTGCCACGGAGTCAAACACGACCCAACCTTTGGTCGAAGGAGGGAGAACCCTCGAAAAAGTTTACTAACCAAGGAATCAAAATGCTCCAGTTCACCCACAGCGGGTCCAGGAGTGGAAAATGGTACTCTATGCCAATAGATCTCTGGATTGAATGGAATGAGTCTCTCATAGTCTTCTGAAAAATATGCCGAACCACCTGTCCCAGATGAAAGTAGGCCCAGGGATCGATGAAAATTGTAGCCGCCTGGAGAAAAAAAGATCAAGAAAACAGAAAAGAATTAAATTTGTGTATTGTCCTAAAATTAAATACATAATACCAGAAGGGAACAGAAAACATATAATCACCATGCCTCCCTGCACTTGAAGGCAGTCTCTCACAGGGTCAGAAATGTGACGAAGGAGGAGCTCCACATGTAAACGCAACTTTCTTCTCCTTGTCAACGGCAAGAAGATATTTGCCACCTCCGTCTGGAAATTTGCCCCAGTGTATTCCACATCTTGGGATGCAACTAGAACCAACTTGTTTCTGTTTCTGTTGAGGAGAAAACCATTGACCCCTAGATCCCAGCAAACAACTGCTGTCTGCTTCATTTACATAGTCTGATAAGTGGACGAAATTAGAAGATTGTCTAGGTAGGGGTAGGTAAATTTGTATCTCCCTGTTGTGAAAGGAGCCAGGACTTTCTTGAATACTAGAAGAGCTGTTTTTAACCCACATGGGAGTACTGGAAATTGCCAGTACTCTGTCCCCATACAGAACCTGAGAAATTGTTGGCTTGCTGGTTTTATGAGTACATGGAGGTAATCATTCTGCAGGTCGATTTGTGGTGAGAGAATCCTCCCAAGACATAAAAGGAATGATCTGTTGAAGGGAAGACATCTTGAAATGAACAGCTGGTATGAACTTGTTTAGGAGTTTCAAAATGATGATCATTCTGTACTCCCCTAATGTTTTCTGCCCCAGGAATATCCTAGGATACCATCCAAGCCCCAGTTGTCCTGGCGGGATTGGGGAGATGGGCTTCTTCCTGATTAAAGTAAAAACACTGTCCAGTAAGGCCTCCGTCTTTGAGTTGTGTACTGGAAGAGGATCATGCAGTAAAAAGTGAGGCTGAGGCCAGGAGAAACGGGAATATTGTAACCCTCTTTTTTCACTTGCCAAACCCACTTGTCCTAGATTCTGAGGTCCCAAAAGTCCAGAACAAAACCCAAATGACCCCCAATGGGTTCCCCAGCATAGTCAGGAATGCTGAGAAGGTTTCCCTTTGTTACCTGGAGGGTGACAATTGGCATTAGAGAATTCTGAGACCTCAGTTGGAACCTTGACCTATTTAAAGAAGATTTGGACTTCTTTTCTTTGAACTTGCCCACTGCTTTCTTCCGTTTGTCAAATTTTCTTTGCCTGTATTTGATAGGCTGTTTATGTTTCTGTTTTTTGAAGGACTTCCACAGCTCTTCCGCAAGTTCTTCTCCAAACAAATTTTACCCTGAAAAGGGCGTACAAAAGAGGCAAGTCTTTTGAGAAGAATCTACCTTCCAGCCCCTCAGGTGTAAATGATGCCCGGCCACCACTACCCCTGCTGAAGCCAGTAGTAGGCAAAGAGAAGGTTAGGAAGGACATAGAAAGAGTCCTTCTTTTTTGTTTGACCCTTTTACCTGTGTGAAGCAACAACAATCAAGCAGTATGGACAGAGTACATTATAAGGACATACATCATATTGGCTTACCTCACATCCGGTATTAATATGCTTTCAAAATCACGGGCCCTCTTCCTCTGTATATGGATGCAGTCACCCTCATCTTCCACTGTGCAGGGAGCTGAACAACAGGGTATTTCTTCAAAGATGCTGATACTGTATGTATCATAGGATATGATATGTCTTTATTGCATAATTAATAAAAATTATAAAATTGGTAGGCCAGAAACAACCGACAGGATTTCTAGCTCACACAAAGTAAATACAATGGACCCTAGCCGAGGTATAGAAAGTCCACTTAAAAGGATGTTTGTTTAATCAGGTGTGATGATTACTTAAAAAATGCCTCTCGCATTCCGTGCTGTCCATAGTATTCTGTAGCTAAGCTGAGCGAGACAGTACTGAAAAGGGAGTTGTTTAGTCATGAGCTGAATGTCTCCCTCAGATTTCATAGTTTGTTAACACATGCTTTAACAGGAGTTCAGCTTTCATTATGAATTTTGCTACACATGCCATGTGCTGAGATGCCAGTCCTTTGGCGCAAAATAGGATCGCTTGTCTACATAATCGTATGTTGTGTGCATTGAACATGTTTTTGAAGAACAGTTTGCGCCAGGGTGACACTGCGTGGCATATGCATGGAAGGTGTAGAAAGTCTTCCTGATGGTATGCACATAGCCTGCATTACCCTTCTTGTGAGGGTTTGCACTATTTTGGCACCATGTCCAGTGAGGGGAGAAGACCCAACCTGGACTGCAGCACCTTTATTTTTAGGAATTTATTTAGAGTTTCTCCCAGGTATGCCTGTGCTGTCGGTGTCTTGTACATTTTTATATTCATCCATGAGTGGGACCGTGACCTGAAATTGTCTTTGTCCTTGCTCCACAATAGATGTTTGATTTGCTTATTTATTAGCTTTTTAAAAATGTTATGTGCTTAATGGACTTTTGCCACAGCTCTTCTGCCTGAAGTTGCTTGATTGCTAAGGCAATGTTGTCAGACTATGAGTTTGAGTCAACAGGCTAGTTCAGGCTTCATTCCTCCCTGATTAGTGCTTTTAGTGTGTTTGGGGGCATATTTGAGGATAGCTCTGTTCTGTACCAGGGCTTGTCCTTATAGGCCGAATTCCAGTCTGATTTGTGCTGGTGAGGAGCTGTGTGGTAGGCTTAAGAGAAGTCAGAAAACTTTGCTCTGAGCAATGTTCAAGAAATCATTAACCTTCCCGGGATAACTTTCTAAGCCTATTTGTCAGGGAGAGCAGGAACTTTGCTCTGATCACCGTGAGGAGCGGCCTCCAGATTGGACTTTGCAGATACATTGATAGTTTTTGAAGCGCTGCAAGTTGTGATGCCACTCTGGCTTTCAGTGTGATAAAATACAGGTGGTGAGACCACCTTTCCTGCAACCAGACTCCCAAATATTTGTAGCTATTGCTTTTTCCCACAAGTTTGTTTCCACAGTGCCACTGCATTTTCTTTTTATGCGCTTGCCGAAGATGACTACTTTGTTTTTCTCCAGGTTTAACAGCAACTTGTTGGATTTGTAATACTGATCCAGGATGTTTAGCAGGTTTTGCATCCCTGTGCCTAATAGGTTCAAGAGGACGATGTCAACTGAATGAAGAAGTGCAGTTAGAAGTTGGTAGCCTAATTTGGGGGGATGGGAACTGGCAGAGTTCAGATGTGCATGCAGGTCTGCAAGATGTATATTGCATAACATTGGGGCTAAGAAGCAGCCTTGCTTTACTCCTCTTCCTATCAGGACTTTTGCTGAGACTCCTCCATTGCAGCCAACTTTTACCATAGCACACTTGTCAGAATATAGGAGCTGAATTATTTTTAGCAAGTTTGGCGGAATATTGAGATCTGCTAATTGTTTCCACAATCTGTGCCGTTCCACAGTGTTGAAGGCTTTAGAAAGGTCCACAAAGCAAGTGCACAAAGCCGGTTTCTTCTTGTATACATTTTCACCAGCAACGCTAGTGCTACTAAGTTGTCAGTGGTGCTTAATGAGGGACGGAAACCTGTTTGGTTCAGAGGGAATAGGTTTTGTTTAGTGGCCCAGTCTTTTATTTCTACTAGTAGGCACTCTGCAAATATGTTTACATCAGTGTCTAGGAGGGCGATCAGGCGATAGCTGTCGGGATTCCCATACGGGCCTTTCTTCTAAATTGGGTGGAGAATTGCCCCTCTTAGGAATCAGGGATTGTATTTCCTGTTACGCAAGAGGTGAACAGATTACAAAGTTGGTTGGACCAAAAATCTAGATCATGTTTTAAGACCCCCGGTGGCGAGCATTTGGGCCATGGCCCCATTGGTTCGGCAGAGCCTTAGGTGTCCTTCAATCTTTTGTACTTCAAAGGATAAGTGATTTGGCTTGTAATTTAAGCATTTGTGGCATTCCACCGCTTCCTGGCAGTCGTAAAGTTCGGAGACGTACTCGATCCACTTTGCTTCAGACATGGAGGTGCTTACGGTCTCCACCGCCCCACGCTCCATTTGGTTTATGATGGAACAAAGGTGGCAGCTGTTCTTTTGTTTGCATGCCTCAATGACTTTGATCCATTTCTGGTCTCGGTGTGCCTGCTTTGCTTCCCAGACTTCGTTTTCGTATTTGTTTCTTAAAGCTTGGAATTACTGTGTTGCCTGGTGTCCTTGTGTTGTTTCTTTAGATCTCTTGCTGTTTTTTTTAGCTGTTGCCTTTGTTGATTTAAGGATATGGTGAAACATTGGTTTTTGTTCTGTGGGGGTCCAAGCCTGTGTAATTGTAAGGGAGCTAGCTGGTTCCTTAGTGAGATTAGCATTGATTACCATCTGATAATTATATCCTGCTAGGCCCCTGGGTTGGATAGTAAGCTGGCTTTCCAAACCTCATATTTCCCTATGGTCAGGTTTGACCATCTTATTTGGCGGAGATGGCTACCTGGATCCTGTGCCCCGATGTTATGCATTTGTGCCATGCAATGGTTGTTGCTCATGATTTCCATGACTTACGGGTGATGATCACTTTCGCATCTTACTTCAATGCTAAAAACTTGAATGTTTTTGAAGAATTTTATGGGTGTAAATGTATAATCCAGGGTGCTTGCTGATTTCTTTTAAATGTCCGTTGGATTCAGTCTTTGGGGAAACTGCCTTTCAAGGCCCTCAGTCCTAAAGCCTCCAAGGCTCTCACCAGTGGGTGATCGCATTTGTCCATGTCACTGAAGCGAGATACCTGCTGTGGAATGCCCAGGTGCTGGTCTAAGGCTCCTTCTCTAGAGCTCCTATACCTATGGATGGCCATATTTAGATTGAAATTGCCTGTGATTAGCCAGGATGTGTTCCCGTACAATGCATTTAAAGATTGCAGTTCATGTTCCGTAGTGTCTAATAACTCCAGTTTGCGGGTTGCATTGGGGTTGACATAGATGTTTAATATTATGACCGAAGTAGATGCCTGGTCCAAAAGCCAGTTTTCAATGATGACAGCTAACATGTGGGTTGGAAGCTGGTTGATTTTCCTTGCCTTTAAATTTAAAGATTTACCAGTGGTTATGGAGGTGGAAAGGCCTTCATTGGGGTTCCCTTGCTCTTTGCTTTTTTGCTGGGCTAAAGAATTCTTGGAAACCTGTTAATGCCAAGTTTCTTGTGGGCAGATAATATCACATTTTCTCAAGAAGGAGTCCAGGTTTGGGTCATGAATGATTTGGTTGACCCTGCTATGCTCCAAGATATTTTTTTGTGTGTTCCCCAGCACATGTTTGGGGCGCAGTCCAGAGTTTTAAATATTTTTTAGTGTTCCTGGGTCCCCAGACCTGTCTTGGGGAGCAGGGGTGTGTCAGGGTCGTGAGACTGATTGTTCCCACTAGTTTCCTCTTTTTGCTGGTCCGTTACCTGGTCTCGTTTTGTTAATTGGCATTCCTGTGTGATGGAGATTATGAAATCTCTTGGTCTGTTGGGGAAGGGGGAAGAAGCTCCCTTGGCGTGTTGTCGGAATGATACCCAAGTGACGTCCCTGTGGTTTGCTGTCTGTGTTCCATCACATTTTCCCCTGGTACCATGCGAGATGAGGAATGTCTTGGACTTTGCCTTGTTCACTTCTTGAAGCTCTACATCCCAAAGTTTATATGACTCTAATTTTGATAGTACTTTTTCCACGCAGCTAGACAGACTTCCGTACACTCATTTGCACTGCTCTTACTTGGTTCTAGAAAGGCTATGTAGTCAAGATCTTTGCTGTTCAATTATTCCAGCCCTGGGTTAGTATTACAGATTCTCAAGAGGTTGCCTCTATTTAGGATGTCCCAAAGGCCCTGAGATTTGTACGTGGGATGAAAGATAAAGGTGGGAGTGCCCTTATCCTTTGAGTTCAGTGGAGGATTGGGCACAGTTGTGTTGGGCATTGTGAAGTGCAGCGCTGATGTAATTTCAAGGTCTGTGATTATTGTTTGCTCCGCTTCTGTGGGAGCATTCTCTATGCAGTTTGAACTGAACGAGCAGACTATGGTTTTTGTGATGGGCCCCAAGGGTCATGTCGTCCAGGAAAAAGGACCAGTTGTGGAGAGATCGTTCAATTTATCCCTTGTCTTCTCACAGAGACGGGCGGGTGGCCTGGGTGGAGATTGCATATTTATCAGCTTGAGTGTGGTTCATGTAAAGCTCCATTGGATTAGTTAATGTTGGGTGAGCCACTTGGGAGGTGGTGTGGCCCGGGTTCCCTTCTGCCCCAACATAGGGCTCTGAATGTGTTTAACCAGGGGAAGTTTAATTGGAATTCATTGGGCCAGTCCGGTGTTGCTGCATTACCAGGGACTGCTTGGTTCATGCTTCCAGCAGAGGTGGTTCCTTCCTCTATCTGCTGCCTTTGAGGGAAGTTGCCACTTTGTAGCCTTAGAGGCAAAGCTCTGGTTGCTGGGAGGTAGCGAGGTTTTTATCAATTCTTCTTTGATGCTTGACTATTATTCTGAGTTTCCTCCCAATGGGTTATTTCACCAGTTTCTGTGTGTGGGATAGGTTTTGATTTCCTGGCCCATTAATGGTTTAATGTGCATTTTCCTTAGCCGTTTCTTGTTTTCATGGACAGAACTGGAAGAAAGGGGCCTTCTTCTTTGGTGTGCGCTTTTTCTGGACTTCCCGTTATTGCTCCCATCGACTGATCTGGGCATGCTTCGGGCTGTGTTGTGACATCGGGGACTCCTATTTGAGGTCTGTTTAATGTTCCTGGGATTGGTTGATTATGTGTCTGTAGCCTGCCATTTCTCCACTGTTCAGCTTTTTTTAAAGTTTGCTACTATTGTCGACATGATTGGTGACAAATCTTGCAGTTTATCCAAGATTGGGCTCAAGTGGGAATGATGGCCCTGGGTTGGTAACTCCTTGTCGCCTCCACTTGTGCTTGAGCTCTTTTGATTAGGGAATTTAGGCCCTCCTTACACCCCTGGCGGTCAGTGATAAAGCGGCGGTAATACCGCCAACAGGAATTATGACCATGGCAGAAACCACTCAGATAGACAGCCACTTTAACACACCTACCGCCACAGCAGTATCAACAAGCACCACAGCGTTAACCACCAACAACCAGGCGGAAGATTTTGTACCGACCACACTATTGAAACAAGCCTATCCGCCACCGTTTCCGGGGCAACATAAATGACATCAAAAGCACGGCGGAAACAGAAAACAGAAGTCAAAGGATTCACCTTAGGAGACTCAGGGAACAACCACGACGCCATGGAGCCCGAGTTGCACAAATTTCCCATGCTCGTCTACCTTTTCCTGCATTATGAGCACCAACGCTGGCAAAGACAACCACGTTGAGTACTGCCGCCTAGCACACAAGGAAGGGGGAGGGGGAAGAGAGAGACATGCAACAACAAACACCGCACACAACCAAATATAGTAACATTACATATCCAACCCGTACCCCTCAGGAATGATGCAAGGACAAAACGATTTGAAAAAAGTGAGTGTAATATGATAAAATAACATGAATAAGTGCATCAAAATACAAAGTGTATACATATTTACAAATGTAGGAACACTGCCCAGTCCTCAATGTCCGTCGGCCAGAGGGCCACATCACATAGGCCAAGCCCCAACCTCACTCCTGCAACAACACGGAGAGAACACTGCAGGGGCATCAGGTCGAAAATACACAGGCACCTCAGGGGGACAGGGAATGGGGGCACCTCAGCCGGAAGATGGTACAACACCACTGGTCCTGGAGGGGGCAGCATGCCCTGTGCATGGTCCTGGGGAGTGCAAGGCCACAGTCTCTCAAGTGGGTGGGTTGCCCACTGCTTGGTCCTGGGGAGTGCATGGCCACAGTCTCTCAAGTGGGGGGTTTGCCCACTGCTTGGTCCTGGGGAGTGCAAGGCCACTGTCTCTCAAGTGGGTGGGATGCCCACTGTTTGGTCTTGGGGAGTGCAAGGCCACAGTCTCTCGAGTGGGTGGGTTGCTCACTACATGGACCTGAGGAGTGCAAGGCCGCAGTCTCTCAAGTGGTTCTGGAGGGGGCTTTGTGCCCAGTGTGCTTCATCCTGGGAAGGATGGGGTGAGGGGGTGGTTTCTTCACTGGTTCTGGAGGGGGCCTTGTGCCCAGTGTGCTTCGTCCTGGGAAGGATGGGGTGAGGTGATGGCTTCTTCCACTGGTTCTGGAGGGGGCCTTGTGCCCAGTGTGCTTCATCCTGGGAAGGATGGGGTGAGGGGATGGCTTCTTCCACTGGTTCTGGTGGGGGCCTTGTGCCCAGTGTGCTTCATCCTGTGGAGGATGGGGTGAACGGATGGCTTCTCTACTGGTTCTGGAGGAGGCCTTGTGCCCGGTGTGCTTCCTCCTGGGATGGATGGGGTGAGTGGATGGCTTCTCCACTGGTTATGGAGGGGGCCTTGTGCCCATTGTGCTTCATCCTTTGGAGGATGGGGTGATTGGATGGCTTCTCCACTGGTTCTGAAGGGGGCCTTGTGCCCTGTGATGCAGATCTTGGGGAGTGCAAGGCCACAGTCTCTCACCTGGGTGTCAGACCCACAGGATTTGCAGGGGCCAGGACGCACAACAGCTAATGTAGGCAGGACTACACACTATCCGCCGGCGGTGATGGCTGCTCAGTGGTGGCAGTGGCGGGGCTGGTGTCGGTGCTAGCAGAGGTGGAGCGAGGCTCCAGCCCATCCCCTGCAGCCTTGGACGACTGCCCACTGGGGCTGCTGCTGCTGACAGTGGTGCTGGTGGCGGTGCTGGTGGTGGCGGTGCTGGTGTTGCTGGCAGTGCTGGCAAGGGTGGGGGGAGGCTCCAGCCCTTCCCCTGCAGCCTTGGACAGCTGATCCACCATGATTGGTGGTGGGGGCTCAGAATGAGTCCTGCAACAGGCCTCCTGTCCTTCCTGTCAGCAGCCGGGGATTCCCCCTTGCACTTCACTCCTGCAGCTGGTGGTACCTCCTTGACCTTCCTAGATGCTGCTGGTGGAGCCTCCTTGATCTTTCCCTCCTGCAGCTGGTAGTGCCTCCTTGCCCTTCCAAGATGCTGCTGGTGGTGCCTACTTGCCATTCCTTGATGCACCTCGTGCAGGCACCCTGTCAGTGTTGCTGCCTGATGCCTGGGATCCTCTCCCACCTGCAGTAGCTGTCAACACTACTGTGGCCGTGGACTGGGTGGCTGAGGGGCTCACCTCAATTCTGACCACCCTGGCCCGGCGAGAAGGACATGGGGGAGTGGTAGGGAAGAGGTCAATGGTGGAGAGGAAAAGCTTCTTAGGGACATTGGGGCGGGAAGAGGGTGAAGGTTTGGGAGTGGAGGAAGAGGAAATGTTGTAGGAGGTGTCTGTCTGCTGTGTTTGGGTGCAGGTGCATGGGCTGGATGCTGTTGTAAGGTGGATGGCTGTTGGGTGTCTGAGTGCTTGTGTCTGTGTACTTTGGGAGGAGGGGGCACAGACACAGTGGGAGAGGACACAGGGGACGTGTGCATGGATGTGGGGATGGTGACTGCCAGTGAGGGGCGAGTAGTGATAGGTGTGATGGTGGTAGTGGATGAGGATGTAGTGCATGCAGGTGTGAGTGTAGACGCTACTGGGAGGGAGGTGGATGCTGGTCTGCCTGTGTGCTTGGGATAGGTTGGGGTAGAGGGGAATGGGATTGGGCAGAGGAGGTTGGAGGGGGAGGCTAGAAACATGGACAATGGCTGCCATCGGGGAGGAGGCCAGAACCTGGATTGATCTCTGTTGGGCCGCCATGCCAGAGTGAATGCCCTCCAGGAATGCATTTGTTTGTTGCAAATGGGCTGCCAGCCCCTGGATGGCATTGACAATGATTGACTGCCCAACAGAGATGGATCGCAGGAGGTCAATAGCCTCCTCACTCATGGCAGCAGGGATACTGGGGCAGGGCCTGAGGTGCTTGGGGCGAAGTAGATGCCCACCCTCCTGAACGGTCACGGGAAACACGTTGAGGGGCTGCTGGGAGGGAGGTGCTGGTACGGGGGTGGCGGCTGTACCTGTAGTTGGGGTGGGCACAGAGGTGTCTACCACCACCAGGGAGCTTCCATCGGAGGAGGAGTCACTGTCAGAACTGTCTCCTCCAGTCTCCGCTGTGGTGCTCCCCTCACCCTCTGTCCCACTGGTGCCCTCACCATCTGTGGATTCGGCCTCCTGGGTCCTGTGGGATGCAGCTCTCCCCGTAGCCGGTGCCTCTGCTCCTCTGCAAGATGATGCTAATGTACATAAGGACAGGGTGACAAAACAAAAAGGGTGGAGAGACAAAGGATACACTTGGTCAGTGGCGGCAACAACAACACCGTTGGCGTACACAGCACATACACACAGAGGGAACAGCCCTACGCACTAGGCAATGTACTAACAGTCACAATGGTAGTCACCAGCCCATGGATAGGGATACCTAACACCAATTGCAGCATACTTGAGACCCATAGACACCTGCCCAGTAGTGGATGCCTACTAGCTTGGTTGGAGGAGGTTAACATCAGTCCCAGCCCAAAATGGGCCCTACCCTGCAATGTCCGGCCTGGCCTAGGGGCACCCACAGGCCCACATCCCCCACCTGGATTCCACCCCACCATGCACAAGTAGTATATTGGGGCACTGTACTCACCCCCTTGTGGCTGCTGTGATGCCTCCAATCACCCATCCAGCTCCGGATAGGCCACCACCAGTATGCGGGCCATCAGGGGGGTCAGGGTTTGACAGGCACCCCTTCCTCATTGGGACGCCATCCCCAGCTGGGCCTCCGCCATCGTCCATGCCCAGAATCTCAGGTCCTCCCACTGTTTGAGACAGTGGGTGCTCCGCCTGCGGTAGACCCCCAGGGTCCGCACGTCCTTGGCGATAGCACGCCATATACCCTTTTTTTGATGGACGCTGACCTGCAGAGAAATACACATAGAAAAAGGTATCAGTCAGACCGTTTGTCTGTTACACTCATGGTCCACCATAGCCCTCACATCCCCTCACAAACAGACATGGCCCAGCATACATGCAGCACACTGCCCAGGGCCCTTCCACCAGCCTCCACCCTACACGGGGCCCTCACACACAGCACTCCATGCATTCATGCCCCATGCATCGTGCTCACAGTGTACTCACCTGTTGGTCTAGAGGCCCATATAGCATTCAGTACTGGGGTAGGACCCCATCCACCAGTCTCTCCAACTCTGCAGCAGTGAAGGCAGGGGACCTTTTGTAGGAAAGTGCCATCTTGCCTGGCATGTTACCCCCATATTTCACTGTATATATGTTGTTTTAGTTGTATGTGTCACTGGGACCCTGCCAGCCAGGGCCCCAGTGCTCATAAGTGTGCCCTGTATGTGTTACCTGTGTTATGACTAACTGTCTCACTGAGGCTCTGTTAATCAGAACCTCAGTGGTTATGCTCTCTCACTATAATTCCCTAGTATATGGTACTGCTGTACCCAGGGTATTGGGGTTCCAGGAGATCCCTATGGGCTGCAGCATTTCTTTTGCCACCCATAGGGAGCTCTGACAATTCTTACACAGGCCTGCCACTGCAGCCTGAGTGAAATAACGTCCACGTTATTTCACAGCCATTTACCACTGCACTTAAGTAACTTATAAGTCACCTATATGTCTAACCTTTACCTGGTAAAGGTTAGGTGCAAAGTTACTTAGTGTGTGGGCACCCTGGCACTAGCCAAGGTGCCCCCACATTGTTCAGGGCAAATTCCCCGGACTTTGTGAGTGCGGGGACACCATTACACGCGTGCACTACACAGGTCACTATCTATGTGTAGCTTCACAATGCTAACTCCGAATATGGCCATGTAACATGTCTATGATCATGGAATTGCCCCCTCTATGCCATCCTGGCATTGTGGGCACAATCCCATGATCTCACGGGTCTCTAGCACAGACCCGGGTACTGCCAAACTGCCTTTTCAGGGGTTTCACTGCAGCTGCTGCTGCCAACCCCTCAGACAGGTTTCTGCCCTCCTGGGGTCCAGCCAGGCTTGGCCCAGGATGGCAGAACAAAGGACTCCCTCAGAGAGAGGGTGTTACACCCTCTCCCTTTGGAAAAAGGTGTTAAGGCAGGGGAGGAGTAGCCTCCCCCAGCCTCTGGAAATGCTTTAATGGGCACAGATGGTGCCCATTTCTGCATAAGCCAGTCTACACCGGTTCAGGGACCCCTCAGCCCTGCTCTGGCGCGAAACTGGACAAAGGAAAGGGAGTGACCACTCCCCTGACCTGCACCTCCCCTGGGAGGTGCCCAGAACTCCTCCAGTGTGCTCCAGACCTCTGCCATCTTGGAAACAGAGGTGCTGCTGGCACACTGGACTGCTCTGAGTGGCCAGGGCCAGCAGGTGACATCAGAGACTCCTTCTGATAGGCTCCTTCAGGTGTTGCTAGCCTATCTTCTCTCCTAAGTAGCCAAACCCTCTTTTCTGGCTATTTAGGGTCTCTGCTTTGGGGATTTCCTTAGATAACGAATGCAAGAGCTCATCCGAGTTCCTCTGCATCTCTCTCTTCACCTTCTGCCAAGGAATCGACTGCTGACCGCGATGGAAACCTGCAAAACTGCAACAAAGTAGCGAAGACGACTACTGCAACTCTGTAACGCTGATCCTGCCGCCTTCTCGACTGTTTTCCTGGTGGTGCATGCTGTGGGGGTAGTCTGCCTCCTCTCTGCACTAGAAGCTCCGAAGAAATCTCCCGTGGGTCGGCATAATCGTCCCCCTGCAACCGCAGGCACCAAAGAACTGCATCACCGGTCCTCTGGGTCTCCTCTCAGCACAACGAGCGAGGTCCCTTGAATCCAGAAACTCTGTCCAAGTGACTCCCACAGTCCAGTGACTCTTCAGTCCAAGTTTGGTGGAGGTAAGTCCTTGCCTCCCCATGCCAGACTGCATTGCTGGGAACCACGTGTTTTGCAGCTACTCCGGCTCCTGTGCACTTTCCGAGGGAATCCTTTGTGCACAGCCAAGCCTGGGTCCACGGCACTCTAACCTGCATTGCACGACCTCCTGAGTTGTCCTCCGGCGGCGTGGGACTCTCTTGTGCAACTTTGGGTGAGCACCATTTCACTTCACTTCGTAGTGCCTGTTCTGGAACTTCTGCAGGTGCTGCCTGCTTATGAGAGGGCTCCTTGTCTTGCTGGGCGCCTCCTCTGTCCCCTGATGCAATTGGTGACATCCTGGTCCCTCCTGGGCCACAGCAACACCCACAAACCCTAACCGCAAGCTTTGCAGCTAGCAAGGCTTGTTTATGGTCTTTCTGCAGGAAAACACTTCTGTACGACTCTCCACGGCGCGGGACATCTATCCTCTAAAGAGGAAGTTTCTAGTCCTTGTCGTTCTTGCAGAATCCTCAGCTTCTACTGTCCAGTAGCAGCTTCTTTGCACCCATAGCTGGCATTTCCTGGACATCTGCCCACTCTCGACTTGATCGTGACTTTTGGACTTGGTCCCCTTGTTCCACAGGTACCCTCGTCTGGAAATCCATCATTATTGCATTGCTGGTTTTGGTCTTTCCTGCAGAATTCCCCTTTCACGACTTCTGTGCTCTTTGGGGAACTTTAGTGCACTTTGCACTCACTTTTCAGGGTCTTGGGGTGGGCTATTTTTCTAACCCTCACTGTTTTCTTACAGTCCCAGCGACCCTCTACAAGGTCACATAGGTTTGGGGTCCATTCGTGGTTCGCATTCCACTTTTGGAGTATATGGTTTGTGTTGCCCCTATCCCTATGTGTCCCCATTGCATCCTATTGTAACTATACATTGTTAGCACTGTTTTCTAATACTATACTGCATATTTTTGGTATTGTGTACATATATCTTGTGTATATTTGCTATCCTCATACTGAGGGTACTCACTGAGATACTTTGGCATATTGTCATAAAAATAAAGTACCTTTATTTTTAGTATATCTGTGTATTTTGTTTTCTTATGATATTGTGCATATGACACTAGTGGTACTGTAGGCGCTTCACTCGTCTCCTAGTTCAGCCTAAGCTGCTCTGCTAAGCTACCATTATCTATCAGCCTAAGCTGCTAGACACCCTATACACTAATAAGGGATACCTGGGCGTGGTGCAAGGTGCAAGTACCCCTTGGTACTCACTACAAGCCAGTCCAGCCTCCTACATTGGTTGTGCAGCAGTGGGATAAGTACTTTGCAACTACTTACCACTTTTGTCATTGTACTTTTCATAAGAGAAAAATATACAAAACAAGTTCAGTGTATGTACACCTAACCAAAAAGTTTTGCTTTTCTTCTCTCACTTCTTTTCTAAGTGCTGAAAAGTACCTCTAAAACTTTCAAAAAGTTCTTTAAAAGTTTTAAAAGATTTTTTTCGTGTTCTTTCAAAAGTTCTAAAAACTTTTTTCTCACTTTTTCTATCGCTTAAACACTTTCTAAAGTGTCTGGCACAGGCCAAACTGTTGATCTGTCCAAACTTGCTTATGATCACCTTAGCTGGAAAGGAGCAAGGAGTCTCTGCATAGAAAGAGGTTTAAGTGTAGGGAAGAATCCCTCTAGAGAACTGTTAGTTAATATGCTTGTTGAACAGGATAAGGCCAGAGGTGGCACTTCTGTTGAAAGATTAGCTGATGGTTCCCAATCTGACCCTGGGGCACCCCTAGCAAAAGATTTAGAAAGGAAACTTCCTAGCCTGCCTATTATCAGACAACCTAGCATAGCTGGTACTGATGTAGAGTCACATCATACTGATAGTGTTGTCTCACATCACAGTAAGAGTATTCCTTCTCATCATAGTAGAAGTGATGTTACTGTTAGCCAAGCTGTTAGGGTGCCATCTGTTACGGACAGGTCTCCTTCTGTTCAGTCTCACCATACTTCTGTTTCAAGGCATGCCCCACCCACCCTGATGACAGAGTGTTAGAAAGGGAGCTCAATAGATTGAGAGTGGAACAAACCAGGCTGAAGCTCAAGAAGCAACAGCTGGATTTAGATAGGCAGTCCTTAGAAGTGGAAAGAGAAAGACAGAAATTGGGTTTAGAAACCTATGGTGGCAGCAGCAGTATTCCCCATAGTCATCCTGCAAAAGAGCATGATTCTAGGAATCTGCACAAGATAATTCCCCCTTATAAGGAGGGGGATGACATTAACAAGTGGTTTGCTGCACTTGAGAGGGCCTGTGTTGTACAGGATGTCCCTCAAAGGCAGTGGGCTGCTATCCTATGGCTATCATTTAGTGGAAAGGGTAGGGATAGACTCCTTACTGTGAAAGAAAGTGAAGCCAATGATTTTAAAGTTCTTAAGAATGCACTCCTAGATGGTTATGGCTTAACCACTGAACAGTACAGGATGAAGTTCAGAGAAACCAAAAAGGAGTCTTCACAAGACTGGGTAGACTTTGTTGACCATTCAGTGAAGGCTTTGGAGGGGTGGTTACATGGCAGTAAAGTTACTGATTGTGAAAGCCTGTATAACTTAATCCTGAGAGAGCATATTCTTAATAATTGTGTGTCTGATTTGTTGCACCAGTACCTGGTGGACTCTGATCTGACCTCTCCCCAAGAATTGGGAAAGAAGGCAGACAAATGGGTCAGAACAAGGGTGAACAGAAAAGTTCATACAGGGGGTAACAAAGATGGCAAGAAGAAGGATGGTAAGTCTTCTGACAAGGGTGGGGACAAACCTAAAAATGAGTCTTCATCAGGCCCACAAAAACACTCTGGTGAGGGTGGTGGGCCCAAATCCTCTTCAAATCAAAACAAAGAAAAGAAACCATGGTGCTATTTATGTAAAATAAAAGGTCATTGGACAACAGATCCCAGTTGTCCAAAGAAAAGCACCAGGCCTCCTATCACTACAACCCCTGCTGCTACACCTAGTGCCCCTAGTAATAGCAGTGGTGGTGGGAGCAAACCTATTAATAGCCAGTCCAAGGGAGTAGCTGGGCTTACTTTTGGTAACTTAGGGGATCATTCTGACCCTGGCGGTCATGGACCGCCAGGGCCTACGACCGCGGAAGCACCGCCAACAGGCTGGCGGTGCCTCCGGGGGCATTCTGACCGCGGCGGTAAAGCCGCGGTCAGAAAAGGGAAGCCGGCGGTTTCCCGCCGGCTTCCCGCTGCCCCAGGGAATCCTCCACGGCGGCGCTGCAAGCAGCGCCGCCATGGGGATTCCGACCCCCTTCCCGCCAGCCTGGTTCTGGTGGTTCTCACCGCCAGAACCTGGCTGGCGGGAACGGGTGTCGTGGGGCCCCTGGGGGCCCCTGCAGTGCCCATGCCACTGGCATGGGCACTGCAGGGGCCCCCTAACAGGGCCCCACATTGATTTTCAGTGTCTGGGTGGCAGACACTGAAAATCGCGACGGGTGCAACTGCACCCGTCGCACACCAGCAACTCCGCCGGCTCCATTTGGAGCCGGCTTCCTCGTTGCTGGTGCTTTCCCGCTGGGCGGGCGGGCGGCCTTTTGGCGGTCGCCCGCCAGCCCAGAGGGAAAGTCAGAATGACCGCCGCGGTCTTTTGACCGCGGTACGGTCTTCTGGCGGTTCCCGCCAGGCCGGCGGCTTCCGCCGCCGGCGGGGGTCAGAATGACCCCCTTAGTTGGGGTTGGTCTTGTTAGGGAGACCACAGAGGCTGTGTTAGTCTCTGAGGGGGCTATTGATTTAGCCACCTTAGTTGATTGTCCCCTTAACATTGATAAGTACAAGCAACTACCCCTCATAAATGGTGTTGAGGTTCAGGCCTACAGGGACACAGGTGCCAGTGTTACAATGGTAATAGAGAAACTGGTCCACCCTGAACAACACCTACTTGGTCACCAATACCAAGTAACCGATGCTCACAACAACACACTTAGCCACCCCATGGCTGTTGTAAATCTCAACTGGGGGGGGGGGGTTACTGGTCCAAAGAAAGTTGTGGTTGCCTCAGATTTACCTGTAGACTGTCTACTAGGGAATGATTTAGAGACATCAGCTTGGTCAGATGTGGAGTTGGAGGCCCATGCAGCAATGCTGGGCATTCCAGGGCATATTTTTGCTTTAACCAGGGCTCAGGCCAAAAAGCAAAAAGGACAGGGTGACTTGGATCCTGGAAGAATGGACCAAGTGCTCCCTAAAGCTAGGGCTAGTAGAAGTAAATCACTACCTACTATCCCTCCCTCTACAGTGGATTCTACTTCTGAGGAAGAAGAATTTCCACCCTGTGCAGAACCTACACCAGAGGAGCTGGAAGCAGACACTGCTGAGCTTTTGGGTGAAGGGGGGCCTGCCAGGGAGGAGCTGAGTGTGGCACAGCATACCTGTCCCACACTAGAGGGTCTAAGGCAGCAAGCTGTCAAACAAGCAAATGGGGATGTCAGTGACTCACAGAGTTTACTGGGAGGGCAACCTCTTGTACACTGAAGCAAGGGATCCAAAACCTGGAACTGCCAGGAGATTGGTGATTCCTCAGGAGTACAGAAAGTTCCTCCTAACTCTAGCCCACGACATTCCCTTAGCTGGACATTTGGGGCAAATGAAAACTTGGGACAGGCTTGTTCCCTTGTTTCATTGGCCTAGAATGTCAGAGGACACAAAGGAATTTTGTAAGTCCTGTGAAACCTGTCAAGCCAGTAGCAAGACAGGTGGAACCCCAAAGGCACCCCTTATCCCACTGCCTGTGGTTGGGGTTCCCTTTGAAAGGGTAGGGGTTGACATAGTTGGCCCCCTTGACCCGACTACTGCTTCAGGAAATAGGTTTATCTTGGTGGTAGTGGACCATGCCACCAGATATCCTGAAGCAATTCCTCTAAGGACCACTACAGCTCCTGCAGTGGCAAAGGCCCTCCTGGGAATCTTTTCCAGGGTGGGCTTCCCAAAAGAGGTGGTATCCAACAGGGGAAGCAATTTCATGTCTGGTTACTTAAAGGCCATGTGGAAGGAGTGTGGTGTTACATACAAGTTCACCACACCCTATCATCCACAAACAAATGGACTGGTGGAGATATTTAACAAAACTCTCAAAGGCATGATTATGGAACTCCCTGAAAAACTCCGCAGGAGATGGGATATCCTGTTACCTTGCCTCCTTTTTGCTTACAGGGAGGTACCCCAAAAAGGAGTGGGCTTCAGCCCCTTTGAACTCCTATTTGGACACCCTGTGAGAGGTCCTCTAACACTTGTTAAGGAGGGTTGGGAACAACCTTTAAAAGCTCCAAAGCAAGACATAGTGGACTATGTACTTGGCCTCAGATTAAGGATGGCTGAGTACATGAAAAAGGCCAGTAAAAACCTTCAGGCCAGCCAAGAGCTCCAAAAGCAATGGCATGACCAGAAGGCTCTTTTGGTTCAGTACCAACCAGGGCAGAAAGTGTGGGTCTTGGAGCCTGTGGCCCCAAGAGCACTCCAAGATAAATGGAGTGGACCCCACATAATTGTTGAGAAGAAGGGTGAAGTCACCTACTTAGTTGACTTAGGCACTGCCAGGAGTCCCCTTAGGGTGCTCCATGTCAATCGCCTGAAACCCTACTATGACAGGGCTGATCTCACCCTGCTCATGGCAACTGATGAGGGACAGGAAGAAGAGAGTGACCCTCTCCCTGACCTCTTCTCTTCCACAGAACAAGATGCTCTAGTGGAAGGTGTAGTTTTGGCAGATTGTCTTACTGCTGAGCAGAAAGACCACTGCATAAATCTCCTAGGTCAGTTTTCTGAACTCTTCTCTACTGTGCCAGGTACCACTTCTTGGTGTGAGCACACTATAGATACTGGAGACAACTTGCCTGTCAAAAGTAAGATCTATAGGCAGCCTGACCATGTCAGAGACTGCATAAAGCAAGAGGTACAGAAAATGCTTGAACTAGGAGTGGTTGAGCACTCTGAAAGTCCATGGGCCTCTCCTGTGGTACTTGTACCAAAACCTCATTCCAAAGATGGAAAGAAGGAAATGCGGTTTTGAGTCGACTACAGAGGTCTCAACCAGGTAACCAAAACTGATGCTCACCCTATACCCAGGGCAGATGAGCTAATAGATACACTGGCATCTGCCAAGTATCTAAGCACTTTTGATTTGACTGCAGGGTATTGGCAGATCAAATTATCAGAAGATGCAAAAGCAAAAACTGCATTTTCAACCATTGGAGGCCATTACCAATTCACAGTAATGCCTTTTGGATTGAAAAATGCACCTGCCACTTTTCAGAGGTTGGTGAACACAGTCCTGCAAGGGCTGGAAGCTTTTAGTGCAGCATATCTAGATGATATAGCTGTCTTTAGCTCCAGCCGGGATGATCACCTGGTCCACCTATGGAAAGTTTTAGAGGCCCTGCAAAAGGCAGGCCTCACTATCAAGGCTTTAAAGTGCCAGATAGGGCAGGGGAAAGTGGTTTATCTGGGACACCTGGTAGGTGGAGAACAGATTGCACCACTTCAGGGGAAAATCCAAACTATTATAGATTGGGTTCCCCCTACAACTCAGACCCAGGTGAGAGCCTCACTGGGTACTATAGGAGGTCCATAAAGAACTATGGCTCCATTGCAGCCCCTCTTAATGACCTCACATCAAAGAAAATGCCTAAAAAGGTATTGTGGACAGCTAGCTGTCAGAAAGCTTTTGAGGAGCTGAAGAAGGCCATGTGCTCTGCACCTGTCCTGAAAAGCCCCTGTTACTCCAAAAAATTAATTGTCCAAACTGATGCATCTGAATTAGTGGTAGGGGCAGTCTTATCACAACTTAATTCTGAGGGCCAGGATCAACCTGTTGCTTTTATCAGCAAGAGGTTGACCCCTAGAGAAAAGCGTTGGTCTGCCATAGAGAGGGAGGCCTTTGCTGTGGTCTGGGCACTGAAGAAGTTGAGGCCATACCTGTTTGGCACTCACTTCATTGTTCAGACAGACCACAAACCTCTACTTTGGCTAAAACAAATGAAAGGTGAAAACCCTAAATTATTGAGGTGGTCCATATCCCTACAGGGAATGGATTATACAGTGGAACATAGACCTGGGAGTACCCACTCCAATGCGGATGGACTCTCCAGATATTTCCACTTAGACAATGAAGACTCATCAGGTCATGGCTAGTCTTATTGTCCTTCGTTTGGGGGCGGGGGGTGTAGGAAAGTACCATCTTGCCTGGCATGTTACCCCCATATTTCACTGTATATATGTTGTTTTAGTTGTTTTAGTTGTATGTGTCACTGGGACCCTGCCAGCCAGGGCCCCAGTGCTCATAAGTGTGCCCTGTATGTGTTACCTGTGTTATGACTAACTGTCTCACTGAGTTTCTGCTAATTAGAACCTCAGTGGTTATGCTCTCTCACTTCTTTCTAAATTGTCACTAACAGGCTAGTGACCAATTTGACCAATTCACATTGGCATACTGGAACACCCTTATAATTCCCTAGTATATGGTACTGAGGTACCCAGGGTATTGGGGTTGCAGGAGATCACAATGGGCTGCAGCATTTCTTTTGCCACCCATATGGAGCTCTGACAATTCTTACACAGGCCTGCCACTGCAGCATGAGTGAAATAACGTCCACGTTATTTCACAGCCATTTACCACTGCACTTAAGTAACTTATAAGTCACCTATATGTCTAACCTTTACCTGGTAAAGGTTAGGTGCAAAGTTACTTAGTGTGTGGGCACCCTGGCACTAGCCAAGGTGCCCCCACATTGTTCAGGGCAAATTCCCCAGACTTTGTGAGTGCGGGGACACCATTACACGCGTGCACTACACAGGTCACTATCTATGTGTAGCTTCACAATGGTAACTCCGAATATGGCCATGTAACATGTCTATGATCATGGAATTGCCCCCTCTATGCCATCCTGGCATTGTGGGCACAATCCCATGATCCCACGGGTCTCTAGCACAGACCCGGGTACTGCCAAACTGCCTTTTCAGGGGTTTCACTGCTGCTGCTGCTGCTGCCAACCCCTCAGACAGGTTTATGCCCTCCTGGGGTCCAGCCAGGCTTGGCCCAGGATGGCAGAACAAAGGACTTCCTCAGAGAGAGGGTGTTACACCCTCTCCCTTTGGAAAAAGGTGTTAAGGCAGGGGAGGAGTAGCCTCCCCCAGCCTCTGAAAATGCTTTCATGGGCACAGATGGTGCCCATTTCTGCATAAGCCAGTCTACACCGGTTCAGGGACCCCTCAGCCCTGCTCTGGCGCGAAACTGGACAAAGGAAAGGGGAGTGACCACTCCCCTGACCTGCACCTCCCCTGGGAGGTGCCCAGTGCTCCTCCAGTGTGCTCCAGACCTCTGCCATCTTGGAAACAGAGGTGCTGCTGGCACACTGGACTGCTCTGAGTGGCCAGGGCCAGCAGGTGACATCAGAGACTCCTTCTGATAGGCTCCTTCAGGTGTTGCTAGCCTATCTTCTCTCCTAAGTAGCCAAACCCTCTTTTCTGGCTATTTAGGGTCTCTGCTTTGGGGATTTCCTTAGATAACGAATGCAAGAGCTCATCCGAGTTCCTCTGCATCTGTCTCTTCACCTTCTGCCAAGGAATCGACTGCTGACCGCGCTGGAAGCCTGCAAAACTGCAACAAAGTAGCGAAGATGACTACTGCAACTCTGTAACGCTGATCCTGCCGCCTTCTCGACTGTTTTCCTGGTGGTGCATGCTGTGGGGGTAGTCTGCCTCCTCTCTGCACTAGAAGCTCCGAAGAGATCACCCGTGGGTCGACGGAATCGTCCCCCTGCAACCGCAGGCACCAAAGAACTGCATCACTGGTCCTCTGGGTCTCCGCTCAGCACGACGAGCGAGGTCCCTTGAATTCAGCACCTCTGTCCAAGTGACTCCCACAGTCCAGTGACTCTTCAGTCCAAGTTTGGTGGAGGTAAGTCCTTGCCTCCCCACGCCAGACTGCATTGATGGGAACCGCATGTTTTGCAGCTACTCCGGCTCCTGTGCACTTTCCGATGGAATCCTTTATATACAGCCAAGCCTGGGTCCATGGCACTCTAACCTGCATTGCACGACCTCCTGAGTTGTCCTCCGGCGGCGTGGGACTCTCTTGTTCAACTTCGGGTGAGCACCGTTTCACTCCACTTCGTAGTGCCTTTTCTGGCACTTCTGCGGGTACCGCCTGCATCTGAGAGGACTCCTTGTCTTGCTGGGCACCCCCTCTGTCCCCTGACGCAATTGGCGACATCCTGGTCCCTCCTGGGCCACAGCAGCACCCAAAAACCCTAACCGCAAGCTTTGCAGCTAGCAAGGCTTGTTCATGGTCTTTCCGCAGGAAAATACTTCTGCACGACTCTCCACGGCGTGGGACATTTATCCTCCAAAGGGGAGGTTTCTAGCCCTTGTCGTTCTTGCAGAATCCTCAGCTTCTACTGTCCAGTAGCAGCTTCTTTGCACCCACAGCTGGCATTTCCTGGGCATCTGCCCACTCTCGACTTGATCGTGACTTTTGGACTTGGTCCCCTTGTTCCACAGGTACCCTCGTCTGGAAATCCATCGTTGTTGCATTGCTGGTTTTGGTCTTTCCTGCAGAATTCCCCTATCACGACTTCTGTGCTCTTTGGGGAACTTTAGTGCACTTTGCACTCACTTTTCAGGGTCTTGGGGTGGGCTATTTTTCTAACCCTCACTGTTTTCTTACAGTCCCAGCGACCCTCTACAAGGTCACATAGGTTTGGGGTCCATTCGTGGTTCGCATTCCACTTTTGGAGTATATGGTTTGTGTTGCCCCATCCCTATGTGTCCCCTTTGCATCCTATTGTAACTATACATTGTTTGCACTGTTTTCTAATACTATACTGCATATTTTTGGTATTGTGTACATATATCTTGTGTATATTTGCTATCCTCATACTGAGGGTACTCACTGAGATACTTTGGCATATTGTCATAAAAATAAAGTACCTTTATTTTTAGTATATCTGTGTATTGTGTTTTCTTATGATATTGTGCATATGACACTAGTGGTACTGTAGGAGCTTCACTCGTCTCTTAGTTCAGCCTAAGCTGCTCTGCTAAGCTACCATTATCTATCAGCCTAAGCTGCTAGACACCCTATACACTAATAAGGGATACCTGAGCCTGGTGCAAGGTGTAAGTACCCCTTGGTACTCACTACAAGATAGTCCAGCCTCATACACCTTTCCCCAGTGACACGAGCCATTCACGGTTCCAGACACAGGTCACAGCAGCACTTGCAGTGTAGGTCCTCTCCTGCTGAAGGTCAGGTAGCATTTGAGTGAATAGACAGAAAATGGCGGTCACATCCACGCCGATGAGTACCATCACCGCTGGCGTACATCACCATTGGCCACTGTAACCCATAGATGTAACCCATAAGGCCCAATGGTATCCAATGAGGAGTTGCACCACTGTTCTCGACCGCCTCCCACAAAGGTGCACAATGTCAGTGGATTTACCTCATTTCCACATGTCCCTCCATACAGGAAAGTACAACGCCATTTCAGGGGGTCAGGCCATGGCACATAACTGCATCACAGTACACATAGGCACCATTTGGGCCTATCCAACAATATACTGTTACAGTCACAACATGCAATCCAGTGTAGTGTTTGGAAATATGGAATACTGACCCGCTGCTCACCGTTTGCCCCCTATATTGCAACCGCTGTGGATGAACAGGAGATGGAGACATTCCCCGTGTACAGGCCACTCGTAGACTTGTCAACAATGGAGGACAGGCACATTATCCTCACCCATAGCCTCGACAGGGCCACAGTCACAGAGCGGTGTGCCCAATTGGAACCTGACCTGATATCTCCTATTCGTCAGCTGACCAGGATTCCCCCTCTTGTGCAAGTGCTCTCAGTGCTCCATTTCCTGGCAAGTGGCTCCTTCCAAGTGACAGTGGGCTTGGCAGCAGGACTGTCTCATCCAATATTCTCAATAGTGCTGACTAGAGTGTTGTCTGCCCTGATTAAACACATGCACAGCTATATCGTTTTCCCCTAGGTGGATGATTTGGCCACAGTGAAAGTTTATTTCTATGCAATGGGACATATCCCCAACATTATTGGGGCTATTGATGGTACACATATTGCATTTGTCCCCCCCCCCTGGAGAAATGAACAGATGTTCAGAAATCAAAAGAGCTTTCAGTCAATGAATGTGTATATAGTGTGCCTGGTGGACCAGTATATCTCCCATGTCAATGCAAAGTATCCTGGGTCTGTGCATGATGCCTTTATCCTGAGGAATAGCAGCATCCCATATGTGATGGCTCAACTCCAGAGGTACCGGGTGTAGTTAATAGGTGACCCTGGTTCCCACCCAGTCGGAGTTGGTGTATGGGTATGGTGTGGGCCATAAGGGTTAGTGTTTGTCTGACAGTTCTCTCTCGATATTTGCAGGTGACTCAGGTTACCCCAACCTCTCATGGCTACTGACCCCTGTGAGGAATCCCAGGACAAGGGCAGAGGAACTTTACAATGAGGCACACGGGAGAACAAGAAGAATAATAGAAAGGACATTCGGTCTCCTGAAGGCCAGATTTCGTTGCCTCCATCTAACAGGTGGATCCCTGTACTACTTACCCAAGAAGGTGTGCCAGATCATCGTGGTATGCTGTATGTTGCACAACCTCGCCTTACGTCGCCAGGTGCCTTTTCTGCAGGAGGATGAGGCAGGAGATGGGCGTGTGGCAGCAGTGGACCCTGTGGACAGTGAAGATGAGGAGGAGGAGGATAAGGATTAGGACACCAGAAGTGCGATAATACAACAATACTTCCAATGACACACAGGTAAGACACTGCAATTTCACTTTACATTCAGAGTTTTGTGTTTGACATTGTCACTGGCAGGCTGATTTTCCCACTTCTATGTCCACTTGCTGTACCCTTTGGCTTCTCTATTTTCAGATATTTGTGCCCCACTATCGCCCCTGGTGTGTTGACTGCAGCAAATACAGGTCATTCCTATGTATACATTACTGTACAGTTGTCTTGCAGTGTTTAACGCATGTTTAATGAATACATAATTGAATCATTTCACAGACTCCACACTTGTATTTATTCAAATGGTGTTTATTTAAGTGCTAATAAGTAGAGGGGGGTGTGCAATGGGCTGGGGTGATGGTGGAGGAATGTCCAGGATAGAGTCCAGACTATTTGTATCACAGGTGCATTGCCCAACAGGGCATAGGAAGTGGAGCAATGGCAGTTCAAAGTGGACAGGGTGACAGAGTGGGACACAAGGGTAACAATCAGGAGAGTCTAATTTCCAGTTAGGGGTCTTGGCAATAGTCTCTAGCTTCTGCCTGGATCGCAGGGACTGTTTGCGGGGTGGTTCTCCTTCTGCACGGGTGGGGTGCTGGTGGCCTGTTGTTCCTGTGGCGGGGCCTCCTGTCCACTAGCGGCAGCAGAGGTGGAAGGCTGTTCATTGGTTTGGCTAGTGTCAGGGGCCCAGTGGTGTGCCACTGCCTGCCTCATGGTGTTGGCCATGTCTGGCAGCACCATGCAATGGTGACCAGGGTGGTGTTGATGTCCTTCAAGTCCTCCTTGATCCCCAGGAACTGTCCCTCCTGCAGCCGCTGGGTTACCTGCAACTTGTCCATTATCTGACCCATTGTCTCCTGGGAATGGTGGTATGCTCCCAGGATGTTGGTGAGTGCCTCATGGAGAGTCAGTTCCCTGGGCCTGTCCTCTCCCATCACACAGCAGTCCTCCCAGCTTCCCTGATGTCCTGTGCCTCTGTCCCCTGAACCATGTGCCCACTGCCACTGACCCCAGATTCCTGATCGTCCTGTGTTTGTGGGGTGGCCTGGGGTCCATAGCTGCTGTCCTCAATGTGGGCTTCTTCTTGGGGTGTACTTGATTTTGCTGGCACCTCCTCTCCAGTGATGTTGGGTGGTGGACCTGTGGGGATGTAAATGCAGTATTATTGTTTCTGTGTGTGTCATCTTGTGCATGGGTGTGTTGCCCTGTATGGTTGTTATTGCCCTGTCAGCTTTGCCTTGTGTGAGTATTTATTTTGTGGGCTACGTGATTCTCTCTAGTGTGCATGCTTTAGTGATGGGTGTCCATGCAGGTCTGTGATGGGGTCCGTGCATTGGTGTTACATGCAGGGCTTGGTATTGGGAGGAGTGGGTTCTGATGGTGGGGTGTGTGTGAGGTGATGGAGTGATGGGAGTGAGGGTAAGGGTGGGGGTTTGTGATGGCATGCAGGTAGGGGGGTGGTAGCAATAGAGATTTGACTTACCAGAGTCCAGTCCTCCTCCTACTCCTGCCAGGCCCTCAGGATGCATGATTAGTTTAGTTTAGTTTATAGATTTGTAGAGCGCATGGCTACCCGGGGGCATCCCAGTGCTAAAGTACACCATGAATGTCGGAAGAGCCAGGGGAAGCAGATTAACTGGGAAAGAGAATGGTTTTCAACTTCCTCCTAAAGAGAAGTTCATAGGATTACTGACGGCATTCAAAGGGCAGGGCATTCCAGAGCCGAGCAGCCCTGATGGAAAACGAATTACCTCCCCATGATCTCTTGACCGAAGGGATGTAAACCTGTCGAGAAGAACAAGATCTAAGAGCTCTAAGGGGCGAGTAAAGAAAGATCAGTTTTCTAAGGGAAAGGGGACCCTTATTGTGTTTGGCTCTGTGAACAAGACACAGAGCTTTAAACTGAATGCGCTGCTTAATCGGGAGCCAATGAAGAGCTGCAAGTGCTGGTTTAGCGGAAAGCTGCCTTGGGGTATTCATGAGAAGTCTAGCTGCCGCGTTCTGTCTAACCTGCAACCTCTTTATTACATAATCTGGAGAACTAAACTATAGAGAGTTCCCGTAGTCCAGGCCGGAGAGAACTAGGGCTTGTACAAGAATTCTTCTGGCAGCGAATGGCAGAAGTCCAAGAATCTTCCTGACACTTCTAATTAAGCCGAAGCAGATCGAGGAGATTCTTTTAGCTTTTGGCTCCATGGTTAAGCGTGGGTCAAGCAGAAAGCCGAGGCTTTTTACTTGTGTTATTGGAGGAGGTAGGCTGTTAAAAGCCTCAGAGTACATAGCCAGAGGGGCGGTAGGGGCCCCATTACCTATAATCATTACCTCTGATTTGCTGTCATAAAATTTCAGTTTCGACAGGGTCATCCAGTCCCCAATATCTTTCATGCAGTATGCCAGGTTGGCAGAGGGGGAGTCCCTACTACTAGAGAGGGAAACCACCAATTGCGTGTCATCAGCATAAGTGACCATAGAGAGGTTATAGGGAGCGACTACTGTGGCCAAGGATGACAGATAGATGTTAAACAAGGTGGGGCTTAAAGATGAACCCTGCAGGACTCCACAAGATAGAGACCTGACGTCAGACAAAAAAGAGCGATCCAAAACTTGAAAGGATCTTCCCGTGAGGAAGGAGGAGAGCCAGGCAAGGGCTGGACCTCCTAACCCTATCTTGGAAAGTCTATCAAGGAGAAGAGTATGATCAACAGTGTCAAATACTGCACTAAGATCAAGGAGGATAATAGCAGCATGACCACCTTGATCTAGAAGTTGCCGAGCAGATTCAGTTACAGTAAAGAGTGCCTATTCTGTACTGTGATGGGTTCTGAAACCCATTTGAGAAGGATGTAAATGATCGTGGCTCTCAAGATGCCTGGTCAATTGCAGGTTCACGTGCTTCTCCAGAATATTTGCCAATATAGGAAGAAGGGCAATGGGTCGATAATTATCCAAGAAAGAGGGATCCAGCTTAGGTTTTTTTAAGAGAGGCTTTATGATTGCATGTTTGAGGGAACTGGGAAGAATACCAGCGGACAAGGAATTATTAAGTATTTCTGTCAAAGGACCAACAACAATATCTGCTGCCTTCTAAAGAATAGAAGGAGGGGCCGGGTCCAAGGGAGAACCCAATTTGATATTAGCAAGAAAATTCCCAATCAGAGTACCTGTGAGGGAGGAAAAATTGGTTAACTGGGTCATACCCATTGATTGCCAAGACTTGCTTCTCCCATGTTGTTAGTTGTGGGAGAGGAGGTCGGTGTCCACCGCCAGTCCTCTGTACAGCTATTTGGTGTCTTGCTGCCATGGAACGCACCTTCCCCCGTAGGTCGTTCCACCTCTTCCTGATGTCATCCCTTGTTCTGGGGTGTTGTCCCACGGCATTGACCCTGTCCACGATTTTCCGCTATAGCTCCATCTTCCTAGCAATGGATGTCTGCTGCACCTGTGATCCGAATAGCTGTGGCTCTACCCGGATGATTTAGTCCCCAATACCCTTAGCTCCTCCTCTCAGAACCTGGGGTGTCGTTGTGGTGCCATGGGTGTAGTGTGAGTGGTGTGGGTGAGGTTGTGTGGGGTGCTGTGTTAGGGTGTGTGATGTGAGGTGCGTAGATGGTATATAGGTGATGGTGGTGTGTGGCTGTGGTCTTGTCTGTGGTCTTGCTATCTCTCTTGTGCACTTGTTTGTAGTCATAAAGGGTTGTGGGTAAAGTGGGTGTGTTTTTTATGGTGGTGTGGGTGTGATGTGTGTATGTGTGTGTAGTGTGTTATTGAAATTGTCCAATGTGGTGTTGTTTTGTTTGTGTGTGTGTATTTTGAGTGCAGCGGTATGCACCGCTAACGGTTAAGTGCCATTGAATGTCCACCGCAGTAATTCGTGGGTCATAAGGCTGTGGGCGTAGTTCTGTTGGCGGAACGGTGTGGGTTTTGGTACCGCCAGTTTATCAATGACCTCTGGGCTGGCGGACTTGCAAGTGTGGCTGTATAGTGACGGAATGCTATGTGTGGGTCATAATATGGGTAGTGGTAATCCACTGCGGCAGCGGTATGTTGGCGGCAGTCAGCATGGCGGTAAGCGGTACTTGCGGCCAATGTCATAATGAGGGCCTTAATCTGTCCAGCTTATTGTCAATGGCCATAGCTGTGGTAGCCAGGCTTTGCAAGATTTGAATTGGAATGTCTAGTTTGTCTGTATTGAAAATAAGGCTGTGTTATGGCTGTGATGGTTCTTTAAAAAGCAACCCATCCTGCCAGGAGAAGCGGTTCAGAGTCAATGTGTCCCCGACATTGTGTGGATTCTGATGTGAGTAGCGAGATTGTGAGGGGTTGGTTGATGGTCCTGTTTGTGGGTGTGAGATGGTCATCCCCTTCATCTACGTCAATGTTGAAGACCTCCTTTATCTCCTCCTGTGTTAGAGAGGTCTTACCAGGGTGGTTGGGCAAATTTGTCCTTGGGGTTGATAATTTTGAGTCCAGATTTTCCCAGCTGCTTTTTTTTATTTCCTCAATGCAATGCTCTTTGATTGGAAGATTGTCAGTAACTACGGTTCTGTTTGTTACCACTATAGTGGGTGTTGGACCTGGCCCTGGCGGCACGTTCATCCCTTGACTTTTTGACTAATTCATCCTATTTTTTCTGAACTGTTGCTGTTGGCTCTAAGACTCTGAGCACTTTATCACTGCTGATCAGTGCTAAAATGCAGGTGCTCTCCCATCTGAAGTTGGTATTTTTGGCTTATACGTAACTAGCATATTTAATTTACCTATAAGTCCCTTGTAAATTAAATGCTACTAGTGGGCCTGCAGCGCTGCTTGCACCACCCACTGAAGTACCTTTTAAACCTGTCTCAGGCCGGCTAGCGCAGGGCCTTTGTGCGCAGTTTTCTGCCAAAGGGACCTGTGTCTTATCCAGGTGACTGGTTGACACCTGTTCGATATAAGTCAATAAGGACGCTCAATGAAGGACCACACGCCAATTATGAATACTATTTAGCTTTACTAGAATTTCAGGGAAATGTAGGCATTTAGCATATTAACAATAGTGGAATAAGAATAGCAATGAAAAGCATCTATTTATATATAAGTACACTACAAAGAGCATCTATGTATACATATGAGCAAAGAGTTCATTGACAGATATAAGCTTGAAATACCTCTATACCAAAATGTGTCACACTATGATGTTCAGGAAGTAAAATATAAACGAGTTGAATACTTCAGATAAGCTTTGATTTACTGCACACCAAAATGCATGTTTCAATTACTGCAGCAGGCTCACACTACGATGTTCAGTAACCAAAATATAAACAAGCTAAATTCTTCAAATTAGCTTTGCTTAACTGCATACCAAAATGTATGTTTCAATTACTGCAGCAGGCTCACACTACGATGTTTAGAAAGCAAAATATAAACAAGCTGAATACTTCAGATTATAAACACAGTGCAAGCATAATAATCAATCATAATAATAGAGCAGAGAAACAAAGGCCTTTCATCCCTGTGTGGAACTTAACTTAGTCCACGAAATGCTGGGAAGCCCTCTACCGCCTGCTTGGACCTCTCTCTCCCTCAAGCATCACGGTCTCTGAACAGCAAAACAGGGAGGCAGCGCTGGGACATGGCAGCTTTCACAACTCCATCTGCGAGCTTCAGATCCCTCACCCGCACTTCAGTGGTTAAATAACTCGAAGCTTGGATTCTATCTTTTTCTGGCATTTCTTAGCTATGTTATCAGCACTTGGCTGCTCTGCTATTCCCCAGCCTTTGTTTTCATTCCATCTTCTCCCTTTACTCTTGTTCTCAAGGTTGAGACGAGTCTTCTACACAAACAAGCTTGAAAATAATATAATGAACTTTTCCACGTTGTTCGGTGATTTCAGCAGGCATCACGCTCATCTACACTACTCAAGCTAATTAACCCTTCGCGTCACAATGTCTTCCGCACCTTTCCCTATACTGATCAACCTGACATCTAAATTTACTTGTCAGTCCCCAAACTCCCCTTTCACTACATGTAAGTCAGCCCTAAGGTAGGCCGTAGCTGGCCCTGTGGGCAGGGTGCTATGTATGTAGAAGGCAGGACATGTGCCAGGTTTCGTGGCCTGTCCTGGAAGTAACAAACAGCCTAACTTGGGCCCATATTTATACTTTTTTTAGCGCCGCATTTGCGCCGCTTTTTGGCGCAAAATGTGCAAACCTACAAAATACAATGGCATTTTGCAAGTTTGCGCCGTTTTTGCGTCAAAAAACGACGCAAATGCGGCGCAAAAAAAGTATAAATACGGGCCATGGTGTCTCACTGCTGTGAGTGCTGCCTTCTCATAGGATTGCATTAGAAATGGCCTGCTTTATAAGTAGGGGGTATTGTCTGATTTATGAGGGGTAGCATAGGCATGTTTGGTATGGTTGTAATGGTGATAAGAAATGCTGCTTACTGGTGTAGGTGTATTTTTTATTACTATTACAGAAATGCCACTTCTAGAAAGTGAGCATTTCTCTGTGCTTATAACCATGGTGTTTTGCAGCTTGACTGCAATCCACGTCTGGGCAGAGTGACAGGTGGGCTTTGTGCATACTTTTCAGACAGCCTGTACACAGGGAGGGTGGAGGTGTCACAGAGGTGCATCTGCATTCTGAATAGTCTTTTTGGGCTGAGAGAAGGGAGAGGTGGGGCACACCTACATTTGTAAAGGCTGTGCCCTGGCCTCACACAATAGGGTCGCTTACCCCCAACTGATGTTTGGAGCATGTGCTAGAGGAGAGAGGGGGCACTCCCAGAACCAGTTGTAATTGGTTGGAACCTCTTCTCTCCTTCCATTGTAAAACACTGTGAAGACTGAGTATAAATACAGGGGAGTATTCCCCACAGCGGGGAGACATTTTGGAATTGGACACAGAATGCTGGAAGAACTCACCAGTTACCGCCATGGACTGCTGCTGCTGTGCTGACCTGTGACCTGCTTGTTCACTGTAAGGAACTGCCACCTGCTTGCATCCTCTTTGTGCTGGCCTGTTGCTGGGCCCGTTCATCCTTGGGCCTTTTCCCTGAACTTTGTCCCACAGGGGCAGGGTGATGTGGCCCCTGACCCTTGTGACTGCCTGGAGCATGAAGAGTGCTTTGTGGCCCGCCTGTAGCGCCAAGGAAAGTGCTTCACCCTCATCCGGCAGGGCTGGGGCAAAACTGTTGCTGCATTTGCTCTAGCACCTGGTGAGTACTTTTATTTCAATTCAAAAGCACCTGGAAAGCTTTTGATCATCATGGCCCGATTCACCACCGCGACCCTGGCTGTTTTTGAAGAGCGCGAGTGATGAGCTGTGCCGGGGACCCCCGGGGCACCATTGAGAAAGAAAAAGAAGCATGTGCGCTCCTACTGTGCACCCGTGGTGAAGCGTGCTTTGAGGAGCACTCCCGGGGCACAAGCAGGCACCCAATCTGGATCCTGCTGTTTGTTACAGCCCGGGCAGGCTGCAACTTCCATATTGAGCCGGGCGGGGGAAGGAAGCCTCATCGGAGGCTCCCATTCCACACCGGGCCCCTTTGTACTGTGTCAGATGGGTGGGGGGAAGGAAGCCTCATTGGAGGCTCCCCCCGGCCCGAGCAGAGCCCCACCTTGCCATTTACAGGATGCAGTAGGGGTGGAAGCCTCGACAGAGGCTCCCCGCACCACGAGGTCCTGCACCAGCTGTTTGGCCCCTGCCAGAGCAACGAGGGGGCCCCTACTGTTTAGCCCTCAGTATTTGGGTGTGCTTCACCTCCCCTTTTGAGGGCTGGTTGAGGCCCGGGGGGCCCCCAGAAATCGCGTGCCCCAGGAGGGGCCCCTTATTAGAGTGGAGGGGGGGTGTGGCGCCCCCCTCATTCCTAAATCAGTTGGCTTACTTTGGCCTCCCCTCGTGAGTGCTGGTTGAGGCCTGGGGGGACCCCAGACATCACATGCCCCAGGAGGGCCCCCTCCTAAAATCCAGAGGGGGTGCATGCCGCCCCGCTCAACCCCAGAACTCTTCAAAGGCCCCCGTTTGGTGCAGGGGAGAGCAAGGGGCCCCATTTTCATTCTACTGGCACTGAAGGTACCATCATTGCAAACAGGTATTGCTAAAGGACAATATATATGGCATAAGTTCTTGTTAGAGACTTTATTGATTTATATGTTGCCTACCTGTTTTATGATGTAGTACATATATGTATGCTAATGTTCCTTTTATGGGCATGACTTGCTAATTAGTTTTCCTGACTTGCCAAACATTTTAAAATGTTCCTAATATTTGTGTTTCTGATGTTTCTATGACAAGTGCTTTGGTGTAGTAATGTGTTTCCTGACTACTGCTTATGTTGCAGAATACTAAATAACCAGTGTGTTAAATGTGACTACTGCTAGTTCTACAGAGTAACTAATGTGTAACGTTCTGACAACTGCTAAAGTAGCAGGATATTACAGATATGTGGTGTTTGGTCTAATAATTGTGTTGTGTACAATTCAGTCTATTTTCACACAACTTGGTGTTGTGTTTCCTTTGTGGTGGGGATAGTGTGTCACGTGTGTTGTGTGTGTTGTGCAAAGACTTTACACATTGCCTGTGGGATAGGCCTGACTGCTCGTGCCAAGCTACCAAGGGGGTGAGCAGGAGTTATCTTGGACTTGTAACTCCCTTGACCTAACTAGAGTGGGAGGTTCTGCATGGCTTAGGTGCATACCCTAGCCAACCAGAAACCCCATTTCTAACAGCGGGTGATAGAGCGATTGGCTGCTTTAGTGGCTTGAGTGTATGCCCAGTTTTGCTGTTTGAGGGATCCAAGCGGGGCGGGGATCTTGATAGTTAAAGTTCGGGCATTGATTCTTGAGCTGTAGTACTTGGAGGGAAATCCACCCAGGAGCTGCCCAGGGAGATTGCACTGTCACTGAAGGATCTCCATCCAGGATAGGATCTCGAGATTGAATCTCTTTGGACGGTTTTGTGGCTGGTGTTGTTCTCCAGTGTCATAAAGTACTCAGGAATCCCTTCGGGTCTGCCCTTCACCCTCTGGGTTCCCCTTTGTGTGTTCTCTGGGGGCCCTGGGTAACACTCCTTTGGAGCTGTTTAGGCCCTTGCCCCCTTTGGTGGCACCTGTGGTGTGAGTTGGGGCTTTGTGGCATGCCTTGATTTCCCCCATTTGTCCCGCCCCCCCCATTTGTTGGGGCAGCCTTTTCTCTCCTCATTACATTTTGTACTCTGTCATGTGCCATTAAGAGGAGGAAGCTGCCATTCCTCATGCTCTCTCCACACTTTCTTTGGTCCCCCTTGAGGATTTCGAGGTCTGCAGATGCTCCTCCTTCTCATGTAATCGTGGGGTGAGTGTGAGAGTTGTGGCAGGAGAAGGGAGGCTGGTGTCCCCTGGAGTTCCCTGAGTTCTGGTCCCCGGCAGCGAGGGAGATAGCGGTCAAGCGAGCGGGTCTCACTGGTGCCTGCAAGCCGCAGCCAGACTTGGCTGGGCCACTTCCACAGGGAACCACGGAATGCACTTGGCGACAGCCACATACGACTGGGGTGCTCCCACTTTGCTAGCACTTGCTAAGCTTGGTCGGGGACCCACTCATGCGCTTGCTATCTGCTGTTGCTGTTGCTGCTGCTGCTGATACCTGCTCTAGCTGTAAAGCTGTAACTGAGGAAAGGAACTTGATCCATGCAGCTGTGGGTGAGTCTGTGGTAAGTCTGTGCTTGTGGACCCACCCTCGGGAGGCCAGGGCCCTCCTGGAAAACTTGTCCTCAACATTGTGTTCTCACCGTCCTGGAGACTGCCAGACAGGGACCTCAGCTCTCCTGCGGTTCCGGCACACTCCTGTTGGTTCTGCAGGCTGTTGTCAGGCTAAGCAGTCTCATGCAGCAGCTCGTGCCACTGGTAGTGGTCTCCAGAACTACAGAATAGCTTTAAGGCCAAATCAAAAGGAAGAAGCGAGGCTTCAGTGTGAATCTGAGGTCAGTTGACCATCTGTTGACCGTTGGCCATTGAGGCTGAGTTGGATTAGCCAGAGTCTTTCTGCTGCAAGAGTGCATTCACTTGTTCTGTCCTGAGATGGACCACCAATGAGATAAGCAAACTTTGACCCTTGTGTGGGAACCTCCAGGAGTGTTGCTGCAAGTTGCTCGGACCTGTGGCGAGCGGGTCTCGCCGGTGCCTACACAAGCTGCACCCAGACCTAGCCTGGCTGCTTTTGTGGAGGACCAGGGCGCACACTTAGCAGCAGCGACCTACAGTCCTGTTACTGCCGCCGGTGTGCTGCCGGTGTTCCTGTGTGCCCCTTGGCCCTGCCGCCTGCTTTCCTGCTTTCCACTCCACTCCTCCATTGCCTCCCTTGCCTGCCTCTTCACTGTCCAACAGAGGTTGTGGGACGGGGGAGGGCGAGAGCGACGGGACCGGGCCACGGCAGCTGGTGGCCAGAGAGTGGCGAGCGCTTCTGGGTCTCCTCAGTACTTCCGGGTCTGCAATGACGTGATGTCAGCGTCTTACTTCTACACCTAGGTGAGGTACAACCCTCACTGTATGAGTGTTCCTCATATCGTATGTCAATGTCCCACTCAGCAGGGAGAGAAACAACAAAATTCCCCCAGACATCGCCCGACTGGGTCTGCACGGGGAAATAAAGCAGGAAATACGACCCCCTGCACCACACTTAAAAAGTAGCAGCCTACTTTAAGAAGTTGAGCGTGCAGTGCTTAGTTTGTGCTTGTTGTTTCCGGTGTGGACTGTTAGCGCATTTGCTCTTAATAAGTAAACTTACAAGGGGACGCGAATAGTTCGATGAACCCTTTGACTCGCAACTAAGATGTTCTTACCATAGCTCTGGCACATGAATCAATAACCAATACACAATATCAATAATCAACAACAATCAATAACAGTAATAATCAGAGGAGTCAGTGACTGTCACGCACCATGACCTTTCAGTCATGAATAACCACGCCTTTTAGTAAAAGTTAGAATATTTATTTCCCTATATTACCAATGCTAAGGTCATGTAGAGTAATCTCAAAATCAAATGAAACACATACAGAAACAACACTGGTTGTCCAAAGTGGCAGAGGAAATGCAATCTAATCAAAGCTTGAACTACAACACACTCAAAGATTATGGTGCAACTTAATAGCAAAGTCAAATGCGACAAAGTAATTATATACATTCAAATTCAGCAGAGAAATTCATCAAGCATTATTCCCTATTAGCACCATTTCGTTAGTAAGGATCCTTAACTAACATCAGATTAGCATCAGCATGTTGGGCTTCATGCAAAATATTTTAGTAACACAAATTTGGAAACACATCTAACTATAGCTCTACTAAAATGGTACAGTTTGTACCTAGAAAAGCAAATATGCATAATAATCAATGGTCTAATTCATAATACCTATCCTCAGTGTGGATCAGCAAGCAGAGTCAGTCTTCGTCCTTAGTACATCAGCATGTCTCTTGTCAAGACGCACAAGAAATATTGACCTTTCGGCCAGCAAGAAAATGGGCGATGAATCTGTCTTCTCTAGGTGCAGTGTCATTATATTAAAACTAGTAAATCTATGTCTCAAATCCCCATTGGTCAGTTAATCGCATGTTCACACTTTGTCCAATAAAACTAATGCTCCAAATGTATGAATTCTACTATTACTCCATTTGCATGTCGCTGATTGGTTGTCCCGCAATGTCCTCATCATCTGGCTTGTCAGGTAACAATATTGTTGTAGCTTCCACTCCAGTCAGTATCTCCATTGTTCTCCTCCTGAGAAAGTCAGTCTCATACATATTACACACAAAATGTTACGTTAGCAAGATCAGCATCTTTTAGTAGTCCGTTCTCATGATAAAGCTTCTGTTATGAACACATTTAAACAACACAATAAAAATACCAGTTTAACTCTCTAGGGCAGCCATTTATTAAAGGTTAAGAAATACAGCTTTGACATGAGACCTGGCAAGTAGGCCAAGACACTTGCTAAGTTAAGGCCTACAGATAATAAAGCTAAAGCTTGATGCATAACCCTCAATATGACGTATTACTACATTAGTCAAACATATGTTCAACATTTCTCAATGTTAGGATATTAATAAGTACACTTCGTGCGCATTGGCGGCCACTCTTTGTAATCACATTTTCAAATGCATGCATTATTTTTCTATGTTACTATATTTTTACACAAATCCCTTATTCAAAATACATGAACACTTGTTAATAATTTTTATTAAAACATCTGCGCTAGCAGGAGCCCTGGCACTTATTTTTTTAGGGCCGGCACTTATTCTTCTGTCTCAAGCATTTACTGTGAGCAAAAGACACATATTGAAAAGTCAGAGGAAGAGAAAAATGAAAAAGCGTCACAATCGGAGAAATCTGCAACAGTGAGCTGAAGGGGCAGGGAGTAGCTGTAATAGGACTGAAGAGGCCTGAGATGGTTTCAGAATTACCTGCCTCAGTATTCTGTGTTGGGACATTTAATTGCAGCAGTCAAGTGTTTCAGAAGAGAGCTTTGGGCACCGGCACGATTTTATTTACACTTTTGTGAACCTGCCACCTCCACCAAACAAGCGGCTGCTACCATTGAAAACAGCCTAAGTGAAACGGCCAGTAGCGCTAAGCTCTAAATCCTTCCTGTCGCAAAAGCCCGAGGAGAATCGGGGAAATAGAAGTGGCGGGAGGAGAACATGCACTGCGGCACCATGTTAGTAAAACACAAGCATGAAAGAAAAAGAATAAAAGATAGATGCCTGGGTAACAGGGAAAGTTTTACATAAGGAAACTGAAGGGTATTTGAAAGGGAAAAGGGCTTGGTTAAGAAGAGCTAAAAGGAGTAGAAGATGTAAACCTCATATAGATAGGCCTGGGAAGAGGAGGATGTTAATTATGATATAGATGTGTCATGTTACCTGGTGTTCAAAGACTCCTGTGTTCCAATAATGCTTCCTGGAGCTTCCTGTTGATTGTACGTGAATGTTTATATGGCAATACCGCACAAACTCTAGATTTCCTAACAAAATATTTTTTTTGTTTATATATAAAATATTAAACAAATTCAAGTTTTTTTTTTTTTACTTCCACTACGTGTTCTAGCTTCTGTTATAGTTGTTTCATGTGATGTACGTCCGCAGCGCTTTAAGTTTAATCACTCATTCCACTGAAGACCAGACGATTTTCAGAACAAAAAAAACAGTAATTGCAAGCGTCTGTCTGCCAAATTACTAAATTGCTAGCATTAAAGTTACCATACCCCAAGAGCAGGGTCAGTCTCAACAGATGAAATGGTTCTACCTAATTTAACCTTAAAATTACTGTCACTGTAAAAGCTCATTATGAGCAGAAATCATGCAGCCCTTTTTTCGAAGCTTCGTTGATTATGCCGGCTCTACAGCCGCAGAAACTCAACGTGTTGTTTCAGATTTTTGTGTTGCTATTTGTATATCTGCCTGACACTAGAATAATAGACCCGGGGTGTTTGCTCTGCTGCATTAATTGATCATCCCTTCATTGGCTTGGCTGTTTGATTTAGGTCCCTTGTGTGTCTTTGTCTCGAACATTCTTGAATCTGACGGCCAAATGTTAATGATTCCATATGAGGCTAGAATCTCAAATACTGCTTAATGCGAGTCACTTAAGAGCAATATGCTTTGTTCATTTTGCAAGTGACAACACTATTAAATGTCTTCAAAAAGAGGCTTTCCTACACCACAATTATTGAGAATTACAAAATCTATGCCTGTGCTCGGGCTTTCTTCTTCTGGTTTGGATATTAAGAGAAGATTACATACTGATCCAACATAGGCTGATATAATGTTCGTCATCTTATCATGTCATTTACATACTGCATAATAACCTCCTGATCAAGGATTGCAATTCATGTTTATTTATTACATTTATTTGAGGTTTTAGAGAGCTGGCTAAACCAGGAGCGCATATTGATTCCTGACGTTAAAAAAAAAAAGAAACAGATTTTTACATTTAAAAATTTTATGAGGGGATTGCCATGAGACAAAAGTTACAGTGTAGTTCATGTAATTTCCACTTAGGTTAGCAGCCGCAGAAACTCAACGTGTTGTTTCAGATTTCTGTGTTGCTATTTGTATATCTGCCTGGCACTAGAATAATAGTCAATCTATTAAGGATACCCTAAGAAAATACTACATTTAATATGGCAGATGTAAGGTCTCACTGAAGTTTCAGTTGACATTGCACCAGAAGAGGAAGGTTTTAGGTGTGATCTAGTCCTTACAGAGGAGTGGGGATGGTAAGTTGAATAGCCTCTCTTGAGCATTGGATACGATTTATGGCCTCATCAGGCGTTCTAGCTTTGTTGGTCCTCTCAACTCCCATTTAGGTGGTGAAGCTACCCAGTTTCAGCTTGGTTGGAGGAGGAGACTTCCAAAAACATAGTTTAACTGTGATGGACTATGTCACTTATCACCATGGAGCAGACTTCCAACTCAGCCGAAGTTTAATGGCTTTGTGTCCCATCAGCTCTAGACTGAGAAGATACCATTATGTCTTAGAAGATGCTGGCAAACCAGAGGATGGTCAGAAGTCCTTACCAGACTGTTTTAAGTCAGGTGAGTTAGACGTTGTGGGTGAAGAGCTACACTTTGTCAGTATTCTGTAGGCATTATAAGGCCTAGTCAGCCCATTTCCCTCCAGTGAGGCACAGAAAGTGAATTACACATGTGCTATATTTTGCATGCATAGTGGTGCGTAAGTTTGCCACAGCTTCACTGGTGATATTTTATATACAAAAATAACATAATTTGTTACGAGGTCTCACAGCTCAGAATTCCAAGCACTGAGGAACTCCAGATCAGTGCTCCAGGCCACCAGGAGGCCAGATGCCTCCATTCAGAAGCCTCATTTTCACTGCAGTACCCAGAATATAGGAAACCTCAGTCACCTTCCCCAGATAGTAAGTGTTGGGGAGGAAAGGACCACGGCACAGGCCAAATTCCTCTCCTTTTTAAGAAAGTGTGATTAGGCTAACTTTATGCCCTGTGGGGCTTGCCAGGTCAGTCCATGGCGCTGAACCATCCCTGCATACCCAGCACAGGGCTCTGCAGGCCTGCTGAGGCCTCCCATGCTGTTGCCAGATGGAAAGCTGTAACACCTCCCATTCAAAGGTCAGGCAGGCACAAGGTGCAGACCTGGGCTCCATTCAACAGCTTGTGGTGTGCCATATTGCCCAACATTTGTTTTTCATAGCATATAGGGATCCCCTGCTCCAGCAGGGTAAATAACACTGACTATATCCCAGTCACAGCTGTAGCAGCCCCAGGGCATTGGCCTGTGATGTCACAAACTGCCCAACGTCGAGTTCTGCATGCCTGTAGAGGACTCCCAAACATTGCATGGTTGAAAGCTTTGAGTGGGTCCCAGTCATATTGCATGTTGCAAGTGTCCAGGATGCTAGCATCAGATCCTGAGTTCCATTCAACAACCTGTGATGACAAAATGCTCAAAGTGGGTTTCTGCAGACTCAGAGAGGGCTACTGACTCCTGCAAGGTTGAAAGCTCTGGTAACGGCCAAAGTAGAGCTCTAGGTGTCCAGGGTGCCAACACTATGGTCTGACCTCCATTGAGCATGCCGTGTTGTCACAAGGTGTCTAGTATGGGGTCTGCATAACCTGAAGAGGGATACCCAGCTCCTGGTGGTTTTAACATTCTGACATGTGTATGGAGCATGAATCCTGTGCTTGGACTCCAGTCACCAACTGTTTGTGTCACCAACTATCCAGGGAACACTTCTGCAGACTTGGGAAGGTTCACCTTATAGGGTGAGCAGGAAAGCTCTGACCATGTCACAGTCACCACTGTTGCAAGATTGGGGTGCAGTCCCTTGGAATAAGTCTTCATCTGCCAGCCTATGGTGGCCAAAAGTGCCCAGGTCAGGGCCTGCCAGCCTAGCAAGGGTTCTTCTGTTTTGCAGGGAGGAAAGCTTCAACAGTCAGACCTTTGGGAGACCATCTGCTGGCCAGTAACAGAAGCCCTGGGCTTAGGCTCAATATGCTAACTAGAGCAGCTGTTTCACCCGTTGCAGCCTTCCACAATCCTGGCAGTAACCCATGGGCACATTGGGAGGAAAAAGCTGCTCTGTCACTGAGTTCTGGATTTCTGAGCCCATGCCCCCACCACTCGCCTGGGGTGTCCCTCCATGCTCAGCCTGCACCCTAAGGACATGCAGAAAGTCATGCCCATCTCCCTTTGGAGTGCTTGGCACAACCAGATTCCCATATTCTGAGGTCAGCCATGTGGCTGTGTACCATAGAAAATGAATGGTATTATAAGAATGTTGTGATGCCTCTGGAGTTCCCAAGAGGGCTCATTTGAAGCTTTTTGCCCAGCCAGGATTCAGTGGGTAAATGCATTCACTCAAATGTTCCCCTTTGTTACCCAGTGTGCATGTTTACAATAAATCCTAGTTATGTTCCTGAAGATTAGTAGTGAGAATAGGATTGGGACCGGTCTGTTGCCTAATTGTTCTCACCAGGCATTAACAGGACCTTCTCTGGCCCATCATGGGGTCCTATGGGCCTGGGTCTTCAGCCCCTTTACAGCCATGTCCATTGACCCTTCTGAGAGCCTGCCCTCCTGTTGAACAGACTGGTAGGTGAAACAGATGTCCAAAGGAAGGTGACTGTAACTAGGCCCTGGTCTTTTGCTACCTGCAGTCCTTGTCAATAGGTTAGATACTGCTGGCCCTTCCATGGCCCTGCCTTCCTGTAGAGCAGGCTGGGAGTCATAGCAGATATCCTGATATCCTCTCAGGGTAGCCTGCTTGACGGTGGTGTTTCCAGTTCTGAACTCCGATCCATGGGGTATACTTTGTCTGTTTAGAAATGGACTGCTTGGCTAGTCTCAATTGTTGTTTTTTAACTTAAGGATGTGCCTTGGGCAAACCTCTGATTCTACTGGCTTGTGCCACCTAGTCTGGAGGTGGAGCAGGAGCATGTGAAATACGACTTGAAAGATGGTATCTTGTGCCTAGGCAGGGTAAATCCAGAGAAAATGTTGGTGGGGTATGCAGTGGTTGTAACATGCAAATTAGTATTCCAATATAAGTAAGGAGGAAAAAGCTTAAGGCATCTAGATAGCTGGTATTTTGAAACATCTCCTTTATCTGCTAAAGCGAATAATTTCAGCCCAAAAATTCTCAGTTTTAGAATCTATTCTTTAAATGGGAAAAAAGCTGGCGTGATGTCCTGGAACCAAGCATTGAATGTGAATTCCTAATGGGTACCTTTTGGTAAGCAGAACAAGCACTGCAGAGTGAAGTGGATGTTGGGTTAAGGCATGCAATGCTAACACTTATCAGATCCCATAAAAGTTGTTGGTTCATATAGTGAGTTAGACAGTGAACATGAAAGTCAGAATTTGTCAAAGAATGTGCAAAAATTGATTGTCAAAGCAAGTAGCCTTTGGGAGCACATTCCCTCACAAATCAACATGATGACCAAATTGCCCGAGTGATAAATGACGGCGGTGTCAGAGGCCAGCCATTTGCTGAATCCAGGACCATGGGCCTTCTGGCTCGTGGCTCCAATGTGCTTTGGCACCAAAGGGTATAATGGAATTGTAGTACGGCAGGCAGGATATCCATCACAGTAACTCCCTCCACCAAACTCTAAATGAGGCCTTCTGTTTGGTGGTTCCAGTGTTCCTGGCCTATTTGGTAAGTGACTGGCTCGGGCTATCTCGTTGACAACTCCATGGAACATGAGCATTTCTGGACATTCTAATCCAATGTGCCTATGTTACTCTGTCAGAGGTTTCCCTCGGCTATCTAGTGAGAGGCAGGTCAAGGCTACAAGTTGAAGGCTGGTTAGGGTCATCTGACTTGAGTGGTCAGAGGCTGACAGAGGCCATTTAGTTGCTGTCTGCCCAAGTCTGATTTGTGGCTAGCCAGGGTCATATGGTCAGGTATTGATCCAGGCTATTTGGCCTTGCCAACCCTCTTGGGCTTTATAAACCTCCACTTCATAAGACCTTAATAACTGATATTAATTAATATTAATAATGATGTTTATTAATCTCATGTGTGTGTGGAGGTGTGTGTGTATAACAGCAAGACTCTTTTTTTCTTACATTTGTGCTTTGGTGCAAAAAATATTGTAACTTTTTATTTACACACATGGTAAATAAAAAATTAAAGCAAATTGTGCCCACATCATTCTGCTGGTGCATGCATGTGTTCTGCATCATGCACATGCACATGTGTGTGACAGAGGAATGACATGACTGCCAGCAATGGCTGCTTCAATTGTGGCTTTGATTTATAGATTTTTCTGCTGATGCTGGACAGCACTGAAAAAAGGTTTTACACTATAGAGCATCGCCATAAGGAATTGGCAAAGCCAATAGATCACATAGAGCAGGATCTTACTGTATGAAGGCGGTCACCAACTTATAATATTTGTTTTAGCCTCAAGAAAAGTTTGATTGACATTCTGCACTGATGATGTGTAATGTGCAGATTTGATCCACAGACTTTGCCCTCCTTCAGGCTTACAGGCCCTCATTACAACCCTGGTGGTAAATGCTGCCTACCGCCGTGCTGATAGCCAACAACATACTGTGACCGCGGTGGTAATCCGCCACGGGTATTATGACCCACACAGCGAATACCGCCACAATACAGACACCCACACAAGTCCGCCACACCAAAGGTCAGTGATAAACTGGCGATAGCAAAACCCACACCGTCACGCCAACAGGAATACGCCCACAGTATCACGACCCATGAATCAACGCAGCGGTCATTCAACCGCGGTAAACCATTGGCGGTAGACAACGCCACGCTCAAAATACACACACACTTACAAAAACACAACACATTGGACTATTCAAACTACACACACCTGACACACATACACATACCACACTCACACACCCACATCACTATAAAACACACACCCACAACCCCTTACAACCCAAAAAAAATCGAACAAGCACAGAGAGACAATCAAAGAGCACACAATCACTCAGAGGCACAGAACACCATCACTCTTACATCATCCACACACATCACATAATACTTCCCAACACATCACCCCACACATCACCTCACACATATCACTCACACCACATCATGGCACCTCAAAGACACCTCAGGTTTTCTGAGGAGGAGCTAAGGGTCATGGTGGAGGAAATCATCCGGGTAGAGCCAAGGCTATTCGGATCACAGTTGCAGTAGACATCCATTGCAAGGAAGATGGAGCTACGGCGGAGAGTCGTCGACAGGGTGAACGCCGTGGGACAGCATCCAAGAACCATGGATGACATCAGGAAGAGGTGGAACGACCTACGGGGGAAGGTGCATTCCGTGGTATCAAGACACCAGATAGCAGTACAGAGGAATGGCAGTGGACCCACACCTCCTTCCCCACAACTAACAACTTGGGAGGAGCAAGTCTTGGCGATCATGCATCCTGAGGGCCTCGCAGGAGTAGCAGGAGGACTGGACTCTGGTAAGACATATCATTACTACAATATCCCCCACCCTACCTGCATGCCATTACTAACTCCTACCCCTACCCTTACCCCCATCACTCCACCACCTCACATATACCCCACTATCACAACCCACACATCCCAAAACCAAGCCTTGCATGCTACACCAATGCCTGGACCCCCATAACAGACCTGCTTGGACACCCATCATCATAGCATGCCCAGTAGAGAGACCCACCAAGCCCACACAATCAGCAATCACACAAGGCCAAGCCGACAGGGAAAGCACAATTCTGCAAGGGAAACACACCCATTGCACAAGATGGCACACACAGATACAATAACAATGCATTTGCAGAAGAGGCCCACAGTGATGACAGCAGCTCTACACACCTGGATCACGATGACCAACCTGGCCCATTAGGGACCTCTAGACAGTTGGTTACCCTGCCACACTCCCAAACTTCCACAGAGCCTCCCCCCTCAGGAAACACCAGCACAGTACCCATCCAGCAGGCCCATGCCACTGTCCCCAGGACACGTCAATCAGCAGTGTGTCCACCACAACAGGGACCCCAGGCAACCCCACTAACCCAGGATGATCAGGGACCTGGGGTCAGTGGCAGTGGGCACACGATTCAGGGGACAGAGGCACAGGACAACAGGGAAGCTGGGAGGAATGCTGTGCGACGGGGGAGGACTGGCCCAGGGAATTGACCCTCCATGAGGTACTCTCAAACATCATGGGAGCATACCACCGTTCCCAGTAGACCATGGGCACGGTACTGGCCAAGTTTCAGGAGACCCAGTGGCTGCAGGAGAGACAGTACATGGGGATCAGGGAGGACCTCACAAAAATCTATAGCATCCTGGTCACCATAGCAGGGGTGCTGGCTGATATGGGCAAGATCATGAGGGAGGCAGTGGCACAACAAAGGGCCCCTGACACTAGCCAAACCGAGGAACAGCCTTCCACCGGCGGTAGTGGACAGGAGGCACCGCCACACGAACATCAGGCCACCAGCACCCCACCCCCTGTAGAAGGAGAACCACCCCGCAAACAGTCCCTGTAATCCAGGCAGAAGACAGAGATCATTGCCAAGACCCCCGCCAGGAAATAGGACACTCCTGATTGTCACCCTTCTGTCCCACTCTGTTACCCTGTCCACCTTGTACTGACATTGCTCTACTTCCTATGCCCCCTTGGACAATGCACCTGTGATGCCATGAGATTTGACTCTACCATGGACCTTCCTCCACCATCACTCCAGCCCCTGGTACATGTCCCTATACTTATTATCACCAAAATAAATACCCTTGAAACAAATAACAATCTGGAGTCAGTCTGATGAATCACAAATGTATTACTAGAACATTAGCAAAGCATTGCAAGGTATATGTTCATTTACTCATGCCAAAGTATGACAGTTGTTGGGCAGCAATACACATAGCAGAAGCCAGAATGGGGTACACAGATCTGAAAAAGGAAACCCAAAGGGAACAGTCAGTGTCCATAGACAGAGGGTAAGAGGCTGCCATGTACAATGTCCTAAAGTATTCTGAAATGTGAATAGGAGGTACAGTCTCTTACCTGTGTGTCACTGGAAGTACTACAGGATAATGTTTGTTCTGTTGTCAACATCTCTGCCTCCATTTCCTCACTGTCCACAGGCTCCACCACTGCCACAAGACCATCACCAGGCTCATCCTCCAGCAGAAAAGGCACCTGGCGTCTCAGTGCCAGGCTATGCAACATACAGCATGCCACGATGATCTGGCACACCTTCTTGGGTGAGTAGTACAGGGATCCACCAGTCAGATGAAGGCACCGGAATCTGGCTTTCAGGAGGCCGAATGTCCTCTCAATAATCCACCTAGTTCGCCCATGTGCCTCATTGTAACGTTCCTCTGCCCTTGTCCTGGGATTCCTCACTGGGGTCAGTAGCCATGACAGGTTGGGGTGACCAGAGTAACCTGCAAATATCGAGGGACAAATGTGAGACACACACTAACCCCTAGGGATAACCCCATACCCAGACACCTACTCATTCTGTGTGGGGACCTTGGGCTCACCTATTAGCCAAGCTCGGTGCCTCTGGAGTTGGTGTCATGCACAGAGCCAGGATACTTGGCATTCCCATGGGAGATGTACTGGTCCGCCAAACACACCATTTCCACATTCATCGAATGGTAGCTTTTCCTATTCCTGAACACCTGTTCATTTCTGTGGGGGGGGAGGACAAAAGCCACATGTGTACCATCAATGGCACCAATGATGTTGGAGATATGTCCCAGGGCATAGAAGTCAGCTTTCACTGTGGCCAAATCCTCCACCTGAGGGAACACGATGTAGCTGCGCATGTTTCAGCAGGGCAGACAGCACCCTGCTCAACACGTTTGAGAGCATTGGCTGAGACATCCCTGATGACATGGCCACTGTAGTTTGGAAGGAGCCACTTGCCAGGAAATGGAGCACTGACAGGACCTGCACTAGAGGGAGGATACCTGTGGGCTGGCGGATAGCTGACAGCAGGTCTGGCTCCAATTGGGCACACAGTTCTTGGATTGTGGCACAATAAGGTCAGTATGTGATTATACTGTGTCTGCCCTCCATTGTTGAAAGGTCCACCAGGGGTCTGTACACCGGAGGATGCCGCCATCTCATCATCTGCCGCAGCGGTTGTAGCCTAAGGAGGAGAACGATGAGCATAAGGTCCATTACCACAAAGATAGCACAACTGTGTCGGAATTAATGGAGCAGAAGCAGTGTGTGAAATCGTGAGTCAGTATATGTGCCAATATGTGCTGTGACGCAGTTAGGTGCCATGCGATTTGCCACACTGAAATGGCGGCTGCCTGACCTGTGAGGAGGGACAAGGGGAAATGAGGTAAGTCTGCTGGCATCGTGCACCGTTGCGGTCGAAGACCGAAACACAACTCCGCATTATTTATAATTAGGCCCTATAGGTTCCAGGAGCCAATGCCGATGTACGGCGACATCACCGCCATTTTCTACCCATTCAGTCACTTGATACCTGACCATCAACAGGGGAGGACCTACACTGCAAGTGCTTCTGTGACCTGAGTCTGGAAGCGACACTGGCTAGAGTGTCTGGGTAAAGGGCCCCTGCCTTCACTTCGGAAGAGTTGGAGAAAGTGGTGGATGGGGTCCTCCCCCAGTACACGCTACTCTACGGTCCTCCAGACAAACAGGTGAGTACACTGTGAGCATGATGCGTGGGCAATGCCTGTTTGGAGTGCTGTGGATGTAAGCCACATATTGGGGGGTGCTAAGGCGTCTTGGCCTGAGTGCTGCATGGGAGGTGGTCAGTGTATGTACGTCAGGGCATGGTGTTGTGTAGCCATTTTATGTATAGCTCCATGCATGTTAGTTTAACATACTAGGACGCTGTGCACTTTGCCCTAGATATATTTTATTCTGTTATTTTACAATAACCAGTTTTTACTGTCTTGTTTTAATTTCTTCTATGACACAGTTTAGCTGTGTTCGCAAATAATGCATTCTTGTTCGCCCTGTGCTTCAGTCAAAGCTACAGTCTGGTACATTGCTGGTAAATGTGGTTGAAGTTTAATCTCTAGCAGTCGTAGAAAATACACATCCTTGCGTAGGGACATTTTCTTAGAACATCTGCGTGTTAGTTATAAAAACACATTCTAGTCGTAGTACACGTCAAGAGGGAGATTCCAGCCAGGGAACCACAACTGAATGCTGAATGCCCCATTGCAGATGCTGATGCAGATTACAGGCCTTTGCTCAGGTATGAGGGTTGATGTCCTCCCGGGGGAACCTGAAAGGCAGGCTTAGAGCTTAACATGCTGTGCTCAAAATATAACTTAGGGAGAGAATAATCTAGCGGCACTATGATAGCCTTATTCTTGTGCTTCACTCTTGTCGTTACTATTTTAACATTACTGTGTTGTGTAGTTCTGGTTATTGCAGCTCACGCTTTGCTATCCAAGATGCAGTTGTTTTATTAAACCAATCTTTAAAACTTATATTGCCTTTATTGTCATTTATATATGAGACCGCATTGTGTATGAGAGAACCGGCTGTGACCTGAGTGACCACAACTTCCCTGAGAAGTACTGATATGTCATGTGCTCGGCTGCCCAATTGTCTCTGCCATTGGGGGGAGATGAGGCACTGCTAGTTAGCTGGAGCAAACCCCAGATTTGGAGTGACAAGTATCATCCACTGTGGATCAGACTCAGTCCCCCACATTGTGGACGATCTTACTGCTCAAAATCCAGTAGTCTCATTAAAATAATGAGAGCCTATGCGACATGGCCCGCCAATGCTTGGTCAGGCTCTAATTTTCGGGTCCACCGGACTATCTCGGTCTCATTTTATAAAATTACACCTCAGTTCCGTATACGGAGATGTCCGTGGTACTGAGGATTTCCACCACAGCCGTATAAGTAATCCTATTTTCGGCTGCAGGTTGTTCAAGCTTGAACTTTAAAAAGGAAAAAAATAACATCTTGGTGTGTTTTCTCTGAACTCTTAGTGCTTTATGATGGCGAATCCCCAGGTTGTACAAATAGCTGTTAACATGAGACAACCTCTCACAACACACTTACTAGCAAATGGCCTTACGGCCCAGGGAGGTCCAGTCACGTTTGTGGTGGACGCCCACGCAGCTTATAGAACAGAGCTTTATAACTCTTGGGTCACATTTCCAGCAGTGGATGGAAACTCAAATACAGTTCACACATATACAGTTGCGAACGCGCCTTGACAATACAGGGCGTATGCATACTTAGAGATACCTCTATTTTATCAATAACATAATAATTGGCTTGATGGCGCCTTACCCCATACAATATTACCAGTAAGGTTAAGTCCACTACGTAATGACAGTCCCACCTGGCCTTTATTGGCCACATATACACCACATCCTGCGGTTGCGAATTTAGCAGTAGCTGAGGTTTGACGATTATACATTGAGGTAATAGCAATATACAGACGATTAGTGCAATTTGTGATACAAACTTTAAATACAAATCCAGCGCGTGCTGCTCCAGCACAACCACATGCAGTAACACCAGGTATAAATCCGGTGACTGTACATTTAATTATGGGTAAGGTCCCGGCCAAACGAGAGGAGACTCCGTTCTGGCTAGCACAAAAAATGTATACGCTGGAAGCAGTATTTCCCCATACGGGACCTCAGGATAAACATAGAATATTGACTAGGTGCTTGCCCTTTGGGATGGTCCCCACAGTTGAACACTGCAATGCATGGGGCATGGTATTTGCCGCGCTCTATACAATGGCACACGGTACACCGACACTTGCCAACCTACTGGAAGTGCTTAAACAAATTCAAGATGAATACGGGGCTGCCCCAGTCCTAGATTTGGGAATGCAACTGATGGGCAATTTTGCCACAGTTTCTTCAATCATCCTAAGCAACCTTAAAGGGAAAGCATTTGCGCTTGCAGTGCGTGTGCAGCTCCGTGACGTTCCGCAATAAGATCAGGAACGGGAGCTGCCTAAAATAATAGCGGAAACATATTCAAGTATCGGTCGAGATAGCCTAGGGGCTAGACCACAAAAACCTCAATTTCAGGGTAAAATTAATAAAGATAATACTAAACAACAACCTGAGAGTAATAAGAAACGCTGGGATAAAAAGCAACAAACACCTACAGAGTACGTGAAACCAAGACAGGAATCACAACGCTCTTCGGAGGTTTCTGTTAAAAAGGAAGAGAAACCTGCACAGCAAAAACAATTTAAAAAGAAAAAAGTGGCAGCAGTCTCAGTTCGACATGCCACTCAGGAAGAGGGTTCTCTTGAAGAACAAGACTTGGGCTCTAGCACTGCTAGACAGCGTGGCAGAGGTCATAAGAGTTTGCCAGAATCTTCTAGAGCATCTGGAGGTGCAAGCAACTGATGACTTTATACAAGTAGAAACAGCGGACATGCGTGTCTCCGAGCCTGATAGATGCACAAAGTAGCACTGCAATTAGAAGGAGACATTGAAAGCATGATACACGCAATCTTTTGGGACCGTCTAGTTAAAGTATATGATATCTTGTTGGCTGAACAAGATTGGCCGCCTGATTCCGTCCGCACCTGCCCATATGGAGGAGAGGTCATTAAACCTTCTTTTTCACCCCTTGTTCCAGAGGAACTCGCCAAGTCCTATTCTATAGAATGGGCTCTAGCACAAGCACCCGCGTTATATAGAAATCACGTGGGGTGGGGTAGGGACTCTCCCTACCATGTCATTCCTATTAAAAGTGAACCTCAGCCACAACTGCAGTATCCCATAAAACATGAAGCAAGGGCACCAGTGAGAGAAATACTTACACAATTGGAATACCAGGGTGTGATTGAACCCTGCGTCTCACCGATAAACAACCCTTTATTCCCTGTAGCTAAGCCGGACCATTCATACAGAATAGTCTTAGACTACAGATATTTGAACGGACATACACGTACATATGCTATAAAAAATTCACATAGCACTGCACTAATGAGCAACATAGTGCGGAAAAAATACAAAACAACTTTAGACATCTCGAATGGGTTCTTCTGCCAGAATATAGTGCCTGAAGTCAGGGACTTAACAAGCTTTAGCGCTTTAGGCTCTCAGAAAAAAATATTTTGTTTGCCCCAAGGGTATAACAACAGCCCAGGACTGTTCGCGGCTCGTGTGACTGCTATTTTACACGAGATAGACCCAGAAGCATTGTCATGTGTGGATGATATATATCTCATGGATGACGAGTTACTACAACATTTAAGACGGGTAGCCTGCATTGTTGTAGGATTTGCCGAACTCGGCTACAAATTTAACTTTAAAAAATCAAATATTGCCTTCCTCAGCGTCCTGTTCCTGGGATATGAGCTGTCGAGTGAAGGGAAGAGCCTAGCGCCACAATTTTTGGGAAAATGTGCACTATTACAACCACCAAATACGATTAAAAAACTTCAATCGTTGTTGGGTTTTCTCAATTTTGGCAGAACATACATTCCTGATTATGCAACATGCATAAAACTTTTATATGACTTAATACGTCCTGATTTTTCAAGTAAATTTTGGACAGTTGAACATACACGCACTCTTCAAGAATTGCAGACAGACATGCTAGCGGCGAAACATTTACACACAAGGGACAACAAAACGCATTTGGTCATCAGGGTAATAGCTGGGGCCATCGGTTTCACCTATGTGACATTTAATGAAGGTGAGACAGTCCCGATAGCATACAAATCACATTTGTATTCAGCTGCTGAACAACGCTTTGCACCCACAGAGAAAATTCCCACTGCTGTACATATGGCTGTTATTAAAGAAAGACCTCTTGCCCAAGGGAAATGCATCATTGTCGTTTCTCGAATCCCAGCTCTAGAGGCTATTACAAAAGCTAGTGTTCCGAACGCAAAAGCACTTCATCCATGTTGGATACAATGGGCTACGTCTCTAACAGCCATTGATGTAGACTACATTTTCGATCCAAAATTACAAACTCAAGAATTTCTACAATATGAAGTAGAATGTCCAGTTCCAGTGAATACCTTGCCAATAGATCAATATCATAGAGTCATGTACACAGATGGCTCTGCGCAGCCAGCGATTGGAACTAAACATCAATACTCTGCTGCTTGAGCAGTCGTAAGCGGCTATATGGAGGGGGAGAAATTCTATCCCCTACATACATATACACAGACCTTAGGGGATTGTACAGCACAGTTGGCTGAGCTAAAAGCTCTGCTGATGGCACTAGAACATATTTATCCAGCACAGACCACACTGATTGTTTGTGATTCATATTACTGTGTCCAGTCCTTTAATGAATATCTGCATCACTGGCGTCAGAATAGGTTCAGAGATTCGAAAGGCAACACCTTAAAACACAGACACCTGTGGGGTAAGGTAGCAGAACTGAAAGAGACGCTACAGAAGTTCCATGTTGTGCATGCACTTGGACACCAGCGCATTGGGATACACGTTGCTAGGAATACATTGGCTGATGAAGCCGTAAAGTTAGCAGTGGTAGTTGCCACTGTAGCTGCAGTGACTCGTTCGAGTAACCAACCAGACACAGACATTATGGCTGCCATAAAAGCTACGGTTGATGGTACGCCTTATCCTAAAGGATTTCCTAATAAATATCAATACTTGATGGGAGGTATGCTGAATGCTGAAGTTAAAATTCCAGGCGTAGGCGTACACGAGATCCCCAATAGAGATGTAAGATCACAATTGATTAAAGCAGCGCATGAGGGGGTAGCATCTGCACACGCTGGTGTGGCGGTTACAATTTCACTCTTACAGGCCCGTTATTGGTGGCCCAGTCTTTATAAAGAGACTAAGCAGTATGTCCTTTGTTGTGATATCTGTCAACAAATTAAAGTTTCCACGGACAAGCGCCCGCCGCAGACAACCCTCTTAATTTCTAACAGACGGTTACAGTGTGTGTTCTTGGACCACTGCAGTCCACTAACACCTGATAGTGCATACAAATACATATTAGTAGCTGTTGATTCATGCTCCAGATTTGTGTGGGTGTGGCCACAACGCTCGGCTGATGCTCGGACTGTTATTAAAGAGTTGTGAGTCTTTATCGGTACATATGCAGTTGCGGCGTTCCATTTGGACCAGGGCCCTGCTTTCGCCGCAAGGGCATTCAGGGACACCATGGCTTCATTGGGGGTCCAACTGCAGTACTCGTCTCCATTTCATCCCAAGTGAAATAGTATAGTGGAGCGATTAAACCACGATTTAGTGCAATCCTTAACAGCCAGAGTCTTAGGTATGGGTCATAGTTGGCTACCACCTGTATGGAGTTCAGAGAGCACTAAATAACCTGCCTAGATGGTCCCTGGGGGGGTCGTACTTCATATGAGTGCCTGTTCGGAACTCAAATGTTTGTTCCAGAATTTGATGGTCCTGGCATGGAGGCAGCAGAAACACCTTTTGACATAAATGATCGTGTCACTGTTTTACAGGAATTACAACAGTTCTGGGAGGGTAACTCTTCTAAAAGTGCTGCCTCCACAGGAATTAAGGATGTGCATGTAACATCTACCGGATGGATTCCCAGGATTGGGGATCTTGTATGTGAAAAGGTCGCAGTAAAAAAATATTTTGGCTCTTCTTATCGGGCACCAGTCCCTGTACTGGGGATACACTGTACTAGAACTGTTATTCTACCTCCGTTGCCAGGTGCCAAATAATTTTTTTTTTTCAATTGACAATATGAAACTACAACATATGGCCGATTCTGCACAGCCAACCAAGAAGAACATCCAGTAGTTCATGAATCCTTCTCAATACTGGGGAAGAAGTTCCGCTTCAAGTTGTTTATACCAACACTGACACCTCTCTGAGCTTGGGGAGGCTGGATGATGATCTTGCACTAGTTCCACTAACAACTAGCAATTTCGAAACATTTGATCAAGTCACCACGACTACTAGCCAGACGGATGGTGCTGTCTACAGTGTGCCACCACAGGAAACACCAACTCCACCATTGACCACGGCTATGCCATTTGCACAAACTGTCTCTGGTTACTTTGTCGACTTCAAGAACAGTCTATCGGACTTGTTTGCCTCTTCGACAGCTGACCTGTCAGGTGCACATAAGCCAATACATTGGCTTAAAGACACATATTTAATTTTTCCATGGAACTATGTATGGCTTTCTTTGACTGTCCTAGCATTTCTACTTTGGATTGGGTTTGTTATTACCTTTCTCTTGATGATACATGGTCATTTTCTTCCCGGGAGATCAGCGGTTGAACTGGTGGAGGAGGTTTTGAAACCACATTTTTCATCATATAAGGTCTGAAGAGACTTATCCTTTGTGAACATTTCCGCAGTGCCATATCCTGATGGGATTGTTTAGGACAAAGTGATGTTTGATATATATGGTCCCATGGAAATCATTCAAATACCGTACGTGTTAAAAATATTGATGAATGATATAGTCATACCAGGCATTGTGTCTGATGTTTGGGATGTGAAAACAGTTGATTCTCTGATGACAGAATTGCAATATTATACTGTCTATGAAAACGAAGATGTTTACCAGTTTAAAGAAAATTATGGTGATATGTTTTGCTATAATTATTATGGGCACCACTTCATACATAGAGCGAGTAGTCCAGAAATGATATTTAATTACACGCAATGGGAATATTGTCCAACTTCACAACAAGGGAGTTCCAAAACTTATACTGAAAAGTTTGCATATTTTTCTGGGCATCGTCAAAAAAATGCTGAGTCACATTATTTTAAAGTAACTCCTACTAAGGATATACATATGTTATTGGCCAACACAAAATTTATATATTTGAAATACTTTGTTTCCCGGTTATCAATTGAAGGTTATGAATATTGGTCCGAATATATTGATTTGAAAAGTGTTTGGGGAACAAAAAATTGGCATACTAGAAACATTGTTTAGAGCATGTCTCATCCATGTTCAAATGATCTTTTTAAATGACACAGTGCAACAAACAAGTTGTTTAGGCTTAGCAACAATTAGAGAATTAAACATGCCCAGTATACCTGCCCCTGCAAAATTTGACAACTGGCAAAAATACACGAATGCAACAATAGATTAGCTCAATGAGTGGGTCCAGAATGGTACCTTTAATGCTTCACTGACACGTCCAGGCGGGTGGTTATTGTGGCCCATAGACACCAACAGGTGTCATCAACGTTTTGTCACCTCCTCAGGGGGTTTCCGAACGAGTAGGCCAGACCCTCGCTATATATCACCAGAACATGCTGACATAATCACAACATATAGGGCCTGATTCCGACCCTGGCGGTAAAAACCGCCAAGGCCGTGGTCCGCTGGAGCACCGCCAACAGGCTGGCGGTGCTCCTTTGGGCATTCTGACCGCGGCGGTACAGCCGCGGCCAGAAACGAAAAGTCGGCGGTGTACAGCCGACTTTCCGCTGCCCAGGGGAATCCTCCATGGCGGCGCAGCTTGCTGCGCCGCCATGGGGATTCTGACCCCCATACCGCCATCCTGTTCCTGGCGGTTTCGGCAGCCAGGAACAGGATGGCGGTATGGGGTGTCGTGGGGCCCCTGGGGGCCCCTGCAGTGCCCATGCCAATTGCATGGGCACTGCAGGGGCACCCGTAAGAGAGCCCCACTTTGAATTTCAGTGTCTGCTTAGCAGACACTGAAATTCGCAATGGGTGCTACTGCACCCGTCGCACCCCTTCCACTCCGCCGGCTCCATTCGGAGGCGGCTTCCTCGTGGAAGGGGGTTTCCCGCTGGGCTGGCGGGCGGCCTTTTGACGGTCGCCCGCCAGCCCAGCGGGAAACCCAGAAAAACCGAGGCGGTCTTTTGACCGCGCAGCGGTATTCTGGTGGTCCCAGCCAGGCCGGCGGCGTCCGCCGCCGGCCGGGGTCAGAATGACCCCCATAGTGTAGGAAAATTGTGCCAACAGTGGCTAAAATCGTCCTCACTTAATACATTTAAAACACACCTCAATCTCTTGTCTAACAACACTGACTTGCAAGATTTATTGTTATGCCCCAAGATACCACATATGTCCTGCTTAACATTGAAAAAATTGAACGATTGCCTTTTACCATGGCCGAGATCCCTTCAGCAGAGTGGTTAATACACGGGGTTATTAATCTGCCTATCTCGACATTACAATTCACTTCTTGTTTGAAACACGTTCCGGTAGGCAGATATGAAAAGTTGAGAGATAGTTACATCCATGAGGTGTGGGACCTTACCTTCTCGTACAAATGCCTCAATGGCATGAAAGAGGTATTTCTCAGCGGTAGTGAAGACGAGACTTCTGTCAGCCCTTCGATGATTTGTAAGCAGCTGTCCTTGCATGGGGCGTGTAATGCCTCGGTTGCAAACTTGGCTTGCTATCTGAAGGAAGTTCCAGTCCCATTGATTAAACGCACGTTCCAGGTGCTTTCAAACAGCAGCTACGTCCTGCTCAATAGTGAAGACTGTTGTGGCATGGGAGCTGGAATAGTTTACGTTGTTTCGGTCTCTAAGGTCGTTATGTGCTGCGGGAACATGTTGTTTCCCCCCACTAAATTAAGGGAGATAGCTGACATTTGGCCTCATATTGCTACTTCCAAGGTGAATTTTGAGAAGTTGAGTAGACTCAAGGCTTTATTTTTTCAGAAGCATGTGGCCCTTACATCTGCACGCAAGACCTATGCACTTCAAATGGCAAGGTCGTGGGCAGAAATACAGTCCCTGTTAAATACGAAGTTTCCGAGACACTGTGGTGAACTCATGGGACGTATATTTAATGCGTCCAGTATGGCTGGATTTGCACATTTTTTCAAAGCTGTTGGTATTGTTTTTGTTCACACCTTCTCCTCTATATTCGGTTTGATACCTTCAGCTATTCACTCAATTTTCAGAAGTATTTTTGGGGGATTTCCAATAACTTTGGCTTTATTAGCCAGCATTTTGCTGTTGCTGTTGTTTTTCCGCAATGGCTGTCCCGCCGCAACAAGGACAAATGAAGGCGCTCCCATCAGCGTAGCTGTGTCGTGAACGCATGATGCAGCAGTTTGGAGCAACACTCCTGGAACATTTGGGGTGTGACTGGCCTTAGTCATTCAGACCGGTTTTGGATTGTGTGCAGCCTGTGTTTTGGTGCCGTTGGTGCTCTTCTGAACATGCACTGGCAGTTTGTCTTTCATAGCAACGCCCCTCAGTGATTGAGGCTGATCTGTTGATGTTCTCGTTGAGGGTTCATTACCAGACATGCACACTGCGGCTGTGTTTGCTGAGAGAAGCTGATTACAAGCTACAGTTCCTGGAGGAAGTTAACATCGACTCGTTAATGGGCACTGCACGGGATGCTGCCTTGGTTGATACTGGGACTGTGGAACACACCTGCTCCTTAGTAGTTTTTGGCGCAGATTTACCAGTTCTGTCATCTGCCGAAGTGGAAGATCTCTTGCGATTGATTCGGTGCTGTTCTAAATTTAAATTTTTCTTTGAATTTGGCTCTAAGCTGCATGCTCTTTTTAAATTGTCAAGTAGTATGCTTGTGTGTCCTCTTAACTTGTCAAAATTAAGTAGGGTTTCAACCATATTTTATGTTAGGGTATTATAGCTTTGGCTTGAACCACTTTCTATGGACAAGGGGAGGGTGTTGTGTAGCCATTTTATGTATAGCTCCATGCACGTTAGTTTAACATACTAGGCCGCTGTGCACTTTGCCCTAGATATATTTTATTGAGCTTTGTACTGTTATTTTACAATAACCAGTTTTTACTGTCTTGATTTAATTTCTTCTATCACACTGTTTAGCTTAGTTCAGCTCTGTGTTCTCCAATAATGCATTCTTGAGCGCCTTGTGCTTCAGTCAAGGCTCCAGTCTGGTACATTGCCGGTAAACTTGGTAGAAGTTTAGTCTCCAGCATTCGTAGAAAATATACATCCTTACGTAGGGACATTTTCTTAGAACATCTGCGTGTTAGTTATAAAAACACATTCTAGTCGTAGTACATGTCAAGAGGGAGATTCCAGCCAGGGAACCACAGCTGTATGCTGAATGCCCCGTTGCAAATGCTGATGCAGATTACAGGCCTTTGCTCAGGTATGAGGGTTGATGTCCTCCCAGGGGAACCTGAAAGACAGGCTTAGAGCTTAACATCCTGTGCTCAAAGTGTAACTTAGAGACAGAATAATCTAGCAGCACTATGATAGCCTTATTATTGTGCTTCACTCTCGTTGTTACTATTTTAATATTACTGTGTTGTGTAGTTCTGGTTACTGCAGCTCACGCTTTGCTATCCAAGATGCAGTCATTTTATTAAACCAATCTTTAAAACTTATACTGCCTTTATTGTCATTTATATATGAGACCGCATTGTGTATGAGAATACTGGTTGTGACCTAAGAGACCACGAACTTCCTTGAGAAGTACTGATATGTCATGCACTTGGCTGCCCAATTGTCTCTGCCATTGGGGGGAGATGAGGCACTGCTAGTTAGCAGGAGCAAAACCCAGGTTTGGAGTGACAAACGTCATCTACCGTGGGTCAGACTCAGTCCCCCACATTGTGGACGATCTTGCTGCTCAAAATCCAGTAGTCTCATTAAGATAATGAGAGCCTACGCGACAATGGGTGGGAACTGGTGGGCAATGAGTATGACAGTCCGGACGGGTGAGTAATTAAATTTTCCTCTGTCTTAACCCTCTAGGTCAGTACCCACCAGAAGAAGGGTATTTGGCATGCCATCGCCAAGGAGGTGCGGACCCTGGGGGTCTATCACAGCAAGAGCACCCACTGCCACAAAAGAAAGGAGGACCTGCGCCGATGGGCCAAGAAGCCGGCGGAGGCCCAGCTGGGGCTGGCCTTCCAAAGTGGAAGGGGTTCTGATGTTCTGCATCCTGGCAGTGGCCTATCAGGAGTTGGATGGGCGCTTGAGGGCATCACAGCAGCCACAAGGGGGTGAGTAAATTTTCAGAAAGCTGACTTTGCGCGCTTTAGGAACTAGATGTCTGGGGGATGTGGGCCTAGGGTGCCCCTAGGCCAGGGCAGGTCCCTTGTTTGCAGGCTCTGAAGCACGCCTACCCCAATGGTACAAGTGGGCAACTACTAGTGTGCAGGGTCCTGTGGGTGTCAGGTGTGCAGGTGCTGGTGTTCGGCATTGTACCCCATGGGCTGGTGACTACCTCAATGAGCGGTTGGCCAAGGCCTAGTGCATAGGGCAGCTCAGTGTGTGTGCAAGTCAGGGAGGATCGAAGGGGGCACCAGTCAGGGCTGCCAGTGTGCCACCTACAGATGGGAAGGACCACCCGATTCCGCCACCTGCCAAGGTTAAGAAGGGGGCAGCATGCAGCAGGGGAAAGTCCCACCACCCACCCAGCAAAGCCTCATCCAAACCTAAAGAGGACAGTGCCAAGGTCCCAGCAGCAACTACCAAGGTAGGGAAGGGGCACATGATCAAGGGCAAGTCACCTCAGGGCACGAAGCCTACTGTTGAGGGGCTGGTGACCAAAATGTCCCCAGACAGACCAGCAACCTGTACAACGATCAGCACCGCCGCAACAACCGCCACCTACCCTGCCACCTGCACCGCTACCTGCACTGCCGCTGCCACAACGTCAGTCACCAGCATCCTCCCCAGAGATCAGCCATCTCTGCCGCAGACACCGCCACAGCCACCGCCACCGCCACCTGCACTGCCATCTGCACCGCCACGTGCCCAGCCGGTGCCACTACATCAGACATCAGCAGCATCCCCAGTGGGCAGCCGTCCAAGGCTGCAGGTGACGTCTGGACCCTGCACACACCACATGAGGCACCAGCACTGGCACTTCCAGCAGTTTGCAACCTAAGTTGCCGCAGGATGGAGTGTGGCTCTGCCTCCAAGGAGTATCATGCTACCTGTTTCCTGCACATCTCATGGCTCAGACACCCAGGTAAGAGAATGGGAACTGCCAGGTGTAGCATCACTGGGAACAATGCCCCCTCCAGAACCATTGGAGAGACATATCCACTCAACCAATCCTTGGCAGGATGAAGCACACTGAGCACAAGGCTCCCTCCAGAACCAGTGGAGAAGTCATCCACTAGAGAGACTGTGGCTTTGCACTCCCAAGGAGCAGGCAGTGGGCAAACCACCAACTTGAGAGACTTGTGAGACTGTGGCTTTGCACTCCCCAGGACCAAGCAGTGGGCAAACCACCCACTTCAGAGACTGTGGCTTTGCACTCCCCAGGACCAAGCAGTGGGCATGGAGCCCTCTCGAGGAGCAGTGGCGTAGTACCATCTTGCGGCTGAGGTGCCCCACCTCCCCTTCCCCTTCCCCCTGAGGTGCCTGTGTTTTTCCGACCTGATGCCCCTGCAGTTTTCTCTCCGTTTTGAGGCAGGTGTCATGTGTGGGCTTTGCCCATGATTTTCGGGCCCACTGGTCCACGGACATTTACAAGGAACAGTGTACGGCCTTCTGTACATAATGTGAATATTTGTATATACTGATTTATTTATATTCGATTGCTGTATCTGATTGTTCAAAATATCACTGGTTAAACTCAATTTCTTTGGTCCTTGCGTTCTTCCAGGGGGTAACGGGGTGTATCTGTAATGTTGTTGGATGTGTTAGTGTGTATGGTGTTGTGGGTCAGGGTGGAGGGGTGGGGGTGTTGCGTGCCACGTGTGTGTGTAACTGTCTTTTACCTCCCCCTCTCCCCTGTGTGCTAGGTGCAGTACTCACCGTCATTGTCGCCGCCGCCTTCTTTCTACTTCCTGGTGTATTAGTAGATACACCAACATGGGGAGGACCTGCAGTTCGGGCTCCATGGCATCTTGCTGCTTCGTGGAGTGTCGGAAGGTGAGTGCTTCCCCTTCAGTGTACTGTTTCCACCGTGCTTTTGATGTTGTTGGTACTGCCCCGGAAAAGCTGGCTGATTGGTGCCTTGTAATACGGTGGGCGGTACATTGTCTTCCGCCTGTCTGTTGGCTACCGCCGAGGCAGTTGGAGTGTTAAAGTGGTTGTCTATGTTGGCGGTTTCCGCCCTGGTCGTAATTCCATTTTATTTTTCCGCCGGCCTTTTGGCGCTATAACCGACGCTTTAACACCAACCGGCAGGGATGTAATGAGGGCCATAAAGTTTCTGTTTTAGCATCTGTCCAATAAATCTGTGCTGACAATATAGCTGTGTATCTCTTAAGAATCACATATTCAAATAATGTCTGACTCCTTTACTACCTTTCTAGTTGTTGTTCAATCTATCACTTTGAAGCAGTCATATGCTGTATGAACATGTAGCAAATCCACGTTTGTGAAGCTTCCAGAAAACTGTGACTATATATGCATACATATTTACATAAGGCTTTGTCACTGCCTGGCTACTAGCCTAGACTAATAACATTAATGAGACTTCTGTCAGTCTTTACCAAAAATAGCTTTGAGGAGTATTTTATTTTATGACAGTGATGTTATGCAGGCGTGTACCTGTTTGGTGATATTTTCTTTTTTTTAAATTAAATTGCATTTATTGAGCAGGTATAGACATTAAAGTACAAATATGAATTTCGAAATATGCAGAAATATCAGTGCAGTATAGTACTTTGTGCTTAGTCATGGCTTTGTTTTGCTCTTTGCATGACATTGCCAATCTAGCATTTCACAATCATAATTTCATACAATGTTTTAATCCGGACCTGAATTAAAGTTTAAATTGTACATTTTGAATCAAGCAGAGGATGGCGGAGTCTTCTCCCATATACAATGATATTTCTGAATGGCCCCTATTCTTTGGGCATAGATGAATTCTTTAGATTGGACTGCTCTCATTTTCTTTTCTCCAAGATAATATGATGGAGTATGGGGAGTTTTCCCTTGAAGATCAAAGATTTTGTGATCAGTGTTTCAATGAAAAAATATTGCTTTTAATGTTTTGACCAGGCAGGATGGTTGGATATACCAAAAAGTGCTCCCATTGGTTCTGGTGAAAATGAAACCTGAAGTCTCACACTTATCGACTGGAAGATTTTAACCCAGACATTGGTGATGATAGGGTAAAGGAAATAGATATGGATCCAATCCCCAGCCTCGCAATGGCATCAAAATTAATAGCTTGAAATTGATGGAAACATCTTGTTAAGTTGCACGGGTGAGTAATAATTCAGCCACTTTGTGAAAAATGTCATTCTCTTAAAATGGCACCTCCCAAAGCTTTAAAAAGAGTAAATATTGTACTGCTTTCATAATTGAGGATCGATCAGACAAGCTGTGTCAGCCATTATCCTGTTTAATGCAGGGGAAAGAATTTTGGCTGGTAGCTTTTCTTGAAGAATCTGATACCAATTGCCAACCCCGGTTTGTTTCTGAACCCACATTGCTTGTGTAATTTTAAAAGGTAGTGATTCAGGTGAATAGTGGGTTGCTAAACACCTTGGCTGAATAAAATGGAATATTTTAAGATATGAAAATCTTAAACAGGCCAGAATAGCAGGAATATTCACTTAGAGTTGGACCATGTTTTGACGTTGTGGCCTACTATAAAATCCAGGATTTTCACAAAACCCAACTCATCCCAATCATTTATAACTTTACTGGTGAGGGTGAGCTCAAATGTTCCAGCTTCTCTTAAGGTGATAGTTGGATGGAAATGAGTAAAATAATAACTCTGTTGAAGTTCAGTACTTCTAGACCAGAGTAGGTTTGGGATCTTACATCTAGTATGTTTCGGGAGCCATGGTATTTTAAGAAAATGAGATAGATGTATGTTAATTTCAAGAAGAATCTGTTTCGGGTACAAATTAGAGTCTGCATTGCGTGTAGAAGCAGAATTTTCAATCCAGGATATAAAGGTTGCCTCATAATATTGTTTAAAATGGGGTAGAGCTGGGCCTCCATCCTACATAGTCAGCTGAATTGTCTCCAGCTGAATACAAGTTGTTTTATTTGCCCAGGTGAATTTGCGTAGTATTGTATTTAGCCTTGAAGAATTTTTGGGGAGCCTTGATCATAATGTTGGAAAATGTAAATAGGAATAGGGGTAGTGTCATCATCTTGACCAGTGAAATTTTCACTACTGTACTTCTGTGGATTGCTTCCGCATTATTATATGGTCTAAAGAATACAACTCATATTGTAAATTACAAACTTGACACTCACTATTAGATGAAAGGATGAGTCACATTATAAACGTTTCACAAGATGTGAGGGCAATTACATATTTTAAGATACCTTCAAAAATAAAGGCGGTATGATGCTTGATGATTCAGAAGTGTTTGCAGGGTAATTTGATGATATTGAATATTCCCACCACAATGCTGGGCAATGATACACAAGGACAGTTCCTAGTGATATCAAGGTCTGATCAGACTAAAGTGCCTACATGTGTGATTATAATGAAACCATCACAAAGATGAATTGTGATGACACAGAACTCACCACTGGAATGGTGTATCACAACATACAGAAGTCCTCACAAAGATGCTGTGCAATGATACTGCACTCCTCATTAGAACGGTGTGGAATAATATTTATATAAGTCCTCAGAAAGATGGGCTGTGATCATACTGTCATGACTCAGAATTCCCAGTTGTATAGGATGGTATGTAGTGGTATGCTGAAGTCCCTACTAATATATGGTGATTATATTTAAGTTCCCCGAATTATCATTATTTATCTGCAGGTCAATGCTACACAAACCTGCAGTGCTGAGTTATGCGAATATCAAAATATTTGCTCAGTGTAGTATTTACTAGCAGGTGTGCAAGGATTTTTTTTTATCATTTAGTTAATCCTTCATACATATTACATCCACCTTATGTAAACCAACCCTAATGATTTAGGGTCTTATGTTTTGCTTAGCAAAGGAATACAACCATTCACCTGATTTCCTACACATCCAATCCTTCTCCACATGGTCTGTGTCTGTGTGTAACCATGGAGAGCTACAGGGTCTGGACTTTAGTAAGGTCCTCTGACCAACCTCTTGCGAGTCAAACCCCTCTGGTGCATTACATTATGCAGCCAAACGCCATGAGTAAATGGTATTGCCCAAAAGGCATGGCCTTTGCCTTGGTCCTGTGTTCGGCCTCACAAGCATTCAACCCCCAAAGTCACAGTTTTTGGCTGTGCACCAAGGAAGTCACACTCTAGCAGCTTCAGTCCTTTTGTGCACAGCCTTGGGTCTGTGTAATGAAGGTTGGTTTCAGGGCCTGCCCTTCCTGTGCCTAATCTGCCGTGAATCCATCTCAGGCTATCTACTTCCATTCATACTTGCCTGTTGGTGCAGGACATGTGCCAGCCCCTATGCCACAGAACTAGGGGCCAGATGTAGCAAATAAGAAATTTGCGACTTGCAAATTTTGAGTCCCTGCGACTCGCAATTTGCAAGTCGCAAATTGGTATGCAGTACGGTGTCTCAGACACCGACTGCAACTCGCTATGGGGTCGCAATGACCCACCTCATTAATATTCATGAGGTGGGTCACAAATTGCGGCCCCATAGCGAGTATAGGCACTCGCAAACATGGAGGCCTGCTGTCGTCAGCAGACCTCCATGTTCGTGACTGCTTTTAAATAAAGCAGTTTTTTTTTTTTTAAGTGTAGCCCGTTTTCCTTACAGAAAAACGAGCTGCACTTTAAAAAAAAAACGAAACCTTTAGTTTCTGTATTTTTTCAGGGCAGGGAGTGGTCCCTTGGACCACTCCCTGCCCTTAAAAAAATATTTTTGGTTCCACTCACAAACTGGAAGGGGTCCCATGGGGACCCCTTCCAATTTGCGAGTGGGTTACCATCCACTTGAAGTGGATGGTAACTGCGATGCCATTTGCGACCGCGTACGCAAATGGTATTGCATCCCACTGCGAGTCGCAAATAGGAAGGGAACACCCCTTCCTATTTGCGAGTCGGAAATGCATTTTGCGAGTCGGTTCCGACTCGCAAAATGCATTTCTGCATAGGAAACTGCGTTTTGCGACTCGCAAACGGCAAATTTTGCCGTTTGCGAGTCGCAAACAGTTTCCTACATCTGGCCCTAGGTGTACAAGGTCTTCGACTGTGCTCATCTCATTTTGGGCACAGTAAGCTAGCCCCACACCCACAGTACTCAATGTGGATGGTGTTCCATGCATAATTGCACTTAGAATTGTTTTTGTTTTCATTTTTTCCAGATTTGTTTAAAAAATCGCTTTGAAAATATTTGCAGACCTAACCAGAAATTTGGAAATGTACAGATCATGATTCAGATCCACAAATCTAGCAATCTGGGTCTTTTATATTTTTAAAGGCAGTTGGGATCTCTCTTTTATACTTTATCCTGAAATACAAATGAGGGTTTTTATATTGTTTTGAGCACATCTTAATTGGAGCCAGGAGCTGCAACCTGAACGCCCTTACACTCTAAATAACTTTGGGCCAGATGTAGGTAGGTGGCAAATTGCGAGTTGCAATTTGCGAGTCCTTCCTACTCGCAAATTGCAACTCGCAATTTGCTATGCAGAACGGTGTCTCAGACACCGTCTGCGACTCGCTATGGGGTCGCAAAGACCCACCTCATTAATATTAATGAGGTTGGTCGCAATTTGCGACCCCATAGAGAGTCAAGGCACTCACGGGGATGGTGGCCTGCTGGGAACAGCAGACCACCATGTCCGTGACTGCTTTTAAATAAAGCAGTTTTTTTTTTTCAAAGTGCAACCCGTTTTCCTTAAAGGAAAACGAGCTGCACTTTGAAAATAAAACCGAAACCTTTTGTTTCGGTATTTTTCAGGGCAGGTAGTGGTCCATTGGACCACTGCCTGCTCTGAAAAATTAGTTTTTGTGCCAGACACAAAGGGGAAGGGGTCCCATGGGGACCCCTTCCCGTTTGCGCCTGGGTTACCATCCACTTCAAGTGGATGGTAACTGCGCCTTCATTTGCGACCGCAATTGCGGTCCCAAATGAATATACATAGCATTGCGAGTCGCTAATAGGAAGGGAACACCCCTTCCTATTAGCGAGTCAGAAATGCATTTTGCGAGTCGGATCCGACTCGCAAAATGCATTTCTGCATTCCGGTGAGGCTTTTGCGACTTGCAAACGGCGTTTTTCACCGTTTGCGAGTCGCAAACGCTTTGCTACATCTGGCCCTTTATTCACTACAGTGGCTTCAATGCCTAGCATCGAATAGGAAGACTGGTCATCAACCAAGCTTGCAAGGGAGAGGAGCGATGAAGAGACACCGCACCGCTTTCCTGTTGGAGGCCAGCATGGACGGAAAAGTGATGTTTGTGCATGTTAGAAGCCCTTAAGTACACCTGCAAGGGGAGCCCCAGACAGTCTGTTTGGCCACCCACCTTTTTTAACTCCAACCGGGGTCATGATGGATTGACACTGATCCATCCAAATAGAATTAGCACTGCAGACAGTGGAAGTTGCCTTTTCTTCTTACCCTGTCTTTAAGACATTTGGATATTTGACTGGACTTTGAACTGGATCTCACACTTCCTTTTAAATTACACACAGATCATCTTGACTTAACCTTTCACATCACTCATCACCCCTTCTTCCTTCATCTTAGGCATACCACAGGTTTCCATGATTGTTTTGATTTTGTTTAATACACATCTCAGACCTTTGCAGGCAACACTCAGATCCTGATAGCATGGAAAATCAATTCAGATGCCAACTGTTCTGCACTCAGAGCCTTCCTCTTTGCAATCTACAACTGGAAGACCATTTGAAATCAAAGGCCAGAAAGAAACAAAGATTGAGCTCTAGCTTGGTGGCCCTTTGAACATGATACTACCATCCTCATCAACTCCCTCTGAAAAGCTGCATCCTTATGTCAGCTTGGACACCAAATCAACATGGTCATTGAGACAGTTTTCCATTGTCTGGAAAATGTATGAAAAATCTTTCTTTCTTACACCTTCTGCACTGGGTCCAGGCCACCATTACCCATAGGTCAATGCACATTGGTGCTTCTGTGTACCTCATTCACGGGCTATGCAGGAAGACCCTGATTTCAACCTGCATGAGATCACATCCCCTCAGTGTGCCCTGTACTAGCTACTAGTTGCAAGAAGTATGAATTTCATGGTCATCCTTTTTCCCAACAAATGGAATAATGGGTCTGATGTAGAGCTTGGTGGATGAGGTACTCCATCACAAACGTGACAGATATTGTGCATGCTGTATTGCAAAAGTAAAATATTCCATAGTACTAACAAAGCAGATGGGATATCTGTCACATTTGTGATGGAGTATCCAAACTGCCAAACTCTAAATCTTTCCCAATGTCTCCTTCTTACAGAGAAAAACTGCACTCACTGTTAAGTTAAGGAATCTTCATGACCACCAGCCCTTTTTCAAAGCACTGAAGTCCTATCATAACCTGAATGTGACACATCTGGGCAACATAATGAGTCAATTCTGCAGGTATGGTAATTCCTACATGAAGCTCCTGAAAAGCCAGACTTCATAGTATGTAACCAAATCACCATGCATACGGCCTATGGGACTGATGACTATCAATCAAAGGATGTTATTTACACCCGCATATAACAATTCACTCAATCACTCTCACTGTGTTATATTACCTCACTGCTAATCAGTGACTATCCAATGCAATTTCCCTATGGAGCCCCTACCACTCACAATCACTATATTGTGCTGTTACACTCCTAGTAAAGAAATTCTCTAGTACTCTCCAAACAACATGTGTGTTTACATGCAAGCTACACCATACAGCATTTCTCCTTCACACAAGCAAGTTTGTGTGTGCTTTAACTGCTTCTATGCCTTGGACGAAGTGATCTCGTCCAAGGCACTGGTTCTCCGGTGCCTTGGACGAGATCACCTCGTCCTGCACCCGACCAGCATGGGGAGTGCTAGCGCTCCCCCGTGGGCCCCACACCCACACCCCCTGGTCGTGGATAGAAGGGAAATCCCCTCCCCTTCCACCCCGACCCCCCCCTCGGCAATCTGAGGACATCAGCGCGCTCACAGCGCGCCGACATCATCAAGTATTGCCGAGGATGAGCTGGAAGCCACTTGCTTCCAGTGCGTCGAGGGAAAAGGACTCGGAACAGGTGAGTTCTTCCCTTTTTGGGAGTTTGGGGGGAAACCAGACATGGGGGAAAGGAAAGGGTTTTTCCTTTCCCCCTGTGCCTGTTTTCAGTGGATTCCTGCTCCACGATCACGGGCGGGGCCCACGATCGTGGTGCCGGAATCCCCACTAGGCACCAGGGATTTGTTTTTATGTTTAGTTTTGGGAGCGACCTCTTGGGCAAGGGTCGCTCCCATTGGGGGCTATTTTTTTCCTATTTTGCCCCCCCGGGAGCAAATCGGGCAATTTTTGAGCCGATCTGCGCCCAGGGGGGGCCGAAAACCACTAGACAAAAGATTTTGGTCATGTTTTTTGGGAGCGACCTCTTGGGCAGGGGTCGCTCCCATTGGGGGCTATTTTTTTATCCTATTTCGGCAACCACTAGATACCAGGGAATTTAATTTCTTTGTTTTTGGGCAGCGACCCCTTAGGCAAGGGTCACTGCCCCGGTGGCAATAATTTTTATATGTTTCGACCCCCCCTGGGGCTAGATCGGCCATGTTTTTGCCCGATCTGGCCCCCTGGGGGGTGGAAACCTACTAGGTGCCAGGGATTGTGTAATGTGTGTGTGTTTTGTGTGTTTGGGGCACCCCTTGGGCAAGGGTCGCCCCCCAAAGGGGGGAAATTTTGCATTGGCCATCTCTGCCCCCCTTGGGGGAAGATGGGCCTATTTTTGTAGGCCCATCTGCCCCCAAGGAGGGCAGAAACCACCAATACGGCAGGGACTTTTTTTTGTTCCCCTTTTTTTGTTTAGTGTTGGGGGTGCACCTTTTGCCCCCTTTGGCAAGGGTCACCCCCTAAAGGGGGCACAGAGCTGTTGGCCATTTCTGCCCCCCCTGGGGGCACATCAGGCAATTTGTTTTACGCCCATCTGCCCCCAAGGGGGGCAGAAGGCACCAAGATGTCAGAGATTTTTTTTATTTTTTGGTTCCCTTTGTTTTTTTTGAGCGGGGGCACTCCCATTTGCCCCCTTTGGCAAGCGCTGCCCCCCCCCAAACAGGATACAGAGCTGTTGGCCATTTCGGGGCAGATCAGCCTATTTGTTTTTAGGCCCATCTGCCTCCTAGTGGGGCAGAAGCCACTTAGGCACCAGGGACAGTTTCTAAGTTTTTGGTGGCGGGGTGTTTGTCAACTGGTGAAGTATTTGCATTTGTGATTATAACAGTTTATTTCTTCTTTTTGTTCTAGTTCAAAGCTTTTGCTTCCTTTGCTGTGGATCCTTGCGGTTTTGGCACTAGTTGTCCTGCGGTTTGCATAGTTGCATGTTTCAGGTAAGTGAAAGCAATTTACTCCAAAGGAGTATTGTTGACATGCATGAATGACATGTTTGTAGGTGGTGTACTAAATGCAGTATTGTGTGTGAAATTGTCCTTAGTTTTGAGAACAATGATAAATGTGTTGTCATATGTCTAATTAGCTTTTTTCTATTTTCTTTTTAGTGGGATATCATTGGTGATTGCTATGTCTGTGCAGAGTAGTTGCTGGTGAGTAGCTTTTTCAGGCAAGTGAGTGGTATAGTTTTTTAGTGCATAACTCTTTGTGATGAAGCTACACTTTGTTTATTACTTATTTTAGTGCTAGTTGTTGTTGGCAATCCATTTGTTGTTAGTGAGGATCATGGCTAGCCGCAGAGTGACCGCTCAGCAGGTTGTTGGCATGCTCTATGAGTCGTCTTTAGACCATGATTACGAGACTGACTCTGCATCTGAGGCAGAGGAGGAAGTGAGAGATTCTGGCAGTAAGTTTTCTGTCTGAGAGTATTCTTCTGATGAGGAAGCTACTCTCAGTGCAGATGAAGGGCCTGTTTTAGAGGAGGACATTGATGTGCCAAGAGTGCAGCAGCCTGGGGCTGAAGGGTTTCCCATTAGAAGACCTGATACCTGGATTGCCCCAAACATGGAACAGCCACAGTTACCTGCATTTACTGGTCTCCCAGGGTGTAGAGTCAATACGGAAAACTTTTTGCCTGTCAATTTCTTTCACTTGTTTATGGACAATGTATTTTTTGAAGAGATTGTGGAGTAGACTATTGTGTATGCGGAGCAATATTTGAGGGACAACGCTGCCAGACTTAGGCCTCAGTCTAGAGCTACTCAGTGGGTTCCCACATATCTGGAAGAGATGAAAAAGTTTTTAGGTTTGACTTTTTTGATGGGGTTGATAAGGAAGCCGTCACTGGCTTCTTATTGGTTTACTAGTCCCTTGATGGCAACGGCTAGATTTCCTGCAACTATGACACGTAATCGCTATTTGCTTCTTCTTCGTATGCTGCATTTTGTAGACAATGCTTTAGCCTTGCCACGAGATCACCCTGATTGTGACCGTCTTTTTAAGATTCGGGCTGTCCTTGATCATTTTGTAGATCGGTTTTCAGAGGTCTATGTTCCAGGCAAAGTGATAAGTGTGGAAGAGTCTTTGGTCCTTTACAAGGGGCGTTTAGTCTTTAAGCAGTACATTCCTAGTAAGAAGGCACGGTATGGGATTAAATTGTATATGCTGTCAGAAAGCAGTACAGGATATGTGTATAATTTCCGGGTCTACACTGGTAGGGATTCCAGTATTGACCCTCCTGGTTGTCCGGCCACTTTTCGAGTTAGTGAAAACATTGTGTGGGAACTTGGTAGACGACTGTTTAACAAAGGTCACAATTTGTACGTAGATAATTTCTACAATGGAGTGCAGTTGTTCAAGGAGTTGTTTAGAGTGGACACTGTTGCATGTGGGACAATCCGCTCTAACTGGAAAGGCCATCCAAGGGAGCTTGTCTGTAAAATAAGTTGAGAGGGGACAGTGCAGTGCCTTGCGGAATAATGAGCTGCTAGCTCTGAAATTTTCAGACAGGAGGGATGTGTACATATTATCTACCATCCATGATGAGAGTACTTCCCCTGTGACTGTTTGGGGTCAGGTTGCGGAAGTGCGCAAACCTGCGTGCATTTTCGACTACACTAGGCACATGGGGGGTGTTGATAGAGTAGATCAGAGGTTGGAACCTTACACAGCTCTTCGTAAGTCTTACGTGTGGTATAAAAAGTTGGCCCTACATTTATTTCATTTGGCAACTTTTCATGCATTTATTGTGTTCAAGGATTGTTCACCTGAGTCAAGGATGACATTTGTTAAATTTCAGGAGTCAGTGATAGAGAGCCTTCTTGTGGTGGAACAGGCAGGAGTTCCTAGAGTAGAAGTGGTGGAGAATGTGGCTAGATTGAAAGATCAGCACTTTCCAGATCACATTCCTCCCAATCCCAAAAAAGACTTGCCCACAAAGAAATGTAGAGTATGTGCTCGGAGAGCAATCCGGAGTGAGAGCCGGATGTACTGCCCTGATTGCCCTTCAAAGCCTGGGCTGTGTGTGCCCGGCTGTTTTAGAAGTTACCACACCAGAAAAATCTTTAGGGAAATACTGTGAGCATAAACTGCCTATTTTGTATTTTCATATGTTCAGTTTCACTGTTGGCATTACTGTCATGTATTTAGTTAGAGCTTTTGTGTATGTAGTTTTGTACTTATTTTACAATTAGTTAGTGGTTTCTTTGTTGTTTCTAAACAAAAAAAAAAGTGATGGTGGTGTGCGTGTGGTGGCGCTTGGCTAGCGGTGTGCGTGGGGTGTCACTTGGCTGGCGGTGTGCGTGGGGTGGTGCTTGGCTGGCAGTGTGCTTGGGGTGACGCTTAGCTGACGGTGTGCGCGGGGTGGCGGTTGGCTGGCGGCATGGGTGGGTTGGCGCTTGGCTAGCGGTGCCAGCCAAACGCCAGTCCACACACTCATCAGCTGGTGTGATTGCTGTATCAGGCATGTGGGCGTATGATAGTGATGGGCCCTTGACTGGCGCTGTCTGTCGATGCGAGTGTTGTAATGTACTGGGGTCGTAGCTGGCGGCGTGAATGGTCTTGTGCATGTCATGTATGAAAGGTGTGTGAATGGACTGTAAAGCGGTTGGTGCCTTGCCGTGGCTTTAGAGCTCACGAGCTGTGAGTCATTGGTGCAGTTTTTTGGCCTTTCAGTTATTAACAGTGCATTTCACTTTTGTGAAATCTATTGTTAATAAAATGTGATCTACTGAACCATCAATCACCCTCGTACCAAATCCAACCAGTATGTGTGGTAAAAATTTAAAAACCTGCTCCGCTGTAATCAGGCGTCGCAGCACACTTGTGACACACTAGGGGTCTCAGGTGGGACCCCGATGACGAAGCATGCCACCAACCTAAGTGTGTTTCTTTTCACAATTTTAGTGTTTGGTACATCACAGACGTATGTGGACACATCAAAATTATATATTACAAAACTACCTGTGTTTGGGGGGCACCTATGTTTTTGGTCCTGGGTGCAGCCTTCATCTAGGGAAACCTACCAAACCCAGACATTTTTTAAAACTAGAGACCCCAAGGAGTCCAGGGAGGTGTCGCTTGCATGGATCCCCCAACATTTTCTTACCCAGCCTACTCTGCAAACCTCAAAATTTGCTTCAAAAAGCATATTTTCCTGACTTTTCTTTGTACGATCACCACTCCAGGCACAAAATTCCTACTCCTCAGCGTTCCCCTCAGTCTCACAAGTAAAATGACACCTCACTTGTGTGGCTCCCCAAAGCAGAGTCAGCCTATAGATGTATAAAAAAAAGAATATGTGCTTATCAACTCGCTGTGCTATCCCCATAATCTCTACAAGTTTGTGGCCTTTTTCTGTTGCAGGCATCTGGCCCACCCACACAAGTGAGGTATCATTTTTATCGGGAGATTTGGGGAACGCTGGGTGGGAGGAAATTTGTGGCTCCTCTCAGATTCCAGAACTTTCTGTCACCGAAATGTGAGGAAAATTTGTTTTTTTAGCCACATTTTTAGGTTGGCAAAGGATTCTGGTTAACAGAACCTGTCGAGAGTCCAACAAGTCTCCGCATTTTGGATTCTCCTAGGTCTCTAGTTTTCAGAAATGCACAGGTTTGGTAGGTTTCCCTAGGTGCCGGCTGAGCTAGAGGCAAAAATCTACAGGTAGGCACTTTGCGAAAAAACACCTCTGTTTTCTGTAGAAAAATGTGATGTGTCCACGTTGTGTTTTGGGGCATTTCCTGTCACTGACGCTAGGCCTACCCACACAAGTGAGGTATCATTTTTATTGGGAGACTTGGGGGAACGCTGGGTGGAAGGAAATTTGTGGCTCCTCTCAGATTTCAGAACTTTCTGTCACCGAAATGTAAGGAAAACGTGTTTTTTTGGCCATATTTTGAGGATTGCAAAGGATTTTGGGTAACAGAACCTGGTGAGAGCCCCACAAGTCACCCCATTTTGGATTCCCCTAGGTCTCTAGTTTTCAGAAATGCACAGGTTTGGTAGATTTCCATAAGGTGCCGGCTGAGCTAGAGGCCAAAATCTACAGGTAGGCACTTTGCAAAAAACGCCCATGTTTCTTTAGAAAAATGTGATATGTCCACATTGTGTTTTGGGGCATTTCCTGTCGCTGGCGCTAGGCCTAGCCACACAAGTGAGGTATAATTTTTATTGGGAGACTTGGAGGAACGCTGGGTGGAAGGAAATTTGTGGCTCCTCTCAGATTCCAGAACTTTCTGTCACCGAAATGTGAGGAAAACGTGTTTTTTTTAGCAACATTTTGAGGTTTGGAAAGGATTCTGGGTAACAGAACCTGGTGGGAGCCCCACAAGTCACCCCATCTTTGATTCCCCTAGGTCTCTAGTTTTCTGAACTGCATAGGTATGGTAGGTTTCCCTAGGTGCCGGCTGAGCTAGAGGCCAAAATCTGCAGGTAGGCACTTTGCAAAAAACACCTCTGTTTTCTGTAGAAAAATGTGATGTGTCCACGTTGTGTTTTGGGGCATTTCCTGTCGCGGGTGCTAGGCCTACCCACACAAGTGAGGTACCATTTTTATCGAGAGAATTGGGGGAATGCTGGGTGGAAGGAAATTCATGGCTCCTCTAAGATTCCAGAACTTTCTGTCATCGAAATGTGAGGAAAATGTGTTTTTTTAGCCAAATTTTGAGGTTTGCAAAGGATTATGGGTTACAGAACTTGGTGGGAGCCCCACAAGTCACCCCATCTTGGATTCCCCTAGGTCTCTAGTTTTCAGAAATGCACAGGTTTGGTAGTTTTCCCAAGGTGCTGACGGAGCTAGAGGCCAAAATATACAGGAAGGCACTTAGCAAAAAAACACCTTTGTTTTCTGTAGAAAAATGTGATGTGTCCATGTTGTGTTTTGGGGCATTTCCTGTCGCGGGCACTAGGCCTACCCACACAAGTGAGGTATTATTTTTATCGGGAGACTTGGGAGAACGCTGGGTGAAAGGAAATTTGTGGCTCCTCTCAGATGCCAAAACTTACTGACAGCTAAATGTGAGGAAAACGTGTTTTTGTTATCCAAATTTTGAGGTTTGCAAAGGATTCTGGGTAACAGAACCCGATGAGAGCCCCACAAGTCACCCCATCTTGGATTCCCCTAGGTCTCTAGTTTTAAAAAATGCACAGGTTTGGTAGGTTTCCCTATGTGCCGGCTGAGCTAGAGGCCAAAATCTGCGGGTAGGCACTTTGCAAAAAACACCTCTGTTTTCTGTAGAAAAATGTGATGTGTCCACGTTGTGTTTTAGGGCATTTCCTGTCACTGGCGCTAGGCCTACCCACACAAGTGAGGTATCATTTTTATCAGGAGAGTTGGGGGAACGCTGGGAGGAAGGAAATTTGTGGCTCCTCTCAGATCCCAGAACTTTTTGTCACCAAAATGTGAGGAAAGTGTGTTTTTGTAGCCAAATTTTGAGGTTTGCAAAGGATGCTGGGTAACAGAACCTGGTGAGAGCCCCACAAGTCACCCCATCTTGGATTCCCCTAGGTCTCTAGTTTCTGGAAATGCACAGGTTTGGTAGGTTTCCATAAGGTGCCGGTTGAGCTAGAGGCCAAAATCTACAGGTAGGCACTTTGCAAAAAAACACCCCTGTTTTCTGTAGAAAAATGTGATGTGTCCACGTTGTGTTTTGGGGCAATTCCTGTCGCTGGCGCTAGGCCTACCCACACAAGTGAGTTTCCATTTATATTGGGAGACTTAGAGGAATGCTGGGTGGAAGGAAATGTGGGTCTCCTCTCAGATTCCAGAACTTTCTGTCACCAAAATGTGAGGAAAATGTGTTTTTTTAGCCAAATTTTGAGGTTTACAAAGGATTCTGGGTAACAGAACCTGGTGGGAGCCCCACAAGTCACCCCACCTTTGATTCCCCTAGGTCTCTAGTTTTAAGAAATGCACAGGTATGGTAGTTTTCCCTAGGTGCCAGCTGAATTAGAAACCAAAAACTACAGGTAGGCACTTTGCAAAAAAACACCTCTGTTTTCTGAAGAAAAATGTGATGTGTCCACTTTGTGTTTTGGGGCATTTCCTGTCGCTGGCGCTAGGCCTACCCACACAAGTGAGGTGCCATTTTTATCGGGAGAGTTGGGGGAACGCTGGGTGGAAGGAAATTTGTGGCTCCTCTCAGATCCCAGAACTTTCTGTCACCAAAATGTGAGGAAAATGTGTTTTATTTTAGCCATATTTTGAGGTTTGCAAAGGATTCTGGGTAACAGAACCTGGTGAGAGCCCCACAAGTCACCCCATCTTGGATTCCCCTAGGTCTCTAGTTTTCAGAAATGCACAGGTTTGGTAGATTTCCCTAGGTGCTGACTGAGCTAGAGGCCAAAATATACAAGTAGGCACTTAGCAAAAAAACACCTTTGTTTTCTGTAGAAAAATATGTTGTGTCCATGTTGTATTTTGGGGCATTTCCTGTCACAGGCACTAGGCCTACCCACACAAGTGAGGTATATTTTTTATCGGGAGACTTGGGAGAACGCTGGGTGGAAGGAAATTTGTGGCTCCTCTCAGATGCCAAAACTTGTTGTCACCGAAATGTGAGGAAAATGTTTTTTTGTTATCCAAATTTTGAGGTTTACAAAGGATTCTGGGTAACAGAACCCGGTGAGAGCCCCACAAGTCACCCCATCTTGGATTCCCCTAGGTCTCTAATTTTCAGAAATGCACAGGTTTGGTAGATTTCCCTAGGTGCTGACTGAGCTAGAGGCCAAAATATACAGGTAGGCACTTTGCAAAAAACACCTCTGTTTTCTGTAGAAAAATGTGAAGTGTCCATGTTGTGTTTTGGGCCATTTCCGGTCGCGGGCGCTAGGCCTACCCACACAAGTGAGGTATCATTTTTATCGGGAGAATTGGGGGAACGCTGGGTGGAAGGACCTTTGTGGCTCCTCTCAGATTCCAGAACTTTCTGTCACCGAAATGTGAGGAAAATGTGTTTTTTTTGCCAAATTTTGAGGTTTGCAAAGGATGCTAGGTAACAGAACCTGTTGAGAGCCCAACAAGTCACCCCATTTTGTATTCTCTTAGGTCTCTAGTTTTCAGAAATGCACAGGTTTGGTAGGTTTCCCTAGGTGGCGGCTGAGCTAGAAACCAAAAACTACAGGTAGGCACTTTGCAAAAAAACACCTCTGTTTTCTGTAGAAAAATGTGATGTGTCCACGTTGTGTTTTGGGGCATTTCCTGTCGCGGACGCTAGGCCTACCCACACAAGTGAGGTACCATTTTTATCGGGAGAGTTGGGGGAACGCTGGGTGGAAGGAAATTTGTGGCTCCCCTCAGATCCCAGAACTTTCTGTCACCAAAATATGAGGAAAATGTGTTTTTTTAGCCAAATTTTGAGGTTTGCAAAGGATTCTGGGTAACAGAACCTGGTGAGAGCCCCACAAGTCACCCCATCTTGGATTCCCCTAGGTCTCTAGTTTCTGGAAATGCACAGGTTTGGTAGGTTTCCATAAGGTGCCGGTTGAGCTAGAGGCCAAAATCTACAGGTAGGCACTTTGCAAAAAAACACCCCTGTTTTCTGTAGAAAAATGTGATGTGTCCACGTTGTGTTTTGGGGCCATTCCTGTTGCTGGCGCTAGGCCTACCCACACAAGTGAGGTATCATTTATATTGGGAGACTTAGAGGAATGCTGGGTGGAAGGAAATTTGTGGCTCCTCTCAGATTCCAGAACTTTCTGTCACCAAAATGTGAGGAAAATGTGTTTTTTTAGCCAAATTTTGAGGTTTACAAAGGATTCTGGGTAACAGAACCTGGTGGGAGCCCCACAAGTCACCCCACCTTTGATTCCCCTAGGTCTCTAGTTTTAAGAAATGCACAGGTATTTTAGTTTTCCCTAGGTGCCAGCTGAATTAGAAACCAAAAACTACAGGTAGGCACTTTGCAAAAAAACACCTCTGTTTTCTGTAGAAAAATGTGATGTGTCCACTTTGTGTTTTGGGGCATTTCCTGTCGCTGGCGCTAGGCCTACCCACACAAATGAGGTGCCATTTTTATCGGGAGAGTTGGGGGAACGCTGGGTGGAAGGAAATTTGTGGCTCCTCTCACATCCCAGAACTTTCTGTCACCAAAATGTGAGGAAAATGTGTTTTATTTTAGCCATATTTTGAGGTTTGCAAAGGATTCTGGGTAACAGAACCTGGTGAGAGCCCCACAAGTCACCCCATCTTGGATTCCCCTAGGTCTCTAGTTTTCAGAAATGCACAGGTTTGGTAGATTTCCCTAGGTGCTGACTGAGCTAGAGGCCAAAATATACAGGTAGGCACTTAGCAAAAAAACACCTTTGTTTTCTGTAGAAAAATATGTTGTGTCCATGTTGTATTTTGGGGCATTTCCTGTCACAGGCACTAGGCCTACCCACACAAGTAAGGTATATTTTTTATCGGGAGACTTGGGAGAACGCTGGGTGGAAGGAAATTTGTGGCTCCTCTCAGATGCCAAAACTTGTTGTCACCGAAATGTGAGGAAAATGTTTTTTTGTTATCCAAATTTTGAGGTTTACAAAGGATTCTGGGTAACAGAACCCGGTGAGAGCCCCACAAGTCACCCATCTTGGATTCCCCTAGGTCTCTAATTTTCAGAAATGCACAGGTTTGGTAGATTTCCCTAGGTGCTGACTGAGCTAGAGGCCAAAATATACAGGTAGGCACTTAGCAAAAAAACACCTCTGTTTTCTGTAGAAAAATGTGATGTGTCCACGTTGTGTTTTACGGCATTTCCTGTCACTGCCGATAGGCCTACCCACACAAGTGAGGTATCATTTTTATCAGGAGAGTTGGGGGAACGCTGGGTGGAAGGAAATTTGTGGCTCCTCTCAGATCCCAGAACTTTTTGTCACCGAAATGTGAGGACAATGTGTTTTTGTAGCCAAATTTTGGGGTTTGCAAAGGATTCTGGGTAACAGAACCTGGTGAGAGCCCCACAAGTCACCCCATCTTGGATTCCCCTAGGTCTCCAGTTTTCAGAAATGCACAGGTTTGATAGGTTTCCATAAGGTGCCGGCTGAGCTAGAGGCCAAAATCTACAGTTAGGCACTTTGCAAAAAACACCTCTGTTTTCTGTAGAAAAATATGATGTGTCCACGTTGTGTTTTGGGGCATTTCCTGTCGCTGGCGCTAGGCCTACCCACACAAGTGAGGTAGAATTTTTATTGGGACACTTAGAGGAACGCTGGGTGGAAGGAAATTTGTGGCTCTCTCAGATTCCAGAACTTTCTGTCACCAAAATGTGAGGAAAATGTGTTTTTTTAGCCAAATTTTGAGGTTTGCAAAAGATTCTGGGTAACAGAACCTGGTGTGAGTCCCACAAGTCACCCCACCTTTGATTCCCCTAGGTCTCTAGTTTTTAGAAATGCACAGGTATGGTAGTTTTCCCTAGGTGCCAGCTGAGTTAGAAACCAAAAACTACAGGTAGGCACTTTGCAAAAAAACACCTCTGTTTTCTGTAGAAAAATGTGATGTGTCCACTTTGTGTTTTGGGGCATATCCTGTCGCTGGCGCTAGGCCTACCCACAGAAGTGAGGTGCCATTTTTATCGGGAGAGTTGGGGGAACGCTGGGTAGAAGGAAATTTGTGGCTTCTCTCAGATGCCAGAACTTTCTGTCACCAAAATGTGAGGAAAATGTGTTTTATTTTATCCATATTTTGAGGTTTGCAAAGGATTCTGGGTAACAGAACCTGGTGAGAGCCCCACAAGTCACCCCATCTTGGATTCCCCTAGGTCTCTAGTTTTCAGAAATGCACAGGTTTGGTAGATTTCCCTAGGTGCTGACTGAGCTAGAGGCCAAAATATACAGGTAGGCACTTAGCAAAAAAACACCTTTGTTTTCTGTAGAAAAATATGTTGTGTCCATGTTGTATTTTGGGGCATTTCCTGTCACAGGCACTAGGCCTACCCACACAAGTGAGGTATAATTTTTATCGGGAGACTTGGGAGAACGCTGGGTGGAAGGAAATTTGTGGCTCCTCTCAGATGCCAAAACTTGCTGTCACCGAAATGTGAGGAAAACGTTTTTTTGTTATCCAAATTTTGAGGTTTGCAAAGGATTCTGGGTAACAGAACCCGGTGAGAGCCCCACAAGTCACCCCATCTTGGATTCCCCTAGGTCTCGAGTTTTCAGAAATGCACAGGTTTGGTAGATTTCCCTAGGTGCTGACTGAGCTAGAGGCCAAAATATACAGGTAGGCACTTAGCAAAAAAACACCTCTGTTTTCCGTAGAAACATGTGATGTGTCCACGATGTGTTTTAGGGCATTTCCTGTCACTGGCGATAGGCCTACCCACACAAGTGAGGTATCATTTTTATCAGGAGAGTTGGGGGAACGCTGGGTGGAAGGAAATTTGTGTCTCCTCTCAGATCCCAGAACTTTTTGTCACCGAAATGTGAGGACAAGGTGTTTTTGTAGCCAAATTTTGAGGTTTGCAAAGGATTCTGGGTAACAGAACCTGGTGAAAGCCCCACAAGTCACCCCATCTTGGATTCCCCTAGGTCTCTAGTTTTCAGAAATGCACAGGTTTGGTAGGTTTCCATAAGGTGCCGGCTGAGCTAGAGGCCAAAATCTACAGGTAGGCACTTTGCAAAAAACACCCCTGTTTTCTGTAGAAAAATGTGATGTGTCCACGTTGTGTTTTGGGGCATGTCCTGTCGCTGGCGCTAGGCCTACCCACACAAATGAGGTATCATTTTTATTGGGCGACTTAGAGGAACGCTGGTTGGAAGGAAATTTGTGGCTCCTCTCAGATTCCAGAACTTTCTGTCACCAAAATTTGAGGAAAACATGTTTTTTTAGACAAATGTTGAGGTTTGCAAAGGATTCTGGGTAACAGACCCTGGTGGGAGCACCACAAGTCACCCCACCTTTGATTCCCCTAGGTCTCTAGTTTTCAGAAATGCACAGGTATGGTTGTTTTCCCTAGGTGCCAGCTGAGCTAGAAACCAAAAACTACAGGTAGGCACTTTGCAAAAAAACACCTCTGTTTTCTGTAGAAAAATGTGATGTGTCCACGTTGTGTTTTGGGGCATTTCCTGTCGCGGACGCTAGGCCTACATACACAAGTGAGGTACCATTTTTATCGGGAGAGTTGGGGGAACGCTGGGTGGAAGGAAATTTGTGGCTCCCCTCAGATCCCAGAACTTTCTGTCACCAAAATTTGAGGAAAATGTGTTTTTTTAGCCAAGATTGAGGTTTGCAAAGGATTCTGGGTAACAGAACCTGGTGAGAGCCCCACAAGTCACCCCATCTTGGATTCCCCTAGGTCTCTAGTTTTCAGAAATGCACAGGTTTGGTAGGTTTCCCTAGGTGGCGGCTGAGCCAGAGACCAAAATCTACAGGTAGGCCCTTTGCAAAAAACACCTCTGTTTTCTGTAGAAAAATGTGAAGTGTCCATGTTGTGTTTTGGGCCATTTCCGGTCGCGGGCGCTAGGCCTACCCACACAAGTGAGGTATCATTTTTATCGGGAGAATAGGGAGAACGCTGGGTGGAAGAAAATTTGTGGCTCCTCTCAGATGCCAAAACTTACTGACAGCTAAATGTGAGGAAAACGTGTTTTTGTTATCCAAATTTTGAGGTTTGCAAAGGATTCTGGGTAACAGAACCCGATGAGAGCCCCACAAGTCACCCCATCTTGGATTCCCCTAGGTCTCTAGTTTTAAAAAATGCACAGGTTTGGTAGGTTTCCCTAGGTGCCGGCTGAGCTAGAGGCCAAAATCTGCGGGTAGGCACTTTGCAAAAAACACCTCTGTTTTCTGTAGAAAAATGTGATGTGTCCACGTTGTGTTTTGGGCCATTTCCTGTCGTGGACGCTAGGCCTACATACACAAGTGAGGTACCATTTTTATCGGGAGAGTTGGGGGAACGCTGGGTGGAAGGAAATTTGTGTCTCCCCTCAAATCCCAGAACTTTCTGTCACCAAAATGTGAGGAAAATATATTTTTTTAGCCAAATTTTGTGGTTTGCAAAGGATTCTGGGTAACAGAACCTGGTGAGAGCCCCACAAGTCACCCCATCTTGGATTCCCCTAGGTCTCTAGTTTTCAGAAATGCACAGGTTTGGTAGGTTTCCCTAGGTGGCGGCTGTGCCAGAGACCAAAATCTACAGGTAGGCACTTTGCAAAAAACACCTCTGTTTTCTGTGGAAAAATGTGAAGTGTCCATGTTGTGTTTTGGGCCATTTCCGGTCGCGGGCGCTAGGCCTACCCACACAAGTGAGGTATCATTTTTATCGGGAGAATTGGGGGAACGCTGGGTGGAAGGACCTTTGTGGCTCCTCTCAGATTCCAGAACTTTCTGTCACCGAAATGTGAGGAAAATGTGTTTTTTTGGCCAAATTTTGAGGTTTGCAAAGGATGCTAGGTAAGAGAACCTGTTGAGAGCCCAACAAGTCACCCCATTTTGTATTCTATTAGGTCTCTAGTTTTCAGAAATGCACAGCTTTGGTAGGTTTCCCTAGGTGGCGGCTGAGCTAGAAACCAAAAACGATAGGTAGGCACTTTGCAAAAAAACACCTCTGTTTTCTGTAGAAAAATGTGATGTGTCCACGTTGTGTTTTGGGGCATTTCCTGTCGCAGACGCTAGGCCTACCCACACAAGTGAGGTACCATTTTTATCGGGAGAGTTGGGGGAACGCTGGGTGGAAGGAAATTTGTGGCTCCCCTCAGATCCCAGAACTTTCTGTCACCAAAAGATGAGGAAAATGTGTTTTTTTAGCCAAATTTTGAGGTTTGCAAAGGATTCTGGGTAACAGAACCTGGTGAGAGCCCCACAAGTCACCCCATCTTGGATTCCCCTAGGTCTCTAGTTTTCAGAAATGCACAGGTTTGGTAGGTTTCCCTAGTTTGCGGCTGAGCCAGATGCCAAAATCTACAGGTAGACACTTTGCAAAAAACACCTCTGTTTTCTGTAGAAAAATGTGAAGTGTCCATGTTGTTTTTTTGGGGCATTCCCTGTCGCGGGCGCTAGGCCTACCCTCACAAGTGAGGAATCATTTTTATCGGGAGAATTGGGGGAACGCTGGGTGGAAGGACCTTTGTGGCTCCTCTCAGATTCCAGAACTTTCTGTCACCGAAATGTGAGGAAAATGTGTTTTTTTAGCCAAATTTTGAGGTTTGCAAAGGATGCTGGGTAACAGAACCTGTTGAGAGCCCAACAAGTCACCCCATTTTGTATTCTCTTAGGTCTCAAGTTTTCAGAAATGCACAGGTTTGGTAGGTTTCCCTAGGTGCCAGCTGAGCTAGAGGCCAAATTCTACAGGTAGGGACTTTGGAAAAAACCCCTCTGTTTTCTGTAGAAACATGTGATGTGTCAACGTTGTGTCTTTGGGGCATTTCCTGTCGCTGGCGCTAGGCCTACCCACACAAGTGAGGTATCATTTTTATTGGGAGACTTGGGGGAACGCTGGGTGGAAGGAAATTTGAGGCTCCTCTCAGATTCCAGAAATTTCTGTCACACTTGGGGGAACGCTGGGTGGAAGGAAATTTGTGGCTCCTCTCAGATTCCAGAAATTTCTGTCACTGAAATGTGAGGAAAACGGGTTTTTTTGGCCAAATTGTGAGGTTTGCAAAGGATTCTGGGTAACAGAACCTGGTGGGAGCCCCACAAGTCACCCCACCTTTGATTCCCCTAGGTCTCTAGTTTTCAGAAATGCACAGGTATGGTAGTTTTCCCTAGGTGCCAGCTGAGCTAGAAACCAAAAACTACAGGTATGCACTTTGCAAAAAAACACCTCTGTTTTCTGTAGAAAAATGTGATGTGTCCACGTTGTGTTTTGGGGCATTTCCTGTCGCGGATGCTAGGCCTACCCACACAAGTGAGGTACCATTTTTATCGGGAGAGTTGGGGGAACGCTGGGTGGAAGGAAATTTGTGGCTCCTCTCAGATCCCAGAACTTTCTGTCACCAAAATGTGAGGAAAATTTGTTTTTTTAGCCAAATTTTGAGGTTTGCAAAGGATTCTGGGTAACAGAACCCGGTGAGAGCCCCACAAGTCACCCCATCTTGGATTCCCCTAGGTCTCTAGTTTTCAGAAATGCACAGGTTTGGTGGGTTTCCCTAGGTGGCGGCTGAGCCAGAGGCCAAAATCTACAGGTAGGCACTTTGCAAAAAACACCTCTGTTTTCTGTAGAAAAATGTGAAGTGTCCATGTTGTGTTTTGGGCCATTTCCGGTCGCGGGCGCTAGGCCTACCCACACAAGTGAGGTATCATTTTTATCGGGAGAATAGGGAGAACGCTGGGTGGAAGAAAATTTGTGGCTCCTCTCAGATGCCAAAACTTACTGACAGCTAAATGTGAGGAAAACGTGTTTTTGTTATCCAAATTTTGAGGTTTGCAAAGGATTCTGGGTAACAGAACCCGATGAGAGCCCCACAAGTCACCCCATCTTGGATTCCCCTAGGTCTCTAGTTTTAAAAAATGCACAGGTTTGGTAGGTTTCCCTAGGTGCCGGCTGAGCTAGAGGCCAAAATCTGCGGGTAGGCACTTTGCAAAAAACACCTCTGTTTTCTGTAGAAAAATGTGATGTGTCCACGTTGTGTTTTGGGCCATTTCCTGTCGTGGACGCTAGGCCTACATACACAAGTGAGGTACCATTTTTATCGGGAGAGTTGGGGGAACGCTGGGTGGAAGGAAATTTGTGTCTCCCCTCAAATCCCAGAACTTTCTGTCACCAAAATGTGAGGAAAATATATTTTTTTAGCCAAATTTTGTGGTTTGCAAAGGATTCTGGGTAACAGAACCTGGTGAGAGCCCCACAAGTCACCCCATCTTGGATTCCCCTAGGTCTCTAGTTTTCAGAAATGCACAGGTTTGGTAGGTTTCCCTAGGTGGCGGCTGTGCCAGAGACCAAAATCTACAGGTAGGCACTTTGCAAAAAACACCTCTGTTTTCTGTGGAAAAATGTGAAGTGTCCATGTTGTGTTTTGGGCCATTTCCGGTCGCGGGCGCTAGGCCTACCCACACAAGTGAGGTATCATTTTTATCGGGAGAATTGGGGGAACGCTGGGTGGAAGGACCTTTGTGGCTCCTCTCAGATTCCAGAACTTTCTGTCACCGAAATGTGAGGAAAATGTGTTTTTTTGGCCAAATTTTGAGGTTTGCAAAGGATGCTAGGTAAGAGAACCTGTTGAGAGCCCAACAAGTCACCCCATTTTGTATTCTATTAGGTCTCTAGTTTTCAGAAATGCACAGGTTTGGTAGGTTTCCCTAGGTGGCGGCTGAGCTAGAAACCAAAAACGATAGGTAGGCACTTTGCAAAAAAACACCTCTGTTTTCTGTAGAAAAATGTGATGTGTCCACGTTGTGTTTTGGGGCATTTCCTGTCGCAGACGCTAGGCCTACCCACACAAGTGAGGTACCATTTTTATCGGGAGAGTTGGGGGAACGCTGGGTGGAAGGAAATTTGTGGCTCCCCTCAGATCCCAGAACTTTCTGTCACCAAAATATGAGGAAAATGTGTTTTTTTAGCCAAATTTTGAGGTTTGCAAAGGATTCTGGGTAACAGAACCTGGTGAGAGCCCCACAAGTCACCCCATCTTGGATTCCCCTAGGTCTCTAGTTTTCAGAAATGCACAGGTTTGGTAGGTTTCCCTAGTTTGCGGCTGAGCCAGATGCCAAAATCTACAGGTAGACACTTTGCAAAAAACACCTCTGTTTTCTGTAGAAAAATGTGAAGTGTCCATGTTGTTTTTTTGGGGCATTCCCTGTCGCGGGCGCTAGGCCTACCCTCACAAGTGAGGTATCATTTTTATCGGGAGAATTGGGGGAACGCTGGGTGGAAGGACCTTTGTGGCTCCTCTCAGATTTCAGAACTTTCTGTCACCGAAATGTGAGGAAAATGTGTTTTTTTAGCCAAATTTTGAGGTTTGCAAAGGATGCTGGGTAACAGAACCTGTTGAGAGCCCAACAAGTCACCCCATTTTGTATTCTCTTAGGTCTCAAGTTTTCAGAAATGCACAGGTTTGGTAGGTTTCCCTAGGTGCCAGCTGAGCTAGAGGCCAAATTCTACAGGTAGGGACTTTGGAAAAAACCCCTCTGTTTTCTGTAGAAACATGTGATGTGTCAACGTTGTGTCTTTGGGGCATTTCCTGTCGCTGGCGCTAGGCCTACCCACACAAGTGAGGTATCATTTTTATTGGGAGACTTGGGGGAACGCTGGGTGGAAGGAAATTTGTGGCTCCTCTCAGATTCCAGAAATTTCTGTCACACTTGGGGGAACGCTGGGTGGAAGGAAATTTGTGGCTCCTCTCAGATTCCAGAAATTTCTGTCACTGAAATGTGAGGAAAACGGGTTTTTTTGGCCAAATTGTGAGGTTTGCAAAGGATTCTGGGTAACAGAACCTGGTGGGAGCCCCACAAGTCACCCCACCTTTGATTCCCCTAGGTCTCTAGTTTTCAGAAATGCACAGGTATGGTAGTTTTCCCTAGGTGCCAGCTGAGCTAGAAACCAAAAACTACAGGTATGCACTTTGCAAAAAAACACCTCTGTTTTCTGTAGAAAAATGTGATGTGTCCACGTTGTGTTTTGGGGCATTTCCTGTCGCGGATGCTAGGCCTACCCACACAAGTGAGGTACCATTTTTATCGGGAGAGTTGGGGGAACGCTGGGTGGAAGGAAATTTGTGGCTCCTCTCAGATCCCAGAACTTTCTGTCACCAAAATGTGAGGAAAATTTGTTTTTTTAGCCAAATTTTGAGGTTTGCAAAGGATTCTGGGTAACAGAACCCGGTGAGAGCCCCACAAGTCACCCCATCTTGGATTCCCCTAGGTCTCTAGTTTTCAGAAATGCACAGGTTTGGTGGGTTTCCCTAGGTGGCGGCTGAGCCAGAGGCCAAAATCTACAGGTAGGCACTTTGCAAAAAACACCTCTGTTTTCTGTAGAAAAATGTGAAGTGTCCATGTTGTGTTTTGGGGCATTTCCTGTCGCGGGCGCTAGGCCTACCCACACAAGTGAGGTATCATTTTTATCGGGAGAATTGGGAGAACGCTGGGTGGAAGGAAATTTGTGGCTCCTCTCAGATCCCAGAACTTTCTGTCACCAAAATGTGAGGAAAATGTGTTTTTGTAGCCACATTTTGAGGTTTGCAAAGGATGCTGGGTAAGAGAACCTGTTGAGAGCCCAACAAGTCACCCCATTTTGTATTCTCTTAGGTCTCTAGTTTTCAGAAATGCACAGGTTTGGTAGGTTTCGCTAGGTGCCAGCTGAGCTAGAGGCCAAATTCTACAGGTAGGCACTTTGCAAAAAACACCTCTGTTTTCTGTAGAAACATGTGATGTGTCCACGTTGTGTTTTGGGGCATTTCATGTCGCTGGCGCTAGGCCTACCCACACAAGTGAGGTATCAGTTTTATTGGGAGACTTGGGGGAACGCTGGGTGGAAGGAAATTTGTGCCTCCTCTCAGATTCCAGAACTTTCTGTCCTGAAATGTGAGGAAAACGTGTGTTTTTGGCCACATTTTGAGGTTTGCAAAGGATACTGGGTAACAGAACCTGGTGGGAGCCCCACAAGTCACCCCACCTTTGATTCCACTAGGTCTCTAGTTTTCAGAAATGCACAGGTATGGTAGTTTTCCCTAGGTGCCAGCTGAGCTAGAAACCAAAAACTACAGGTAGGCACTTTGCAAAAAAACACCTCTGTTTTCTGTAGAAAAATGTGATGTGTCCACGTTGTGTTTTGGGGCATTTCCTGTCGCGGACGCTAAGCCTACCCACACAAGTAAGGTAACATTTTTATCGGGAGAGTTGGGGGAACGCTGGGTGGAAGGAAATTTGTGGCTCCCCTCAGATCCCAGAACTTTCTGTCACCAAAATGTGAGGAAAATGTGTTTTTTTCTCCAAATTTTGAGGTTTGCAAAGGATTCTGGGTAACAGAACCTGGTGAGAGCCCCACAAGTCACCCCATCTTGGATTCCCCTAGGTCTCTAGTTTTCAGAAATGCACAGGTTTGGTAGGTTTCCCTAGGTGGCGGCTGTGCCAGAGGCCAAAATCTACAGGTAGGCACTTTGCAAAAAACACCTCTGTTTTCTGTAGAAAAATGTGAAGTGTCCATGTTGTGTTTTGGGCCATTTCCTGTCGCGGGCGCTAGGCCTACCCACACAAGTGAGGTATCATTTCTATCGGGAGAATTGGGGGAACGCTGGGTGGAAGGAAATTTGTGGCTCCTCTCAGATTCCAGAACTTTCTGTCACCGAAATGTGAGGAAAATTTGTTTTTTTAGCCAAATTTTGAGGTTTGCAAAGGATGCTGGGTAACAGAACCTGTTGAGAGCCCAACAATTCACCCCATTTTGTATTCTCTTAGGTCTCTAGTTTTCAGAAATGCACAGGTTTGGTAGGTTTCCCTAGGTGCCAGCTGAGCTAGAGGCCAAATTTTACAGGTAGGCACTTTGCAAAAAAACACCTCTGTTTTCTGTAGAAAAATGTGATGTGTCCACGTTGTGTTTTGGGGCATTTCCTGTCGCGGACGCTAGGCCTACATACACAAGTGAGGTACCATTTTTATCGGGAGAGTTGGGGGAACGCTGGGTGGAAGGAAATTTGTGGCTCCCCTCAGATCCCAGAACTTTCTGTCACCAAAATTTGAGGAAAATGTGTTTTTTTAGCCAAGATTGAGGTTTGCAAAGGATTCTGGGTAACAGAACCTGGTGAGAGCCCCACAAGTCACCCCATCTTGGATTCCCCTAGGTCTCTAGTTTTCAGAAATGCACAGGTTTGGTAGGTTTCCCTAGGTGGCGGCTGAGCCAGAGACCAAAATCTACAGGTAGGCACTTTGCAAAAAACACCTCTGTTTTCTGTAAAAAAATGTGAAGTGTCCATGTTGTGTTTTGGGCCATTTCCGGTCGCGGGCGCTAGGCCTACCCACACAAGTGAGGTATCATTTTTATCGGGAGAATTGGGAGAACGCTGGGTGGAAGAAAATTTGTGGCTCCTCTCAGATGCCAAAACTTACTGACAGCTAAATGTGAGGAAAACGTGTTTTTGTTATCCAAATTTTGAGGTTTGCAAAGGATTCTGGGTAACAGAACCCGATGAGAGCCCCACAAGTCACCCCATCTTGGATTCCCCTAGGTCTCTAGTTTAAAAAAATGCACAGGTTTGGTAGGTTTCCCTAGGTGCCAGCTGAGCTAGAGGCCAAATTCTACAGGTAGGCACTTTGCAAAAAACACCTCTGTTTTCTGTAGAAACATGTGATGTGTCCACGTTGTGTCTTTGGGGCATTTCCTGTCGCTGGCGCTAGGCCTACCCACACAAGTGAGGTATCATTTTTATTGGGAGACTCTGGGGAACGCTGGGTGGAAGGAAATTTGTGCCTCCTCTCAGATTCCAGAACTTTCTGTCACTGAAATGTGAGGAAAACGTGTTTGTTTGGCCAAATTTTGAGGTTTGCAAAGGATTCTGGGTAACAGAACCTGGTGGGAGCCCCACAAGTCACCCCACCTTTGATTCCCCTAGGTCTCTAGTTTTCAGAAATGCACAGGTATGGTAGTTTTCCTTAGGTGCCAGCTGAGCTAGAAACCAAAAACTACAGGTAGGCACTTTGCAAAAAAACACCTGTTTTCTGTAGAAAAATGTGATGTGTCCACGTTGTGTTTTGGGGCATTTCCTATCGCTGGCGCTAGGCCTACCCACACAAGTGAGGTATCATTTTTATTGGGAGACTTAGAGGAACGCTGGGTGGAAGGAAATTTGTGGCTCCTCTCAGATTCCAGAACTTTCTGTCACCAAAATGTGAGGAAAACATGTTTTTTTAGCCAAATTTTGAGGTTTGCAAAGGATTCTGGGTAACAGAACCTGGTGGGAGCCCCACAAGTCACCCCACCTTTGATTCCCCTAGGTCTCTAGTTTTCAGAAATGCACAGGTATGGTAGTTTTCCCTAGGTGCCAGCTGAGCTAGAAACCAAAAACTACAGGTAGACACTTTGCAAAAAAACACCTCTGTTTTCTGTAGAAAAATGTGATGTGTCCAAGTTGTGTTTTGGGGCATTTCCTGTCGCGGACGCTAGGCCTACCCACACAAGTGAGGTACCATTTTTATCGGGAGAGTTGGGGGAACGCTGGGTGGAAGAAAATTTGTGGCTCCTCTCAGATCCCAGAACTTTCTGTCACCAAAATGGGAGGAAAATGTGTTTTTTTAGCCAACTTTTGAGGTTTGCAAAGGATTCTGGGTAACAGAACCTGGTGAGAGCCCCAAAAGTCACCCCATCTTAGAATCCCCTAGGTCTCTAGTTTTCAGAAATGCATAGGTTTGGTAGGTTTCCCTAGGTGGCGGCTGAGCCAGAGGCCAAAATCTACAGGTATGCACTTTGCAAAAAAACACCTCTTTTTTCTGTAGAAAAATGTGATGTGTCCACGTTGTGTTTTGGGGCATTTCCTGTCGCGGACGCTATGCCTACCCACACAAGTGAGGTACCATTTTTATCGGGAGAGTTGGGGGAACGCTGGGTGGAAGGAAATTTGTGGCTCCTCTCAGATCCCAGAACTTTCTGTCACCAAAATGTGAGGGAAATTTGTTTTTTTAGCCAGATTTTGAGGTTTGCGAAGGATTCTGGGTAACAGAACCCGGTGAGAACCCCACAAGTCACCCCATCTTGGATTCCCCTAGGTCTCTAGTTTTCAGAAATGCACAGGTTTGGTAGGTTTCCCTAGGTGGCGGCTGAGCCAGAGGCCAAAATCTACAGGTAGGCACTTTGCAAAAAACATCTCTGTTTTCTGTAGAAAAATGTGAAGTGTCCACGTTGTGTTTTGGGGCATTTCCTGTCGCGGGCGCTAGGCCTACCCACACAAGTGAGGTATCATTTTTATCGGGAGAATTGGGGGAACGCTGGGTGGAAGGAAATTTGTGGCTCCTCTCAGATCCCAGAACTTTCTGTCACCAAAATGTGAGGAAAGTGTGTTTTTTTAGCCACATTTTGAGGCTTGCAAAGGATTCTGGGTAACAGAACCTGGTGAGTGCCCCACAAGTCACCCCATCTTGGATTCCCCTAGGTCTCTAGTTTTCAGAAATGCACAGGTTTGGTAGGTGTCCCTAGGTGGCGGCTGAGCTAGAGGCCAAAATCTACAGGTAGGCACTTTGCAAAAAACACCTCTGTTTTCTGTAGAAAAATGTGAAGTGTCCATGTTGTGTTTTGGGGCATTTCCTGTCGCAGGCGCTAGGCCTACCCACACAAGTGAGGTATCATTTTTATTGGGAGACTCTGGGGAACGCTGGGTGGAAGGAAATTTGTGTCTCCTCTCAGATTCCAGAACTTTCTGTCACTGAAATGTGAGGAAAACGTGTTTGTTTGGCCAAATTTTGAGGTTTGCAAAGGATTCTGGTTAACAGAACCTGGTGGGAGCCCCACAAGTCACCCCATTTTGAATTCTCTTAGGTCTCTAGTTTTCAGAAATGCACAGGTATGGTAGTTTTCCTTAGGTGCCAGCTGAGCTAGAAACCAAAAACTACAGGTAGGCACTTTGCAAAAAAACACCTCTGTTTTCTGTAGAAAAATGTGATGTGTCCAAGTTGTGTTTTGGGGCATTTCCTATCGCTGGCGCTAGGCCTACCCACACAAGTGAGGTATCATTTTTATTGGGAGACTTAGAGGAACGCTGGCTGGAAGGAAATTTGTGGCTCTTCTCAGATCCCAGAACTTTCTGTCACCAAAATGTGAGGAAAATGTGTTTTTTTAGCCAAATTTTGAGGTTTGCAAAGGATTCTGGGTAACAGAACCTGGTGAGAGCCCCAAAAGTCACCCCATCTTAGAATCCCCTAGGTCTCTAGTTTTCAGAAATGCATAGGTTTGGTAGGTTTCCCTAGGTGGCGGCTGAGCCAGAGGCCAAAATCTACAGGTAGGCACTTTGCAAAAAAACACCTCTTTTTTCATTAGAAAAATGTGATGTGTCTACGTTGTGTTTTGGGGCATTTCCTGTCGCGGACGCTATGCCTACCCACACAAGTGAGGTACCATTTTTATCGGGAGAGTTGGGGGAAGACTGGGTGGAAGGAAATTTGTGGCTCCTCTCAGATCCCAGAACTTTCTGTCACCAAAATGTGAGGGAAATTTGTTTTTTTAGCCAGACTTTGAGGTTTGCGAAGGATTCTGGGTAACAGAACCCGGTGAGAGCCCCACAAGTCACCCCATCTTGGATTCCCCTAGGTCTCTAGTTTTCAGAAATGCACAGGTTTGGTAGGTTTCCCTAGGTGGCGGCTGAGCCAGAGGCCAAAATCTACAGGTAGGCACTTTGCAAAAAACACCTCTGTTTTCTGTAGAAAAATGTGAAGTGTCCATGTTGTGTTTTGGGGCATTTCCTGTCGCGGGCGCTAGGCCTACCCACACAAGTTAGGTATAATTTTTATCGGGAGAATTGGGGGAACGCTGGGTGGAAGGATATTTGTGGCTCCTCTCAGATCCCAGAACTTTCTGTCACCAAAATGTGAGGAAAATGTGTTTTTTTAGCCACATTTTGAGGTTTGCAAAGGATTCTGGGTAACAGAACCTGGTGAGAGCCCCACAAGTCACCCCATCTTGGATTCCCCTAGGTCTCTAGTTTTCAGAAATGCACAGGTTTGGTAGGTTTCCCTAGGTGGCGGCTGAGCCAGAGGCCAAAATCTACAGGTAGGCACTTTGCAAAAAACACCTCTGTTTTCTGTAGAAAAATGTGAAGTGTCCATGTTGTGTTTTGGGGCATTTCCTGTCGCGGGCGCTAGGCCTACCCACACAAGTGAGGTATCATTTTTATCGGGAGAATTAGGGGAACGCTGGGTGGAAGGACCTTTGTGGCTCCTCTCAGATTCCAGAACTTTCTGTCACCGAAATGTGAGGAAAATGTGTTTTTTTGCCAAATTTTGAGGTTTGCAAAGGATGCTGGGTAACAGAACCTGTTGAGAGCCCAACAAGTCACCCCATTTTGTATTCTCTTAGTTCTCTAGTTTTCAGAAATGCACAGGTTTGGTAGGTTTCCCTAGGTGCCAGCTGAGCTAGAGGCCAAATTCTACAGGTAGGCACTTTGCAAAAAACACCTCTGTTTTCTGTAGAAACATGTGATGTGTCCATGTTGTGATTTGGGGCATTTCCTGTCGCTGGCGCTAGGCCTACCCACACAAGTGAGGTATCATTTTTATTGGGAGACTTGGGGGAATGCTGGGTGGAAGGAAATTTGTGGCTCCTCTCAGATTCCAGAACTTTCTGTCCTGAAATGTGAGCAAAACGTGTTTTTTTGGCCAAATTTTGAGGTTTGCAAAGGATTCTGGGTAACAGAACCTGGTGGGAGCCCCACAAGTCACCCCACCTTTGATTCCCCTAGGTCTCTAGTTTTCAGAAATGCACAGGTATGGTAGTTTTCCCTAGGTGCCAGCTGAGCTAGAAACCAAAAACTACAGGTAGGCACTTTGCAAAAAAACACCTCTGTTTTCTGTAGAAAAATGTGATGTGTCCACGTTGTGTTTTGGGGCATTTGCTGTCGCTGGCACTAGGCCTACCCACACAAGTGAGGTATCATTTTTATTGGGAGACTTAGAGGAACGCTGGGTGGAAGGAAATGTGTGGCTCCTCTCAGATTCCAGAACTTTCTGTCACCAAAATGTGAGGAAAACATGTTTTTTTAGCCAACTTTTGAGGTTTGCAAAGGATTCTGGGTAACAGAACCTGGTGGGAGCCCCACAAGTCACCCCACCTTTGATTCCCCTAGGTCTCTAGTTTTCAGAAATGCACAGGTATGGTAGTTTTCCCTAGGTGCCAGCTGAGCTAGAAACCAAAAACTACAGGTAGGCACTTTGCAAAAAAACACCTCTGTTTTCTGTAGAAAAATGTGAAGTGTCCATGTTGTGTTTTGGGCCATTTCCTGTCGCGGGCGCTAGGCCTACCCACACAATTGAGGTATCATTTTTATCGGGAGAGTTGGGGGAACGCTGGGTGGAAGGACATTTGTGGCTCCTCTCAGATCCCAGATTCTGGGTAACAGAACCTGGTGAGAGCCCCACAAGTCACCCCATCTTGGATTCCCCTAGGTCTCTAGTTTTCAGAAATGCACAGGTTTGGTAGGTTTCCCTAGGTGGCGGCTGAGCCAGAGGCCAAAATCTACAGGTAGGCACTTTGCAAAAAACACCTCTGTTTTCTGTAGAAAAATGTGAAGTGTTCATGTTGTGTTTTGGGGCATTTCCTGTCGCGGGCGCTAGGCCTACCCACACAAGTGAGATATCATTTTTATCGGGAGAATTAGGGGAACGCTGGGTGGAAGGACCTTTGTGGCTCCTCTCAGATTCCAGAACTTTCTGTCACCGAAATGTGAGGAAAATGTGTTTTTTTAGCCAAATTTTGAGGTTTGCAAAGGATGCTGGGTAACAGAACCTGTTGAGAGCCCAACAAGTCACCCCATTTTGTATTCTCTTAGGTCTCCAGTTTTCAGAAATGCACAGGTTTGGTAGGTTTCCCTAGGTGCCAGCTGAGCTAGAGGCCAAATTCTACAGGTAGGCACTTTGCAAAAAACACCTCTGTTTTCTGTAGAAACATGTGATGTGTCCACGTTGTGTTTTGGGGCATTTCCTGTCGCTGGCGCTAGGCCTACCCACACAAGTGAGGTATCATTTTTATTGGGAGACTTGGGGGAATGCTGGGTGGAAGGAAATTTGTGGCTCCTCTCAGATTCCAGAACTTTCTGTCCTGAAATGTGAGCAAAACGTGTTTTTTTGGCCAAATTTTGAGGTTTGGAAAGGATTCTGGGTAACAGAACCTGGTGGGAGCCCCACAAGTCACCCCACCTTTGATTCCCCTAGGTCTCTAATTTTCAGAAATGCACAGGTATGGTAGTTTTCCCTAGGTGCCAGCTGAGCTAGAAACCAAAAACTACAGGTAGGCACTTTGCAAAAAAACACCTCTGTTTTCTGTAGAAAAATGTGATGTGTCCACGTTGTGTTTTGGGGCATTTCCTGTCGCTGGCGCTAGGCCTACCCACACAAGTGAGGTATCATTTTTATTGGGAGACTTAGAGGAACGCTGGGTGGAAGGACATTTGTGGCTCTTCTCAGATCCCAGAACTTTCTGTCACCAAAATGTGAGGAAAACATGTTTTTTTTGCCAACTTTTGAGGTTTGCAAAGGTTTCTGGGTAACAGAATCTGGTGGGAGCCCCACAAGTCACCCCACCTTTGATTCCCCTAGGTCTCTAGTTTTCAGAAATGCACAGGTATGGTAGTTTTCCCTAGGTGCCAGCTGAGCTAGAAACCAAAAACTACAGGTAGGCACTTTGCAAAAAAACACCTCTGTTTTCTATAGAAAAATGTGAAGTGTCCATGTTGTGTTTTGGGCCATTTCCTGTCGCGGGCGCTAGGCCTACCCACACAATTGAGGTATCATTTTTATCGGGAGAGTTGGGGGAACGCTGGGTGGAAGGACATTTGTGGCTCCTCTCAGATCCCAGAACTTTCTGTCACCAAAATGTGAGGAAAATTAGTTTTTTTAGCCATATTTTGAGGTTTGCAAAGGATTCTGGGTAACAGAGAGCCCCACAAGTCACCCCATCTTGGATTCCCCTAGGTCTCTAGTTTTCAGAAATGCACAGGTTTGGTGGGTTTCACTAGGTGGCGGCTGAGCCAGAGGCCAAAATCTACAGGTAGGCACTTTGCAAAAAACACCTCTGTTTTCTGTAGAAAAATGTGAAGTGTCCATGTTGTGTTTTGGGGCATTTCCTGTCGCGGGCGCTAGGCCTACCCACACAATTGAGGTATCATTTTTATCGGGAGAGTTGGGGGAACGCTGGGTGGAAGGAAATGTGTGGCTCCTCTCAGATCCCAGAACTTTCTGTCACCAAAATGTGAGGAAAATTAGTTTTTTTAGCCATATTTTGAGGTTTGCAAAGGATTCTGGGTAACAGAGAGCCCCACAAGTCACCCCATCTTGGATTCCCCTAGGTCTCTAGTTTTCAGAAATGCACAGGTTTGGTGGGTTTCCCTAGGTGGCGGCTGAGCCAGAGGCCAAAATCTACAGGTAGGCACTTTGCAAAAAACACCTCTGTTTTCTGTAGAAAAATGTGAAGTGTCCATGTTGTGTTTTGGGGCATTTCCTGTCGCGGGCGCTAGGCCTACCCACACAAGTGAGGTATCATTTTTATCGGGAGAATTGGGGGAACGCTGGGTGTAAGGAAATTTGTGGCTCCTCTCAGATCCCAGAACTTTCTGTCACCAAAATGTGAGGAAAATGTGTTTTTTTAGCCACATTTTGAGGTTTGCAAAGGATTCTGGGTAACAGAACCTGGTGAGAGCCCCACAAGTCACCCCATCTTGGATTCCCCTAGGTCTCTAGTTTTCAGAAATGCACAGGTTTGGTAGGTTTCCCTAGGTGCCAGCTGAGCTAGAGGCCAAATTCTACAGGTAGGCACTTTGCAAAAAACACCTCTGTTTTCTGTAGAAACATGTGATGTGTCCACATTGTGTTTTGGGGCATTTCCTGTCGCTGGCGCTAGGCCTACCCACACAAGTGAGGTATCATTTTTATTGGGAGACTTGGGGGAACGCTGGGTGGAAGGAAATTTGTGGCTCCTCTCAGATCCCAGAACTTTCTGTCACCAAAATGTGAGGAAAATGTGTTTTTTTTAGCCACATTTTGAGGTTTGCAAAGGATTCTGGGTAACAGAACCTGATGAGAGCCCCACAAGTCACCCCATCTTGGATTCCCCTAGGTCTCTAGTTTTCAGAAATGCACAGGTTTGGTAGGTTTCCCTAGGTGGCGGCTGAGCCAGAGGCCAAAATCTACAGGTAGGCACTTTGCAAAAAACACCTCTGTTTTCTGTAGAAAAATATGAAGTGTCCATGTTGTGTTTTGGGGCATTTCCTGTCGCGGGCGCTAGGCCTACCCACACAAGTGAGATATAATTTTTATCGGGAGAATTAGGGGAACGCTGGGTGGAAGGACCTTTGTGGCTCCTCTCAGATTCCAGAACTTTCTGTCACCGAAATGTGAGGAAAATGGGTTTTTTTAGCCAAATTTTGAGGTTTGCAAAGGATGCTGGGTAACAGAACCTGTTGAGAGCCCAACAAGTCACCCCATTTTGTATTCTCTTAGGTCTCCAGTTTTCAGAAATGCACAGGTTTGGTAGGTTTCCCTAGGTGCCAGCTGAGCTAGAGGCCAAATTCTACAGGTAGGCACTTTGCAAAAAACACCTCTGTTTTCTGTAGAAACATGTGATGTGTCCACATTGTGTTTTGGGGCATTTCCTGTCGCTGGCGCTAGGCCTACCCACACAAGTGAGGTATCATTGTTATTGGGAGACTTGGGGGAACGCTGGGTGGAAGGAAATTTGTGGCTCCTCTCAGATTCCAGAACTTTCTGTCCTGAACTGTGAGGAAAACGTGTTTTTTTGGCCAAATTTTGAGGTTTGCAAAGGATTCTGGGTAACAGAACCTGGTGGGAGCCCCACAAGTCACCCCACCTTTGATTCCCCTAGGTCTCTAGTTTTCAGAAATGCAAAGGTATGGTAGTTTTCCTTAGGTGCCAGCTGAGCTAGAAACCAAAAACTACAGGTAGGCACTTTGCAAAAAAACACCTCTGTTTTCTGTAGAAAAATGTGATGTGTCCACGTTGTGTTTTGGGGCATTTCCTGTCGCTGGCGCTAGGCCTACCCACACAAGTGAGGTATCATATTTATTGGGAGACTTAGAGGAACGCTGGGTGGAAGGAAATTTGTGGCTCCTCTCAGATTCCAGAACTTTCTGTCACCAAAATGTGAGGAAAACATGTTTTTTTAGCCAAATGTTGAGGTTTGCAAAGGATGCTGGGTAACAGAACCTGTTGAGAGCCCAACAAGTCACCCCATTTTGTATTCTCTTAGGTCTCCAGTTTTCAGAAATGCACAGGTTTGGTAGGTTTCCCTAGGTGCCAGCTGAGCTAGAGGCCAAATTCTACAGGTAGGCACTTTGCAAAAAACACCTCTGTTTTCTGTAGAAACATGTGATGTGTCCACATTGTGTTTTGGGGCATTTCCTGTCGCTGGCGCTAGGCCTACCCACACAAGTGAGGTATCATTTTTATTGGGAGACTTGAGGGAACGCTGGGTGGAAGGAAATTTGTGGCTCCTCTCAGATTCCAGAACTTTCTGTCCTGAACTGTGAGGAAAACGTGTTTTTTTGGCCAAATTTTGAGGTTTGCAAAGGATTCTGGGTAACAGAACCTGGTGGGAGCCCCACAAGTCACCCCACCTTTGATTCCCCTAGGTCTCTAGTTTTCAGAAATGCACAGGTATGGTAGTTTTCCCTAGGTGCCAGCTGAGCTAGAAACCAAAAACTACAGGTAGGCACTTTGCAAAAAAACACCTCTGTTTTCTGTAGAAAAATGTGATGTGTCCACGTTGTGTTTTGGGGCATTTCCTGTCGCTGGCGCTAGGCCTACCCACACAAGTGAGGTATCATATTTATTGGGAGACTTAGAGGAACGCTGGGTGGAAGGAAATTTGTGGCTCCTCTCAGATTCCAGAACTTTCTGTCACCAAAATGTGAGGAAAACATGTTTTTTTAGCCAAATGTTGAGGTTTGCAAAGGATTCTGGGTAACAGAACCTGGTGGGAGCCCCACAAGTCACCCCACCTTTGATTCCACTAGGTCTCTAGTTTTCAGAAATGCACAGGTATGGTAGTTTTCCCTAGGTGCCAGCTGAGCTAGAAACCAAAACTACAGGTAGGCACTCTGCAAAAAAACACCTCTGTTTTCTGTAGAAAAATGTGATGTGTCCACGTTGTGTTTTGGGGCATTTCCTGTCGCTGGCGCTAGGCCTACCCACACAAGTGAGGTATCATATTTATTGGGAGACTTAGAGGAACGCTGGGTGGAAGGAAATTTGTGGCTCCCCTCAGATCCCAGAACTTTCTGTCACCAAAATGTGAGGAAAATGTGTTTTTTTCTCCAAATTTTGAGGTTTGCAAAGGATTCTGGGTAACAGAACCTGGTGAGAGCCCCACAAGTCACCCCATCTTGGATTCCCCTAGGTCTCTAGTTTTCAGAAATGCACAGGTTTGGTAGGTTTCCCTAGGTGGCGGCTGAGCCAGAGGCCAAAATCTACAGGTAGGCACTTTGCAAAAAACACCTCTGTTTTCTGTAGAAAAATTAGAAGTGTCCATGTTGTGTTTTGGGCCATTTCCTATCGCGGGCGCTAGGCCTACCCACACAAGTGAGGTATCATTTTTATCGGGAGAATTGGGGGAACGCTGGGTGGAAGCACCTTTGTGGCTCCTCTCAGATTCCAGAGCTTTCTGTCACCGAAATGTGAGGAAAATGTGTTTTTTTAGCCAAATTCTGAGGTTTGCAAAGGATTCTGGGTAACAGAACCTGGTGAGAGCCCCACAAGTCACCCCATCTTGGATTCCCCTAGGTCTCTAGTTTTCAGAAATGCACAGGTTTGGTAGGTTTCCCTAGGTGGGGGCTGAGCCAGAGGCCAAAATCTACAGGTAGGCACTTTGCAAAAAACACCTCTGTTTTCTGTAGAAAAATGTGAAGTGTCCATGTTGTGTTTTGGGGCATTTCCTGTCGCGGGCGTTCGGCCTACCCACACAAGTGAGGTTTCATTTTTATCGGGAGAATTGGGGGAACGCTGGGTGGAAGGACCTTTGTGGCTCCTCTCAGATTCCAGAACTTTCTGTCACCAAAATGTGAGGAAAATGTGTTTTTTTCTCCAAATTTTGAGGTTTGCAAAGGATTCTGGGTAACAGAACCTGGTGAGAGCCCCACAAGTCACCCCATCTTGGATTCCCCTACGTCTCTAGTTTTCAGAAATGCACAGGTTTGGTAGGTTTCCCTAGGTGGGGGCTGAGCCAGAGGCCAAAATCTACAGGTAGGCACTTTGCAAAAAACACCTCTGTTTTCTGTAGAAAAATGTGAAGTGTCCATGTTGTGTTTTGGGGCATTTCCTGTCGCGGGCGCTAGGCCTACCCACACAAGTGAGATATCATTTTTATCGGGAGAATTAGGGGAACGCTGGGTGGAAGGACCTTTGTGGCTCCTCTCAGATTCCAGAACTTTCTGTCACCGAAATGTGAGGAAAATGTGTTTTTTTAGCCAAATTTTGAGGTTTGCAAAGGATGCTGGGTAACAGAACCTGTTGAGAGCCCAACAAGTCACCCCATTTTGTATTCTCTTAGGTCTCCAGTTTTCAGAAATGCACAGGTTTGGTAGGTTTCCCTAGGTGCCAGCTGAGCTAGAGGCCAAATTCTACAGGTAGGCACTTTGCAAAAAACACCTCTGTTTTCTGTAGAAACATGTGATGTGTCCACATTGTGTTTTGGGGCATTTCCTGTCGGTGGCGCTAGGCCTACCCACACAAGTGAGGTATCATTTTTATTGGGAGACTTGGGGGAACGCTGGGTGGAAGGAAATTTGTGGCTCCTCTCAGATTCCAGAACTTTCTGTCCTGAACTGTGAGGAAAACGTGTTTTTTTGGCCAAATTTTGAGGTTTGCAAAGGATTCTGGGTAACAGAACCTGGTGGGAGCCCCACAAGTCACCCCACCTTTGATTCCCCTAGGTCTCTAGTTTTCAGAAATGCACAGGTATGGTAGTTTTCCCTAGGTGCCAGCTGAGCTAGAAACCAAAAACTACAGGTAGGCACTTTGCAAAAAAACACCTCTGTTTTCTGTAGAAAAATGTGATGTGTCCACGTTGTGTTTTGGGGCATTTCCTGTCGCTGGCGCTAGGCCTACCCACACAAGTGAGGTATCATATTTATTGGGAGACTTAGAGGAACGCTGGGTGGAAGGAAATTTGTGGCTCCTCTCAGATTCCAGAACTTTCTGTCACCAAAATGTGAGGAAAACATGTTTTTTTAGCCAAATGTTGAGGTTTGCAAAGGATTCTGGGTAACAGAACCTGGTGGGAGCCCCACAAGTCACCCCACCTTTGATTCCACTAGGTCTCTAGTTTTCAGAAATGCACAGGTATGGTAGTTTTCCCTAGGTGCCAGCTGAGCTAGAAACCAAAAACTACAGGTAGGCACTCTGCAAAAAAACACCTCTGTTTTCTGTAGAAAAATGTGATGTGTCCACGTTGTGTTTTGGGGCATTTCCTGTCGCGGACGCTAGGCCTACCCACACAAGTGAGGTACCATTTTTATCGGGAGAGTTGGGGGAACGCTGGGTGGAAGGAAATTTGTGGCTCCCCTCAGATCCCAGAACTTTCTGTCACCAAAATGTGAGGAAAATGTGTTTTTTTCTCCAAATTTTGAGGTTTGCAAAGGATTCTGGGTAACAGAACCTGGTGAGAGCCCCACAAGTCACCCCATCTTGGATTCATTCCCCTAGGTCTCTAGTTTTCAGAAATGCACAGGTTTGGTAGGTTTCCCTAGGTGGGGGCTGAGCCAGAGGCCAAAATCTACAGGTAGGCACTTTGCAAAAAACACCTCAGTTTTCTGTAGAAAAATGTGAAGTGTCCATGTTGTGTTTTGGGGCATTTCCTGTCGCGGGAGCTAGGCCTACCCACACAAGTGAGATATCATTTTTATCGGGAGAATTAGGGGAACGCTGGGTGGAAGGACCTTTGTGGCTCCTCTCAGATTCCAGAACTTTCTGTCACCGAAATGTGAGGAAAATGTGTTTTTTTAGCCAAATTTTGAGGTTTGCAAAGGATGCTGGGTAACAGAACCTGTTGAGAGCCCAACAAGTCACCCCATTTTGTATTCTCTTAGGTCTCCAGTTTTCAGAAATGCACAGGTTTGGTAGGTTTCCCTAGGTGCCAGCTGAGCTAGAGGCCAAATTCTACAGGTAGGCACTTTGCAAAAAACACCTCTGTTTTCTGTAGAAACATGTGATGTGTCCACATTGTGTTTTGGGGCATTTCCTGTCGCTGGCGCTAGGCCTACCCACACAAGTGAGGTATCATTTTTATTGGGAGACTTGGGGGAACACTGGGTGGAAGGAAATTTGTGGCTCCTCTCAGATTCCAGAACTTTCTGTCCTGAACTGTGAGGAAAACGTGTTTTTTTGGCCAAATTTTGAGGTTTGCAAAGGATTCTGGGTAACAGAACCTGGTGGGAGCCCCACAAGTCACCCCACCTTTGATTCCCCTAGGTCTCTAGTTTTCAGAAATGCACAGGTATGGTAGTTTTCCCTAGGTGCCAGCTGAGCTAGAAACCAAAAACTACAGGTAGGCACTTTGCAAAAAAACACCTCTGTTTTCTGTAGAAAAATGTGATGTGTCCACGTTGTGTTTTGGGGCATTTCCTGTCGCTGGCGCTAGGCCTACCCACACAAGTGAGGTATCATATTTATTGGGAGACTTAGAGGAACGCTGGGTGGAAGGAAATTTGTGGCTCCTCTCAGATTCCAGAACTTTCTGTCACCAAAATGTGAGGAAAACATGTTTTTTTAGCCAAATGTTGAGGTTTGCAAAGGATGCTGGGTAACAGAACCTGGTGGGAGCCCCACAAGTCACCCCACCTTTGATTCCACTAGGTCTCTAGTTTTCAGAAATGCACAGGTATGGTAGTTTTCCCTAGGTGCCAGCTGAGCTAGAAACCAAAAACTACAGGTAGACACTCTGCAAAAAAACACCTCTGTTTTCTGTAGAAAAATGTGATGTGTCCACGTTGTGTTTTGGGGCATTTCCTGTCGCGGACGCTAGGCCTACCCACACAAGTGAGGTACCATTTTTATCGGGAGAGTTGGGGGAACGCTGGGTGGAAGGAAATTTGTGGCTCCCCTCAGATCCCAGAACTTTCTGTCACCAAAATGTGAGGAAAATCTGTTTTTTTCTCCAAATTTTGAGGTTTGCAAAGGATTCTGGGTAACAGAACCTGGTGAGAGCCCCACAAGTCACCCCATCTTGGATTCCCCTAGGTCTCTAGTTTTCAGAAATGCACAGGTTTGGTAGGTTTCCCTAGGTGGCGGCTGAGCCAGAGGCCAAAATCCACAGGTAGGCACTTTGCAAAAAACACCTCTGTTTTCTGTAGAAAAATTAGAAGTGTCCATGTTGTGTTTTGGGCCATTTCCTATCGCGGGCGCTAGGCCTACCCACACAAGTGAGGTATCATTTTTATCGGGAGAATTGGGGGAACGCTGGGTGGAAGGACCTTTGTGGCTCCTCTCAGATTCCAGAGCTTTCTGTCACCGAAATGTGAGGAAAATGTGTTTTTTTAGCCAAATTCTGAGGTTTGCAAAGGATTCTGGGTAACAGAACCTGGTGAGAGCCCCACAAGTCACCCCATCTTGGATTCCCCTAGGTCTCTAGTTTTCAGAAATGCACAGGTTTGGTAGGTTTCCCTAGGTGGGGGCTGAGCCAGAGGCCAAAATCTACAGGTAGGCACTTTGCAAAAAACACCTCTGTTTTCTGTAGAAAAATGTGAAGTGTCCATGTTGTGTTTTGGGGCATTTCCTGTCGCGGGCGTTAGGCCTACCCACACAAGTGAGGTTTCATTTTTATCGGGAGAATTGGGGGAACGCTGGGTGGAAGGACCTTTGTGGCTCCTCTCAGATTCCAGAACTTTCTGTCACCGAAATGTGAGGAAAATGTGTTTTTTTCTCCAAATTTTGAGGTTTGCAAAGGATTCTGGGTAACAGAACCTGGTGAGAGCCCCACAAGTCACCCCATCTTGGATTCCCCTAGGTCTCTAGTTTTCAGAAATGCACAGGTTTGGTAGGGTTCCCTAGGTGGGGGCTGAGCCAGAGGCCAAAATCTACAGGTAGGCACTTTGCAAAAAACACCTCTGTTTTCTGTAGAAAAATGTGAAGTGTCCATGTTGTGTTTTGGGGCATTTCCTGTCGCGGGCGCTAGGCCTACCCACACAAGTGAGATATCATTTTTATCGGGAGAATTAGGGGAACGCTGGGTGGAAGGACCTTTGTGGCTCCTCTCAGATTCCAGAACTTTCTGTCACCGAAATGTGAGGAAAATGTGTTTTTTTAGCCAAATTATGAGGTTTGCAAAGGATGCTGGGTAACAGAACCTGTTGAGAGCCCAACAAGTCACCCCATTTTGTATTCTCTTAGGTCTCCAGTTTTCAGAAATGCACAGGTTTGGTAGGTTTCCCTAGGTGCCAGCTGAGCTAGAGGCCAAATTCTACAGGTAGGCACTTTGCAAAAAACACCTCTGTTTTCTGTAGAAACATGTGATGTGTCCACATTGTGTTTTGGGGCATTTCCTGTCGCTGGCGCTAGGCCTACCCACACAAGTGAGGTATCATTTTTATTGGGAGACTTGGGGGAACGCTGGGTGGAAGGAAATTTGTGGCTCCTCTCAGATCCCAGAACTTTCTGTCACCAAAATGTGAGGAAAATGTGTTTTTTTAGCCACATTTTGAGGTTTGCAAAGGATTCTGGGTAACAGAACCTGGTGAGAGCCCCACAAGTCACCCCATCTTGGATTCCCCTAGGTCTCTAGTTTTCAGAAATGCACAGGTTTGGTAGGTTTCCCTAGGTGGCGGCTGAGCCAGAGGCCAAAATCTACAGGTAGGCACTTTGCAAAAAACACCTCAGTTTTCTGTAGAAAAATGTGAAGTGTCCATGTTGTGTTTTGGGGCATTTCCTGTCGCGGGCGCTAGGCCTACCCACACAAGTGAGATATAATTTTTATCGGGAGAATTAGGGGAACGCTGGGTGGAAGGACCTTTGTGGCTCCTCTCAGATTCCAGAACTTTCTGTCACCGAAATGTGAGGAAAATGTGTTTTTTTAGCCAAATTTTGAGGTTTGCAAAGGATGCTGGGTAACAGAACCTGTTGAGAGCCCAACAAGTCACCCCATTTTGTATTCTCTTAGGTCTCCAGTTTTCAGAAATGCACAGGTTTGGTAGGTTTCCCTAGGTGCCAGCTGAGCTAGAGGCCAAATTCTACAGGTAGGCACTTTGCAAAAAACACCTCTGTTTTCTGTAGAAACATGTGATGTGTGCACGTTGTGTTTTGGGGCATTTCCTGTCGCTGGTGCTAGGCCTACCCACACAAGTGAGGTGTCATTTTTATTGGGAGACTTGCGGGAACGCTGGGTGGAAGGAAATTTGTGGTTCCTCTCAGATTCCAGAACTTTCTGTCCTGAACTGTGAGGAAAACTTGTTTTTTTGGCCAAATTTGGAGGTTTGCAAAGGATTCTGGGTAACAGAACCTGGTGAGAGTCCCACAAGTCACCCCATCTTGGATTCCCCTAGGTCTCTAGTTTTCAGAAATGCACAGGTTTGGTAGGTTTCCATAAGGTGCCGGCTGAGCTAGAGGCCAAAATCTACAGGTAGGCACTTTGCAAAAAACACCCCTGTTTTCTGTAGAAATATGTGATGTGTCCACGTTGTGTTTTGGGGCATTTCCTGTCGCTGGCACTAGGCCTACCCACACAAGTGAGGTATCATTTTTATTGGGAGACTTGGAGGAACGCTGAGTGGAAGGAAATTTGTCGCTCCTCTCAGATTCCAGAACTTTCCGTCACCAAAATGTGAGGAAATCTTTTTTTTTGTAGGCAAATTTTGAGGTTTGCAAAGGATTCTGGGTAACAGAATCTGGTGAGAGCCCCACAAGTCACCCCATCTTTAATTCCCCTAGGTCTCTAGTTTTCAGAAATGCACAGGTTTGGTAGATTTCCCTAGGTGCTGACTGAGCTAGAGGCCAAAATATACAGGTAGGCCCTTAGCAAAAAAACACCTTTGTTTTCTGTAGAAAAATGTGATGTGTCCATGTTGTGTTTTGTGGCATTTCCTGTCGCAGGCACGAGGCCTACCCACACAAGTGAGGTACCATTTTTATCGGGAGACTTGGGGGAACATAAAATAGCAAAACAAGTGTTATTGCCCCTTGACTTCCTCACCATTTTTTTTTCCTTCCAAATATAAGAGAGTGTGTAAAAAAGACATCTATTTGAGAAATGCCCTGTAATTCACATGCTAGCATGTGCACTCCGGAATTCAGAGATGTGCAAATAACCACTCCTCCTCAACACCTTATCTTTTGCCCATTTTGGAAATACAAAGGTTTTCTTGATAGCTATTTTTCACTCTTTATATTTCAGCAAATGAATTGCTGTTTACCCGGTGTAGATTGAAAACCCACTGCAGGGTGCAGCTCATTTATTGGCTCTGAGTACCTAGGAATCTTGATGAACCTACAAGCCCTATATATCCCCGCAACCAGAAGAGACCAGCAGACGTAACCGTATATTGTTTTCAAAAATCTGACATTGCAGGACAAAGTTACAGAGTAAAACGTAGAGAACAAATGCTGTTTCTTTCACCTCAATTTCAATATTTTTTTTATTTCAGTTGTTATTTTCTGTAGGATCTACACAAATTACCCTTGCTGGTTTCAGAATTTTGTCTACTTTTCAGAAATGTTTAGGTTTCTGGGATCCAGCATTGGTTTCATGCCCATTTCTGTCACTGACTGGAAGGAGGCTGAAAGCACAAAACATCGTAAAAATGGGGTATGTCCCAGTAAAAAGCAAAAATTGTGTTGAAAAATTGTTTTTTCTGATTCAAGTCTGCCTGTTCCTGAAGGCTGGAAAGCTGGTAATTTTAGCACCGCAAACTCTTTGTTGATGCCGTATTCAGGGGAAAAACCACAAGCCTTCGTCTGCAGCCCCTTTTTCCCATTTTTTGGAAAAAAACTAAATTTTCACTGTATTTTGTCTAATTTCTTGGCCTCCTTCAGGGGAACACACAAAGGCTGGTACCTCTAGAATCCCTAGGATGTTGGGAAAAAAGGACGTAAATTTGGTGTGGGTAGCCTATGTGGACAAAAAGTTATGAGGGCCTAAGCGAGAACTGTTCCAAATAGGCAAAAAAAGGCCTGGCAGCGAAGGGGTTAAATGGTAAGTTCAACACGTTTAAAATTCACACTAGTGGTGGCAAAATGCTATATAAATAGTGCTTTAAATGGATGAATACTGAGTGCCACAACTTTTCAATGTTCTCCTTTTGGGTCCCGGAACATCTACTTTGCCACAGAGAATGACAGTACTCAGAGGAACATAAGGGAATCTTCAGTAGAAATTGCAGTAACGCAGGTGTAGCTAATGCTGTCAAAGTGGAATGTCCTAAAATTTACTAATTGTTTGGCCCTTTGACAATGCTAATTTTATCTGCAACTGGGCCTTCTGTCAGCATGCTTTTTCTGGTACATGATGTCTATGGATGCCAAACTGTGTGAAGGTAAGAGTGATGAACTGGAGGTATGGCTGAGCTGTCCAGTCCTGAAGTTTGCCCGTAGCCCATTTGGGAACAGATGGGGATGAAAAGGAGAAGAGAAACAAACTGGAGTTAGACTGAGAAAAAAGGATTGGAAACGCGAAGAAGAGAAGAGGAAAGAGAGAAGGGAACTTTCTGTTAGTGGAGGAGAAAAAGAGAAAACAAAAAGATCAGAAAGAGAGGAGGTAAGATGGAACAAGAATTGCACTGGGTAGGAAATTAGGAATGGAAGTAAGTGGTGTGGGGAAGAATAGCTGGGGAGAAATGAGGGTGAGGGAAAGGAAGACACTGTGAGAAAGAACAAGGGTTGGATAGGAGGGCAATGTTAAGTAGGGAGCAAAAGAAAGGAGGACTCAGACAGGAAGTCTCATAGATTTAGTTAGTGTTAAAAATTGAGTCTCTGGTTGGCAGTCAGTCTGCACTCTGTCCAAGTAGGGAACCTCACTCTAGTCAGGGTAAGGGAGATACACAGCTCAGATAACCCCTGCTCACCCACTCAGTAGCTTCGCACAAGCAGTCAGGCTTATCTCAGAGGCAATGTGTAAAGTATTTGTACAAAACATGAACAGTAACACAGTGAAAACACCACAGAAGGACCCCATACCAGTTCGGGAGCTCTTAAATCTGCCTCTTTGAGTTTAGCTGCAGCCCTAATGTCATGTTATAGTTAAAACCTATCATTGTCTTTAAATATTTTTTTCTAGGTGACTTTTTGCTGGTTTATGTTATTGTGAGGAAGCAAAGTTGTTATTGTTCACTCAAAGCCGTCATTCCCGTTTAAAAACCCCACAATATACCACAAGTAACATCATTATATGTCCAATATTGCATAGTTCTTATACTTTGAGAAATTCGTTTGTTTTAAAAGAAATTTCCAGGCCGCTTTTGTCTCTAGAAATGACTTCCCTTCCCCATCTCCCTTTAAGTAGCGCCTTTGGATATGTAGTAGGGTGAAAGCAAATCTAAATCCTTTGAAACTACAGGATCCGCAAGCAAGTCTGCGGTGAGCCCTTCACTCATGCTAATGTAGATGGCTTGTCATGTAACTATCACTGGAAATTGAGCGAAAAAGTTCACAGTTCAACTTTTTTCATTTTCTTTACGGAGAAGGCACAGAAACTAAAATATTGATACTGTGCTTTCCCCAAGTGAAGGATGTTTTTATTTTTTCTGGAAACATTTCTTTGCTGCGATGAAAGAACAATAGTGGTAGTATTTTGCGAGGCTTCTCCATTAAAAAAAGGCTTTGAGAGCCATATATATATATGTATATATGTATATATATATATATATATATATATATATATATATATATTTTTTTAATTTATTTATTATTATTATTTTTTCGTTACTTCTTAGATGCTTCATGGTTCCCAGGTGTGAATCTTTGGCAAGACAATATGAAACCCTTTATTTCCAAATGAGCAAACATTTGATTTGCTTCTTTCTGAAAAAGATCATTGTAAAGAATGGGGGCATTCACAGTTATCTGTTTTGCGCAATGGAGATTTGGGTCTGTAAGAAGAAAATTGCCATTCACTGTATCATTATTGCATTCTTACATTGTCTAGTAGCATATTAACGATACGTAACATGCTTCTCTGTTGTTTGTACTTAGATGGAAGAATATGGGTTTATAGTTCATGGGAGGTGTTTCGGGACTGTGAGTCGTGAAATGAGTTGTGCTCTTGTGCTTACATGTCACAATGGCTCAGTGTGTAAGGAGGCAGAAAACAAGAAAGAGATGGCATTATTAAACTTTTGAGTTGCCGAGATAAATGGAAGATTGCAGGAATGTAGTATAACCAATGGGGAGAGTGTTTTGGTACAGTGTATGATTTACAGCAGATGTTCATATGTTGCGGCAGTGTTTAGCTGTGCTGAAAGTGTGGATAAAAAGAGTGAGCGACACCTGCGCATGTTTTCATGCTCAGCAACCTCTACAAGAATTGTTTTAATTTTGTATTACAAGAACAACGTTTTGTACAGTTCTGAATGTTTGGCCTTCATGTATCTCTGAGAGTTTTCTGCTTTTTATTCACTTGCACCTGAAAGTAATTTTTCACTTTGTGGCAATTGTTTCTGATACTAGACGTCTTCTTTTCACAAGTACTATGAATGTGTGTCCCACTGATAGTATGCAAGTAGTATGTACAAGAACGCAATGGGAATGTGCATCAAATTACACTCCTGTACAAAATCACTGAAAAAATCCTAGTTTTCACATAAAAGCCCAGTTTATCTTAAGCTTAACTGTATTTATTTGTTTTGTTAGTATTTTTCGATCCATAGGCAAAGGCAATGAGAAAAACAACTTTTTCATCTTCACATAACCCATTTTTCTCTGCCTTTAAGAGTTATTGTTTTTGGCGGGGTGGGGGGGGAGTGGCTTCTGTTGCATCTTGGCATGTGCTGATAAGGAGTTCACAATGAAGCATTTCTTCTTGTCGGGTATACAATCAGCCAGGGTTCCAGTATAGAAAATATGGTTTCTTTTTGTGAATAACTTTGTAGCTTCAAGACGATGGACTTGCTGAAGCAGATGTCTTAATTAGACATTTTTAATGAGTGTTTATGTATTTTGAATAATGATTTACGTAGAAAAAAAATGTGCACTTTTGAAAATGTGACCTCGAAGAATGGCCACCAGTGTTCACGAAATGTACTAAAATATAATAAATTCACATGAAATATTGAAAATGTATTAGATTAATGTAGTAATTTATCATATTAAAGGTTATTAATTTTGTTTTTCCTTATTAATTGTAGGCCTTAACTTAGCGAGTGTCTTGGTCTAGTTTTGCTAGGCCTCAAGCAAAAGCTGTATTTCTTAGTGTTTACTATAAAATGCTGACAGAGTGAATTAACTGTAAAATGCTCATTGTTTTAATAAAATGTTTAGCAGAAGCTTTCCATGGGTCATGGTGTGTGAAATTTATGACTTCATTGTTTGTTGATTTGACCAATGGTTTTTGATCATGGTTTATTGAATATTGATTCTGTGCTGAACTATGGTAAGAACACCCTATACAAATCAAAAGGTTAATCGCCCTATACGCGTTCACTTGTAAGTTTACTTATTAAGGACCGACGCGCTAACAGTTATGGTAGCAGACTGATGGTTTGTTTCTATAGGGGCTTGCCATTAGAGTTCAACACAAAGTGACAGATGTTGACAGTTGTGCTAGGAGACTGATGGACAGGTGCTCCTAGTTATGGTAATCCATTGATCCATTTGAGAATTCAGAATTATTGAGATTTGGATTTTGTTTTTCAAAATGGCATTTGTAGAGAGAATGATGTTCCCTTAAGCCCATAAATGACTTTCCCAGATCCTGGATCCTACTAGTAGTGTTGGGTATGTTCCCGGCATTCCAGTGATAGAGTGAGAGAGATAGGTTGCGCTTGCACAGCTTATGCAAATTGCAGGTGAATTGTGACCTGCAATTTATTGAGTCTGCATACTCCAGATGAAGTTTTAGTAGGAGTGTGCGTACTCCTCAGTATGAGAACAGAGAAGTCCTCGAACTTCATATGCGTGTGGCACTTTATGCTAAAAAATTGTCTATATGGTTGTTTATGTACCGACCCTGCGTGGTCTAAGACTCCGGAGTATATTGAAAAGTGTATGAGACATTTGGTTATATGTTGTAATCTGTCTGGTTTAGTAGGTTGATCGGGTGTGGTCAACAAGTCACTGTGTGAGTTAAAGTGGGCAAGAGAAAAAATTTAGACTGAGATTTGTCGAGTCCTATGTGCACCAGGACAGACCCATTGATCAGTTGAGAGTAAAATTTGCAGGTCAAATTTTGCTTGCGAATCTGGGAGACCGAAAAAGAAAAATAGATGTATGAGTGAAAGGGCCATCAGTGAAAATCTGAAGCAACTGTGCTACCTCCCTGTAGTAAACCAGCAGATTTGTTTTTGTGTTTTGTTTTTTGATTAGTGCTCGCAATAATTTGCATTAGTTTTGTGTGAATTGGAGTTTAGGAGGACAAGCCACAAGACTTTGTCAGCCACAGTGTGTGTGAATGTGACCTCATTGGAGCCACGCTGGGAAAAGTCGGTTAGTGAGAAGAGTCGTGCATGGATTGGCAGCCGTCTGTGAGAGGCAATTGGTTGAGAATGTGGGTGAAAGGAATCTTGGGAGCAAAAGTAATTTCCTGATCTGGATCTGAATAAACAAAAAGTAGAAAAGATGAAGTTTTTCAAGGCGTTAAAGAGTGCCCTAAAGGGAGATACTTACATTAAAGCGAGCTTAGGAGAGCCTTCCTCGCCAGAGAGTACTCCAACTAACATTGTAATGGAGGAGCGAGGTGTCGCGCCATGTCTTTGGTTAAATCGGTGGTGCAAGTTGACAGAGAAAAATGGGAGCTTAGCATTTCCTGAGAATGGGACGTTCAATTTGAGAATTTTGGAGCAATTGCGGATGGCGCTATATGAATCGAAGCCCCTTCCAAGACCAGCACAGTTTGAGGCATTGGCAGTTTGGGAGCTGGTAGCTAGACAGCAACAGCAAATGAAATTCGAAAGGCGAGTAAGAAAGGTAGAAAAGTCATTAGCAGAGGCAAGGTGGGATTGGGAACGAAAGAAATGGAGAGCAGTGACATTGCAGGATGTTAAGTTGTTTCCAGCAATTATGCAGGAAGATGAGACGGAAGGAAAGAAAACAACTAGAAAGTCTAATAAAGGTCCGCCTGAGAGTAAGGAAGTGAGAAAAACTTCCATAGTAGAAGAGGACTCTGATACTGAGGATCTTGTTACACAGATACTTAGAGATAGATCACCACCGTATGCAGTGTATGACAATGGTCAGAGTACTAGTGCTGATCCAACAGCCCCGGCACAGGCAATGGGGATGGTGAGTCCAATGAAGATTAATACTAGACAGACACAGGGTGTGGTGCAAGGACCTATTGTGTTGACTACTCCAGTAGTTCAGGCACAGATGCATCTGCCACCCATAGAGAGAATCTACCCAGATGTGCCTGTCTTAGAGACGACTTCAAATTTAGTGGTGCCTATGGCGTAAGTGGTTCCGAGACCACTGTTGGGTCAGACAGAGCCGACTCAGATTTTGTTCCCCCAGGTACAGCCACAGGGGATACTGAGGTTTGACCCAATGACAGGGACACAGTCAGACTTGACACCGATTATGAATCAGAGCATGGGAGTTACTCTTCCACAATTTTGGGGGGCTACAGCAGCCCCAGATGCAATATCGCTGCTGATTACTGTTGGTCCAGTGGTACCAATATTTGTGCAGAACAAACCAGGCATAAGTGAGCAAGGAAAGATGTCCCAGAGCCTAGTGAGGAGAGGACCAAATGAGCAAGTTCACATAGTGTATTCTATGGGCCAAACCTTTGATGGGTCAAGATCATTGTTAGATGTCAGTCCACTAGTTGCACTTCCAGATGCTGTGAATGGACCTAGTTCTGGTCAGAGCTTAAAATTATTGACACCGGAGACATCAAGTGCAGTGGTATAGCAGGTGCCTACGGGGAACGCGAGTAACATTTCGTTACAGGGACTGACAGCTCAGCAGTTGACAGAATGGTTGGCCAAGTTGAATACTCCACAGAATTCTTCCGAGGGTGAAGAGCAGATCAATTGTCTCAGATTAAGACAAATGAACTGGTAGAGGGAACAATGGGGGTGAATAGATTAGAACCCTACACAGAGGCAGAGTTGAGATACTTATGCCTGAGAATTACAAGAGAAGTGAGCAAGGTACATCAGAGATTAGCAGATTTGGCTCAGAAGCATGACATAGAAATTGACAAAACAAAGCACAGATTGGATTTTGAGGCAAAAGATTTTAAACCCATGAGGTCAGCCAGAATGAAGGCTCATCTTAAGGAATGACTGCAAAATGCTCAGGTTTGGGGAGCGTTAGAGAAGTGGGAAGGTAGATAAACAAAGAAAAAAGATAAAAAGAAACGAGATTCTCTGGAAGTGCCTGAGAATGTACAACGGGGCAAGAATCCAGTAAAGATTTTACCGATGAGAGAGATCCCAAGGGGACAGTATGTTCATATCCCTTGGCATTGGAGTGATATTCTGTCTTTCATAAACAGTTATCCAAAGCTGAGGGAAAAGCTGGTAGAGTGATATCAGCAAACGGACAGATTTGTGGGAAGACTTCAATAGCTTACTGGAAATAGTGGTTCCAGCAGACTTGTGGGTTGAGTGTAAGAGACCCATAGATTGGCCGACAAGGAAGCCAGAAAGGCAGGTGCACCTTCTCCTGAGGTAATGAATCATTATTATAAGGTGATCGAGTTCCTGAACATGAGGATTTCCCCCCAAAACATTGATTGGCAGAGAATTGACAGGAGAGTGCAGGAGGTGAAGGAATGGATACATGCGTATTATGAGAGATTGTTGAAGGCCTTCAAGGAGTACAGTGGCAAGGAAGCAATTGAGCCAAAGGACATGTTGCATTTTGTGTTTAGCTTTGTGGAGGGACTGAGACCTGGGATAGGTCAGATGATTAAGAGTCATTTGATTTGCTGGCAGGCAAAGCCAATTGATGAGGTGTTGCAGTATGTGAAATACTGTAGTGATGAGATTGAGTTGAAACAGAAAAGGTTGAAAGAGAAGGCGATGGTGATGCAGATTAAGGCAGCTGAAACAGGAGTACAGGGGACTTTTGTGCAGCAGATGCCACAGCAGCAGGGAAATGACATGTTTCAGCCTCAGATGAGAGGTAGAGGTCACGGAAGCAATATGAATCGTGATCCGGATTTGAACACCTTAGTAGTTCAGAGTGATGTGCAAGGAATGAAGAAGTTATTGCTGTGTCACATTTGCGGGTCCGCGGACACTGGAAGCGGGAGTGTCCTATGATGGTGCAAGAGGGGGTTGTTCAGCAAAGTAGCGATGTCAATGCATTTCAGAATATGAGAGGACTGAGATTAAGGGGTCCTAATCGAAATTTCCAAAATAATTTGAATCAAATGTAGAATTTTCAACCTGTGCAACAGGTGCAAATGCCCAGTGCCGAAGTGACACAGTTGCAGCCGAAGCAGCAGCAGGTTACCATGGTACCTAGACGACAAATGCAGATACCTCAAGCCCCGATGGAGAAGCAACAGATGATGCTTTCTCAACAGGTCACAGGTCAGAGACAAGACAGAAGTTGTAATGCAGTACACCAATTCACGTTACACAGTGAAAATGAAATAAATGGTGAGACTGGATGAGCGATAGTTCTGATGAGGAGCCATGTGTGCTTGCAACTTCTCTAGAAGTAGACCACAGAGGACCCTATGTGAAAGGAAAGGTTATGGGTCACAAGGTCTCATTTCTGGCAGACACAGGAGCTACACGCTCTACAGTGAGAAGTGCAGCAGTTCCTGGTTTACCCCTTTCAGGTCAAACAGTTGTCAAGGTAGCAAATCAGTATTTGACAAACCAGATTACAGATCCAGTGCAAGTTGAGATTGGCAATTTCCAGGGACTGCATACGTTTGTAGTCTGTGATTCGAGTCCGGTATCTCTACTGGGAAGGGACTTGCTGTGTAAGACAAGGTGTCTGATTACTTGCTCAACCGATGGAATTGAGATTCAGACAAATAGTGATGATGAGGAAGACCCAGAACCCGAGTGTGAAGCTGCAAATAAGGAATACCCTTTGACTGAGTGTTTTCCGATGTTCACAGTGAGAGAGCTCCATTCTGATTTGCAAGGAACAGTGCAAGAGAACGTGTGAAATTTGACAGGGAAAGAAGTGGGATTGATGAAAGGAGTGGAGCCGGTTAAGGTCACCTTAAAGCCGAATGCAGTGTTTCTGCAGCTTCCCCAGGATAATATGACGCAAGATGCCCTGATGAAAGTGACTCAGATAATCGCAGGTTTTGTGAAGCAATGAGTTTTTTAAAGGAGCCCATGATCAGCCCATGTAATTCACCAATAATGGGTTTGAAGAAGCCTTGTCGGGAAGTCCGAATTGTTCAGGATTTGAGAAAAATAAATGACCAAGTGTTTGTCCCGTAATGCTCAACCCAGCTGTAATAATGTTTCATATTCCATGCACTGCAGAGTGGTTGATTTGTCACAAGCATTCTTTTCTGTGCCTCTTCCTGGGGATAGTCAATTTCTCTTCAGTTTCAAATTTCTAGATCGAGTCTACTGCTGGTGCACAAGGGTACACAGAGTCACCATCCATGTTTAATCAGATCCTGAAAAAGAATTTGGAGACACTAGAATTACCTTTCCAATTGACTCTGGTGCAGTACATTGATGACTTATTGATCGCATCAAGGACAAAGGAAGAGTGTAAGTATTACTCGAGTTCCCTATTGAATCATTTGGGAAAGTATGGTCATAAAGTATTGCCATTAAAGTTGCAGTACTGTCAGAAGGTAGTGAAGTACTTGGGTCACCAAATCAAAAAAGGGTTGAGGAAAATATCCAGAGAAAGGATTACAATGATACTGCAGATAAACCCCCCGACTCCACAGAAAGATGTCAGGATGTTCCTGGGAATGGTGGGCTATTGTTGCCAATGGATTCTGAATTTTTCAGAATTCTCAAAACCACTCCAGAAATTGACCCATAAGGATGTCCCAGACCCCATTGCATTAGATGAAGATCAGATGAAAGCGTTCACTGAACTGAGAGAGCGTTTGTGCAGAGCTCCAGGGTTGGGTATGCCTGACTACACAAAGACATTCACCTTGTTTTGTCATGAGCGTGATGCATGTTCATTGTCTGTCATGATGCAGGTCCATGGAGGTGCTCATCGCCCAGTAGCATATTGTTCAGCTACGTTGGACCCAGTTGCAGCAGCCTTACCAGGTTGTTTGCGTGCAGTTGCCGCAGTTGGTCAGAGTCTTTCACAGTGTGAAGAGTAGTGATGGGATATCCCCTGACTGCAATGGTCTCTCACTCGATTGAGATTTTACTAACAAGGACAAACACCCAATCCTTGAATGGTGCTAGGTTAATAGATATGAGACGAGTATTTTGGGTGCTCCAAAGGTGACACTGAAAAGATGTACAGTGCTGAACCTGGCAACTTTACTTCCAAATGATACTACTGAAATTGAGAAAGAAGAAGATGTTGAACATGATTGTCTCGAAGTAACTGAGTTGTGCACAAAACCTAGACCTGACATTAGAGATAACCGATTGGAAGAAAATTACTGAATTGCTTTTGTCGATGGTTCTTGTCTGAGAGACAATACAGGGACAGTGAGTGCGGGATATACAGTGTGCACAATTACAGGTACCTTAGAAGCTTCCTGGCTTTGAGAGTGTATTCTGCTCAGTAGTGGAATTGGTCGCTCTTACTAGAGCGTGCCATGTTTCTGCTTGATTGAGAGTCACTATTTACACAGATGGCCAATATGGATTCAGAATAGTTCATGATTTTGGTCAATTCAGGTTGCAGAGAGATTTTCTGACCTCTACTGGATCACCAGTGAGAAATGGTGAAAGAATAAAGGAGTTGTTATATGTGATTCAACTGCCTGAAGAAATTGCCGTGGTGAAATGCAGTGCACATCTAAAGTCACAGGACTATCTGTCCTTGGGAAATGGATATGCAGATCAAGTCACAAGGTTTTGCGTATTGAACTGTATATTGTTCAAAGACAAGTGGGAATTGTTACCTGAAGAAGACACTACATGTACAAGCTTTGCATTAAAAGTGATTGACACATTAGAAGAGTTAAAAACTCTGCAGAGTAATGTTGACAAAGAAGAGAAACGGTCATGGAGCAAAATTAAATGTGTTCAAAGACAGGATGAATTCTGGGTATCTGAGGAGGGACAGATGGTTTTGCCAAATAGCCTGTTGTCCAGATGGCGAGGTACTATGATGTATAGGCACACATTGGGAGGGATGCCATGGTACGTTTGTTCAAAATTGGCTGGTTTAACCCCAAGTTTAGATAAGCAGCTGAAGCAGTATGCCATCGATGTGTCATTTGTCAGCAATTAAATGCGGGGAAAGGGACAATGGTTAATTTGAGCCACATTGGAAGAGTAGGAGGTCCATTCAGCAGAATGCAACTGTATTTTATTGAGATGCCTGCATGTGGAGGTTTGAGATATGTGTTGGTGATTGTGTGCATTTTTAGTCATTGGATTGAAGCATACCCGACACAAAGAAATGATAGCCTCACAGTAGCAAAATTGTTGTTTAGGGAACTGATACCACGTTTCGGATTTCCGATCTCTTTAGAATCAGATAGGGGAATGCACTTCAATAATGAAGTGATTAAACTGTTATGTGCAGCACTGAATATTGAGCAGAAGTTGCATTGTAGTTACCGCCCTGAAGCATCAGGACTAGTGGAGCAGAGAAATTATACCTTTAAGTCACAAATTGCAAAGATGTGTGCAGCTACAAATCTGAAATGGCCAGATGCATTGCCTTTGGTGTTGATGTCAATGAAAAACACACCTGACAGGAAGACAGGGTTGTCGCCCCACAAGATTCTCATGGGAAGAGCAATGAGGTTGCCAGCAGTTCCAGCAAATGCACTTGTCAACATTACAGATGATATGGTGTTGGATTACTGCAAGGGCCTGTCTGATGTAGTCCGCTCTTTCTTTCAGCAGGTGGAGGCCACCACACTGCCACCGATTCATGATCCAGGGCACAACCTGAGAGCTAGTGACTGGTTGGTTGTCCAAGAACAGGTTTGCAAGACGTGCTTGGTGCCTCATTGGAAGGGACCATACCAGAAGAGTTAAAAACTCTGCAGAGTAATATCGACAAAGAAGTCATTCTAGCGACTATGACAGCTGTGAAGTGTGCTGGGATCCTGAACTGGATTCACGCGAGTCACACGAAGTAAGTTGCATGTCCACTAGATCATAAAGAAGCGTTGTTGAGAGTAGCAACAACTGTGAGACAAATTACAGCACCCGAACAAGAAAAAGAGCAAGAAAGAACTGAAGCTGAACCTGACTCGTTGAGGACGGTTCCCTCACTCCTGTGAGAGACGAAGGTGAAGATCTCCAGGAAGGTGCTGAGGAACCTATGGCAACTGAACCAGCAGGAGAGCCTAGTACTGAAGGAGCGCTCCCAGAAGCAGACGATTCCGAGAGACAAACAGAGGACGTGCCAGACCAAGAAGGGGAAGAAGTTGAGCTGGATCAAAGTCAAAGCGATCTGACTCCTCCTTAACCTGTTGCAGGTCCATCAAGAGAAAATACCACAGAGAAAGTAAAAGATTCAAGTTCAATCCTGAAGAGAATATTAACAGAAGGTACGTGAAAAGGAGATAAGTGGCAGAATTCACAAGTGGAGAAAAGGAAAGAGGTGACAGTTGAATCAATGACAGAGGAAGAAGTAGATACTACGAGAAAGGAGGAATTAAGTGAAGGAGAGTTGAATGGTGATCGAAAGTTGAAAAGAAAAAGAACAGCAAGTCGAACATACGCAGGGCCTGAATGGGCATATGCAACTACAAACAAATGGCAACAAGAGTTTAAGGCCCTTATTCCTACTTTGGCCGGCGGCGGTCGCCGCCCGCCAAGCGGGAACCGCCAGAAGACCGTACCGCGGTCAAAAGACCGATGCGGTCATTCTGACTTTCCCGCTGGGCTGGCGGGCGACCGCCAAAAGGCCACCCGCCCGCCCAGCGGGAAAGCACCAGCAACGAGGAAGCCGGCTCCGAATGGAGCCGGCGGAGTTGCTGGTGTGCGACGGGTGCAGTTGCACCCGTCGGGATTTTCAGTGTCTGCCAAGCAGACACTGAAAATCAATGTGGGGCCCCAGGGGCCCAACGACACCCGTTCCTGACAGCCTGGTTCTGGCCGTAATAACCGCCAGAACCAGGCTGGCGGGAAGGGGGTCGGAATCCCTATGGCGGCGCTGCTTGAAACTGATTTTGACGAAGCTGCTAACTGATTTTGACAAGGAAAAGGGTTCCTGGAAGTGAAACTGATCTGGCAAAAGAATTGTCTGTTTTTTTATTTTTGCTGCACGTTTTCTAAGTTACTTCTGCTTTCTGATTCTTTACAGATCATAGCTGATGTAGATAAGCAAATTAGGGATGTTAGGCGCTGTAAATATATGAGCATTGGTTTGGCAATTATGTGTGGGATATTTTTTATAGTGGTGATTGTAGGTATGTTTGTTCTTGATACAAAAGGAGCCAACCATGCTCCTGCTTTTGAGACTACTACATTAACGGCCTTAGAAAGATTTAAGTTAGATGAGAAGTATTTGCATGACTTTACTAATGTTCAAGTAGAACTTTCTTCTAATGTTTTCCATTGCGTGCTGAGTGAGTATGTTGAGACGATGGATGCAAAGGATTGTTTTGTGTGTACGCAGATTCCTTCACCAGTCGGGAAGGAGTCACTTGCCATAGTCTTCCACTAATATATGGGATAAGTTGGAGTCTGTTACTAACAAGATTCTATAATCAGGAGTACATACAGTATTTCTACTCTAATCATGACCTCATGTTTCCATTTGTTCCCATTATTAGATACTTCAGAAGATTGGCTAAGGATAACGAAATGGAATTAGTTAGACGATTTTTTGAACCTACACTAACGTTTGGGACAGCTTATGCTCATAAAAATAACCTTACATGCTTGCATAGACCTTTGAAAAAAAGCTTCTTAGATCATACTGACGACAGGAGAAAGGAATTGAAAGAGAAATTAGAAAAAGGCTTAGAGAAAAGGACTTATTAAAATGATAATGCTTACACTGCAATTAAAAAGCAAGGGAAATTAGCTTTAGATGCATTACACGTAGGGAAGTTTTGTATATATAGGCCTAAATCGTGCACTGACACTTTATTTGTGGGTACAGATGAATGTAGGCATGTGTTTTTATTTGAGAGTAAATGGACATTTATGTTGAATGGGCAGTACCCTGCGATTACTGGGATCTATTATATTTGTGGAGTTAATGCTTATTACAGTCTTCCAAGAGGATTGTATGGGACATGTTATTTGGGGATAGTATTCCCAAAGATTTACCAGATGGAGAATTTGAAAAGGTTTCCGAAAGAGACAGAATTACATCATAAGAGACAGAGGAGGGAAACCTCTTCTGCGATAGTGGGAGATATATTGGGTGATTCCTTCAGTGAGAGCCATGCTAAATTCAATCAAGATTCAAAAGTTGTCTACTATTGTGGATAACATGCTGACAAATTTTTCAGGGGCTATACTCCTGATAGATACTGAATTAGCTACGGATAGAGCTATGACTCTTCAAAATCGTCTTTCTTTAGACATTCTTTTAGCGAAAAATGGTGGAGTCTGCAAAATGATTAACTCTAGGCATTGCTGCTTTTACAGTCCTAAAAACAGTAATGAGATAAGAGACTTAGGGCCAGATGTAGCAAACGTTTGCGAGTCTCAAATGGGTTGCAGGGCTATTTGCGACCTCGAAAAAAGCGCAATGGGATGTACAAATACCATTTTGGAGTACCAAATAGCGATGCGACCTATTACCAACTTGCAAAAATTGTGACCTGATTTTGCGACTCGCAATTAGGAAGTCACAAATTGCGAGTCGCAAACTGTTGGACTTTTGCTTATGCAGGGTCATCCCCAGACTTTTTTGCCTCCTGCCTCCTATTTTTTTCTGACATGTTGCTGTTGGCTTTTCAACTCTGAGCACTTTACCACTGCTAACCAGTGCTAAAGTGCATATGCTCTCCTGTTTGAATTGTATGTAAGTGGTTTATCCATGATTGGCATATTTGATTTACTAGTAAGTCCCTAGTAAGGTGCACTAGAGGTGCCAGGGCCTGTAAATCAAATGCTACTAGTGGGCCTGCAGCACTGGTTGTGCCACCCACATAAGTAGCTCTGTAATCATGTCTCAGACCTGCCACTGCAGTGTCTGTATGTGTATTCTTACACTGTAAATTCGACTTGGCAAGTGTACCCACTTGCCAGGCCTAAACCTTCCCTTTTCTTACATGTAAGGCACCCCTAAGGTAGGCCCTAGGTAGCCCCAAGGGCAGGGTGCAGTGTATGGATAAGGTAGGACATATAGTAATGTGGTTTATATGTCCTGACAGTGAAATACTGCCAATTTCGTTTTCACTGTTGCAAGGTCTGTCTCTCTCTCATAGGATAATATGGGGGCTACCTTTAAATATGATTAAAGTGTAGATTCCCCTAGAGAGTAGATGGACATGTGGAGTTTGGGATCCCTGAACTCACAATTTAAAAATACATCTTTTAGTAAAGTTGATTTTAAGATTGTGAGTTTGGAAATGCCACTTTTAGAAAGTGAGCATTTTCTTGCTTAAACCATTCTGTGACTCTGCCTTGTTTGTGGATTCCCTGTCTGGGTCAGTTTGACAGTTGGGTTGTTTTTCACCTCACACCAGACAGTGACACAAAGGGAGCTGGGGTGTGATCTGCATTTCCTGATTAGCCATCTCTGCTAGGAGGGAGGGGTGGAGTGGTCACTCTCATCTGAAAGGACTGTGCCTGCCTCTGACAATGCTGTCTCCAGCCCCCTGGTGTGTGTCTGAGGCCTTGCCTGGGCAAGGCAGGATTTCACAAGAAGGTGTGAGTCCCCTTTGAAGGAAGGTGACTTCAAAGACTAAAATGGGTATAAGAAGGGCACCCAAACTTACAAACTTTAGAAACACTTCTGGAATCAAGGGGAACCTCTGCCTGGAGAAGAGCTGATCGCTGAGGAACAAGTGCTGCCCTGCCTGTGACTGTGCTTTGTGGAGCTTTCCTGCAGTGCTGCTTCTGCCAGAGTAAGAGGGCCAAGACTGGACTTTGTGTGCCTTCCATCTTGAAGAAGAAATCTCCAAGGGCTTGATGTAGAGCTTGCCTCCTGTTATTGAAGTCTCAGGGATAGCAAAGACTTCTTCCTGCCAGCACCTGGAGTCTCTGGAGAGACCCCTACTCTGCTCTGTGGTGCCCTTCCAGTTCCTGGGACCCTGAAAGGAGAGGCTGGCAGCCTAAGGACAAAAATACACGCACCGAGCGCCGTGCGGAGAAAAGATCGACGCGAATCCGATCGCGGCTGAGAAAACGACGCGACGCCGGTTCCGCAGCTGAGAAACGACGCCGCAGGAAACGCGACCGAGAAACCGACGCCCGGAGCAGGAGAAACGACGCGCAGCATCGCTGACGGAGGCTGAGAGATCGCACCCTGCGCCGCGGGACTTTCGGATCGTCGTGTGGCTGGCTTTTTCAACGCGCACCGCCGTGCCGAGTTGTTTTCGACGCACACAGCCGTGCAGGGTTACTTTCGACGCACACCGCCCGTGCGGGGTTATTTTTGACGCAAACCAGGTACATTTTCACGCTAGCAGCGCTAGTGTGGTGTTACAACTACCTAAAGACTCTTTTTATTTTAAACCTTTAAAAAATCATAACTTGACTTGTGTATGTTGGATTTTTGTCGTTTTTGGTCTTGTTTTGTCTAGATAAATATTTCCTATTTTTCTAAACTGGTGTTGTGTCATTTTGTAGTGTTTTCATTAAGTTACTGTGTGTGTTGGTACAAATACTTTACGCCCAGCACTCTGAGGTTAAGCCTACTGCTCTGCCAAGCTACCAAGGGGGTAAGCAGGGGTTAGCTGAGGGTGATTCTCTTTTATCCTAACTAGAGTGAGGGTCCTTGCTTGAACAGGGGGTAACCTGACTGTCAACCAAAGACCCCATTTCTAACATTGGTGACCAGCGGTCGGGATTTGGACTTGTATTTGTACTTGACATACAGTAATTAAGTGTACACTACTGTTTTGATCTCAGACCACTACGTGACCACATACTACTTGTCTTGTGATTCTGCTTTTTGTTCTCTGATGTCCTCCTGGAAGTATTGCTAATATTTTTGGACTTTGGTTTTTGGTTGTGAAGCCTTTGCAGAATGGAAGTCAATTTCTGGCACCTATTTATGTATAAAAAGTGGCAGCTTAAAGCATTCTGCATGGAAAGGGGACTGGCTGTGAACAAGAAATCCAGAAGGGAGGATCTTGAGTCAGCCCTGTTTCAGTATGAATTGAAACGTTGTCAGGCAACACCACCAAATGACTCTGAGGAGGAGGACTACTCCGAAGAGGAGGGCAGCGGCTCTGAGGAGGGAACAGAAAGAGATGATTGGCTCCTAGCTCGAATCCGGAGTCTGGAAGAGCTAGATGCAGAGCTTGAGAGGGCTGAGGAGCAGAGAGCCTTAGTCCTGGAAAAAGAAAGGATTGCAGCTCAAGAGCTGAGCTGTGAAGAGCTGAAGCTGGAGGCCATGAGGGCTGAATCCAGTTCAGATGGTGGCAGCAAAAATCTTGTATCCAGTACTGCTGAAGAAGTGCACATGCCCAGAGAGGTGGTGCCCTACTTGAAGGAGGGAGTTAACACACGCCAGGAGGTTCAGGGGTATGAGGTAGCTCCAGTGATGCACAGGGTCTCTGAGGTAGATTGGGGAACTGGCATGGGGAGTCATATTCCTACTGGTGGGAGGGACACTCTACTGACTCTAGTTGAGAGTGACAGGGAGAGGGGTTCCCCCCAGGTAGAAGTCCTGGTTATGGAGTGTGAAGACATCCCAGAAGAGTGTGGGTTGAGTGTCAGGGACCGTCAGGTACTGTCTCACCAGTCTCAGGAGGGTGATGTGGGGTGCTTGTTCAAAGCAGAGTCACTGGATGGTTGGGTGAAGGGTACTTTGGTTAATTCATGTGAGGGGCTGAGTGATGTAATTGCTGGAGAGCATATGTCTAGTCCTTATTTTCCAGAGCTATGCCAACACCAGGTGGAGTGTGAGTTCTCTGACCCCAGGGAGCTTACAATGGAGGCAGACTTCTGGGTGAGTACCAGAGAGTCTGAAGAGGCATTTGGGGGTGCTCCTGAGAGGAGTGGTCTAGGTAGTTCCCAACCAGGTGAGGTAGGGAAGGATTGTAGTGTCCCAGGTAGGTCCCAGTGTAGTGGGATGGGTGAGGGACCCCATGTCCAGTCTCAGAGGAGAGGGAATGGGGATGGGTTGAGGCCCAAGGTGCCCGAGATCCGGTCCCAGGTCCTGGAGGGTTCCCTGCGGGAACACCAGGAGGGGAGCCTAGCCTGTACCATAGGGCCATCTGTTGAGGGAGACCCCACAGTGTCAGGAGAACTTGGGGGGGTGGCTGTAGCCAGCGTCCCACCAGTTCTGGTGTCTGGCAGTACCACTCCTAGTGAGGGGGTGCAGAAGTCCAGACAGAGGGTTGAGAGGGGGTTGCGGACCCCAGTGGAGAACCTGGAGGGTCAGGGGTCAGCTCTGAGAGCAGAGCCCCCCACGAATGACCTTGGTGAGACCATTTCTGGGTTGGGGGGAATCCAGACTCTGTCAGATGGGCAGAGGTCAGGAGACCTGCGCCAGCCAGACTCTTGTGTGGCCCTTCGGGACAGTGTGTCCCTTGAGGGGGGTAAGTGTGCCCCCCTGGAAGTCCTGGTGTGCCAGGCAATGGTTCAACCGCAGGGTGGTGACTCTGGGTTGAATGATCAGGTTCAGGGGGTAAACTCTGACCTGATGGGGGGTAAGTGTGCTCCCAAGGAAGTCCTGGTGTGCCAGGCAGTGGTTCAACCGCAGGGTGGTGACCCTGGGTTGGATGACCAGGTTCAGAGGGTAAACTCTGACCTGGTAGGGGGTAGGTATGCCCCCCAAGAAGTCCTGGTTTGCCAGGCAGTGATCCAGTCTGTGGGTACAGACCCTGGATTGGGAGGCCAGGTTAAGGGTGTCCCCCCTGACCTGGAGGAAGGGGCTACTGCTAACAGTGCCCCTGCCATGTTGTCTTCTGGGGGGGCCACTCCTAGTTGGGTGGTTCAGGACCCCAGAAGAGAGGGCAGGGGGAGGGAAGCCTCACCCCTGGCCCTGGTCCAACCTGAAGGTACAGACCCCAGGTTGGAGGATCAGTTGCAGGTTAACATCCCTGCACTGGTGGAAGAATTGTGCAGGACTGCTTCTACAAGCACCCTGACAGTTTTTGACTCTGGGGGTGCCGCCTCTGCAGGGAGGTTACAGAGCCCCAGAGGGGAGGACCAGGGTCAGGTTGTCATCCCTGACCTGGTGGAAGAGAGAGTGGTCAAAGGGTGCCAGGCACCTGGGGCTACCACCCCCCACTCTCCACAGTCACAGTGGTTAGAGAGGCCTGAGGTCGGGCTCTCATCCCTGACAGTTGTCTGGGGCCACTGTGGCTTGCTGTCCTGGTGGACAGAGTTGCCCCTGGGGGGGGGAGGACGAGAGTCACACCCCGGGGGTGGAGTGGGCAACACCACTGTGTTGGCCCTGGTGGTACTATCTGCCCATTGCAATACATCTGTGAGCAAAGTAAAGTTAGGTGTTGCACAGATGGTGTCTGTAGATGTGGAGAAGGGTTCCCCATGGGTTAGCTTAGTGGGCCCTGAGAGTATGGACAGAGGGATCCAACTGGAGTCAGGAAGGCGTAGAACTGGAACATGCCCCTGCTGTTGTGGGCCTGGGTCCCTGTTCTATCGCCCCAATCAGGGAAGTACATCAAGGTATTGATTGTTCTCCCCTGGCTTTAGGCTGGTAGGGGGTCGTGTTGGACTTTTGCTTATGCAGGGTCATCCCCAGACTTTTTTGCCTCCTGCCTCCTATTTTTTTCTGACATGTTGCTGTTGGCTTTTCAACTCTGAGCACTTTACCACTGCTAACCAGTGCTAAAGTGCATATGCTCTCCTGTTTGAATTGTATGTAAGTGGTTTATCCATGATTGGCATATTTGATTTACTAGTAAGTCCCTAGTAAGGTGCACTAGAGGTGCCAGGGCCTGTAAATCAAATGCTACTAGTGGGCCTGCAGCACTGGTTGTGCCACCCACATAAGTAGCTCTGTAATCATGTCTCAGACCTGCCACTGCAGTGTCTGTATGTGTATTCTTACACTGTAAATTCGACTTGGCAAGTGTACCCACTTGCCAGGCCTAAACCTTCCCTTTTCTTACATGTAAGGCACCCCTAAGGTAGGCCCTAGGTAGCCCCAAGGGCAGGGTGCAGTGTATGGATAAGGTAGGACATATAGTAATGTGGTTTATATGTCCTGACAGTGAAATACTGCCAATTTCGTTTTCACTGTTGCAAGGTCTGTCTCTCTCTCATAGGATAATATGGGGGCTACCTTTAAATATGATTAAAGTGTAGATTCCCCTAGAGAGTAGATGGACATGTGGAGTTTGGGATCCCTGAACTCACAATTTAAAAATACATCTTTTAGTAAAGTTGATTTTAAGATTGTGAGTTTGGAAATGCCACTTTTAGAAAGTGAGCATTTTCTTGCTTAAACCATTCTGTGACTCTGCCTTGTTTGTGGATTCCCTGTCTGGGTCAGTTTGACAGTTGGGTTGTTTTTCACCTCACACCAGACAGTGACACAAAGGGAGCTGGGGTGTGATCTGCATTTCCTGATTAGCCATCTCTGCTAGGAGGGAGGGGTGGAGTGGTCACTCTCATCTGAAAGGACTGTGCCTGCCTCTGACAATGCTGTCTCCAGCCCCCTGGTGTGTGTCTGAGGCCTTGCCTGGGCAAGGCAGGATTTCACAAGAAGGTGTGAGTCCCCTTTGAAGGAAGGTGACTTCAAAGACTAAAATGGGTATAAGAAGGGCACCCAAACTTACAAACTTTAGAAACACTTCTGGAATCAAGGGGAACCTCTGCCTGGAGAAGAGCTGATCGCTGAGGAACAAGTGCTGCCCTGCCTGTGACTGTGCTTTGTGGAGCTTTCCTGCAGTGCTGCTTCTGCCAGAGTAAGAGGGCCAAGACTGGACTTTGTGTGCCTTCCATCTTGAAGAAGAAATCTCCAAGGGCTTGATGTAGAGCTTGCCTCCTGTTATTGAAGTCTCAGGGATAGCAAAGACTTCTTCCTGCCAGCACCTGGAGTCTCTGGAGAGACCCCTACTCTGCTCTGTGGTGCCCTTCCAGTTCCTGGGACCCTGAAAGGAGAGGCTGGCAGCCTAAGGACAAAAATACACGCACCGAGCGCCGTGCGGAGAAAAGATCGACGCGAATCCGATCGCGGCTGAGAAAACGACGCGACGCCGGTTCCGCAGCTGAGAAACGACGCCGCAGGAAACGCGACCGAGAAACCGACGCCCGGAGCAGGAGAAACGACGCGCAGCATCGCTGACGGAGGCTGAGAGATCGCACCCTGCGCCGCGGGACTTTCGGATCGTCGTGTGGCTGGCTTTTTCAACGCGCACCGCCGTGCCGAGTTGTTTTCGACGCACACAGCCGTGCAGGGTTACTTTCGACGCACACCGCCCGTGCGGGGTTATTTTTGACGCAAACCAGGTACATTTTCACGCTAGCAGCGCTAGTGTGGTGTTACAACTACCTAAAGACTCTTTTTATTTTAAACCTTTAAAAAATCATAACTTGACTTGTGTATGTTGGATTTTTGTCGTTTTTGGTCTTGTTTTGTCTAGATAAATATTTCCTATTTTTCTAAACTGGTGTTGTGTCATTTTGTAGTGTTTTCATTAAGTTACTGTGTGTGTTGGTACAAATACTTTACGCCCAGCACTCTGAGGTTAAGCCTACTGCTCTGCCAAGCTACCAAGGGGGTAAGCAGGGGTTAGCTGAGGGTGATTCTCTTTTATCCTAACTAGAGTGAGGGTCCTTGCTTGAACAGGGGGTAACCTGACTGTCAACCAAAGACCCCATTTCTAACACAAACCATATGTAAAAGCCAGTCGCAAATTGCGGCTAGTAACAAAAAGCCTATTTTGCACACCCAGATTACCACTGATTCAGAACAGGTGGTAACCAGAACCAAATTATAAAAGGAGACCCAGAAGGCATCTGGGTCACTCAAAATGGCTGCTCTACACGTGATTGCATGGAGGAGGGGAGTCCAGGCTGCCCAGCAGAGGAGGAGGAGGCAGAGACAGGAGATGATATACCGAACCAGTTAGACACTATTCCAACAAACTGAGGATGAGATTTATGATAAATACAGACTGAGCAGCGCAGTTATCCTAGAAACCATTGAACTGCTGTAACCTCAGCTAGAACGTCAGACAATGCGCGGCAGCGCCATCCCCACACATGTGCAAGGGTTACGCTCACTGCACCTCTTGGCCTCGGGTAGCTATCAGGGGGTGATTGCAGTGGGAGGTGGGGTATCCCAAAGGGCCCTCTCAAGATTCTTCAGACGTTTCCTAGATGCCATACTCGCACACATATCCAGATGTATATACCTTCCCAGGAATGAGGAAGAAATTAACAGCACCAAGTTGGACTTCTACAGAATTGCCAACTTCCCCCATGTAATAGGGTGTGTGGACGGGACACATATACCAATTTGCCCACCAGCAAATCTGGAATATGTGTTCCGCAATAGGAAATGTACCCACCCACTAAACATCCAGGTGGTATGTGACGCTCATAATGTAATTACTGACATTGTGGCTACATATCCAGGGAGTATACATGATGCATACATATTCAGACACAGTGGGATACACCAACACCTAGAACGTGGGGAGTTTGGAGAAGGATATTTATTAGGTACTGGTGAGTACACTCTGAAGCCTTACATACATGTTACTGCGTAACCCTGTGATGCCCTGCTAAATTTGCCTCTTTTGTCAAACAGGTGACAGTGCATATGCCCTGAGACCATGGATACTCACCCCATACCTAACACCTAGCAGTCAGAATGAGAGGCGATACAACATTGGACATTGGCGGACCAGAGCTGTAATTGAGAGGACGTTCGTCTTGTTGAAGTCACGATTCAGATGCCTGCACAAAAGTGGAGGAGCACTTCAGAATGCCCCAGAAACAGCATGCAAGATAGTTGCCACTTGTGCCATCCTACACAACCTTGCCACCAGACGTGGGCTATCTCTCACCCCTGATGACACAGATTCGGAGGATGAGGAGCAAGAGCTACCACACCGACAGCCTGGGGATGGAAGCATCGCAATGGAGGGCAGACAGAGACGGAACCACATAGCAACCCACTACTTTGGCAGGTACGTAGCAACCGTGACAACACTCACTAATGTAAGACACACATTGCCCAGTTGTGTAGTTCAACAAATTAACCCTTTTATTGCAGGACTATAATGTGGAAACAATAGTCAACTATACTACAGAATTCAAAACAAAAGTGTAGGCTGACACATTAAGTGCATGTGCCTCTGTCACACCACAAATCAGTAGCTCACAGCCTCCTGCGACTGCGGCCACTATGGCTCACTCCAGGTTGGTCCCCTGATCCCTGGTGGGCACTGCTACACCGCAACACATGTGCATCAGTGGCAGACACACTACTAACACTGGAGACCTCCTCACTGTCCTGCGGGGTATCCCCAATGCCCCTTGCTACCTGTCTGGTCTCCTGCAGGTCCACTGCATGGCTGATGCGGCCAATTCCTCCAGCCACATCTCCTGCAAAATGGCCTAGTTCCACTTGCAGACTGACAGTGCGCCTTGACAGGCAGGTTGTAGTGGGAGCCAGGCACCCTATAGACACACCTAGCCTGTCTAAACGGGCTGCAGTGTTGCTCTCCCTGCGCCTTGCTTATGCCCTGTCAGCCACCATTTCCCTGACCAAGTTGTCTATGGTGGTGGTCCGGTTAGCCATATGAGCGTTCATTGTAGTGAACTGGTTGTCCACACTTTCAACCCCATGCATGAGTGTGTTCTGCAGTCTTGTAAGGTTATGTTTCATTAACCGCATTTGTCTATTTTTCAGCCGGTGAATCTGCAGTTAGGATGCCTCCAGTCCCAACAATTCCTCATTGGTAACATCCTCCCTGGCATTGTGCGTCGTCGTCTACGCACTGAGCCAGCTGATCCCTGTGGTTGACTCTCCCTAGGCATTGGCCCCGGTGTCACAATGGCTGCCCTATACCCAGAGCAAGATCATCCATGTCCTCTTGTGCCGATTGGACGGGTGGTGTTGTCCTGCACTCCCCTGCGTGTCTGTGGCAGCCTGCTCCTGTGTGTCAGTGCCTTGATCCTCTCCCTGCACAGTGGCGCTGATGGGGGGTCCTTGTGGGAGACCTGTGGGACATAGGGGATACACTGTCAGTGTCTCACATATGTTTGATGCCTCAGAATAAACATTTCCCTATATTTGGACTACTGTACTACATTGCCCATAATGCACTGTTCTATAGGTTGCAAAAGTGGGAATGGAGCTAATCCGGAGGTGCATGCTGATGTGTACTGTGATTTTGTGCATGGTGCATAGGCTGGTGTAAATACATTAATTTTGATACTTACATTTTGATGTTCCTGGCTCTGAACTGACTAGGTCTCCGATGCCAAGTACAGCCTCCGGGTCCAGAGTGGTCTCCACCATGGTTTCGATGGCTGTAGGGGGTGGTACAGTGGATGGCCCTCCTCCAGTGCCATGCATCTCCCTCATGCGCTCCACCACCCTTTCTTTGGTCCTGGAGCAAAGGTCATACCACCTTCTGCGGACCTCATCCAGGGTGCGGTGGCTGACTCCGATGGCATTTATTTTGTTGAGGATGTCATGCCAGATTTTCTTTTTGTGGCTGTCAGGGACACTCATTGCTGCCTTTCCAAATAATTCCTCATGGTGCAGGCAGCAGTCCTCAGTGAGCACCTCCAACTCCTTCACAGAAAACTTAAGTTTTGGTTTTCTGCCTCCACTGGGTGTCTCCTTCTCCTGTGTAGCGATTGTTGCTGCAGCTCCTCTCACCTGGGTGTGGCTCTGCAGTTTGGGCTGTGTGGGCTCCTCCCTGTTCCATGGGGTTACTTCCTGGTTCTGATGTCATCACTCAGAACCAGGAAGAGGGTTTTTAAAAGTTTAATTTGCACCTGCGTGCAATTTGCGAGTCAGTCGCAATTTGCGACACCGGACCACACCCTTGTGCAATTTGCGAAAAGGTTGGGAAGGGGTTTGCTTCGGTGGGAACTTGGCTTAGTGGTATTTGGAATGGGGTACTATTGAAAATCGTACAGGGAATATTTATTGTCATAGGTTGCTATTAGGAATATGGGGATTATGTAAATTATGTAAAAGAATTAAATTGAAAAACTCTAAAATTAATCAGAGGAGGGGAGAAAAGAAAAGGGAAAGAATTTATAGGGAAAATTCAAAGAGAAGTGAAAATGTGGAAGAAATTGAAATGAAACATTGTGGGTAGTAAATGTTGGTGTGATGACACATTTAATCATCAGAGGAGGGATTGCTGAAGCAGATGTCTTAATTGGAAATATTTAATGAGTGTTTATGTATTTTTAATAATGACTTACTTAGAAAAATGAATAACGTAGAAAAATAATGTGGACCTTTGAAAATGTGACCTCGAAGAATGACAACCAACTGCGCTGACTTAATACTTTTCTTTAGGTAGATGTTTTCCAAATTTGTGTTATAAATTGTTTTGCATGAAGCCCCACATGCTGAAGCTAATTTGGGTTAGTTGAGGTTATTCACATGACAACTGACGAATTACAGAGACAAATGGTTGACGGACTATCTTGCCGGACTTTATGGACATCTTAGTCTTGCAGAAATTGGTTTATTAAGCTTAGATTAGATCATGCTTTGTGCATCTTTTGGTTAACAATTATTATTAACTGCATTTGATTTGAATTGAAGATTAATATACATGACTTTAGCATTGTTAATAATAGGGAAATAAAACGTACTAAACTTATAATTAAAGGTGTGGTTATTCATGGCTGAAGAGTCATGGTGTGTGAAATTTACTGACTTCATTGTTTGTTGATTTGACTAATGGTTATTGATTAGGGTGTATTGATGATTGATTCTGTGCTGAGCTGTGGTAAGAACACCCTATACGAATCAAAAAGTTCATCGACCCATACGCGTCCCCTTGTAAGTTTATTTATTAAGAACCGACGCGCTAACAGACTTTAACCATAGATGGCCATGCAGGCAATACAGAGGGCCTTGAAGGTGAAGCATTTGTCCATGGTTAGCCAATGAGATGTGCTCATATGGGTGAAGAAGTAGAAGTTGTCTTACGGCTGTGTTTGGAACAAAACACTGGTGATGGTGGCCTGCCGATTCTGTGAGAAACTATGATGATGGAAGATGCACCCAAAAATCTATGAGTTAGTTATGAACAAACTATAGAAATTCAATAGCAGTGTCCAGGCCCCCCAAATATAGGAGAAATAATCACCTGCAAGCAGTTATTTGGAGCTAGCTGCATCTACGCACTCTGTGAATTAAACATGTAAAGGAGTCTTTGTAATCTAGCACTAACCAGTAACTTAAAGGGCTGTGCTCATTATCTACAAAGAAAAAGAAACTTTAATAAAGCTACAGAGTGTGATAACCAAGCACCCAACTAAACATACTGTTCACTCACCCCATTTTTGTGGGGGATCCGGTGGGGTTATCAGGGCATTCTGGGTTAATTTTTTCAAAGTTGTGCACCAGCAAAATCTGACTCCCTTATCACTTACCACTATTGAATTTCTAAGTCATCCAAACCCTTTTGTCTCCCAACGAGATGCAAGTGTTAGTGGATTGACTGTCACAGTTTTGCCTGCATTAATTAATGACAAGGCCCCCATCTCCGATGCAGTTCATTGAGGTTTTTTATGAAACATTAATTGATACATCTTCGGTTCTGGGTACCTTAGCCCCAACCTTATTGTGTATCCTGTTCTTACTTTGTTCTGATGACGACCCTGTAGTAAAGTACTTTACAAAAGGGTTGAAAAGATGACATTTTACATATGTGGTCTGATTTTAGAATTTTATTATAATTTTTGACACTTCTACTATGAGCGCCGCTTATAACAACCTATTGGCCCAATCCGTCCCATGTAAATATTTCTGTACATAACACAAACATAACTTTATTCACTTTAAATCACTTTCACTGAGCCGTCACCTACTAGGAGCACCTTGTATATTTGAACCTTTGAAATGTTGTATTATATTGTTGTGAGCCATTACTGCATGAATGGAATTGACAGAATAAGTGCACTGATTGAGTGCATTGCAATAACTAACTCAGAGAGTAGTTTTCGTGACACTATTGCTTTGGAAGTCTAAGGCTATAGTTCCCTCATAGGGACCACAGTTGTCAATAATAATTGTTCAGCCCAGGCCCCTGAGTTGCTGGGTTAACACTTTTTCTACAAATACTCTAAGGAACCCAGTACCAAACTCATACAGACTGCCACTGCAGCTGCACGACATGGTGGTCCCAAAAGTGAAAACATGATATGACACACAGGCTGTGTGCCATGTCCCCTAAAACAATGCATGTAATATTTGTAAGCCACTGCTACAGCAGGCGTAACAGGCCTAAAACAGGGGGCATCATTTACATGTGTAGGCATATCTGTAAGAGCAGATATGCACCTGCTGTGTCTTTGTTGAGTCTTAGACATAGTAAGTGTGAAGGGAAGCCATTTAAATACATCTGCTAGACACTGGTCAATATGAATTTCCCAGCTACATGATGGCGTCAGTGAGACCAGGGATGTTTGGTATCAAACATCTCATAATAATTAACCCTCACTGATTCCATTGATGGCTTTATTAATTCATGCACCAGGAGGGCATCTTATAGGTGCCCTCTGAAAAACTACCAACTTCTGGTGGGTCCCTGAATAGTTCTAGCCAGCCTGCAAGCAATAGATGAGATTCTGACCCCCAAGGGTGACAGCTTTTGCTTTCTGTAGGTCAGAAACAATGCCTGCTCTTGCAAGGGTGTTACACACCACTCCTAAGAGGATGACCTACAAATCTCCATTCCAAAGTGGGAGGCTTCAAAGAATCCCACCTCCTTTGGTATGCAGATCTGGCCTTCCTCAGAGGAAGATGCCGAATCCCCTGCCCTAAGGCCCATCTGGCACTTGGACAGATGAGAAAATTAGCTATGCAGGAGGTGTGTTGCATTCCCCAGGCTGGACACACCCCTACGGTGACCAGTCTGAAACAAACACATCCTTAGGAATTCCATCATTTTGTATGCAGTGGAATTAGGAATTCTGGGTCAGGGTGATGCCCACTCTGCAAAGGAAGTGATCATGAAGTTGGTGTAGTGACCCCGAGGGTAAGGAACACATTGGCTACTACCCTTCACTCCTCTTAATGTCCTCTAAACTGAGTATTTAGAGGACCTCTGTTCCTCACTGGACACAAAAGGAGTGGACAAAGAAACTTACTGACCTGAGAATGGAGGAGCATGACTTACTTAACACCAACTCTGCCAGCCTGGCGGGTGCAGGAGAGCAACTGACCTGCCATGCAGCTTCAGCATCCAAGAAAAAGGGATATCTGCCAGTGCTTCACAAATCACCAAGAAGAACTAACTTGAAGCAGAGGAACTGCTTCCCTGTATTTGCAGGTAGTTGTGTGATGGAACAACGCATTCCATTGCAATGCATGCCATTATCACGCATTCTTTACAACGTGAATGCCGTTATCATGAATAATCTTTACCACACATTTTTTTACAATGAATATGCCTTCACCACGCATGCCTTTACAATTAATTTCATTGTAAAAGCATGAATGTTAAAGGCATATGCGTGGGAAAGGTTTTCCTTGACCCCTGCCCTGAATCCTAAAAGTGGCCCCAGGTGCGCCCCCCATCTCCCAGCACCTTTGAAAAATACCCAACCCCTGCCCTCAGCCCTAAATCAGAACCCCAGCATGAATCCACCAGACCCCAGCCCTTCTAAAAAATTCCTGGCCCCTGCCCTGAGCCCTAAAAAAAGTCATCAGTGCAACCCCGGTCACCAGTCATTCTAAAAAATACCAGTCCTCTGCCCTGAGCCCTAAAATGTGACCCCAGCGCAACCCCCCCAGCCACCAGCCCTTCTACAAAATACCTGTCTCCTACCCTGAGCCCTAATACCATAACCCAGCCCTAAAACTGTAGCCCCCAGGCCCTAAAACCAAACCCCCTGCTCCCTGCCCCAAGCTCTAAACGCCTATCCCCTGCCCGCATTAAAAATGTAAAGCCCCCAAGCCCTAAAACCATAACCCCTGCCCTAAAACCACAGCCCCTGCCCCAAGCCCTAAAACCTTACCCCTACCCCAAGCCCTAAAACCATACCCCTCCTCCCTCCTGCTCAAGCCCTAAAACCATACTCCCCCTACCTACCTCACTCACCACGACAACAAGTAGGCTCTTCTGAGGCACAGCACATATTGTAAAGAGGAAACTGAAGGGTCTCTCTGTTTCCTCTAACTACATCGATAGCCTTTACCATGCCAGTAGCCTTTACTACAGTACAACACACATGCCCTTACCATTCATGATTTTACAACAACATTTGTTGTAAAGGCATGCTTGGTAAAGGCATATGCATTGGAAAAGAATGCCTGGTAAAGACCATACATGGTAATGGTGCATGTGTGGTAACAGTAAACGGTAAAGGCTATCCATGGAAACAACGGCTTTGTAATGGCTGTTTCCCTCTGCAGGCAACCCGAGAAAAAAACTGTGGGGACCGGGACGCCAAACATCCCCACTGCACCAAGCCACCTAGCCCAAGTTGAAGTGGGCCAACTGTGTTGGTATGGTTCCCAGGCCCTCCAGAGACAAATCCCACCTTGTGCTCACCCACTGTGGACTTCATGATGAAGTATGCAGCCTCTTTCTACAGACCCCCCCCTGCAAGTGACCTGGAAATAAAGATCTGATGCCTCAGGACTCTTCTGCAACCATCTGCCCTAGACCAAGGAGAAGAAAACCAAGGGTGTCTCCAAGTCTCCCAAACTCGTGAGACCTGGCCCCACTTGTTGGCATGGTCAGACTGGACCCCCAGTCACCACCTGCAGCCTCTTTCTGCAGGTCCCCCCTCCACTGTGAGTAACTCCAGCACGGACCCAATGCTAAAAGACACCACTGCACCTAACCCCCAAAGTCTATGGAGAAGTGGACCAATGGTGTCCCCATGTGCTTGAGGACCTCAAGGGTCGAGCATCTTCCAGTCCCAGCTTACTGCAATGTCCAAAACCAGACCATTTCTTGAAGTGAATGGGACACCCAACACAGTAACAGCCATCTGCAATTGGAGTTCCCAGAGTCTCCTGAGGTGACCTGCCAGAGTGGCTGTGGCCCCTGCCCCCAAACTCACCTTAAGTCCTAGAGAACAGTCCCTTAACTCACTGTGGAATATATGAATGCAGTACAGGTTTTCCCCCATAGGATAACATTACCACACCCAAAATTCGCACTGTCAACTTTTGAAAACTGTAAAAATTCCTAACTCGAAAAGTACTCAACTGACTCTGGTGATCTTGGTATCTAAGTTTATATAAAAGTACATGCTATTTTTATAAATTTGTGTTGGACTTCTTTACTGAGCATGTGTCTCACTTACTGCCTTTTTTCTGTGCTTTACATGCTTAGCACTATCCTCTGATATGCCTAACTGCCCACACTACCGCAAGAGAGAGCATTTGGGGTGTCATTTGTGCCTCTGTCATACCTCTGGGGTTTGCTTGAACTCTTTACACAGTATATCTCTTTGTGGTCCACTACACAAAGGGCCAGCTTCCCACGGTTACACGTTCACTTGGGGGATCAAGGAAAGTCTTTTGATTGTTGGGAGGTAAGATGACCAATTGTTGACTACAAAGAGGTTGCATTTTTTTCTATTGTCTTTAGGTGGACTTGTAGGTACGTTTTGGCTTTTCTTATAAGGAGGTTGACTACAAAGGAGATGATAGGTGGTCAGCCCAAATCATGTGGGGATTTCCTGTTCCTGTGAAATGTCCAGACCAAGATAAAATTAATTTCAAGGTATGGTCAGCTTTACATTCTGGTTCAGAGATGAGATGGGAAAGGTTGAGATCCTCAGGGTTCATCATGGAGGTTTTTGGTTAGGTCAATCAAAACAGGCATTCAGGTCATATAGTATGGAGAGGTTAAGATGCTTAAAGTAATATTTGAGATGTCTTTTAGGAGGCAATACAAAAAAATATTTTTGTTCCGCAGGGATGAGTATGCAAACAGGACTGAGAAGAAAAAGTAGGCAAGAATGAGCAGTGGACTACAGGAGATGCAATTTGATTATGACAACATTTCAAATAGCTAATAGTGTTGAATAATTTTATTACAGCCCTCTTGGAGTGTGTTTGGGTGAAGAGTCATGTCATGCAAGAGTGGGGAGGTGTCCTCTCTTAACCAAGGTTTATTGATGAACAATAGGTCCATATTTGCTTGATTCTGAGATGTATTTATAAATATTTCTGAGTCTGAGATGAAATTCTAAGTTAAGACTGTTAATGTTAATTGAACGTGCATTGATGGGAGAGTGGAGTGGAAAGGGTGATTAGCATGAGGAGAGTACCAATTCTAATAAAGGGGATGTTGAGAGTGAGTTCTATTTTTTTTCTTTTTATTGCATAGCACTCTAAATAAGGGATATGTTTTCTGGTAATACATTATTCGTCTTTCTTAGATATAGCTGTTCCAATTTGGTCTAACTAAACAGTTGCGCATAATTAATACTAAATTGGGATATTCAGAAATTAAATAAACAAATGGTATTTTGCATATATTCTGACAGAAAACAAGTAGAATGAACAATTCAATTTGCAAACTACATTAAGAGAACATAAGAAGCAAAACGCTGGCATATTTTCAGAAAAAAAAAAAAAAGGTTGCAAATGTTTCTTATGTTTCTAAGTCTATTTTAGAGTGGCTCAGAGAAAAATTCCAGCTTGAGAAGAAGCTTCCACACCCAGGTGGAACAGCTTCATGGAAGACTTAAGACATGGCCTCTTCCAGTCAAAATGCATTGATAAACAATAGGTACGGCTTTGAGTGTGAGATCATATTGCAGATGTTTAGGGTAATGTTCATTAGTCGTACGGTCTCACGGTTGCATGTGAGGTAATTGGAGGATGCAGGGGGGTGGATGATTTATGTGAGGTGAGGACAGTTGGGAGGTTATGGGTTTATGAATTCTTTGTTTGTTAAATTTGTCAGTATATGTTGAGTATGGGATGAGGGAATATCAAGGGGTCTGAGGTGCACAGAAAGACACTATAGATGTACAGCAGGCTGAGAGGCTGTGAGTGCAAGAGGAGAGGTGCTAGAATGGAGATGTAGAGAATGGACCTAGTGATGTCAGAGTAGAAGAAAGCATTGTTAGAAAGAAGGTGGGGAAAACTGGACCATGGGTAAGGAAGCAGTGTATGGAGAGGAATGTTACAGAAGGATGTAGAGAGGTGTCAAAGAATGCAGGGTTGGAGAATGCAATAGAGGAACTGAAGGTTAATATTGGGAGGTATTTTACTAGAGCCTGTGGAGTTTGGAAGGGACAGAGTGTGAGAGGGACTAGACTGAGAACATGAGGAGCAATGTGCCACAAGGATCTGAGAGCAGTGTCAATATGTTAGAGGCATGGTAGGAATAAATATGGTAGAATAGAAGTGGTAGAGAGGTTTGAGTGAAGCAACAGGTCATGTGTGGAGTGGAAGGTTGCATACCAAGGTGTAAGCATAGGAGATGACAGGAGTAGTAAATAGAAGAGGAATGTGTGATAAGGGGATGAGGATCATTCTGGAAAGTGGGAGAGAAAGTAAGAGCATTTAGATGATTTACAGAACTTTTGGCTGGCATGAGATTGTAGGTTTGGGCCAGAAAAGAAACTTCTGAAGTTGTGAGAAAAATGTATTAGTTGTGGGTCCTCCCTGCTGGTAGTCAATGGCTTGGTTCTGGGTATAAGCAATGAGGTAGCCCACAGTTGTGTGCAGACTGTGTAACTATTTAGTTGATGTACCTATGCGTGAAGTTGGCCTGCAGGGGGATACCATTTCCAAACCACCAGGTGCCTTCAGGTGTGTATAATTCACCAAGAAGAAGCAGAGACTCAACTCCCTGTACCATGCAGCTTCCAGAACCTAACACTTAACTGTCATGAGGTCCATCAACTGTCTTATAACATTCACTTGGTTACATCTAGAAACTGCGGAGACTAAATGAACCAGGAAGATGCAGCTTTAAAAGCACCCTACAAATTGTCAGTCTATGCTTTTGTGTCATAGTAATTACAGGTCATGAAGGACCTCCTAGTACATTGGTAGAGCATATGTAGATCACACACCATCCAGTATTTTAACTGTCCATTGGCAACCGAGTACCAATAGTCGTCTGTTGGGTCCACTAGCATTATAGATGGTGCAACCCATAGTGAATTACAGCTTTTTTAATGATGACAGGTTATGGGTCTACTAGGAAACTCATCTGTTTATAAGCCAACTCACTGGAAGAAATGGTTTCAACACAAAAAGCAAGCAAAGTTTGCCAGGTTCCACTATGGGCATCCACAAAGCAGACAGGGGCTATTGGGCTACAACTGTAGTGGTTAAGGTTGTTTATCATTAATGTCCTGTGCCCATCCTACTCTGACTCTGTAAATGGGCCAAGTACACCTCTTTAGCACTTGACTCTCAGCGGCAGCAGACAAGCAGTTCACAGGCGTCTCATGGATGTGTGGCGTACTCAAAAGCTCAACAATCACCCACCAGTTTAATAACTTATTTGCAAACCCAGTGCTCCCCACAGCAGAGTAGTCTTCAGCCTGCTGTACTCACAGCATAGATACAAAGAGGGAGGGGCAAACTTTCTTCCCCTGGTTACCAAATAGTCACACTGAACAGCGACCACTCTGAACAACAGAAACTGCAGTCCTGCCCTCACCTCCATTTTCTACCAAATGCCAATATTACAGGAAAACTAATCCGCAACCCCTCAAAGCAAAAGGGCCTAGTCACATTTCCAAAGGAGTCCTGTCTCCTCTGACTATACTTCAGAGTCTAGTTCTGATTTGTCCATCTCCAGGAATGTCTCTATTATACTTCCATCTATCTTCCAAAATGGAACCCCCAGGCCTCCATTGCTCTGGCACACTCACACAAATGGGATTTACCACACACAACAAATAAACAACTATACACTTGGAATGTTAGCATAAAGATCTTGCTTAGTGCTTAGAAGCTGAACTTTACACAAGTGAGCCAGTAGGCCACCACATGAATGACACAGCTAAAAGAGTTTGGTGACACAACAGATTCACAAAAGTTGGCCTTCTATCACCACCGTTTGATGTGAAACCCTTAACAGGGACAATAGTCTACTGTCAGACAAAAGATGGCACTCTGGTTGCACCCCTCCAGGTGACAGGACAGTTCTAGCACCTTGCGCATGACATCAGACAGGCCTAGGTCTCTGGGCACACAGTAGAATAGTGTGAGGCCTTTGCCAAAAGCACAAGCCAAGATACCAGATACTCACAGTTAGGCACTTAGGGCAGAGAAACACAACTGTACACCATGCCACATCCCACAGTTTTAATATTTTACTACAGAATTTAACTGTGAGGGATAAAATCAGAGGTAACACCTTTAGATTGGCTTAAATAAGGACATCTACATCTACTCTCCCTCTATTAGTTTAGGAGAGAGAAAGAAAATACTAAATAGTCTATCTTTATCTGTAGATGTGCAGAATTTGAGGTCAGAAATACGCAGCGCATGCCTTTTAGACAGAGGGTGCTGAAAGAAACACTGTTTAGGTCATACGACTGGAAGGGATAATATTTTTCATGTATGTTGAGCACAGATTCTCTGTGTATCTCCACACAGGGATATTGACACTGAAGGTGTTAGTTTCATGTGTGGATAGATAAGTGCTGCAAGTGCCCTTTGAATGCCCATTCATGGCGAGCAGTACATGATGCAGGTCTGTACAAGAGAAAATTAGCAGCTAGGTATAGGGAACTGGGGATGTTGGAAAACCCCTAGGTAATTACATGATTCAGATCTATAGCAAATGTAGTTAGTTTGCTAGCAAGATATCCCAGTCAGCTGAGTGCCTGTGAAGAGACTAAGAGGCGACTAAAAGTGTGGGTCTTGATGTGGATGGGGAAAGGAGTGCAACTAGGTACGGTAAAGAAACCCTTGTTACTCGGTTAGTTCGGCTTGTCGAATGCACTACATAAGGAACACATTTATTTATTGCCATTAATAGTACATACATAAAAGTACTTTGCATTGAATCAAGTAAGTTTTTTTTTATTATTGGTTATACACTGAAAGGGATTGGTCATACTTCTCTAACACATATGAAAGAGGTGCAACATGACATTTGAGTACAAGAGTCCCACACACATGAAACAGGTACAGTGCCATAAACATCAGTGACACCTTACGTACATATAGGGGACAGACACAGCTTACATATCAGCACAGATACAGAGGTTAAGACACTCATGTGTGCAGAACAGGCAGGGTCAGCAGGGGTGTAGCTTGGTCAGTAATATTGGGGGGGAGGGGTTGAGCTTCAGATTTCCAGACAATCACACTGGCATATAAAGTTAAAGTACATTATGCGACAAGCAGGGCACAAGAGAGGGGCTTAAGAGGCGGTGGAAAGGGAGAGGAATATGGATTGGTAGGAATGGTAGTGAGAGAAACACAATATTTTATAAGATCAACACTTTTTAGGGCTTTCAAAACAGAGAGATAACGTGTGTATGCAAAAGTTCCAGGTAAAATCCAACTGACACCTCAACATACCCAACTGAATTATTAAAGGGATTTAACACGCCAAACATTCCCCCTGAAGCTGTGCCTCTGAGGGTAAGGCTGGCCTGTAGGGCATTCAGGCAATGATCAGGTGGCTGGTCTGAAAGGTTTGTGTGTGGGCCTGTTTAATGGTCTACTGTGCAGGTTTTACTGTTTATTGCCCCAATATTGAAACAAATGTTGCCAGCAGCAAGCTCAGATCCACGCAGCCTCCCATTCCTTGCAAAACAATTATACAGAGTGTCTTTACAATACCAAACTGGTCCAATTTTCAAATGTGGGTCATTTTCTCTAAAAGTGGCCGTTTTTATTTTAGTGCCTGAGCCTATTTTCTGTACCAGTCCGACCCTGAGAACAAGCATGGCACAGACAACGTTAGTCCAGGCTTCCCTCATACATATAGAATATGTTAAAACAAAGTCTGGCACATACTGAACAAGTATCACAACTAATATGCAGCAATTCAAATGTCATTTTAACACACAATCACAGAACACCATTTGCTTGCTTTCACAGAAAATGCATTAAATACTGTATAGCTATGTAGTCAGTGGTACCCTTCTGGTGAGCTCTCACATTCTTCTGGTTTGGGACCAAGCCATTTCCACAATTCATTAATCTGCAAAGCAAAATTTGGAATGTTGTTTGCAATATATGGAAAATCATATACTATTAGCCAGTGGCTAAACGTATATTGTTTTAATTGAATGGCCAGTACTTGTTATATTTGCTAGATTTTACATACAATTAACGAGAATGTGTGAGGGCTTGTGACACTTTGGGGGTTATTCTAACTTTGGAGGAGTGTTAATCCGTCCCAAAAGTGACGGTAAAGTGACGGATATACTACCAGCCGTATTACGAGTTCCATAGGATATAATGGACTCGTAATACGGCTGGTGGTAAATCTGTCACTTTTCCGTCACTTTTGGGACGGATTAACACCTCCTCCAAAGTTAGAATAACCCCCTTTATGTTCTAGTTTGGAATGCGACAACCAGTGAAGTATAAACTTGCACTTCAAGATTCAAGATGTATTGTGAAGGACATAATGAGAGCTTCTGGAACAACGCTGCAATGTACAAAAAAAATTGAGCCAGGGTTTTCTAAACTACATGGCATAAAAAGGCACATTATGTAGATGGATATCCATATGTCCACATTAACAAAACTGTCACACAATGCAGCACAGCATCCAAAGGAGCTCTGCTTAATTGTGTGACAGAGAGAAGCCTGGAAAGCACCAATGGCCAAATTTAAAAGGCCCTATCACCATCGAAGCTTAACTTTTTGTGATGCTCTGCTGGCGCAATGACCTGCGCCATATCTACAAGGTGGCCTTAAGCCATTTTTTGTGGCTTAACGCCACCATGTAAATAAGACCCCTTCACATGCAGCACTTTGCGTGGAAGGGGCATACAATGGGTGTTACTATGGGCATGCCACATCAACACCCATTGCATTTTGACGCTACCTCAATTTACAAGTTTTCATAAACCTGAGGCAGTGCTAAAATCTAATGCCACCCCAGAGGTGGCGTTAGAGTGGCACAATAGGGAAAAATGTGTTAATTTCTCCTTGTTTTCTGCTCTTTCGATTCTGCAGCATACCTAGAGCAAATCGCCATTTAAAATTGTTTTTGTGCAGGAAGGCGTTCCTTACTACACAAAAACAATCTCCCTCTCAATGCAGCCATCCTTGCACTATGGCATAAGGGTGGCTGTGTTGGCGCAGAGCAGCAAATTCAGAGCCAGAGCATGGGGAAACAAAGGGGTGTGCCATATTCTAGTAAATACAGCGTATCCCTGCATTTTGAAAATGACGGTGTGCGATGCTGCCAAATTTTGCACAGCGAACCGTCATTTTCTACTAAATCTGGCCCCAAATCTACTAAAGCTGTCCTGCTCTCTCCCTAGCACTGGCTCACAATCAGGCTGCCGAGCAACATGCACACACCTTCGCACCATAGTACCAGGGCGTTTGTGTGAGTTTAGCATAGGTCTTGTTCTAGAAGGATTTCCTTCCATTACAAAATACCTTGCCTAGTCAAATTTCTTTGCCCAGACAACCTTTAAAACTTTCGCACTTTGAATGCATGTAGTACAGTATAGCTCATATGAAAAGTGGAAAGTTGGGGGAAACGAAGCATTTCTACTTTTTACTACCGGTTCAAAACACATTATTTTTTGGTGCAAAAGCCTGTCAATTATTGTTTGTGTGCAGGTTGTTTAATTAAAATCTATAGGTGGTTGCATGGGAACACCCATGTACTACTTATGGAACATTCCCTTAATGCAGAATAATACAAAGCGCCCTTTGCGCTGTTTTGCCTTACTTTAAGGCAACTTTCCAGTGCTAAATAAGTTTTGTGCTCAAAAGTAAATACATAAAAAACATTTTGCGCAGGTTTGCACAATTTTTTTGATGCGAACTTTAGTAAATGGGGCTAAAATATGCATAAACTATTAATCTAAAGTGACCTTCTTCAGCACAATCTATGGAATTGTTTCTAGCACTTTTGCCATTTAACCATACACAGATATAAATAGGATTTCAATGTTGAAAATAAAAGTTAACCACACGTTCGGCAGTTGATAATCACATTTTTATCTACCAAGAAAATAGTGGGTTTGTTGTGCATGTTTGTACCAGAACACCAATGTATTACTCTGAACATCCTATTCATGTTTTAAACCGTGATTTTAATTTTGGATTTACCCCGCACTCACACTATTAAGTATTGGGGAGCAAAGAAGAAAAACCACGGCACATCCCAAGCGGTTATAATGTTCCAGTTTATTCCTCGTGATGTCTTTAGATGAAACAATAATCTGTGGCCCAAGGTAACATCTTGGAGCCAGAGTCAAGAGATGACAACAGAAATCCTTTTCAAATGAACATCAGCCCAAATAGACAACAGCCGACACGTGTTTCGTCTGGGTAGACTTTATCAAGGCTGTGGATATACACAAGGAAATAGAGTATCAACTACTGGAAAACAATTTAAATGAGAAAAGAAGTGTTTGTGACCAATGAAGAAAACAATTATTTGAATTAAATTAAAAGTAGGGAAGCCCGATTGTTAGCCAAAAAACGTGGCCCGAATAGAGAGATGTCGTTATTGCTCTCCATATTCATTTAGGATGTAAGTCACCAAAAGAGTGTCAGAAAAAGAAATGTGATCTGAAGTAGGTGTATCACAAATAGAGTGCAAAGGGAAAAAACCAGAGCTGGGGAATGAGAATTATTGTTTTTGAAGAGTACAGTCAAGTAAAGTTAAAAGGGAAACAAAGACAACACACACACCTACAGTATTCTAGTGATGCCATAAAGTATAGGGAAAACCATGTGTTGAGATAAAAGTGTGTCCTAGATGTTGAACCACGAAAGGGAAGACATGCATCATTGGAAACATTAGTATTATGTGCAGAAAAATGAACAAAAGGTGGATTAACTGATCCGATAATCGAAAAAAAAACATACCTATGATGCAGATAAATAGCTCAATATTCCAAAGTACCAGAGACAAATTGATGTCTTATGTTTTGAGAAGGAGGTCGAGTAAGAAGAGGCTAGAGGACCATGGTAAGCCTGTATAGTGAGAAAGAGGGCAAAGAAACCTGGTAAGGGCGGTCCATGAAATATATATTGACCCTATTATAATGGTTATTCAAAATTAGCATGGACTAGTAGGAGTGTCGTTATTTAGAATGTGTTATTGCGAGAAGAATGACATGGTGATCATAACCCATATGGTGAATGTATAGATCGCCGAAGTAAGAATATATATAAATAGAGAGTGGCGTTTGCGTAAAACCTAATGTATCGTAGATTATATGTAATGTTTAAGACAAATAGCAGGCGATGTATAGCATCCGTGAAACTCCCATGGAGTTTCCGGGCTATATCGTTAATGAAAGTGAATGCTTAAGGCCATCGCCAGTGATGTAAAACATCCACATAAACCCCATACAAGACCTGGACTAGCGCACTGCACTATCAATTAATAAGTGTCCATACCTCAGATGTCTCCAAGCGTTTCTTTCGGCGTGGTATGGACGGCGCTGCAAATAGTAATCGCGCGCCGGTGGCGGACTCCCTCTATTTGAAGCCCAATAGGGAGTGGAAATGGAAAAGGGACTGTAAAGCTAGAGCTGTAGCCAAGTAGGGATGGAAAACGGGCGCCACATTGAAATGTCAAAGAAGGAGATAAAACAGAGGAAAAGAGAAATATATGTGAGACACCCACTGAATAGTGGAAAAGAAAAAGAAAAAAGAAGAATATGGAGAGTTATTTCTGAAGTATAATGTCGTATAGGATCTGAAATTTGTTGAAAAAATATAATAGTAAAAATATGAAAATGGCCAAGAAATAGCATTGCATGCTAAATTATAAAATCGAGAAGGACGGAAGGGGTAATCCCATATTGTTGCATGTAACAAGTCTATTCAAATTTTCATAGGTGCTATGCATGAAAGAATGATGCAGAAATTGACAGACGCTAGAAAATAATGTAATTGACCAGTGATATAGAATAGTGAAGAAAAATAAAGAGAAACAAAACAACATTCCTGTACATGCACGGATAATACATGGAGAGAAAATATTTGCAAAACATCAGAGATCAATGAACAATATGAAAATCGACAAAAACACATATGTACACTGCATCATGAAATCAAAGGGGATAAAGGAGATAATCCGATGTCTTTGCATCTAACATATATTTCAGAATATCATAAATACTGTACATGGAAAGGTGATGCAAATAGTGAGGGCAGATTTGGAGATGCCGAAAGTGCTAGAGAAAGACATATAAGTCTTTGTCCGAGTTTAAACCCATCTCCACTGCTCGCAATCTTATAATCCACCTACTCTCTAATTGCCTTAGTTGAAGGGTTTTATTACCACCCCTAGGGCAGCCGCCCAGGGTGGCGATTCCAAAAGTCTGCACATTTAGCCTCTCTTGTAATGGATGTTTCTTGTTGAAATGAGCTGCAAGGGGGTAGTCAGTGTTGTTGTTTCTGATTGCCCTGATGTGCTCCTGTAATCTTTCCTTAAAGGGTCTGATGGTGCTCCCAACGTATATCTTCTTGCATGTGCAGATGATACAATATACAATGTATTTAGTGTTACAGTTCATGAACTGTTTGATAGTATATGTAACATCCGTGTTGTGCATGAACTGTTTAGTTTTGTCCTGTACATAATCACAGATATTGCAGTGTCCGCATCTATAGAAGCCTAGGGGTGGTGAGGGAAGCCAATTGCTTTTAGTGATCGTGGGCAGGAAGCTGTGACAAAGGTGGTCCCTCAAGGTGCGTCCTCTGCGATAAGTCATGTCCGGTTGTGTCCGTAGACGCTTTTCCAGTGTCGCATCGGATGTAAGAATTTTCCAATGCTTTCTTAAGATTTTAAAGATGTCGGCACTAGCGCAGCTGTAGGTAGTTATGAAAGATGGTGGCTTCCTTGTGCCAGCCTGTCTATGTTGTTTTTTGGAGAGTAATGTAGTTCTATTAGCTTTCATGATTCGATCATGTGTGTGACTAAGCAGTTTATTGGAATATCCACGTTTGGCAAAACGGTGTTCCAAAATTTTCAATTGTGTGCCAAACTCCTGGTCATCCTGACAGTTCCGTCTCACTCTAGTGGCCTCACCATACGGAATAGCCCTGATTTGTGAGTGTGGATGTGAACTGCTGGCATGAAGAAGCGAGTTGGTTGCCGTGGGTTTCCTATATAGTTTAGAGAAGATACAAGTATCTTTGATGTACAGTGTTAGATCAAGGAAGTCCACACAGTTGGTACTGGAATGGCTAGTGAACTGTATGTTGTAGCGGTTATTGTTTAAATACTGAATGAATGTGTCTAATGTATTGAAATCACCTGACCAGAAAAGAAGAACATCATCAATGTAGCGGCCCCAGTAAATGATGTGTTGTGTAAGTTCTGGCGGGCCGCTATTCCATAGATGATGATGCTCATAATGACCCATGTAGAGGTTTGCAAAAGATGGTGAGAATTTGGCTCCCATGGCAACACCCTGTTTCTGTCTATACCAGGTCCCCTCATGTAGGAAGACATTGTTGTCCATGGCAAGCTCAATTAGGTCCATAACCATATAGGAGTGTTGTAGAAAGCTTGCATCCCTCTTGTCCAAAAAGTATTGTATGGCCAACATCCCCTGTTCCTTGGGTATACAAGTGTATAAAGCGGTGACATCTAATGTTGCAAGAATGTGGCCACTGGTCCATTCAAAATCAGCAATGATACTAAGAAGATGGGAGGTGTCCCTGATGTACGAGGGTAAATTACACACGAAAGGCTGTAGATGAAAGTCGATGTATTCAGAAAGTTTTTCTGTGGGAGAATTGATACCAGAAATGATAGGTCTCCCGGGAGGAAAAGTAGCCTGTTTGTGTATCTTGGGGAGAGTGTATATACATGGAAAACTAGGTGTGGGGTTTTATAGATATTTGTATTCTAGATCCGTGAGCAGACCCTTGTTTTTCCAGGAACAGAGCTTTGTCTCTATGGCCTTAGTGATATTTGCAATGGGGTTGCCCTGTAGTTTACAATAGGCGTGTGGGTCTTCCAATTGTCTATCAATTTCTCTGATGTAATCCGACCGATTCATAATGACGATATTACCGCCTTTATCGGCCTCTTTTAGTACTAGGTCCTCATTGAGTTGCAGAGTATGTAAGGCCCTATGTTCCTGTGGGGTCAAATTATGTGTGCGAGTTTTACGTCCAAGTGTGTATTGGTCTTCAAGATGATATAGTTCCTTAGTGACTAGTTTTTGGAAAATGTCAATTGAGTTATCTGGTGGTAATAGTGGTGTGAATTTGGAAGAAGGTCTAAGACCACTGTTACAGGTTGCTGAGTGAGTCATACCTAAATCAGCCAAAATGTCTTCACAAGTAGGTACTGTGTTGTGGCTATTATCCTCCAAGGAGAGGAGAGTTTGAATGTCCTTAAGATTGCCAATGGACAGATCATAGGGCGTGATGTTTACCACATCATCTATAGTATATGGATGTTTAAAGTCAAAGTGTTTCAAGAGTTTGCACTTCCGCACAAATTTGAAAAGGTCAATATGTGTTTGTGTGAAGTCGGGAAACGACGTAGGTACAAAGCCTAGACCCTTTTTGAGAACACTCAATTGGTCACTATCAAGTGTGGTGTTAGAAAAGTTCATGACACAAAGATCTTCATAGTGATTTAAATCTATGTCTAAGTTTTGAGATTGCGGGCTGTCGATCTTGTGATGACCCTGGTTGTGTTGGTTACTGGTTCGGGCACTCTTTCTCCGACCCCTTCTAGTTCTCTTGTATGTGTGGTAGGAGGCATTTTGTTGAATTTTTGTCCTCTGCGAAATCTTTCCATTTCCAACAAAAAAGTAGATTTATTGCTGGAAGTGGTTGCCTGTTGTGGTGGGACACTGTTGGTGTCATCACTTGCAAGACTAGAGCAACTAGATAGGTCAGTATCGCTGGCGGTGACATTGGAAGTACCAGCTAAAGATGCTGCAATGGGGAGCAGTTCTTTCAATTAGGAAACAGGCCTGATAAACTGTACATTATCATAGTTGTGACTCTCAAGGGAGAACCTTTGAATTGAAGACATTTGATTTAAAAAGAGAAATGTGCCATATTGGATTATTCTAACACATGTGAACCCTCTTGTAAAAAAGTTCAGTATTTACAATACAGGAATCCACTTAACTCCAGACATCAGTGGAGTCAATACATACGTTGAAGTCCTGTCTTCATTGTAGTCAAGGCAGGACTTCAGCGTGCGCGGCAAGACATGCAAATGCATCTTTGCGCATAGCAAACAGACCATTAGCATCACAAGAGACCCGTGTGTTCTTAATTCTAGACGTTTGCCACCTTCAGAGAGCCGGAGATAGGGCTTGCACCTTTCAACAGACCTTCCTAATGGGAGACAGCATAGGAAGACATTGACTTGAGACCCTGAGAGTAACAAGGATGGGTCTGTGGCGCTCAAAAAAGGCTGTCTCTGAACACAGATGCCATATCCCAACACTGTTATAATAGCAACAATTAAGCAAAGTATTTGACTACAAGAGGAATGGCTTAATTTAATATGCACTTTCTTATATTTTCAATTAACAAACTGCAGTTTCTGCGTGACCTTGGACCGAGGGAAATGGTTTCAATGTCTGGTAGAGCCCTTCACACGGCAAACTCTTATAGTTACTTTATTGCATTTACTTAAGCTGCTCACATCTTCCGCAATTCGTAATAAAAATGGAAAGATGTGCGGACGGAGTAAATTGTCTGGTGAGTAACCCGAACATGTATGGCAGGGACCATGGGAGAATATGGGATGTTGGAGAGTGCGATATGACGAGGGTGAAAACGTGGGATGTGTGTTGAACTGGATGAGAGCACTGAAGAAATAAAAAGATTGGAGGAAGATGGGAGTGTAAGGGTTCAAACAGGGAGAAAATTACAGGCATGGCATGAGGAATGTGTAAGGAGGTTCAGATAGGTAGATTTGGGTGTGATGTAACACATTGAATCAAACATTTGTAAACACCCAAGAAGCAGATTTGAGATTTAAGGAGGGGATTGAAGGCCTGATTACGAGTAGTGTGGCCCAGGAAGTTCTGGGAAGTTATGGGAATTTCTTCCCTGCACCATACTATTTTGAGTTCTTGGGCCTGGAATAAGAACTAAATTCATGAACTGTAACTATCAGGCCATTTTTTACTTAAAGATGCAGATTCATGATTTAGGGCCAGTTTCAATGGCATGTGTCTTCTGCTTTAAGCAGGAAGGAAAAGTGGTTTTACTAAGTGAATTTCTGCACCCAGTAAAACTTGGAATCAGATGGGGTGGTATTGCCAATATATGGACTCATTCTGTATGAAATGGTGAGAGCTGTGGATTAGGTAAAAAAATAATCTAAAATGATAAAAAACGTGGCTGGATTTGGGAAAGGATAGGATGATAAAGGGAAGGGGTGATTTTGATTCATTTCCTTCCCTTTAGTATTGCCATCATTCATTATTTTTCAGTTGGCTATGTATGTTTGTATGTATGTATGTATGTATTTGTTATTATACAGGGTCAGTGACAAGCATAAAGTCAACAAGTCATAGAAGAGGCAGCTGGGTTGTGAACAGGTAATACATTGTGATGTAGGCGGTCATTCTGACCCTGGCGGTCATAGACCACCAGGGCCGGGGACCGCGGATGCACCGCCAACAGGCTGGCGGTGCATCCAGGCCATTTCTGACCGCGGCGGTAGAGCCGCGGTCAGAAAAGGGAAACCGGCGGTTTCCCGACGGTTTTCCCCTGGCCTGAAGAATCCTCCATGGCGGCGCTGTAGGCAGCGCCGCCATGGGGATTCTGACCCCCTTCCCGCCAGCCTGGTTCTGGCGGTTTTGACCGCCAGAACCTGGCTGGCGGGAACGGGTGTCGTGGGGCCCCACAAAGATTTTCAGTGTCTGCATAGCAGACACTGAAAATCGCGACGGGTGCAACTGCACCCGTCGCACCCTTTCCAATCCGCCGGCTCCATTCGGAGCCGGCATCCCCGTGGAAGGGGGTTTCCCGCTGGGCGGGCGGGCGGCCTTCTGGCGGTCGCCCGCCAGCCCAGCGGGAAACTCAGAATGACCGCCGCGGTCTTTTGACCGCGGTACGGTCTTCTGGCGGTTCCCGCTTGGCGGCCAGCTCCCGCCGCCCGCCAAGATCAGAATGACCCCCGTAGTGTTTTTTAGAGAGGTGAGTCTTCATCTCTTTCCTAAAATGAGGCAGAGTTGTGGTGGTTCTGATAGATATGGTGATGTTATTCCAAATCCTGGGTGTACACATGAAAAAAGGCCTGCTGGCTTGTTTTTTTATTTTCTTGCATGCGTTAGTCTGATGGTGTCCTGGCTGTACATATGCCAAGAACCACCAGAGATGATGATCTTCTCTACAAGATAAGCTAGGGTGCTGGTCGCAATGGATTTGTAATGACTGGTTCTGAAGATGGTGCAGATGGAGTTCCATCAGGATGAAGGTGATGTGATCATATTCCTTCAGGCCCTGGATGAGACATGCTGCAGAGTAAGAAGACTTAAAAAGCAGTTTTGAAGTTGCTTTCTGGAAGAAATGGTTTCACTTTCTTCAGAAGTGAGAGCTGATACCAGTCTACTTTAGTTTTTTGGAAATGTGCTCCTTGAGGTTATAGTTGGTGTACAGGGTGAATCAAGCTGACGAGATATTCAGTGAAAGCTGTCAAGGTTCATGCCATTGAGCCAGGTTTGGAAGGGAAGTATTCAGGTGTGTTGCTGCCTTTTTGTCTTAATAATTCATTTAACAAGCTACTGCATGCTGGGAGCAGCAGTGAATATATAACATGCACTAAAGTTCTAGATTACAGAGATATGTATGACAAAAATGTATGTGAACATGTTGTCTCTGTGTCCCCACTGGGGAGCTACAGTTGCTGAGCCCTGGTTCCTACCCAGTGGATGTCGGGGTATGGGTATGGTGTGGGCCCTAAGGATTAGTGTGTGTCTAACAGTTGTCCGTCAATATTTGCAGATGACTCTGGCTACCCCAACCTCTCATGGCTACTGACCCCTGTGAGGAATCCCAGTACAAGAGCAGAGAAACATTACAATGAGGCACATGGGAGAACAAGGAGAACAATAGAGAGGACATTCGGCCTCCTGAAGGCCAGGTTTCGGTGCCTCCATCTAACAGGTGGATCCCTCTGCTACTCACCTAAGAAGGTCTGCCAGACAATCGTGGCATGCTACATGTTGCACAACCTTGCCTTCAGATGCCAGGTGCATTTTCTGCAGGAAGATGAGGCTGGATATGGGCGTGTGGCAGTAGTGGACCCTGTGGACAGTAAAGATGAGGAGGCAGAGGATGAGGATGAAGACAACAGAACAGCTATTACATGACAGTACTTCCAATGACACACAGGTAAGACACTGTGACTTCACTTGGCATTGACTGTTTTGTATTTGACATTGTATATGGCAGGCAGATTCTCCCAATTCTATGGCCACTTACTGTACCTTTTGGCATCTCTATTTTCAGATATCTGTGCCCCACTCTGGCACCTGGTATGTTGACTGCAGCCAACTACAGGTCATTCCTATGTATACATTACTATACAGTTGTATTGCAATGTTTAAAACTTGTGAAACGAATACATAGTTAAATCATTTGACATACTCAATATTTGTATTTTTTCAATGGTGATTATTTAAGTGCTAAGAGGTAGAGGGGGTAGTGGAATGGGCTGGGTTGATGGTGGAGGAAAGTCCAAGATAGAGTCCAGTCTATTTGAATCACAGGAGCATTGTACAAGGGGGCATAGGAAGTGGAGCAATGGCAGTTCAAGGTGGACAGGGTGACAGAGTGGGACAAAAGGGTGACAACCAGGAGAGTCTTATTTCCTGGTGGGGGTCTTGGCAATGTTCTCTGGCTTCTGCCTGGATCACAGGGACAGTTTGCGGGCAGTTCTCCTTCTGCAGGGGGAGGGGTGCTAATTGCCTGTTTTTTCTGTGTTGGGCCTCCTGTCCACTAGCAGCAGCGGAGGGGGAGGGCTGTTCAGCGGTGTGGCTAGTGTCAGGGGCCTGTTAGTGTGGCAATGCCTCCCTCATGGTGTTGGCCATGTCTGCCAGCACCACTGCAATGGTGAACAGGATGGTGTGGATGTCCATCAGGTCCTCCCTGATCTCCAGGTACTGTCCCTCCTGCAGCTGATGGGTCTCCTGCAACTTGTCCAGAATCTGGCCCATCTTCTCCTGGGAATGATGGAATGCTCCCAGGATGTTGGTGAGTGCCTCATGGAGAGTCGGTTTCCTGAGTCTGTCCTCCCCCTGTCGCACAGCAGTCCTCCCAACTTCCCTGTTGTCCTGTGCCTCTGTCCCCTGAACCCTGTGCCCACTGACACTGACCCCAGGTCCCTTATCATCCTGTGTTTGTGGGGTGGCTTGGTGTCCCTGTACTGGTGGACACACTGCTGATCGACGTTTCCTGAGGACAGTGGTATGGGCCCGCTGGGTGGGTGCTGTGCTGGTGTTTTCTGAGGGGGGAGGCTCTGTGGTGGTATGGGACTGTGCCTGGGTAACTGACTGTCCAGAGATCCCTGATGGACCAGGTTGGTCATCCAGATCCAGGCGACCAGAGGTGCTGTCATCATTGTGGGCCTCTTCGGTGTGGAGACTGGATGTCTCTGGCACCTCCTCTCCGGTGACATTGGGGATGTAAATGCAGTGTATTATTTCTGCGTATGACATCTTGTGCATGGGTGTGTTGGCCTGTATGGTTGTGATTGCCCTGTCAGCTTTGCCTTTTGTGAGTAGTGATGTTGTTGGCTAGGTGATTCCCTCTAATGTGCATGGTTTAGTGAGATGTGTCCATGCAGGTCTGTAATGGGGGTCCATGCATTGGTGGTGCATGCAGGGGTTGATATTGGGATGGGTGGGTTGCGATGGTGGGGTATGTGGGAGATGGTGAAATGATGGGTGCGGGGGTGAGGGTGGGGGTATGTGATGGCATGCAGGTGGGGGGGTGATAGTAATAGAGATTTGACTTACCAGATTCCAGTCCTCCTGCTACTCCTGCCAGGCCCTCAGGATGCGGTATTGCCAAGACTTGCTCCTCCCATGTTGTAAGTTGTGGGGGAGGAGGTGGAGGTCCACTGCCAGTCCTCTGTACAGCTATCTGGTGTCTTGCAACCACGAGATGCACCTTCCCCTCGTAGGTCGTTCCACCTCTTCCTGATGTCATCCCTTGTTCTGGGGTGCTGTCCCACGGCGTTGACCCTGTCCACGATTCTCCACCACAGCTCCATCTTCCTAGCAATGGATGTCTGCTGCACGTGTGATCCGAATAGCTGTGGCTCTACACGATTGATTTGCTCTACCATGACCCTTACCTCCTCCTCAGAGAACCTGGGGTATCTTTGTGGTGCCATGGGTGTAGTGTGTGTGGTGTGTGTGAGGGTGTGTGGGGTGATGTGTTGGGGTGTGTGCTGTAAGGTGTGTGGATGATGGTGTTCTATGGCTCTGGTTCTGTGGGTGCTCTTGGTGTGTCTCTCTCTCAGTTGTCAATTTTTTTGAGTGGTAAAGGGTTGTGGGTAATGTGTGTGTGTTTTATAGTGGTGTGTGTGTGGTGGTGTGGTGTGTGTATGTGTGTCAGGTGTGTGTAGTTTGAATTGTCCAATTTAGTGTTGTTTTGTTTGAGTATGTGTATTTTGAGGGCAGCAGTATGTACCGCCAATGGTTTACCGCGGTTGAATGTCCGCCACAGTGATTCGTGGGTCAGAATGCTGTGGGCGTAGTTCTGTTAGTGTAACGGTGTCAGTTTTGCTACTGCCAGTTTATCACTGACCTTTGGGCTGGCGGACTTGTGTGTGTGTCTGTATAGTGACGGATTGCTATGTGTGGGTCATAATATGGGTAGCGGTAAACCGCCGCAGCGGCGGTATGTTGGCGGCAGTCGGCATGGCGGTAAGCGGGACATACCGCCAATGTCATAATGAGGGCCTATGTCTCTTTTCCTCTACTTTTACTTTATCTGCTGGTTATCCTACGTCATGACTCAAACTCTCATTACCAAAAAGACTTAGGGGCATATAGAAGAAAAGTGCCACTGCACACAGTTCAGCGCCACTTTTCTTGGGCCCCTTAGCGCCCTCTAATGCCACCATGTGTGTGCCATATTTAAAATATGGTGCACCATGTCGGTAGTTAGGGGACTACTGTCTGAATTTTTGATGCAAGTCCGACGCTTTGCAGGATTAGCGTAAAACATTCTGATGCTAATCCTGAAAAGTACCCAGAGGCCCATTGTAAGCAATGGAAACCTCCTTTTAATGCCTGCTCTGAGCAGGCGTTAAAAGTGGCAAAAAAATGGCACAAGGAAATCTCTTAGATTTCCTTGCACCATTTTTTTAGCCCCCCTAACGGGGAACGCCCCTTTGCAAACATTATAACTGGTGCAGGCATAATGTAATGCAAAGTGTTACAAAGTGACACAATGTATGTACTGCGCCACTTTGTAACTATGGCTCAGCGTTTTTGGTCTTTAAACGCCACATTAGCATTAAAAAATGCCACTAATGTGGCATTGGAATGGCGCTAGGGTCTCTTAAATATGCCCCTTACTCTCCATCCCCATCTCTCCTTCCCTTGCCTATTCCTCCCTGCCATGTCCTTCAATTCCCTTATCTCTTGTTTCTCCACGAATACTCTATTCCTTTAAAAAATGATAGCACCTTTCAACTTCCTCCTCTCAACAACGGACAAGTTGAAACAGCTCTACGTGGGAAAGAGCAGACACTAGATGGTCTGACTGTGCTACCAGTTGAGGGAAGCAAGGGGTGCAATTCAAAAGTTAGAAAAGGATGTGAATAAGAATACTGAAAGGTAGAAAGAGTTGAAATCCTTGAAAACAGATGCACTGGATGCCCGATGAAAATGTGCAGAAGGGAAACCATTTTCAAAAGTTGAAACAAGACATGCGGATCACAGGAGATGTCAGTGGTGAGTTCTCACTAAACCATTTTTACCATAAGAACAGATAGGAAATGTGGTAGATTAGAAAAGTGACAGAGATGATTGATGAGGATTGTGACAATGTAAGAGCAGGTCATGTATCATAGCAGATTTACATTTGATATATTAGATTAAGACTTCTTGTGATAAAGATCAGTGACTCAGTGAGAGGGTTCATGCTGATAGTTGAGCATTTCACATTAATTTGTGTTTAGTTGATAAGGAGTTACAGCCGACTTTCTAAAGCTGTATTTTTCACAACAAAGAAACCTGAGCTTGAACTAGTTGAACTGAAATATTGGAACTGGGTTTTAATCAACAAGGACTACACAATAGCCTTAGAACCCGCCGTAGCGGGCTCTACCGGCTATTAAAGGCCCGCTCCCCGCGTTAAATGCCAGAGCCGAAGGCGAGGGCATTTAACAAGGGAGAGGGACTTTAATAGCCGGTAGAGCCCGCTATGGCGGGTTCTAAGGCTATTAGAACATTCTGCCACACAGGGCAGAATGTTCTATTAAAAAAAAAAAAATGTTCACAGAGCCCGAGGGGATTTAACTCCCCTCGGGCTCCGTGAGGCTTTGTTCACAGCTGTTGCTGTGAACAAAGCAAACATTAGAATGTTGGCGCTGCGGGCTTTTACCGGCCTGTAAAAGCCCGCAGCAGTCCATTGTCTTCAATGGACATGCCAACATTCGAATGTTCTAATACATATTCTAAAAGTGTGTTAATAGTAGTACGGGCGGAATAGTAATTCCTCATGTGGAATTGGAGAATTATGGCATCTCCTCGCTGCAAGAGGAATGCAGAGTTCCCAGCAAAATCTTCCAATCACTGAATGTCAGATTTGTTTTCTGTTCAAGCAATGACAAAGGAAAAATGCGAGGCTTCTACTCAAGTGGCAGCAAAGTCAACTAGAAAATGTTTTTTCAAGCAGTAATCCTACAGGAACAGACAGTTCAGGTAGCTTTGTTTTCTTTTTTTAGCTCGAAGCACATTTTCCTATTTCACTATTTATTTTTTTGCAGGGAGCAATTGCCACAAAGACTCCAACTTCCTCTCTCTGCCCAGAAGAACACTTCCCTTGATCACTTTTCATTGAATATGGAGGGGAAAGGAACACTGTATTTTATTGCAATCCATGCTGCATGTATATACTATTGGCTTCTAAGGTTTTTTTGTGAAAAATCAAGCAAGTTCAAGAACTTTAAATTACGTTTGATGGAGGACATGCACCAGTGTCTTTTCTTTGGTTTTTGTTTTTTCTTAAATTTTTCAATTTGATTGCGGGTGATCTGGAGTTGCAGTAGAGGCCGATATTAACGTTTAGTTTTTTCTAATAGAAAAGGTTTGCATGTTTTTGAGAGGGCTGGGGGCCTGAGTTTACAGTACTGTTTTCTTCATTTTCCTTTGTGTTGTTCAGAGTATGAGCAGCACAACATGAATTTTCCACCCTTTGGCGGAAAACGGCAGCTTTACGTGGAGGTTTTATGCAACTCCATTTGATTCTGCAGCATGACATTCTGCAAGTTCCTCTCAGGTATAGTTGTGAAGGAAACAAACTTGAATTATTCTTATGAATGCTGAGGCCATGATTACAAGTTGCAAGGTACTGACAGAGGAGTACAAACTTCACACTTGTAATTACCAATACTGTGCAGTAGCACCCTGCCATTATTGTACAATTGTGATTTAAACACTTCGGAATGGGGAAACACTATACAGGCATGTAAATACAATGCAGAATTCCACATGTTATTCCCTATTCCAAGAGTTTTCAAATACTGTTGAAATTTCAAGTAATTTAATTAGCCAGAATTTCCAGTGGGTAAAACTCATGTCTGGTGTTCATGCACTTGGAAAAACAGAGTGTGAAAACACCAGTCTTTTCAAGGCTTGGCAGAGCAAAATGCCATACTGGAATACTGCTGTTCCTTAATAATAATCAAGCTCCTAGGCCCTCATTTTCGCTCTGGCAGTCCAAAGACTGCCAGGGCCGTGATGTCGGGTGAAGACCGCCATATTAATAGTGTGGCAGGTTGGCACTGCCAGGGCGGTTGGACAGCGTGGCCGGAGATTAGCATCTCCAACTCGACAGTCCACTGAAGACCGCCAGTGCCATAACGAGTCAGCTTTCTGCAGAAAGGCTACCGGTGACAGGAAATTTATTTTCTTTGACCGGCAGACGACTCCCCCAACCCCCCTGCAATCCTAATACCCCATCCCTCCCTTCCATACCAGCACCTCCCACCCCCAACCTCCTCTTCCAGAACAGGACCCTCATCCCTCCACTCCCCCTTCCAGAACAGCAACCCCCTTCCCCTTCCAGAACAGCACCCCCAACCTCCAGCATACATGCACACACACACCCACACGCACAATACATCCACTCATTCACCAACACTTACATACATGCATTCACTCACACACACCCATACATGCATTCACACACACGCATCCATACATGCATTCATTCACATACATCCATACATGCATTCACACACATACATCCATACACGTATTCACACGCATGCATCCATACACACATTCACTCACACGCATCCATATACACATTCACAGATAAGCATCCATACACATATACACACACACGCATCCATACACGCATTCACACACATGCATCCATACACACATTCACACACACATTCCAACACAAACTCTCTTCAACAATCATTCATGCATTCAAACACCCATACACACACACATACAAACTTACATTCACACACTCAGACAACACCCACTCAAACACACCTCTCACCCTCCCACCCCCATCGCCTGTCGAACGATCGACTTACCTTGTCCAGGCACGAGGTCGTCAGGCAGGGAACGGGAACAGGCGCTTCCACCGCCGGCAGCACCCCGCAATCAGGACACCACCAGGCCATATTACAGGTCGTAATACGGATGGTGGTGCCCTTTTGGTGGGGTGGGGCTGGTGGTGGAACCGACCCTGCGCCTCCGACCGCCAGAACGACTGCTGGAGGATTTCCTCCCAAATTGTGGCTGACATCCTTCAGTACTCGTAATATGGTGGTCGGAAGCCTGCCTGCAGTTGCGGTCTTCTGGCGCCCGTGGCTTCGGCAGTCTTCTGAAAAGACTGCTGAAGTCATAATGAGGGCCTAAGTGGCATATTGTCTATAAATACATTCAAAAATATCATGACCAAGGTTTTAGAATTGCAATAATAACACATCATTGACATATTTAGGAACAACAAGACGTTGATGATATTGGTTATCTTTCCAGTTTACAGAATCCAAGTGGATACTATAACTTACAAGTGGGTTATAAATTGTGCTCGACAGGCCGAGTTTGTACAGTTTTGGCTACTCCCCGTTATGCTTGTAACTCAGAGTTCCAGGCAAATTCTGTCAACCGCTGGAAGGTGGAGTTTTTTTTTCCCGCACGTGACTCGCCAACTGTAAGTTGGTGAGGCTGAGCTAGAATTGGCAACCCTTAGCATGATTCTGGGGCCACCTGACAAGATTTGTCTCACCACAAATGGTCGCTGGTGGTTGCAAATGTTTGTGCGGAGAAGGATGCTAAAGCGCACTATCACCTGTGAGTATGATAAGAGAGTTGGTCACACAAGGCTAGAGTTGCAGAATATCCATTCACAATTGTAGTTATGTTTTGTTTTATGTAAAAAAAAAATTAAGATGTCCCAGTGCCTGCATGAATTCACTGCTTTCCTCAGATCTCGTTGATTGAGTGATGAGAAAGAAGTGGACTGTGTCTCAATTTCTTTGGAGACTTGGACAGGGCTATAAGAACACACTATCTGTAGGGGAAATTAAACATAACACTTTTTCTACAGGGACTTGAACTATATAAGCCCACACTATCCCAGCAGACACATGAATGTGATCACCATAACAAACTTCCTTTGCGGGACTTGAACATGAAAATAATCACACTCTGTCTCTGTAGTAACTGAGGCACCATCATCATAATCATACACTTTCTCATGGGAATCTGGGCATCACTATATTCACACACTATTTCTGTGGGGACTTGAGAATTACTAACCTGACACACTGCCTCAACAGCGACTTAATATGACTATTGTAAATGTACTAGTTCTAGTAGAACATCACCAGGAGTTTAATCAAACGCTACATCTGTGGTGACCTGGGAATCAACACAATCACACACTATGGTGGTCATTACAACCCTGGCGGTCGGTGGTAAAGCGGCGGTAAACCGCAAACAGCCCGGCAGAAAAAACCGCCAACAAAGACAGCCACTTTAACACTCAGACCGCCACGGCGGTACAAACAAACAGCTTTGCGGTCACCGCCAACAGACAGGCGGTGGACAATGTACTGCCCACAGTATCACAACCTACCAATCCGCCACCTTTTCCGGGGTAGATTCACCGCAAACGAAAACACGGCGGAAACAGGACTTCGAAGGGAAAACGCTCACCTCTACACAACACACGAGGAATCAGGACGCCATGGAACCCAAGCTCCAGATCCTGCCAGCCCTTATCTTCATGCTCCTCTACCAGGAGCACGAATGCCGGCGGCGAAGACCACGATGAGTACTGCACCTACGACACAGGGGAGGGAAAAAACAGGGACACACACATGCAATACGCAACACCCCTACCCCCACTCTCACCCACGACAACACACACGCTAATACAGCATGATATATTACAGTTACACCCCGCAACCCCCCGGAAGAATTCAAAGACCAAAGAAAATTAGTGTAACCATTGTAATATATTAAAATCCAATATGCAAAAACATATATATACACTATAAACAAAATATACACCAAGAATAGTAGTGCATGTAGTTCTCCATTGATGTCCGTGGAACACTGGGCCCACATGGTATGGGTGAGGCCCACACTCAATCCCCGAACATGATGGAGAGAACACTGCAGGGGCATCAGATACCAATAAAACAGGCACCTCAGGGGGAAGGGAAAGGGGGGGCACCTCAGCCGGTTGAGTGCACAATGCCAAATCCACGAGGGGGCCACATGCCCACTGTTCCATCCTGGGGAGTGCAAAGCCACAGTCTCTCAAGTCTCTACAGTGGGTGGTTTGCCCACTGTTCAATCCTGGGGAGTGTAAAGCCACAGTCTCTCAAGTCTCTACAGTGGGTGGTTTGCCCACTGTTCAATCCTGGGGAGTGCAAAGCCACAGTCTCTCAAGTCTCTACAGTCAATGGTTTGCCCACTGTTCCATCCTGGGGAGTGAAAAGCCACAGTCTCTCAAGTCTCTACAGTGGGTGGTTTGCCCACTGTTCCATCCTGGGGAGTGCAAAGCCACAGTCTCTCAAGTTGATGCCTTTCTCCACTGGTTCTGGAGGGGGCTTTGTGCCCAGAGTGCTTCCTCCTGCCAAGGACAGAGGTAGTGGATGTGAATCGCCACTGGTTCTGGAGGGGGCTTTGTACCCAGAGTGCTTCATCCTGCCAAGGACTGAGGTAGTGGATGTGATACTCCACTGGTTCTGTAGGGGGCTTTGTGCCCAGAGTGCTTCATCCTGCCAAGGACAGAGGTAGTGGATGTGATACTCCACTGGTTCTGGAGGGGGCTTTGTGCCCAGAGTGCTTCATCCTGCCAAGGACTGAGGTAGTGGATGTGATACTCCAAAGGTTCTGGAGGGGGCTGCGTGCCCAGAGTGCTTCAGCCTGCTCATGACGGACTCAGTAGCGTCAGTGCCCTTGGCACTCATGGGCCAGCGGTGCTTGTGGCGGCGGAGCCCTGTTCAGCGGTGCTTGTTGAGGCGGTGCCCTGTTCAGTGGTGCTTGTGGCGGGGAGCCCTGTTCAGCGGTGCTTGTTGCGACGGTGCCCTGTTCAGCAGTGCTTCTGGGACGGTGCCCTGGCCCAGCGGGGCTGGTGCTTACAGAGGCCTCCTGGGCAGCAGGACTGGTGCTGGCGTTGGCCTCCTGGGCAGCAAGGCTGGTGGCGGTGGCCTCCTGGGCAGCTGGGCTGGTGGTGGCCTCCTGGACAGCGGGGATGATGGCGGTGGCCTGCTGGGCAGCAGGGCTGGTGGCGGTGGCCTCCTGGGCAACTGGGGTGGTGCTGGCCTCCTGGGCAGCAGGGCTGGTGGCGGTGGCCTCCTGGGCAGCAGGGCTGGTGGCCTCCTGAGCAGTGGGGATGATGGCGGTCGCCTCCTGGGCAGCAGGGCTGGTGGCGGTGGCCTCCTGGGCAGCAGGGCTGGTGGGGGTGGCCTCCTGGGCAGCGTGGATGATGGCGGTCTTCTCCGCTGTGCTGTTCTTCCCAGACTTGCTGACTTTCTAGTGGCCCTTCCCCACCTTGGAAGGTGTTGCAGCTGACTCCACACTCCCACCTGTACCCCTGGGAGTGGCTTTGGTGGCTGGAGTCTTCCCCCTCTCCCGCCCGGCACTGGCAAACTTTTGATGCTTGACAGGTGGGGGACTGTCCGTGCTGTGGCTCCGTGCCACACTGGCTGCCCTGGTGGTCGGTGCACTCCAGATTCCGGTGACTACGGGCACCACTGGTCCCGGAGATGTTGTGACTGAGGTGCTAGGTTAGGACCTGGAGAGTCGGGCTCTAGGAGACGGACGGGGAGGGGGAGGTGAGGGAAAGAGGTCAAGGTCGGACAGGAAAAGTTTTTGGGGAACACTGGGACGGGTAGCTGGAGGGGGTTTGGGAGTAGAGGAAGAGGTTGTGATTGTAGGAGGTGTTCGTTTGGTGACTTTGGGTGAAGATGAATGCGCTGGAGGCTGTTGAGGCTGTTGGGTGGGTGTGTGCCTGCGTTTGTGTATCTTGGGAGGTGGCGTCACAGACACACTGGGAGAGGACACAGGGGACGTGTGAATGGCAGTGGGGGTGGTGACTGCACGTGAGTGGGGTGTGCTGGTGGGTGTGCTGGTGATGGAAGTAGTGGCTGTAGATGTAGTGCATGCAGGTGTGAGTGGAGACAAGACTGGGAGGGAGACGAGGAGGAGGGGACACAGTGGAGGCAGTGGATGTTAGTGTGTCTGCATGTGTATGATGCTTGCGTGAGTGCCTGTGGGATGTGTGGTGCTTATGTTGGCCAGAGCTTCCCTTGTTTGTTGACGTGTGTGCATGCTGGTCTGAAGGTGTGCTTGGGATAGGCTGAGGTACAGGGGATTGGGTCTAGGTGGAGGAAGTTGGAGGGGGGAGGCTAGAGACAGGGACAGTGGCTGGAATCAGTGCTGAGGCCAGAGTCTGAAAAGCTCGCTGAAGGGCCGTCTGACCAGAATGATTGCCCTCCAGGAATGCATTTGTTTGTTGCAACTGCCTTTCTACACCCTGGATGGCATTCAAAATCGTAGACTGCCCAACAGTGAGGGACCTGAGGAGGTCAATGGCCTCCTCACTGAGTCTTAAAGGGCAAATTGTGGCTGTGTAAAACAGAGGGCGGCAGGGGTGACTGGGGCAGGGGCTGAGGTGCCTGGGGCGAAAGTGATGCCCACCCTCCTGGGTGAGCGGGCACGTGGCGAAGGCTGAGAGGCTGCTGGGAGAGCAGTGCTGGTAGGGGGGATGGCGGCTATACCTGTAGATGCGGGGGCAGAGATGTTGCCGCCACCACAAGGGAGCTCCCATCAGAGGACGAGTCTGTGTCACTGGTGTCAGCTCCTGTCCCCGCCGTGGAGCTCCCCTCGCCCTCCGTCCCACTGGTGAACTCCGAGTCCCTAGTGTTGCGCTCCAGGGCCATGTGGGATGCAGCTCCCTCCTGCTAAGGTGCCACTGCTCCTCCGCCTGATGATGCTAATGCACACAAGAACAGGGAGACCACAAAAAGGGGGGGGACGACAGAAGAAAGACATGTTAAGTGCATGCATGACCGCTACCGTTGGCGGACACGACAGACACAGAAGCCCCCTACACTACGCCGCGCACTTGGGCTCCACTGTTCAATCCCTGGGACATGGCCTACAAGGCTATGGACGACATCTGCACACATGGATGACACAGGAGCCTGACTAGGTGTACTTGGCACTGTACACAGGTGGGGTGGGATGCCACAGGGTCTGCCAGAACAAGGGGACCTAACTAGCACACTCGCCCTGGCCCAGGGAAACCCACAGCCCACCGCCCCCACCCAGACACCTCCAATGCGCGCAAAATCAGCAGAATGAGAGTGTACTCACCCCCTTGTGGCTGCTGTGATGCCCTCAAGCGCCCATCCAACTCCGGGTGTGCCACCGCCAGGATCCTGAACATCAGGGGGGTCATGGTGCGACGGGCACCCCTCTCAAGTTGGGAGGCCATCCCCAGCTGGGCCTCCGCCGTCTTCTTGATCCAGCTGCAAATGTCCTCCTATCTCTTACGGCAGTGGGTGCTCCGTCTGTGGTAGACCCCCAGGGTCTGGACGTCCTTGGCGATGGCACGCCAAATATCTTTTTTCTGGTGGGCGCTGACCTACATGAATTGTACAGGGGGAAAAGAAAAGTTATTACCAAATGCACAGTCACAGTCATTGGCCCCCATCCCTACCCTTGTCATGATGCACATGCACTCACCGTCGTTTCATGCACACCTCAATCTCCCCCCCCTATCTTTCATCCACCCCACTCCACACAGGCATAGTCCATACAGCATGCTCCCAGTGTATTTACAAGTTTGTCTGGATGACCGTAGAGTAGTGTGTACTGGGGGAGGACCCCATCCACGAGTTTCTCCAACTCCTCCTATGTGAAGGCAGGGGCCCTTTCCCCAGACGGACGAGCCATTATCTCTTCCAGACCGAGGTCACAGCAGCACTTGCAGTGTAGGTCCTCTGCTGTCGAAGATCAGGTATCAAGTGATTGAACAGATAGAAAATGGCGGTCACGTCCGTGGCGGTGCGTACCGTCCCCGCCGGCGTACATCGTCATTGGCTCCTGGGACCCATAGGGTCCAATGTTAACTAATACAGCATTGCGCCGCGGTCTTCGACCGCCTACCGCGACGGTGTACAAAGCCAGTGCAGTTACCTCACATCCCATTGTCCCACTTTACAGGTCAGGCAGCCGCCATTTCAGGGGCCCACATGGCTTAATTTTTCACTGCGTCACACATACCTAGGCCTTGCCTCAACACTCATACAGGCCAAATTTCGGATTATGATTTGTGTTCTGTGTAAGCAGTGGGTACGTATCTCTGAGTTGGTTGACTCTGTGCTCGCTGTTGACATTCATAGGCACCGTCTGCTGGGACATGTGAGGAGATGGCGGCATCCTCCGGTGTACAGACCGCTGGTGGATCTGTCGACAATGGAGGAAAGACATATGTTCATCACCTACAGGCTTGACCGTGCCACAATTCTGGAACTGTGTGTCCAGCTGGAGCCAGACCTGATGTCAGCTATTCGCCATCCCACAGGAATCCCCCCTCAAGTGCAGGGTCTGTCAGTACTCCATTTCCTTGCAAGTGGGTCATTTCAAACAACAGAGGCCATAGCATCAGGGATGTCCCAGCCTATGTTTTCCAACGTGTTGTCCAGAGTGTTGTCTGCAGTGCTGAAACACACGCGGAGCTACATTGTTTTCCCTCAGGTGGAGGATTTTCCTACAGTGAAAGGAGACTTCTATGCCCTGGGACATATCCCCAACATCATAGGTGCCATTGATGGGACCCATGTGGCTTTGGTACCCCCGCAGGAGTGAACAGGTGTACAGAAACCGGAAGAGTTATCATTCCATGAATGTGCAGATGGTGTGTTTGGCAGACCAGTACATCTCCCATGTTAATGCCAAGTTCCCTGGCTCAGTGCATGACGATTACATCCTGCGGAATAGCAGCATCCCTTATGCGATGGGTCAACTCCAGAGGCACCGTATGTGGCTATTAGGTGAGCACCTGGAAGCAAGTCAGTGGGAATGGTTGTCTGGGTCTGGGGATATCCCTACAGGTTAGTGTGTGTCTAACAGTTGTCCCTCGCCATTTGCAGGTGACTCTGGTTACCCCAACCTGTCATGGCTACTGACCCCAGTGAGTAATCCCAGGACAAGAGCAGAGGAACGCTACAATGAGGCCCATGGGCGAACTCGGCGGATAATAGAGTGGAGGTTCAGGTGCCTCCATATGACAGGTGGATCCCTATTCTACTCACCAAAGAAGGTGTGCCAGATCATCGTGGCCTGCTGTATACTTCACAACTTAGCTTTGCGACGACAGGTGCCTTTTCAGCAGGAGGATGGTCCAGATGATGGTGTTGTTGCAGCTGTGGAGCCTGTGGACAGTGAAGACGAGGAAGCAGAAGAAGAGGACATCGACAACAGGAACTCGGTGATCCTGCAATATTTCCAGTGAGACACAGGTAAGAATACAAACCAGCCTACTATATGTACTTTAACACTACTACCTCTCTACTGTCTGTCGTTTCACCAAGTGTATGGTCACTGAGTTGTCACTTTCCTTTACGATTTCACAGATGTGTGTCCCAGTGTGACATCTGCTTTGTTTCCTCATGGACTAGAGCTGTATGACATAGCTATGTTGACATTACATTTGATATAGCATTTTTCCACTGTCATTGCTAATACACTATTTCGAAATCACAGACTGACTCCAGATTATTTTGTGCTTCAAGGGTGTTTACTTAAGTGCAAAATATTGGAGGGGGTTGCAAAATGGTGAGGGGTGATGGTGGAGGAATGTCCATGGCAGAGTCCAGTCTATTAGTCTCACAGGTACATTGCCCAAATGGGCATAGGAAGTGGAGCTGGGGCAGTTTGAGGATGGACAGGGTGACAGAAAGATAACATTCAGGGTGGTCTAATTTCTTGGTGGGGGTCTTGGCATCGATCTCTGTATTTGTCCTGGATCTCAGGGACCATTTGCAGGGTGATTCTCCCTCTGCAGGGGGTGGGGTGCTGGTGTGGTGGTCCTGTGGCGGTGCCTCCTGTCCACTAGCACCAGCGGAGGTGGTGGGCAGTTTATCATCCAGGCTAGTGTCAGGGGCCCCTTGTTGTGCCACAGTGTCCCTCCTGCTGTTGAGTACTTCCTTCAGCACCCTTACGATGGTGCCCAGGGTGGAATTGATGGATCTGAGTTCCTCCCTGAAGCCCAAATACTGTTCCTTCTGCAGGCGCTGGGTCTCCTGAAACTTGGCCAGTACCGTTGCCATTGTCTCCTGGGAGTGGTGGTAGGCTCCCATGATGTTGGAGAGGGCCTCGTGGACAGTGGGTTCCCTTGGCCTGTCCTCCCCCTGTCGCACAGCAGCCCTCCCAGTTCCCCTGTGTTCCTGGGCCTCCGTCCCCTAGACCGTGTGCCCACTACCACTGCCCCCAGGTCCCTGTTGTTGTTGGGGTCGTGGGTTATCCTGGGTTCCCTGTAGTGGTGGACACACTGCTGATTGACGTGTCCTGGGGACAGAGGTATGGGCTCACTGGGTGGGTGCTGTGCTGGTGTTCCAGAGGGGGGAAGCTCTGTAGTGGCCTGTGACTGTGTCAGGGGAACCGATTGTCCCGAGGTCCCCGATGGGCCGGGCTGGTCATCTAGATCCAGTTGGACAGAGATGCTGTCATCACTGTGGGCCTCTTCTTTTGGTGGTGTGGACATGTGTGGACCCTCCTATCTGGTGACATTGGGTAGGGGTCCTGAAGGGGTAGAAAAGGATGTTTATTACATCTGTGTGTGCCATGGTGTGCAATAGGTGGGTGACTTTGTACACCAGTGCTTGCATTCCTGGGTGGGACCTTGTGTGATGGTGGTTTAGGGGGGTGTATGGGTATGTGCAGTGGCCATGATTTGGTGACTGGTGCCCATGCTTTGTTATTGCATGCAGGGCTTGGTGTTAGGATGTGTGGTTTGTGATGTTGGGACATTTGTGAGGAGTTGGAGTGATGGGGGTGAGGGTGGGGGTATGTGATAGCATGCAGGTAGGGTGGGGGATGTAATAGTTAAGATTTTACTTACCAGAGTCCATTCCTACATCTGCTCCTGCAAGGCCCTCAGGATGCAGAATCGCCAAGACCTGCTCCTCCCATGTTGTTAGTTGTGGGGGAGGAGGTGTTGGTCCGCCGCTAGTCCGCTGAACCGAAAGGTGGTATCTTGAGACCATGGAACGCACCTTCCCCCGTAGGTCGTTCCACCTCTTCCTGATGTCATCCCGATTTCTTGGGTGCTGTCCCACTGCGTTAAACCTATCCACTATTCTGCGCCATAGCTCCATCTTCCTAGCCATGGAGGTGTGCTGCACCTGTGATCCGAATAGCTGTGGCTCCACCCAGACGATTTCCTCCACCATGACCCTGAGCTCCTCCTCAGAGAACCTGGGGCGTCTTTGCCGTGCCATGGGGTGGTGTGGGTGATGTGTGGGGTGGTGTGTGTAGTGATAAGTGGGGTGATATTTAGTGGTGTGTTGTGTGAGGTGCGTGGAAGTTATGTGGGTGATAGTATTGTGTGCCTGTGAATGCTTGGTAGTTGTTTGTGGTGTCTCTCTCTGGCCTTCTTTCGGTAATTGTGATCATAGGGGTTTGTGGGTGATGTGGGTGTGTGTTTTATATTGTAATGGGCGTGTGGGAGTGGTGTGTGTATGTGTATCAGGTGTGTGTATTTTGAATTGTCCAATGTGGCTGTTTTGTAAAAGTGTGTGTATTATGAGCGCGGCGGTGTGTACCGCCAATGGAATACCGCGGTTGAAAGACCAAAGCATGGATTCGTGTGGGCGTATTTCTGTTGGTGTGACGGTGGAGGTTTTGTTTTCGCCAGTTTATCACTGACCTTTGGTGTGGCGGACTTGTGTGGGTGTCTGAATTTTGGAGGACTCCGAGCTGTGGGTCAAAATAGCTGTGGTGGATTTCCGCGGCCGCGGCGGTATGTTGGCGGCCTTCTGCAGGGCGGGAAGCGGCTTTTACCGCCATTGTTGTAATGAGGGCCTATGTCTGCAGCAACTTGTGAATGGCCAACCTAACACATTATCCAAACAGGAAATTGAATAATGCCTATAAATAACACACAATCCTTGCAGTGACATGAACACAGTTTAATCACACACAATCTCTCTGGTGACTTAGGAATTGCTATAATCGCACGTCATCTCTATGGAAACCTAGGCACCACTATAATCCCACACTATCTCTGTGGGAACTTGATTATGACTAGCCTACCCCATTATTTCAACAGGGACCTCACTAAAGGGTTGGGAGTAAGAGCAAGAGCTGCCAACTGTGGAACTGGGCAACCAGGATTGATTCTCAGCATTGGCTCACCCTCCTGTGATTCTGGGCAAATCACTTAATCTCCCCATGGCATGAGAATGCATTATAAAAAACGTCAAACAAATATGACCATCATTAACACAAATTTTCAAGGACTTGACAACACACTATCTCTGTGGCAATATGGGCATCATTATATTCACACACTATTTCTATGGAAACATGAGCATCACTATAATCACACATATCTCTTCAAAGACTCATGAATGACTAACTTAAGACACTATCTCAGCAGGGACCTAAATATGACTATTGCTAATTCATCTCTACAGGGACTTCAGCACAAGTTAAATCACACACTATCTATAGTTACCTGGGCATCCCTACAATCACACATTGCCTCAGGGACATCTGAAGGATTTTGGGGACCATGGGCCAAACATATTTTGGGGGCCCCTGTTTAGAACAAATTTAGATTTATCGCCCAATTTCATCTCTTTCATGCTCTCTTATGCCTTATCACTGACAGTACACAAATTGGAGATGTGTTTACAGCTAGTATTTCAGGAGAGTGATGTTTGTTTTCATATTGTAACACAGCAGCAGCTCACTGATATTGCTGCAGTCAATCTCTGTGACACCCTCTCATTTCTCATTTGTGAGGTCCTGTTTTGATCAAAAGGAAACCTTTTATGGATGTTGAATGAAACATAGATGCAACATTTCTTTGCACAATGTTTGTCATAGACCCTCAAACATCACCCACATTAAACAACATAAAGGAGAACTGTATTTAAAATAATCTGTTTAAGAATTAGACTTGCTGCAGAACAGAGCAGGCTCTATCAGGGGCCCACTAAAAAGCTGGGGCATTAGGCCAATGCCCACTTTGCCCATGCCTTAAAACATCTCAGCACTATCTCTATTTTGACCATCACTATAATCACACACTAACTTTATGGAAACCTAGGCATTACAATAATCACACACCATCTCTGCAGGGAAATAAAAACGACTAACTTAACAATGTAACTCAAGGGACACTTAACTATCAGTGTCATTAACAAGCTATCTCTACATGGACTTGAACACATGCTTAATCACAAGTTATATCTGTGGTGAACTAGGCATCAATATAATCACTGTAATCAAAGACCATCTCTATAGGAACCTGGGCATCACTATAATGACTTGAGTATGACTAATCTAGTACACTATTTCAAAAGGGACATACAAGTGACTATCGATAAAGCACTACCTCAACTGGAACTTAACTATGCCTATCATTAACACACTATCTTTACAGGGACTTCAACACACATTTAAACTCACTTTCTCTGTGGTGACCTCAGCATCACTATATTCACACACTATCTCTGTGGGAACCTGGGTATCACTATAATCACCAACTATCTCTGTGGGGGCTTGATAATGACTAATCAAACAAAGTTTCTCCAGAGGGACTTGAATATTATGTTTTATAACACATTATCTCTAAGTAGACTTCAACACATGTTTAATCCCACATTATTGCTGTGGTGACCTGAGCATGATTACATTCACACTTTCTCTATGGGGCCCTGGGCATTACAATAATCACACACCGTGTCTATCATTAACACACTATGGTGGTCATTATGACCTTGGCAGTCCTACACATCCCCTCCTGCAGTTCCGGTCAGACCGCTGACGGTGCAGGACTACCAAATAATGACCACATCATTAAACAGGCTGCATCACAACCAGTTCACCGCCTGTACCGCCAGGGGGGTGGGACCGCCACGAAATCCCTGGACTCCCCAAACCCCTCCATGTAGGTGCCCCCTACCCCGATCCCAAAAGAAGCCCCCCACCTCCCAAGCAGCAACTCCACCATCCCTGTGCTGATCCCTTAACCCCCATCCACGCACACACACATCACACAAACATACATACATGCACACATCCATGCTCACTCATTCACACACACATGCACACATGGCCACGACACCCCCTGCATACACACACACATATTCCCACACCACCACATACACACATTCACACAAGCACACAGACACTCGCTCACACATGCACACAACACCAACCCACCCCCCTACATTCACACACACACCCCCCATTCACGCACACAACACTCAACAACCCCTTCCCCTGTCGGTCGATCACCTTACTTGGTGGTCACGGTGGTTGTCCGGGAGGGAACATGGTCCATGGTGATTGCTCCGTAGCCAGCACCCCATCAACTCAACACCGCCACGCCGTTTACAATGTTGTAATACGGTGGGCGGTGTTGTGGTGACGTGGTGGTGGCGGTGGAGGAAACTCCACTAGACCGCTGACCGCCAGTATCGCTGCTGGCGGCTTCCCCGCCAAACAGTGGTGGAGAGCAGCCAAAAGCCATAATATGGTGGTCTGAAGACCGCCAACACTGGCTGTCATCTGGCAGGTGTGATTCAGCGGTCTACAGATTAGACTGCTGAAGTCATAATGAGAACCTATGTCTTTATGGACTTGAGGTCAACTTTAACTACAAACTATCTCTGTTGGGAATGAAGAATGACTAACCTAAGGCAGCATTTCAAGAGGTACATAAAAATTACTATCATTAACACACTATCCTGGCATGAACTTGAACAGACATTTAATCATACACTATCTCCATGGGAATCTGATCACCATTATAATCACACACAATGCCTGTGGTGCCTTTAATATGACTAATCTAATACACTATCTTAAAAGGGACATAAACATGACTATCATTAACATGCTATCTCTACAGAGACTACAATACACGTTTAACCACACACCACCTCTGTGGTGACATGAGCATCACTAGTTTGACACACTATCTCTATGGGGACCTGGGCATTACAATCATCACACACCACCTCTTGAGGGGACTTGAAAATGACTTACGTAACACACTATCTCAACAGGCACTTAACTCTGAGTATCATTAAAAAATTCTGGGTGGGGAATCGTGAATGAATAATGCAACACACTCTCACAATGGGACTTACCTAAGGCTATCATTAACACACTATCTTTACAGGGACTTGAGCACACATTTAATTATGCACTATCTCTGTTGGGGCTTGAGAATTACTAACTTAACAAAGCATCTCGAGAGGGAATTAAATCTGACCATAATGAACATGTTACCTCTACATGAACTTGAAAACATGTTGAATCACAGGTATTTCTGTGGTTTGCTGAGCATCACTATTATCAAACACTATTTCTATAGGACCCTGGGCATCACTATAATCATGCACTAGGTCTGTGGGGACTTGTGTATGACTAATCAAATACACTATCTCAATATGTACATAACTATGACTACCATTAGCACACTATCTTCTAGGGACTGCAGCACAAGTTTAAATACACAATCTCTGTGTTGAGCTGGGCATCATTATAATCACACACTGTGTCCATGGGTACCTGGTCATCACTATAGTCACACATATCTCTGTGGAGACTGCAGAATTATTATATAAACCCACCATATCAATAGGGAGTTACATATGACTATCATTAACACACTATCTCTACGGGGGCTTCAACACAAGTTTATTCACACCATCTCTGGTGATCTGAGCATCACTATATTCACACTCTATCTCTTTAGGAAGCTAGGCAGTGCAATAAACAGACACCTTCTCTGCAGGGACTAGCAAATGGCTACCATAACACACTATCTCAATAGTATCATTAACTTACTATGTCAATAGTATAGTCATAATCATGGAGCAAACTCAATTTGGATGACTTAGAAACACAACTAACAGCCAACACAGATCTAGATACAATTAATTCTGTGCCAAAACTTTATGAGTGGCTACAGGAAGCTTTTGATATTCTAATACCACTCAGAAAAACTAAACACAACAAAAGAAAACCAACACCTTGGAGAAACACAGAACTTAAAAAGATAAAGCAACAAATCAGAAAGTTGCAGCGGACCTGGCTCAAAACAAACAACAGTCAAGACAAACTGCAGCTACACAAACTTAACAGGATATACAGATCATCAATCAAAAAAGCTAAAAAAAAGGTACTACTCAGACAGAATTCAAAATACTCAATCTACAACCAAGGAATTTTATAAAATTCTCAATGAATTTCGAAAACCTACATGCATGGAAGGAAGTCATCCCACTACTCAAGATTTCACAAACAAATTGGCAACTCACTACACAACCAAGGCAGACACATTGGACTCCTATTTAAAAAAGAAGAAAAACATCAGCACCAACCCCTTTCCTAAAACACCCTCTAAGAATAAACCAACCCAACCTCTACAGTCCTTCAAACAAATATCCCAGGGTGAATTTAAGGATTTGGTCAAAGCAAGCAGACCTTCCGGTTGCCCTTCTGACCCTTGCCCACCACAAATCTTCAAGAATATTCTTCTATCTACTTCTGATGCCACACCTGTAAGAAGAATCATCAACAACTCTTTAACTTCTGGAACTTTTACTGTAGACCTAAAAAAAGCATACATACGACCATTATTAAAGAAAACAAACCTAGACCCGCAAGACCCCAACAACTACAGACCAAACACAAATGGACCTTTCCTGGGCAAATTGATAGAAAGAGCAACATTCGCCCAGATGTCACAATTCATTGAAGACAATTCTATATTTTCAGACTTACAAACTGGATTCCGCCCAGGAAGAAGCACTGAATCGGCACTCATAGCAATCTGGGATGATCTTAAAAACACAGTCGACCGAAATGGAGTTGCTGCACTACTTCTCTGGGACCTCTCAGCTGCTTTTGATATGGTTGACCATGACACCCTAATTCAAAGACTCCACGAAGCCGGCATACAAGGGATTGCTCTCAACTGGATTACTTCCTATCTTCAAAAAAGATCCAATATCATCCACTCTCCCCCTTCTCGTCCGAACCCTACCTCACAAAAGCAGGGGTCCCCCAAGGATCAATCATCTCTCCTTTGCTTTTCAACATCTACATGATATCTTTACCAGAACTGATCAATGATTTCCATCTCACATGCTACAACTATGCAGATGACACACAAATACTACTTAAATTAGAATGCCCCAAAAACATTGAAAACTCACAAATCTTCAGTTGCCTCAGAGCCGTTGATCAGTGGATGACCTGGAGCCATCTCAAACTAAATATCTCCAAAAAAGAAATACTCATATGTGGTGATTGGAAAAATGATGACCCTCGGTGTGTCTGGCCTGACGATCTCGGACCACCTCCTCAATTATCCAAGGAAGTTACAAACCTAGGAATCACCATGGATTCCAAGTTAACTATGAATGCCCAAGTGGACAAATTAGCACAAACAAGCTTCATCACCTTGAAGACTTTACGACGCATCTTCCCACACCTCGGATTTCCACCCAAGGTGCAAGCTACTATCTTGCTTGTACTATCCAAACTGGTTTATGCCAATGGCCTCTACCATGGATCATCTCTATCTGTTATGAAAAAACTACAACGTATCCAGAATTCCACAGCCAGGCTACAATTACATATAAAGCCGCAAGCCCACATCTCCCCTGCCTTGAGAGCACTACACTGGTTACCCGTTGTCAGAAGATGCATTTTCAAGCTGCTTTGTATCACCCACAAACCTATACATGGAACAGGACCGATTTTATCAGAAACAAAAAATCCAAATACATCCAACTAAGAAAGCTCCGCTCAAGATTGGCACCCCACCTTAGAACACCACCATACAAGAAAAAGACAATAGATGGTACATCCTTCTCCGTTCAAGCAGCCAAACTATGGAATTCATTACCCCCAACTATAAGAGCCACAGATAACTTTCTTGTCTTAAGAAAACCACTCAAGAGTTGGCTCTTTCCTTCATAACCACCATATTCAAACAACTATGGACTGCATATGCCTATGTCGATTAATATTTTTTTCAGATTATGTGTATATTTATAGTTATATATAGTTATTTGGAAAATATGTATTGCTACTATGTCATAACAATAAAATACACACACACTCTTTAAACCTGTTTGACTAAGTATATTTTACCCATTGTTCTAATTATGTATTGTGTGTGCATATGTGTGTGTATTCATGTGTGTTTGTATGTGTGTGTGTGTGTGTGTATGTAAATATATATATATATATGTTTGTGTATATGTTGTTTCTGTGCTTGGCAATGTCGTGGGTCCTTGCATGGCTCCTGGGTGGGTTGTTTTACTAAATATCTATGGATTCCTGCTCTCATCTTATCACACTTATCTACACATCATCATATGTCATGTCTCTATCAAACTATCCTCCATTCTCACTCTTACTCATCCCAAATCCTTTCTACTACTTTCATCTCCTAAATAACTCTGCCTAAGATCTTCCCTCCGCTTCCAAATCTAACTCACCAAACCTCACTCTACTACCGTGACCTCCCACACAACCGTACTAAATTCTTCCGCATTTATCTCACCCTGCTACTATGCTGTCCCTAACCCTTCCACATGCTCTTCCCTCCTCCATCCCCCTTTACTCATCCCAAGCCCTTGGGTTGAGTAAATGAAGGATATACTCCCAATTAACACTTCTGGATTTCTTTCCTCCTCCACCCATCTATTACTCCAGTCAATCTAACTAACAAACTCTCATATCCGTGGCTCAAATTAACTCATAATAATACTAAAACTGTACTCATTATTTCCCGATACTAATCCAGCACTAATTCTTGTTGGGTCCCACAGTAGCGTGCTACTCACCGAAAAGCGTGTTGACGCCTCGTCAGGGGTAGTAAGCGCTATATAAATATGATTACAAGACAATACAATACAATAGGGAGTTGAGCATGAGTTTAATCACACATTATCTCTGTGGGGACCTAATCTAAAACACTATCTCAACAGGGTTTAAACACACCGCATCTTTGTGGTGAGCTGGGCGTCACTATAATCAAACACTATCTCTGTAGGAACCTGGGCTTCATTATAATCACTCTCTATCTCAGGGATGACTGGGAAATTTCTAACCTAGCACTATCTCAACAGGGACAGAAACATGACTATTATTAACACAGTACCTCTACAGGCACTTAAGAACACATTTAATCACACACTATCTCCACGGTGATGTGGGCATCACTACCATCACACACTATTTCTATGGAAAACTGGGCATCACTATAATCCCACACTATCTCTGCGGGGACTTGAAAATTTGTAACTTAACACACTGTCTCAACAGAGACTTAACTATGACTGTTATTATCAAACTATCTCTAAAGCGACTTCTGCACAAGTTTAATTACATTCTATCTCTGTTGTGATGTGGACATAACTTTAATTACACGTTGATTGAGAATGACTAACCTAACACAGTGTCTCAAATGAGAGTTAAATATGGCTATGGTTGACATATTATATCTACAGGGAGTTGAGCACAAACCTAATCACACACTGTCTCTTTGGTGACGTAGGCATCAGTAAAATCACACACTATCTGTATGAGAACCTAGGGCCAGATGTAAGGAAAATAAAAATTGCGAGTCACATCCTCCAACCAGCAGTGAGGCACATCTGCTGCAGGGTCAGCGCCTGCAGAACACAATATTGGGCAGGATCAGTGGGGTGCTGCACCGCATTGAAAGACAAAACCATGCAAGCATGCGGCACCTCAACAGGCGGATGGACCTAATGTGCCAGAACACTGGGGACATTGCCTCTGCCATCAGGGAACTGGCGGCCGGACTGCTGGGTCAGGCAGAGGCAGGGCGGCGCAGGGATCGCCAGATTATGTTAAGACTGGACAGGATGGCCACATCAATCGGCAGGCTAGCCATCAACACAACAGGCCTGTCGAGGAGGACAGTTGGCCTGCAAATTGAGATGGGCCATTTTGCTGGGGATGTTGCCAGGGGCCTGGGACGTCTCACACATATCATAGAACTAATGGAGACACGTGAGATGTCGAGGGCCACCGGGGAAACACCCCAAGATAGTGAAGAGGGCTCCACAGTGAGCAGTGTATCTGCCACTGACAGTAGGGTGCTAAGGAGTGGGAGGCAGAGCACCATAGATGCGGCTGGGACCAGCCAGGCTGGCAGGAGGGGCAGGAGAAGTTAGCCAACAGCCCGGACAAACAAATGTGGCACATGGCTTTAATGTGCCACATGAGTGGTTGGCATTTCCCTGCCCATGGACAATTTCATCTTGTATATAGTTCATGCATTACATTATTAAAACAGTTATTTTTCTTCCACTTAACAAAAGGAGTGTTTGGTTAATGGGTGAGTATGGTGGGAGTTTACACGTACCGTCCAAAATATTGCGTTGCAATGTGTTCCCGTCTCAGTCTGCCTTGATTAGCTAGACTCCTATCCCCATGATGGCGGTGTGGTTGTTCTTGCTCTTCCTCGTCAGGATCTGGGTCTGCAGGGGTGAGAGGTAGCCCACGTCTGGTGGCTATGTTGTGGAGGATGGCGCATGCGACCACAATTTTGAAGGCGGTAATGGGGGTGTATTGGAGGGCGCCTCTGCTGCGGTGGAGGCATCGGAATCTTGCCTTCAGGAGTCCGAAGGTGCGCTCTATGAGGTTCCTGGTCCTCTTATGCGCACTGTTGTATTGCCTCTCTGAATCATTGCTGGGTGTTAAAAATGGAGTCATGATCCATGGCCTTAGAGCATATGCACTGTCACCTGTTGGGCACAAAAGTACACTGTTAGTAAGTCCAGATAGTCGTGCACAGTGACCTGTGTGTATGTCTGCAAGGTGTATGCAGCTCTACCTAGGAGGTATCCGTCTCCAAACTCCCCACGTTCCAGGCGTTGATGTATCCCACTATGTCTAAAAATGTATGAGTCATGGGTACTGCCTGGAAACTTAGCTACGATGTCCGTGATGACGTAATGGGCATCACAAACAACCTGTATGTTGAGTGAGTGGGTACACTTTCTGTTGCGGAAAATATGTTCCAGATTAGCGGGGGGCATATTTGAATGTGTGTCCCATCTACACATCCAATGACATGGGGGAAGTGGGCAATGCGGTAAAAGTCCAGCTTCGTGCTGTTAATTTCTGCCTCATTCCTTGGTAAGTATATGAACTGAGACCTGTGCGCTACTAAGGCATCTAGGAATGCCCTGAGGAACCTTGACACTGCACTTTGGGATACCCCACCTGCCACGGCAATGACCCCCTGATAGCTCCCTGAGGCCAAGAGGTGCAGTGCGCATAGTACTTGCACATGCGTAGGGATGGCGCAGCCACGCAGAGTCTGCTAAGGCGGTATTTATCGTAGATCTCCTCTTCAGTTTGCTGGAAAAGGGTCTGCCTTGTTCTATATATCTTCTCCTGTCTGTGGCCCCTCCTCCTCCTCTGCTGGGCTGCGTAGACTCTCCTCCTCACTGCTATCAGGTATATGTCCGCCATCTTGAGTGACCCAGATGCCTTCTGGGTCTCCTTTTATACTTTGGTAATGGTTACCACCTGCTCTGAGTTAGTGGTAAATGCGACTTGCAAACTGGGCTTTTTGCGACTAGTCGCAATTTGCGAGTTGCAATTGCATAAGGTTTGCGACTTGCAATTTGCGGGTCGCAAAATGGGGTCGCAACGGATGCGACTCGCAAACGGGTCCCATCGCTTTTTGGGAGTCGGAAATGGGCTTTTTGCATCCCATTTCCGATTTTGCACTGTCGCAAATTGCGAGTCGGCCCGTTTGCGAGTCGCAATCGTTTGCTACATCTGGCCCCTGGTCATTACTATAACTACACAGTTTCTCAGCGGGGATTCAATTATAACTTATCTGACTTAACTATGGTTATCATCAACATACTAGCTCAGTGGTGACATGGACATCACTATAATCACACACAATATCTATGGGGACCTGCATCACTATATACATACACCATCTCTATGTGGACATGCATCACTGTAATCACACACTATCTCTGTGGGGACCTGGACATTATATTAATCACACAGTATTTGTATAGGGACATGAGAATGACTTACTTAACACACTATCGCAACATAGATTTCACTATGACTATTAATTACACTATCTCTACAGGGATTTCAGCTAAACCTTGATAACACATATCTCTGTGAGGACATGGGTGTGTCTATACTAATGCACTATCCCTATGGGTACTTGGGCAACACTTTAATAACCCACTATCTCTGCAAATACTTGACAATGACTAACCTAACACACTATCTCGAGAGATCCGTACATAGGGTTGTCAATAACACATTATGTCTACATAGACTTGAACAACACAGTGGTTACATAGGTATCAGTCAAATCACACAATATCTCTATGAGGAGCTGGGCATAATGCCACTCTTTCTATTGTTAACATAACACACTGTATCAAAAGGGACTTTAATATGGCTCTCATTAACACAAATTCTCTCTGGGGTCTTGAAGACAAGTTTAATCACACATCATCTCTGCGGGGACTTAAACATAACTACAATGACACACTATCTCTGTGGGGATTTGAACATCACTATGATTACACATTATCTCTGTGGGGACTTGAACAATACTATAATCGCGCACTATCTATGTGGGGACTGGTACATCACTATAATCACATACAATCTCTGTGGGAACTTGAACATGACTATCATCACACAGTATCTCTGTAGTAACCTGGGCATCATTATTATCACACACTATCTTATCACACACCATTTCAATGTAATCATTAATATTACTGCTACCTGCCATTGCGGCCATAACATCTTCTTCAGGAGCAGTGCTAACTCGCCCACAAGACATTGTAAACGAGTTCGCCAAGTACTACCGACATTTGTACACTCCTGAAACAACGACAGATCAAACACAAATGGAGACATTCCTTGCCGTGGCCAATCTACCCCGTCTGTCTGAGGCAGGCAGGGCCCTCTTGGACGGTAACATAAGCAAAGAAGAGATAACCCAAGTTATAACAAGCCTCCCCTACCATAAATCACCAGGAGAGGACGGATTCCCTGCGGAATTCTATAAATGGGCTGGGGAGGAGGCAATAACCGCAGTACATGAAGCACTGACGGAAGCATGTCAAGAAGGCTCCCTGGGCGCTCTATCCAATAAAGCCACGATTGTCATCTTGCCTAAGCCAGGGAGAGACCCCCTTCTTTGCGGCAGTTACCGTCCTATCTCCCTTTTGAATGGGGATGTCAAACTCCTAGCCAGTGTTCTAGCAGCGCGGCTCCGCAAGGTGATACCATCATTGATTCACAATACCCAAGTAGGATTTGTACCAGGCCGTACCTCCAGAAATCATATGCAAACTCTTTGCCATACACTGTTAGAATCCATACAATTACCTGACGAAGCCCTAGCCCTGTCCCTAGACGCGGAGAAAGCATTCGACCGCATTGAGTGGCCCTACCTATTCACAACCATGAAGCATTTTGGCCTGGGGGAACAATTGATCTCTAAAGTACGTTTATTATATGACCACCCCACAGCACAGGTTAACTGTGGGGGCATCATGTCAGACCCATTCCCTATCGGAAGGGGCACACGCCAGGGATGCCCCTTGTCGCCACTTCTATTTTTATTGGCCATGGAACCCCTAGCTGCCACCATACGAAATTCTCACCAAATAAAAGGGATCCATATCACCGGGGGCATATCCAAAATACATCTCTACGCAGACGACATTCTGTTAACAATGTCCGATCTAGAAACCTCGCTCCCAGCACTACTTTCCACTATAGAAGACTTTGCATCCCTATCCGGATATCGGGTAAACTGGGATAAAAGTGAGGCACTCCCATTATCCCGCATAACGACGAGGGCAGCGATACATGGCCTTCAATTCAAATGGACCCCGACCCGCCTTAAATATTTAGGAACGTTTATTAACAGAGGTCTAGAACATATGGTCAGGGACAACATAGACCCCCTTATATCTAAAATGAAACAAGACTTTGCCAAATGGTCCCTACTAGGCCTGTCCATGTGGGGCAGGACACAGGCGGTCAGAATGGTCACCTTACCACGCTTCACATACGTGTTAGGCATGCTTCCCCTACAGATACCTCTTTCCTCACTCCGATTAATAGACGCATCCATAAGGGCCTTCGTCTGGGGCTCCTCACGCCCAAGACTGAAACCTGCAATAATACTGGCACGACGGCTCTACGGAGGATTAGGACTACCCTCGGTAGAACAATACTCTCTGGCCCTACAACTCTCACAGCTAATATATAAGCTTCCGGATATAGCCGATCCACCGCAATGGGTGATCACAGAGAAACTCCTATATGGACAGTATACGGAGATGGGAGGAACATACGCCGACCACGTTCCCTTAACTAACCCCATCCTCAAGGCTACAAACACAGCGTGGTGCAGAGCCCATCGACTACTAGGAGTACACCCCTCCCTGCATACTCAGGCTCCCATAGCAGGGAATAAAAGCATTAAAATAGGAGGGACTATTCTCAGATGGCCCCAATGGTCCGAGGCAGGTATCCACAATATATCTCACATAATAGATGGAGATAGCTTCCGCACATTCGCCTCCCTCCAGGAAGAATTCGGTATCCAAAGTAACCAGGAGTGGCGATATCTACAGCTCAAACACTGTATGCGGAGAACATTAGGAACCCCCCCGTGGCTGCTCAAAACCTCACCCATCGTCACCTATCTTCAGAAATGGGGCCGACAAAAAGGCGTCTTGGCTGGCCTCTATGCCGAATTAACTAACCACCTTTACTCTCAGCCTTTACTTGAACGACTACGCTTAAAGTGGCAGGACATACTAGAGATAACCTACACGGACGAAGAATGGCCAGACATACTAGAAGCCCTCGACAGGGGCGTACGTGAAGCACGCCTGAAATTTTGCCTATTTAAAATTCTTCAGGGATGGTACTGGACCCCCGTTAAACTCTTCAGGGCAGGGCTGATACTTCACGCGAACTGTTGGAGATGCACAGAGCCATATTGCGATCCACTTCATATTTTATGCCACTGCCCCACGGTACAGTCACTATGGGACGCGGTACGCCTCGCCTTATCGGACTTCATACAGATACCAAAACCGACCCCACCAGCATTTATCATCCTACATGACATTCGCCCGTATCCCTCCCTATCGCGGGCACATAAACGATTAATCCACACGGCGCTAGCCACGGCCAAAATATGCATACTCCGGCACTGGAGATCTAGCATTGCCCCCACACCCATGGAATGGATGACGGCCATGTATCAAACGGCTACCCATGAACGAGTGATTTATAACCTACAGGACAAAGCAGAACAATTTGAGGAGGTCTGGCGCCCATTCTTGAAGAGACCATGAAGCGGCTGGTGGATGACCAACGGATGATCAATGTTCAATGATCAATGATTAGGGAATATTAATTACCAATCACCCTCTGAGAATCCTAGACTCCGGAAACACATTTAATCTCCTACTGCCCCCTCTCTCTCTCCCTAGCTACGCTATCCTCTCTTCTCTCTCTCTTTTTTCTCTCTCTCTATCAATCCACAGGCCTCTAATTTTGTCACATGCCCGAGACCCTGAACTACCCAACATAGTAATACAAGTCGCTTCCTAACACAAACAAGGACTGAGAAATCAACTCATATAAGACGTAGACACTCTCTAACCGACCTTACCATATCTATCATACATATTATCTACCCCTAGATAATAACTTGCTACAGACGGAGAAGTACAGAACGATCTACTCTTAGGCCTGAACAAGCTAGTCTCAGGATACAAAGACCCCCTGCCTACCTCGAGTCTCTTCATTCTACACTCCCCCGCGATTACCCTTCCTCTTTCTCCCTCTTTCTTTCCCTTCTCTCCCCCTCCCCATTTCATATGACTATTTTGTCTCTCCCCTATACCAAGACCAACCCCTCCTACACAACCCTATCCTCGCTCCCCCTCCCCTTACCACCCCCCCCCACCTGTTTTCCACTCTTCTTCAAAATAAGGGTACACAACTCAAATATGCAACTGGGAATTTTTACTTACCTGACAGTACATGTATATATGCTTACAATTGAAATAATTGTGGTAAACGAACAAAAACAATGTTTTGAAAGCTAAACAGTTTGTTTATATGCTGTATGTACCGCCTTATATATTCTTAATAAAACTTTTGAAACTTTAAAAAAAAAAAAAAAAAGAAAAAAAAAAAATATATTACTGCTACCACAAACCATTCCTGATGAGAAGATGTACTCAAGAGATAAAGGTTAATTTTCATGAAACCTCATTTGCAGGCACTATTTAATTCTGGGCCAGTGACTTCATTTCTCTATGCTTCAGGCTCTTATTTCCAATCATTTGTGGGCACTCATGAGTAGGATGAATGCTGGAATTATGCACCCTTTAGCCTGCTTGCAATAAGACACTGTTTGAAAAGCAACACTATTAAAATCCATCCCATGACAGCAAAGGCAGATGGAGTTTCTCTTATTTGAAAAGACTATTCTCAATTTTGTACACCACATTAAGGTAGTAACAAAGCAGTAAGAATACATACATTAAATAGCAAGTGATAACCACTGAGTACATTCACACTATTTTTCACACAATAACTCAAAAACTATTTTTCCCCTTAGTATCATCACACATCATCTCAATTTAGATACTAACATTACAGACCATTTCCAGAGAGAAAGGGTGGCCTAGTGGCTATATTGAGAAAAAATAAACTCACTAATCTAAGTCTGGCATTGGAGTTACAAAATTGTGTGAACCCTGGCACATGCATTATTTCTCAGAGTGTCAGTTTACTTATCACCTAACAAACTGAGCACTTATTAGTTATTATTATTAGCAAATGTATTATGTGTGTACCCTGGACTTGTACAGAAATACCTAAATTAAAAGAGTACCTTGTACTTTGATAAAGTTTAAAATACAGATGAAGCCATGTCCCTACAAATACATTGAATCAGATATGATAAGTATGGAGCAAGTGTAGGAGGCTGGCCTGGTTTGTAGTGGGTACCATGGGTATTTACACCTTACACCAGGTCCAGTTATCCCTTGTTAGTGAATGTAGTAGTGTTCTAGCAGCTTAGGCTGATAGAGGTGGCTATAGCAGAGCAGCTTAGGCTGAACTAGGAGACATGCAAAGCTCATGCAATACCACTTATAGTTACAAAGTACTTATCCACAAGTAAATACAATACTCAGTGTTACCAAAAATAAAGGTATTTATTTGGGTGACACTGTACCAAAAATACCATAGAGACAATACTCCTTCTGGAGGTAAGTATTATACACAATATGTACACTAGACACCAAAAATAAATAGTCATAGAACAAGCAAACAGTAGGAAAATCTATAGAATGCAATGGGAGAAAAAAGGTCTAGGGGCAACACAAACCATATACTAAAAAAGTGGAATGTCAATCACGAATTCCCCCTTAGACAAGTGTAGTGTGTACAGAATCGCTGGGAGAGTAAGAATACAGTAAAGGTAAGTAAATTACCCCACCCTAGAGCCCAGAAAAGCAGGAGTAAAATACTGAAAGTTTCCTTAGGACACACTACACCTCGTTTTTGGGATTTTGCAGCAGCCAACCAAGTCTGCAAAGAACAACTGCTGGATTATTGGACCTGAAGACCTACAAAGGAAGGGGACCAAGTCCAGAAGTCAAAAGAAGTTCCATGAAGGACAAAAGCCCCTGCAACCCAGAGGAGGGTGCAAAAGAAGAGTCCCTGGTTAGTCGAAGACTGCAGAAATGCACCCTAGGAAGATGCCAGTGGGTTCCTGCATGATGCAAAAGATGTCCCACAGGAATGAAGATAGTTGCAGATGAGATTTTGTGTTGCAAGGTGCCAACAAGCCTTGTCTATGACAAAGTGTGTTTTTTGTCAAAATGGCACTGGATGGACCCAGGATGGACCTGGGGCTCCAACTCTGTGTGAGGAGGAAGTGGGGGCTCTCAGTACTGTAGAGAGCTCTCAGGATGCCAGCCAGCACCCCCAGAAGCTGCAGAATCTGGGTTAAAAGGAGGAGCAAAATGCGGTTGATGCAGCACAACAAAAGTAGGTCCCACGCCACTGGAGAACAACTCAGCAAGATGAGCATCACAGGGTGGAGTGCTAGAGACATGGGCCAGGCTGTGCACAAAGGAATTTTGCAAAGAGTCTACAGAGGCCTCAGGAGGTGAAGCAGACACAGTACACAGGAGTACTGTTGTTCTTGGGGAAGGCAAGGTCTTACCTTCTCCAAATTGTGACAGTCTATGTCGATTATGTCTGCCCGTGTGTGTTCGTAGAAGCATGCTCGTTGTTGTGCGAGGAGTCCCAGGGTACCGTCGTCATCTTGGAAGGTGCCTGCTTGGACATTTCTTCGTCCTTCTGGTGCAGGATGAAGAAAGGGATGAAGAAAAGGATTCCCCAGAGCGTGCACACGTGGAAACTGTGGCAGTTGCTGATTTGGAGCTGAGGTTGCTGAAATAAAGTGTCTCTTGTAGACACTTTGTAGCAGTTACAACATGTCTTGGAGGAGGCTGTGGTTGATCTGAGGTCAGAAGAGTCTGAAGTTGTTGCAGAGGATTCCTGAAGGAAACTTGCAAGCAGAATCTGAGGAGAACCCACAGGAGAGACCCTAAATAGCCCTGAGAGGGGGGCTGGCTACTTTATCAGCTAAGGACCTATCAGGAGGGGTCTCTGACATCACCTGCTGGCACTGGCCACTCAGAGCCCTCCAGAGTGCCCCCACACCTTGAAAAGCAAGATGGCCAAAGCCTGGGACACAGTGGAGGAGATCTGGGCACGACCCCTGGGGTGGTGATGGACAGGGGAGTGGTCACTCCCCTTTCCTTTGTCCAGTTTCCTGCCAGAGCAGGGGAGAAGAGGTCCCTGAACTAGTGTAGACCGGTTTATGCAAGGAGGACACCATCTGTGCCCCTCAAAGCATTTCAAGAGGCTGGGGGAGGCTCCCCCTCCCCAGCCTATAACACCTATTTCCAAAGGGAGAGGGTGTAACACCCTGCTCTCAGAGGAAAGACTTTGTTCTGCCTTCCTGGGACTGGGCTGCCCAGACCCCAGGAGGGCAAAACCCTGTCTGTGAGGTGGCAGCAGCTGTAGCTGCAGTGCAAGCCTCAGAGAGCTGGTTTGGCAGTACTGGGGGTCCATGGTGGAACCCCTAGGATGCATGGAATTGGCTCCCTAATACCATATTTGGAATTGGGGGACAATTCCATGATCTTAGACATGTTACATTGCCATATTCGGAGTTTCCATTGTGAAGCTACATATAGGTATTGACCTATATGTAGTGCACACGTGTAATGGAATCCCCACACTCACAACGTCCGGGGAAATGGCCCTGAACTATGTGGGGCAATTGTGCTAGTGCAAGCGTGCCCTCACACTTAGTAACTTTGCACCTCACCTTTAGCAAGTGAAGGTTAGACATATGGGTGACTTATAAGTTACTTAAGTGCAGTGAAAATGGCTGTGAAATAGTGTGTGCACTATTTCACGCAGGCTGCAATGGAAGTCCTGTGTAAGGGTTTGCCCGAGCTCCCCATGGGTGACAAAAGAAATGCTGCAACCCATATGGATCTCCTGGAACCCCAATGCTATGGGTACTTAGGAACCATATACTAGGGACTTACAAGGGGGGGTCCAGTGTACCAATTGAAATTGGTAAATGAAGTCACTGGCCTACGGTGACAAATTTAAAAGCAGAGAGAGCATAAGCACTGAGGTTCTGATTAGCAGAGCCTCAGTGACACAGTTAGGCACTTCACTGGCAGACACATCAGGCCACAAACTATGAGCACTGGGGTCCTGGCTAGCAGGATCCTATTGAGACAGGCAAAACACACTGACACATAGGTTTTTATCTATGAGGACTGGGGTCCTGGCTAGCAGGATGCCAGTGACACAGTAAAAACACACTGACACACACTCACAAACAGGCCAAAAGTGGGGGTAACCATGCTAGAAAGAGGCTACTTTCTCACAGCAAGTCCCTACAAGGATGGTAACACATGTTCAAGTCCCCATGAGTATGGTTCTGTGCACACAATTAAATACAAATATATTTGCAAATTTGAAGCATGTTCCTATGTTCGGATTTTCTTCTTAACTTATTTAAGCTCTTAATATTTTTTAAAAACACTGGTAAAGGTTAGTACTCACAAGGCAGGTGTCCACACATACAGCCTCATTATGAGTTTGGCAGGAGTCCGAGGCTGTTCACAATATTCAATACTGAAAGAAGTGACAAAATGCAAGTGACCAGCACAAAGTAATTAAAATACATATGTGGCAAACCATCTCTCTGAGTAGTCTGTTTCGGTGTCACTACAGAGAGTTTTGACTGACTGGGAGACTTCGGGCCAGATGTAGCAAGCAGTTTTGCCCATTCTGTGCCTATGGGAAAATGTGTTCGTACATATGGGCCTTCATGTTCTGTTAAAACAATACATTTTAGAAGTAGCATAGAGAGGAGGAACTTTGGTCAGACTACTTTAGCCATTAACTTTCATTTGTTTTTCATGGTTTGCATTTACTTATGTGTGCTATCCATTAGTGTTGAACACAAAAAGTATAGCCATCAATTTCAATGCTGTAGGTACTTTGGTCTGCTTCCCTTGTGCCTAAGTGCATCACGTTTATGGACAGCAAACCTAACCCCTATTTTGGAGCATGCTTCAACATTAGTGATCCATCCAAATCCTGAGATTCGTTGTCAGTCTGAGCTTGCTCTTGTCAGGGAGCCCCTGAAATTGTTACTGAAGATGAACAGCATCCTTTAAAACTTAAAAAGATCAATTGAAAGCCCTAGACTTATTGCCTTTATTGTGGGTTCAAACAATATGGTTAAAATCAGTTGTGATGGCCAGGATTTTTTTATTGTTTTTTCACAAGCAGTGTACATTTTTCAGCAATGTTAATGCCATGAAAGGTCTATGACTTTCTTAAGAACCGGGATCCAATCACGGAACTACAATGGCTTACAAAGCTATTTCATACAAAAACATTTATTTAATACATACCATGCTATTCATGGAATAATAATATTTAGAAGGGTTGCCTCTGCTTGACAGCAACATTGCAGGGAAAGAGATAAGTGCATTCACAATTATTAGTGGACATGAACTCAGAATAAATAGTCAAAGCATGCATATGGTGTCTGTGCAAACACCGAAACAACACTTTTAGTGGAAAACATGTGTATGACATTCCAAACTTGCTTAGATAGGAGCAGTATTTTCCATATGAGGGCTAAACACTTACCCTAATGAACACTGTTATCTAGCGCCATGGGAGATTAAGAGGAAGGAACCTCCTATGTCAAACACTGTCAACATATATTACAGATACCAAATGTGAAGGTAAAGGAGAGATTCTGGTAGATCTGCTAAGCATGGTCAAAGTAGTCTCAGTCTAATTTAGTTGAGGATATGACTGACGTTGTCAAAGGTCCGCTGCTGACATTCTACTTATTCCCCTAAAGCCCCCAACTGTTAGGAGTCTTCCAGACTTTGGGGCTCATTTACAATGTTTTGGCACAGGGTAGCACTGCAAGCCTTCTTGAGTGCTGCCCTGTGTCAGACTAAAAGGGCAGGAATGTGGCATAACAATAAGATCTGGTGCATTCCTGTCCCCTTCCACAGCAGGGGAGCAAAATTGGCTGCCATGAAACAATTCAGGCACCTTTTTACCATGGTGCAAGGGTGTCTGCATTGTAGGGTTGATTGTTTTTGTGCATGAAGGGACATCTTCCTGCACAAAAACAATCAATGGAGGTGATTTCCTCTTACTCTGTGTGCTGTAGAATGCAGCATATATAGAAAAAGGAAAAAAAACAAAGACAAATAATGCTATTTCTTCAAGCTGTGCCTCCCTTATGCCACCCCTGGAGAGGCACAGGCTTTTGACCCACTCCCAGGTTTACAGCATTGTGTAAATCTGGGGATGTATCAAATGCTATGGGTGTTACGTGGAAACACCCACCGTAACGTCCATGGCATGCCTCCCTATTGCAGAGGAAGGCAATGCAGTGACTTGTGCTGCGTTGCCTCACTCTTTGTCTACAAGACCATGAAAAGACACGCAAGGTGGCTTTACATGGCCTTGTAGATATGCCTCTGCAGTGTGTGCCATTGGACCGTCATTAAAAGTGATGTTCCAGCAGCCCAAGTTTCTTGTAAATAAGCTCCTTTGTGTTCAGTTCTAAATTAAGGGAGGTTAGTATTGCGACACTAATCTCTCTCTCTCTGTACCTCATAGTGAGTAAAAAGGGAATGTTCATTAGGCAAATGTTCATTAAGCTAATGGCATTTTGTGAAATGTTACATTGGACAAATACTGTTCCACTTAGGCTCTGCATATGGGACATTAAGAAGAAACATAGCACACTTCTGCTCTCCATTCTTCTAGTCATTATCGCACTGCTATCATTTACCCCCACTGGCTTTCTCCATCACCTTGCATTTACTTTTCCAATCCCACTTTCTCCGACCCCTCATCTTCTTCACTCCATGTTCTTTCCCACCGCAGTATTGCTTCTTCGTGCTGCCCTCGATCATTTCACATCATCATTCGCTTTCTCCCCGAACCTATGTCACTCTTCCTCATTCTCTGTGCTTTTCCTCTCATTCATTGATATCCCACCTACTCCTACAGTCCCTATCACTTTCCCACTTGTTGTAATTTAATAGCGATTAGATTAAGCATTAGCAGAAGACATCTTGTATTTAGCAACTATTGTGAACATTTGGCGGAATCCATTTTGTATTCATGGCAGCCATTTTCTCTGCCGTGTGCTCGCCATGTGCTCTGTCCTACCTTTCTGTTAACTACTCTTGAAAATCTGTCTAGTGACAAGTTATATTTAGCATCTCCCACTTTCGCACATGCTCAGTAAGATCTGCAGCTGTTAGTAATCAGTAACAGACAGTAATGTGTCAACTAGTCCTTGAAACTGTTAGCCCCTCCTACCTGTCGACTGTGCATTTCCATATGACCTTACATGTATGTAAGTCTTGCTTCTATAATTGTACCACATTCTTTTAGCCCCTGCATGGGTATAAAAGGATCATGCTCTCTTAGTTCAGTGTGCTACTTCAAACATTACCGAAGGGTGCTGTTTGAACTGTAGTACCGCCTCACGAGGTTTAATAAACTTTGTCTTTAATTTCAGTTTCTGTGCCAACTTCTTCCTATATGGTCTGAGGACTTTGTGCAGAGAAGGGCAAACCGCTTGCACTAGTAGGCCTTGCTGAGGCTTACTTCAATACACTTGATAGGGTGTTCTCAGCAGAGCTGTAAGAGAAAAAGACAAGTCATGTAGGTTGGCTGTGCCTCTTTGCTGGTCATATTTGAAACCCAGGAGCCCCATTGAAGGTATAGCTGTCTGGGTGGCTCATGGAGCTTTGATCACTAAAAACGAGCTGGTGATTTCAGGCTCCTGGACGAACAAAGCAAAGCATCATGGGATGTTGACTGCTCCAGTATGGTATCTGACGGTATACACACTTCTCTCCAGCCATGGTACCTTACCAGGTTGATTCCTAAATGTATGCATGAGTACTTCTATTCCCTCCAAACTTTCCCACTCTTGCGAGTCCTTAACTAATAGAAACTCACACGTTCCTTCAGCCTTTGCACCCTGCGGGCCACAGTTGGAGGGGACTACATCCCCAAGCTATCACTGAGCCAAGGAGAGTCTCATTGTATCACACATTTAAGGGAATGATAATTCCTGCAGTGCGGAACCCGTTGGTGGTTTTCCTGCCCGCATTTGACTGTATTTAATTTTCTGGGCCATGGCTAGACTACGTCCTCCAGCTATCACCCAGCCAAGTACAGGCCTCATCGTATTTCACATTTAAGCGTTGGACAATTCCTGCAGCGCAGGGCTTGTTTGTCTGCAGTTTTCCTGTGTGCATTTACCTGAATTTCACTTTCTGGCTCAGGGCTGGGGTGGTATTACATCCCCCATCTAATGCTGAGCCAAGGAGGGCCTGCATAGGCTCTCACATTTAAGCACTAGACAATGGCCACACTTCGGAACATGCACGAGCACATGAGCAGATGAAGACCGGTCCAAGAGCAGCCCATCCGCACCTGAACGAGGCCAGGCCACCCCTCTTGGCCTGAGGATTCTCTGGTTTTACATGAATCTGATAAGATCTTTCCTCCTCTTTTTCAATCAAAGTAAAAAGTGTTTGGGCTGAGATCAGAGGTTTTCCCAATCATGGACAAGCAGAAACTAGCCCAAGGCCTAGCTGGAAGAAGTTTTAAAACCACTAACACCATAACTAACTATTTAACCAATGCAAAGGGATTGATTAATAGTGAAGAAAGACTGTCTGCAACTAAGAACACAGCCAATGAGGCTTTGTGTAGTGCAATTGCGGAAGCTACGGGGGAAATAATTCTGGTGGAAACTAGATTCCTAATTCCATATGCAGTCTCTCAAATGACAATCATAACTTATATTGAACAGGAACCTTGGGTTTCAAATACACCACTGGAAATAAAATAATTCTCACCCAATCATGAGTTAAACTCACCACCGGCCAAAAAGAGTAGACAGTCAGCTTGAACAACAAGCTCCAGTCCCAAGAAGATCACTAGGGCTCCTGGCACAATTGGGAAGGGCGCTGGATTAACTTCATTGAATAAAGAGCAGCAGTCTGTCCTAACAAAGAACATGGGGGCAATGATTAAAAGAGTTCACACAAAACTTGATAATATAGAAAAGAAGTTCTGACTTAAGTTCCGAGAAGCTAAGGACAAGAGTTACTATACTCGACTCAAGCTAGCTGTAAAAAAAATGTCAGATACAATTCATACTGGTGACAATTTATAATCCCAACCTACGTCTACTGTAGAGATTGTTCTTGTTGAATCAGAGGCCCCAGCACCAAAGTGATCTAACAATACGTTGCTACCTAACGAGATGCAAAGTGCACGCCCAGCTAGAGTTTCCCATGTGGTACACACTACGATTACTTCCACAACACAGGAAGCTGTAACAGGGCAACTCCTACGTACTGAACATTGGAACATTTGTAACTATATTATACACTTTACATCCATTACCGGATATAATAATTTTGAAGGATGTTCCTATATTAGACTCACAAATTGGTGTGATTTGAAAAACAAAGTTGTACATTGGATGTTGGATCACATCTGTAACACTAGTCTTCTATATAATGACATGTGTTGGTGAGAAGGGAGAATTGGGTTGGGTACTCTTGTAAGATAGTTTGTGGTGACTGCATTGTTGGTAATTTTTGCCATACGGATGTGGTAAAGCTTCTGCTCTCCAATCTATATCATAGGCAACAGTACTTGGACATTTTTGATGGAGAGATCACAGCTGTACCATATGGCCTCTTCTATAAACCCCCATAATAGATTTACAACATCAAGTGGGGCAAAGGCTTTGTATTTGGACAAAGTTTGTAAAACTCTGGAGTAAATACGTAGAATGGACTTGACCATGGTTAATTACAACAGATTTGCCCCACTTTATAGCTGTAGTGACCTAGATTGAAAAGAGGAGGAAAATGATTTAGGGTCTGTTCACAGGGTGCTGGGTGATATGAAAGATCAATATGAAAAGAAAGAGCAAACTAACAAAAAGGACTCCAGCCATTTAACCATTAGATCGTGGAATGTGGCCAGAATCAAAAACAAAATAGAGAACAAGGAATGGCTGAGTACAATAATACCTCATAACTGGTGTGTTTATATGAAACCTGGGAAATACCCTCGAATAGCAGTCTGGCAAAGGGAAGCCTGGCGGTGTTAATTTCAACTTCACAGCACCATAAACTATAATGAAATCTTACACTAAATCATTCTATTTTCAGTTTGTACTCCTACGGAATGATGAGAAACAGGAACCTCCTACTCATGAACGTTTCTAAGAATATTTTCAATAAAAACTTGACAAGCTTGAAAAACTTGAAGTAGGGTAATTGTGGATCTTGAGAATGAATTGGAAATCTTCATGAGTGGTTATCGGGCAGACTGCAATTATATTTCAGTGGGAGACTTCAATATAAGTAAGTGCCAGCTTGCATCTAAAAACACTTGCAGGTATACTGACGAAATAGGTAGCGGCCAGTCACACTTCCTGCATGACCCATATGGCAAGGCTATTAATGAGTTGATATTCAAATACAATCTAGGGGGGCGTGGCCGGGCCACGAAACAAGATGGCCGCTTAGAGCGAGAGCTCCGCGCCGAGGCGGTCCCGGAGGGGCGACGGGGGCGAGAAGACAGCCGGACAACACACCGGGTTCGGTGCCCCTCCACCCCTACAACAGCGGCGACACGGAACCATGTCCGGGGACCCCGTAGGAGCGGGACGCAAGGCAGGAAACTCGCGACTCGCCCCAGGCCGATAAGGCCTGGAAAAAGGGGGCGGAGTCGCGTCTTCGGAAGACCGCGGATGGCATGCCCGTAGCAGCAAGGAGCAAGCTGAACAGGCCGCAGGGACTGCGGGAGTCGTGACGACCCGCATCCATCTCCCTACAACGCCAACAAACACCCGTGGACCTTCCCCCCCCCCTACAGGGAGACGGGAAGACACAGCAAAGGGGTGCGGCCCCTTCGACAGCCGGGAGAGAAACCCAAAGAGAGGTAGGATCGAATCTCTTCAAAATAAGAACGGCATCGCCGGAGGCAGAGGCACGACTTCTCTCCTCTTTTCCATCACAGAGGGACAACAAAAACCCTCCCGCTGAGATAATAAACTTTCTCCCCCCCCCCCCTCCAGACAACTAATACTGAGGAGGGCAGAGGGGCACGACGGGAGGCACGTGGAGGCGAGGGGACGAGAGGGGTGAGCGACTGGGGGGGCACCGGGGATGAGGAGAGCCAAGAGAATAGAGATACAGGAGAAGGGAGTGGACTGACACCAGTGTAAGCCACCGAACATCTATATCCTTATCGGAATCTACGGAGGGAATCTCGGGCCCCACGTGGTCAGACTCTGTAGACAATTGAGGCGATGCCCGGCAACAAACCGAACCATAAACCTGTCAGCAAGCCTGCACGACAACTATTATTCTCAGAAGCGCTACAACACAAACGCCTAACCCCCACGAAGATAAACCCTCAAACATCGCCACCTTTAAACGAGTTCACCACGATGCCTGATAAAGATCAATCCACGACTATGGACAGGATACTACAAGAGATCACCACCGTCAGCCGCCGCATAGAGGGGATGGACGCCTCTATAACTTCATTGACACTAGAAACCAAATCCATGCGATCTGACATTGCCGGCTTTCAATCTAGAGTGACAGGGCTAGAACAACGCATGGGATCACTAGAGACGCAGATTAACACGTCTCAGGTGCGAGAACAAGACTTCATCTACCTCAGGAGCAAACTAACGGACATGGAGGACAGGAGCCGGAGAGACAATATCCGCATACTTGGGATCCCGGAAAACGAAGAAGGCTCGGATATGCAGACTTTTCTGACCTCCACTCTTCCAAAAATGATTCCATTGGACTTTGACCCGCCGCTAGAATTCCAACGGGCACACAGGATAGGCCCAAAACGCTCTGACAACTCCTCAAGGCCCCGCCCAATCATCGCATGCTTGCTGCGGCATAATCAAACCCGACAAATACTCCAAGTAGCACGCAACCACGGCCCTTTCCGAATAGACCAGCACGAGATCCGAATAACCGCCGATTACTCCAAGGAAACCAACGAACGTAGAAAGGCTTTCCTAGCCCTACGACCCCGGCTTCGCAAACTAGAGATGAAGTACGGTCTCTTTGACCCTGCAAGAATGTGGGTTACAAAAAATGGAGTATCCAAGGACTTTTATAACCCCGACGAATTGAGACTCTTCCTTGACTCTTTCCAATCACAGCCTATGGACTCTTACAACACAGACAGTGAGCATGACATTGCAGGAGGCAGTGATAGGGCCGAAACCCCCCACTTGGGAATAGAACAGGTGAAGACGGCTCTACACGACACCGGAGCCAGTCATAGAGGTAGAGACATGGAGAGACTAACTAGATCATATGATGACAGGGGTCAGATTCTACACGCAGTAGTAACCCACACCCAATTATCGGAAAGAGACAAATCCCGCTCCCCTTTAAAGCCTACAACTGGGTCTTCTTGAGAAGGTAACGCGACAAGACGACTTATGGGACTATCGCCAGAGAGTCGAAAATAACAACTATAGACTCCGCGGAAGGATGAGTACCTTTCCAGATCATATGTGTATTACTATTGTAATTGTCTAAGACTGCTAGTATCAATGTTAAAACCAGATACATGAAAAATATATGCTCTTTATGACTAGAGCCGAGGCCCTATAATGGAAACTACCAGTACATCGTTATTTGCCCTCAGTACACAACAGATGACGATTACTAGAACAGGGATCAGACCCCACCAACTCACTGTATGTTGAATAAGGGCCCGGTCCCGACCCTATAACCCTATAACAAGGTAACAAGGTAACAGGGGCATTAAACAGATAACAAAAAATAAACACTAATTAACTATCATGGAACTTACCTTACATTCCACACACTACAAAGTATCTCATGGTAGTAAACAACAAAGTATGTGAAACTTTCCTAATACACACCACACTCGACCAGCGCCGACATTAGACCCGTTTAGCCCCCATTATCACCCCAAGGGATGGGACTAGACAACGTAAAGATAAATTAATTCCAATACAGGGACAAACAATACGATATAACCTGAAACATATCAAAGCTCCCACTACTTGACTTTACCTTATTCTACAATAAGAAACTGGGGGAAAAAAAATAGAACACGAGGACATAATACAACATAATACCGCATAACAAAGCGAAATATTAGGACATTCTACACTGCCACTCCACACCACATTATAACATCACAATGTAAATTATAAACTATTAGCTATTCTTTTCCCCAGATGTTCGCACCTACCCCCATCCTAATTATTATTACTATCTTAAACTATCACCAACAACAGAACGACTATGATGGTGGCACATACCAAGCAAGACCTTAGTAGGTCAGTATTATGATGTAATAATACACGGCAAGGAGTTAGTAATAGGATGAGATACGCACTATCCTCGCGTAACCCGGGGCTCAGCTACACTCATTACCTATCCTACGATTAATAGAGAGACGTTTGGCATAATGGCTCCTAACATGATAATGTGATAAGATGCCAGGATATGTTATGTTGATCAACCTAATATGTCATTGAACAGTTGTAAGGCGAGATGAGACGAGGCAGTGTTATAGTTGAAAAGAAATGCTCAGGAAGTATTATATTATACTGTATATTGGTATCTTTATGTACCCATGCATACGCGAGAACTATAATACTCTGTTTGAGCTCTCTCCCCCCCCCTCCTCTGCCCTGCCCCCCCCCCTCCCCTCGCCAGCCGGTCTCGGTCTTTCTGTTTGCCCAGTCCCTACTTTAATCTACGACCCTATCTTATGAACTCCTAAACACCCTACGATACCATACAACATCAAGTACTAGGCACAACATCCTAAACACCATACCCCATCAACACCCGACACCCCCTCCCTCCTCTCCAGCGCCGCTCAGGTACTATAGTTATTAACCGATCATTACTTCTGCCAATATACACTTTAGTTATATAACTAATACACTAGCCACTAACCACCGATGAACAGACCCACTTCCCGATACATAAACATAAGCACTGCTGTGTGCCCCCCCCCCCCACCCCTCCTTATCACCGACATATCGATAACTGGCTGTCTGCTGTTTCCCCCCTTCGCCCCCCCGATCGAGATCGCCCGACGGCACAAGAGCTCCGAGAGAAATCGGTCCCGCCGTTTACAGACCTAACGAACGAAGGAGGTTGGACTCCTAACCTCCCTCATCCCTACCCTTCTCCACTTCTTCCCCCAAATTGCACGCTCTCTTGCTATACTCTCAATCTCAACTTCAGCACACGCATCCATCCCTTCCCCCCCTTCTCCCTCTTTTCTTCTCCCTCTCATTTCTCCTTGCCTTCTTTTTCCCTCATATTTCCCCTCCATCTGGCTCTCGTCCTACTTATATTACCTCTCTTCCTTCACCCTCTCCTCTCTCTTCTCTTTCTTCTCCAGAGGATTCCCTTGGCCTCCACCAGCTCCTAACCCTCGTATAAAATAAAATAAAATAAAACACCGTATCATATCGAAACACAACTCCCACTCTAACTACTAAGTCAATATCTCCCACAGGGTGCTTACTTACTCACAATTATCCAATATGTCGAAGCCCCACCCTCAAGCGACGCGACCATTACGCATACTCTCTTGGAATGTACACGGCATGACGAGCTATGTTAAGCGGAAAAAGATACTGTCCTATTTTCAATCCAAAAAAACAGATATAGCCCTGATTCAAGAGACACACCTTGACACTCTGGAATCCAGTAAACTTAAACGGGATTGGGTAGGGAGGGTTGCCTTCAGCTGCCGTCCAACGAGTCAGGAATCTGGAAGTAACGGACCCCGCAAATGTGGAGTGGCGATACTAGTGCGTAAATCCCTCCCGGTCACTATCATTAAAACCTGGAATGATACGGAAGGAAGGTATATATTTGCTAAATTAAAACTAGGGGACACTGTTTTATGCGTGGGATCCGTTTACGCACCAACCGGCCCAAAACGCCCATTCCTTCTACAGCTAAATCGCCTCCTGACAGAAATCGGAACTACTCGATACATAATCGGGGGAGATTGGAATCTCGTCCAAGACGCCATAATGGATAGGACAGGCCCTGTCGATGTATGTAACAATCACGACAGAGCGCTTCTGACAGACCTGACCACTGACGTCGGTCTGGTGGACTGCTGGAGAATACAACACCCGAAAGATAAGGAATATACTTTCTTATCCACCGTCCATGGCACCCAATCGCGTCTGGATTATTTCTTAGTATCACACACTGTAATCCCTCATATACAAGACACCTGTATCCTAGACAGTGGGCTCTCAGATCACTCCCCAATACTAATCCGGATCCAGGTGGGACTCTCCTTCTCTGGTCGTAAACCATGGCGATTGGCTGTACACAGATATCGCTCTCCTCAAGGGAAGGAACAATTAAAAGCTCATGTAACCACATACATGGCCGAGAATTCAGGCACTGTATCCTCAAAAAGGATCCTATGGGCGGCAGCAAAAGCAACCCTAAGAGGGAATATGATGCGAGATGCAGCACTGGCCAACAAAGACAGAATAGCCCGCCAAACCACCTTAGAGACCATGATACGGGACCTCACTAAACAATATACCGCCCAACCATCCCCTAGGCTGCGACACGCCTTAGAACAGGCCCGCATGGCACACAATGAACTCTATACATCTCAGGCGGAATACGCACTGCAAAAATTGCGAGGCCGCCATTACGAACAAGGGGAAAAAGCAGGTCGCCTCCTAGCGGCGCAGCTCCGACAAAGAGAGGCAGCCTCTGCCATTGCGGCCATAACATCTTCTTCAGGAGCAGTGCTAACTCGCCCACAAGACATTGTAAACGAGTTCGCCAAGTACTACCGACATTTGTACACTCCTGAAACAACGACAGATCAAACACAAATGGAGACATTCCTTGCCGCGGCCAATCTACCCCGTCTGTCTGAGGCAGGCAGGGCCCTCTTGGACGGTAACATAAGCAAAGAAGAGATAACCCAAGTTATAACAAGCCTCCCCTACCATAAATCACCAGGAGAGGACGGATTCCCTGCGGAATTCTATAAATGGGCTGGGGAGGAGGCAATAACCGCAGTACATGAAGCACTGACGGAAGCATGTCAAGAAGGCTCCCTGGGCGCTCTATCCAATAAAGCCACGATTGTCATCTTGCCTAAGCCAGGGAGGGACCCCCTTCTTTGCGGCAGTTACCGTCCTATCTCCCTTTTGAATGGGGATGTCAAACTCCTAGCCAGTGTTCTAGCAGCGCGGCTCCGCAAGGTGATACCATCGTTGATTCACAATACCCAAGTAGGATTTGTACCAGGCCGTACCTCCAGAAATCATATGCGAACTCTTTGCCATACACTGTTAGAATCCATACAATTACCTGACGAAGCCCTAGCCCTGTCCCTAGACGCGGAGAAAGCATTCGACCGCATTGAGTGGCCCTACCTATTCACAACCATGAAGCATTTTGGCCTGGGGGAACAATTTATCTCTAAAGTACGTTTATTATATGACCACCCCACAGCACAGGTTAACTGTGGGGGCATCATGTCAGACCCATTCCCTATCGGAAGGGGCACACGCCAGGGATGCCCCTTGTCGCCACTTCTATTTTTATTGGCCATGGAACCCCTAGCTGCCACCATACGAAATTCTCACCAAATAAAAGGGATCCATATCACCGGGGGCATATCCAAAATATATCTCTACGCAGACGACATTCTGTTAACAATGTCCGATCTAGAAACCTCGCTCCCAGCACTACTTTCCACTATAGAAGACTTTGCATCCCTATCCGGATATCGGGTAAACTGGGATAAAAGTGAGGCACTACCATTATCCCGCATAACGACGAGGGCAGCGATACATGGCCTTCAATTCAAATGGACCCCGACCCGCCTTAAATATTTAGGAACGTTTATTAACAGAGGTCTAGAACATATGGTCAGGGACAACATAGACCCCCTTATATCTAAAATGAAACAAGACTTTGCCAAATGGTCCCTACTAGGCCTGTCCATGTGGGGCAGGACACAGGCGGTCAGAATGGTCACCTTACCACGCTTCACATACGTGTTAGGCATGCTTCCCCTACAGATACCTCTTTCCTCACTCCGATTAATAGACGCATCCATAAGGGCCTTCGTCTGGGGCTCCTCACGCCCAAGACTGAAACCTGCAATAATACTGGCACGACGGCTCTACGGAGGATTAGGACTACCCTCGGTAGAACAATACTCTCTGGCCCTCCAACTCTCACAGCTAATATATACGCTTCCGGATATAGCCGATCCACCGCAATGGGTGATCACAGAGAAACTCCTATATGGACAGTATACGGAGATGGGAGGAACATACGCCGACCACGTTCCTTTAACTAACCCCATCCTCAAGGCTACAAACACAGCGTGGTGCAGAGCCCATCGACTACTAGGAGTACACCCCTCCCTGCATACTCAGGCTCCCATAGCAGGGAATAAAAGCATTAAAATAGGAGGGACTATTCTCAGATGGCCCCAATGGTCCGACGCAGGTATTCACAATATATCTCACATAATAGATGGAGATAGCTTCCGCACATTCGCCTCCCTCCAGGAAGAATTCGGTATCCAAAGTAACCAGGAGTGGCGATATCTACAGCTCAAACACTGTATGCGGAGAACATTAGGAACCCCCCCGTGGCTGCTCAAAACCTCACCCATCGTCACCTATCTTCAGAAATGGGGCCGACAAAAAGGCGTCTTGGCTGGCCTCTATGCCGAATTAACTAACCACCTTTACTCTCAGCCTTTACTTGAACGACTACGCTTAAAGTGGCAGGACATACTAGAGATAACCTACACGGACGAAGAATGGCCAGACATACTAGAAGCCCTCGACAGGGGCGTACGTGAAGCACGCCTGAAATTTTGCCTATTTAAAATCCTTCAGGGATGGTACTGGACCCCCGTTAAACTTTTCAGGGCAGGGTTGATACCTCACGCGAACTGTTGGAGATGCACAGAGCCATATTGCGACCAACTTCATATCTTATGCCACTGCCCCACGGTACAGTCACTATGGGACGCGGTACGCCTCGCCTTATCGGACTTCATACAGATACCAAAACCGACCCCACCAGCATTTATCATTCTACATGACATTCGCCCGTATCCCTCCCTATCGCGGGCACATAAACGATTAATCCATACGGCGCTAGCCACGGCCAAAATATGCATACTCCGGCACTGGAGATCTAGCATTGCCCCCACACCCATGGAATGGATGACGGCCATGTATCAAACGGCTACCCATGAACGAGTGATTTATAACCTACAGGACCAAGCAGAACAGTTTGAGGAGGTCTGGCGCCCATTCTTGAAGAGACCATGAAGCGGCTGGTGGATGACCAACGGATGATCAATGTTCAATGATTAGGGAATATTAATTACCAATCACCCTCTGAGAATCCTAGACTCCGGAAACACATTTAATCTCCTATTGCCCCCTCTCTCTCTCCCCATCTACGCTATCTTCTCTTCTCTCTCTCTTTTTTCTCTCTCTTTATCAATCCACAGGCCTCTAATTTTGTCACATGCCCGAGACCCTGAACTACCCAACATAGTAATACAAGTCGCTTCCTAACACAAACAAGGACTGAGAAATCAACTCATATAAGATGTAGACACTCTCTAACCGACCTTACCATACCTATCATACATATTATCTACCCCTAGATAATAACTTGCTACAGACGGAGAAGTACAGAACGATCTACTCTTAGGCCTGAACAAGCTAGTCTCAGGATACAAAGACCCCCTGCCTACCTCGAGTCTCTTCATTCTACATTCCCCCGCGATTACCTTTCCTCTTTCTCCCTCTTTCTTTCCCTTCCCTCCCCCTCCCCATTTCATATGACTATTTTGCCTCTCCCCTATACCAAGACCAACCCCTCCTACACAACTCTATCCTCGCTCCCCCTCCCTTTACCACCCCCCTCACCTGTTTTCCACTCTTCTTCAAAATAAGGGTATACAACTCAACTATGCCACTGGGAATTTTTACTTACCTGACAGTACATGTATATATGCTTACAATGGAAATAATTGTGGTAAACGAACAAAAACAATGTTTTGAAAGCTAAACAGTTTGTTTATATGCTGTATGTACCGCCTTATATATTCTTAATAAAACTTTTGAAACAAAAAAAAAAAAAAAAAAAAAAAAAAAATACAATCTAGAACTATTGGAACAAAGTTTCGATAATGACAATGCCCCTATATAAACCTGACAAGTAAATGGTAGATGTTCTACTATGGATCATATTTTCTTTCAGAAAATGGTTGAGGGTAGCTTAAATTATTGAGGGTTGACCCAAGTACTTTTAATGACCATTTCCATTAATACGTATTCTTAGTATCAAAACTGAATAAATAGAAGGGCCCCAGTTAGCAGCATATGTCGATCCAATGGACAAAATTGGGGTAAGCCTCAAATAGACGGGGATAAATTAATCTGCTTTTAGAAAAAGGACTGTAAAACACAATTTTGATGAATTCACTACTTGTGCAGAATGGGATGCCAACCCATGTAAGATCTTCGTAGCATTTGGGAAAAGAGCAATTGCTGGTAGAGAATTGTAAATAAGGGCACTAACAAAAAGAGCATGGGATAGTTTAACCACCAATGTACATAGGTCAACCAAAATCTTAAGAAAACACTGCAGAAAATACCTAGAAATAAGGAAGAGATTAAATGCTAAGGCTCATTTATAAGCAGACAGTTGATAGAAGGAAAGAATGGACCTGGGCAAATCTGGAACAAGCAGCAGACATTAGAGGCCCCCTGCTGTTCTGGAAAACCATCAACATGCCATTCCTTAGGGATAATGTAGCACCCAAGGTTGAGGCACTTGTTTCCCCAGTAGATTGGATCAGCCATTTTAGAGGTTTTTTAGTCCCAGCAACGAAAGGGTAAAGTTGCATCCAGTTGCTAAACACCCATTTCAATCATTACATCTAAACCCAGTAAGTGTAGAAGAAGTGAGTATCGCACCTGGAATAAAGTGGTTCTAGCAAAGCCCCTGACCCCATTTGGGTTCCCTTGGATGTATTTAAATCCCTGATATCATTATGGGCTCCAGTTCTGACCCAAGTGGGTAATGCAGCAGCCCGAGGGAAGTTCCCCAAATTTTCAGAGAGTATAACAGTCCCGATATTCAAGAAATTGGACAGGGGGATGCAAAATGTTATCATCCAATATCCCTATTGGACTCATCTGCTAAACTTATGGGAAGAATTATACTGGAAAGGTTGGTAACCTAGGGAACAGATAATCTGGTCCTGACAGATTCACAGTATGGGTTCAGAAGGAATGTTTGTGCAGTGGGAGAATGTGCCAATCTAAACGTCCTCTTTAGTAAATATACAATCACCACAGAAGGCCACATCCACCTCTCTTTTGCAGACCTTAGCAATGCGTTCAGTCTTGTAAATCATATTAAGCTGTGGCAGGCCATCATAAAAATGGGTGCCACCCAGACATCATCTCATATTTGTCACAGGCGTTTGACTCCTTGACAGCACTAGTACGATACAGAACAAATGGGGAACACACGCCTAGAATTAGGGTTACAAGAGGCATTAGACAAGAATGTGTTCTTGTACCATTCTTGTTCTCTTTAAATGTAAATGGACTAAAAAGGTAATTGCATCAGCTGAATGCCCTAAGAGTCGATTAGCGGCCAACCCATGTCCTGCTATAGGCAGATGATGCGGTGTTGCTGTATAGAACCAATAATGGTTTACAACGCTTGTAGATCATTTCTCTAGATATATGGAGGAGAAAGACCTGAACCTTAATCTAAAATATACACAGTGGTATGCAGGAATGGAAAACCAAAGAAAAGAAAAACACCATGTAATGGGAAAAGAATTAGCAGACACACTAAGCTTTGCATATTTGGGTATCCATTTATCTCATGGCAGACAATGGGGCTCCCAATTGTGGATTGCAAAACTACAATTTATAAGGACCTTAGAAGCCCTGGTTCCATTTGCCGAAATAATAGGGAGCACGTCTATTAGAGAAATGTTGCAACTATACAAAAGTAAATGTCCATCCAGGGGTTGATAATTCTGATTATCATCTAGCACAATATCTGGAGCAAGACAGGTACCAAGTTTACAAAGGAAATCATAGACGAATGCCTATCACTTGAGCATTATGTCAAAATTCTCTGGCAAGCACACATCAATAAAATGTTAAAGGAGATAACAGAAGCTAGAAGCATAGAGGATTCCTCTAGCTTTCTTCAATGCAGTAAAAAAGAACTGAAAATGCTCCTAATAGGGAAAAGAGAAGTTGAATGAGAACTTAGAGGAAAATCGAATTCTACTGTGGGTAGAGATTGCTCAGGTTATACTGGACAAGGCAACCAAAGGTGGGAAAATCATTACAGAAAAGAAAGAGACATACCAATCCACATTCACTCTTAATCTATTAGACAAAACCACAAAAATTGGGGTGTGATTTTCTTTATCCACTCAAATTCCTTCTGGTACCTGTATGTATGCCCTTACCAAGGGGATTTCACCTTTATGGATGGAAAAGTCTCACCCGGTTTATAGTGGCATGCTTCATCATTGGCTAGTCCAAACCACTGGGTTAAGATAGTACTAGTCCAGTGGTCTCAACTGTAGCCCCCAGGGAGAACTAGCTCCTCATGGGGCGGGGAGTTCAGAATAAATAGTCGTCTGGTCAGTAGAGTACCAGTGTGGTAAAAAACAAGGTAAAAACTACCTTAACATCTATCCAAAAACTATTCTTTATTAGGGATGAGGTTGGACAGGGGTAAAATAAATTCATCCTTCCTTTCAAAAGATGATAAAGGTGGTTAGTGGATCTACAAAGGATCCCTGCACCTTATATGATCTGCGAACATGTTTTGGCCTCTAATGAGGCACTCGCCAGGAAATTAAATCTCAGGGCCTCCATCCCCTGGCCTTTTTCAGGACAACTGTATCCTAATCCCTGCTGTCTTAGGATCTCAAGCAACTCAGCATGCAATTAGGGCAGCACCAGTCCTTCCCTTTGTCCTCTATACATCTCCTGGAGCCACAAATCACATGGGGACATTTTACCAATGTAAATCAACTTTTCTTGCAGCATTACATTGTGCACACTCAACACCACAGGTGAAGCATACATCAGTGGATAAAAGCACTGCACACAGTGCATCACAATGGTGTGTAAAAACCCAGTGTCAACCAGTCACCCATGCTACATCATTATCATTTTAAATCTTCTCATATTTCCAAAATTGTTGTACCTCCCTGCAACTATCGGGGAAAGGTCTTGTCAGTCTCTGGGGGGTCCCCTGTTGTCACACACTAAAAGTCAGAACTGGTCTCTCAATCCCAGGATTTAATGTTGTGTAATAGTTCTGGCTAAGAATCATCATTATGGAGATAACTCTTACTCAAAAAGAGAGGCGCTCTACTCCCCTACAAAGTAGCACTAGAAAAACGGTACTTGTACTAGCTCTCACCTTCTCTTTACCCTGTCTACTATATCTTGGCCATGTAGATTTGTAGTAGTCACCACCCATGTGGTTAAAACTGTTGTGGGATGCACTGTTGTCAACCTATACTATTAGGGGAAATGTTGCATTCCAAATCAAATGACACCCTCTTGTGCTCCATAGTAGAGAAGGATCCACGTTTTTACATAGAGCTAAGGTCGCCAGCCCCTCACAATTCTTACTGTCCAGCAAAGTTACTATTGCTAATCAATATTCCCCAAATCAGAAGCTGTATTGGTTATTCATCAGGCATCATCTCGCACTCAGCATAGGGGTTTTTTCCCAAGGGGTCCCCCCATTTACTTCCTTCGTACAGTATGGTGGTACAATATCTAGTGTTTACTTAGAATCATCTCAGTACAGGGTTGTGATACTCAGCATGAGATGGTGGTTAGACAATAACTGCATTCACTTGTAGCACTCGAACATTCTGAAGTGTCCCTAATATTGCAGTATCAGTCACGTTGGCATACTGTGCTTATTGAAAGAACACATTCAGGCTTGGTTCTGTCTGTTTCAAAATTGTAATACTCAGCAACAGACGATGGTCAGAAAATCACTGCATTCAGTCTCAGTACTCAAATGTTCTGAAATGTCTGTAATGTTGTGGCACTACAAGCTGCATCGGCATGCTGTGCTTTTTTGTCAAGGAAAGTGCACTGCCCTGGGACTTCTGCAGACACAAACTAACACTCAAGAGGTTGCGGTGTCAGCCACGTGAACATGCTCATAACTGAACCTCCTATAAGGGTCATCTCAATCACCTGCCCCGTCCCCCGTACTTCGTCAAGGGAAATTATCAATTGGTCCCCCTGTGACGGGCCACTTCATAGGAATGACGTTGCTTACCATATTCCCTTGACCGGCTATTTTTATCCATGCCTTCTTGTTGGCCTCACCATCTCCTACGTCACTATGACATCAGTTGCTGCCATTATGCATGGGATTCTGGGAAATGTGGTACATTCTTGGAAAGGGAATGGAAAAAGCCCGCCTATTATTTTGATAAATGCGACAGACACGATTCCCTCTGAAAGAAATGGCCCAGTTCAAAAATAACATGCCAAAATGGTTTGCTGTAGTAAAGTCACCATCTTCCCAGCTTTCAGGAACATGCAGAGCTGAATCAAAAAACCTAATTTTGTACCACAGATTTTGACATTTTCTGAAGAGGTTACTCATTTTCCCTATGTTTTGTGCTCTGAACCTCCTTCCAGTTTGTGTTGGAAACCAATATGAAAACCATGTGCGATCCAGAAGAGATATAGATTTCTGAAAAGTAGACAACATTCTAAATTCAGTAAGGGGTCATATTTGTAGATCCTTAAAGATTTTCCAAAGGCAAATAACTGTTGGGAAAAAGAAATATCAAAAACGACTAGGAAAAAATGGGCATTTGTGACAACATTTTCATCTAAAACTTTTTGTCACAATGGCAGATTGACGAAAGCAAAATATCATTACATCTACTAGACCCTTCTGGTTGTGAGGATATATAGGGTTTGGAGGTTCTCCAAGAACCCAAGTCACCCAGAGCAAACAACTGAGCTGCACCACACAAAGGCTTTTCATTGAGTGCTGAGTATGGAGCAATCCTTATAGCAAAATAGGCATAGTGTAAAATGGGTATCAATGAAAATGTATGTATTTCTATAATGGGCACAAGATATAGAGTTTAGGAGCAGCGGTTATTTCTACATACCTGAATTTGTAGGTACTCATAGTAGCATATGATTTGGAGGGTATTTTTCAAAGTGTCATCTTTCTTATACACTGACTTCCATTTGAAAGGTGCAAATGCAGCAAAATCCAGTTGGTATTAACAAATGTTCTACTATTCTATGCTACTAGAAGTCTCCTAACAAAAATGATACCTCACTTGTATGGGTAGGCCTGGTTTCCACAACAGGAAACAGCCCAAAATGCAACATGTGTTCAGCACAATTTTCTACCCAAAACTGAACTTCTCTTTCTGATGTGGGTAGCTCCAGATTTTGGACCCTAGCTCAGTCCGGCACCTAGGGAAACCTAGCCAACTTATACATTTTTGAAAACTAGACATCCACTGGTATCCAGTGTGGGCTGACTTGCATGGCTATCACCACATTGTTTTATCTAGAATCCCTTCCAAACCTAAAACTTTGACTTAAAAAAACACATTTTCCTCATTTTTCTTTGATGGAAAGTACTGGAATGTGTGGGTAGCTACCTTCTACTTTGCATTCCCCTAAGTCTACAAATAAAAATAGTACCTCACTTGTGTGGGTAGACTTAGTTCCCAGGATAGGAAGTGTCCCAAAACTCAACATGGATGCAGCGCTCTTTTTCACCCAAAACTGAAACTCTTTTTCTGATGCGTGAAGCTCTAGATTTGGGACCATAGCCCAGTCGGCACATAGGGAAACCAAGCCAACCTGTACATTTTTTAAAACTAGACACATGTGGGTATCAAGGGAAAGCTGACTAGCAAAGGTCACACACCATTTATCCCCAGAATCCCTTGCAAACCTCAAACATTGACTAAAAAGAATAATTTTCCTCCTATTTCTGTCATGAAAAGTTCTAGAATCTATGGGAAGCCATAAACCTCCTTCCACCCAGCCTTCCCTCAAATCTCCTGTTACAAATGGTACCTCACTTGTCTGGGTAGAGCAAGTGCCCCTGACAGTAAATGGCCCAAAACGCGACATGGACTCTCTTTTTCTGATGTGGGTAGCTCTAGATTTTTGGCCCTAACACAGCCGTCACCTAGAGAAGCCTAGCCAACCTGTACATTTTTAAAAACTAGCCACCTATTGGAATCCAGGGTGGCATATCTTGCTAGAATGCCACTAGGATTAACTTTGCCACGATGCTCTGAAAACATCCAGCCAGAAATCATGCATTACCTTACATTTCTGTGTTGGAAACGTGTAGAAGAGCAGGACTCCACAAAATTCTTACCACCCAGCATTGCCCCACCTTTGTCACTAAAGATGCTGCCCCACTTATGTGGCGGGGCCTAGTGCTGTGACAGGAGAGATCAAACCAAGGACTAAGAGCCCGTGAATGTAGACTCCTACAGACCACAGTTGGATCCGTTCCTGTTGCTGGCACTGGGCCAAGCGACACAAGTGGGACAGAGTTTGTATTGGAATGGATTGAGCAATGCTGGGTGATAGGAATTTTGCAGAGTCCTGCGCACTCCAGAATTGTCCTTCACAAAAATGTAGAAAAAATGTGTAATGTCAGGCAAAGTTGGAGGTTTGCAGGGAATTTTAGGTAAGAAAATAGTGTGGGGAGCATGTGAAGCACATCACTCCAGACTTCCACAGATGTCTGGTTTCAGAGATGTCTGGGAGGATTTTCCAGGTGGCAGCCTACCCAAGCCTAAAAAGTGCAGATGTTCACCATTGCAAGTAGGGCGATATTGGGAGTTTGCCTTTTTTCCTGGCCCATATGTAAAATCAACACCCAAATGATTCAAACGTTCTCTTGCTTGCCATTGGGATGAGATGATTTAGGCCGCAAGGGAAGCAGAAAGACTATTGCCCCCTTCAGTTGGGGTGAATGGCATAACCATCCCCCTGGTGGTGGGCAGCCCCCACCCCTCCTTTTTTCAAAAAAATATTCCATGGTGTCTAGTGGGCTTTCTGCCCCCCAGGGGGCTGCCTTGGGTAATTACCCAATCTACCCCCAAGGCCGGGCAGAAAGACTGTGCCCATTTTTGGGGGGATAGGTGTAGGATGCTGTCCCTCTATCCAGTGTGCAAAGCTAGGCACACTGTGTAGGGGATCCAGGCAACCACACGTTGGTTTACAGAGGTAAAAACTAGACCTACTAGGCCCATATTTATACTTGGTTTGCGCTGAATTAGAGTTATGTTTTTTTACACTAATTCAGCGCAAACCTAACTCCATATTTATACTTTGGCGTTAGACACGTCTAACACCAAAGTAATGGAGTTTACGTCATTTTCTGGAGGGGAAAACCTACCTTGTGTCAATGAGTTGCAAGGTAGGCGTTCCCGTCCAGAAAAGGACGATATGGCCTTTGCACCATATTTATCCCCCGTGCTAAAATCCAACACGGGGAAAGGGAACCTTAAATAATGGTGCTAAGCTTGCTTAGCGCCATTATTTAACGCCTGGGTCTGGGCAGGCGTAAGGGGACCTGTAGGCAGAGTTCCATGGTCAGAGACCATGAAAGTTGCCCACAGGTGCCCTTCCCTGTCCCCAGGGACACCCCCACCCACCCACACCAGGAGGTCACCTAAGGATAGGGGACTCATCCTAGGTAAGTTTGGGTGAGTATATTTTTTTTCCCAACACCGTTCAGGGGCCCTGACTTGGGGTCCCCTGCACGGTGCTGGCCCTTGGGCATGGCCAATAGGGTGATGCGCATGGCTCCTGTCTTTACTAAGACAGAAGCCATGTCCATGGGGCTTGTGTGCCAGAAAATGGTGCTACACTGCTTAGAGGCAATTTGTTTGCCTCTAAACAGTGCTGCGCCATAATTTGGCACACAAGCCCAGTTCCCCCTACGCCTCCCCGGCCAAGTTAGCGTCCTTTACAAGGACGCTAACAGAGCCTAGCACTATTCCATAAAGATGGTACCCGGCCAGCATCATGGAATGGCACTGGCTGGCACTATACTTTTTGACGGAAACCTGCACTAACGCAGGTTTGAGTCAAAAAGTATAAATCTGCCCCCTAATGCTCTAAATTTTGTGGTAGCTTGGTCGAGCAGATAGGCTAATCTTTAAGAAGTGCAAAACATTTATGGTACTCACAGTATTAATAAATCAGAACACACACTCAAAACAAGAACTTGAGACCAATTAAAAAAAATACTTCAGAGTTTTTTAAAATATTTAAGACCAAGGTCATCCAGATCAGGTAAGTACTTAATAAGTTATGATTTTTTAAAGTTTTAATGAAGTTAGTCTTTTGTGCGTAATTACGCACCGTAGGAATCAATTGAGAGAAATTTTGAAAATTCACAGTAAATCATGCAATGCAATTACCAGTGTCTCCTTTTGCAGGTACTTTGAGGTTGTCATTGGCTACCCTGGACCATCTGGAGATGTTTGGGTGACTCCTGGTTCTGGCAGGAGCAGCTGCAGAAAGTCGTTGGAGCTAGTGCCAGGCCACTGCGAGGGACCACTTGTAAAAGCACTGCACAGGTGGACCTAAAGGTAAGTCCGGTGGGTCCCCTTTGGTTGTCCAGGTCACGAGGGGTAGGGGAACCTTAGGGCATAGCTGGATCTTCGGTGCAGGGACAGGGCGGCCAGGTGCAGAGAAAATCGGTGAGCAAGGTGCCCTTGGAAGCAGGAGGTAGGCTACTTTGAAGGTCTCTTGCAGGTCTTCTGGGTGTCCGAGGTGAGGTGACCAGTACCAAGAGCTCTTGCACACTCTAGCCACAAAAGGGCACACTGGCAGGGGTTGTCCTCATGGTCTGATGGTCAAAGTTTGGCCTGGCTGCAGCATCTGCTTCCTTGGTCAGCAGCCAGTCACTGAAGTGGCCTTCACTCGGCCTTTGGTTCCTTGGTGTTGCAGAGTGATACCTTCACTCTGGAGTGAGATCTTTGGTAATTTTTTAGGGTGGAGGTACTCTGTGGGTTTGTAGAGTCTGTCCAGTGTCCAAACAACCCCTCAGCTGCGATTGTCATGTCCTAGGTACGGCAGGCAGGGTTTGGCAGCTTTTTCCTGGTGCAGCAAGACTATAGTTCTCGAGCCTTGGGTCTTCTTTGTTGCTGGTCTTCTTTGTCCTTAGAAACATATTTGTTGGTCAAGGGATGCCCACTAAATACTGTATTTAGTGGGTGTTTTATGGGATACCTAGTAGCGACCAATGGATCATCTACCTTACGGTGGCTACACCCACTAAGTGACCACTTCCCCTGGGTAGAGGTCACATCCCTACATCTGATTGCCTATTTTCCTTCCATCCAAGATGGAGGAAAATGAAATGGAGAGGTCACCTTTGCATTCAACACCTTAAGGGTGGTGCAAGCTTGGGGTGACCACTCCTCCTACCATTAGTATATTTTCCAAACCACCCCCCCCCCCTCAAGGTGGAGGTTTGCAATGAGGGCATCCATCTGCTGCCAGCAGCATGACTGAGGGTTGAGTTTCAAGGGTGAGATCCCTTTGAAGTTTGCCAGCAGGGCTGTGAACATTTCTGAGGGAACGGGTGTTAGCACCTCCACCCAGGAAGGGCTTTGTTTTGAATCACAGAAAGCAGGGTTTCAGAATCTTGTCTGGTGGTGGCAGGCTTGTTGTGACTGGCCACCAACCATGCCAAGGTATTTAGTTTTTGCACTGGGCACTTCTGAGGTGCCCCGTTGGTATATTTTGGGATAAATAAAATAATGGTACCAGTTTGGATTTATCATTCTGAGTTGTTTGATTTCAAACAACCCAGGATGCAGGGTATCTCCCATGTAGCTATGAAACTCGTACTGACCAGTGTCCAGCACATGCATTAAAATGGCTGGCCTGTTCATTTACTATGTTCCAGGTTTGGCAATGACACAGTAGGGGCATATTGCTCATGCATCTATGCGCACATATATCATATAGTGCACCGTGCCTTAGGGCTAGAAAGCCTGCCAGAGGGGTGACCTAACTATAGTGCATGCAGTGTACACTGGACAAGGCACACAGGCTGTCTGCCATGTTGAGTTTGTCTCTTAGGATTGCATCACAGCACTCAGCCTGCAATAGCAGTGCTGGGTGCTTCTGGATGCATGGCCCTAGAGGGTGGCACAATCTGTGCTGCTGCCATCAGGGGCCTACACTTAGTACCCGATGCCCTGGGTACCCAAAGAACCATTTACTTGGGACTTATAGTGGCAGCTAAAGGTGTTGACATTTGTGCCAATGCATCACAACAGTTTTAGGGAAAAAGATCTGTTCCAGAGAACCTGGTTAGCAGAGGTCCTAGGCACCAACAACTTTGAGGCAACATCACGTACCAGGCAAATATTGGGGGCTTATTATAACAGAAAGAGACTTTTTCTCACAATGGGGTTATTCTGGACAGCCCCCATCCCTAGAATTAAAAACAAATCCTGGTTCTTAGTGAGGTTTCTGTCACCCACCCCCCGGGGAGAAGGGGGAGATCGGGGACTATTGCTTGGGGGGGGCAGAAATACTTTAGTCCCATTTGTTTAGAGTAGGGGCCTAGCCATGACCACTGTGGGCAGGCCCCACCCTTATTTTAGAATAAAAGAAAAAAAATCCTGGTGTCTACTGGGCTTTCTGCACCCTCAGTGTCTAAATCACTTGTTGTCATTTCCCTCCGCTGTACATCATCACGGCACACCAATGTTTCTTCATAACTACCCAGAATGCTGGAACCAGCACTGCAGCCACCCTGCCTGGAGATGCAGAAATGTGTGCCCCTGGGAGGAAGATGTACATACCACTCACTATCAATTACTCTGTTTTTGTAGTTATATACCTCATACATGTAAATGCGTGTGGCTAAGGCTTTTGCTCTATTGTGATAATTTTGACTGATACTGTGTGTGACATCTTTGCTGGCTCTTGCTTTTTATCCATAAGCACTCTGTAATTTGGGACTTCTTATTACTTTTATAGCATTAGAAGCAGTGCTTACTTTGAGCCGATCTTTGGTGGTAGGGACAACCAGCACTCATCTTTGGGGTCCAGCACTTATTTTCCACATTAGCCATTTACTGAGAGAAACAGAGGGAAAAAAACACACAAATTGCAAAGAAGGATCATGAAAAAGAAGGAAAAAAACAGTCATAAAGGGAGGCAACAGGGATCTGCAAGACAGATAAAGGGTCTGGGAGTGTGTGGTAGCTGATTTACGAGGCAGGAGGTGGATTTCACACTACAGCACTTTGGTATTCAGTACACTGGTATTTAATTGCAGTCCAAGCCCCTCAGACCATTCCTGACACTGTTTGTTAGCATGAAAGCAGTGCCAGGATTGCTGGGGAGCCTGTGCTGGTGTTCCAGTGAAGGCTGGGACACCAGAAGATGATCGAGGCGACAGGTGGCAGCGGCAGCAGCGACGGGAAGAGGTACTTTTAAAACAAATATGTGTATCACTCCCCATGCCCCTCCCCTTGCGATTTGCAGCAGCCGCTGTTGGAAGTATGTGTTTATAAAAAGCTCCTCTTGCAAATTTCAGCTGGTCCAGAAACATACAGTGGCTGAAGAAAACAAATGGCAACTTGGGGCTTTTTGGAAGCTGTGAGAGGGCGATGCCATAGGAGACAGTGCAGCTGGCAACAGACAATTACAGTGAGCATCATTAGAGAACAGCTTTGGGTCTGCCCAAACTTTGGGGCTCAGGAGTATATTTTGATTGGGCAGAAGTTGTGTGCTTTCACAAAAATGCTTGCCCTCCACACAGCTCTGCTCATTTTGTATATTCATCTGCTCATTTTGTATATTCATCCGGCTGCATGAGTTTGAACTTCCAGAGGCACAAACATCTACTGTAATGGTAGTAAAGTGTCTTAGATAACTAGATAATACATGCTGTTTTTCTCTAGCAGCAGCAGAGATTGGCGGAGGGTGGTCTTTAACCTGCATGAATGTTTAGGTCTGGTTTAACAGTGCAACTGTCACCTGATATTTAAAACTACAACAATATTATTCTACAGTTCTTTGCTTCCACACAATTACATATCTATTCCAGTTCTATTTTCTGGTAATGCGTCACATTGCCTAATGAAATTGCTGTAAAGCCATTCCTACTGGCATTTGCAATACTTCTTTGGTATTTGTTCTATTTCTGTAATGATGCCACATACTGTTGTAGAGAATTATTCACTGTAAGAATATCTACTAATAAAGGTCATTGCGAGGTTTGTCATCCGACTGAACAAGTAACATCTCAGTGCAGTGCACACTATTTTACGTCATCGTGGAGCAGCATTTAATAGCGCAGGCAGCACAGACCTGGATTGCTCCCGTTTTGTCAATGCGGATTCGTTAGTTTGCTCAAGGCGTATGATTTACTACTTTTTACTATTGTTTTCTTGAGCAGTTCCCTTCTTCCTAAGTGTCTCTACGAGCCGCCCTGCATGAAAGACTTTATAATGACCGAAGAAAGGTGCATTGTCTGCCAAGCTACCTTAAAAGCGTTGCACGCAGGCTGCAGTGTGGTGAGCTCAAAAAAAGTTATCGATGTTATAACTACATCGAAAACATTAGTTGTGAACTTTTGCTGATCAACCATAATATCTTATCGGCTTTAACTTTCTGTTTGTGTATGATGGATGCAATCAACTGAAGTCTTGTAGTTGCTTTGAAGGTGCATGGCGCACAAACGGGGAGACCTCTTGGAAATTAAAAGCGAAGCTATTCCCTCTTCTATCGGCTAGGGGAGCTGTTTCCCCAGTTCGCTACATGATGTGGTATATGCGTGTGCCTTAATTAATTTCAATGCATGGCTTAGAAATCTCACTGGTTTGTGGAAATTCAAATGCGCACTCAGATCAGTAACATAGCCAAAGTACCATTCGCGTGAGGCATAGCCACACAATACACTTGGGCCCATATTTATACTTTTTGACGCTAAACTGTGCTAACGCAGTTTAGCGTCAAAAAGTTTTGCGCCGTCTAACGCCATTCTGAAGCGACATGCGGGCGCCGTATTTATGGAATGGCGTTAGACGGCGCAATCAGACCGGCGCTGCCTGGTTTGCGTGGGAAAAAACCACGTAGACCAGACAGCGCCGGCGTAGGGGGAAAATGGCGCATGGGCGTCTTAAAATGGGGCAAGTCAGGTTACGTCGAAAAAATCGTCTTAACCCGACTTGCGCCATTTTTTAACGACGCCCATCCCCCATCAACATGACTCCTATCATTGTAAAGATAGGAGTCATGCCCCCTTGCCCAATGGCCATGCCCAGGGGACTTCTGTCCCCTGGGCATGGTCATTGGGCATAGTGGCATGTAGGGGGGCACAAATCAGGCCCCCCTATGTCACAAAATATTATTAAAAAAAAAAAAAAAAAAACTTACCTGAACTTACCTGAATGTCCCTGGGGTGGGTCCCTCCAGCCTTGGGTGTCCTCCTGGGGTGGGCAAGGGTGGCAGGGGGGGTCCCTGGGGGCAGGGGAGGGCACTGTGGGCTCATTTTGAGCCCACTTGTCCCTTAACGCCATGCCTGACCCAGGCGTTAAAAAGCGGCGCAAATGCGCCGTTTTTAGCCACGCCCACTCCCGGGCGTCACTTTTGCCCGGGAGTATAAATACCACGTAAAGGCCTGGGAGTCATTTTTTAGACGGGAACGCCTCCCTTGCATATCATTAACGCAAGGAAGGGGTTCACGCTAAAACATGACGCACATTCCGGGAACTTTGGCGCTATTCGCCTCTAACGCCATAGTATAAATATGGCGTTAGTTGGCGTTAGTTTTGCGTCGAAATTGCGTCAAAAAAAACGACGCAATTTCGGCGCAAACGGAGTATAAATACGGCCCTTGGTCCCTTACAAGCATGATTAACTCTGTCTCAGACAATGGTACAAAGGCTTCGACTCATCAGGCATCGCTAAAAATTAATGGGCGAGCTATTGTTGTGTTGCCCAGAAGAAATAGGTCTAGAGACATAGCCTGATCGCGTACCTTGATTGAGCGTCTCTTCTACTCTTGTCTTAGAAGTACCACGCCCTGCACTGTGCCCGTTCCCTGACCTTCAAGCGCTCTTGTTGACTATTAGATCATTGCAAATCGCTGGCTTTTTTAGATTTCCTACATCAGCCACTCGTTCAAGCTAATTTATAGTGCTCTCATGTGTGTTCCACAAGCTATTCAATTTGCTCATTTTGAGCGCCAATGACACCATTCTTGTCCGAACGGAAAGGCTTTCATCTGAGCTAGTTAAACCACTGATATTATCGCAACTTTTTCCATTTTCATGGCTGCCAAGTGACTTCATGTAATCTGTGCCATCCTGGCTTTTTAGTGAAGACTTCGCGTTATGGGCATTATGGGAAATGTAGTTGCCATGGATTAAAGAATACCGCCCTTATGGTAAAATACAGCCTTCGTGTAAAGAAGATGTGTGCCAAACAGTGTCACTGAAACATAAATGACATCAGGATACAAAGTCTTGAACGTCTGCATGACCATTCTTTATGTTTCCTGGTTAAAAAAAGAGTGTATGGCAGATTCGTTCAGGCTGGAAAATTCCTGAGGTGATAATGGTGTGGAGCGAGGTGATGTATTGTTGTTCACCTGTAGCAGGGATGAGGATGTTTGGGAGGCTCTTGGGCCATCCTGTTGCATTCAAGTGCATGGAAAGGACTTAGCAACAAAAGCGGAAATTAGTGCGTTTATTAATTATGAGGTGTAACTTAGTCTGACAGGAGCTGTACCCAGAATTTGCAGTAGTGTTACACATTTCCTATATCAAACATTTCATTTAGTCCTGTTTCTGCTGTGTGCACCTTCATAATCATGGAAGCCTCCTGCCTCAGCAACGTCCTGGTGTCACCAGTTGTGAACTTCCTTAATACAGTCCACTTGAAGTCAGTCATACTATGAGGTCAATGAAATTTTGAACCAGTGGAGCTGACATGTGTTTGCACATGATCCTTGACTTGTGCTGGCTGATTCTGTGACGTACTTCCTGGCTTGTTTGACTGATATAAGCCGTTTGGTATGTGCAAAGGATGACATAAATCACAATTGGTTTGCCCATGAGAGGTCCCATAGAGACCCCGCCATGTGTTCTATTGGGTACGCGTACCTCTATCTGACCTTGACTATCTGACTCGGTCTACCTGACCCCTTATGTGTGTTTTTATATGTGTTTTTCCCCCAGGGCCCAGCTAAGAAACAAAATGGCCACCACAAGTTTACATTCAGTTTTCAGCCAGCCAATCAAGACCTTGCTTTTCACTCACTTGGATACTGGCGTATACTCACAGTTCCACAAAGGATCTGCATCCCTAGATATCTATATTTTAATATCTTTCATTACTCCAAAACTACAGAAAAGATTTACACCAAATTAGGAAAAACACTCTTTCTGGATCTGGCCTTTTGCCAAATTTGATGCAAATCTGTTCAGCAGTTCAGGCTGCAGTCATGTTCAAAAAATGCAAAATACCCATAAACTTTGCATGGAAAATAAGTGTCCCCAATCACTCATTACTACAAAGTGTTCTGGGACCCCCCCTTTTTCTTGACTCCTGTTTGACAAATCACTTCAAAACTTTTCTCACAGCAGCTAAAGTGAGCAGCAAGCTAGATTTGAAAAATTTGTGAAGAACGTTGGTCCTTACCAGTTTCATTTTATGTATATTTACATATCAAAACAAAAGGTCATGGCCCAGACACGGTAAACTCCAACTGCCAGTACCAGTGGTAGGAGGTAGACCAATCCTCCTTAATATATGAATCCAAAACGATTCACGGCATGAACAAGACTCTTCGGAGTTGAAACGCATTGGTTGGTTTTTGTTGGCATGGATTAAATTGCTGGTAATTATTTCTGGAGAAACGGAGTGCAATGGTTTCTTTCTTGTGGGTTTTTATATATATATATATATATATATATATATACTGTATATATAAGAAGAGAGAACTCTGGGTAGTTCCAAAGTTTAGGTGGTGAGCAACTCCACTAATTAGCAACCTGCAACACCAGTGACACTCTAGATTTACTTATTTCAAATGTCTTTTTATCTAGCAAAGTTTTTAAGCATAGGATTAGCACAGTGCTGTCCACGCTGAGCTAGAAAAGGTCAAAATTGTTTGTCATTTGTACAGCAAATTGTTTTTAGCATAGGAATGGCACAGTGCAATCCTGCCGTGCTGTAAAATGACAAAAGCCATTCACCACTACAGGCACAGTATTACAGCTTTTGACTGGTAAAATACCATCCAACCTGGAATGAGTAAAAGCAAACCCTAACACTTGTATCACTATCATTATAGCTCTTCAGGGAGGTTTAGCTTTCTCTTGACATGGGGGAGCACCCAGTGTAAGTCAAACAGAACTCTTTCAGGGTTAGAGTGATGCATAAATTGTGCGAAGAAGAACAGTGAGAACTCTGGGTAGTTCCCACGTTAGGTGGAGAGCAGCTCCAGTAAGGAGCACTCTGCAACACCAGTGACACTCTAGGTTTGCTCACTTCAAATGTCTGTTTATCTAGCAAAGTTTTTAAGCATAGGATTAGCACAGTGTTATCCACGCTGAGCTAGACAGGGACAAAGGGCCAGATGTACGGCCCGAGTTTTGCGACTCGCAATTTGCGATTCAATTGAAAGTCACAAATTGCGAGTTGCAAAACCGTATGTGCAACAGTGTACTTCACACTGTTCGCAATTCCCAATGGGGTCGCAAATGACCTACCTCATTAATTTCATGAGGAAGATTGCAATTTCTGACCCTATTGGGAATGGCCGCACTCACATGGATGGCAGCCTGCTGGGGGCAGCAGACCACCATGCTCTGACTGCTTTTAAATAAAGCAGTTTTTTTTTAAATGCAGCCCATTTTCCTTAAAGGAAAACGGGATGCATTTGAAAACAAAAAATGAAAAGTTTTCTTTTCATTTTTTCAGAGCAGGCAGTGGTCCCTGGGATAGTAGTATGTGGGACAGAGAATCCTCTCCACTGAGACCTATCTCTTACATGAAAGGTGTGTGTAGTAGGGTGTAGGGAGAGACTTGCCTCTTCACACAGACATTTTTATCACATGACACATGTGTAGTGTGTAATGAGGGACTGTCCTCTCCAGTGAGACCCCTCTCTAGAAAATGGGTGTGTGTAGTAGGGTACGAAGAGAGACTGGCCTCTCCCCTCAGACCTCTCTCTTACATAAAAGGTGTGCATAGTAGGGTGTCTGCATGGACTGCCCTCTCTTTCTACACCACTCTCTCAGATAACATGAGTGTGTGATAAGGTGTGCACATAGACTGCCCACTCCTTCCAGACCTCTCTCCCAGATGATGGGTTTATGTAGTGAGGTGTGTGGATAGAAACTGCCTCTTCACTAACTCCTCTCTCTTAGATGATGGGCAAATGTATTTGGGTGTATTCATACATTGGCCTCTTCTGTCAGACCTCTGTTTCACATGATGGCTGTGCGTAATAGGGTGTGTACATGGACTATCTCACCTGTCAGACCTCTCTCTGCGTTGATAGGTGTGATGATTAGGATCTGTACATGGACTGACCTCTCCTATCAGATCTTTCTCTGAGATGATAGATGTGTGTAGTAGGGTGTCTGGATTGACTGGCCTTTCTTTTCAGATGTTTGTCTCAGATGACAGGTGTGCATAGTAGGGTGTGTGGAGAGAGACTGGCCTCTCTGTTGACATCTCTCAGATGACAGGTCTGTGTAGTAGTGAGTGATTGGGGACAACCCTTTCTTGTCAGATCTCTCTCTGATGACAGGTGTGCGTATTAGAATCTACTGTATACATGGACTGGGTACTCTTGTCAAACCTCTCTCTTAGATGACAGGTTAGCGTGCTAAGGTGTGTGCATGGGCTGGCCTCTCCTTTCAGACCTCTCTCTCAGATGGCATGTATGCATAGTCAGCTGGGTGGAGAGAACCTGGCCTTTCTGCTGAGACCTGTCTCTTAGATGGCATAAGAAAGTTGTAGTGAGTGAAGAGGGACTGTCTTTTCTGCTCACACCACTCTCTCTGATAACTGATATGCATAGTAGGGTGTGGGAAAAGACTATACCCTGCACACAACTCTTACAAAGCCAATGGGCATAAATAGCACACCTCGATAAACACCATTTCCATTAATACTGCTTCCTACACTAGCAAGTTTGCATAGTATAGTGTATTTAAAGATCACCTACTCCTTTCTACTCAAGAGTCTTGTGAGATAATAACTTATTTGAGAGAAAGTAGGAATTAACCATCTACTCATCACAGTACTTATCTCTTACACACTTCCTCTCAAAAGCAATGACCACAATATGCACTCTTACTAATGGAGTGTTTTCAAAACTCACTATACCTTTTTACTATTCATGATCTCGCAAGAGTCCCACGAGATTTTTAAAATTAGTTAAAAACAATTTTCTTCATAGTAGTTAGTTATCCCTTAGACATCTCTCTAAATCTATGGGGACAGCATGCCTTTCTGCTACCCCCTTGTACATCTTTTTTTGTTTTGAAATCTACAACACCTCAAATTGTTCACAGTAAACAGTAATGGCCACCATTTCATTTCTATCATTCTTTTTTGTTTTGAAATCTACAACACCTCAAATTTTCCACAGTAAACAGTAATGGCCACCATTTCATTTCTAGCATTCCAACAGCCAGTCAGTCAGAGTGATCGCAAGACTCATGGGAGCCTCTCGCTTGTGGGAAAGCTTGTAGGCTCACTGGAAAAAACAGGCCTCTCAACTAATCACAGGGCTCCACTTTTTAATTTGCTCTCTCGTGGGACCCATGCTGAACTCTTGCAAGTCACACCATCCAAATATACAATTATTTTTTACCCTTAATATCTCATAAACAACTGAAGGGAGTTACACCAAATCACAAATAGCACGATCTACAGACCAAGATCCAGCTTCCTGCTTAATTTGGTGTAATTCCATTCAATAGTAGTTGCTGTAGACATGTCTAACGAAGTCAATGGAAAAGGCATGGCAAATTTTACATATATGTATATTACCTACTGGCAGTCACCAGTAAGTAGTTATAGTTAGGACCTAGTTTCCATAGACAAAGTGTTTTTTGTTTTGCTAATATCTTTGGTGCCATTCGATGAATCTTCACAAAACTGGTTTGCTGCTCACTTCAGTTGCTGCTTTTAAAGTTTTTGGGTGATCTAATAAGTGAGAGCCAAGAAAAAGGAGGGGCCCCAAAACGTGTTTTCTCCGAGCAATTTCCCATAGGGATTTTGAACATGACTACAACCTGAACCGCTTAACAGAATTACATGAAATTTGGCAGAAAGGTAGTTATTGGTCCAGAAAGATCTCTTTTTGTATTTTGGCACTGACCCATTCAGTAGATTTTGCGTTATTAAAACAAAAATAAATATATCTATGTAGGGACGAGGATCTGTCGTGGAGCTGTGGATTCACATGCCAAAAGCATGACTCTCAATGGCTGTCGGCAACCTGACAGGAAAGTTGCAGCTGACATTTTATGTACTGTGACACAGTCCTGAGGACTAGAAATTGAAAGTGGAAAGTCATAGAAGGGGTCAGGTTGGAGGTACTCTGATCCTGTAGAAGCCTAATTATTCAGCACCCATCCAGGATACAAACGACCGTTAGCCAGCTCTTCACCGGTAAACATAAAGAATTTATTAGAGATAGAAATACATGTACATGGAGGATGCTCGGTACTAGTTGTACACGAACAACCTGATTAAAGGAAGTAATACACGATCTTTTATAGCATTAAACCACAAATATAATTTGACGTTCTGTTGGTTCTTAGACATTGACGTATGATTGACATATGATTATTTCTACATTATGGCGGAAGGTGGTTCTTCCTATCACACCATATATAGTAATGTAAAGCATAGACAAGGATTTTACACAAGGTGGCCTATGTGCCTAATATCACATGGTCCATCTTGTGACAGAGCTTGAGAACATCATGTACTTAGACTGGTACTTTCCAGAAGGGAGATTGCTTCAGCTAGCATGCAATGATGATGATATTTCATGATGGCTGTTCAGAGAGCAAGCCTTGCAACATAATGCGTTCCTAGCAGTAGCGAATTACATTTGTAGGCCTCTTTACTTAATGATAGGCCTGTGCAGAGATTGTCATTGTGTATCACAGGGGCCAGTGGGCCTAGCATACCTAAGAACTGTAAAATGTGATTCCACATTCCGCCCTCTGATACTCAATGAAAAATCTAAGGGTCATGGTGTATTGCTCTCATTTCTACCTCTTGCTCGTCCCTGTTGTCATCCTTATATCTTTTTCTTCGATAATGTGTGTGTTTCTGGTCACAGGTTTTTTTCAAGAGTAGGGCCAGGAAGGATGGACAAACTGGTATGAGCACACATAGCGTTATCAGTGCCACGATCCCTATCACTAGTACCTCTACCAACCAGGTACCCCAACCCCTGAACCATGCTGCTATTTCATTCAGCATTCCTCCGTCTGTCCCATCTGCCACTTTCCCAGCTCCTTCTTCTACCTTTTTAATGTCCTCTATTTCCTTTCTTATATTCCCATTGTTATCCGGTGTATACACGCAGCATTCCTGATGGATCATGGCACAGATCCCTCCCTCTTTTGCCAGGATGGTGTCTAGCGAAAGCCTATTCTGGATTACAACTGCCCTCATGTCTGTGAGTTCCTCAGTGATGTTCCCTAAGGCTGCTGCGGTGTTGCTGGCTAGCCCTTCCACTAATTCGGCCAATCTGTGAATTTCATATTGTGAGTGTGCTATCCCTAATGGCATCATTATGATCCCCTCTATTGCTATTACCTCATCCACCCAAGTTGGTGTCCTCTTCCTGCACACCCCACCAAGTGTTCTCTTTTCCCCCTTCTGTAATTCTGTTCTATGCGCCATTTTTGGTAGTACGAATGCTACGTAACAGGTACCTTGCCATCCTGCTGGCAATTTAAAAAATGCTGATGTCCCACATATAAAAAATATTCCTTTGGGAGGTGTCAGGCCTATGGACAAGCCTGTTGTGTCATTTCTTTTGTAGTCCAGGCTCAATGTTGTATTGCAAATACTATGTCCCACATCAATTCAATTTTTGCTAGTGTCTGCGTTACCTCTTGAGTATTTGAAACACCATGGTGCCTTTATTTCTGTATCTATGGCCAGGCATGGTATTCGTTGTTCTGAGCCATGATCCCATTCAGTGTAAACCTTCCCTCTTTCTGTTGGAAATGCATTCAATAAATTCTCTTCTCCTTTCTTCGGATCTAATCTCCTACACTTCTTTCTTCTCCTTCTATCTTCTTCCTTCAATTTATTTGACACTCTTTCTACCAATTTTCCTTGCATATCACCTACATAAGGTTCGTCTTCCAAACCATAGTCATCCCTTTTTCTGCTCATTTCTCCTTTGTTTATATTTTCTCTTATTCTCTCCTTTTCCTATTTCCTTGTTCTCATTCCTTTTAAATTTCCCCCTGACATATTATCTAATATGTTACATGCCACGAATTCTCTGAGGGGCATCTGATTGTAATTTCTTTTCTCCTGGCTAGTGGTCGGTAGGTGGGTACAGATATAACAATCAGACACATTTGCTAGTTCTTTGTACATTGATACCATTTGCACAAATGTATTGTCCTTATAATCTTCTCCATCTTCTTTCCATTTTGTATATTCCACCCATTTTGTTTTATCCTCCACCCTCTCATGTTGTTTTGAGTTATTGTTGTTCTCCCCACCGGTTGCTCCTTCACCTTGGCCACTTTTTGGGATGTAGTGTTCCTGGTCGATCCATGGAATATGTATGTCGTCTTTATATACTATCAGGATCGTTGTTATTATTATAGCTGCTACCGGGATGAGTAATGCTGTGACCACCACGGACCACTTCTTCTTCTCCTTTTTCTTACGTTGTAATCTGAAATCCATGTCGCCTTATAGGGTGTGGTCGGATGTGGCTAGCCCTTGAAACCAGTTCTATTGGTATGTAACCTTTGGTACCTCCTTATTCCTGTAGAAGTGCCACACGAGTAGTCTATTCCTTCAGTATATTTTCCGGGCGACGTTGAATGCTATTTGACACTTGTAGTTTTGCAGAGTATAAAGGGATGAATCCCAATTAGCATTTTTAAGGGAGTTGGGTGCGATAGTCCACTAACCCGAGGGATGGCCCTTTTGTCCTATTTTTGCTGTATTCCTAATTGGAAGAGGCACCTCCCAATGGGTCTACAAGGCACACCGATCCTAGTGACCGGCCGCTTCCGTAGGACTACTGGGATCTGTACCTCTCGTGCAAATTTTTCTTGCGGACTTTTAGTATTCTGTTTGTTTATATCCTGATGTCTTTAATACTTAAGTGGGCTCACTTGACTCTCCGACTCCTGTGGAGAGTAGCACGAGCAGTTCTGAAAGAGTATCCTGGTGTCTTGAAGGACCCGCTTGCACCCTCCGACTCCTGTGGGGTTGCAGCACGAGCAGTCCAAAAACAATGTTCCTGTGTACTGGGGAAACCGCTTACACTCTCTGACTCCTGTGGGAGTGTAGCACGAGCAGTTCTGTCAGTGTTGGCTGGTGGCGCTTGTTGAACGAAGGTTGTACCGCTGTGGTGAAGGTGGCATTACTCTCATCGGCAACTTTGTTGGCGGCTGGTCGTCCTTTAGTCCAGCGGCCTTCTTGGGGTGTGAGGTATGGACCCAGGATGTGATGCCCTCACACTTGACTGCTGTGGCTGTTGTCAACAGGACTTGGTGTGGTCCCTTCCACCGTGGTTGAAGGCAGTGACGTCTGGTGTGGCCTTTACCCACACCCAGTCTCCAGGATGCAGTCCGTGTTCCGGTGGTGTACCTTCTTGGTGTAATAGCGGTGGATCCAGGAGTTCAGTCCCTCCTACTTTTCAGGTGACCCAAGCCCAATCTCCATGTTGGAGATCATGTCCAGATAGTGTTGTCAAGCCAGGAAGGGCCTGCAGCACCTAATGCTGAAGGCAATGCAAACTGCTGTCAAAATGTCTTATCAGATAATAACTTCTCAGCACCAGACATGTTCATAGGCCAGTCAAACAGTATTTCAGTCGGTGCTCAGTTTGACAACTTCATCAAGGGTGCATCTCTTGACCAATGAAGCAAGCGGTAGTGCATCAATCTAGAACCGCTCAGCAGATGCACAAAATCTTATAAAGGGACATATCTGACTGGTTTATGGGGTAACTAGTACACTCTTAAACGGAAATCAACACTCAAAAAATAAATAACAATTACACTCAGTAACAGAGGAATATTCACACAAACTATTTCACCAAACAAATGGTGATCCAAAGGTCAGGAGAAAACACGTTACACTGGTATACAGCCAGTATTTTTGGAACACAGCATGGTATCCTATTATTCTATTTCAACACACAGAATATCTGCATCAATGCTGGAAGGGTTGGGACTTTGCAGGCATCACCACCATCAGAAGTCACTTCCCCTTTCTCGTACAAGTGTGATGTTCTGAAATGCAGATGTTCCTTTAAGATATTATATTTATTTTATTTATTTATATTTGGCACCCTCATCATCAGAAGTATATTACTGATAGCTGTATTGCAGTACTATATAGCACATCCTAAGGTAGTAATAACTCTATCCTAATATAGGTATGTTCAATACCCCAAAACAGTTTGGAGAATATTTAGTTGCAATCTACCAACACATGAAGGCAATCCATGTCACTGTGCACATTAAGATGTACCACAGAAGACTCCCATTAAATATAAAAACATAAAACGTAACATAAACAGACGGATACAGAAACCTCATCTTCTCGTCCATGTTCTGAAACCTAGGAAAAAACATGGATAGAAAAATACTCCTCCTGCCGCCAATTATATGCACATAAGTATACGTAGATACATACATCCCTGCATCCAGGGTGTATAAAAAAATCCTATAAACTTTAAACTTTAAAATTAACTGTAACATTCAGCTGTACATTTATTCTTTATTCCGCACTTCAAAGAATCATGCTAAATCCAGCACACTATCCCATCATCTTGTGTACCACACTTCTACTTTGGCCGTCATGGTGACATATCGTAACAATCCGTGGCTTTGCCCTTGGATCCATGCCCAGAGCCTGTGGTTTTCAGAAATGGGGAAGGTAATCTTAACAGCCACAATTAATACAGGGACCTCGCAGATAAATGATACATTTGTGCCCAGAGCTTATCAGTTAATGCCACAGATAAAATCACAGTAAAAACATTGGATCGATACCATCCAGTCAGTGGATACATGTGGGATAAAAAAAAATGCACTCTTCTTTTACCTGTGGAGGAGACATAACCTGTAACATTCCATAACTGCACCCAGATTTTTTTTCCTTCAATACATTCATTTCCTTTCATATTCTTTTTAACTATGAGTGCAGAATTCACCCTGTGTTTCTCTTAAGATTTGTGTAACCAGAATGTTTTACCCTAAAACATCACATTCACATTTATAAAATAAAATACATTTGTGACAAATGTGTTGCATTTTTATTTACTCATTGTGCTTTTGATACTTTGGTTGCACTCACATGACTTCAACATACTACATGTACTGCAGATGTTTAAACATCCACTTGTGTTATTTTCTTTTAGCCTCTTATTAAGTGAAATCGATCAGTCACTAACACGTCATGTGTCATTATTATTACTGCACTAATATGTTTATTTTAAATATCAATACACCTTAGTAGAAGTTTGTTATCACATAACTAACTCACTCTACATCCCAAAAAGAACCCACATTTTTATATATCTATTATTTCCTTATATTATTTACAATTCAGCACATAGTAACTCTTCTGTTAATTTCTATATCTCTTTCATCATTTAACATGACTAAATTATTACTATGTACTCTATAGAGCTATGAAGAAATACACAACCAGGTATATGGAATTACGGTAAACAAATGCCCAGCACGATTCTTCCAGAATGCTCTCTCATCAGATGCAAATATCTGCAGAAGCTTGAAAGCAAAATTTGCTATTCTTTGCCTTCAAAATATCTTCACAAACAATGTAACTAGGAAAGAAACATTCTGCTAAACGACCATGATATTTTAGGTGTCATTTCTTTGAAGCATCATTTAGTAAAATGTGCGGATGCATGGTGGTATTTCCAAAATTTATATTCATAACGGAAAAATCAATGTAACCTTTTCAGCAAAGTTACACATTGCCACAGTAGTTCCTGCCATGAACAAAACTACTTTGTGCCAAAACTACTTTGTGCCAATATGCTTCGTATGGAAGAGCAGAATGGTGTCCCTACCACTGAAGCCAGTCAATAAACAGAGAGACAGAATTCAAATAACCAAAGGTCTGTGACAACCAGTTTGTGGCAGAATTCTTAAAGAAAATCACAAAGTGCACCCATGGTATCTGTTCCTGCATTAGTGCAGATTTACAGCTTTTATGCATGAGCTAGCATTTAACGAGGCAGACCAGGAAATCGGACTCCTAGACAATATTTGTAAACATCATTTTAGCAGGAGAAAATATGCATGTGTTTTTACAGGACAAGTAGACTGATGACACAAACTGTCCCATGGACAAGTAGACATTTTATAAAATTCCACACCCCTGACAACATATTGTTAACTGCTGCAAATGAATCCTCCGTTCCCTCAAGACTAAGGGGGTGATTCTAACCCTGGCGGTCGGTGATAAAGCGGCGGCCAACCCGCCAACAGGCCGGCAGTCCAAAAAATGGAATTCTGACCCTGGCGGGAACCGCCAACACAGCCCGCCACATTAACACTCCGACCGCCACCGCGGTACAGACAAACAGCGCGGCGGTCACCGCCAACAGGCAGGCGGCAGACAATGTACCGCCCACAGTATCACAACTCACCAATCCGCCACCTTTTCCGGGGCGGGAGCCCCACCGATAAAAACACGGCGGAAACAGACTACGGACGGGAAAACGCTCACCAAAACACACTCCACGAGTACGGAGGACAGCATGGAACCCGAATTAAACATCCTACCTGCACTCGTCTACCTGCTCATCTACCACGAGTACGAACTCCGGCGCAGACGACAACGGTGAGTACAGCACCTACGACACACGGGAGGGGGGAGGAGGAAAGGTTACGGGCACACACATATGCGACCCCCACCCCCCAAACTATGTACACACCAATGCAGAGCAACAATGCACAGTGACACCACCCAAACCCCCCTGAAAAATGCAAAGACATAATTAACTTTTGAACCAAATTTTTATATAAAAAATAGACTCTGAGACGTATCGGCAACTATGCAAAATATCCATAACAAAATAATACTATACACACTGCCATGGCGAACCGAGGCAATTAGTCCGCTACATCCAAGTCAAATGGAACAGTCCGTGGGCTACAGTGTAGCGACACAAGGGCAAAGCCCACACAGGAGACCTGAGTCCTTTGGAGAGAACACTGCAGGGGCATCTGATGAAAATACTACAGGCACCTCAGGGGGAAGGGAAGGGGGGGCACCACAGCCACATGAGTCCACGACGCAAGATCCACAAAGGGGCCACCATGCCCACTGTGCCATCCTGGGGAGTGCAAAGCCACAGTCTCTCAAGTCTCTACAGTGGGTGGGTTGCCCACTGTACCATCCTGGGGAGTGCAAAGCCACAGTCTCTCAAGTCTCTACAGTGGGTGGCTTGCCCACTGTACCATCCTGGGGAGTGCAAAGCCACAGTCTCTCAAGTCTCTACAGTGGGTGGGTGGCCCACTCTGCCATCCTGGGGAGTGCAAAGCCACAGTCTCTCAAGTCTCTACAGTGGGTGGGTTGCCCACTCTGCCATCCTGGGGAGTGCAAAGCCACAGTCTCTCAAGTGGATAACAGTCTCCACTGGTCAAGGAGGAGGCATGGGGGGCACAGTGAACCATAAACAGTGCTTGAGATGAAGGGGCCCAGCGGAGCGGTGCTTGACAGGAAGGGCCCAGCGGAGCGGTGCTTGAGACGGCGGGCCCAGCGGAGCGGTGCTGGAGCCGGCGGGCCCAGCGGAGCGGTGCTTGAGATGAAGGGGCCCAGCGGAGCGGTGCTTGAGACGGCAGGGCCCAGCGGAGCGGTGCTGGAGATGAAGGGGCCCAGCGGAGCGGTGCTTGACAGGAAGGGCCCAGCGGAGCGGTGCTTGAGATGAAGGGGCCCAGCGGAGCGGTGATTGAGATGAAGGGCCCAGCGGAGCGGTGCTTGACAGGAAGGGCCCAGCGGAGCGGTGCTTGAGATGAAGGGGCCCAGCGGAGCGGTGCTTGAGACGGCGGGGCCCAGCGGAGCGGTGCTGGAGATGAAGGGGCCCAGCGGAGCGGTGCTTGAGATGAAGGGGCCCAGCGGAGCGGTGCTGGAGCCGGCGGGGCCCAGCGGAGCGGTGCTGGAGATGAAGGGGCCCAGCGGAGCGGTGCTTGAGACGGCGGGGCCCAGCGGAGCGGTGCTTGAGACGGCGGGGCCCAGCGGAGCGGTGCTGGAGCCGGCGGGGCCCAGCGGAGCGGTGCTTGAGATGAAGGGGCCCAGCGGAGCGGTGCTTGAGACGGCGGGGCCCAGCGGAGCGGTGCTTGAGACAGGGGGGCCCAGCGGAGCGGTGCTGGAGCCGGCGGGGCCCAGCGGAGCGGTGCTTGAGATGAAGGGGCCCAGCGGAGCGGTGCTTGAGACGGCGGGGCCCAGCGGAGCGGTGCTGGAGATGAAGGGGCCCAGCGGAGCGGTGCTTGAGACGGCGGGGCCCAGCGGAGCGGTGCTGGAGCCGGCGGGGCCCAGCGGAGCGGTGCTGGAGATGAAGGGGCCCAGCGGAGCGGTGCTTGAGACGGCGGGGCCCAGCGGAGCGGTGCTTGACAGGAAGGGCCAGCGGAGCGGTGCTTGACAGTAAGGGCCCAGCGGAGCGGTGCTCTTCTGCACGGCGGGCCCTGTTCAGCGGTGCCTATCTTCACGGCGGGCCCTGTTCAGCGGTGCTCTTCTGCACGGCGGGCCCTGTTCAGCGGTGCCTATCTTCACGGCGGGCCCTGTTCAGCGGTGCTCTTCTGCACGGCGGGCCCTGTTCAGCGGTGCCTATCTTCACGGCGGGCCCTGTTCAGCGGTGCTCTTCTGCACGGCGGGCCCTGTTCAGCGGTGCTCTTCTGCACGGCGGGCCCTGTTCAGCGGTGCTCTTCTGCACGGCGGGCCCTGTTCAGCGGTGCCTATCTTCACGGCGGGCCCTGTTCAGCGGTGCTCTTCTGCACGGCGGGCCCTGTTCAGCGGTGCCTATCTTCACGGTGGGCCCTGTTCAGCGATGCTCTTCTGCACGGCGGGCCCTGTTCAGCGGTGCTCTTCTGCACGGCCGGCCCTGTTCAGCGGTGCTCTTCTGCACGGCCGGCCCTGTTCAGCGGTGCTCTTCTGCACGGCGGGCCCTGTTCAGCGGTGCTCTTCTGCACGGCGGGCCCTGTTCAGCGGTGCTCTTCTGCACGGCGGGCCCTGTTCAGCGGTGCTCTTCTGCACGGCGGGCCCTGTTCAGCGGTGCTCTTCTGCACGGCGGGCCCTGTTCAGCGGTGCACATCCAGTAGGTTCAAGGGAGCCAGACCTGGCCTGGACTCCGTGCTCAGACGCCCTCCGGCCGTGATGTTCCTGGGCCCTTCGGTGACGGAGTCCTGGGCCCTTTGGTGTCCTCCTTTACAGCTGGGATGTGGCATGTGGGGCCCACCTGCTCCGCGCTCCTGCTGGCTGACGTCTCCGCCCTGCTGCCCTTACGCTCCTTAGATGGGGCTCTCGGGCCCTTGCCTCCCCTAGACGTTGTGGCTGGTGAAGTGGGCGAACTCTGCTCCTTGGGGGCAGCCGTGTCAGTCTTCGCACGGCGGCCCTTGTGTTTCCTGGTCCTCTTGCCGGGGGGGGGCTGGATGTGTCCTTGCTGCTGATGGAGGTGTCACTGCTGGCAAAGGGTGGGCTCCAGAACCCATGCACAACAGTGACACCCGAAGTTGGGCTGGTGGTGGCTGTGGTGCTCTTGGGACTCTTTGCAGATGGAGGGGGTAGGTCATCGGAGGGGAAGAGGTCAAGATTAGCCAGGAAAAGTTTTTTAGGGCCAAGGTAAAAGGTAGAAGTGGAGATGGAAGTGGAGGAAGAGGATGTGGTTGTAGGAGAGTCAGGTGTGCTGTCATTGGGTGAAGGTGCAGGTGCTGTAGGCTGTTGTGAGGTGGATGTCTGTTGGGTGGGTGTCTGCCTGCGTTTGTGTGTCTTGGAAGGGGTGGTGACAGACACAGTGGGAGAGGACACAGGGGACGTGTAAATGGCAGTGGGGGTGGTGACTGCACGCGTGCGGACTGTACAGGAGGGTGTGGTGGTGATGGAAGCACTGGCTGATGTTGGTGTGCATGCAGGTGTGAGTGGAGACGTCACAGGGAGGGAGGAGGGAGACGAGGAGGAGGGGGACACAGTGGTGGTAGTGACTGTTGGGATGTCTGCATCTGTGTGTTGCTTGGGTGAGTGTTTGTGGGATCTGTGGTGCTTGTGTCTGGATGAGCTGCCCTTGGGTGTTGAGGTGTGTGCAGGCTGGTCGGATGGTGTGGATGGGATAGGCTGAGGAACAGGAGACAGAGACAGGGTGGAGGCAGTCAGAAGAGGGAGGCTGGAAACAGGGACAATGGCTGCCGTCAGTGCTGAGGCCAGAGCATTGAACGATCGTTGATGGGCAGCCTGACCCGAATGAATGCCCTCCAGGTAGGCATTGCTCCGATGCACCTCCCTTTCTACCCCCTGGATGGCATTCAAAAGGGTAGTCTGCCCAACAATGAGTGTCCTGAGGAGATCAATGACTTCCTCACTGAGGGCAGCAGGGGTAACAGGGGCAGGGGCTGAGGTGCCTGGGGCGAAGGAGACGCCCGCCTTCCTGGGCGAGCCGGCACGGAGCCTAGGCTGAGGGGCTGCTGGGAGGGCGGGGCTGGTGCGCTGGGTGGCGGCTGTACCTGTAGAGGCGGGGGGCCCGGATGTTGCCGCCACCGCTAGGGAGCTCCCATCCGAGGACGTGTCGCTGTCGCTGCTCTCACCAGCGGTCCCCGTCGTGGTGCTCCCCTCGCCCTCCGGCTCATTTGGGCCCTCGGTGTCTGTTCCTGTGCCCACCGGGGCCTTGTGGCTTGCAGCTCCCTCGTGCTCCGATGCCAAATCTCCTCCGCCTGATGATGCTAATGCACACATGCACAAGAAGATGAAGAAGAAGGGTGGGGGGAGAAAGAGAAGACCTGGTTGAGTGCATGCAATGTCAACACCGTTGGCGGAGACGACAGACACAGGAGCCGCATGCACTAAGCCGCGCATTCGGGGCACACTACTCAGTACTTCTGACTCGGACAACAGGTCAGGAGACGACAAGCGCGCACATGTGTGAGGCTGGACCATCAATAGCTGGACTTGTCACCCTACGGAGGTGGGGGCCGGGAGCACAGGGCCATGCCTAAGGGAGAGGACTACACTACAGAAAGCGCCCTGGCCTAATGTCACCCCCAACCCTCCTCCCCCACCCAGACGCCTCCACTGCGCAGAAAGATAGCTGAATGTGCTGATACTCACCCCCTTGTGTCTGCTGTGATGCTCTCAAGCGGCCATCCAAATCAGGGTAGGCCACTGCCAGGATCCGGGACATCAGGGGGGTCAGGGTACGACTGGCACCCCTCCTAGGTTGGGAGGCCATCCCCAGCAGTGACTCGGCGGTCTCCTGGTTCCGCGGCGGATGTCCTCCCACCTCTTGCGGCAGTGGGTGCCCCGTCTGACGTGGACCCCCAGGGCCCGGACTTCCTTGGCGATGGCATGCCAAATCCCGACTTTCTGATGGGCGCTGACCTATGTGACATGTACAGGGTGGGAAGGAAACAATCATCAACTTACTGCATGTTAGATGTGATTGGCCCCCCCTCCCCAACCTTGCAATATAGCACATGCTCTCATCTGTCGTGCGTTGCACTCCTCATTCGCCCCCCACCCCACCAACTTACATCCACCCCACTCCACACAGGCATCGCCCATTCCATGTGCACCCGGTGTACTCACCTGTTGGTCTGGAGGACCGTAGAGTAACGCATACTGGGGGAGGACCCCATCCACGAGCTTCTCCAACTCATCAGACGTGAAGGCAGGGGCCCTTTCCCCAGTCGCAGCAGCCATTGTCACTTCCAGACCGAGTTCACAGCAGCACTTGCAGTATAGGTCCTCTCCTGTGGCTGATCAGGTCTCGAGTGATTAAGCAGATAGAAAATGGCGGTCACGCCAGCGGCAGTGCGTACCGCGGCGGTGCGTACCGCGACCGCCGGCGCACATCGTCATTGGCTCCTGAAACCCATAGGCTTCAATGTTATCCAATGCGGCTCCGTATAGCGGTCTTCGACCGCCTACCGCCACGGTGTGCTCCGCCAGCGCAGTGACCTCACATCCCATTGTCCCACTTCACAGGTCAGGCAGCCGCCATTTCAAGGGCCCACATGGCATAATCTCTACTGCGACACACAGGCCTAGGCCTGGCATTGCCACACATACACGCCTTTCAATACCTAGATAACTGTGTGCCATGCAAGCAGTGGTGAACGTACCAGTGATTATCTTGACTCTGTGCTCCATGTTGTCCTTCCTAGGCACCGTCCGCTGGGATTTGCGAGGAGAAGGATGAATCCTCGCGTGTACCGACCGCTGGTGGACCTGTCGACAATGGAAGAACGCCACATCATACTACGATACCGACTTGACCGTGCCACCATCCATGAACTGTGTGCCCAGCTGGAGCCAGCCCTGATGTCCCCCATCCGCCAACCCACAGGAATTCCCCCTCTGGTGCAGGTGCTGTCAGTCCTCCATTTTCTTGCAAGTGGCTCATTCCAGACAACAGTGGCCATGTCATCTGGAATGTCTCAGCCAATGTTTTCAAAGGTTTTGTCTAGAGTGTTGTCTGCCCTGACGAAACACATGCGGAGTTACATTATATTCCCAGAGGAGGTTGATTTGCCCACTGTGAAGGGTGATTTTTATGCCCTTGGACATATTCCCAACATAATTGGTGCCATTGATGGGACCCATGTAGCCTTAGTCCCCCCAAAAGACGATGAGCAGGTGTACAGAAACAGGAAGAGTTACCATTCTATGAACGTCCAGGTGGTCTGTTTGGCTGACCAGTACATCTCCCATGTGAATGCAATGTTCCCTGGTTCAGTGCATGACGCATATGTGATGCGTAATAGCAGCATCCCTTTTGTGATGGAACAGCTACAGAGACAACGTGTGTGGCTAATAGGTGACTCTGGTTACCCCAACCTGCCTTGGCTATTGACCCCAGTGAGGAATCCCCGGACCAGGGCTGAGGAACGGTACAATGAGGCCCATGGGCGAACTAGGAGGATCATAGAAAGGACCTTTGGGGTTCTGAAGGCCAGGTTTAGGTGTCTGCATATGACAGGGGGATCCCTGATGTACTCACCAAAGAAGGTGTGCCAGATCATCGTGGCCTGCTGTATGCTTCACAATCTGGCATTGCGACGTCAGGTGCCTTTCCTGCAGGAGGATGGTCCAGATGGTGGTGTTGAAGCAGCTGTAGAGCCTGTGGAGAGTGAAGAGGAGGAAGACTCAGAGGACGACCCAGACAACAGGGACAGAGTTATCCAACAGTATTTTCAGTAGCACACAGGTAAGAATCACACACGCCATTTTAATTTTCCTGACTGCCTCGGTTTTCTCTACTTTGTCTATGACCCCCAGTTATTTGAAACTGATGTTTGATTCTCCCTTCCCTTTTCAGTGCTGTATGACCCACTGCGTGACTTCTGCTTGGTTAGCCCATGGACTAATGCTTATTGATCTCGGTATATGTTCAGCACAAAGTTTACAGAACATAATTGATCGGTAATGTGTTTTACATTTGTAAATAATACAGCCTGACTCCAGCATGATTTCAGTGCATTGAGTGATTTCTTTTTGGTGCTAGATAATGGTACATGATATTCACACGGTCATGGGTGGGGGTGGAGTAATGTCCATGGCAGAGTCCAGTTCTCAGTCTCACAGGTGCATTGTCCATATGCCTGTGGAAGGATGGAGCAGGGGCAGTTCAAGGTTGGACAGGGTGGCAATGTGGGACAGTGGGATGACTTCAGGGGGTATCTCATGCTGGCGGGGGTCTTGACATCCTACTCTGTCTTTTTTTTGGATCTCAGGCTCCTCTTGCGGGGTGGTTGTTCTTCAGCAGGAGGTGGGGTTCTGGTGGCCTGTCGTTGTGGTTGGGCCTCCTGTCCACTAGCGCCGGCGGAGGTGATAGGCTGTTCCTGGTCCGGGCTAGTGACAGGGGCCCTGTGTGGTGCCACATGGTCCCGCAACGTGTCTTCTATCCGGTGGAGGGCCTGGACTAGGCTCCCCATGGCGGTAGAGATGTGGGTGAGATGATTGTTGAACCCCATGTAGCGTTCCATCTGCTGTGCCTGGATCTCCTGGAACCTGGCCAGTACCGTCGCCATCGTCTCTTGTGAGCGGTGGTAGGCTGCCATGATGGTGGTGAGGGCCTCTTGGAGAGTCGGTTCCCTGGGCCTCTCCTCCCCCCCCTGTCGCACAGCAGCCCTCCGAGTTGCCCTGTTTCCCCCGGACTCTGTCCCCTGGACGGTGTGCCCACTACCACTGCCCCCAGGTCCCTGTTGTTGTGGGGGCGGTAGGTTAGCCTGGGGGCCCTGTAGTGGCAGACACACTGCTGATTGACCTGTCCTAGAGACAGAGCCATGGGCCCGCTGGGTGGGAGCTGTGCTGTTGTTCCCAGAGGGGGTTGGGTCTGCTGTGGCCTGTGTGTGGGGAACCGACTGTCCAGAGGTCCCCGATGGTCCGGGCTGGTCGTCAGGTTCCAGGTCGACAGAGCTGCTGTCATCACTGGGTGCCTCTTCTGGGGGGGGGATGGACATTTCTGGACCCTCCTGGCCGGTGTGTTGGCGTTCGGGTCCTGCATGGGGTGAGAGAGTATGGTTATTGTTTCTGTGTGTGCTATTGTGTGCGATTTATGGGTGCCCTTGTCCCCCAGTGCTGTCATTCCCTTGGGGGAGGTGTTGTGGGGGTGTTGGGGGGGGGGTATGTGCAGTGGTCATGCTTAGGTGATGGGTGTCCATAGTTTGTGGTGGCATGCAGGGGTTGGTGTTGGGTGGGTTGTGCTGGGGAGACATTCTCAGGGAGGATGTGTGATGGGGGGTTGGGGGTGAGGGTGGTGGTGGGGGTTGGCATGCTGGGGGGGGGGGGTGAAGTAGTTGAGATTGTACTTACCAGAGTCCATTCCTCCGTGTACTCCAGCGAGGCCATCAGGATGCAGGATGTTTAGTACCTCTTGCTCCCATGCTGTGAATTCGGGTGGTGTGGGTGGGGGTCCCCCGCCAGTCTTCTGCACTGCGATGTTGTGTCGCGAGACCATCGAGCGCACCTTTCACCGTAAGTCGTTCCAACGTTTGCGGATGTCCTCTCGATTTCTGGGATGCTGTCCCACCGCGTTTACCCTGTCCACGATCCGCTGCCATAGCTCCGCCTTCCTGGCTATAGTGGTGTGCTGCACCTGTGAGCCGAAGAGCTGGGGTTCGACTCTTATGATCTCCTCCACCATGACCCGGAGTTCTTGGTCTGAAAAGCGTGGGTGCCTTTGGGGTGCCATGGGGTGGTGTGGATGAGGTGTGGGGTGGTGTATATGGTGAAGAGTGTGTTGGTGTGTGGTGCTTTGTGCTTCTATGTGGTGTGTGTGATGGTGTAGTGTGCCTCTGTGTGATGTAGCTCTCTATTCTGTGATGTGTCTCTCTCTCCTTCGTCTATGATCTTCGGTCGTAGGGGTTTGTGGGTGATGTGGGTGTGTGTTTTATAGTTTGTTGGATGTGTGGGAGTGTTGTTTGTATGTGTGTCAGGTGTGTGTATTTCAAATTGTCCAATGTGGCTGGGTTTTGGAACTGTGTGTGTATTTTGACCGCGGCGGTGTGTACCTCCAATGGAATACCGCGGTTGAAAGACCGCCGCGTGGATTCGTGGGTCAGAATGGCATGGGCGTGTTTGTGTTGGCGTGACGGTCCTGAACTCGCCCCTCACGACCGCAGCACCAACCTGCTGCCTTCTGCCTCTGCCCCACGACCACGCTGCCGTCTGCGTGTTCGAGGCCCTCCTCCACCCGCAGGCATCCTCCTGCGCCTCATCCCTGGTGGCTAGTGGGCTCACTTGACCCGAGTGCCGCTTCCGCCGTCCCGTAAGTTTGTTTTTCAGCTTTTTTCCGCTTTTCTGCGCCTCGCCGCCGGCGCTTTTTGCCCCATTGTGCCCCCCTGATTGCTGTCTCCCCGATCGTATTTAGTGCCAGTATTGTGTCCATATTGTGTTTTTTCTTGCATTTGTGACTGTTTTTGCCCGATTTCTGTGCCTTTCGCCCCTTGTGCGCTCCTCGAACCCAGCCGCTGCTTCCCTGCGGCCCCGCCCCCCTCGCGCCCCCATTTGCCGCTCCCTCCCGCCTCCCGCCTCCCAGCTGCTCCTCCCTCCCCCCTCCCTTCTTAATGGCTGGCGCTGCGCGTCGCCAGTGAGCGAATTCGGACCTGGTTCAGGTCCTGAACTCGCCCCTCACGACCGCAGCACCAACCTGCTGCCTTCTGCCTCTGCCCCACGACCACGCTGCCGTCTGCGTGTTCGAGGCCCTCCTCCACCCGCAGGCATCCTCCTGCGCCTCATCCCTGGTGGCTAGTGGGCTCACTTGACCCGAGTGCCGCTTCCGCCTTCCCGTAAGTTTGTTTTTCAGCTTTTTTCTGCTTTTCTGCGCCTCGCCGCCGGCGCTTTTTGCCCCATTGTGCCCCCCTGATTGCTTTCTCCCCGATCGTATTTAGTGCCAGTATTGTGTCCATATTGTGTTTTTTCCTGCATTTGTGACTGTTTTTGCCCGATTTCTGTGCCTTTCGCCCCTTGTGCGCTCCTCGACCCCAGCCGCTGCTTCCCTGCGGCCCCGCCCCCCTCGCGCCCCCATTTGCCGCTCCCTCCCGCCTCCCGCCTCCCAGCTGCTCCTCCCTCCCCCCTCCCTTCTTAATGGCTGGCGCTGCGCGTCGCCAGTGAGCGAATTCGGACCTGGTTCAGGTCCTGAACTCGCCCCTCACGACCGCAGCACCAACCTGCTGCCTTCTGCCTCTGCCCCACGACCACGCTGCCGTCTGCGTGTTCGAGGCCCTCCTCCACCCGCAGGCATCCTCCTGCGCCTCATCCCTGGTGGCTAGTGGGCTCACTTGACCCGAGTGCCGCTTCCGCCGTCCCGTAAGTTTGTTTTTCAGCTTTTTTCCGCTTTTCTGCGCCTCGCCGCCGGCGCTTTTTGCCCCATTGTGCCCCCCTGATTGCTGTCTCCCCGATCGTATTTAGTGCCAGTATTGTGTCCATATTGTGTTTTTTCCTGCATTTGTGACTGTTTTTGCCCGATTTCTGTGCCTTTCGCCCCTTGTGCGCTCCTCGACCCCAGCCGCTGCTTCCCTGCGGCCCCGCCCCCCTCGCGCCCCCATTTGCCGCTCCCTCCCGCCTCCCGCCTCCCAGCTGCTCCTCCCTCCCCCCTCCCTTCTTAATGGCTGGCGCTGCGCGTCGCCAGTGAGCGAATTCGGACCTGGTTCAGGTCCTGAACTCGCCCCTCACGACCGCAGCACCAACCTGCTGCCTTCTGCCTCTGCCCCACGACCACGCTGCCGTCTGCGTGTTCGAGGCCCTCCTCCACCCGCAGGCATCCTCCTGCGCCTCATCCCTGGTGGCTAGTGGGCTCACTTGACCCGAGTGCCGCTTCCGCCGTCCCGTAAGTTTGTTTTTCAGCTTTTTTCCGCTTTTCTGCGCCTCGCCGCCGGCGCTTTTTGCCCCATTGTGCCCCCCTGATTGCTGTCTCCCCGATCGTATTTAGTGCCAGTATTGTGTCCATATTGTGTTTTTTCCTGCATTTGTGACTGTTTTTGCCCGATTTCTGTGCCTTTCGCCCCTTGTGCGCTCCTCGACCCCAGCCGCTGCTTCCCTGCGGCCCCGCCCCCCTCGCGCCCCCATTTGCCGCTCCTTCCCGCCTCCCGCCTCCCAGCTGCTCCTCCCTCCCCCTTCCCTTCTTAATGGCTGGCGCTGCGCGTCCGCGCCGCTGGCGCGCCGGAGGCGCGCCAGGGGCAAGCCCGTCTGCGCCCGTCCGCGCCTGTACCGCGCCCAGCGCCACCCCCCCTGGTCCTCGCGCCTCCCGCGCCCACTTCTCGGCCGAAGAGCTCCGCGCCCTCAACCCCGGGCCCTTCACTGAATGCTTCCGGGCATCCCCGAAGCTCACTAAAGGACCTTTCTCCTGTCGCACCTGCAACTTCTCCTGCACCAGAACGACGAATCCAACTACAAAAACTTTCAACCCCAATCACCTGAACTGCATCCTCATCAACACCCGCTCCGCACGAAAACACGCCATCGAGCTCTGGGACCTGCTCGACACCACTACACCTGACGTGGCCTTCCTGACCGAAACCTGGTGGAACGACTCCTCTGCTCCGGACATCGCCATCGCCATACCGGACGGATACAAAATCACCAGAAGAGACCGGACCAACGGGATCGGCGGCGGAATAGCCATCGTTCACAAAGCCACCCTCAAAATCCACACCCACTCGGACGACACCCTCAAAACAGCCGAACACCTCCATTTCCAGATCCACACGGACCCCAAAACAACCCTCAGAGGAACCCTGATCTACCGCCCTCCAGGACCAAGAGCCCCCTTCAACGACACCATCGCAGACCTCGCAAGCTCCCACGCCCTAGCATCCACTGATTACATCCTCCTGGGAGATCTCAACTACCACCTAGAAAATACTTCCGACGTCAACACTACTTCACTGACCTCCAACCTCCTCAACCTCGGACTCCGCCAACTAGTCATCACTCCCACCCACATCGCCGGACACACCCTGGACCCCCTCTTCACCTCAAGCAACCACATCGCTTTCAGCCACACCTCCGAACTCCACTGGACCGACCACCACTGCGTCCACTTCACCTACAAGAAAATCACAGAACATCACCGCATCCAGCCACCTCCCCACCGCCGCTGGGGCAAAATCACCCAGGACCAACTGGCCAGCACCCTCACCAACAACCCTCCACCCGACGCAACCGACCCGAACACAGCCGCCATCAACCTCCATCAATGGATCCTCGACTGCGCTAACACCCTCGCCCCCCTAAAGAAACACACCGCCATCCAAGGAAAGAAAAAACCAGCCTGGTTCACAGATGACCTTACAACCTCCAAAAGCATCTGCCAGAAGCTCAAAAAGAAATGGATCCAAGATCGCACACCCGACAACCTCGCCACCCTCAAAAACGCCAACCGTGAACACCAGCAACGGATCCGCGTCGCCAAGCGCGCCCATTTCACCGAACGCATCAACAACAACGCCCACGACTGCAAAGAACTCTTCGGGATCGTGAAGGAACTCTCAAATCCTAAAGCCAACTCCAACGACATCCCGCCCTCCCAGAAACTCTGCGACGACCTCTCCACTTTCTTCCACCAGAAAATCGTTACCATCCACGACAGCTTCAACTCCAGCCCACCGCCAGACCCCACCCCCGGCGTCTCCTCCCACGACTGCCGCCTCACCGCCTGGACCCACGTGGACGATGCAGAAACCATAACAACCATGAACACCATCCACTCAGGCTCCCCTACGGACCCCTGCCCTCATCATGTTTTCAACTCGGCAAACGCCACCATCGCCCCCGAACTCCGCAAGATCATCAACCTCTCCTTCTCCTCCGCCACCTTCCCGGACAGCTGGAAACACGCAGAAATCCAACCCCTTCTCAAGAAACCCAAGGCTGACCCCAACGACCTCAAAAACTTCCGACCGATCTCTCTCCTCCCTTTTCCAGCTAAAGTCATCGAGAAGATCGCCAACTCTCAGCTCACCCACTTCCTCGAAGACAACTCAATCCTGGACCCCTCACAATCCAGATTCAGACGAAACCACAGCACTGAGACTGCTCTCCTCGCCGCCACAGATGACATCAGACTTCAAATGGACAAGGGCGAAACCTCAGCCCTCATCCTCCTCGACCTATCCGCCGCCTTTGACACAGTCTGCCACCGCACCCTACTGACCCGCCTCCAGGAAGCTGGGATCCAAGACAAAGCCCTCCACTGGATCTCATCCTTCCTCTCCGACAGAACTCAGAGAGTCCGCCTCTCCCCGTTCCGCTCCAAAGCCTCCAACCTCATCTGCGGCGTCCCCCAAGGATCCTCCCTCAGCCCTACGTTGTTCAACGTCTACATGGCCCCCCTCGCCAAACTGGCCCGCCAACATCATCTCAACATCATCTCCTACGCCGACGACACCCAGCTCGTCCTCTCCCTGACCAATGACCCGCTCACCGCCAAAACCAACCTCCACGAGGGACTTAAATCCATCGCCAACTGGATGAACATCAGCCGCCTGAAGCTCAACTCCGACAAGACGGAAGTCCTCATCCTCGGGCGCACTCCCTCGGCTTGGAACGACTCTTGGTGGCCCTCCGCCCTTGGTCCCCCGCCCACCCCTGCCAACCACGCAAGAAACCTAGGCTTCATCCTGGACTCCGCCCTCACCATGTCCAAACAGGTCAGCGCCGTCTCCTCCTCCTGCTTCAACACCCTTCGTATGCTCCGCAGAATCTTCAAGTGGATTCCAACAGAAACCAGAAAGACGGTGACCCAGGCCCTCGTCAGCAGCAGACTTGACTACGGCAACGCACTCTACACAGGCATCCCTACCAAAGACATCAAACGACTCCAACGGATCCAAAATGCCTCCGCCCGACTGATCCTCGACATACCCCGCCGATGCCACATCTCCCCACACCTGAGGGAACTCCACTGGCTCCCAGTAGACAAGAGGATCACTTTTAAACTCCTTACCCACGCTCACAAGGCGCTTCACAACACCGGACCCTCCTACCTCAACACCAGACTCAACTTCTACACCCCAACACGCCAACTCCGATCCGCCAACCTCGCCCTAGCCATCGTACCCCGAATCCAGCGCAAGACCTCCGGCGGCAGATCCTTCTCTTTCCTCGCCGCCAAAACCTGGAACTCTCTCCCCACTCCGCTACGCCAGACCCAGGACCTCCTCACATTCAGAAGGCTCCTCAAGACCTGGCTCTTCGACCGCTAAACAGCCTCTCCACCCCCCCCCACCTCAGCGCCTCGAAACCCTAACGGGTACATAGCGCGCTTTATAAATACTATGATTGATTGATTGATTGATTGACGGTGGAGGTTTGGTCATCTCCAGTTTTCCGCGGCCCGCTGATGTGGCGGCCTTCCTTGGATGTCGGGATTTTGGCGGTCCCGCCGCTGTGGGTCAGAATGACCGTGGCGGTTTACCGCGGCCGCGGCGGTAGAATGGCGGACTTCTGACCGGCGGTAAGGGCCTTTTACCTCCGAGGTCAGAATGACCCCCTAAATTTGTTCACTGTAAGAATTTTGGCAACCTTTGCATGGGTCAAATATTTTTAAATGTAATCCCTACATAAGAAAATTCTTATTTGTTGTACACCTGTGGTTCACAACCTTTTTATTCCCTGGGACCACCAGTGAAACATTATTGGAAGCCAGGGACCCCAAGCAATTTGCACAATTTAAATTTTAAACATGAAATAATTATTTTATATTGAAAAAATATGCAAAAATCGAAACATTTTATTGGAAATGTTGGTGCTGCATCTCGGCGACTAGCTTTTAAAGTTTTAGTTTTATTTAGGAAAGGTGAATCCTTCGGGCAATTTTTAAAATTATTTCCGGGGCTATTTCTGTTATTATTTTTAGGTACATAAGATCTAAGAAAGCTTCTATACATAAATATGTGGTGGGGAAAGGAAGTAAACCATAAGTGCCTCTCTTCTCTCCCTATCCTTTTTGTCACATGTAATTAATTTTTATTATAGCATCTCTCTTACCAGTGTAGGTGTTGGAGCACTTTACAGGGGAGTACAAGGTGTAGGATTCACATGGCATCCACACTGGTAGGCATTTTGCTAAGAGTGCTTGGTCTGGAGAAGCACAAACTCAGCATTCAGAACACTACACAGTCGTTAGCATTGTCTTTAATAATAAGAATGTATTTCTACACAGGCAAACCCCTTTTTTTTTAGCAGCATAAGGAAAATGAAAGACTGTGAAAAAACAGCTTTCTAATTTGTGCTATGCAGCTCCTTAATTGCAGTTCATAGCTCACTGTGCTAGATTACTATTAAGAACTGTACAGTAATTAAAGAATCTCTGTGACAAAAACAGTAACCCACTGTGCCATCCACATAAAATACTGTTCTTTGCATGATACACATCCTTTGCAGCCAGCATATTAACCATCTGCACTACCTTTCAGTCAAAACTGCCAGTGTCCAAAACTCTCATTCCTCCCCAGCAGGTACATTAATCACTAGAGTTATCTTGACACTTTTGTGGTGCTTTTAAAACTGCTGAAGAAAGGAAGTAATAAATACAAAAACATGCATACACATGTTTCTGTAGAGGCACCAGCTGGAGAAGTGACTTCCTCCCAGCCAGGCCTGCGGACCCCCTGGGAATGTGTCACGGACCCCAGTGGGTCCACGGACTATAGTTTGGGAACCACTGTTGTACACTATCCACAGCTGTACAGTGAAATTCTCCCCTGAGGATCTTAACTTAAGTAATTAAGTCAGAAGCTGGTGTCTTACTACGTGTGATAACTTAACAATTGAACTTAAATTTTCTATAGTGTGTAAGCATGTTACAGCCATCCCTTGTCTACTTGCAAACCTTTCCCATACTTAGTCTAGTGCCAAATGATAGTGTAGTAATTGGAGTAGTGGTCACATATTTCAGGCCAGTGTATCGCTTTCTTACAATCCTCCCACAAATCTCATGGTACATTAATGCTAAACAATGTATCCAGATCCTTCCAAAGCAGCCCTTCCCATGGCTATTATTGTGTTTAACTCTGTACATTTTTATGTATATTGAGAGACTGTGTCTTGTGCTCTCCAGCTGTGTTTTTGCATTGCTGAGCACCTCCTTCCACATCTTGATGTTATGGATTGTGTGATGTGCATACGTGGACATATCCCATAGTAAATTGTGTGATCCCTCATGCCCCTTGCCAATACACCTTTCATTTCATTTGATATCTGTTCGTACTTCTGTTCATGTTTTCTAATGGCATTAGCCACTTCCTCTTTACCCTGGCTATGGAATAACTGTCTAATTCTTTCACAAGGTATCTTACGTTTTGCTTTTATTTTTCACTTCCTCATCCATCAAACCCCATGCCAGGGTGCGGCTTTCACGTTCCATCTCTGCCTGCTGTTGTAGAGGCAGCTCAGAGTGTTTGGTCCCTATTGTGGTGCCCTCAGGCTGTAGTGTATTTCCCAAATGTCCTCAAGCAAAATCGATGTTTTGTTCCCGTGATTGTGCACTCACCACAGGAAGAGAGCTTGACAATCCCCTATTATCTCTAATTGTTTTGTCCTCCAATCTTCCCTGCCCTTGTCAGCCCCCCCACCATGTGGAGGAAGCCATTCTTCAGTTCAAACATTTTTTATTTTTAGATTCTCCTCCACATACAGGACAGCCCCACATTCAAGGGACATCCCATATGCTATTAGTATGTAGGCGGCATTGTAAAACACAACACATGTCCGCAAAGCCACAGAAACAATACTGTCAGTTTCCTTGCAAAGTCAAAGTCTAAGTACAGTAGTGCATGTAGGCCTTCTTTCGCCGCTATTTGGTATGCTGGAATGTCCTCAGGGGGCTAGGTTGATGTGTCTCTAGTTTTCCTTTACTAAGAGGGTTCCCCATGACTGTCTTACCCTAGCCTTTTGTTACATAACATGAAGAAAATTACAATCGCTCCAGAAAACAGTAGGATGTCGGTGTGTTCTTTACACCGCTCATACCCCGTGACACAGAAGGGATAACAATGGGTGCATTCATGCACGGAGTTTCTCTCTGCCAACAACAATCATTTATTAGTAAAAGCAGGAAGCCCGTCTGCATTCATGCCAAAACTCACACAGCCATGTCCACCTTAGCGCACACAAAGTTTGAAATCAGACAGTACCCAAGGTGCTAGTGACGGTGTCCACACTGGAGTCCTTTGGGGCGAATCAAGGGATGACAGAATAGTCAGGAGGGAAAGATAAGAATATCCAACCCTTGCTTTCCTGCCCTGGGGCAGGGTGCGGCTGTATGATATTGGAAACTGGACCAGATCCGTGGCCAGTGACACACAGATAATGCAATAGCGGTGAACAATTCAGGCAACCACATGTGACGGCAGAACCATAGACAAGGGTCACAGTACAACTTGCCCTGTGGGGTGATCCTACTCCCACCCCTTGTATCAAATATGTAGTGAGTGCAGGGTGGTGTTTGTACTGTGTGATGTTTGCAGAATAAATCAGTCAATTGACATAAAAATCGGTATTATGTCGCCCAGGAGTCCACCCGCCTAGTCTTAAATTTTCTAAAAATTCTTATCCCAAAGCGCAAATGCATGCAGTCAAAATAAATCACAGTACACCACCTTGTGGTGAACCCTTCACTCAGGAATCAAAACCACTTTCACACACACACACACAATATGCATCTATATTTCACGCTCTTTTTTCAGTATTTCTACAGGAAAATCAGATAGTTCAATATGTAAGAGGCATAGTTCACAGAGCTGCAATATCACCAGAAACAGATAACATGACAATCAAATAACATGACAAACGGATAATATGACAAACAGAGCCTGGCACCACCTGCCTGCTCCACTGGAATGAACCACTATCATTCCCATACACACGGACCCTGCCACCACCTGCCAGATCCTCTGGAATGGACCACTACCATTCCCATACACATAGAAATTGGCACCACCTGCCAGTTGTTCCGGAATGGACCACTACCATTCCACATCTGGGCAACACCTGCCCTTTAACTTGGGGTTGGCACATATAACCCCCTCTGGCCAGAGTTATCCGCTCCAGACCCTCCGGCTGGAGATTGCAGACAGCTACTCGCGCTAGTTGCCTCTATTCCTCGGACTTCATTTTTAACAATAACTAGCTACATGAAACACAGGAAGCTAATCTAATTATGCAGTTGCAGCGCATGGAGGAAGGAAATGGTATAATACACAGAATGCCAGCAGCCGACGAATGGTTATAGGTAACCATCTGAATGTTTTCACAAGGTGCATTAGCGGAGCCCACAACAGAGGAAGAAATGCCCTTGGCATGCCACTGGAGACAGAGAAAAAAAATGCCATTATAAAGAAGAGCAGGCTAAGGGGTACGGCAAATAGAAATATTAGCCATAAATGCAAAACCACTCTTTGCAGGAAACATATTAACGAAACACCCCAGTTACCTCCTTGTTTCGCAATATTTACACCGAAAATACAGTAGAGCAAACAGCGAGAGCAGGACCACGAAGCAATAGATACTCACGACAGCTCCAGCCTCCATCGCAGGAGGGGCCCTGTCCAATGGGTCAGCTGTCACCCCAACTGAACAGGAGCCGGGCTGAAGGGAGCTATCCGCTGAACGAGACCGCAATTATTCACCAAATGTAGAAGCCTAATTATTCAGCACCCATCCAGGATACAAACGACCGTTAGCCAGCTCTTCACCGGTAAACATAAAGAATTTATTAGAGATAGAAAGACATGTACATGGAGGATGCTCGGTACTAGTTGTACACGAACAGCCTGATTAAAGGAAGTAATACACAATCTTTTATAGCATTAAACCACAAACATCATTTGACGTTCTATTGGTTCTTAGACAGTGACGTATGATTGACGTATGATTATTTCTACATTATGGCGGAAGGTGGTTCTTCACACCATATATAGTAATGTAAAGCATAGACAAGGATTTTACACAAGGTGGCCTACGTGCCTAATATCACATGGTCCATCTTGTGACAGAACTTGAGGACATCACGTACTCAGACTGGTACTTTCCAGAAGGGAGATTGCTTCAGCTAGCATGCAATGACGATGATATTTCATGATGGCTGTTCAGAGAGCAAGCCTTTCAACATAATGCGTTCATAGCTGTAGCGAATTACATTTGTAGGCCTCTTTACTTAATGTTAGGCCTGTGCAGAGATTGTCATTGTGTATCACAGGGGCCAGTGGGCCTAGCATACCTAAGAACTGTAAAATGCGATTCCACAATCCCATGGGTGTGATAAAGGGGTTTCAGAGGCAAGAAATTGCCCTAAAATGTTTTTTCCACATGCACAGATCCACGGATCCACTGTGGAACTCAGTGCAGCCTCCCCATGTGAATTTGTTACAGATTTGTGGATCGAGTCCCAATGGAAAAAAATACACACACTCACAGACCCACTTATACTCCCACACTACTACTCATATACCCACTCACATACCCATACATCCACTCATAACGTCACTTACATGTTCAAACCAGCACTCACACATCCATGGACAGACCCACATAGCCACTCACACCCCCACTCACAGACCCAGTCACACACTTATACACCCATTGTCACATCCACAGAGGCATTCACTCACCCACTCACACACCTATCCACTCTCTGGCACATCCACTCACACACCTACACAGCCCCTCACACACCCATAGAAACACTCAGAAACCCACTCACACACCCACACAGATATCATACACCCATTTACTGATGCATACAAAAACTCATACACCCACTCACCGACCCATACTGCCACTCACACACACAATCACAGACCCTTTTGGACACTCACACACCCTCAAGACCACTCACATACTGACTCACTGACCTGCACAGATACTCACACACCCACTGACACACCCATACACATGCACACCCACTCACAGACTCATACAGAAATCGCTCACACACCCAATGACCCATACAGCCACTCATACCCCACTTAAAGACCCACACAGCCACTCAAACAACTGACACACCCATACAGCCACTCACACAGCCACTCACAGAACCATACTGACACTTACATTCCCACTCATGGACCCATGCAACCACTCACACAGCCACTCACACACTCACTCATACACCCACTCAGAAATGCAAGAATAAACTCACTCACCTACTCAATGACTCATACATTCATTCACATCCTCACTCAGACACCCATACTAACATACTCACTCACACACCCAGTCATACATTCACTCACACACCCAGTCAGACACCCATGCAGACACTCACACACCCACTCAGACAGCCATACAGACACCTAGACCCACTCCCACAACCATAAAGCCACTTACACACCCACTCAGACACTTACACAGGTACTCACACACCCAATCATAGACCTACACAAGTGTTCATCCACCCACTTGGACATCCACACAGCCACACACACCAATGCACAGACTCACACAAGCACTCACATGCCCACTCACTCACACACCCACATTGACACTTATATTCCCACTATATTTAATGTGTTGTTGTTTTAATTGAGTGCTTTTCATTGAGGACAGATCTGCAGATCTGTCATGGAGCCAAATCATATTGCTGTTCTGCATTGAATGGGTGCTTTTAGTTTGGATCCACTAGAGACCCTCAGATCCAAGTGAGAATAAAAAAAAATCAATAAGAAAATGAACTAGTGTTGGCTTTTAAAATAGTCTTTTGTGCTTATGTTGTGTAGATGATTATTACACATAGAACAGGATGCAGTCTTTCAAGTGTTTTGGAGCACCCTGTCGTCTTTTTATGTGAAATGAACACTGTTGTTTATATATATTCCATCCATGTCAAACTGTAAATTGTTGTCATATATAGATCCTGTGTTATGGTCTCTGAGGAATGCAGAAACAGTTAAATTGACATGTTTTCTGGATTTGTCTATCTGTGGGAAAAATTGGTTTGACCACTTCCATTTCTGCCTTTAGCAAATGTTGTAAAACACCAATGCAGCGTGTGGGAAAAGTGCAATTAATGTACCAAAGGTATGCTTCATTAGGATTTTAAGTTTTACCCCAGTAATTGAGATCTGGATGTTGGCAACCCGCTATGGTTTCAACCAAGGTCAGCAATTGATGCCAATTAAATCCTCTCTGGCCAACCAAAGTAATGTCTACATTAGGTAAACCCAAGTCCCTGTCAATGCCGCTTTTTCTAATACTCTCTCTGGCACAAAACTGTGACCCACAATCCACACTCTGACCAATTTGGAGGCAAGGAGAAGGCTGCAGCTGAGTGAGGCAGTTTTCAAAATGAAAAGCAGTTAAAATGAAGGACAATAGCTAAAATATATATTAAGATATTTGATTTGATGGTGAAGATTTGCAGGTAACTAAAATTGGGTAATGCTTTTGAAAGAAAGTAACTACATATGTGATTGACTTTGGAAGAGAATAACAAAGTTATGCTGTTTGGGTTATGCTTATAATTGCAAGCAGCCAATCACATCTGCTACAGTTCAGTTTGGACTAGTATGCTGCTCACAGAAAGTCTTGTGAACTTTTGACCTTTTGCTAGCAGCGAGTGATTGATCTAAACATGCTACTATGGAAATGGATCTTAAAGTGGGTGGGGGAAAGGGAAAAAAAATAGACTGCACTGTGGAACTAAAAAGAAGAGTGGAGTACAAATATTGCTCATTAGGGAATGTATGGCTTATAGCTGAGTACATTTTATAATGTGAAATATAAATACAATCCATTAACTGGTAAGAAAAAGTCATGTGAACTGTTTACCTAGTGAAACAAAAAAGGGTAGACTATGAAACAAAAAAAATGAGTGGTATAGACACATTCCCCATTAGGGAGTGTTTGGCCTTCAATTGAGTACATTTTACAAAGCAATATATAAAGGCAGAGCTTTAATAGCAGATTTATAAATGCTTTTATGGGCTTCCATGTGGATCCGCAGATCCTCCGTGAATTTACACAGGTGGCCATACTGAACACCACAGTGGATCTGCGGATCCGGCAAAAATCACTACCAAACTGGGCTTCTTTAAAGGAATTATAGAAACGGTTTTAAAATACTGACCATTTAGAAGTGGTATAACAAAATTGAATAATGAAAGGAAGGCTGTGATTAGGTAGGTATAGGACTCTCAGTGAAAGCATAGTGGCAAGGGTAGCCATTATTGGCACTGTTGTACTGACAGTGGAAGCCCATTGCTATATTTGTAACTTGTGATTTGCACTAAAAAGAGATCTTAACTGATATCACGAGAGTATTTGGGGAACAGCAGTTGAAGAACAGCAAAGACTTTTTAAATTAGTATGTACAATTTAAAAAATACTTATGTAAAATAATTGTAACTGGATATAGGCTGTGAGATAATTTGTACTTTACAATAAAAGCCAAACTAAAAAGGAGATTAAATAATGATAATAATTTATATCATAGTTACTAGGAGAGGAGAGAGAGGAATTGGTATACAAAAGTATAGTTAATTAATTAAAATTAATGAATGTGTTACAAATGAATGAATGTTGTACAAATTACACATGGATACATTCTCATAGTTTTATTTAAAAGTATGCAATTCTTTCACTCACTGAGTCAAACAGATAGGTACATACATACCCAGTTAGACTTCTACAAAAAACGTACTTACCCACCAGTGATATAGAGATACAGTGGCTGACACAGTACACACCCATAAAATCATTAACACACTCATTTACTCACGTATATATCTACTCACAAAGTCATTCACACATGCATAGAGGCACTGTTACAGCCACTCAAATGTCAATACAGAAATGTATGTACCTATAACTCAGACAGTAAGTCAAACATCTACTTACATACCCCTGAACACAGTTATACACTCAGGGGCTGATTTAGATTTTGATGGGAGTTCCATCATCCCACCACAACAGAGATTCAAGTACTCCATCAAGCTGACAGAGATCCAACTGCTGTATTTAGATGTTTGGCGGCTGAACTTCCGTCAGTGTCCACAGAGTGGAGTCTGCCACTTAAAAGGTATAATGCTGCCGACACAGCGAACTCCAATGCTGGCTAATAGTATTGTGTCACCATCAGGGTAACGGGATTGTGCCAAGCATATTTACATTTCACAGTCATGGTGGTATTGTTCTGGCAGCTTGTTCCCGACTGTGGGACTCCATTGCCGGACCAGCTCAACATTGTACTATGGCCGTGGTGTGCCAATAGCACACATCTGATTTACATGTGTCAATTGTGAACACATGCATACCACACTATAAAACATACTCCATTTTGGACCATGATCCTTTGCCATTCTACTGCAGACACCATTTCGCTGCTGAATATGTCACTCAGAAGTCAGGATTGTTTTTACTCCCTCTGTTGATTTTTAATTTGTATAATTTTTGCATTTTTTCATTAACTTGTGGGGCACTACTTTATTTATTTTAGTTACTCATAACAGCAGGAAGGAGAAATCCACATTTTACAGAGGGAGAGTTTTCAGTGATGGTGGGTGAAATCATGAGGGTGGAGCCACACTTGTTTGGAACACAAGTACACAAGTACAAAATACAACCATATCTCAGAGAAGGCAAATGTAGGCCAGAATAGTTGACAGAGTAGCAAACAACCTGCACATGCAAGAAGAAATTAGGAGGAGGTGGAATGACCTGCAGGAGAGAGTGCACTCACTGGCCTCCAAGCACACATCTGGAGGCTCAGGGGACTGGTGATGGTTCTTCTAACCCCCATTACAAATTATTCTCGGGAGGAGAAGGTCTTACAGATCCTACATCCTGAAGACTTGACAGAAATGCTTGGTGGAATGGAGGCTAGTAAGTTAGACTTATTTATGTCTCACTATGCATAGATATAGGGCCCAATTCACAAAGGTAAACTTAGATCAAAAGTCTAAGTTTAGACTAAAAGTGTAAACTTAGATCAAGAGTCTAAATTTACTAATAGTAAAGTTAGACTTCTGGTCTAAGTTTACACTTTTGGCCTAAGTTTAGACCACAAGTCTAAACGTAATCCAAAGTCTAACTTTACTAGTAGTAGTAAAGTTAGAGTTTTGGTCTATGTCTAGACTTCTTGTCTAAACTTAGACCAAAGTCTAACTTTACCTGAAATAAAGTTAAACTTTAGGTCTCAACTTAGACTTAGAAGTTTACCTTTGTGAATTGGGCCCAATGTTTTTGCCCTTAAGTCAGCTGTACATAATATGTTTTCCACCTTTGTAAAACATATAAGCATCATTTTGAAAATCACATATCGATTGTCATCATCAAATTAGTAGCATTATGGTGTCACTCTTTTTACTAATGGGCAATGTGTGCGGTCAAAATGTGTGTTGTTCTTCATTTATAATTTCTTGTATTTGATTGTTTGCATGTTTGAATGTATTTTGTTAAAGTTCATATATCAGGTTCAAACCCTCACATTATAACATGAAGGAATGGGCATTGTAAGTCTTTTTCACTGTTTAACAAATTTCACATATGTCATAATGCTTTTTTAAATATGTGCACATTTTCACTGCATATATTTTACTAGGAATGTTCAACTTACAATTTTCCAAGTGTTGGCATGTCAAATTGAAAGGACTACCACTACGCGTTGTTTTTGTACATGGAAGATATGTTTGCAATGTGATGTACTCATTCGTTCTTTTCTTCCATATATGCACATATGTCAAACCACACTTTATGCAATGAATAAAAGTGAATTATTTCATGTACTTTTGTATGCTGCTACTTTTTTGTCATTTCAATAAAGTATGTTGACTTAAAGATTTTATATCATGTCATGTTGTATGCAAAATATAAGTAATATTGATAAGAACCTTACTTAGCAAATTTCATATGATGACCAATGCCATTAATCCTACTAAGGGCATGATTTAGATCTTGGCAGAGGGGAATATTCAGTCACAAATGTAACAGCTATCCTGTCTGCAGTATTACAATCTCATTATACCCCATGGATGTGATAATACTACGGACAGGATACCAATCATATTTGTGGTGGGTTATATTCCATCTGCCGAGATCTAAATCAGGCACTAAGTTGTATAAAAGTAAATATTTTAGCCTGCTAGGATTTTAAATGTTTAACTTTTCATTTCTCCTCTATATGGTGTTGGGCTGAATATGTGATATCATTTATGTAAAGTAATCTTTTACTTTTCAGGACGTATCTTCACATGCCTCATTTATGAAGTTTGCATGTGTGCAATTTATATTGTATGTGTAATAAAAAAAACACTGAAAGGACTAAGAATACTATATATAGCAATTTATTAATTTTTTGTTTGCTTCATTTGTAGCTCGAAACACATTTAATGCATAAGCCTGACTTTTGCAATTTGTTTTCTTCTAATTCATATTGGGACCTACACCCAGAGTATGTGGACAACCATCTGCCACTGAGGATACCTCGACTCTAGGCCACGATCAATCCTTCAGTGAGGACTCTAGTCTTACAAGTACAGACGATGTGGAGATGCCTGGTCCCTCTGGTCTGTCTGGGCAGATAGCTCCAATGAGTCTCACTCAGCCCACACCTGCACCTCACACCCCAGCTATTACAACATTTCAGCCAATTTACACCTCTTCTTCCTGTGTCTAAACGAACATTACCCCAATCTTGTGCCCCCACAGTACTGGCTGTTGTTGAGCTAAAACCACCACCACCTCCAATTCAGCCAGGGCCCCGTGGGATGGGTCATACTGGCTTAAGGGCACAGAATAGTGGGTTAGGGTATGTGGGTGGGAATCTGTGGGCCAGCAAAGTGAGGCCACTGGGTTCAATTTCACCTAGACCACCATTGAGCAATTTTTGGAAATTCTACATCAGTCCCAAAACATGAGAGGCACTGATACACTCACTCACTTATGTGATCGACCACTCATACTCTGATTCACCCACCCATACAAGCACTGATATAACTCAACAAAATATGTTTATTAGTAAAGTGCATGTTTATCCAGAAGGGCATGTTGGTATAGAACAACAGATGCTTATTGTTACCCAACTGAATGTTATATATTTTATAGACCTTAGAAGGATGAAAGGAAGAGTGGATGTGCCAGAATTGAAACTGTAACCATGATATGATACACAGGCCCCAACAGTGTACACATTAGTGTACTAACCAACCAGACCCAGGATACTCGTTTATACATGTATAGTCAAAAACCTATACAGGCTCTTACCCACTTGCATTCATTTTTGTAGGTGCTCACTTGCTTATACATAGTCAGGCAGTGACTGATACACCCTGTTACATTCCCAGAAAATCACTTATGTACCCACTGTTTATATAGATAGCGAGTAACTAGCATACTCCAAAACACAGCAATAAAAGCATTCATATATGAATGTATTTCCTTAGAGATCCACTTATGTAGTCACTCAGAGATCCATTCAGGCAATGTTATATCCACTGATATACCTAGAGAGCCATTCATGTACTCAGCACTCATACAGTTAGATAAAGAGAAACTTGCACACGCATTTACCCAGTTATACCCTCAGTCACCTACAGATATAAGCACTGATGTACCTATTTACAAAAATAACCAATCACTTGCACACTGCGTGGCATAGTTACAAAGGTAATTGCATATTCATTCATACAGTAATATAGCAGTGATGTATGGATCAGTTGTCAAACCCCTTTGATGTCAACTGCTTTGCTAAAGTGGCTCTAAACGTACTGTTTGCATTGCCTGTTGTATATGAAATTCGACTTGAAATAACAGAAGGCATTGTGATCTACACAGTGTGTTTTGTTGCAGCGTCTGCATAGTGGCACAACCAAGGGCCTAATTTAGAGTTTGGCGGATGGGTACTCCGGCGTTGACGTGTCAGATATCCTGTCCACCATATTACGTTCTCCGTAGGCCATAATGGGTTAGTAATGAGCAGAATGGACATCCTTCATGCTTGTGACAGAGGAACCTCCTCCGCCAAACTCTATATCAAACCCTAAAACAAATTGCGCATCACACTTTTGGGACCTAGTAGATATACATAATGGATGTGTACAGTTTAGACAACGCACTCACCAGGATGCACAGGTATTTTTAATGGTGATTCTTGCTGTTTTAAAAGAATAGGAAATACCTATTGATAAGATATTTTTACTTAGTTTCTCATGGAACAATGAGTGTGAAGATTGTTCATTCATATCAAGTATAGAAATAGATTTGGAGTGGTATATTTATTTAAACATTACCAGATGGCAAAACTGTGACTTCTGACAGATTGTTGAAACAAGCTTCACAAAACAATTCATGCCCAAATTGTCGAACAAATCTTGTGTCAACATTACATGTAGGAATAATTTGCAACTATGTTATGTTAATGCTACAACGATGCAGAGCTGATGGCAGTAAATTGGAAACTCACTACAAACTGTAAAGCAGGTCAATTATCTGTTTTAGGAAAAACATATAGTACTATTGGTATCCTATGTAATGAAGGAGTTAGTGTTACATCTGGAAACTACACTGTCCATCTAAAAACTAAAAGTTTATAGAGGGAATGTAATGATAGGAACCTAGAATTCAGGCAAAGATTGCCTTACTAGTTATCAGATTCTTATCTTTTGTTTCTGCAACCAAAGTTCCAAAGAGGATTACAGTTCTCAATCAATCAATCAGTTATTTTAGAGCACGCTACTCACCCATAGGGTCTTAAGGCGCTGAGGGGTATGTCCTCGGGGTTCAGTTGAGGAGCCAGGTCTTGAGGTCCTTCTTGAACTGAGGTAGCGATGGCAACTGTCTGAGGTAGATAGGTAAGGCGTTCCAACCATTTGCCGCCAGGCAGGTGAATGATCTTCCTCCAGTCGAGGACTTCTTTATGCGGGGTACAGTGGCAATTGACTTCTGGGAGGAGCGGAGAGGTCTGGAAGGAGAGTACCAGGTGTTGCGGTGAATGGCATAACTAGGTCCCATGTTGTGGAGGCTTCTACAGGTGTGCATGAGGAGTTTGTAGTTGATCCTCTTCTTGATGGGGAGCCAGTGGAGGTCTTTTATGTGTTCTGTGATGTGTTCTCTGTGGGAGATGTTAAGAACAAGTCTGTCAGCGGTGTTCTAGATTTTTTGCATCTTGCTCAGGTTCTTCTTGGTAGTTCTGGCATGGAGGGTGTTGCCTTAGTCAAGTCTGCTTGTGATCAAGATGTGTGTAATGAGTTTACAGCAGTCGCTTAGTATCCATCTGAAAATCTTCCATAGGAGTCAGAGGTTGTAGAAGCAGGTGGATGCCATGGAGTTAACCTGTCTGGTAATGGTGAGCACTGAGTCGAGGACAATGCAGAGGTTTTGTGCGTGGTCTGTGGGAACAGGGAGGGTGTTGAGTGTTGAGGGCCACCTGGAGTCATCCCAGGCTGAGATCTCGGCTGAAAATGAGGATCTCGGTCTTGTCGGAGTTCAGCTTAAGGCAGCTTTTACTCATCCAGGCGGCTACTGCTTCCATCCCTTCTTTGAAATTCTTCTTGGCCATTTGATGGGTTTTTGGTCAGGGCGATGATCAGCTTGGTGTCATCAGCGTAGGAGACAATGTTCATACCATAGCTCCTGACGATTGGGGCGAGCAGGGTCATGTAGATGTTGAGCACAGTGAGGCACAATGAGGATCCTTGGGGTACTCCACGGCTTATATCTATAGGTTCTGGCAGGTGTGGCGGAAGCCTGACTATCTGTGTTCTGCCTGTCAGGCTGGAGTGTATTCATCAAAGGGCCTTGCTGCGTATGCCTGCTGTGTGGAGTCTGGTGCACAGAGGGCGGTGGGACACTGTATCAAAGGTGGCTGAAAGATCTAGTAGGAAGAGGGCTGCTGTTTTACCGCTATCAAGGAGAGAGAGGATGTCATTTGTGGCGGTGAGCAGGGTGGTCTTGGTGCTGTGGCTACTTGTGAATCCTGATTGGGAGATGTCCAGGATGTTGCTGTCCTTGATGTGTTGGCGGAGCTGATCATTTATTGCTTTTTCAGTGACCTTAGCTGGGAAGGGCAGCAGCTAGATGGGGTGGTAGATCTTGAGATCCGTTGGGTCGGCTGTGGGTTTCTTCAATAGCGGGTGGATCACAGCGTGGTTCCAGTCCTCGGGGAAGGTTGTTGACTCTATGGAGCAGTTGATGGTTTTGTGGAGCTTGGTTGCAATTGAGGCATTGGCCTTGTTGAAGATGTAGTGGAGGCAGGGGTCGGTAGGGGGTCCAGAATTGATGCTGCTCATGATGGCATGAGTCTCATCCCTTGTGAGGGAGGTCCAGGTGTGCAGGAGTCGTGGGGGTTCAGTGAATCTTGGTTGGGGTGATATTAGTGAGTTTGGAGAATCTTGCGGTCGGAAACTGTTGCAGATGTCTTTGATTATCTGATGGAACAAGGTGGCTAGTCTATCACAGAGGTCCTGAGATGGAGAGATGTTAGTGGTCTCAGCTTGTGGTTTGGCAAATTCTTTGATGATGTTGAAAAGTTCTTTTGAGTTGTGTGTGGTGGTGTTGATGCAGTCGTGCAGGGCTGTTCTCCTGGGGGATCTGATGAGGCCATGGTGGGATCCTGTGGCAGATTGGAAGGCTGCAAGGAATTCCGGGGATTTGCTGCTCTGCCATTTCTTCTCCAGCCTCCTGCAGGTGCACTTTCATTTCTGGAGTGTAGGCTGAACTAGCTGGCTTTCTTTGTGGTGTGTTTCCCTATGGTCATTTGGAGAGGAGCTAGGGTGTTGGCGCAATTGGTGATCCATTTGTGGAGATTGCATGCTGAGGTGTTGACTTCTGTTGTGTCAGGGGTGGCGAGTTGCTGAGGGTATTGATGAGTTGCTCTTCTGTGGTCTGGTTCCATTTCCTGTGGGGGCGCAAGTGGTGTAAGTGTGCGCTGTAGGTGTCGAGATGGAAAAGTGGATGCAGTAGTGGTCCATCCATTGTAGCGGCTTTAATTCATCAATGGTGATATTGCTACTGGCAGGGAAGATGGGGTCGAGAGTGTGTCTGGCAGTGTGCATTGGTGAGGTGACCAGTTGCTTGAGCCCAATTGTTTCCAGGTTCTCGAGTAGCGATGAGGTGTTGTGGTCCTGAGATCGTTGATGATGAAGTTGATGTGTCTGAGGAGTATGTAGTTGCTGGAGGTGAGTGCGTGGGGGGCAATAGTTCGACAACGGAGTTGCAGAAAGCTGAGTGTGGTTCAGGTGGTCTGTAGATGAGGGTGCGGCAGGTGGTGGTCTTCGGGTTGGTGTGCCCTTGGAAATGGAGGTGCTTCATGGGAGGGGAACTCCTGTGTGTTGATCATTAGTCGAAGGTTGGTCTTGTGGGTGATGGCTATGCTGCCTCCTGGTCTGCAGGGTCAGACCTTGCAGAGCATCTTGTAGTCACTAGGAATGGCAATGGAGATGTCCAGTACAGTTGTTGTGTTTGGCCATGTCTCGGTGAGAAAGGCATCTACCATGTCCCAAAGCTCCACGGCTTGCTTCTCCAGGGAGTGGACATTGAGGAGGATGCACTTGAGGTGGCCAGGAGGAGTTTTTGGTGATTCTGTGGCTGCTGTCTGTCATGTGGAGAAGGTGAGGTGGCAGTGGTGGTAGGAAAAAGGTCCCTGGGTGTCCTTGGGTGAAGCATGGTGGCAGATGATTCGATGTCCAGGGTTCAGAGAAGGGGGTCCCTGTGCACCTTCCTACTCCTCACCGTGTTGCCGGGTTGGGGGTCTCCTGGGACTGAATCTGGCCTTGTGCATCCCTCTCCCTAAAAAAAAACCTGGACCCCAGGGGAGGAGGTATTTGGGGCCAAAATCAGCACAGGGAGGGCATGTGCCTTCTCCATCTCAAAATAATGCCAGGCCCAAGAAGAATCAGTCCGCAGGGATTAAATCAGCTGGGAAAGGGAGGCCACGCATGACCCCTCTCAATTTTTTATAAGAGAAGCCTTGAGGAATAGGGCCTAACAAGCCTTTAATACAAAAAAGGCCTTGGGGGATGGAGTTCCTGGGATGAAATTGGCCTGGAAATGGGGCAGTGGACCCCCTACTCCTAAACATGTCGCCTGGCCCCAGGGGATGGGTGTCCTGGGGCTAAAACAAAGGGAAGTTGATTTGTGTAAGTGTGCACCAAATGAATAATGATTCACATTCTGTGGTTGAAAATTATTAGAAAATAGAAGAGGGGAATAAGGTCTTGAAAACAGGAAAGGCACCTAATATAACCGACAACTCGAGTATGTCCACATGCTTTTCTAGGATCTGAAACGAGCTGTTTAATTTTGCTATTCCTTAAGAAATCATGGAGTTTTAAGCATTCACTGCATTTTATTTGACCACGCACCCGCAATGGTCCCTACTCAGAATTCTCATTTTACTAAAATAGGAAATCCACCATACTGGCATGTTTCCAGCATCATATATGATAATTGTTCGTAGAAATATTTACAAGGTGTTTTGATGAAATACGAAATACCAAATTTCGTGGCTGCATAAAAACTAGGCCTGGGTGCAATTACAATTATGCCCGAGTATTTGGAGTAATTTCAGTAATTCCTTCTTACTCTTTGATGCAGAATTACCAATAATTAGGCCCATCCTAATAAAAACCTTAGTGAATTTGGCTCAGAATGACTCTTTTGCATGGAGTTGATGGTTCACTTACATGTTGTCTGATATATTTACAATGTTTATGTGTGCTAAAAATGTATTATTGTTTTAAATAGGTAAGCTGTAAAACCATTTTCTAATTTCATGGTTGTGCAATAAAGCAGACACATAAAGAAAATGTTCTGCTCGTTCCATGGCGAAATGCAGGCATTTAAAAACATATCCATGTTTGGATGTAACCCCCGTTGATTATAGACTGGAAGTTGTTTGGGTTACATTTCTCGGCAACAAAACTCTTAGAGACATGATGGGCGAAAATGCAGGTTATATCATAGGCCTTCACTGATAGAACGATGGAAACAGAATGACTGTGGTGGACGGGATGGACGTATCCAGTAATAAGATAATGATTTTTCTGTAAGGGCAGCAATGAAAGGTGTATTTCCCATATAACTAATAGCACTGCAGATTTGACCTGCACTTGTTGTGAACAAGTGCTTCAAAGCAAACAGAATGAAGAAGGTTTTTATCTTCAAATCCTACAGGCTCTTCATCCATGATTTTGTTTTGCTACTGAGTACAGTCCCATATTTCCCTCATGGCTCTGCTAGAGGAAGTCCACATTTGGATGTAGGTAGTTGGAGTGTAGTAAATACAGATAAGACAACGCTGATGCTTGTGGCTTCCCATGTTTGGCCTCCAAATTCATTGATTCTCATTACCAAAAACAGATAGCTTCATTGTTTAAATCTCTGGGGAATACAAAACCCTGCTTGTGGCATTTGAAAATTCTGTAATTCCTAGAGAATTAGGCTAATCAGTTAACTAAATCTTTACGTCTTCCCCTTTTCTTTCTTCCAGGTTTGTTCATCAGAAGACAATAGCAGCACTTGGGTCAGGCAGTTATAGGTTCTCGCCTGGATTATTGCAGATCCATCCGTGTGGGTCAACTAAAATGATCTTCCATTGCATAAAAAGTGGCAGAATTTTGTGACAACAGTGGCAGATGTCTTAGGTGCTCTGATCAAGTACGACCCAATTAGAGGTAATTTCACTGGTGTCGCTATTCAAATGTGATTAATTTTGAGTGCTAGCATTGTTTTATAATCCATTCACCAAAAGGCCCTGGATAATAGAAAGCAGTTCTCAATATAACAAGGAGATCACTTGGCAGAGAATGTCTGCAAGGACCCAGGATGAAATATTATATCTTGTGCATTAAAACTCTGGTAGTCACAGGAGTAGTGAAATACTTTTCTGAAGCGTTTACATAAATCTGCTTCCCTATCCCAGTTCAATCATAGACTAAAAAATCCATTTTCTGAGCAGGCGTAAGCAAATTCTTGGTTATGAGCTTTACATTGCACCTGGATACCCCAAAGACTGGAGAGCTTTAAAAAAGGTTGTCAGGCTTCACTCTGACATGACTCTACTTGCCAAGTCCTGACAAGCCTTTCACAATAATTGGATGTGGAGAATCAAACGTGGATGTGGATTTGCTTTCTGAACTGCTGGGTGAAGAAGGTGTTGGTGTAATGTTGTTTTTTTGTTTATGGGTTTACTGTGCACATGATTGAGCATTTCATTGGTTTTGTGGCTGTGGTGGGTGACTGGCTCTGTAAGGTTTACAATAGTAATGACTATGGTTATAGGCTCCTTTGAATAGCCCTCTGCATCTTTATCTACATTTCACATGCAGAACTTCACAGGCAATAATTCACAGAAAAAGAGGCATTGCAAAGGGTGGGGAGTAGCAGTCAGGAAATCTACTCTAAATTAATTCAGTGTGCTAAATTCTTGAAATACTGGCGTAGTCAGGCCTATCACTTTCACTCCCTTCAAACGGCATAGAGAGATTTGAATCCATAAGTAGTCTTGTTTGTTATGAAATCGCTGCATAATTATGCATCTCCTACTTAAATGTTCTCATTATCTAGGATACCAGTGGAGTGGGAGGGATCAACTTCAGTTACATTATGAATCAAACACTTGAAATATCACCTCCTGCATCATATTGAATATTCAAAGTGACAAGAAGTCTTATTGAAGATCTGAGGCATTATGCTATGGTTGAATTGTGGAAATCACAATAGTCACTTGTGCATTAACTCTTTTCTAGATTAACTTAATTCCACAGTCCTGTTAGATAGGGTATCTAATGCTGAGTACCTATGTTGCTAGTTCTAATATCACTTCCCCTTTTTTTCAAACTGTGTGTTCCCCCTTTGTGTCCAGTAGGCTAAAACTGACGATGCAATGCATCTACAATGCTGACCTCAGCAAATATGGAATTAGTATGGAAATCTGGGGGACATTATTATTTTTTAAATTATTGCATATGTGGCTTTTGAGTGTTATATTGTAGGAATCTTTAGCTTCTGAGTTTGAGCATGGTGTGTGTAGGGCAACAGCTGGTGCCTATCTACGCTATCGGAAATTGAACATGAACTTAATGATTTGGAACAGTTGGTAAAATAAAACCGTGTCTTTTATATTTTTCACCCTACTAGAAGCAAACATAGGTAGTTTTAGAATTAGAGGACCTGTTTTTAGGATTTGCCGCTGTTTAGTTATTTTCTTTACTCTATTTGACAAGTAGATTTTAGATGAACACAAATAGGAGCATGGTGATAATAAGACAACCTTTGTTACTATGTATAGAAGATTCACAGTTTTACTGAATGTTACACATCGTGAAATGAATACACGAATCTATGGATGCATCTGTGTATTTGAGAAGAATGCAGAAGAGGAGGTTAAATAAGGGGACTAAAAGGTTATGGAACAATAAAGAAAAAAGAGGAACATTGGTAGGAAGACACAGGATCATGCAGGACAGAGCAGAGAGAGAGATAGATAATGATGGTAGCGGTCTGTAGGTAAGTTCCAAGGACATAGGCGATTAGCCAAGAAACTGTGGTTTTCCTGAGATTGTTAAGGTTATATGACCACCCCTAACCGTAATTTCATTTTAACTGTTTTTTAGCAATTTGTCATGCTTTTTGGCGACATACTACATGCAACTTCAACAAAAGCAAACTACTCACCAGGCAGCCATCACCCACTGCATATAACTCTCAGCCAGAGGCCAGTGTCACAACCTGAATGCTTCTTACCAAAGTAATATGCCAGTCTCTTGGCACCACCAGGTTTCTTGCTTGTTCTGGATTGACCAAGGTAGTGGCGACCCTTTCCAGTTGCCACGGTCCAAGCAGGTCGTAACCTCCTGAAGGAGTCCCAGAGGTAAAAAAACAAACTTGGGAAAACCTCAGATCAAGGAGCTCCTGAAAAAGATATAAAGAAAAGAGAAAGTAAGGCACAAAAAAAATGGAACAAAAACTGCAGGCAGGGCAGAGCAAGTGAAGTCCAAAATCACAAAATACAGGAGCGAGGAGCACAACTGGAATGGAAGTGTTTGCAATGCAAGGAACAGAAGACCAACTGTGCTTATATACTGACAAACAGTAAGTGACATGCACAAAGTGATGAAGACACCATCTTGGATTGGAAAAAACCACATTAAAGTAAATGGAAAAATAGCTGTAGTACAAAAAGTAGGGAGCAAGGCATGTAGGGAAGGAAACACAGACTCCTGGGAAACAGAAAATATGGGCAAGAAGAAACAAAAAAGAAAAAAAAAAAAAGAAGAAAAGAAGACAAACAGTAAAAAAACAGGTAAGTAAAACTACGGGAATAAAAGGTGGGCGCAGGGTGAAACAGAGCCCAAAGGGAAAGTTTCAGGTCATGCTGCGGACCAAAAAACAGGTCGTGACCCAGAAAGAGGCCCGCAGCAGGAACAGCTGTCCGAGACTTGGACCGCCGATCTGACTGCAGCCTGCAAGTGAGACGCCACCAGCGTCACAGCCATGTGCAGTGGGGTTTGCCTGGCGATCAACCGTAAATGTGGACGTCCTTTATACATGTACAGTTGGGAGTGGCTGAAGAGCCTGGCCTAAAGCTAGTCCTCTGTGCAGCCCTTTGCCATTGAGCAACCTTTATTACACACAGAATTCAGCTGTGCACAGTGCAGGTTAGTTGCAGGTTCTGCCACAGGTCTGGTTCTGCATCCAATCTTCTTTTGAGGGCCAAACTCTGCTGCACAAAGCCAAAGGCCATGTGCATTAGGGTTTGAAACAGCATGATGCTTCAACCAGTCCCTGCATCAAACCTTGCTGCGTCTGCCCTTCAGATATCAGGGGTCTGCTCCTGTGCTCAATCTCTGCATATGGTGCACCAAATTTGTTGATTTTCAGTTTTTTCAGGATTCATGGAGTGTGGATTGGAACCACAGATCCAGAGATCTCCAGGTGCATGAACAGATCCAAGAAGGACCCAAGAATTTTCTTGACATCAGAGGGTCCCATTATGGTTCTCCCTACATTAACCTGGGGGAGGGGTGGCAAGGGAGGGTAAAGATATGCTCATCCTGCCAATTTATGCCTTATTTTTCCTTCTGTCTCCAAAACGTTTTTGGAGCACCACATCTGTGATGGTCAGCCAACCAGAGCAAACAGAATAATGAATTCAGTTTTAGATCCACACGTCAAGACAAGCAAATGCTCTATCTGCCTATAGCATTCCTATATTTTGTTTATATAATTAATGTGTTCTCCAGGGGTTTGCGATTCCAATGAAAATCTGCAAAGGCCACCAAACACATTTATTTCATGATAATTTCTCAAAAACTACTGAATAGATTTACGTGAACCAAACCAAACCAATTAAACACTAAAGAATGAGCTTCTAGTTTAATTCTAAATTTAGTGTAATACCACTCAACAAATGTTTCAGTAGCGAACAAAGTTTCCTATAGAAGCTAAACTGTAAACCATAAAATCTTAGCCCCATTTCCTCACAGTCAGACAGATTTATATACAATTTAACATGATGAAATTTAGCCAGTTTTGCTAGGAAAGCTTTGTGCAGATGTGTCTAATGACAGCAAAGTTCTTTTCAGTTGAAGCTCTGACTTTTTCATCACTACACCATACCTACTGTCAACTGCTGGTATGGCGATTCATTTTTGAGAAATGAGCATTTTAAAAATGTTTTAGGGTGCCATTGGAAGGGTCAAAAGGTTAAAGATGTCTGCAACATTATCCATTACAGTGCACCAACCTGGTATCAAGTTATGATTTTGTGGATAGGCAAAAAACCCTGGTGCCCCCATGTCTCTATGCCAACAGCAAAACAGAACTTGCTGTCTGTGAAATGAATGTACAGAAAAAAGGGAAGAAGAAAGAGAGGGACAGATGTAAACACCAGACTGGATTCTCTTTTGGAATCTTAGCGGTCCGGCTTTGAGAAGTAAATTAGGAGAAACAAAATACAGCACAACAGACTCATAAGAGGCAAGATAGAGGGCCCACTGACTGCTGCTACCTCTGATACGGACCTGAACACAAACCCCATAAGAGAGTAGTGCAGGAGTCTGCAGTTAGCAATCTAATGTTTTGAATCTTCCATGTTTCCACTGACCTCTCTTCCATCCCTTCCATCCCCTTATAGCACATTGAAAGGTGTTTCTTTTACAAGCTTTACTCCTAACAATGTTGAAAGAAGGCGAGCTATATTTCTGCTTTTAACAAAAAAGAGCTAAAAAATAGAACTGCCATAAACCCTCTACACGTAAATCATAACACACATTCAGTGTGGCAGAGACGAATCTTCCTGTACACTCCCAGGAAACTGAGAGGACTAACTACCTTGCTAGATGTTAGTCCAAATAGAGCATTCAAGATATTGGTTGGATAGGCCTCACTCACTCTTTTGTGGCATGCTTCATCATCGGCCATTCTGACGCACTGTGTTAGCATAGTACCAACACAGTGGTCTCAAAGCCATTAGAAAGTGAGATCAGAAATGTATTTTCTGGTCAATGATAGGGTCCAGTTATTAAAACAGGCTTGGTGTAAATCTCCACTCTATTTGCCAACATGTTTCAGCCTCTCAATGGAACCATCAAATGAGGGTCTCAGGCTTTCTTCAGGGCAGTCCAGGTACCTCACGTCAGTCACTAATGCACTACACACACTGCATAAACGGTAAGAGTAAGCTATTTCTCTAGAGTTGTCATTAATACCTAGAGATTAAAAAACATACAACAAATGGTGTCTTTTTTAGTCCATTCATAATTGAAAAATGTTTGCATTTTGTAAATAATCAATATGCTCTACACTTTCTAAAACCCTACAATTATGTCAAAGCTCCAATCCTTTAATTTGCTTGCGTTCAAACCCTGTGAGGCACACGTATCATTAAATGTCGAACTCAAACCTTATTTACAAGGCCCATGGTGCACAGCGATACAGCAAGTGCCCTGCTGCACCACCCTGTGCCACTAGGAAAGAGCAGAAATGTGTATCTAGAATATACAGCATATTTCTGTCCTCTCCCCCTGTGCTGGGGCACAAATTGCTGCCATGTGCCACTGCAGACACCCTCGCACCATGGTGCAAGGCTGCCTGCATTTTGGGGATGACCAGTTTTGTGCAGGAAGGGACACCTACCTGCACAAAAACAATCAATGGAGGGAATGTTATTCTTCTCTGTGTGCGGCAGAATGCAGCACACATAGAAAGATTTAAAAACAGGGAGAAATAAAGATATTCCCTCCCACTGCGTCACTGTTACACCACCCTTGGGGCAATGTAGTCTTTTGAAATATTCCTAGGTTTACAAAACCTTGTAAACCTGTGAATGAGTCGAAATCCAAGGATGTTGCATGGGAACACCCATGCAACACCCATGGAAGTGCCTCCCTGATGCAAAGTAAGGCAACACAACGGCATGTGCTGCGTTGCATTACTCCATATCTACAAGACCATGAAAAGCCATGCAAAGTGGCTTTGTGTGGTCTTGTAGATATGGGTCAGCAGCCTGCACCACTGCTGCATCACAAAAAATGATGCACAGGTGGCATTGGCAGCTTGTAAATATGGGCCTTGTGTGGAACAAAAGTGTCTCATGCAATATAGTCTGACACTTTGTTGTGTAGCCCTTTTAGTTATAGCTCCATCCACATTATTTTAGCATACTAGCCCTGCCACTGTGCACTTTAACCTAGATACATTTTATCCAGCTTTGTTTTATTGTTCTTACAATAACCACTTTTTCAGTCTTGTTTTATATCTCTCCATCTAGCTGTTTTTGCCTAGGCCAGCACTATGTTCTCAAGACATTCTTGCTCACTCTGTGCTTCTTTCAAGGCTGCAGTAAGATAGGTTGCCGGTGAACGTGGTACAAGTTTTGTCTCTGACATTCATAGAAAAACACACATCTTTACGTAGGGACATTTTCTCAGAACATCAGCTCCTTTATTACATAAACACTTCCCTGTCCCATCCACATTAGAGGGAGATTCCAGCCAGAGAACCACGACTGTATGCTGATTGCCAAACGCTTCACTACAGCTGGTTATGTAGACTTCAGGCCTTTGCTCAGGTATGGGGGATGATGTCTTCCCACGGGAACCTGAAAGGCAGAATTAGAGCTTAACACACTGCGCTCTAATATAGAGTAGGTAGGAATTAGTCTATTGACTCTAGTGACAATATGGTAGCGTTATTTCTATGCTTTACTCTCCTTGTCACCATTTTAATCTTGTCATGCTGTATCGGCCGGGTTATTGCAGCACATGCTTTGCTATCTAAGATGAAGTTGCTTCGTTAAAATCTTATTGGAATATATACTGCCCCTGTTTATCATTGTGTATGTGAGACTAATGTAATTGAGAGAAACGGATGAGACCTGAGTGACCATGGTTTCCCTGAGAAATCAATTTTGTCATGCGCTCGGCTTCCCAATCATCCCAGCCCTCAGGTGGGGATGAGGCACTGCTAGTTAGCCGGAGCAAAACCCGTATTAGGGTGACAGATGTCACCTGTGGTGGGTCAGACTCAGTATCCCACACGACAGGTGATTCTGCCACTTAAAACCCAATAGTCTCATTAGAATAATGAGAGCCTACGTGACATGGCGTCACCAACGTTTGGTCAGGCTCTAATTTTTGGGTCCTCCTGGGTATCCCTCTCTCACTACATACAAAGACACCTAAGTACTATATACGGAGACGTCCGTGGTATTGATGATTTCCTCCTCAGCTAAGTAGGGCACCCTATTTGATGCTGGAGGTTGTTCAAGCTCGAACTCTAGAAGGAAAATCCCCATTTGGCGTGCTCATCTCTGAACAAATTTACTATCTAATATGGCGAATCCACAACAGGTAGCAATTGCAGTCAATATGAGACAACCCCTTTCTGCACACTTATTGGCAAATGGGTTAATGGCCCAGGGGGGTCTAGTCACATCTGTGGTGGACGCACATGCAGCTTATAGAATAGAACTTGTCTATTATTGGATCACATTTCCAGCAGTTGATGGGAACACGAACACATTTCATCACTATATACCTGCAAACGTACCTGGATAATACAGAGCATACGCATATTTAGAAATACCTGTATCTTATCAAGAACATAACAATTGGCTTGATGGCGCCCTACCCCACACGATTTTAACTGTTAGGTTAGGTCTTCTAAGTAATGATGGTCCTACCTGGCCTTTATTGGCCACCTATTCACCTCACCCCGCTGAAGCAAACCTAACGGTAGCTGAAGCCCGTCCCTTATATATTGATTTTACGGCAATCTACAGATGATTAGTAAAGTGTGTAATGCAAACATTAAATACAAACCCAGTACGTGCTGCTCCAGCCCAACCGTATGCAGTGACGCCAGGTATTAATCCCGTGACTGTACATTCGATCGTGGGTAAAGTACCCGCCAAACGAGAAGAAATTCCTTTCTGGTTAGTTCAAAAAACAAATGCAGTGGAAGCAGTATTTCCCCAAACAGGACCTCAGGATAAACACAGAATATTAACAATGTGCTTGCCAGTCGGGATGGTTCCCACAATAGATAACTGAAATACATGGGGCACGGTATTTGCCGTGCTATATACCAACGAGCACAGTACACCGACACCTGCAAACTTACCGGAAGTGTTAAAACAGATTTAAGATGAATACGGGGCTGCCCCGGCACTATATTTGGGGATGAAATTAATGGGCAACTTTGCCATCGTATCCTCAATTATTTTAAGTAACCTTATAGGGGAAGCGGTCGCATTAGCAGTGCGCATGAGGCTCCGAGATGTTCCTCAACAAGATCAAGAACGTGAGCTGCAAAAGATTATCGCAGAGACCTACTCTAATATTGGTCAAGATAGTCTGAGGGCCAGACCAAGAAAACCACAACTTCAGGGTAAATCTAAAAAAGATTTTTCCAAGCAAGCTCCTGAGGGTACTAAGAAATGCTGGGATAAAAAACTACAAACTCCTAAAAAAGAAAGGGGAGAATTTCTGTGCATGGAGACCCCACAGAATAGACATAGGGGGTCAAAGCGGGAACCGCCACATGGCCGCTCCGCGGTCAAAAGACCGCGGAGGCCATTCTGGCTTTCCCGCTGGGCCGGCGGGCGCCCGCCAAGGGAGCGCCCGCCGGCTCAGCAGGAAAGGCCCTGCAACCCAGAAGCCGGCTCTGAATGGAGCCGGCGGTGTTGCAGGGGTGCGACGGGTGCAGTTGCACCCGTCGCGATTTTCACTGTCTGCTAAGAAGACAGTGAAAATCATGCTGGGGCCCCACAACACCCGTTCCCGCCATCCTGTTTCTGGCGGTTTTGGCTGGCGGGAAGGGGGTCGGAATCCCCATGGCGGCGCTGCTTGGGGCTAATCCGGCGGGAAACCGCCGGACCCGGCTGGGCGACCGCGGCTTTACAGCCGCGGTCGGAATTCCACATGAAGCACCACCAGCCTGTTGGCGGTGCTTCCTTGGACAGCCACCCTGGCGGTCTATGACCGCCAGGGTTGGAATGAGGGCCATAATCTCAGAAATAGAGATAAAATAAAAAAAACTGTCAGATATCAATATACTGATACACGCCAATCTTGTTCCTTTCAGGACTCATCGGAAAAACGCACTGAGAGAGGTGGGCGGTCAGGACGAAGAACATTGTTTGTAAAACCGAGACAGGAATCACAACGCTCAACAGAGCTTTCTGTTAAAAAAGAAGAGAAACCTCCCCAACAAAAACCTCAATTTAAAAAGAAAAAAGTGGCAGCAGTTGCAGTTCGACATGCCACTCAAGAAGAGGGTCCTCTTGAAGAACAGAAAGTGGGCACTAGCATTGCTAGACAGCGCAGTAGAGGTCACAATAGTTTTCTGGAATCTTCTAGAGCATCTGAGGTGAAAGCAACTGATGACTTTCTACAAGTAGAGGCTATTAAGGTGTACAAAGTAATGCTACAGTTAGAAGGAGACATTGAACGCACAATATAAACAATCCTTTGGGATTGTATGGTAAATATATATGATATTTTGTTGGCCGAACAAGACTTGCCACCTGAATTTGTCCGTACTTGTCCATATGGGGAAGGTGTTATTAAAGCTCCTTTCTTACCCCTTGTTCCGGAGGAAATCACAGAATACTATGCCATCGATCAGGCATTGGCGCAGGCACCCATATAATATCGCAACCACGTAGGTTGGGACAGAGAATACCCCTACCTCGTAATTCAGAATAAAAACCAACCCCAACCTCAACCCCAGTATCCAATAAAACATGATGCTAAAGCACCTGGGAGATAAATTCTCACACAACTGGAGTACCAGGGCGTAATTGAATCATGGGTCTCCGCAATTAATAATCCCTTGTTCCCAGTAGCCAAACCGGACCATTCATACAGAATAGTCTTAGACTACAGACATTTAAATAGTCATACACACACAAATATGCTATACAAAACTCACATAGCACAGCACTGATGAACAATATATTGTGCAAAAAATACAAAACAACATTGGACATTTCTAATGGTTTCTTCTGCCAAAATACAGTGCCTGAGAGTAGAGGCTTAACAAGTTTCAGCGCACTAGGCTCCCAGAAAAAATTATGTTGTTTTACCCAGGAGTACAAGAACAGTCCAGGACTGTTTGCAGCTTGTGTAACTTCAATCTTGCATGGCATTGATCCTGAAGCATTGTCCTATGTAGATGATATCTATCTCATGGATGATGAATTGCTGCAACATTTAAGACGGGTAGCCCGCATTGTTGTGGGATTCGCTGAATTTGGCTACAAAATCAATTAAAAAAAGAAATAGCCTTCCTCAGCGTCCTGTTTCTGGGATATGAGCTATCGAGTGAAGGCAAGAACCTAGCACCACAATTCTTGGAACAAAGCGCACAGTTACAACCTCCAAATACCATTAAAAAACTCCAATCTCTATGGGGTTTCCTAAATTTTGGCAGAACTTACAGTCCTAATTATGTAACAAGCATAAAACATTTATATGACTTAATACGGCCTGACTTTTCAAGTACATTTTGGATAGACGCATTCTTAGGTACCTGCAGACAGACTTGCTTGCAGCGGAACATTTACACACAAGGGACAACAAAACACATCTGGTCTTCAGAGTAATTTCTGGTGCCATTAGTTTTACCTATGTAACTTTAAATGAGGGTGAGACAGTCCCGATTGCATACAAATCACATTTGTAATCAGCAGCAGAACAACGCTTTGCTCCCACTAAAAAAATTCTCACTGCTGTACAGATGGCTGTCATTAAAGAAGTACTTCCAGCACAGGGCAAACGCATTATTGTCATCTATCCAATTCCAGCTCTTGAGGCTGTTACTAAAGCCAGCATTCCAAATGGTAAAGCATTATATCCACATTGGATACAATGGGCAAGTCTTTGACAGCCACTGATGTAGACCCAAAATTACAAACTCAAGAATTTTTGCAAAATGAACTAGAATATCCAGTTCCTGCAAACACAATGCCTATTGATCATAATCAAAGAGTCATGTACATCGATGGCTCAGCGCAACCTGCAGTTGGCACAAAGCATCAATACCCCGCTGCTTGCGTAGTCGTAAGTGGCTACATGGAGGTTAATACATTTTGTCCCCAACATACATACATGCAAAACCTAGGGGATTGCACAGCGCAAACTAGCGGACCTAAAGGTTATGATGATGGCAATGGAATATACAGATCCTACACAGCTAACACTGATTGTTTGTGATTCGTACTACTGTGTCCAGTCCTTCAAAGAATACCTGCATTACTGCCGCCAGAATGGGTTCATAGATTTTAACACCATTAAACACAGACTACTGTGGGGGAAAGTAGCGGATCTGAAGGAAATGCTACCAAATGTCCATGTTGTACATACACTTGGACACCAGTCAGTTGGAATACACCTTGCTGGGAATACACTGGCTGATGAAGCCGCAAAGTCAGCAGTCACTATGGCCACTGTTGCTGCAGTAACCCGGTCAGTTGCGAAACCGGATGATGACATATGGGCTGCCGTGAAAGCTACAGCTGATGGTACGCCCTATCCAAAAGCATTTCCTGCTAAATATTCCTACTGAATGGGAGGCTGCCTAATTTCTGAGGTTAAGGTACCAGACGTAGGGGTTCGGGATGTTCCCAACAAAAATATGAGACCAGAGTTCATGAAAGCAGCGCATGAGGGGATAGCACCTGCCCATGCTGGTATGGAAGCTACAATTTCATTGTTACAAGCCTGTTATTGGTGGTTAGACCTATAAAAAGAGGCCAAGCAGTATGTCCTTTGTTGTGACATCTGCCAACAAATAAAGTTCCCACCGCTAAGCTTCCACCGCAGACACCCCTCTTAATTTCTAACAAATCTTTAAAATGTGTGTATTTGGACCATTGTGGTCCCCTACACCGGATAGTGCATACAAATACATCTTAGTTGCTGTTGACTCCTGCTCCAGATTTCTATAGGTGTGGCCCTAACCCTCGGCTGACGCTAGGACTGTTATTAAATATTTGCTAGTCTTTATCCGTACACATGCAGTTGCGGCTTTCCACTCGGACCAGGGCCCTGCTTTTGCTTCAATGGCATTCAGGGACGCCATGGCTTCGCTGGGGGTCCAACTCCAGTACTCGTCTCCATTTCCTCCCGAGGGAAATAGTGTCATGGAGCGATTAAACCGGGATTTAAAGCAATCCTTAACAGTCAGAGTCTTAGGTACGGGTCATAGTTGGCTTAACCACCTGTATGGAGTTCTGAGAGCACTTCACAATCTGCCTAGAAGGTCCCTGGGGGGTCGTACTTCCTAAGAGTGCCTGTTCAGAACTCAAATGTATGTTCCAGATCTTGATGGTCCTGGTGGCAGAAACACTATTTGACATAAATGAATGTGTCACTGTTTTACAGGAATTACAATAGTTCTATGACGACAATGCTTCTGCCAGTGCTGCCTCCACAGGAATTAAGGATGTACCTGTAATGCCTACAGGATGGATTCCTAAAGTTGGGGATATAGTATGTGAAAAGGTTGCTGTGAAACAGGAGTTTGGTCCTTCTTATCGTGCACCAGTCCCAGTCTTGGGAATACACTGTACCAGAACTGTCATTGTACCACCGTTGGCGGTGCCAAAGAAAATTGCTTTGTATCTATCGACAATGTTAAACTACACCATGTGGCTGATCCTGCACAGCTGACCAAAAGGAACAGCCAGTAGTTCCCGGATCCCTCTCACTACTGGTCAAGAAGTTCCTTTACAAGTTGTAAGTAGTAACACAGATACCTCTCTGAGCTTGGTGAGGGTGGAAAATGATCTTGCATTGGTTCCACTGACATCAAGCAATAAAGAAATAACTGATCGATTTGACACAACTTCAACACAGATGGATGGCATCATTTATTCTGAGCCACCACGGGAAACACCCACTCTACCTACAAACACAGCTCCAGTTGTTGCACGAACTGCTTGTGGAAACTTTGCCGACATCAACGACAACGTTTCGGACTCATTCGCCTCTTCAACACCTGAACTGTCAAAAACAGGTAAGCTGATAAATTGGCCTTAAACAACTTACTTTATGCTTCCATGTAACTACCTGTAGCTTTCCTTGAGTGTACTGGCTTTCCTGCTTTGAATTGGGTTTGTTATAACATTCTTTTTGTTAATACATGGTCATTTTCGTCCTGAAGAATCAACATTTGAACTGGTGGATGAGGTCCTAAAACCACATTTCTCTTCTCTCAAGGTCCGCAGAGACTTGTCTTTTGTGAACATTTATGCCATACCAATTCCTGATGGGATTGTTTGGGATAAAATAACATTTGATATATACGGCCCCACAGAGGTTATTCAAATACCATATGTATTTAAACTTTCAATGAACGATATAATAATACCCGGAGATGTTTCTGATGATTGGAATGTGAAAACAGTTGATTCTATGATGACTGAATTGCAGTATTACACTGTATTTGAAAACGAAGATGTTTATCAAACTAAAGAGAATTATGGTGATATGTTTTGCTATAATTATTATGGGCACAATTTCATCCACAGAGCAAGTACCCCACAAATGTTTTTTAACTACACACAATGGGAACATTGTCCAACTCCACCTCAAGGGAGTTCTAAAACATATTCTGACAAGTATACATATTTTTGTGGGCACAATGTTAAAAATGCTGAGTCATATTATTTTAAATTGCTGCCTACAAAAAATTTACACATATTATTGCCAAATACGAAATGTATTTACTCCATTATTTGCCGGTTGACTATAGAAGGCTATGAATATCGGCTAACGTCGATTGACTTAAAATGTGTGTTGGGAACTAGACATTGGTAAATACGGGGGAAGGAAGCTTTATTCAGAGCATGCCAGATACCTGTTCAAGTGATATTCTTAAATAAAACTGTACAACAAACAAGTTGTTTAGGATTAGCAAAGATTAAGGAATTGAAAATGCCCAGTATTCCTACACCTGCAAAATTTCATAAATGGCAAAAATATATCAATCCAAATGGAGATCAGCTCCATGAATGGGTCCAGAATGGCACGATTAATGCTTCACTATCACATGTTGGTGGGTGGTTATTGTGGCCAGTAGATACGAATGGGTGTCAATTGCCTTTTATAAACTCCACAGGGCGTTTTAGAGCTAGTAGGCCGGACCCTCGCTAAATAGCATCCGAACATGCAGGTATGGTAACAACACAGAGTATAGGGAAACTATGCCAGCAATGGTTAAAGAGTTCCTCACTAAATGCAGTTAGAGAACACCTCAGTCTCCTGTCTAATAATGCCAACTTACAGGACTTTCTGTTAGACCCCAGAGAACAACACAAAAAGCGCTTCTTATGTGAAATATATAATGAAATTTGGAAGCTTTCCCAACAAGAAGCTGCTGCCTGGTTAAGGAAAATAGACCAAGAAAACTTACAGAAGGCATTAGCTGTTGTAGATAATGGGATTAATACCCTGTCCGACCAGATATACACCTTAAATAACATTGTCTCTTCTGCAATGATCATCATACAAACAGATATGTCTTCATTACACCATGGACAGAGTCAACTAAGGTCCATTATGCAGTTGGGTTGGACACTACAAACACTAAAGGCAGGTCGCGTTCCCTGGCAACACGTTAGCACAACAGACATATTTTCTACCTTTACTTTAACACAACAACAACAACAACTAATGGCTAAGAAAGAAGTGACTTATGTCATGCTAAACATTGAAAAATTAGAAAAGTTGCCTTTTACTTTGCTGAAATACCATCTGTTGAGTGGTTAATACACAGGGTCATTAATCTGCCTATTTCCACACTACAATTCACATCCTGCTTAAAACACATTCCAGTAGGCAGATATGAAAGGCTGGGAGATAGTTACATCCATGAGGTGTGGGAGCTACCCTTCTCGTACAACTGTTTCAGTGGCATGAAAGAAGCCTTTCTTAGCGGTAGTGAATGCAAGACTTCCATCAGCCATTCAATGGTTTGTAAACAGCTGTCCTTGCATGGGGCGTGTAACGCGTCTGCAGTGGACTTGGCGTGTTATCTGAAGAGATTTCCAGTCCCCTTGATTAGACCTATGTTCCAGGTGCTTTCAAACAGCAGCTAAATTCTCCCCAATGGTGAAGACTGTTGTGGGATGCAAGCCGGAATAGTTTATGTTGTTTCAGTCTCTAAGATTGTTACATGCTGCAGGAAAGCACTTTTTCCTCCCACTAGAATAAAAGAGGTAGCTGACATTTGGTCCCATATTCCCACTTCTAATGTGAATTTTGACAAGTTGAGCAGACTCAAGGCTTTATTGTTTTAAAAACATGTGGCTCTCGCATCTGTGCAAGCGAGACCTACGCACTTCAGGTGACAAGGTCGTCAGCAGAGATACAGTCCCTTTTAAGTACCAACTTTCCGAGACACTGTGGTGAGCTCGTGGGACAAATATTTAATGCATCCAGTAGTACTGGAATCGCAAATTTCTATGAGGCTATTGGTTCTGGTTTCGTTCACATCTTCCCCTCCAAAATTGTTTTAATACCATCAGCCATCCACTCAATATTCACCAGTATTTTCGTGGGATTTCCAATAACTTTGGCTATAATGGCTGACCTTTTCCTGTTGCTATTTTTCACATGCAATGGCTGTTCCGCCGCAACAAGGAGGACTGAAAGTGCTCGCATCAGTGCAGCTGTGTCGTGAACGCATGACGCAGTACATTGGAGCAACACTCCTGCAGGAGTTGGAGTGTGACTGGTTTTGTCACTTAGACAGGTTTTGCATTGTGTGCAGCCTGTGTTTTAGTGCCTTTGGTGGTCTTTTGAACATGCACTGGAAGTTTGTCTTTCTACGCAGTGCTTGCTTTCATTGGACGCTGATCTGTTGATGTTCTCGCTGAGGGTTCTTTATGGGACATGCGCATTGAGGGTGCATTTGCTACGGGAAGCTGCTTATGAGTTACCCTTCCTGGAGGATGCAGCTCTTAACTCATTACTGGGCACACCAAGGAATGCTGCCACCTTGGTTGAGGCTCAGGCTATGGAACACAACTGCTCCTTGGTCCTTCTCGGCAATGCCTTTCCAACTTTAACACCTGCCAAAGTGGAAGATTTCCTGTCGTCTATTGTCCCGGATCCAATTGGCAATTTTCAAAATGACTTTGACTCTTGATTCGGCTCCTTTTTAAGCCACATGTTAACATTTTAAATTGTTATTTTATATGCTCATGTGTCCTTTTAACTTGTCATTATTGACATTGTTTACATATATATCTTAGGTTGAGCTTTAGTAGCTTTTATGTATACTTAGGCTTTGAACCACCTTGAACCGACAAGGGGAGGGTGTTGTGAAGCCAATTTAGTAATACCTCCATGCACATTATTATAGCATACTAGGCCTGCCTCTTTGCACGTTAACCTAGATGCATTTTATTCAGCTTCGTTTTAACATTCTTACAATAGCCACTTTTATGGTCTTGTTTTATTTCTCTCTATCTAGCTGTTTTTGCCTAGACCAGTACCACGTTCTCAAACAAGACACTCTGTGCTTCTTTCAAGGCTGCAGTAAGATAGGTTGCCAGTGAATGTTGTAGAAGTTTTGTCTCTGACATTCATTGAAAAACACACATCCTTACGTAGGGACATTTTCTCAGAGCATCAGCTGTTTTATTATATAAACACTTCCCTGTCCCTTACACGTTACAGGGAGATTCCAGCCAGAGAACCACAACTGTATGCTGATTGCTGAACGCTTCACTACAGCTGCTTATGCAGACTTCAGGCCTTTGCTCAGGTATGGGGGATGATGTCTTCCCAGGGGGAACCTGAACGGTAGAATTAGAGCTTAACACACTGTGCTCTATTATAGAGTAGGTAGGAATTAGTCTATTGATTCTAGTGACAATATGGTAGCGTTCTTTCTATGCTTTACTCTCCTTGTCACCATTTTAATCTTGTCATGATGTACCGTCTTGGTTACTGCAGCACATGCTTTTCGATCTAATTGGAATATATACTGCCTCTGTTTGTCATTGTGTATGTGAGACTAATGTAATTGAGAGAAACAGACAAGACTTGAGTAACCACAGTTTCCCATAGAAATACATTTTGTCATGCACTCAGCTGCCCAATCATCCCTGCCCTTGGGTGGAGATGAGGCACTGCTAGTTAGCTGGAGCAAAACCCGTATTGGGGTGACAGATGTCACCTGTAGTGGGTCAGACTCAGTCTCCTACGCCGCAGGCGATTCTGCCGCTTAAAATCCAGTAGTCTCATTAGAATAATGAGAGCCTATGTGAAAACGTATCCTATACTTTAGGGATTTTTTTTCCACAGAGATGCACTGAGGAAGAAACCTCACACGTAGTCACACATACTTGATGACAAAAGGCATAAATCGTAGTCCATCAGCATCATCTAACTCTTAAGAGCTCAGTTGTGAATGTCTCCCTATCCCAGGGCATGGGCAAATCATAGGAACTCATGTTTAGTACAGAAGAAATATATAAACACCCCTCCTCATTAATGGTTGTGTAAAAGTGTTACATTTGGTCTTAAGCTTCTATAAGCATCATAAAATGTGAATTTTAGTCTGTCACTCTCATAACGATCTAACTCTTACTCTCCCTACCAGAGGGCACAGGCACATCATAGGAACTCATGTATGGTAAACATCGCAGGAGGTACAAATCGTAAAAAATATATAAACACCCCTCCACAATGAAGGTGGCAATAAAGAGTTATACTCAGCCTTAAACTCACATATGTATGAATTTAGTGGTGCATGAAAATGTATCCAAGATGGAGAGGGCCTGATTTTATAAAGCCCAAATGAGCTGGTTCTTCAGGCGGATTGCATCATTACTCATCACGGTAGAGCAAATCATGGGAGTTGAAGTGCAAAAGACTTTGGCCCTCATTATGACATTACCGCCATACCGCCATACCGACTGCACCAACATACCGCTGCTGCCGTAGATATCTGCTAACCATATTATGACACACACCAATCTGTCACTATTCAGCCACACCCACAAATTCGCCAGGCTAAAGGTCAGTGATGAACTGCAGGTATCAAAACCCACACCGTTACACCAACATTATGACCCACAAATCACCACAGTGGACATTCAATGGCGATAAACCATTGACGGTACATACCTCCGCTCTCAAAATACACACACAAAAGTTCTCTGTCTTGTTCCTGGATCTTCGGTACCGTTTACAGGGTGGTTCTCCATCTGCAGGGGGTGGGGTGCTGGTGTCGTGGTCCTGTGGTGGTGCCTCCTGTCCACTAGCACCGGCAGAGGTGGAGGCCACCAGCACCCCACCACCTGCAGAAGGAAAACCACCCCGCAAATGGTCCTTGCGATCCATGCAGACGACGAGAACTTTGCCAAGACCCCTGCCAGGAAATAGGACTCTCCTGATTGTCACCCTTATGTCCCACTCTGTCACCCTATCAACTTAGAACCGCCATTGCTCCCCTTCCTATGCCCCATTGGACAATGTACCTGTGATACCAATAAACTGGACTCTACCCTGGACCTTCCTCCACCATCACCCCAGCCCCTTGCACTTACCCCCATACTTTTTAGCACAAAAAATAAAAACTCTTGAAATATAAACCACACTGGAGTCAGAGTAATGATTGGAAAGATGTATTCTTAGAACATTCTCAAAGCATTGCAATGTCTATGTTCAGTGAATTATGCCACAGGATGACAGTTTGTGGGCAGCAGTACATATAGCAATAGCCAGAATGGGGTACACAGATCTGAAAAAAGGGAATGAATCCAAATGGAACAGTCAGTGTCAATTGACAGAGGGTAAGAGGCTACCATGTACAATGTCCAAATTTATACTGAAATGTGAAGTTGAGTTACAGTCTCTTACCTGTGTGTCACTGGAAGTACTGCCTCCTCTTCCTCACTGTCCGCAGATTCCACCGCTGCCACAAGACCATCTCCAGGCTCATCCTCCTGCAGAAAAGGCACTTGGCGTCTCAAGGCCAGGTTGTGCAACATACAGCATGCCACGATGATCTGGCACACCTTCCTGGGTGAGTAGTACAGGGATCCACCAGTCAGATGGAGGTACCGGAACCTGGTCTTCAGGAGGCTGAAGGTTCTCTCAATAATCCTCCTTGTACGCCCATGTGCCTCATTGTAATGTTCCTCTGCGCCTGTCCTGGGATTCCTCACTGGGGTCAGTAGCCATGAGAGGTTGGGGTAACCAGAGTCACCTGTAAATATTGAGGGACAACTGTTAGAGACATACCAACCCTTAGGGACAACCCCATACTCAGACCCCAACTTATACAGTGTGGGGACCTTGGGCTCACCTAATAGCCACACCTGGTACCTCTGGAGATGCCCCATCACATAAGGGATGCTGCTATTCCTCAAGACATAGGCGTTGTGCACAGAGCCAGGACATTTGACATTCACATGGGAGATGTACTGGCCTGCCAAACACACCATTTGCACATTCATCAAAAGATAGTTTTTTGTATTCCGGTAGACCTGTTCATTTCTGCTGGGGGGGGACAAATGCCACATGTGTACCATCAATGGTACCAATGATGTTTGGGATATTTCCCAGGGCATAGAAATCAGCTTTTACTGTGGCCAAATCCACAACCTGGGGGACTACGATGTAGCTTTGCATGTGTTTCAGCAGGGCAGACAGCACACTGGTCAATACGTTGGAGAACATTGGCTGAGACATACCCTGATGCCATGCCCACTGTTGTTTGAAAGGAACCACTAGCCAGGAAATGGAGCACTGACAGGACCTGCACTAGAGGGGGTATCCCTGTGGGCTGACGAATAGCTGACATCAGGTCTGGCTTCAATTGGGCACACAGTTCTTGGATTGTGGCACGATCAAGTCTGTATGTGATGATAATGTGTCTGTCCTCACTGTTGCCAAGTCCACCAGGGGTCTGTACACCGGAGGATGCCTCCATCTCATCATCTGCCGTAGCGGTTGTAGCCTATGGTGGAGAACAGTGAACAGAAGGTCATATTTCCACAGAGATGGCACAACCGTTTGTGAATGTATGTCACAGAAGTAGTGTGTGAAGTCGAGAGTCAGTAGAAGTGCCAATATGTGCTGTGGCGCAGTTAGTTGCCATGCCATGTGCCCCCCTGAAATGGCGTCTGCCTGACCTGTGAGGAGGGACAAGAGGAAATGAGGTAAGTGCACTGGCATTGTGCGCTGTCACGGTAGGCGGCCGATGTCCGCCGCACAATCTTGCATTGGTTATCATTGGGCCCTGTCAGTCCCAGGAGCCAATGGCGATGTACGCCGGCCATTTTCTAGTTATTCACTCACTTGCTACCTGACCTTCAACAGGAGAGGACCTACACTGCAAGTGCTGCTGTGACCTCTTCCTGGAAGCAACAATGCCTCACATGTCTGGGGAAAGGGCCCTTGCCTTCACTGTGGTGAGTTGGAGAAACTGGTGGATGGGGTCCTACCTCAGTACATGTTGCTTTACGGTCCTCCAGTCCCACAGGTGAATCCACTGGGAGCATGATGTGTGGGCAATGCATGTTTGGAGTGGTGTGGATGTAAACCACATGTTGGGGGGTGCAGAGGCGTCCTTGCCTGAGTGCTGCATGAGAGGTGGTCAGTGTATGTGCGTCAGGGCATGGGTGGGAACTGGGGGGCAATGAGTATGCCAGTCCGGACGGGTGAGTAATTACGTTTTCCACTGTCTTTTCCCTCTAGGTCAGTGCCCACCAGAAAAAGAGTATTTGGCATGCCATTGCCAATGAGGTGCGGACCCTGGGGGTCCATCATAGATCGAGCACCCAACTCCTGCAAGAGATGGGAGGACCTGCCCCACTGGACCAAGAAGACGGCAGAGGCCATGCTGGGGCTGGCCTCCCAATGTGGATGGGGTGTCCGTCGCACCATGACCCCCCTGATGTTCTGCATCCTGGTGGTGGCCTATCTGAAGTTGGATGGGCACATGAGGGCATCACAGCAGCCACAATGGGGTGAGTACAGATTCAGAAAGCTGGCTTAGCGTGCTTTAGGAGGTAGATGGGTGGGGGATGTTGGCGGTGTGTGCCCCTAGGCCAGGGCTATCAAGGCAGGGTAGGTCCCATGTGTGTAGGCTCTGAAGCACTCCTACCCCAATGGTACAAGTGGCCAACTACTACTGGGCAGGGTCCCGTGGGTGTCAGGTATGCATATGCTGGTGTTAGGCATTGTACACCATGGGCTGGTGACTACCTTAGTGACTGGTTGTGCATGGCCTAGTGCATAGGGCAGCTCAGTGTGTGTTGTGTCTGCCAACTGTAGTGTTGTTGCTGGCATTGATCAAGTGTATCCTCTGTCTCTCCCCCCCTTTTTGTTTTGTCACCCTGTCCTTGTGTGCATTAGCATCATCTGGCAGAGGAGCAGACGCACCGGTGACAGAGGGAGCTGCATCCCACATGGCCCATGAGGGCAAATCCACTGAGGGTGAAGGCACCAGTGGGACGGAGGGCGAGGGGAGCTCCACGATGGGGACAGGAGGAGATACCAGTGACAGCGATTGAAGCTCCCTGGCAGTGGCAGACACCTCTGTGCCCACCCCAACAACAGGTACAGCTGCCACCCACCTACCAGCACTACCCTCCCAACAGCCCCTCAGCGTGTTTCCCATGCCCGCTCACCCGGGAGGGTGGGCATCTCCTTCGCTCCAGGCACCTCAGGACCTGCCCTAGTCAGCCCTGCTACCCTCAGTGAGGAGGCTATTGACCTCCCGAGATCCCTCACTGTGGGCGGTCAACCATTCTGAATGCCATCCAGGGTGTAGAGAGGCATTTGCAACAAACAAATGCATACCTGGAGGGCATTCATTCTGGTGTGGCGGCCCAACGGGGAGCATTTCAGGCTGTGGCCTCAGAACTGATGGCAGCCATTGTCCCTGTGTCCAGCCTCCCCACTCCAGCTTCCACTACCCAGACCCAACCCCCTCTACCTCACCCTATCCCAAGCACACCTTCAGACCAGCATGCACACACATCAACACACAAAAGTGGCTCAGGAAAACATAAGCACCACATATCAACACACAGGCACTCACGCAAGCACCATACCCATGCAGACATACCAACATCCACTTTCTCCACTGTGTCCCCCTCCTCCTCTATGTCCACCTCCCTCCCAGTAGCGTCTCCACTCACACCTGCATGCACTACATTTTCATCCACTATCTCCATCACCAGCACGCCCATCACAACGCACCCCTCACAAGCACTCACCACCCTCACAACCATGTACACGTCCCCTGTGTCCTCTCCTTGTGTGTCTGTGAGCCCTCCTCCCAAAGTACACAAACGCAGGCACACACCCACTCAACAGCCATCCACCTCACAGCAGCCTCCAGCCCATGCACCTTCACCCAAACTCAGCAGACACACACTTCCTACAACCACTACCTCTTCCTACACTCCCAAACCCCGTCCATCTTCCCGTCCCAGTGCGTCTAAAAAACTTTTCCTGGCAAAATTTGACCTCCTCCCTACGCCTACCCGTACTTCCCCTAGGGCCAGGGTGTCGAGATCACAGGTCAGCACCTCAGCCACCAACTCGGCATCCTCTGTGGTCCCTGCAAGTCCGAGGGGATCGAAGGGGGCACCCGTCAGGGCTGGCAGTGTGCTGCCTACCAATGCAAAAGACCAACCAATCCCGCCACCTTGCAAGGTTAAGAAGGGGCCAGCATGCAGTACGGACAAGACGCATGGCCCAACCAGCAAGGCCTCATCCAAAAAACAAGAGGACAGTGCCAAGGTCCCAGCAGCGTCTACCAAGGTGGGGAAGGAAAAAAGAGCAAAGGCAAGACACTTCACGGCTCGGAGCCTCTAGGTGAGGGAATGGGAAACACCATCACTCCTGACAGCCAGCAACCTGTACCGCGGTAAGCACCACCGCAAGCACCGCCACCTGCACCACCATCTGCATCGCCACCTGCACCACCCCCTGCACCGCTGCTGCCACAACGACAGTCAGCAGCTTCATCCCCAGTGGGCAGCCGTCCAAGGCTGCTGGAGACGGCCTGGTGTCTCCCTCCACTACTACCAGCAACTGCACCACGGGCAGCACCGGCAGCATCTCCGCCGCAGACACCGCCACCTGCACCGCCATATGCACCGCTACATGCCCAGCCAGTAACACTACATCGGACATCAGCAGTATCCCCAGTGGGCAGCCATCCGAGGCTGCAGGAGACGGCTTGGACCCTGCACCCACCGCTTGAAGCACCACCACCAGCACTGGCACTACCAGCAGTGTGCAGCCTAAGTCGCCGCAGGATGGAATCTGGCTCTGCCTCCATAGAGTATCATGCTACCTGTTCCCTGCACAACTCGTGCCTCAGACACCCAGGTGAGGGACTGGGAACAGCCACACCCCAGGTGCAGCTTCACTGGGCACAAGACCCACTCCAGAACCAGTGGAGATATGCATCCACTCACCCTATCCTTGGCTGGAGGAAGCAGACTGGGCGTAAGACCCCCTCCAGAACCAGTGGATATACGCATCCACTCCCCCTATCCTTGGCAAGATGAAGCAGACTGGGCACAAGACCACCCCTCCAGAACCAGTGGAGATATGCATCCACTATCACTTTCCTTGGCAGGATGAAGCAGACTGGGCACAAGATTCCCCTCCAGAACCAGTGGAAATATGCATCCACTATCACTTTCCTTGGCACGATGAAGCAGACTGGGCACAAGACCCCCTCCAGAACCAGTGGAGATATGCATCCACTCCCACTATCCTTGGCAGGAAGAAACAGACTGGGCACAAGACCCCCTCCAGAACCAGTGGAGATATGCATCCACTCCCCCTATCTTTGGCAGAATGAAGTAGACAGGGCTCAAGACGCCCTCCAAAACCAGTGGCGATATGCATCTACTCCCCCTATCCTTGGCAGGATGAAGCAGAATGGGCACAAGGCCCCCTCCAGAACCAGTGGAGATATGCATCCACTCCCCCTATCCTTGGCAGGATGAAGCAGACTGGGCACAAGACCCCACCTCCAGAACCAGTGGAAATATGCATCCACTATCACTTTCCTTGGCACGATGAAGCAGACTGGGCACAAGACCCCCTCCAGAACCAGTGGAGATATGCATCTACTATCACTTTCCGTGGCAGGATGAAGTAGACTGGGCACAAGACCTCCTCCAGAACCAGAGTAGAAGACATCCACTAGAGAGACTGTGGCTTTGCATTCCCCAAGACCAAGCAGTGGGCATACCACCCACTGGAGAGACTAGAGAGACTGTGGCTTTGCACTCCCCAGGACCAAGCAGTGGGCAAACCACCCACTGGAGAGACATGAGAGACTGTGGCTTTGCACTCCCCAGGACCAAGCAGTGGGCAAACCACCCACTGGAGAGGCTTGAGAGACTGCCGCTTTTCACTCCCCAGGACATCGCTGTCGGCATGTTGCCCCCTCCAGGAGCAGTGGCGTAGTACCATCTTCCAGCTGAGGTGCCCCCCTCCCCTTCCCCCTCGGGTGCCTGTGTTTTTTTGACCTGATGCTCCTGCAGTGTTCTCTCTGTTTTGAGGCAGGAGTCAAGTGTGGGCTTCACCCGTGTTTTTTGGGCCACTGGTCCACAGACACTTGCAATGGACAGTGTACGGCCCTCTGTACATATTGTAGATATTTGTATGAACTGTGGTTTACAATCGTTACCTTTATATGTATTTTCTAAATATCACATATTTGAATCAAATCCTTTGTCATGGTGTTCTTCCAGGGGGTTATGGGGTGTAAATGTGATGTTGCTGCATGTTTTTGTGTGTATGGTGTTGTGGGTGGGGGTGTTGCGTGTGTGTGTCACTCTCTTTTTCCTCCCCCGTCCCCTGTGTGCTAGGTGCAGTATTCACTGTGGTCGTTGGCGCCGCCTTCTTTGAAATTCCTGGTGTATTAGCAGATACACCAGCATGAGGAGGACCTGCAGTTAGGGCTCCATGGCGTCCTGGTTCTTCGTTGAATGTCGAAAGGTGAGTGGTTCCCCTTCAGTGTACTGTTTCTGCCGTGCTTTTGATGTCGTTGGTACCACCCCGGAAAAGCTGGCGGATTGGTGACTTGTAACACAGTAGGCGGTATATTGTCTTCGGCTGTCTGTTGGCGGTGACAGCCGCGGTGTTTGTTGCTACCGCCCTGGCGGTCGGAGTGTTAAAGTGACTCTCTATGATGGCGGTTTCCGCCGTGGTTGTGATCCCATTTTTTCTACCGCCGGCCTGTTGGCAGAATTACCGCCGCTTTAACACCGACCGCCAGGGTTGTAATGAGGGCCTATGCCATTAATGGGATATTGTAACCACTCACAGTCTCCTGGTATAAAAAGCAGACATGGATCTAATGCTTTCACTGGTCCATCCCTTGGACCATTCTGCACACTTTGCAGGGTCTACTGTGTGGTTAATTTGATCAGACCATAACTTGTCAGTGTGTGACACCATCCACCCACTTCCTATCTCTATGGGAAGGAATATGAAGGAGCACCATATCTTTGAAGGATGGCTACTTCTCACTTCCTTAAAGTGAGCATAAAACATTTCTCCTTCACAGTGAATTTGCATTGGCTTGACACAAATATCTTTGGGTAACTGAAATTGTTGTCTCCAGTACTCCTCTTGAAGATGTCCCTATTAGGCTTTGAATTCCGTAAATTGGTGATTCACAATAATCTGCCATAATATACATTTTATACCTTTGAACAATTTGTGTGCACTTTTCAATACTTCCCTAAATTGCTCATTTGTAAAATTATGAAATTGACAATCTTGGTACAATCCCAGGAGGACTCTTCATACTTCCTGTGACTGAATAGGGCCCCACTGAGATATAACTCTAATAGCTTCATGTGTGCTATATCCTACGGATGATCATTTATTCCTTACAACTTAATTGCCAAAAGAAGAGCTCCTACTCCTATTCCACGTGCTTTAGCTATTAGGGTCCCTAATTCTGTCCTAATTTGTAATTTTAGCAAGGGCCATAACTGTTATGAAGTGTAACATTCATGTTGACCTCATGACTTGCTTAATAATGCTTGCATGCAGAGCTTATTTGCATTCTAGCCTATATCTAGTTACAGAGCAATTGTCTAAATTGCTAGCCATGCACGTCTGTCTACATAAAACATAAATGTTGGAGGCTTGTACCCTCAGGCACCCAAGATCCCATATTGCATGCTGACCTTCACCATATGCCTTGGTAGAATGATCAGCTACTTTCAGCACTAATACTGCTTACATTGATATGTTAAAGATGGCACAACAGGCATATTTTCATTATGGTATTTGCAAATCATGTTCATGATAGATTTCAGTACCTGCACCAATGCAGGCATTTCTTGTAGCTCACTTAGTCCAAGGGTATGGAAAATTGTTTGTCCCTTCACTATGGTGGCCATCCATGTGCATCCAGGCACTGGCACATTCCAGAGTGAAACCACCCCATTCATTATCCATGATGTTGGGTGCTCGAGGTGCACAAGAGACACAAAGGTCTATTCTTGTACACATTTGGCTGTACCATATGGTTCCCACAGTTGCAATCATAGGGTGAACTCAATTGCCATCTTTGGCATGGATCCCCCCATTCATGTGGAGTGAGCCTTGTTGCAGGTATAAATGCAGGAACAATAGTATTTTTCAAAAGCACAGCATATATACTTCCTACTCAATGACTTAGTATCTCTCCAGCTTCTGCTTCTTTCTTGGATGATGTACCTACACCTTCTTTCCAATACTCTCAAATCCCATGGGCCAAGCCGGCCATATGTTCATGCTGGCAATTTCACTCCTATTCCCAGGGGAATCACATTTGTCTGTTCTGTCTTAATTTCACCCTTCTCAAGGGAAAACAGATATAGTCCTATGCTACCAGAAGTGGCATGTAATGGAAGTCTGGCTCGGGGACCTGTTTTTCAAATAATCATAATGGTTGTAGGCTCAGTGTTCAGTCCTGTAATTCACATAAATGGAGTCTGTTGTCCAACTGGCCTATTGTTTAACTCAAAGAATGATCTGTTTAGTTTGTTATTCCATCCTTTCAACTTCTGGTGTGTGTTTACGTTTTTAACTGTTCCTTCAGCAAACTTTTGTATCTCTCAATCATTCTTCCTGCTTATGGGTAGTAACTAATATGTAACACCCAGCGAGCCTCATGCTTCTTAGTCCAGTCCTGTATTGATTTCCCTGAAAAAAATGTGCTTCTCTCTGCCTGGATTTCTTCAGGTACCCCATAATGTCTAATTAGGTAATCTAGTGCCTGAAAAGATAATTTTTTGGTCTGCACACTTATAAAGCAAGCCTAGCATGAGGCCAGAATAAGTGTCCACCATGGTCAAGCTTTTGCCACTTTCTTTTGGCAGTGGTCTAATATAGCCCGTATAGCCCATTTGCTACACAGCTGCAGCTCCTCTTCTGATATGCCCACTTTATCTCTGGTGCAAGGGCATCTTTCTGATCTGGTTGTATGTAGACATTAAGCAACAATAGGGTGATCCTTTTATCCCTCAGCACCTTGGTATTATATGGTTTATCGAACAATGGTTCTGTTGGATTCAGACAAATCAGAAAGTCTATGGCTGAACAAATGCTCATAAAATAAACTCAAACATGGAGATGAATCCAAAATAAACTGTAGGCCCAAACAAAGCAGTCAATGAATAAGTGTCACATATTAATCATAGATGCATGACAATAAATCATTAGGGGCCCAGACGTGGGTCCCGTGCTCCCTATGCCACTGGAGTCAAGCTAGCCTGGCTGATGAAGGGTGATACCCTGAAACTAGTCCTAAGATGCTTGTTTCCAGTCCAGGGAGGACCTGGCTTGGCAGATCAGGTTGGACTGTTCCCATGGGGAACAGGGTCAAGACTGATTTGCATATGGCTGGGTCCAAACTGGAACGGCATGGGCAGCAAATAAAAACAATGGATTTAGGCCCAGATCTCTGTACTGCAGGGGAATGTTTGACATTGTTCAGCATTCCATCCATCACTTGTTCTTTTTGCATTTGTGGTCCCTCCTGACACAACAGCTACTCTTCTTAGCAGAGTCTCCTCACGACCCAAGAGTAAACTGACTTGGTGGGGTTTGGGGACCAGTACTTATACCCAAATGTGCCTTTGAAGTGGAGGAGTTTTCAAAAAGGCTTTTGAAGATCACAAGATCCCGCCCTTCCTTCCCTGGCTCCAGACAGAGTAGGTGTCAGCTCCTCCCTGCCATCTGATGGACCTACTGATGGACTATCAGAATGCAAATGTCAAAACCAGGATCCATTTGTGTGTGACTGTCTAAAGGGAATTCACAATGCCCCGCTGACATCTATCCCAGCTTGTATTCAGAGACAGGCAAATGCATAGGATGGTCAAAGAAAGAAAATGCCAACTTTCTAAAGGTGGCATTTTCAGACTGTTAGAAATGGGGTTTCTGGTTGACTAGGGTATGCACTTCAGCCATGCAGAACCCACCCACTCTAGTCAGGGCAAGGGAGTTACACATCCAAGATAACCCCTGCTCACCCCCTTGGTAACTTGGTACGAGCAGTCAGGTCTAACCCGGAGGCAATGTGTAAAGCGTTTGCACAACACACACAACACACATGACACACTATCCCCACCACAAAGGAAACACAACACCAAGTTATATGAAAAAATACTATATTGTACACAACGCAATTATTAGACCAAACATCACATATCAGTAATATCCTGCTACCTTAGCAGTTGCCAGAACGTTACACATTAGTTACTCTGCAGAACTAGCAGTAGTCATATATAACACACAGGTTACTCAGTATTCTGCAACATGAGCAGTCGTCAGGAAACACGTTATTATACCAAAGCACTTGTCACACAAATATCATAAATGCCTATATTAGGAACATTATTAAATGTATGACAAGTCAGAAAAACATATTAGCATTTTATGTCCATAAAAGGAACATTTTGCATACATATATGAAAATATAATCAAACAGGTAGGCAACATATAAGTCAATAAAGTCTTTAAAAATAACTTTTGTTGTATATATGGTCTTTTAGTAGTGCCTGTGAAAGATGTAGGCACCTCCAGTGCCAAAAGAATGAAGAAAGGGCCCCCGGCACTCCTCTGGGAAAAACGGGGGCCTCCTGAGAGCTCTGTGGTAGAGGGGGGGTGGCCAGCACCCCCCTCTGTATTACTGATAGGCCCCTCCTGGGGCCCGCAATCACTGGGGGCCCATCTGGGCCTCCACCAGCCCTCACGAGGGGGGCCAAGTTCAGCAATTGATTTCTGAAAGAAGGGGGGTGCCACGCATCCTCTCCGCTTAAATGGCGGGCCTCTCCAGGGGCCGGCGACATACTGGCACCTGCCCACAAAGGGCCACAAAAATGGGACCGGCGGTGCAGGGGCCTCCGATGAGGTTTCCGCCCCACCTGCGGTCCTGCAGCAACTCTTCTGTGGCTCCGGTGGGGCAGGGAGAGACTTCCTTCTCCCCTGCCCTTCCCAGAACTAAAGAGAAAAGGCCCAATGGGGCGGGGGAGCCTCCGATGAGGCCTCCGTCCCCGCCAAACATCAGCAGCAACACTCAGTGGCCTGCCCGTCCGTCCGAGAGGGCAGGCACCAGAGTAGGTGCCTGCCTGTGCCGCGGGGGCGGTCCTCAGAGCGCGATTGACCCCAGGGGCACGATAGGAGGGCGCTCACTCCAATCTTCTTATTTGCAGTTTTTCTTGTGCCCCCAGGGGCACAGAAAGCAGCGCAACTCTGGTGTTAAACCGATTCCAGCCCAGATTGCGGCGGTGATTCCTGAAAAGGCAGCAGCGCTTCATGTAGCGCTTTTACTCATTTCATGAGCCCGGGCTGCAGCGGTGTTTCTGGACTTTTTACAGCATTTGAAGAACAGCAGGAGGAGTGGGTTCCAAAGTGCTAGTTTTTGTCAAATATTGAAGCACTCCTCATGCTTCAAACGGTTGCATGGGTCAGGGGCCTTGGCACCCTACCCCTGAGGGACAAGAGTAAGGTAAAGGCCCACACGTGGAGGGGCCCAACAACAGGCCAGCACAAAGAGGATGCAAGCAGGTGGCTAGTCCTTACTGTGACCAAGCAGGTCACAGGTCAGCACAGCAGGGGTAGTCCATGGCAGTTCCTGGTGAGTCCTTCCAGCCTTTTGTACCAGTTCCACAATGCCTCCAAGAGTCTCCAAATTGTTGGGAAAACTCCCCTGTACTTATACTCAGTTTTTACAGTGTCTTACAATGGAAGAGGAGAGGAGCTTCCAACCAGTTACAATTGGTTCTGGGAGTGCCCCCTCTCTCCTACAGCACAGGCTCCAAACGACCTTATTGTGCGACGCCAGGGCACAGCCTTTACAAACGTAGGTGTGCCCTGCCTCTCCCTTCTCTCAGCCCAGGAAGTCTATTCAGTATGCAGATGCACCTCTGTGACACCTCCACCCTCCCTGTGTACAGGCTGCCTGAAAAGTATGCACAAAGCCCCAACTATTTCTCTGCCCGGACGTGGATTGGAGTCAAGCTGCAAAACACCAGAGTCATAAGCACAGAGAAATGCACACTTTCTAGAAGTGACATTTCTATAATAGTAATAAAGAATACACCTACACCAGTAAGCAGCATTCATTACCACCATTACAACCATACCAAAAATTCCTATGCTACCCCTCATAAATCAGACAATACCCCTTACACATAAGGCAGGGCATTTTTAATGCAATCCTATGAGAAGGTAGCACTCGCTGCAGTGAGACACCAAGTTAGGCTGTTTGTCACTACTAGGACAGGCCACGCAACCTGGCACATGTCCTGCCTTCTGCATACATGGCACCCTACCCAGAGGGCTAGCTAGGGCCTACCTTAGGGGTGACTTGCATGTAGTAAAAGGGGAGTTCTGGGCCTGGCAAGTAAATTTAGATGCCAGATCCTTGTGGCAGAAAACTGAGCACACATTCCCTGTAATAGCAGGCCTGAGAAAGGTTTGAAAGGCTACTACAGTGGGTGGTGCAAGCAGCGCTGCAAGCCCACCAGTAGCATTTAATTTACATGCCCTGGGTATAGAGATACCACTTTACAAGGGACTTTTAGGTAAATTAAATATGCCAATTAGGTATACGCCAATCATACCAACTTTAGATGGGAGAGCACCTGCACTTTAGCACTGATCAACAGTGATAAAGTGCTCAGGGTCCTAGAGCCAACAGCAAGAGGTCAAAGAAAATAAGAGGAATTAGGCAAAAAGTCAGGGGATGAACATGCTACAAGGGCCAGGTCCAACACAGACCTACAATTTAAAATCCAACTTTACCAAAAGATGTGTTTTTAAATTGTCCAGAGACACCAAACTCCAATTTTCTATCTGTAGCTTTTACTACCTGGACATGTTAAACTTAAAGGTCGGCCTAGGTGGAGTGGTCCGAGCTGCTCAATGTGCCCGTTTGTGCTATGTTTTTAACATGTAGTAGCACGATGCACATTCTCACGCTGGATATTACGCAGAAACTGAACCATGCAGTTTGCACATGCATGGCCATTTTTTTCTTCCGTTCCGTGCATGGTGCCTGGCCCTGTTTTAAATCCACCCTTATTCTTTTCAATTCTCCCCCTTTCTGACTTAATTAACCCATATTTTCCTTTATTGTAGCACTGTTTGTGTTTGTGTTTGTGTATTTTGTTTTTCTCATTTTTTCATGTTTTTCATTACTTTTTGAACTTTTTTGGTTTTCTCTTTACTTCTTTAGTTTTTCCTGTCTTCCTCTCCTTTACTATTTCTTCTCTTTTTTTAGCACCCAACTCTGTGATAGAGCAGGGAAAGAAAGGGAGTGGCAGTGCCAGTGTGGTTGCTAGATACACACCTTGCAGTCATTGGCGCCAACAATGGGTACAGCCCCATGCCATTTTTTCTGAGGCAGAGGTGGAAGCACTTATCTTTTATGTGCAGCCCGGCCTCACTTCCATGCAGGCAGCAGGCTGCAGGCCTGGGAGCGGCTATGCCCTGCAGGTGCATTGACTGCTGTGGGGGAGGGTGTGCCGGTGTGTGCATCGGCACACGGTGGTCCAGTGCACCCAGCCACAGTTAATGCAGATGCTCGGTGCCACCTAATCATACTCTTTTGTGCACATTGGGCTGATTAATAAAGAAGCCATGCAGCCTTCTCTGTCCTGTCACTAAGATAGTTGTAGTAGTAGGAAGTAATATCAGTGAGGTATCGTTCTCTGGGCCTTTCTTTAGTAGCTCATATAGGGCCAGATGTAGCAAGGCGAGGCGCAAAAGCCACATCTCGATGCCCATTCCCATTTTTTCGAGTCGGTAACCTGGTACCACAATGGCACAGCAAAGAAGACCTGATATGACACACAAAAACTAGCAATAGTAACTTCTTCTGAGCAATGGGGGGGCTAGTATTTAATTAAAACTAAACTTACAAAATCCTCTAGTTTATGCAATACAACATAACACAACCCAAGTCCTGAATGATGATGTTGGTGAATGATGTGTGGGTCGGTAAATGGGATCGGTGTGGGCTATTGCTTGGGGAATAGAAGATCCAGCAGTGAGTTGGTGTTGCTTTTATGGCATCCACCCCACCAAATGTGTGATCTATTTATGGTGTAAAATTAAGTCACGCCTCAATAAATCACACAACTCGGTGAAAGAGGGATAGGGGTTTGATGAATAGATGGTAAAGGGGATTTGTACAAAGGTGTGACCATGACAAACACTACACAACGACTATATTCATCAGGGTGAAAAGCAGCACACCATCATCAATCTGTTGTGGGAGGAAATGAGAATGACACAATTGAGTTAAATGCATTGCAAACAGCCATTATATATGTGCATGTTCTGTCTTCTAGGTTTAATTAGTACAAATTATGGAGGAGTAAAATGAACCCACATCTTTCTTTCTTCTTGGAATATCTGTCACTCTTGGGTGCCTGGATGAATCGGTCTGGTAAGTAAGCTGGAGTGCTGAGCTTTTGTCTTTAGCTCGTGCATGAGAGGAGAAGGCCTGCGTATTATAAAACAAAAACTGTATTGTAGAGTGAATGAGAAAGACAGAAGGAAGGTAAGTTTCATGAGGAGTGAACCAAGCAGACTTAGAGACAAAGCAAGAATGTAGGGGGATCTTCACAGAGCTGAGAACTAGGTACTTCTGGCTATTGAGGTGGTCCTGCACTGAGTCCTTCAATCCTCCTCTTGATTCCGCGTAACTCTGTAGTGCAATGCTGCTGAAGAACAATTAGAGAAATACAATTGAAGAATTTTGTTGTGCAGATTTGTGTTTGTTAACTAAGATCACTGGTATTGTCTCTGAAAAAAATAGAACTCACAATGCTTTAATAATATGTCATCACTCACTAGTGCAATAGCTACCTCTTCGAATCCAAACACAATGGCAGGTACACAATTATATCTCCTCTTTGAGGCAAGCAAAACATTGGAGTTTGGCAGTCTTGTAAATCGATGATATTCTGGGGCAGTCCTGCTAGATGATGCAAAAAAATGGATAGGCATGATAGGGAGGCAGGCACTGTCTTCAGTATCCTTAAGGGAATGGTGAGGTTTCTTCACTGCACACTGGTCCAACTCCAATCTGTGATAAAAATGGTAGGGCAGAATAGATCAGACACAAAAATAATGTTCCACTAGCCATATATATATATATATATATATATATATATATATATCTATATATAACTATCGATATAAATATATATATATATATATAGTCTTTTTTGGCAAAGAAAGAAGTTTGACAATAAATAATTAGGCGACGCACCGCCTCGGCCTGGAACGACTCCTGGTGGCCCACCGCCCTCGGACCCCCACCCACCCCAGCCAGCCACGCACGAAACCTCGGCTTCGTCCTCGACTCTGCCCTCACCATGTCCAAACAGATCAACGCCGTCTCCTCTTCTTGTTTCAACACCCTCCGCATGCTCCGCAGAATCTTCAAGTGGATTCCAACAGGAACCAGGAAGACGGTAACTCAAGCCCTCGTCAGTAGCAGACTTGACTACGGCAACGCACTCTACACAGGCATCCAAACGAAAGACATCAAACGACTCCAACGCATACAGAACGCATCCGCCCGCCTGATCCTCGACATACCCCGCCGATGTCACATCTCCCCCCACCTTAAGGACCTCCACTGGCTCCCGGTGGATAAAAGGATCACCTTCAAACTCCTCACCCACGCACACAAGGCACTACACAACACCGGACCCACCTACCTAAGCACCAGACTCAACTTCTACGTCCCCACACGTCAACTCCGCTCCGCCAACCTCGCCCTCGCCTTCGTCCCCCGTATCCAGCGCAAGACCTCTGACGGCAGATCCTTCTCCTTCCTCGCCGCCAAGACCTGGAACTCTCTCCCCACCTCACTACGCCAGACCCAGGACCTCCTCACCTTCAGGAGACTCCTCAAGACATGGCTCTTCGAACGCTAGCAGCACCCCCCCTGCCCCAGCGCCTCGAAACCCTGTCGGGTACATAGCGCGCTTTATAAATTCACTGATTGATTGATTGATTGATTAATTAGTAAGTACTAGGGTGGCATACTCAGTCAAAGAGGTAGAGTTCATTCTCGAACTTAGGTGGTTCACCTAGAATTTGGTCAGCTAACAAACTTCATCCTGACCAATGATCCTCCTTCTCCTCCTGTGCTTTTTCAGGAACAGTGTAATTGTGTGGTATGACATGTGGGTTCATTTTGATCATGGTCTTTCTCTCCATGTTTTGAGGTGAAACATTGGTCCTTCTCACTGTGGCAACCTTGCCAGCTGCACTAAACACACACTCAGCAGACACACTGACTTCCGGACAAGCTAAATACTTTATTGTCAGCCTGCTGAGCACAAGCCAATGGCAAATCTTTGTATACCAATACACCAATGGGTTTTGATCCACATAGACCTCTTTTGGGTGAACCAGAAACTCCTGGAACATCCTGTGAATGGTCTTTGGTGCTGCTCTTTGCTCATCATCTTTTGCCTTCATCTCTGCACTGGACTTAAGACCTGGCACTTGAAAACAAGCCAATGCAGAGCTTGGGGCCTATTCTTCTGTTCCTTTAGTTGCTGTTGTTGCTGGTGTTCATGTTGCTGGTGTTGGCTGCTGTGAGACAAGAATGCCCTCTCTTGAAGTTGAAGACGGCACCCCAGAACTTCTGCCCGGGAGTTTCCAGCCATTCTTCTTCCAGGTCTCTGGATTGCTCAACAGTCCACCTCTTGTATTTTTAAACATCCCTTTTTGAAGAAAAAAAAAAATTAATGTAGCCAGAGCCTTTTTGTGTTGTGCATCGAGAAGTATGCGTAGATGTACTCTTTGGACAACATTATGTCATTTTGCAGCCTTGTATTAACAACCAAGAGAAGGATTAAGCTCCAAACCAAGGTGAGCACTTCTGTGTTTTTGCTCACAGCTGCAAGTGTGAGCATTTCAAACACCTTTTTTAACTGGTTCTGGAGCAGATGCAACAATGGTATATTTTGGCCCATCATACTGTCCTCTTTGCTAACTAACCAGATGAAAACCTTAAAAGGGAGTAGCATCTGTGTTAGGCATTTGACTAGGCCCCAATTGTCTGCATCCATGGCTATGCTTTTCCCAATTACACCCTGGCCTCTTTGAATCACATAGCCATTGGTCTGTCTATACTGCTCAAACAGAAGTTGCAGCATGTAATAGGTTGAGTTCTAACACGTTGGTACTTCCTGTATGAGGGGTTTAACTGGTACTCTATTTAGCACTCTGAATAATCCTGAACTCTTTTCAGGCTTTAAAAGAATGGCTAAGATGAGTGCAGGTTCTTCTGCGGGTGGTCAGCATTTGCTGACTATGTTTTCTTTTTTTAGAAAGTGCTGCACAACATAGTTGAAACAAATCTCCAGCAAAAGGACCCTGAAATAGCCACCATCTGACATGGCCTTGACTGTATTATTGCCATTGACTGTAGCAACAATTCCAAATCTGAGACCTCTAGGTCACAGCCATTGAAACAGCTTGTTGTTAAAGTCTTCCAAGATGTTTACAGCTGTATGGGATTTCCACATGGCAAACATGGCTATGGTTGCAATGCCACAAAACACCCTTAAAAGTATCTTTAGTGCTGAGACTTATAGATAGCTGTTGTCTAACCCCCACAAAAGAGATCCAGTATGCAGTGACACACATGTAATCAGTTGTTTGACAACCGGTGACATGTCTGCCATGAGGTGGATAGTGTGAACAGTACTTTGCTGCAAAGCTTGCCCAAACAATTGCAGCATAATGTGATGGAGTGCTGAAATATTAACTCTGGCAAAATAGGTCTGACTTGGAACCTTCCATTTTAGGCAGATGGCCACCACAAATGTAAAAATCGCACTCCTCCAAAAAAGAAAAAGGGAGGAGGTCCATCACTTACATTTCAGCCAGCTTCCCTTTGTACAAATGTGTAGTTGAGGTCACTGAGGTGGGTGATGTTGTTGTTCCACTGGATGCCAGATTGCTTTGTGTAAAGATGTTTCCCTCTTCATCCTCATGACCTCCCACCATGATTGGAGCTGTTTATTCCATCAATCAATGGCTCTTTTAGAGCACTGCTAATCACCCATTAGGGTCTCAAGGCACAGGGGTTGTGCAGTTCAGTTGAAGAGTTCTACCTTTTGGTCCTTCCTGAATTGAGGCAGGGAGGGTAATTGCCTGAGATGTAGCGGTAGAGAGTTCCAGGTCTACACAGTGAGGAAGGAGAAAGATCCTCCTCCGGGCGAAGTCTTGCAGATCCTTGGGAGAGCAGCCAAGGCCAGGTAGACGGAGCATGGATGTCTGTTGGGTGTGTAGAAGGAAAGCCAGTGGTTGAGGTATGCAAGTCTGATGTTGTAAAGGGCCTCGCAGGAGTGCATAAGGAGCTTGAAGGTGATGCTTTTGTTGATTGGGAGCCACTGAAGGTCTCTCAGGTGGCCAGAGATGTGGCTGCACGACTGGGGGTGTTCAGGATAAGCCTGGCTGAGGCATTCTGGATTCTGTGCAATTTCTTTTGAAATTTTTGGGTGGTGCCAGCGTATAGTGCATTGTCGTAGTCAAGCTTGCTGCTGATGAGCACCTGAGTAACTGTTATCCTGGACTCAGTGGGGATTCACTTGAAAATCCTCTGAAGCAAGCAGAGCATGTGTAAGCAGGAGGATGAGAAGGAATTGATATGGCATTTCTTTGAGAGCGAGGAGTCAAGAATCGTCCCAGGTGGAGGGGGTGGTGCCGAGGATGTAGACTTTGGCTTTGTTGGTGTTGAGTTTGAGGCAGGTGTCCTTCATCCAGGCAGAGGCTGCCTTCATCCCATTGTGAAATTTGCTCTTAGTGGCTGTAAGTTCATTGGTGATGGAGAGAATCAGCTGGGTGTCATCAGTGTAGGAGACAATGTTGAGTCTGTGGTTTCTGATGATGTCTACAGGCAGGACCATGTAGATATTGATGAGAGTGGGGCTCAGAGAGGAGCCCTGAGAAACTCCACAGCTGATCTCCATAGGTTCTGAGGAAAACAGTGGGAGCATGACTCTCAGGATTAGATCGGTGAGAAAGGATAGGCTCCACTTTAAGGCTTTGCCATGGATGCCGGATTCATGGAGTCTTGTGCAGAGGGGGTGGTGGGAGATGGTGTGTATGGTGGCAGCGAGGTCCAGAAGGATGAGAGCTGCAGTTTTGCATCGGTTGAGGGGAGTGCAGATGTTGTCTGTCATGGCGAGGAGTGCAGTCTCTGTGCTGTGGTTGCTTCTGAAGCGTGATTGGGAGGGGATGATTCGCCTCTCTCCTCACCTTCACCACCACCATGTTCAGCAATTTTTTAAGGTGCTCCTCCCACCGGATAGTGTGATGTTTCTTCAAATGGGTTGTTTGGTCTCCGGTACCATAGTGTGAACCAGGCTTACCTCGATAAACACTTGCATGGCAAATGGGGCACATTGGCATGTTCTCCTCCTGCTGCTAATCAAAAACAGTCTCAAACTTGGGAGGAGTACTTTCTGAGTGTGCCAGTCCCAATGATTGATGCAGGTCTCAGCACGGGCTGTACAAATAGGGGAGCTGGCACAGGTAGTGGTACCTGTGCAACCTTGGAGCAGGTTGAATAGGAGGGGTAATGTTGGTCCCCTCTGTGCCAGCTTCCATAGCAATGACAAGCTCATCATCATCCTCCTCATCCCCTTCCATAATTCTCAGGCTTTCAGAAACTTTTCTTATCCATTGACTCTCCTGATGTTGCTTAAATTCTGCTGGACCTGAAATCCATGGCCAGATCAACAGCATCAGAAGAAGGGCTTAGAGAAGATGGTCGAGTATCCATCATTGTTCTTGCTGGAGATCTGAGATCCAATGATTCTAAAAGAGGAAGTTCTTCCTCAGTAGGAAGCTCAAACATCTCTTCTGACCCATCTTCAGGAAGATTTACTGTAGCTGTCTGTGGCTGTTGTCCACATTTCTCGGTTTCCTGAAATGATTAGGTACTGCTTTGTGAAAGGGACAAATCCAATTCAATGTCACTGTTTGCTGGTGTTGCCATGATTGCAGTGGCTGCTTCTCAGAGACTTGGTCTTGGGGTTAGGTTGGGGTGGTGCCATTGATGCAGTAGTGCTGCTTCAAGATTCCTTCTTGGAGGCCGGTGAGGCAGACACAACTTACCCAGAAGAGGTTATGGTCGGCATGCCAGTGGTGGAAAACTGCTTCTTCTAATTGGCCACTTTCTTGGCAGAGGCTTTCTTTGAAGCCATCGTAAGGCTGTCAGCTGACAGTGGCACTGAGCTTTACAAGCTGAAGACATTGGAGGACTGACACTATTATTAATTCAGCTAGCCCAAACCCCAAAATTCACTGAGCTTAAAATTTTTACAACAACACACATCCTCCTACGTCATCAATACTACCCCATATATACACTTTTTGCAGGAAACAAATCATGAAATACAAACAATAGCCAACATTTTTTATTAAATCCATTGACATCCCTGCCCTAAATGATGTTTCAATTAAAACAACGTATACCATAGAAATATTTCTTTCATGCACTGATGTCTAGTGCTGGGCCTCTTGGCTGGATGGCTCATTGGCAGACTAGGTCACATAGCAAAATAATGAAGATTGCTAATGTAACAAACATGGGGAAAAGGCACTGAACTGTGCAACATTTTTCCTTTACAAAAGGTGAAAAATAAAATGCAAAAAAAAATAATTAGGACCCATTGAAACTCCTGACCACCGATTGCAATTAAATTTACAAATCAAACAAAAGCACAAAGAAAAACTGGTGCATGCCCTATCAAACAAACAACACAGTTATACAATAGTTGTTTTACTTATTTGTGCGATATCACAAAAAGTCCTTAAATCTAATGATATATATCCAGCAGACAAAGAGAGTGATTCTCCCACCTGAAATCCAAGTGAAAAGTGAACAGGAGATCAACAAAGCACTGGCAGGAGCCTGTGGTCAGGAATAAGAAGTTGGAGTCTCCAGGGCACTTCCTCCCTGTGAGAAAAAAAAGTTAAAAAAGGTTTCTCAAACAAAAAAAAAACTTGAATGGTCCGCTGGAGTACAAAATCCACTCAAAAATGTATTTTTGAGTAGATTTAGTTGCTCCTTGAGAAAAGAATCTGTTCACGGTGCACCAGTTTATGCTTGCGGTCACGAGCAGCACTATAATGGCATTGTTATGGCTGGAAACCGCACTAGCGAGTGTTAAATCTTGTGCTCGCTCACTAGTGGCCTGACACTATCGTAGCACTTGTGAGCTCATGCTCAAAACAATTCTCTATTGTGCTAATGGTGTTGTGTAGCCATTTTTAGCCATGGTTTTATACACGTTATTTTAGCATACTAGGCCTGTCGCTGTGCACTAGATATATTATATTTAGTTTGTTTCACATTTGCGGTCTTGTTTTATTTTCTCTGTCTCGCTGTTCTTTGCCTAGGTCAGCACTGTGTTCTTAAACAAGACATTTCTTTCGCTCTGTGCTTTTTTCAAGACTGCAGTCAGATAGGCTGCCGGCAAAAGTGGTACGCTTTGTCTCTAATGTTCACAGAAACATACACACTGTTACGTGGGGATCCTTTCTCGGAACATCAGATGTTTTAATATAAAAACACTACTTTGACCCATGTACATTAGAGGGAGATTCCAGCCAAATGACCACAACTGTATGCTGATTGCTGATTGCTTCACTGCAGCTGCCTATGTAGACTACAGGCCTCTTTCTCAGGTATGAGGGATGATGTCTCTCCAGAGGGAACCTGAATGGCAGAATTAGAGCTTAACATGCTGTGCTCTAACATAGCTTAGGTAGGAACTATCCCTACAAACCTTAGTGACAGTATGGTAGCATTGTTCTTGTGTTTTACTCTCCTTGTCACAATTTTAATCTTATTATGCTTCATCGTCCTAGTCATTGCAATACATGCTTTATTGTCTAAGATGCAGCTACTTCAGTAAAATCTTATTGAATTTTACTCTGCCTCTGATTCTCCTTGCATATGTGAGACTAATGTAACTGAGAGAAACGGATGAGATCTGAGTGACCATGATTCCCCTGAGGAGTCATGTATGTCATGTGCCCGGTTGCCCCAGTCATCTCTGGGTGGAGATGGGGCTCTGCTAGTTAGCTGGAACAAACCCGGATTAGGCTGACAGGTGTCACATGTTGTGGGATCAGACTCGGTCCCCGCAGTACAAGTGATTCTGCCGCCTGAATCCAGTAGTCTCATTAGGATAATGAGAACCTATGCAACAATGGGAAAAAAACTTTTCTACAACATGCCAGATGGCGGTATTTGGTTTTCACTGCGGAGCACGGAGTGCCCAAATTCCACAGACTCTGCTAGTGGAGTGACTTTTGCCACCCATACATGTCCAACATTTGAAATACACTGCAACCTGCCCTCCGGACTAACCATTGCCTTCCTTAGGGCTGACATATGTAATAAAAAGGAAGGTTTTGGTCTGGCAAGTAGAAGCACTTTCCAGGTCAAAATGGCAGCTTAAATAGCCCACACAGGCTCTTCAGTGGTAGGCCTAAGACATGTTTGAAGGGTTACTGTAGTGGGTGACCGAATTAGTGCGGCAAGTCCACAATAGTATTTAGTTTACAGGCCCTGGGCACATCTAGTGCACTTTACAAGTAAATTCAAAATGCCAATTGTGTATAAGCCAATGTTAGCATGTATAGAGCACCTGCACTTTAGCTATAGGCAGGAGTGGTAAAGTGCACAAAATCCTTAAAGTCAGCAAACATCTGTCACAAAAACAGGTCGGATAGCAAAAAGTTAAGATAAAGTACACCAAGGATGCCAGGTCTAATAATAGACATGATTAAGAACTTTTTTAGTTTCCAGGGAGATTATTATTATCGGACTAGGGCTGTTGTAATGGGAGCCGGCTTCGCCCCAGACCTGGCTAACAGTTAAATGGCCACTGTGAATGCACCCATATTGATGTAGTTAACTACCTCTTTCTAGGAAACATCACTTTGTGGAAGATGTATATTGATAATGTTTTGATGATTAGGACTGGTAAAGAGCCAAAGCTAGTAGAATTTTTTTGGGTCTCTAAACAGTAAGTCAACAGATATACAATTCACCTTATTACACAATAGTCTTGAGATCATATTTTCGGACATCACCTTCAAAGTAGAAGATGGGAAACTGTACACCACATTGTTTTGAAAGCCCACAGAAAGGAACACACTGCCAAGATACATTAATCATTATCCTAGGGGCTTGCAAGATAAATTAAATGTTGGACAGTTCCTCACACTGAGACGAAGTTTTTAGAAAAAGGTGGATTACTTTAGTAAATCAGACATCCTGATCTGAAGTTCACAACAGAGAAGCTAATCAAGTAACTTCTGAAACACTGAAACAGGAGAGCCTCGTACTGTCCCAGAGAAATTCTGTTAGAGCCCAAGATTAGAACAGACACCACCAATGAAATATTGAAGTCCCGACGCCTCTGCCCTGTATTTCTCTTACAAGTAGTCCACAAAGCAGGAGCTACTCCAAAGCCCCACTACACAGGTCTTTGGAGTGACTAGAGTTCACATCTGGATATCAGTCACAGAGATATGAGTATCAAAAGGTTAGCCAGGTCCTCAGACCTATTCTATAGGATTCTCTCAACAGCCCCATTTATTCCTGAGATGGTCCCAGGGCCCTCACTGCTCTCCTCTCTTTGAATCAAAGAGCGCCCTTTGAAGTATACAGTGGAAGCCTGTCTTTCCCTTCTCCAGTGTGTCCCACTCAGCTTATAGGAGTGTAGTAATACACAAATATGTTGAGAGATTCCTCTACCTCCTTTACCTATGTTTCACCATGTAGTCCTGAGTCTCCCAAAATAGAAACCAGAGCTCCCCATCTATTGTACCCTTTACAGTCATGTACTGCACCACTCCCAGGGACACATATACCCAGTACCTGTTTTCAACATACATGGTCTGCACAGCACTACATTCTTCATTCATTTACCACTCACAGGCACACATACATCCAGCACATGTCTTTAACATGCACATACTCACAGCACTGCTTCCTTAATGTATTACACCACACACAGGCATTGGTGGCCGCCGTAAATCTCAAGGGGAGGGGCAGGGAGGAGGTGGGGGTACGGAGGGAAATAAATTATATTTTTTTAAACGTACCTGTTTCAGAGCTGCCGCCACCCACCTCAATCCTCTTCCCTCAATGGAGCTGGTATCCAGCAGTCCCCAAGACACCAGCACAGGCTCCCCAGGACACCAGCACAGGTTCCCCAGAAATCCTGGTGTTGCTCTCATGCTATACATAGCATGAGAGCAGCATCAGGATTCAGACAGTGTACTGGGGTATGTGCAGTTTCTTCCATCTGGAGAAACCTAAGTGTGCTAAGACGGACAGCTAAACTGACATGCTCACTGAGTACACTGACTCTACTCACCCTCCTCCCCCCTCCATTTGACCAGCCCTCCCTTTCCTGCACCTGCTGGCTGAGCCAGCAGCTGAAAAATCAAACAATATAAGCCAGTGGTGCGCCGCTTCTTTTCCACTGGGAAGGAGTTGCCCCTGCTCACAGGCACACATACACCTTGCACATGCATGAAATATGCATGCACTACACAGTACTGCTTTATGTCTGTATTGTAACCTTCCAGTGCCATTACACCCAGTGCAGGTACAACTCTCACGCACCCCACAGCACTTCACACCGAACCGATTTAGGTCAATGAGTGAGTTAAGCACACAGCAGAGGACTTTTACATGAGTAAACCTGGAGTACTCACTCTGTAGCACAGATTAAAAAGGACAGGTTCACTCCTACTGATCACTACACAGTATGCTGCTACCAGCGTGCTTGTGTTGCTTAACTACTGGTAAAGGCAGTAGCCTTTCACCTCAATGAGGGTAGTCATGGCACACAGGTATTATGCAGGTGTGCTTATGCCAATAAAAATCAGCATTAGGGATCCAGACACCAGTGCAGTTGGGAGACTCAGGGCAGGGGTGCACATCCGTTACAGAGGACGTTTTCCATCCATGCAGTGTATCTCTGTAAAAAAGACAATACTTGTCACAATGATATGCCCTTTGCTGTTCTCATTCATAGGCCCTTGAAATTTGGCCTAATAGTTACATAATGGGAGAGACTGGGCCCAATCTTGGTCAGTTCTTTTCTAAGATCGAAGTATTGTATAAAGTTACTATGGTATGTTATTCTGAGATCACACATCAGCACTATAAGTCAATACACTGTTTAACAGTCCTCGATATATATCTGTACTAGAACAAGCACAGGGCCATTGAAGATAGGAATGGCTGGGGTATTGATACTGAGCGTGGGTAATTGGCACACCACTGTCTTATGGACTGGTTTTGTTTACTCTTGATTGTTTGTGATTATGCAGAGTCTCCTTGTATAAGATGTTTTCAACAGCTCCTATAGATCGTGTTATAGTAGTTCTGACATAATGTCACTATCTGGTGGGCCAATATCTCTTTGAATTTGGCCATGGGGAATGAAAGTCAGTAGCCTTCATGGTCACATTTATTTGATGGAAATAGGATAAGTCTGAATTAAATAAGTAGACGAATGACAAAAATAATTCAAAAACACATTTTCAAGCCAATTAGACGATAGAAACGACTGGGCCTTACCATATGTCAAACTCGAAGAATCTATTAAAAAGTTGTTTTTATATCAGAAAAATGTTTTCGTTGCCAAGATCTCACTATGTTAAACGTAATGTATTCACATTATTTTAACCAAACTATTAAAATACAGCTGGCTTGCTTTAATTCCTGTAACACCGTAGCATGTTTTGTTTTATTATTCGAAATAAAAATATGGCCTCCAACATTATCTAATTGCTGTCGGGTAGGCATGTGAAGATGTGAGAGGAAAGATGTGTTCTCAGTTTGCCAACAGTTCAGGAATTTCTTAGTGTCAACACTCTTCTATTTATTAATCCCAGATGTTAGACAGGGTGTTACTGCATCGCCATGCAGTAGTAATGCTTTATAGCCAAAGACAAATAGCATTTGTAAAGGTTCATGCATAGAGTTCAACTTCAGGGATGTAATCCTACCCTTAGGCATTCCACTTTCAAGCTAACATTTTAAAACGTCTAACTCATCAGTGTCCGAGGTACACTTCCGTTACGGCCAAAAATCATTTCACAAATGTATTAAAATAAAATTATTCACAGAAAAACGTTTTATACTCCGAGGTGCCATTCTTCTGAAGTTCTCTGCACTGCTTCACTAAATTCTCCCCTTGGAATTCGGTCGCGGTGTGCCAGATTCGGTTTGTTTACTCTTTAAAACTAATGCCTGGAAGCATTGCATTATAGAGAGAACATTATAGAATAAATAGATTACATCCAGCCATTATGTGTCCACTGCAGTTAATGAACGAAACAGTCGCCATCCTCCCTTACTACTAGAAAAAGTGCAAGACAGATAGTGTATCTCAACGGTTTGGGTTGAAGACACGTTCTTTGTAATCAACTGTGGCAGGATGCCTACTTTCACGCAACATCCACGTGGCCATAGCACTCGGAGCCAATTGGGAAAGAATTGCTTGTCCCATGAAGCAAAAAAACATATATTGGTAGGAGCTCAAAGAACTGCCTAGTTCTGAAGTTGGACAATACATTTGTAAAACACACCTTTTGTCTCTGATACACGTAGAGTGGAGTATTCATAAGCGTAGATAGTGTGCAGTCATGTTGTTTGCAGTCACCTGTGTTAAGGGGGTTCCACCTAGGGTCAACCTCAACAGTTAAATCAAATTGATGATAAAGTGAGTAAAACACAGTGAAGTGAGGCCGCAAGCATATAGGGCCTACATTGGCCAATGCAGGTCTTCTCGAACTGCCTAGCTACAGGCAAGCTGGATGTTTGCCAAACATCAGAGTAATGAAACAGTCATCCTATGATCTCTGGGAGGGGTATAGTGGCTTCAGAAAATGTGTTTTTTATCTGTGGACCTGGCTGGGAATACAACAGAGCCGCCAGCAGCAGCAGCACGGCAGACCAGAAGAGCCTTCATGCTTTTTCCCAGCTGAAGGAAACAGACAGCACCAAACTTGCCTTGGAATGTTCTGGAAGCAAAAACAGGAGCAGTGCCAACATAAGTCTGTGTACAATAGTGTAGAAAAACACTTTTTTTAGGTAATAGCTGATAAGACATTGATTTAGACATGCCAAAGTAGTGTGCTGACCAGTTGGGAAAATCCATGTCAGCCAACAGACTCCTCCTGAGGATGAAAATACGGACGAGTATTTATACAAATTCAACAAGCAGCGATAATCTGGTTCCCCCTAGAATGAGGACTTTAAAAACATAGGGGCAAATTTGTGATGCATCTAGCACCACCTTGCGCTTCATTTGTGTAATTTTGTTACGTAAATGTGGTGCTATGGTGGCATTTCCGTCGTGCCATATTTACAAAGTGGTGCAATGCTGGGATTGCGCCAGTTTGTGAACCCTTGTGGCACATTACACCTGCGCCAGGCAGAATGTATGCAAGGGAGCGGTTTCCATGTAGGGAGGCCCAGAACAATTGTGCAGTGAAATCTACTAGATTTCACTGCACCATTTATAGCATCATAATTAACACCTGCCTATGGCAGGTGCTAAGATGATGCTCCCATTGAAAACAATGAGCCTCCTTGTGCTTTGCTGTATTTGCGCGATAATTTATGACAATAATCCAGCAAAGCGCCACATTAGTGCCATAAATTATGATGCTAATGTGAACATGACAACCATGGGGCACCATATTGTAAATACCGCGCACACATGGTGTCATAACGGGGACGCAATGGGGCGCTAGAAAAATGGTGCATCATGAATGATGCGCCACTTTTCCATAAATATGCTGAAAAGTATTTTATGGCTTAATGGGTAAGCAACATAATTAAAGCAAGGTTTCATGCAACTGGAAACAATTGCAGCTTCCTAAAACACAATAGTAAATAAAATATTCAATAATTCAGCTTTTTGCAGTGATTGTGTGGGGACATCAATGTCTCAAAGCAGAAATGGCAAGCTTGCATTCTTTCATTGTCAACACAGAACTAAAAGTGACCTGCACCCATATTCTTGGTTTTAGGAGAGGAGCAATGGTCACGAGGATACAGGACACAAGTTAGCATCTGCACAGACACATCTTTCTCCCTTGTTCTCTCATGAAAGGCACTGTTGTGCTTCTTGTTTATCTTTCACAACAGGAATATGTGTTTTTCTTTGGATGGAACCAAAATCCTACTTTAGTCCTGTCAGTTGGGTAAGAGACAATTACCAATCAGTGGCCTTGAATTCTTGAAACATCAATGATCCAATCATTCAGGGTTGAGCACTGTTTCTCTCCTCACAGCAAATTCCTGGAGGCCCCCTACTGCCCTCAGCCAGACTCCATTGGAAGCTACCATTGATTTGTGCCTGGCCAAATATGTTCAATGGGATTTTTCCCAGCAAAACACCTTGTGCACATTTCTCAGACTGATCCTGTATCTAAAGGTTAGCCTCTGTAGATACCAAATTTTCAATTTGAGGGGCCCCTCATGGTCAGGAGCACCAAAAAAGTAGGCTGGGAAGCTTACAAGGGCAAAGGGAGAACTAGTGGAGCTGGTGGGACTGGTACAGCTGCACAAGTGTTAAGGGTTGTTCTTTACATCACAAGTAAAACTTTGCTTGTGACTCAGTTCGTGCACAGTACTCAATGGGACAAATGTACTATTATTTTAATCAACACAGTGAAGCAACCAAAGCTGAGAGACAAAAAGCAGGACAGTGCCAAATCTACTCATACATAGCGCTGTTGCTCTCTTCCAAAGCACCAGGCACTCTCCTTTTAAAAGGTGTAAGCCTGAGTTTAGTATAGGTGCACCTTCAGTACAATACATTATGTTTAGACAAACTTTAAATCTTTTCCCACTTTGCATGTGTACTGAACAGTGCAGTAAACACAGTTATAGTTAGAACCTAGGGACCTCGGCCCTCATTATGACATTGGCAGCAAATCCCACTTACCGCCATGCCGACTGCCGCCAACATACTGCCACCCCAGTGGATATCCGCCAACCATATATGACACACACATACCAATCCATCACTTTACAGCCACACACACAAGTCTGGCAGCCCAAAGGTCAGTGATAAACTGGCAGTACCCAAACCCACACCGTTACGGCAACAGAACAACACCCCCACATTATGACCCACAAATCACCACAGCGGACATTCAGTGGTGGTAAACCATTGGTGGTACATACCGCCGTGCTTAAAATACACACACACTAAAAAAACAACACTAAATTGGTCAATTCAAATCACACACACCTGACACACATACACACACCACTATAAAACACACACCACATTACCCACAACCCTTTACAACGACAAACCATTCCCAAGAGACTGACATCACGACTACTGACAAGACCAGACCCACACACCACCATCACATATACACCACCCACGCACCTTACAACACACACCCCAACACATCACCCTACACACCCTCACACACACCACTCACACTACACTCATGGCACCACAATGACACCCCAGATTCTGTGAGGAGGAGCTAAGGGTCATGGTGGAGGAAATCATCCAGGTAAAGCCACAGCTATTTAGATCACAGGTGCCGCAGATATCCATTGCTAGGAAGATGGAGCTATGGCGGAGGATCGAGGACAGGGTCAACGCCGTGGGACAGCACCCCAGAACAAGGGATGACATCAGCAAGAGGTGGAGCGACCTACGGGGGAAGGTGTGTTCCATAGCAGCAAGTCACCAACCTGTACAGAGGACTGACAGAGGACCCCACCTCCTCCCCCACAAGTAACAACATGGGAGGAGCATGTCTTGGCAATCATGCATCCTGAGGGCCTGGAAGGAGTAGCAGGAGTACTGGACTCTGGTAAGTCAATTCCCTATTTTTATCACCCCCCTACCTGCATGCCGTCACATACCCCCACTTTAACCCTCACTCCCATCACTCCACCACCTCCCACACTCCCCACCATCACAACCCACTCACCCAATGCCAAGCCCTGCATGCAACACCAATGCATGGACACCCCTCACAGATCTGCATGGACACCTATCACCACAGCATGCACGCTAGAGACAATCAGCTAGCCCACCAAATAACAACTCACACAAGGCAAAGCTGCCAGGGCATTAACAACCATAGAGGGCAACCCACCCATGTACAATATGTCACAAGCAGAAACAATAACACTGCATTTACATATCCACAGGTAACCCACCCAATGTCACCAGGGAAGAGGTGCCAGCAACATCGAGTCCCCCCACAGAAGAGGCCCACAGTGATGACAGCAGCTCTGCTCGCCTGCATCTGGATGACCAACCTGGCCCATCAGGGACCCCGGACAGTTGGTTACCCAGGCACACTCTCACACTACCACAGAGCCTCCCCCCTCAGGAAACACCACCACAGCACCCACCTAGCAGGCCCATGCCTCTGTCCCCTGGACACCTCAATCAGCAGTGTGTCCACCACTACAGGGACCCCAGATCACCCCACAAACACAGGACAATCAGGGAACTGGGGTCAGTGGCAGTGGGCACACGGTTCAGGGGACAGAGGCACAGGACAACAGGGAAGTTGGGAGAACTGCTGTGCAACAGGGGGAGGACAGAACCAGGGAACCAACCCTCCAGGAGGCACTCACCACGATCCTGGAAGCATACCAACATTCCCAGGATACGCTGGGCCAGATCCTGGACAAGTTGCAGGAGAACATGTGGCTGCAGGAGGGACAGTACCTGGGGATCAGGGAGGACTTTAGGGCCATCAACACCACCCTGGACTCCATTGCAGGGGTGCAGGCAGACATGGCCAACATTATAAGGGAGACAGTGGCACACCACCGGGCCCCTGACACTAGCCAAACCACTGAACAGCCCTCCACCTCCGCTGCCGCTCGTGGACAGGAGGCCCCACCACAGGACCAACAGACCACCAGCACCCTTTCCCCTGCAGAAGGAGAACCACCCAGCAAACATTCTCTGCGATCCAGGCAGAAGCAAGAGACTATTGCCAAAACCCCTGCCAGGAAATAAGGCTCTCCTGATTGTCACCCTTGTGTCCCACACTGTCACCCTGTCCACCTTAAACTGCCACTGCTCCCCTTCCTATGTCCCCTTGGACGATGCACCTGTGAAACAAATAGACTGGACTCTAACCTGGACTTTCCTCCATCATCACCCCAACCCATTGCACTACTGCTCTTCTTCAGAGCACTGCAATAAACACACTTTGAGAAAATCCAAGTATGGCGTATGTCAAATGTATTAAAAATGTATTCATTTCACCAGGTTCAAACATTGCAATTCAACTGTACAGTAATGTTTACATATGAAAAACCTGTAGGTGACTGCACTGAACACACCAGGAGCAACAGTGGGGCACCAATATCTGCAAAAAGAGATGCCAAAAGGTACAGTGAGTGGGCATAGAAGTAGGAATATACAGCCTGCCAGGGAGAATGTTACACATCAAACTGTCAATTGTGTGTATTAACACTGTCTTACCTGTGTCTCATTGGAAGTATTGACAAATAATTGCAGTTCTGTTGTCCACATCCTCATCCTCTGCCTCCTCATCTTCACTGTCCACAGGGTACACTGCTGCCACACGGCCATCTCCAGCCTCCTCCTCCTGCAGAAAAGGCACATGGCAGTGCAAGGCAAGGTTGTTCAACATACAGCATGCCTTGATGATCTGGCACACCTTCTTGGGTGAGTAGCACAGGGTTCCACCTGTTAGATGGAGGCAATGAAACTTGGCCTTCAGGAGGCCGAAGGTCCTTTTTATAATCCTTCTTATTCGCCCATGTGCCTCATTGTAACGTTCTACTGCCCTTGTCCTGGTATTCCTAACAGGGGTCAGTAGCCATGAGAGGTTGGGGTAACCAGAGTCATCTGCAAATATCGAGGGACAACTGTTAGCCACACACTAACCCTTTGGGCCAACACCATACCCATACACCAACATCCACTGGGTGGGAACCAGGGCTCATCTATTAGCCACACCCTGTGCCTCTGGAGTTGGCCCATCACATTTGGGATGCTGCTATTCCTCAGGATAAAGGCATCATGCACAGACCCAGCATTCATGTGGGAGATGTACTGGTCTGCTAGGCACACCACCTGGACATTCATGGAGTGAAAACTCTTTCGATTTCTGCACACCTGTTCATTTCGCCGGGGGGGGGGACAAATGCAATATGTGTTCCATCTGTTGCCCCAATGATGTTGGGGATATGTCCCATTGCATAGAAGTCAGCTTTCACTGTGGGTAAATCCTCCACCTGGGGGAAAACGATGTAGCTGCACATGTGTTTAATCAGGGCAGACAGCACTCTGGTCAGCATTATTGAAAACATTGGCTGTGACATTTCTGCTGCCAAGCCCACTGTCACTTGCAACGGACCAGTTGCCAGGAAATGGCGCACTTGCACAAGAGAGGGAATCCCGGTGGGGTGATGGATAGCAGATATTAGGTCAGGTTCCAGTTGGGCATGCAGCTCTGTGATTGTGGCCCTGTCAAGTCTATAGGTGAGGATAATTTCCTGTCCTCCATTGTTGCCAAGTCCACCAGGGGTCTATACATGGGGCTACGTCTCCATCTCCTATTAATACGCAGTGGTTGCAATCTATGGAGTAAAAGAGTGAGCAGCTGGTCATTATCTGTACATTCCAACCACTACAGTTCAATGCATAATTTGATTGTAACATTATTTTGGTGGACAGTGACAGTACGCACCAGCGTGGACGTAACCAACATTTTTTATCTGTTCACTCACTTACTACCTGACCTTCAACAGGAGAGGACCTACACTGCAAGTGCTGTTGTGACCTGTGTCTGAAACCGACCATGGTGCGTGTTACTGGGGAAAGGGCCCCTGCCTTCACCTCGGCGGAGTTGGAGCGATTGGTGGATGGTGTCCTACCCCAGTACCGACTTCTGTATGGGCCTCCTGACCAACAGGTGAGTACACTGTGAGCACGATGCATGGGGCATGAATGCATGGAGTGCTGTGTGTGAAGGCCTCATGTGAGGGTTTGGTGGGCGGGCCCTGGCCAGAGTGCAGCATGTATGCTGGGCCATGTCTGTGCACATGGGGATGGGAAGGGCTATGGTGGGCCATAAGTGTAACAGGCAGGACCGTCGTACTAATACCTTTCCCTGTGCCTATTTCCCTGCAGGTCAGCACCCATCAAAAGAAGAGTATTTGGCGTGCCATCGCCAAGGACGTGCGGACCCCGGGCGTCTACGGCAGATGGAGCACCTACTGTCGGAAACAGTGGGAGGACCTGAGACGCTGGGCATGGAAGACGGTAGAGGCCCAGCTGGGGATGGCCTCCCAACAAGGAAGGGGTGCCCATTGAACCCTGACCCCCCTGATGGCCTGCATACTGGCGGTGGCCTATCCGGAGCTAGATGGGCTCTTGGTGGCATCACAGCAGCCACAGGGGTTGAGTACAGTGCCATAATTTACAACTTACACCTGATGGGGTGGTATCCGGGTGGGGGTGTGGCCCTGTGGGTGCCCGTAGGACAGGCCTGATATTGCAGAGTAGGTCCCATGTTGGGCAGGTGTCTGATGTGAAAGTCCTCCAACCAAGCTAGTAGGCATCCACTACTGGGCAGGGGTGTGTGGCTCTCAGGTATGCTGCAGTTTGCGTTTGGTGTACCTATCCATGGGCTGGTGACTAGCATTGTGACTGTTAGTGCATTGCTTAATGCGTAGGGCTGTTACCTGTGTGTGAATGTGTTGTGTACGCCAATGGTGGTGTTGTTGCCGCCATTGACCAAGTGTATCCTTTGTCTCTTCTCCCCTTTTTGTTTTGTCACCCTGTCCTTATGTGCATTAGCACCATCTGGTGGAGGAGCAGAGGCACCAGCAACTGAGGAAGCTGCATCCCACAAGACCCACGAGGCCGGACGCACTGACGGTGAGGGCACCAGTGGGACAGAGGGCGAGGGGACCACCACAACGGAGACTGGAGGGGACAGTTTGGACATAGATACCTCCTCCGATGGAAGCTCCCTGGTGGTGGCGGACACCTCTGTTCCCACCCCAGCTACAGGTACAGCCGCCACCCCATACCAGCACCCCCCTCCCAGCAGCCCCTCAGTGAGGTTTCCGTGCCCGCTCACCTAGGATGGTGGGCATCTCCTTCACCCCAGGTACCTCAGGCCCTGCCACAGTTAGCCCTGCTGCCCTGAGTGAGGAGGCTATTGACCTCCTGTGATCCATCTTTGTTGGTCTGGCAGCCCAAATGCAACAGTCCAGTGCATTTCTGGAGGGAATTCACACTGGCTTGGTAGTCCAACATAGATCAATCCAGGATCTGGCCTCCTCTCTGATGGCAGCCATTGTCACTGTTTCCAGCCTCCCCCCTCCATCTTCCTCTTCCCAATCCCATTCCCCTCATCCCAACCTATCCCAAGCACACAGTCAGACGAGCAGGCACCCAGGACTACACACAAGAGTGGACATGGCAAACACAAGCACCACACTTCATCCCACAGGCACTCACACAAACAACATCCAGAAGCAGACATACCAACATCCACTGCCTCCACTGTGGCCCCCTCCTCCTCCTCGTCCACCTCCCTCCCAGTTGCATCTCCACTCACACCTGCATGCACTATATCCTCATCCACTACCACCATCACCAGCACACCTATCACTACACACCCCTCACTATCAGTCACCACCCCCACATCCAAGCACACGTCCCCTGTGTCCTCTCCCACTGTGTCTGCACCCCCTCTTCGCAAGGTACACAAACGCAAGCAATCAGACACCCAACAGCCATCCACCTCACAACAGCATCCAGGCCATGCACCTGCACCCAAAAACAGCAGATTGACACTTCCTACCACCATTCCCTCTTCCTCCACTCCCAATCCATCTCTCTCTTCCCGCCCCAGTGTACCTAAGAAGTTTTTTTTTGCACCATTGACCTCTTCCCTAGCCCTCCCCGTCCCTTACGTCAGGCCAGGGTGTTCAAAACCCAGGCAAGCAGCTCAGCCACCCAGTCCACTGGCACAGTAGCGTCCCCAGAATCTCCAGGTGGGAAAGGATCCCGGCCACTAGCCAGCCAGACGGAAAGGGTGCCTGCCCCAAGTGTTTCAAGGAAGATCAAGGAGCCAGTCCCAACTTCAGGAAGGAAGGACAAGGAGCCAGCCCCAGCTGCAGGGAAGGAAGGGCAGAGAGCCAGCCCCAGCTGCTGGAAGGAAGGGCAAGAAGCCAGCCCCAGCTGCTGGAAGGAGGGTCAAGGAGCCAGCCCCAGCTGCTGGAAGAAAGGGCAAGTAGTCAGGCCCAGCTGCTGGAAGGAAGGGCAAGGAGCCAACCCCAGCTGCTGAAAGGAAGGGCAAGGGGCCTGCAACAGCAGGCAGTGGAGACAAGGGGCCTGGTGCTAGGACTCAGTTGGAGCCCCCACCACCATGGTGTTTCAGCCGTTCGAGGCTCCAGGGGATGGGCTGGAGCCTCCCTCCACCACTGCCAGCTCCACCAGCAGCACCAACACTGCCACCAATGAGCAGCCGTCACAACCGCCGGACAGTGTGTAGTCCTGCTTCCAGGGGCTATTGTGTGGCCTGGCACCTGCAAAACCTGTGGGTCTGACACCCAGCTGAGAGACTGTGAGCTTGCACTTCCCAAAAGCTGCATCACTGGGCATGATTCCCCCTCCAGAACCAGTGGAGAAAACATCCACTCACCCCATCCTCCCCAGGATGAAGCTCGCTGGGCACAATGCCCCCTCCAGAACCAATGGAGAAGCCATCCACTCACCCCATCCTCCCCAGGATGAAGCTCACTGGGCACGATGCCCCCTCAAGAACCAGTGGAGAAGACATCCACTCACTCCATCCTCCCCAGGATGAAGCTCACTGGGCACGATGCCCCCTCCAGAGCATATGGGCAAGTCACCCACTTGAAAGACTGTGGCCTTGCACTTCCCAGGACCAAGCACAGGGCATGTTGCCCTCTCCAGAGCATGTGGGCAAATCACCCACTTGAGAGACTGTAGCCTTGCACTCTCCAGGACCAAGCACAGGGCATGTTGCCCCTCCAGAGCATGTGGGCAAGTCACCCACTTGAGAGACCGTGGCCTTGCACTCTCCAGGACCAAGCACAGGGCATGTTGCCCCCTCCAGAGCATGTGGTCAAGTCACCCACTTGAGAGACTGTGGCCTTGCACTACCTGGGACAGTGCACAGGGCATGTTGCCCCCTCCAGGACCAGTGGTGTTGTACCATCTTCCGGCTGAGGTGCCCCCCCATTTCCCATCCCCCTGAGGTGCCTGGCTATTTTTGACCTGATGCCCCTGCAGTGTTCTCTCCATGTTGTTGCAGGAGTGAGGTGGGGTCTTGGACTTTGTGATGTGGCCCTGTGGTCCACGAACATTGAGGACTGGGCAGTGTCCCTCGATTTGTGAATATGTATATACTTTTTTATTTGGATGTACATATTCATACTATATTTATCTTATTACACTATTTTTACTCTATTGTAGTTGTCCTTGCATTATTCCTGAGGGGTACGGGTAAATATGTTATGTTACTGCATCTGCTTCTGTGTATGGTGTTAGGAGTGGGAGTGTTGCGTATGTGTGTCACTCTCTTTTTCCTCCCCCCTCCCCTGTGTGCTAGGCAGCCGTACTTACAGTGGTCGTCTTCACCGGCGTGGGTGTTCGTAGTGAAGCAGCACATTGAAGAGCGTGGTTGTTCTCTGAGTCTCCAGAGGTGAGTCGTTTCCCTTCTGTGCAGTGTTTCCACCAGGCTTTTGATGTCGTTGGTACCACCCCGGAAAAGGTGGCACATTGGTGTCTCATAATACAGTGGGCAGGACATTGTCTTCCGCCTGGCTGTAGGCAGTTACGGCCGTGGTGCCTGTTGATTCCGCCCTGGCGGTCGGTGTGTTAAAGTGGCTGTCTGTCTGAGAGGTTTCCTCTGTGGTCATAATTTTGCAGTTTTTACCACTGGCCTGTAGGTGGTATTAACACCACTTTATCACTGACCGCCAGGTTTGTAATGAGGGCCCTAGTTTCTATAGAAAAAGCATTTTTTCACTTGCCTATATCTTTGTTGCGGACTGATTAATCTGCATGAACTTTTCCCAAAAATATGACGCTCACTTCAGCTGCTGTATGGAAAGTTTCGGGTTGATCCATCAAGCGGGGGTATAGAAAAAAAGGGGGGGGTCAAAATGTGGTTTCCCCATGACTTTTCCATAGGGATTTTGAACAGGAAAAGAGGCTGAACCGCTGGACGGAATTACCTCAACTTTGGCAGAAAGCTACTTCTTGGCCCAGAAAGAGCCATTTTTGTCACTTGATGTACATCTGTTCAGTAGTTTCAGAGATTAGAGTGAAAGCTCCGGAAACCCTCTTGTTCTCATGCTGACATCTGACTCGCTGCCAACACTTCAACCATTCCCTGCTAATTACCCAACATATTGCAACACTCATTAAATTTTTGTTAACATTATTGACAATACCACTGTAATATTTACAGTAAAACATTTTTGAGGAAATACTGTGCATGGGGGCAGCAAGGTATAGTTACCTTAGGCCGCGAGTTATAGTTACTTGAAAATCTGTAATTGTAACTGAATTTGTATGGTATGTGCGAGTAAATTCAGAACCTAGCTATAACGTCACTGTAACTTTTGTATTTTATGTGAATATATATATATATATATATATATATATCGTGTAGATAGATAGATAGATAGATAGATACATAGATAGATATGTCAGTGATAACAATATTGTTTTGAACTAAACAAAACACAGAAATTCACCAGTTAAATTTAGTGGCACTTTTTAATTGCAGGACAGGGGACCAAGGGACATGTGAACACAATTCTGGATTTGCAATTTCCAAATTGCGAATCCACATAAACTGCTGTTTGTTAATCACAAAATGGTATTTATGTACCCGCTGATTCCCCTAAAAGAAATTTCTATGAATTCACATTTGCAATTAGGAAATCACAATTTTTCGAATTCGCAAATAAAGAAAAGTCAAATTTTTGATGCAGAATGATGATGTCAGACCAGGAAGTTGACAAATACATGGTGTGGCCACAACCCAGAAGCCTAGGAAGCTGCTGAAATTGGGGAGTGATTCTGGCTAACTAACTGCAGTAGTTCTGGCAATTCCTGCTGAACACCATGTCAAAAGAAGGTAGGGACAAGGAGTCAGAGAGCAGTAAGATTAAGCCTTAGTTCTCTTTTATGAAACAAAATGTACTAGCGGAGCACAACAATTTTTTTCTTTCTTTCTTTCCTTTTTCTAAAGTATTGATAATCAAAAAGTCAAAAAAGTCAAATATGACTATATAATTAGTAAATTGTGATAGACTGTCCACAATCCATATACATTCATATATTATTAACCTCAAGCAATGTAGGTTCGTATAATTTTAGATAATGAAAATATTTATTTAATAAATTGTTGACAATAATAAATAACATACAACACTAAACCCCTACAGTAGACAACCAATCAACATAAAAGACATAGGGGGTCATTACGACCCTGGCGGCCGGCGGTATGTTGGCGGTAACACCGCCAACAGGCTGGCGGTGTTCCACCAGCAATTATGACCGTGGCGGAAAAGCCACGGCCATACCGCCGGCCCCTCCACTTTGCCGCCAGGTTTACGCCTGGCGGTCATAATCCCCAGGGCAGCGGTGCATGCACCGCTGCCCTGGGGATTATGAGTCCCCGACCACCGGCCTGTCCATGGCGGTACACACCGCCATGGAAAGGCCGGCGGTATGGGGACTTGGGGTGCCCTGGGGGCCCCTGCACTGCCCATGCACTTGGCCTGGGCAGTGCAGGGGCCCCCAGGCATAGCCCCATTGCGCATTTCACTGCCCGAAATGTGTGACGGGTGCTACTGCACCCGCTGCACATCAGCATTGCCGCCGGCTCTATTACGAGCCAGATGCAATGTTGATGTGACATTTCCGCTGGGCCAGCGGAAATGTCATAATAGGGAGACAGAAATACCGCCGGCAATGGCAGTATTCTGTCTCCCGCGGCCTCAGCGGTCTTTTGAAAAGACCGCCGAGGTCGTAATGACCCCCATAATGTAAATAGATACAATAAAAGTCCATAATCTAACACAGAAATAAACTATGAGTCAAAGGACCGGATTATATTTTGACGAATCCACATGTAATATCAGCCGACACGTGTTTCGTCCACACATTGGACTTCTTCAAGGCTGATAAATCATAATTCAAAAATATTACATTAATAATTTAAAAATACAAAATCCGAAAAACAACTCCAAAGACTAAAGAAAGGATCACAGTTAGTCAACCTGCACCAAAAGTGTGTTGGAAATAGAAAAAGTGCCATGGAGAACCTACATCCCAAATTAGTCTTTGAGATTAATAAAATGATATAGTAAGTATGAGTGATAGGGATGAAATTTGATATGAATGTGAAGGTGAGTCACTATTTTTAAGTATAAAAGAGAGACCTATGTAACCCCCAAAAAGAGTTTTGAAGGGAAAGTACCTTAATCTCTCCATTTACCACTTGTATCTCCAAATGATATTCAAATCTCTAAATGACAGAGAAACAGGGGAAGGGATCCAATCATCAACTGTCAAAATGTAAACCATATGTGTTACCTATATTCAAAATCTGGTACCCCACTAACCTTGGTATTGTCTGCACTAAGCTTGCTCATTGTACAAAAAAAACACAACTGATTTTCATTTTTTTGATAATATAATTTTAGTTCATCAGTTTATAGTTAGTCCTACAAATAAATGAAAAGAACATGTATGCACATATTAGTAGCTGATACAGGCCATGTTATGGCCTTTATTTATCATATTCTTCTTATCAAAGGAACCGTAATCCAATCTAAGCAAAATATCTAAACCGTCACAATAACATGAAACCTGGTTCCCTACAAAGTACAATTTAACTCCATATAGATACATCACGTCAGAAATGAAAATAACCTCTATATGTTGTTCAGAGTGCTTGGCCATAACCCTGTCAGGCCACAAATAGAAAGTCACTTAAGAAAATGTATCGCCGATATTAAATAGAGTCATGATATGAGAGAAAATATTCAAACCTGAATCAATATCAAAGGTATGATAAAGTCAGAAAACCATATCCAAAAGAATATGTCTTGTCCATGATAGTATAAAACAGGAATGTCCCACGTAACTATGTGGTCAATGAGTAATGAAAATCAGTGGGACATCCCCAAGGCAAGCTAGCCATAACGCCTTTAAAACTAACCTGTATCCTCGTAATGTCCGCATAATAGCAATCCGCGTCCCGTGTTGCTTCGTTGCAATACCAACGAAGGTGTGTGCATTGAAGAGAGCGCGGATGTCTTCTTAAATCTGGTTGGTGCGGCAATTTAGCCAATGGCGACCCTGAGTTTCAAACCCACAATTAGAATATTCTTATAGTAGAAAGAGAAAAGGGCCCACTACAAACATCGCGAACATGGCGGCCATCTTAGAATAGTTTGTTTTCATATTACTCAGACCTGTTGTCCTATTGTCAGAGAACCTAATTGATACATACTAATCATCAGGCGGAATATATATAAGTATATTGGGCCAACGAGTGAAGCTCTTATCAAATACTCTGATCTTTAGATTTAAATAAACCTAAATTGAAAAATCTTCTGTGTAGGTAATAAACCAACCTCAATGTATGGACAGAATAAGGTAACCAACGAGACTCCGAATGATAGGAAGGAGAAAGGAGGAACTGGAAGAAAGATCCTATACATATTAGTATAATATGTGCACATTATCATAGAAAGTTATATATGGTAAAAGTGATTGGACAGACAGGAAATATCCAATATCGCTCAAAAAGAGGCATCCATCCCCATAGTATGTGAGTATACATCAGTTAAAGATATAGGCACAACAAACCACTGATCCCAATGTATTATCAGCCTGTAAAGAGATGTATTGGTAATAAAACGAAGACATATCTTATAATCCACAATCATGTATTACCGTAAAAAATGATATAGTTCATCATCAATATTCATCCCCATTTCTATAGTTCTTAACCTGATAATCCATTTCGCCTCATTTTTTCTTAGCTCCAATGTTCTATTACCTCCTCTAGGGTTAACAGGGGTATGATAAATTCCAATGTACTTAATCGAAGGAATTTCTCTCCCTGGATGTTTGATGTTCATGTGTCAGACTACTGGTGAGATTGTGTCATTGTTTCACAGGGCACGGATGTGTTCCTGAATGCGTTCTTTCAAGGGCCTGATAGTACTTCCCACGTATATCTGGCCACATTCACATTCCAAAATATACACAGTGAATTTGGTATTCCAATTTATAAAGGTGGTAATTTTATGTGGTCCGCTTCCATTGTACTCAAATTCCAGGGTTTTATGCATTGTGAAACCACACATATTACAATGACCACATTTGTAAAAACCATTGATTTTGCCTGGTAACCATGTCGGTGTTTCTTCCCTTAAAGGTGGCAAATAACTTTTACATATTACATTTCTAATTGTTTTGCCCCTTTTGTGGATCATTCTCGGTCTTTTAGGTAATATTTTTGCTAGTGTATTGTCCATTTGTAATATGTTCCAATGTTTTTGTAGAATACGACGTATATTACGGCTATTTTGACTATACTCCGTACAGAAACTCACCATTGTGCCCTGGGACCTTTTCGGAGATGTGCTATGCCTATTCAGCACGTTTGTTTAACATCGGCAATACATTTTCTTATGTGACTTTCTATTTGTGGCCTGACATGGTTATGGCCAAGCACTCTGAACAACATACAGAGGTTATTTTCATTTGTGACGTGATGTATCTATATGGAGTTAAATTGTACTTTGTAGGGAACCAGGTTTCATGTTATCGTGACGGTTTAGATATTTTGCTTCGATTGGATTACGGTTCCTTTGATAAGAAGGATATGATAAATAAAGGCCATAACATGGCCTGTATCAGCTACTAGTATGTGCATACATGTTCTTTTCATTTATTTGTAGGACCAACTATAAGCTGATGAACTAAAATTATATTATAAAAAAAAATGAAAATCAGTTGCGGTTTTTTTGTACAATGAACAAGCTTAGTGCGGACAATACCAAGGTTAGTGGGGTACCAGATTTTGAATATAGGTAACACATATGGTTTACATTTTGACAGTGGATGATTGGATCTCTTCCCCTGTTTCTCTGTCATTTAGAGATTTGAATATCATTTGGAGATACAAGTGGTAAATGGAGAGATTAAGGTACTTTCCCTTCAAAACTCTTTTTGGGGGTTACATAGGTCTCTCTTTTATACTTCTGAGCCAACCACAGCACGGAGACCGCCCTCATCGCAGCCACAGACGACATCAGATCCCTAATGGACAATGGGGAAACTGCGGCCCTCATCCTCCTGGACCTCTCCGCAGCGTTCGACACTGTCTGCCACCGCACCCTGGTACAGCGCCTGAACAACACCGGCATCCAGGAGAAGGCCCTGGAGTGGATCACCTCATTCCTCGCCGGAAGAACCCAGAGAGTCCGCCTCCCCCCGTTCCGGTCAGCGGCCACCGAAGTCATCTGCGGAGTTCCACAAGGGTCATCGCTCAGCCCCACCCTCTTCAACGTCTATATGAGCCCCCTCGCAACCATCGCACGTCAACACAACCTCAAGATCATCACCTACGCCGACGACACCCAGCTGATCCTCTCCCTCACCAGCGACCCGGACGCCGCCAGAGCCAGCCTACACGAAGGGATGAAAGACGTCGCCGAATGGATGAAGAACAGCCGCCTGAAACTGAACTCAGACAAGACGGAAGTCCTCATCCTGGGATCATCACCATCCGCCTGGGACGACTCCTGGTGGCCCCCCGCCCTGGGAGCCACCCCCAAGCCAACGGACCACGCTCGCAACCTAGGCTTCATCCTGGACTCCTCCCTCTCGATGACCAGACAAGTCAACGCCGTCTCATCTTCATGCTTCAACACCCTGCGCATGCTTCGAAAGATCTTCCGGTGGATCCCCACCGAGACCAGGAAGACGGTCACCCAGGCCCTCGTCACCAGTCGGCTGGACTACGGGAACACCCTCTACGCCGGCACCGCCGCCAAACTCCAGAAGAAACTCCAACGGATCCAGAACGCCTCAGCACGACTCATCCTGGACATCCCCCGACCCAGCCACATCTCCGAACACCTGAGAGACCTGCACTGGCTCCCCGTCAACAAAAGAATCACGTTCCGACTCCTCACCCACGCACACAAGGCCCTCCACGACCTGGGCCCCAAGTTCCTCAACAGCCGCCTGACCTTCCACAAGCCCACCCGCCAGCTCCGCTCCGCCAGCCTCGCTCTCGCCACCGTCCCCCGCATCCGCAGAGCCACCGCCGGAGGAAGATCCTTCTCCTACCTGGCAGCCAAGACATGGAACTCCCTCCCCATCCACCTCCGGACAACGCAAGACCATCTCGCCTTCAGGAAGCAACTCAAGACCTGGCTGTTCGAGCAGTAGCGTTCCCCCCCCCAGCGCCTTGAGACCCTCCGGGTGAGCAGTGCGCTATACAAATGCCTTTGATTGATTGATTGATACTTGAAAATAGTGACTCACCTTCACATTCATATCAAATTTCATCCCTATCACTCATACTTACGATATCATTTTATTAATCTCAAAGACTAATTTGGGATGTAGGTTCTCCATGGCACTTTTTTTTATTTCCAACACACTTTTGGTGCAGGTTGACTAACTGTGATCCTTTCTTTAGTCTTTGGAGTTGTTTTTCAGATTTTGTATTTTTATATTATTAATGTAATATTTTTGAATTATGATTTATCAGCCTTGAATAAGTCCAATGTGTGGACGAAACACGTGTCGGCTGATGTTACATGTGGATTCAACAAAATATCATCCGGTCCTTTGACTCATAGTTTATTTCTGTGTTAGATTATGGACTTTTATTGTATCTATTTACATTATGTCTTTTATGTTGATTGGTTGTCTACTGTAGGGGTTTAGTGTTGTATGTTATTTATTATTGTCAACAATTGTTTAAATAAATATTTTCATTATATAAAATTATGAGAACCTACATTGCTTGAGGTTAATAATATAGGAATGTATATGGATTGTGGACAGTCTATCACAATTTACTAATTATATAGTCATATTTGACTTTTTTGACTTTTTTATTATCAATACTTCAGAAAAAAAAAAAGAAAGAAAGAAAAAAAATTGTTGTGCTCCGCTAGTACATTTTGTTTGGTTCTATTGTTACGGTCTTTTCTTTGAAAAACCGGAAAGCACATCAGGGCAACGATGTGCATTAGTGTATGAGCACTACCTAACAGCATTTATACTTGGGTAAATTATGAAATGTGCATTGATACTATTGTTTAGTGTTGCCAAATTTGTTTTTCTCTTATAACTAACAAATCATTTGCACTTTCTACCCTTTTCAACATTGATTGTTACTGTAATTTTCAAAATGACGACTTTTGAAGATGATAGGGATAACATTTTTCATGAAATGTTTTCACAAAGTTCAAGTGATAGGAATAAATCCCATATAGGGGCTAATCGCCCAGAAGGTATGAAATTGAAATATGTACGTTTGGAAAAATTAAGAAAACAAGAATTGTCTCGGTGGTGGGAAAATACATTGCAGATAAAAAAGTACCGCGAGGTTTAAGAGTTGTCATATTTCCTTCCTTCGATGATCTCTCGCCAAAACATATGTTAGATTGGGAGCAATTACTCTTTGAAGCATCCAAAGGAATGATGACCATTCTAGTACAACATGCAGAGGAAAAGAGGGAAAGTCCATTGAGGGAAATTAAAGAGCTTGAAACTGAGATCTTAGCCCTCAATCTACCAGAGGTGAAAGAAAAAAATGATAAAATTCTAAAAGACATGTTGGATAAACATCAACTTTACATTAAAAACAAAAAGTTGTCAAAAATACAGAGGGACGACAGGGACTATGAAAATGATAGAGTCTATACTTTTGAAAAACGATTTGATGATTTTGCCAATAAAGTACATGTCACCAATATACAGGGGCAGGCAGTGACAACAACTAATGGCTCAGATTTCTCTATTACATCGAAGGAATCTGATACAACGAGTATATCAAGTGAAAATTCTAGTAGAATATCTAATGAAGATCAGGTGGCTTCCACTAGTTTTTTACTGGAGGCAAAAAGATACAGATTAGGCAACAAAATGAATTTTCACAACCAGCCACGTCCCAATCAAAGAAGAGAACCCGTAGAGGAAAAAGGAGAGGGAGACAACAAGGGACAAACAGGCTTAGGTGTGCAAACCAGGGCAGCCAGGAACAAAATCAAAAACAACTGACTCTAACAGAATTGTCGACAGTTATTGACAATCATGATTGCAATGATATCTCTATTGTGAATCTATCTGACTGTATATTGACTGATGAACAAATAAAAGTATTACGTAAAGGATTAGGTTTCTGTGTGTCCAGTTTTTGCATTATGACACAAATATATATAGATTTGTTCAAATCTTTACGACAACTCAAACTCAAACAATATTTTGCAGACAAAACTGGCATACAGACTACAGATACATCTCACACTACTGTCAGTTCCTATTCCATAAGAAATATTATGGATATTGAACTTTTACTAACTTTGGACAACATGAATCAAGATATTTTCAATAGAAAGAAACTATTAGAAGATCTCAAAGTTGCACAAGATTTGACACTAAATAGTGGCCTCAAGCCAAAGTCTTTGTTCATTCCCAGTCTACCAAGTAACAACGTGATAGACACCTTTGGAAAAATGGTCAAATAGGATCTATATAGATTGGAAAATCAAATTAAGAAAGGTCAATGTCACAAATCACATAATCTGACTCTTAAACAAAAATCAGCTTTAAAAGAACTTAGCGATAATCAAAACATAGTTATCAAAGAGGCAGATAAAGGAGGCAATATTGTTATCCTTAATAGGACAGATTATGTTAAGGAAATAGACAGAAAGCTTATGGATAGTGTTGCATATACTAAACTACAGACCAATCCCTTACAAAGGATCATAATGAACTTAGAAAGATGGTTATGAGTGTGGCGGGAAGAGGGTTTGATTTCCGATTCGGAACTCAAATACATATTTAACCCACACCCCACATCACCATGTATTTACATCTTACCGAAACTACATAAAAGTAGATCGTCACCTCCCGGTAGACCCATCATATCAGGAATAGGGGCACCTACTGAAAGACTTTCCGAATTTATTGATAGTTACTTGCAACCTGTTGTTAAGAATATACCCTCGTATCTACAAGATACAAAAGATGTTCTTGCAAAATTAGAGGAGACAGTGTGGACAACAGGAATTATCTGGGTTACACTAGATGTTACCTCACTATATACTTGTATACCTAAGGATAAGGGATTGCAAGCAGTACGTCATTTTTTATCAGGAAGGTCAGCATCATACTATGAACATACAGAGATGCTATTACATATGATAGAATTCACACTAGACAATAATGTCTTCATACATGAAGGACAGTGGTTCAAACAAGCGCAAGGAGTTGCTGTGGGGTCTAGATTTTCCCCATTGTATGCAAACTTGTATATGGGTTGGTTTGAACAAATCCATATTTGGAAGAACGGTCCCCCACATCTGACGGAAAATATCTTTTTTGGGGGAGGTATATTGATGATGTTATCATGATTTGGACTGGATCGGAACAACAACTAGTGGAATTTTGTAATCATTTGAATTTGAATATGTACAATATACAAATGACTTATGAATACAGTAAGGAAAATATATGTTTCCTGGATTTGAACATATTCATCAAAGATAACATGAAAACCACCAAAATTTACCGTAAACAACAGCTTGCAATGCAATATTGCATGCAGAGAGTGCTCATCCTAAAACTCAGATCTCAGCTATTCCTCTTGGGGAAATGACTAGACTCAAGAGGAACTGTAGTGAGCCAAATACATGCAATATGGAATTAGACATTTTGGAAAAAAGATTCCTACAAAGGGGATATTCCAAACAAACTATTGATGAAGCAAGAAAAAAAATCAATAGGACATGTAGGACAAACTTGCTGAATAGGCATAGCACATCTCCGAAAAGGTCCCAGGGCACAATGGTGAGTTTCTGTACGGAATATAGTCAAAATAGCCGTAATATACATCGTATTCTACAAAAACATTGGAACATATTACAAATGGACAACACACTAGCAAAAATATTACCTAAAAGACCGAGAATGATCCACAAAAGGCGCAAAACAATTAGAAATGTAATATGTAAAAGTTATTTGCCACCTTTAAGGGAAGAAACACCGACATGGTTACCAGGAAAAATCAATGGTTTTTACAAATGTGGTCATTGTAATATGTGTGGTTTCACAATGCATAAAACCCTGGAATTTGAGTACAATGGAAGCAGACCACATAAAATTACCACCTTTATAAATTGTAACACCAAATTCACTGTGTATATTTTGGAATGCGAATGTGGCCAGATGTACGTGGGAAGTACTATCAAGCCCTTGAAAGAACGCATTCAGGAACACATCCGTGCCCTGCGAAACAATGACACAATCTCACCAGTAGTCCGAAACATGAACATCAAACATCCAGGGAGAGAAATTCCTTCGATTAAGTACATTGGAATTTATCATACCCCTGTTCACCCTAGAGGAGGCAATAGAACATTGGCGCTAAGAAAAAATGAGGCGAAATGGATTATCAGGTTAAGAACTATAGAAATGGGGATGAATATTGATGATGAACTATATCATTTTTTACAATAATGTATACATGATTGTGGATTATAAGATATGTCTTCTTTTTATTACCAATACATCTCTTTACAGGCTGATAAAATATTAGGATCAGTGGTTTGTTGTGCTAATATGTTTAACTTATGTATACTCACATACTATGGTGATGGATGCCTCGTTTTGAGCGATATTGGATATCTCCTGTCTGTCCAATCACTTTTTATCATATATAACTTTCTATGATAATGTGCACATATTTGACTAATATTTATAGGATCTTTCTTCCAGTTCCTCCTTTCTCCTTCCTATCATTCGGAGTCTCGTTGGTTACCTTATTCTGTCCATACATTGAGGTTGGTTTATTACCTAAACAGAAGATTTTTCAATTTAGGTTTATTTAAATCTAAAGATCAGAGTATTTGATAAGAGCTCCACTCGTTGGCCCAATATACTTATATATATTCCGCCTGATGATTAGTATGTATCAATTAGGTTCTCTGACAATAGGACAACAGGTCTGAGTAATATGAAAACAAACTATTCGAAGATGGCCGCCATGTTCGCGATGTTTGTAGTGGGCCCTTTTCTCTTTCTACTATAAGAATATTCTAATTGTGGGTTTGAAACTCAGGGTCGGCATTGGCTAAATTGCCGACACCAACCAGATTTAAGAAGACATCCGTGCTCTCTTCAATGCACACACCTTCGTTGGTATTACAACGAAGCAACACGGGACGCGGATTGCTATTATGCGGACATTACGAGGATACAGGTTAGTTTTGAAGGCGTTAGGGCTAGCTTGCCTTGGGGATGCCCCATTGATTTTCATTACTCATTGGAAACATAGTTATGTGGGACATTCCTTTTTTATACTATCATGGACAAGACATAGGTGGTCATTCTGACCCTGGCGGTCTTTGACCGCCAGGGCGGAGGACCGCGGGAGCACCGCCGACAGGCCGGCGGTGCTCCAATGGGGATTCCGACCGCGGCGGTAAAGCCGCGGTCGGACCGGCACCACTGGCGGGGTCCCGCCAGTGTACCGCGGCCCCATTGAATCCTCCGCGGCGGCGCAGCTTGCTGCACCGCCGCGGGGATTCCAACCCCCCCTACCGCCATCCAGATCCCGGCGGTCGGACCGCCGAGATCCGGATGGCGGTAGGGGGGGGTCGCGGGCCCCTGGGGGCCCCTGCAGTGCCCATGCCACTGGCATGGGCATTGCAGGGGCCCCCGTAAGAGGGCCCCTACATGTATTTCACTGTCTGCTGCGCAGACAGTGAAATACGTGACGGGTGCAACTGCACCCGTCGCACAGCTTCCACTCCGCCGGCTCGATTCCGAGCCGGCTTCATCGTGGAAGCCTCTTTCCCGCTGGGCTGGCTGGCGGTCTGAAGGCGACCGCCCGCCAGCCCAGCGGGAAAGTCAGAATTACCGCTGCGGTCTTTCGACCGCGGAACGGTAACCTGACGGCGGGACTTTGGCGGGCGGCCTCCGCCGCCCGCCAAGGTCAGAATGAGGGCCATATTCTTTTGGATATGTTTTTCTGACTTTATTATACCTTTGATATTGATTCAGGTTTGAATATTTTCTCTCATATCATGACTTTATTTAATATCGGCGATACATTTTCTTATGTGACTTTCTATTTGTGGCCTGACATGGTTATGTATCTATATGGAGTTAAATTGTACTTTGTAGGGAACCAGGTTTCATGTTATCGTGACGGTTTAGATATTTTGCTTAGATTGGATTACGGTTCCTTTGATAAGAAGGATATGATAAATAAAGGCCATAACATGGCCTGTATCAGCTACTAATATGTGCATACATGTTCTTTTCATTTATTTGTGGGACCAACTATAAGCTGATGAACTAAAATTATGTTATCAAAAAAATGAAAATCAGTTGCGTTTTTTTTTTGTACAATGAACAAGCTTAGTGCGGACAATACCAAGGTTAGTGGGGTACCAGATTTTGAATATAGGTAACACATATGGTTTACATTTTGACAGTTGATGATTGGATCTATTCCCCTGTTTCTCTGTCATTTAGAGATTTGAATATCATTTGGAGATACAAGTGGTAAATGAAGAGATTAAGGTACTTTCCCTTCAAAACCCTTTTTGGGGGTTACATAGGTCTCTCTTTTATACTTAAAAATAGTGACTCACCTTCACATTCATATCAAATTTCATCCCTATCACTCATACTTACTATGTAATTTTATCAATCTCAAAGACTAATTTGGGATGTAGGTTCTCCATGACACTTTTTCTATTTCCAACACACTTTTGGTGCAGGTTGACTAACTGTGATCCTTTCTTTAGTCTTTGGAGTTGTTTTTCAGATTTTGTATTTTTAAATTATTAATGTAATATTTTTGAATTATGGATTATGAATTTTCAGCCTTGAAGAAGTCCAATGTGTGGACGAAACTCGTGTCGGCTGATGTTACATGTGGATTTGACAAAATATCATCCGGTCCTTTGACTCATAGTTTATTTCTGTGTTAGATTATGGACTTTTATTGTATCTATTTACATTATGGGGGTCATTACAACATTGGCGGTATAAGGCGCTTACCGCCGTGCAGAAGACCGCCAATACACCGTGGCGGTAGACCGCCACAGCTATTATGACACACATCACGGAATCCGCCGAAATTCAGACACCCACACAACTCCGCCACACCAAAGGTCAGCGATAAACATGCTGAAACAAATCCTCCACCTACACGCCAACAGAAACACGCCCATGCTATTACGACCCACAAATCCACGCAGCGGTCTTTCAACCGCGGTATTCCATTAGCGGTACACACCGTCGCGCTCAAAATACACACACATCTCCAAAACACCGCCACATTGGACAATTCCAAATACACACACCTGATACACATATAAACAACATTCCCACACACCCAACACAATATAAAACACACACCCACATCACCCACAAACCCCTACAACCAGGAATTCTGAGAGAAGGCCAGAGAGAGAGCACAGCTATTGACAACCCCATCACACAGAGGCACACAACACCATCACCCACACAACATCCACGCACAAAACACCACATACCACTACACTCACCACACTCATCACCACATACACCACCCCACACCTCACACACACCACCCCATGCCACGCCAAAGACACCCCCGCTTCTCCGAGGAGGAGCTCAGGGTCATGGAGGAGGAAATCGTACGGGTAGAGCCACAGCTATTTGGCTCACAGGTACAGCACACATCAATAGCCAGGAAGATGGAGTTATGGCGCAGAATAGTGGACAGGGTGAATGCCATCGGACAGCACCCAAGAAATCGGGTGGACATCAGGAAGAGGTGGAACGACCTATGGGGGAAGGTGCGTTCCACTGTATCCAGGCACAACATCACGGTGCAGCGGACTGGCAGCGGACCCCCACCTCCTCCCCCACAACTAATAACATGGGAGGAGCAAGTCTTGACCATCTTGCATCCTGAGGGCCTCGGAGGAGTCGGTGGAGGATGGGACACTGGTAAGTCAAATCTTAACTATCACATCCCCCACCCTACCTGCATGCTATCACACACCCCCACCCTCACACCCTCCCCTATCACCCCAAATCCTCACTAATGTACCCATAACACAAACCACCCATCCCAACACCAAGCCCTGCATGACACAACTAAGCATGGGCACCCCTCACTAAAGCATGCTCACTGCACACACCCAGAACACCCCCCTAACCATCATCACACAAGGCCCCACACAGGTATGCTTGCACTGGGGTACACAAACACCCACCCATTGCACACCATGAAACACACACATGCAGTAATCATGTTCTCATACCCCTGCAGGAACCCGAAGGACCGTCACCACACCAGAGGGTCCAGACAACACCACTCCACCCCCAGAAGAGGCCCACAGTGACGACAGCAGCTCTGCCCCACTGTATCTTGATGACCAGCCGAGACCATCGTGGGCCTCCGGACAGTCGGTTTCCCTTGCCCAGCCACAGCCCAACACCGAGCTGCCACCCTCTGGTAACACCAGCACAGCACCCACCCAGCGGGCCCAAACCTCCCTACCCAGGACAGGTCAATCAGCGGTGTGTTTACCACTACAGGGCACCCAGGCTAACCCACCACCCCAACAACAACAGAGACATGGGGGCAGTGGTAGTGGGCACACGGTCCAGGGGACGGAGGCACAGGAACACCGGGGAACTGGGAGGGCTGCTGTGCAACAGAGGGAGGACAGGCCAAGGGAACCAACTCTCCACGAGGCCCTCTCCTCCATCATGGGAGCATACCATCACTCCCAGGAGACAATGGTGACGGTCCTGGACAAGTTGCAGGAGACCCTGCGGCTGCAGGAGCAGCAGTATTTGGGGTTCAGGGAGGAGCTCAGGACCATCGGCTCCGCCCTGGGCACCATCGTAGGGGTGCTGACGGACATTCAAAAGACCTTGAGGGACACTGTGGCACTCCAAGGGGCCCCTGACACTAGCATGTAAGATGAATTGCCCACCACATCCGCCGGCGCTAGTGGACAGGACGCCCCGCCACAGGACCAACACACTAGCATCCCACACCCTGCAGACGGAAAACCACCACGCAAGCGGTCCCTGAGATCCAGGAACAGGACAGAGCAAGATGGCAAGACCCCCGCCAGGAAATAAGACCACCCTGATTGTCCTCCCACTGTCCCACTTTGTTACCCTGTCCATATTCGAACTGCCCCAGCTCCACTTCCTGTGCCAAGATGGGCAGTGCACCTGTGAGACTAATAGACTGGACTCTAATAGACTGGACTCTGCCATGGACATTCCTCCACCATCACCCATCACCATTTTACAACCCCCCTTCATTTTTTGAGCACTTAAATAAACACCCTTGAAACACCAAAAAATCTGGAGTCAGTCTATGATTTGGTACTTTGTATTATCAATCACAGTGTCATAATGGGTTACCCATTGTAAGGCTAACATACCTATGTCACACATCACAAGCCCTTGAAGGATGCAAGCAGTTGACCCGTAGGTTACCACACTTGTGAAACTGAAATGGAAGGGTACGACTCAATTAACAAATAGTGAGTGAAATGTAGGTACAGGATAGAGGTAGACGTGTGAAAGTTAATGTAATGTTAAACCAGAAAATGTTCTCACCTGTGTGTCACTGGAAATGTTGCTGTATGACTGAATCCCTGTTGTCGTTTTCTTCTTCCTCAGCTTCATCCTCATCACTGTCCACAGGCTCCACAGCTGCTACAACACCGTCATCTGGATCATCCTCGTGCAGAAAAGGCACCTGGCGTCGCAATGCCAAATTATGGAGCATGGAGCAGGCGACGATGATGTCGCACACCTTCTTCGGTGAGTAGAATAGGGATCCACCTGTCATATGGAGGCACCTGAACCTGGCCTTAAGGAGGCCGAAGGTGCGTTCGATAACCTTCCTAGTCCGCCCATGGGCATCATTGTACCGTTCCTCTGCCCTGGTCCTGGGATTTCTCACTGGGGTCAATAGCCAGGAAAGGTTGGGGTAACCAGAGTCCCCCAATAGCCATACACCGTGCCTCTGGAGTTGACCCATCATATCAGGGATGCTGCTATTGCGCAGGATGTAAGCGTCATGCACTGAGCCAGGGAACATAGCATTTACCTGCGAGATGTACTGGTCTGCCAAACAGACCATCTGGACATTCATCGAATGATAACTCTTCCTGTTCCTGTACACCTGTTCACTCCTGCCAGAGCTACATGGGTCCTATGACGTTGGGAATATGTCCAAGGGCATAGAAGTCACCTTTCACTGTAGGTAAATCCTCCACCTGAGGGAATATGATGTATCTCCTTACGTGTTTCAGCAGGGCAGACAACACTCTGGACAAGACGTTGGAAAACATAGGCTGGGACATCCCTGATGCCATGGCCACTGTTGTCTGAAATGACCCACTTGCAAGGAAATGGAGCCCTGACAGCATCTGCACGTCAGGGGGGATTCCAGTCGGATGGCGGATCGGTGACATCAGGTCTGGCTCCAACTGGGTACATAGTTCCTGGATAGTGGCACGGTCAAACCTGTAGGTGATGATGACATGTCTTTCTTCCATTCTCAACAGGTCCACCAGCGGTCGGTACACCGGAGGATTCCGCCATCTTCTCATATGTCCCAGCTGACGGTGCCTACGAGGGACAACAGCGAAGAACCAGTCATTAATCCTCCAGGTATGTACCCACTGTTACACACAAGACTACACCAGACACAAAACCCTTCCTGTATGTGTGTTGAGTGTAGGCCTAGCTATGTGTGACGCAGTAGTAAATGAAGCCATGTGGGCCCCTGAAATGGCAGCTGCCTGACCTCTAAACTGGGACAATGGGATTGTGGGGTAACTGCGCTGGCGTTGCACACCGTCGTGGTAGGCGGTCGTAGACCGTGGCGCAATGCTGCATTGGTTAACATTGGACCCTATGGGTCCCAGGAGCCAATGAACAGGTGCGCTGGCGGTGATGATGCGCACCGCCGTGGACGTCACCGCCGCGGACGTCACCGCCATTTTCTATCTGTTCCCTCACTAGATACCTGACCTTCGACAGGAGAGGACCTACACTGCTAGTGCTGCTGTGACCTCGGTCTGGAAGCGACGATGGCTGCTGTGTCTGGGGAAAGGGCCCCTGCCTTCACTGCACAGGAGTTGGAGAAACTTGTGGATGGGGTCCTCCCCCAGTACACGCTACTCTACGGTCCTCCAGACCAACAGGTTAGTACACAGGGAGCACGTTGTATGGGCTAGGCCTGGGTGGAGAGGGCTGGGTGGAAGAGGGAAGGGGGCAGAGTACATAGAACAGTTATGCATGGGAATGAATGGGCCACATGGCCAGAGTAGGGAGGGGGCCACTCACATTGACGGTGCAGTTGGTAATGACTGTACCTGTTCCCTTGTGCATGTCATTTAGGTCAGCGCCCACCAGAAGAGGGACATTTGGGGTGCCATCGTCAAGGAGGTCCGGACATTGGGTGCCCACCAGAGACGGGGCACCCACTGCCGTAAGAGATGGGAGGACATTCGCCGCTGCAGCAAGAAGACGGCGGAGGCTCAGCTGGGGATGGCCTCCCAACGTGGGAGGGGTGCCCGTCGCACCATGACCCCCCTGATGTTCCGGATCCTGGCGGTGGCCTACCCGGAGTTGGATGGGCCCTTGAGGACATCACAGCAGACACAAGGGGGTGAGTACAACCTCATTCTGCGGACTTTGTGTGCAATGGAGGGGTCTGGTTGGGGGAGGTGGGCTGCGGGTGTCCCTAGGCCAGGGCGAATTCTGTAGGCAAGGCCCCTCCGTAATGTAGGCCATGTGGCACTCTACCCCACCTCACCAGAGTGCCAAGTTGAGGTATAGTTGCCCCTGTGGCATCCATGTGCGCAGATGTCCACCATTGCCATGTAGGCCATATCCCAGAAATTGCATGTGCAGAGGGCAGGAGCACGGCGTAATGCAGGGGGCTGCTGCGTCTGTCTTGTCCGCCAACGGTTGCGGAATGCCATGCACTAAAACTCTCTTTCTTCTGTCTCCCCCCCTTTTCCTGCTCTCCCTGTCCTTTTGTACATCAGCATCATCAGGCGGAGGTACAGTGGCACCGGAGCACGAGGGAGCTGCATCCCACATGGCCATGGAGGGCCACACCACAGACTCTGAATGCACCAGTGGGACGGAGGGCGAAGGGAGCTTCACGTCGGCCACCAGATCACCAACCAGCGACACGGACTTGTTCGCCGATGGGAGCTCCGCTGTGGTGGCGGCACCATCTGTGTGCCCCACTTCTACAGGTACAGCCGCCACCTCCCCTACCAGCACCGCCCTCCCAGCAGCCCCTCAGCGTTCGCCCCGTGCCCGCTCACCCAGGAGGGTGGGCATCACCTTCGCCCCAGGCACCTCAGGCCCTGCCCCAGTCACCCCTGCTGCCCTCAGTGAGGAGGCCATTGACCTCCTCAGGTCACTCACTGTTGGGCAGTCTACCATTGTGAATGCCATCCAGGGTGGAGAACGAGAGTTGCAACACGGTAATGCATTCCTGGAGGGCATTCATTCTGGTCAGGCTGTCCTTCAGCGAACCCTGCAATCTCTGGCCTCAGCACTGATGGCAGCCATTGTCCCTGTGTCCAGCCTCCCCCTCCAACTTCCTCCACCCAGACCCAATCTCCTGTACCCCAGCACATCCCAAGCACACCTACAGACCAGCATGCACACAAGTCAACACACACAAGTAGCTCAAGCAAACATAGGCACCACACACACCACAGGCACTCACGCAAGCCTCACCCACATACAGACACAGCAATATCCACTGTCTCCATTGTGTCCCCCTCCTCCTCTTCTCCCTCCTCCCTCCCAGTCTCGTCTACACACACACCTGCATGCACCACATCTACAGGCACTAGGACTCGCACCAGGACACCCAGCACCACAAGCCGCTCACCTGCACTCACCACCTCCACTGCCATTTACACGTCCCCTGTGTCCTCTCCCAGTGTGTCTGTGACGCCCCCTCCCAAAGTACACAAACGCCGGCAATCACTCACCCAACATCCATCCACCTCACGACAGCCTCCAGTACCTGCACCTGCACCCAAAACACCTAAATTGACACCTCCTACAACCACCTCCTCTTCCTCCACTCCCAGACCCCCTCCAGCTACCCATCCCAGTGTTCGTCAGAAACTGTCCCTATGTCAAATTGACCTTTTTGCCCCCCCCCCAATTCATCAGTCCCGTCGTAGCGCCTCAGCCAAAAAGCCTCCAATACCAGTGGTGCCTGTTCAAGGTTTATGGAGTGCACCGGCCACCAGGGCAGGCAGTAGGACCCGGAGCCAAGGCACTGGCAGCCCACCCCCTGTAAAGGCTCTAAAATTGGAGAGTGGACGACAGGACCGTGTTAAGACTCCTGGTGGGACAACAAGTGACATGGGTTCGAAGGGGATTGGTGAGTCAGCTGTAACTCCAACAAAGGTGGGGAAGGTCCAGAGGAAGTCTGCCCAGCCTGTTGTGAGTGCCACGGCGGAGAAGTGTGCCATCATTTCCGGCAGTCCAGACACAACCGCCCGCACCGTCGTCACTGGTCCAGAGACCACCGCCAGAGTCACAGCCCAGGAGGGCCCAAGTATCGTCACTGGTCCAGAGACCACCGCCAGAGTCACAGCTCAGGAGGGCCCAAGTATCGTCACTGGTCCAGAGACCACTGCCAGAGTCACAGCCCAGGAGGGCCCAAGTATCGTCACTGGTCTAGAGACCACCGCCAGAGTCACAGCCCAGGAGGGTCCAAGTATCGTCACTAGTCCAGAGACCACCGCCAGAGTCACAGCCCAGGAGGGCCCAAGTATCGTCACTGGTCAGGAGACCACCGCCACCGCCAGAGTCACAGCCCAGGAGGGCCCAAGTATCGTCACTGGTCCAGAGACCACCGCCACCGCCAGAGTCACAGCCCAGGAGGGCCCAAGTATTGTCACTGGTCCAGAGACCACCGCCAGAGTCACAGCCCAGGAGGGCCCAAGTATCGTCACTGGTCAGGAGACCACCGCCACCGCCGGAGTCACAGCCCAGGAGGGCCCAAGTATTGTCACTGGTCCAGAAACCACAGTCGGAGTCACAGCCCAGGAGGGGCCCGGATGCCACAGCCCCGCTGGGCAATGATGGAACGTCATGCCACCCACCAATGCTCATTGTAGAGAACGTCATGCCACCCACCAATGCTCATTGTAGAGAACGTCATGCCACACACCAATGCCCAGTGTAGAGATCGTCATGCCACACACCAATGCCTGTATCAGAACCGCCATGGCAAAGCACCGCTGAACAGTCCATAGACCGCCATGGCAAAGCACCGCTGAACAGGGCAAAGACTGCCATGGCAAAGCACTGCTGAACAGTCCATAGACCGCCATGGCAAAGCACCGCTGAACAGGGCAAAGACCGCCATGGCAAAGCACCGCTGAACAGGGCATGCACCGTGTAGGAATTAAAAGGCTGCCACATCAGGCATCCTTCTCCCATGTGCAGTTGGGACAGTGACCGGACATGAACTTTCACGGGGAGACTCATCCAGTCTGGGCACCAGTCCCCCCCAGTACCAGTAGAGAACTGCATCTACTTGAGAGACTGTGGCTTTGCACTCCCCAGGATGGCACAGTGGGCAAGCCACCCACTGTAGAGACTTGAGAGACTGTGGCCTTGCACTCCCCAGGATGGCACAGTGGGCAACCCACCCACTGTAGAGACTTGAGAGACTGTGGCTTTGCACTCCCCAGGATACATCGATGGGCATGGAGCCCCGTTGTGGATCTGGCTTCGCATTCATCTGGCTGAGGTGCCCCCTTTTCCCTTCCCCCTGAGGTGCCTGTAGTGTTTCTATCTGATGCCCAAGCAGTGTTCTCTCCGATTTTGGTCAGGTATAGTTTGTGGGCCTCGCCCAGGCGTTTTTGGACTGCTGGTGCACGGACATTGTTGTGTACATATCTGCACTACTTCCTGGATTGTATGTGTAAATAAGAGTGATTTTGAGATATATATATCTGTATATTTTTGTATGACATGTATATTGCCACATTACAATGTTTGACCGAAATTTGCATTGTCTTTTCATTCTTCCGGGGGATTGTGGGTTGTTACTGTGATTTTTGTGAATGCATTGGTGTGTATGTTGTAATATGCGAGGGTGGGGGTGGGGGTGTTTGGTGGGTGTCCCCCTAACTTTTGCCTCCCCCCTCCCCGTGTCGTAGATGCAGTACTCACCGGTGTCTTCAGCGCCTACGTAGCTGTTGGTCGTAGAGGAGCAGAAAGACAAGGGCAGGTAGGATTTGTAATTCGGCCTCCATGGTGTCCTCCTTCCTCATGGAGTATGTTGAGGTGAGCGTTTTCCCATAGCAAAAGCTGTTTCCGCCGTGTTTTTATCCACAGTGAATCTGCCCCGGAAAATGTGGCGGATTGGTGGGTTGTAATAGTAAGAGCTCCACTCGTTGGCCCATTATACTTATATATATTCCGCCTGATGATTAGTATGTATCAATTAGGTTCTCTGACAATAGGACAACAGGTCTGAGTAATATGAAAACAAACTATTCGAAGATGGCCGCCATGTTCGCGATGTTTGTAGTGGGCCCTTTTCTCTTTCTACTATAAGAATATTCTAATTGTGGGTTTGAAACTCAGGGTCGGCATTGGCTAAATTGCCGACACCAACCAGATTTAAGAAGACATCCGTGCTCTCTTCAATGCACACACCTTCGTTGGTATTACAACGAAGCAACACGGGACGCGGATTGCTATTATGCGGACATTACGAGGATACAGGTTAGTTTTGAAGGCGTTATGGCTAGCTTGCCTTGGGGATGCCCCATTGATTTTCATTACTCATTGGCCACATAGTTATGTGGGACATTCCTGTTTTATACTATCATGGACAAGACATAGGGCCTGATTCTAACTTTGGAGGACGGTGTTAAACCGTCCCAAAAGTGGCGGATATACCACCTACCGTATTACGAGTCCATTATATCCTATGGAACTCGTAATACGGTAGGTGGTATATCCGCCACTTTTGGGACGGTTTAACACCGTCCTCCAAAGTTAGAATCAGGCCCATATTCTTTTGGATATGTTTTTCTGACTTTATTATACCTTTGATATTGATTCAGGTTTGAATATTTTCTCTCATATCATGACTTTATTTAATATCGGCGATACATTTTCTTATGTGACTTTCTATTTGTGGCCTGACATGGTTATGTATCTATATGGAGTTAAATTGTACTTTGTAGGGAACCAGGTTTCATGTTATCGTGACGGTTTAGATATTTTGCTTAGATTGGATTACGGTTCCTTTGATAAGAAGGATATGATAAATAAAAGCCATAACATGGCCTGTATCAGCTACTAATATGTGCATACATGTTCTTTTCATTTATTTGTAGGACCAACTATAAGCTGATGAACTAAAATTATATTATCAAAAAAATGAAAATCAGTTGCGTTTTTTTTGTGTACAATGAACAAGCTTAGTGCGGACAATACCAAGGTTAGTGGGGTACCAGATTTTGAATATAGGTAACACATATGGTTTACATTTTGCCAGTTGATGATTGGATCTATTCCCCTGTTTCTCTGTCATTTAGAGATTTGAATATCATTTGGAGATACAAGTGGTAAATGGAGAGATTAAGGTACTTTCCCTTCAAAACCCTTTTTGGGGGTTACATAGGTCTCTCTTTTATACTTAAAAATAGTGACTCACCTTCACATTCATATCAAATTTCATCCCTATCACTCATACTTACTATGTAATTTTATCAATCTCAAAGACTAATTTGGGATGTAGGTTCTCCATGACACTTTTTCTATTTCCAACACACTTTTGGTGCAGGTTGACTAACTGTGATCCTTTCTTTAGTCTTTGGAGTTGTTTTTCAGATTTTGTATTTTTATATTATTAATGTAATATTTTTGAATTATGATTTATCAGCCTTGAATAAGTCCAATGTGTGGACGAAACACGTGTCGGCTGATGTTACATGTGGATTCAACAAAATATCATCCGGTCCTTTGACTCATAGTTTATTTCTGTGTTAGATTATGGACTTTTATTGTATCTATTTACATTATGGGGGTCATTACAATATTGGCGGTATAAGGCGCTTACCGCCGTGCAGAAGACCGCCAATACACCGTGACGGCGGCGGTAGACCGCCACAGCTATTATGACACACATCACGGAATCCGCCGAAATTCAGACACCCACACAACTCCGCCACACCAAAGGTCAGCGATAAACATGCTGAAACAAATCCTCCACCTACACGGCAACAGAAACACGCCCATGCTATTACAACCCACGAATCCACGCAGCGGTCTTTCAACCGCGGTATTCCATTAGCGGTACACACCGTCGCGCTCAAAATACACACACATCTCCAAAACAACGCCACATTGGACAATTCCAAATACACACACCTGATACACATATAAACAACACTCCCACACACCCAACACAATATAAAACACACACCCACATCACCCACAAACCCCTACAACCAGGAATTCTGAGAGAAGGCCAGAGAGAGAGCACAGCTATTGACAACCCCATCACACAGAGGCACACAACACCATCACCCACACAACATCCACGCACAAAACACCACATACCACTACACTCACCACACTCATCACCACATACACCACCCCACACCTCACACACACCACCCCATGCCACGCCAAAGACACCCCCGCTTCTCCGAGGAGGAGCTCAGGGTCATGGTGGAGGAAATCGTACGGGTAGAGCCACAGCTATTTGGCTCACAGGTACAGCACACATCAATAGCCAGGAAGATGGAGTTATGGCGCAGAATAGTGGACAGGGTGAATGCCATGGGACAGCACCCAAGAAATCGGGTGGACATCAGGAAGAGGTGGAACGACCTACGGGGGAAGGTGCGTTCCACTGTATCCAGGCACAACATCACGGTGCAGCGGACTGGCAGCGGACCCCCACCTCCTCCCCCACAACTAATAACATGGGAGGAGCAAGTCTTGACCATCTTGCATCCTGAGGGCCTCGGAGGAGTCGGTGGAGGATGGGACACTGGTAAGTCAAATCTTAACTATCACATCCCCCACCCTACCTGCATGCTATCACACACCCCCACCCTCACACCCTCCCCTATCACCCCAAATCCTCACTAATGTACCCATAACACAAACCACCCATCCCAACACCAAGCCCTGCATGACACAACTAAGCATGGGCACCCCTCACTAAAGCATGCTCACTGCACACACCCAGAACACCCCCCTAACCATCATCACACAAGGCCCCACACAGGTATGCTTGCACTGGGGTACACAAACACCCACCCATTGCAAACCATGAAACACACACATGCAGTAATCATGTTCTCATACCCCTGCAGGAACCCGAAGGACCGTCACCACACCAGAGGGTCCAGACAACACCACTCCACCCCCAGAAGAGGCCCACAGTGACAACAGCAGCTCTGCCCCACTGTATCTTGATGACCAGCCCAGACCATCGTGGGCCTCCGGACAGTCGGTTTCCCTTGCCCAGCCACAGCCCAACACCGAGCTGCCACCCTCTGGTAACACCAGCACAGCACCCACCCAGCGGGCCCAAACCTCCCTACCCAGGACAGGTCAATCAGCGGTGTGTTTACCACTACAGGGCACCCAGGCTAACCCAACACCCCAACAACAAAAGAGACATGGGGGCAGTGGTAGTGGGCACACGGTCCAGGGGACGGAGGCACAGGAACACCGGGGAACTGGGAGGGCTGCTGTGCAACAGAGGGAGGACAGGCCAAGGGAACCAACTCTCCACGAGGCCCTCTCCTCCATCATGGGAGCATACCATCACTCCCAGGAGACGATGGCGACGGTCCTGGACAAGTTGCAGGAGACCCTGCGGCTGCAGGAGCAGCAGTATTTGGGGTTCAGGGAGGAGCTCAGGACCATCGGCTCCGCCCTGGGCACCATCGTAGGGGTGCTGACGGACATTCAAAAGACCTTGAGGGACACTGTGGCACTCCAAGGGGCCCCTGACACTAGCATGTAAGATGAATTGCCCACCACATCCGCCGGCGCTAGTGGACAGGACGCCCCGCCACAGGACCAACACACTATCATCCCACCCCCTGCAGACGGAAAACCACCACGCAAGCGGTCCCTGAGATCCAGGAACAGGACAGAGCAAGATGGCAAGACCCCCGCCAGGAAATAAGACCACCCTGATTGTCCTCCCACTGTCCCACTTTGTTACCCTGTCCATATTCGAACTGCCCCAGCTCCACTTCCTGTGCCAAGATGGGCAGTGCACCTGTGAGACTAACAGACTGGACTCTAATAGACTGGACTCTGCCATGGACATTCCTCCACCATCACCCATCACCATTTTACAACCCCCCCTTCATTTTTTGAGCACTCAAATAAACACCCTTGAAACACCAAAAAATCTGGAGTCAGTCTATGATTTGGTACTTTGTATTATCAATCACAGTGTCATAATGGGTTACCCATTGTAAGGCTAACATACCTATGTCACACATCACAAGCCCTTGAAGGATGCAAGCAGTTGACCCGTAGGTTACCACACTTGTGAAACTGAAATGGAAGGGTACGACTCAATTAACAAATAGTGAGTGAAATGTAGGTACAGGATAGAGGTAGACGTGTGAAAGTTAATGTAATGTTAAACCAGAAAATGTTCTCACCTGTGTGTCACTGGAAATGTTGCTGTATGACTGAATCCCTGTTGTCGTTTTCTTCTTCCTCAGCTTCATCCTCATCACTGTCCACAGGCTCCACAGCTGCTACAACACCGTCATCTGGATCATCCTCGTGCAGAAAAGGCACCTGGCGTCGCAATGCCAAATTATGGAGCATGGAGCAGGCGACGATGATGTCGCACACCTTCTTCGGTGAGTAGAATAGGGATCCACCTGTCATATGGAGGCACCTGAACCTGGCCTTAAGGAGGCCGAAGGTGCGTTCGATAACCCTCCTAGTCCGCCCATGGGCATCATTGTACCGTTCCTCTGCCCTGGTCCTGGGATTTCTCACTGGGGTCAATAGCCAGGAAAGGTTGGGGTAACCAGAGTCCCCCAATAGCCATACACCATGCCTCTGGAGTTGACCCATCATATCAGGGATGCTGCTATTGCACAGGATGTAGGCGTCATGCACTGAGCCAGGGAACATAGCATTTACCTGCGAGATGTACTGGTCTGCCAAACAGACCATCTGGACATTCATCGAATGATAACTCTTCCTGTTCCTGTACACCTGTTCACTCCTGCGGGGGGGACCAGAGCTACATGGGTCCTATGACGTTGGGAATATGTCCAAGGGCATAGAAGTCACCTTTCACTGTAGGTAAATCCTCCACCTGAGGGAATATGATGTATCTCCTTACGTGTTTCAGCAGGGCAGACAACACTCTGGACAAGACGTTGGAAAACATAGGCTGGGACATCCCTGATGCCATGGCCACTGTTGTCTGAAATGACCCACTTGCAAGGAAATGGAGCCCTGACAGCATCTGCACGTCAGGGGGGATTCCAGTCGGATGGCGGATCGGTGACATCAGGTCTGGCTCCAACTGGGTACATAGTTCCTGGATAGTGGCACGGTCAAACCTGTAGGTGATGATGACATGTCTTTCTTCCATTCTCAACAGGTCCACCAGCGGTCGGTACACCGGAGGATTCCGCCATCTTCTCATATGTCCCAGCTGACGGTGCCTACGAGGGACAACAGCGAAGAACCAGTCATTAATCCTCCAGGTATGTACCCACTGTTACACACAAGACTACACCAGACACAAAACCCTTCCTGTATGTGTGTTGAGTGTAGGCCTAGCTATGTGTGACGCAGTAGTAAATGAAGCCATGTGGGCCCCTGAAATGGCAGCTGCCTGACCTCTAAACTGGGACAATGGGATTGTGGGGTAACTGCGCTGGCGTTGCACACCGTCGCGGTAGGTGGTCGTAGACCGTGGCGCAATGCTGCATTGGTTAACATTGGACCCTATGGGTCCCAGGAGCCAATGAACAGGTGCGCTGGCGGTGATGATGCGCACCGGTGTGGACGTCACCGCCGCGGACGTCACCGCCATTTTCTATCTGTTCCCTCACTAGATACCTGACCTTCGACAGGAGAGGACCTACACTGCTAGTGCTGCTGTGACCTCGGTCTGGAAGCGACGATGGCTGCTGTGTCTGGGGAAAGGGCCCCTGCCTTCACTGCACAGGAGTTGGAGAAACTTGTGGATGGGGTCCTCCCCCAGTACACGCTACTCTACGGTCCTCCAGACCAACAGGTTAGTACACAGGGAGCACGTTGTATGGGCTAGGCCTGGGTGGAGAGGGCTGGGTGGAAGAGGGAAGGGGGCAGAGTACATAGAACAGTTATGCATAGGAATGAATGGGCCACATGGCCAGAGTAGGGAGGGGGCCACTCACATTGACGGTGCAGTTGGTAATGACTGTACCTGTTCCCTTGTGTATGTCATTTAGGTCAGCGCCCACCAGAAGAGGGACATTTGGCGTGCCATCGTCAAGGAGGTCCGGACCCTGGGTGCCCACCAGAGACGGGGCACCCACTGCCGTAAGAGATGGGAGGACATTCGCCGCTGCAGCAAGAAGACGGCGGAGGCTCAGCTGGGGATGGCCTCCCAATGTGGGAGGGGTGCCCGTCGCACCATGACCCACCTGATGTTCCGGATCCTGGCGGTGGCCTACCCGGAGTTGGATGGGCCCTTGAGGACATCACAGCAGACACAAGGGGGTGAGTACAACCTCATTCTGCGGACTTTGTGTGCAATGGAGGGGTCTGGTTGGGGGAGGTGGGCTGCGGGTGTCCCTAGGCCAGGGCGAATTCTGTAGGCAAGGCCCCTCCGTAATGTAGGCCATGTGGCACTCTACCCCACCTCACCAGAGTGCCAAGTTGAGGTATAGTTGCCCCTGTGGCATCCATGTGCGCAGATGTCCACCATTGCCATGTAGGCCATATCCCAGAAATTGCATGTGCAGAGGGCAGGAGCACAGCATAATGCAGGGGGCTGCTGCGTCTGTCTTGTCCGCCAACGGTAGCGGAATGCCATGCACTAAAACTCTCTTTCTTCTGTCTCCCCCCCTTTTCCTGCTCTCCCTGTCCTTTTGTACATCAGCATCATCAGGCGGAGGTACAGTGGCACCGGAGCACGAGGGAGCTGCATCCCACATGGCCATGGAGGGCCACACCACAGACTCTGAATGCACCAGTGGGACGGAGGGCGAGGGGAGCTTCACGTCGGCCACCGGATCACCAACCAGCGACACGGACTTGTTCGCCGATGGGAGCTCCGCTGTGGTGGCGGCACCATCTGTGCGCCCCACTTCTACAGGTACAGCCGCCACCTCCCCTACCAGCACCGCCCTCCCAGCAGCCCCTCAGCGTTCGCCCCGTGCCCGCTCACCCAGGAGGGTGGGCATCACCTTCGCCCCAGGCACCTCAGGCCCTGCCCCAGTCACCCCTGCTGCCCTCAGTGAGGAGGCCATTGACCTCCTCAGGTCACTCACTGTTGGGCAGTCTACCATTGTGAATGCCATCCAGGGTGTAGAACGAGAGTTGCAACACGGTAATGCATTCCTGGAGGGCATTCATTCTGGTCAGGCTGTCCTTCAGCGAACCCTGCAATCTCTGGCCTCAGCACTGATGGCAGCCATTGTCCCTGTGTCCAGCCTCCCCCTCCAACTTCCTCCACCCAGACCCAATCTCCTGTACCCCAGCCCATCCCAAGCACACCTACAGACCAGCATGCACACAAGTCAACACACACAAGTAGCTCAAGCAAACATAGGCACCACACACACCACAGGCACTCACGCAAGCCTCACCCACATACAGACACAGCAATATCCACTGTCTCCATTGTGTCCCCCTCCTCCTCTTCTCCCTCCTCCCTCCCAGTCTCGTCTACACACACACCTGCATGCACCACATCTACAGGCACTAGGACTCGCACCAGGACACCCAGCACCACAAGCCGCTCACCTGCACTCACCACCTCCACTGCCATTTACACGTCCCCTGTGTCCTCTCCCAGTGTGTCTGTGACTCCCCTTCCCAAAGTACACAAACGCCGGCAATCACTCACACAACATCCATCCACCTCACGACAGCCTCCAGTACCTGCACCTGCACCCAAAACACCTAAATTGACACCTCCTACAACCACCTCCTCTTCCTCTACTCCCAGACCCCCTCCAGCTACCCATCCCAGTGTTCGTCAGAAACTGTCCCTATGTCAAATTGACCTTTTTGCCCCCCCCCCAATTCATCAGTCCCGTCGTAGCGCCTCAGCCAAAAAGCCTCCAATACCAGTGGTGCCTGTTCAAGGTTTATGGAGTGCACCGGCCACCAGGGCAGGCAGTAGGACCCGGAGCCAAGGCACTGGCAGCCCACCCCCTGTAAAGGCTCTAAAATTGGAGAGTGGACGACAGGACCGTGTTAAGACTCCTGGTGGGACAACAAGTGACATGGGTTCGAAGGGGATTGGTGAGTCAGCTGTAACTCCAACAAAGGTGGGGAAGGTCCAGAGGAAGTCTGCCCAGCCTGTTGTGAGTGCAACGGCGGAGAATTGTGCCATCATTTCCGGCGGTCCAGACACAACCGCCCGCACCGTCGTCACTGGTCCAGAGACCACCGCCAGAGTCACAGCCCAGGAGGGCCCAAGTATCGTCACTGGTCCAGAGACCACCGCCAGAGTCACAGCCCAGGAGGGCCCAAGTATCGTCACTGGTCCAGAGACCACTGCCAGAGTCACAGCCCAGGAGGGCCCAAGTATTGTCACTGGTCTAGAGACCACCGCCAGAGTCACAGCCCAGGAGGGTCCAAGTATGGTCACTAGTCCAGAGACCACCGCCAGAGTCACAGCCCAGGAGGGCCCAAGTATCGTCACTGGTCAGGAGACCACCGCCACCGCCGGAGTCACAGCCCAGGAGGGCCCAAGTATTGTCACTGGTCCAGAAACCACAGTCGGAGTCACAGCCCAGGAGGGGCCCGGATGCCACAGCCCCGCTGGGCAATGATGGAACGTCATGCCACCCACCAATGCTCATTGTGGAGAACGTCATGCCACCCACCAATGCTCATTGTAGAGAATGTCATGCCACACACCAATGCCCAGTGTAGAGATCGTCATGCCACACACCAATGCCTGTATCAGAACCGCCATGGCAAAGCACCGCTGAACAGTCCATAGACCGCCATGGCAAAGCACCGCTGAACAGGGCAAAGACTGCCATGGCAAAGCACTGCTGAACAGTCCATAGACCGCCATGGCAAAGCACCGCTAAACAGGGCAAAGACCGCCATGGCAAAGCACCGCTGAACAGTCCATAGACCGCCATGGCAAAGCACCGCTGAACAGTCCATAGACCGCCATGGCAAAGCACCGCTGAACAGGGCAAAGACCACCATGGCAAAGCACCGCTGAACAGGGCAAAGACCGCCATGGCAAAGCACTGCTGAACAGTCCAGAACCGCCATGGCAAAGCACCCCTGAACAGGGCAAAGACCGCCATGGCAAAGCACCGCTGAACAGGGCATGCACCGTGTAGGAATTAAAAGGCTGCCACATCAGGCATCCTTCTCCCATGTGCAGTTGGGACAGTGACCGGACATGAACTTTCACGGGGAGACTCATCCAGTCTGGGCACCAGTCCCCCCCGGTACCAGTAGAGAACTGCATCTACTTGAGAGACTGTGGCTTTGCACTCCCCAGGATGGCACAGTGGGCAAGCCACCCACTGTAGAGACTTGAGAGACTGTGGCCTTGCACTCCCCAGGATGACACAGTGGGCAACCCACCCACTGTAGAGACTTGAGAGACTGTGGCTTTGCACTCCCCAGGATACATCGATGGGCATGGAGCCCCGTTGTGGATCTGGCTTCGCATTCATCTGGCTGAGGTGCCCCCTTTTCCCTTCCCCCTGAGGTGCCTGTAGTGTTTCTATCTGATGCCCCAGCAGTGTTCTCTCCGATTTTGGTCAGGTATAGTTTGTGGGCCTCGCCCAGGCCTTTTTGGACTGCTGGTGCACGGACATTGTTGTGTACATATCTGCACTACTTCCCGGATTGTATGTGTAAATAAGAGTGATTTTGAGATATATATATCTGTATATTTTTGTATGACATGTATATTGGCACATTACAATGTTTGACCGAAATTTGCATTGTCTTTTCACTCTTCCGGGGGGATTGTGGGTTGTTACTGTGATTTTTGTGAATGCATTGGTGTGTATGTTGTAATATGTGAGGGTGGGGGTGTTTGGTGGGTGTCCCCCTAACTTTTGCCTCCCCCCTCCCCGTGTCGTAGATGCAGTACTCACCGGTGTCTTCAGCGCCTACGTAGCTGTTGGTCGTAGAGGAGCAGAAAGACAAGGGCAGGTAGGATTTGTAATTCGGCCTCCATGGTGTCCTCCTTCCTCATGGAGTATGTTGAGGTGAGCGTTTTCCCATAGCAAAAGCTGTTTCCGCCGTGTTTTTATCCACAGTGAATCTGCCCCGGAAAATGTGGCGGATTGGTGGGTTGTAATAGTGTGGGCGGTACATTGTCTCTCGCCTGTCTGTTGGCGGTGACCGCCGCGCTGCTTGTCTGTACCGCCGTGGCGGGCGGTGTGTTAAAGTTGCTGTCTTTGTTGGCGGTTACCGCCAGGGTCATAATTCCCTTTTTTTGTCCGCCGCCCTGTTTGCGGTATTTTCTGCCGCCAGGGTTGTAATGACCACCTATGTCTTTTATGTTGATTGGTTGTCTACTGTAGGGGTTTAGTGTTGTATGTTATTTATTATTGTCACCAATTTTTGAAATAAATATTTTCATTACATAAAATTATGAGAACCTACATTGCTTGAGGTTAATAATATATGAATGTATATGGATTGTGGACAGTCTATCACAATTTAGTAATTATATAGTCATATTTGACTTTTTTGACTTTTTGATTATCAATACTTTAGAAAAAAGAAAGAAAGAAAGAAAAAAAATTGTTGTGCTCCGCTAGTACATTTTGTTTGGTTCTATTGTTACGGTCTTTTCTTTGAAAAACCGCAACGCACATCAGGGCAACGATGTGCATTAGTATATGAGCACTACCTAACAGCATTTATACTTGGGTAAATTAGGAAATGTGCATTGATACTGTTGTTTAGTGTTGCCAAATTAGTTTTTCTTCTCTGATATGAAGCAGGAGCTCCTGACTGAGGACTGTGTCTCCCATATGGACTACATTTTTAGAAGGCCTTCTTCACAGAACCAGAGAACCATAAGGCGACGATCTGGACTAGCATCCTGGAAAAAGTAAACTCCCTAGGCGTCACCCAGAGGACCATCCCAGAGATACAGAAGAAATGGTACAATCTGCGATCTTGCACTATGGAGAAAGTGGCCTGCAGGTTGGCTGAGGGTCGTGGAACCTGTGGTGGACCTACAACACCCACTCTCCCACTTCCATGGAGACATTATTCAAGGGGACCCTGGAGCCAGAGAGTGCGGTGGGAGTGTCTTATATTGACACCTCCAATCGTGCAGGCTCCAACCGGAGTAAGTCATCTTCCCTTACCTTTTTTACCATAACATAATATTAGTATATCCAGAGATCAAACATTACAGCATTAACAACTTTTTTGAAGTGTTTTCCCCCACCCTATCAATGCATCATGAGAGTTTTAGCACACATTTTGCCTGCTGTATTGTGTGCTGATGACTACACCAAACATATATGTGCATCATAAACATGTCACAAACACATGAAGCACAGTTACAACTTTATTGTGATCAAACATAAACCATTTATTTACACTAACTATATACATGGATTTCCACAGATCACACCCAGGACGTGTGAGAAGCATTTAATGCCGAAGGTGCTACAGACACAAATGCTCAAACTGAGGAAACAACATCACCATCTACCCAACTGCCAGGAGAGCATCAATATCACTACTACCCTACTTTGTGGACAATGGCAAGGGATGATCACAGAGTAGAGACACCACAACATCTGTGGAAGGAACACACAAACAGCACAGTGGCCAGCAATCAACAGTCCAAAGGAGAATGTGTCAGATGACATGTCAGAGGTTTTTCCTGTGTTTGATGGCTTGGAGAAGTCCATCATCTCTCTGCAGCACCTGCAGACAAAACCAATAAGGACTGTTAACAGGCATAGGCAACAAATGTTTTGGTTGATGCAGAAATTGGAAAAAGTCAGGACAGATGGATTGCTGCCATAGAGAGGGAGCACTGTGTGCAGAGACAGAGGCACAGGCAGTACCTGGCACAGTTTGATGCATTTACACGTACCATCAAATGATTGGCAGCAGCCACAATATCACTGGCTAGAAAAAATGTCCACAAACAGACTGACATGGGGCACTGCTGTCAGGATGTAGCATGTGGGCCAGTGCAAGTGACCACAACCCTTGGGAATATCCAGACCCACCACCCCTCTGTCCCCAACATCCTGCCCCACCTGAGAGCAAAGAGATCTCTAGCCTCAGTTCCACATCTGTTCAGGAGGCATGCTGTTCCAGGTGTCACATTTCTGGGAGTGACATGTCAACAGTCCCGCAGGCCAGTGTTTCTGACAAGGCACCCAACCACTGAACACTCAGAGGAATGAGTTGCATTTGTTTTGTGTGGCATTACTTAATTTGTTGTTTACTTTTAACAAGGTTACATCCACAAGGATACAGTTGATCCTTTAGTGAAATAATGTTGCGGCAACCTGAATAAGAGGTGGTCTCTCAGTTATGTACCAACATTACCATTAGTTGTGCTGTCTCATTATTAGATGTTTATAATTACTCTTTCTCAGAAATAGTTGTTGTTGATTTCTGTGTGTCGTGTTCACCCTTCTGTTTTTGTGTCGGCAGAGAAAGCGGGACTTCAGGATCCCAAAGTTCCTCTCTTTGATTGAATGCATTGTCCTGTGTGCCCTGTTGTACTGCCTTTCACTTCTTGTCCTTGGAGTATGGTGTGAGTATCCAGAGGCACAATGCATATGCACTGTCATATTATGAGCACAAGAAGGGAAACCATTAGGTTACATTACACACCCAGTCCTGGCCACTGTATTAATTGACTCTGTGATTCCCTTACTTAGTAGAAAACCATCTCAAAATTCACTCTGTGATAGTCAGTTTTGTATTCTACTATGACAGCATTAATAAGTCATGGGTGCTGCCTGGGAATCTGGCCACAGGGTCTGATATGGTACAGGAGGCATCACACACTACCTGCACATTAAGCAAAAGTGAGCTTTTTCTGTTCTTGTAAATGAAATAATTTGCTAAAGGGGGGTCATATGGCATTACGTGTGCCATCAACACAGCCTCACAGCCTATGGCATTGGCGAACTGTGCTCCCCTGTAGAACATCAATTTGGTTTATTGCAATAATTGAATGGGTATAGGGCAAATATATATATATATTTGTTATGTTTGCTCACCATGATGTCCAGAAACCTGCAAAAGATCCTGGAAAAGGCACTTTGTGACACCTCCGCAGCCACTGCTATGACCCCCTGGTAACTGCCAGAAGCTAAGAGGTGCAGGCAACACAATACCTGCACATGTAGTGGGATTGTGTTACTACTGAATGTTGGGGCCTGTAGCTGAGGTTGTAACTCAGCAACTAAATCTAGTTACTCGACTATTGAGTCTGTACCCCTCATAAATCTCCTCCTCAGTTTGTTCAAACACAGTGAACCTCACCCTAAAAATCCCCTCCAGTCTCCTCCGCCCTCTCTGCCTCCCAGCCAAAATCCTAATTCTCCTCATCAGAACTTACAAAACCGCCATTGAGAAAGGGCATTATGCATTTTGGGTGCCTTTTTATATTTTGCACTTGGTTAGCACCTGATCAGAATCAATGATAATGGCATTTCCTAAATGTCCATTTTGTGACTCGTACATGTGGTTAGTGAATCGCAATTTGGAAATCCCTTATTTGCGATTTCCTGTTTTTTGATTTAAAAAATGTGATTTCTACAAGGTAGGAATCGGATTTTGCTCCACCGCAAATTTATTTTGTAAATAGCAAAATGTCACATTGCATTTTCTAAGGGCCCTAAATTGCGATTCACAATGTTAGGAAATGCAAAATGCCTTCATCCATATGGTCCCAAGTCCCTGAGTCCTGTAATGGCTGCCAGCAAATTTTTTGTCATGTTGCTGGCAGGCATTCAAAGAGCTCACGAGATGGTCTGTCGCGTAGGCTCTCTTTATTCTAATAAGACTACTGGATTTTGAGCGGCAGAATCGCCAGCGGTGTGGGAGACTAAGGGGGTCATTACAACCCTGGCGGACGGTGTTAAAGGTGCGGTAATACCGCAAACAGGACGGCGGACAAAAAAAGGGAATTATGACCCTGGCGGACACTGCCAACAAAGACAGCCACTTTAACACACCGCCCGCCACGGCGGTACAGACAAGCAGCGCGGCGGTCACCGCCAACAGACAGGCGGGAGACAATGTACCACCCATAGTATCACAACCTACCAATCTGCTACCTTTTCCGGGGCGGATTCACCGTGGATAAAAACACGGCGGAAACAGTTACTGCAATGGGAAAACGCTCACCTGAACACATCCCACGAGGAAGGAGGACTCCATGGAGCCGGAATTACAAATCCTACCGGCCCTTGTATTCCTACTCATCTACGAAGAGCAACGCCAGCGCCGGCGTAGACAATGGTGAGTACTGCACCTACGACATAGGGGAGGGGGAGGCAAAAGTTAGGGGGACACACATGAAACACCCCCATCCCCACCCTCGCATATTACAACACACACACCAATGCATTCACAAAAATCACAGTAACAACCCACAACCCCCCCGGAAGAATGCAAAGACAAAACGAAATCAGTTCAAACATTGTAATGTATCAATATACGTGTTTCAAAAATATACAGATATATTATAAAATAATTCAAAAATATGTACATTACGAGAAGTAGTGCAGATATGCACATATCAATGTCCGTGCACCACTAGTCCAAAAATGCATAGGCGAGGCCCACAAAAGATACCTGTCCACAATCGGAGAGAACACTGCCGGGGCATCAGCTAGAAATACAACAGGCACCTCAGGGGGAAGGGAAGGGGGGGCACCTCAGCCGGATGAGTGCAAAGCCAGATCCACGACGGGGCTCAATGCCCATTGATGTATCCTGGGGAGTGCAAAGCCACAGTCTCTCAAGTCTCTACAGTGGGTGAGTTGCCCACTGTACCATCCTGGGGAGTGCAAAGCCACAGTCTCTCAAGGCTCTACAGTAGGTGGGTTGCCCACTGCCATATCCTGGGGAGTGCAAAGCCACAGTCTCTCAAGTCTCTACAGTGGGTGGGTTGCCCACTGTACCATCCTGGGGAGTGCAAACCCACAGTTTTGCAAGTAGATAACAGCCTCCACTGGCTCTGGAGGGGGACTGGTGCCCAGACTGGATTAGTCTCCCCGTGAAAGTTCCTGTCCCGTCACTGTCCCAGTTGCACATGGGATAACGATGCTTGATGTGGCGGCCTTTTCATTCTTCCCCGGTGCATGCCCTGTTCAGCGGTGCTTTGCCATGGCGGTCTCTGGACTGTTCAGTGGTGCTTTGCCATGGCGGTTCTGGACTGTTCAGCGGGGCTTTGCCATGGCGGTTCTGGACTGTTCATCGGTGCTTTGCCATGGCGGTTCTGGACTGTTCAGTGGTGCTTTGCCATGGCGGTTCTGGACTGGGCATTGATGTGTGGCATGACGTTCCCTGGACTGGGCATTGGTGTGTGGCATGACGTTCCCTGGACTGGGCATTGGTGTGTGGCATGATGTTCCCTCATTGCCCAGCGGGGCTGTGGCAGCCGGGGCCCTCCTGGGCACTGACTCCGGCGGTGGCGGTGGTCTCCTGACCAGTGACGATACTTGGGCCCTCCTGGGCAATGACTCTGGCGGTGGTCTCCTGACCAGTGATGATACTTGGGCCCTCCTGGGCACTGACTCCGGTGGTGGCGGTGGTCTCCTGACCAGTGACGATACTTGGGCCCTCCTGGGCAATGACTCTGGCGGTGGTCTCCTGACCAGTGACTATACTTGGGCCCTCCTGGTCACTGACTCCGGTGGTGGCGGTGGTCTCCTGACCAGTGACGATACTTGGGCCCTCCTGGGCAATGACTCTGGCGGTGGTCTCCTGACCAGTGACGATACTTGTGCCCTCCTGGGCACTGACTCCGGCGGTGGCAGTGGTCTCCTGACCAGTGACGATACTTGGGCCCTCCTGGGCACTGACTCCGGCGGTGGCGGTGGTCTCCTGACCAGTGACGATACTTGGGCCCTCCTGGGCACTGACTCCGGCGGTGGCGGTGGTCTCCTGACCAGTGACGATACCTGGGCCCTCCTGGGCAATGACTCTGGCGGTGGTCTCCGGACCAGTGACGATACTTGGGCCCTCCTGGGCAATTACTCTGGCGGTGGTCTCCGGACCTGTGACGATACTTGGGCCCTCCTGGGCAATGACTCTGGCGGTGGTCTCCAGACCAGTGGCGACGGTGCTGGCGGTGGCGTCCCGACCGCCGGGAAGGATGCCGCCCTTCTCCGCTGTGAAGCTCACACCAGGCTGTGCAGACTTCCTCTGGCCCTTCCCCACCTTAGGAGGAGTCACAGCTGACTCTGCAATCCCCCTGGGACCCCTGTGAGTTGTTTTGCCTCCAGGAGTCTTCACAGGGTCCCGTCAGCCACTTTCCAATTTCAGAGCCTTTACAGGGGGTGGGCTGGCAGTGCCTTGGCTCCGGGTCACACTGCCTGCCCTGGTGGCCGGTGCACTCCACACACTTTGAACAGGCACCACTGTTATTGGAGGCTTTTTGGCTGAGGCGCTACGACGGGACTGATAAATTGGAGGGGGGGCCGGGGGCAAAATGGTCAACTTTACAGAGGGACAGTTTCTGATGAACACTTGGATGGGTAGTTTGAGGGGGCCTGGGAGTGGAGGAAGAGGAGGTGGTTGTAGGAGGTGTCACTTTAGGTGTTTTGGGTGCAGGTGCAGGTACTGGAGGCTGTCGTGAGGTGGATGGATGTTGGGTGTGTGGGTGCCCGCGTTTGTGTACTTTGGGAGGGGGCGTCACAGACACACTGGGAGAGGACACAGGGGACGTGTAAATGGGAGTGGAGGTGGTGAGTGCAGGTGAGCGGGGTGTGGTGCTGGGTGTTCTGGTGCGAGTCCTGGTGCCTGTAGATGTTGTGCATGCAGGTGAGGGTGAAGACGAGACTGGGAGGGAGGAGGGAGACGACGAGGAGGGGGACACAGTGGAGGCAGTGGATGTTGCTGTGTCTGCATGTGAGTGATGCTTGTGTGTGTGCCTGTGGGTTGTGTGGTGCCTATGTTTGCCTGAGCTTCCCTTATGTGTTGACTTGTGTGCATGCTGGTCTGTAGGTGTGCTTGGGATGGGCTGGGGTACAGGGGATTGGGTCTGGGTGGAGGAGGTTGGAGGGGGGAGGCTAGACACAGGGACAATGGCTGCCATCAGTGCTGAGGCCAGAGATTGCAGGGTTTGCTGAAGGACAGCCTGACCAGAATGAATGCCCTCCAGGAATGCATTACTGTGTTGCAACTCCCTTTCTACACCCTGGATGGCATTCACAATGTTAGACTGCCCAACAGTGAGTGACCTGAGGAGGTCAATGGCCTCCTCACTGAGGGCAGCAGAGGTGACTAGGGCAGGGCCTGAGGTGTCTGGGGCGAAGGTGATGCCCACCCTCCTGGGTGAGCGGGCACGGGCCAATGCTGAGAGGCTGCTGGGAGGGCAGTGCTGGTAGGGGAGGTGGCGGCTGTACCTGTAGAAGTGGGGCGCACAGATGGTGCCGCCACCACAAGGGAGCTCCCATCGGCGGACGAGTCCGTGTAGCTGCTTGGTGATCCGATGGCTGACGTGAAGCTCCCCTGGCCCTCGGTCCCACTGGTGCATTCTGAGTCTGTGGTGTGGCCCTCCATGGCCATGTGGGATGCAGCTCCCTCGTGCTCCGGTGCCACTGTACCTCCGCCTGATGATGCTGATGCACAAAAGAACAGGGAGACCACAAAAAGGGGGGGGGGGAGACAGAAGAAAGACAGGTTGAGTGCATGGCACACCGTTACCGTTGGCGGACAATACAGACACAGCAGCCCCCTGCACTACGCCGTGCTCCTGGCCTCTGCAGATGCAATTTCTGGGATCTGGCCTACATGGCTATGGTGGACATCTGCACATATGGATGCCACAGGGACATCTATACCTGTACTTGGCACTCTACTGCGGTGGGGTGGAGTGCCACATGGCCTGCATTACGGAGGGGCCTAGTCTACGTTTTTCTGCCTTGCCTAGGTACATCCACAGGCCTCCTCCCCCACCCATACCCCTCCACTGCGCGCAAAGTCCGCAGATTGAGAGAGTAATCACCGCCTTGTGTCTGCTGTGATGCCCTCAAGCGCCCATCCAACTCAGGGTAGGCCACCGCCAGGATCCTGAACATCCGGGGTCATGGGGCGACGGGCACCCCTCCCACGTTGGGAGGCCATCCCCAGCTGAGCCTCCGCCGTCTTCTTGCTCCAGTGGCGAATGTTCTCCCATCTTTTACGGCAGTGGGTGCCCCGTCTCTGGTGGACCCCCAGGGTCCGGACGTCCTTGGGGATGGCACGCCAAATGTCCTTCTTCTGGTGGGCGCTGACCTACATGACATGCACAAGGGAAGAGGAGAAGTCATTACCAACTGCACCATCGATGTGAGTGGCCCCCTCCCTACTCTAGCCATGTGGCCCATTCATTCACATGCATTCATGGTCCCTGAACTCTGCCCCCTTCCCTCTTACAACCAGCCCTCTCCACCAGGCCTAGCCCATACAACGTGCTCCCTGTGTACTAACCTGTTGGTCTGGAGGACCGTAGAGTAGCGTGTACTGGGGGAGGACCCCGTCTACCAGTTTCTCCAACTCCTGAGCAGTGAAGGCAGGGGCCCTTTCCCCAGATGCAGCAGCCATTTTCTCTTCCAGAGGTCACAGCAGCACTTGCAGTGTAGGTCCTCTCCTGTCGAAGATCAGGTATCTAGTGATTGAACAGATAGAAAATGGCAGTGACGTCCGCGGCGGTGACGTCCGCGGTGGTGCGTATCATCACCGCCGGCACACCTGTTCATTGGCTCCTGAGACCCATAGGGTCCTATGTTAACCAATGCAGCATTGCGCCGCGGTCTATGACCGCCTACTGCAACGGTGTGCAACGCCAACGCAGTTACCCCACAATCCCATTGTCCCAGTTTAGAGGTCAGGCAGGCGCCATTTCAGGGGCCCACATGGCTTCATTTACTTCTGCGTCACACATAGCTAGTCCTACACTCAACACACATACAGGAAGGGATTTGTGTTTGGTGTCGTCTTCTGTGTAACTGTGGGTACATACCTGGAAAAAATGCACTCGATCATCGCTGTTGTCCTTCCTAGGAGCCGTCAGCTGGGACATTTGAGAAGATGGCGGAATCCTCCGGTGTACCGACCGCTGGTAGACCTGTTGACAATGGAGGAGCGACATTTAATCGTCACCTACAGGTTTGACCGTGCCACAATCAATGAACTATGTACCAGTTGGAGCCAGACCTGATGTCACCAATCCGCCATCCCACTGGAATCCCCCCTGACGTGCAGGTGCTGTCAGTGCTCCATTTCCTTGCAAGTGGGTCTTTTCAGACAACAGTGGCCATGGCATCAGGGATGTCCCAGTCTATGTTTTCCAACGTCTTGTCCAGAGTGTTCCCTGCCCTGCTGAAACACATAAGGAGATACATCATTTTCCCTGAGGTGGAAGATTTGGCTACAGTGAAAGGTGACTTTTATGCCCTTGGACATATCCCCAACATCATAGGTGCTATTGATGGGACCCATGTAGCTCTGGTCCCCCCCCACAGGAGTGAACAGGTGTACAGGAACAGGAAGAGTTATCATTCAATGAATGTACAGATGGTATGTTTGGCAGACCAGTGCATCTCCCAGGTTAATGCTATGTTCCCTGGCTCAGTGCATGACGCCTACATCCTGCGGAATAGCAGCATCCCTGATATGATGGGTCAACTTCAGAGGCACCGTGTGTGGCTATTAGGGGACTCTGGTTACCCCAACCTGTCCTGGCTATTGACCCCAGTGAGGAATCCCAGGACCAGGGCAGAGGAACGCTACAATGAGGCCCATGGGCGGACTAGGAGGGTGATCGAACGCACCTTCGGCCTCCTTAAAGCCAGGTTCAGGTGCCTCCATATGATAGGTGGTTCCCTATTCTACTCACCGAAGAAGGTGTGCCAGATCATCATTGCCTGCTCGATGCTTCACAATCTTGCTTTGCGACGCCAGGTGCCTTTTCTGCAGGAGGATGGTCCAGATGACGGTGTTGTGGCAGCTGTGGAGCCTGTGGAGCCTGTGGACAGTGATGAGGAGGAAGCTGAGGAAGAAGACAACAACAACAGGGAGTCAGTCATACAGAAATATTTCCAGTGACACACAGGTGAGAACATTTTCATTTTTACCATTACATTCACTGTCACACGTCTTCCTCTATCCTGTGTGTAATTTCATGGGATTATTTGGTAACTGAGTTGTTTCTTTCCATTATGGTTTCACAGGTGTGGTTACCAACGTGTGTCATCTGCATTCATCCTTCAAGGACTTGTGATGTGTGACATTGGTATGTTGCCTTTACAACTAACAACGCATTTTGACACTGTCATTGATAATACATTTTACCAAATCATGGACTGACTCCAGATTGTTTTGTGTTTCAAGGGTCTTTATTTAAGTGCTCAAAAATGGAGGGGGGTTGTAAAATGGTGATGGGTGATGGCGGAGGAATGTCCATGGCAGAGTCCAGTCTATTAGTCTCACAGGTGCACTGCCCATAAGGGCATAGGAAGTGGAGCTGGGGCAGTTTAAGTATTGACAGGGTAACAAAGTGGAACAGTGGGGAGACAATCAGGGTGGTCTCATTTCCTGGCGGGGGTCTTGCCATCTTGCTCTGTCCTGTTCCTGGATCTCAGGGACCGCTTGCGTGGTGGTTGTCTATCTGCAGGGGGTGGGGTGCTGGTGTGGTGGTCATGTGGCGGGGCGTCCTGTCCACTAGTGCCAGCAGAGGTGGTGGGCATTTCATCGTCCATGCTAGTGTCAAGGGCCCCTTGGAGTGCCACGGTGTCCCTCATGGTCGGCTGTATGTCCTTCAGCACCCCTACGAACCGTGCCCAAGGCGGAGCTGATGGTCCTGAGCTCCTCCCTGAACCCCAAATACTGTTCCTCCTGCAGGCGCTGGGTCTCCTGAAACTTGACCAGGACCGTTGCCATCGTCTCCTGGGAGTGGTGGTATGCTCCCATGATGGAGGATAGGGCCTCGTGGAGAGTAGGTTCCCTTGGCCTGTCCGCCCCCTGCCTCACAGCAGCCCTTTCAGGTCCCCTGTGTTCCTGTGCCTCCGTCCCCTGGACCGTGTGCCTACTACCACTGCCCCCAGGTCCCTGTTGTTGGGGTGGTGGGTTATCCTGGATTCCCTGTAGTGGTGGACACACAGCTGATTGACCTGTCCTGGGTACGGAGGTTTGGGCCCGCTGGGTGGGTGCTGTACTGGTGTTACCAGAGGGTGGAAGGTCAGTGTTGGGCTGTGCCTGTGCAAGGAGGAGCCGACTGTCCCGAGGCCCACGATGGTCCGGGCTAGTCATCAGGCTCCAGTAGGGCAGAGCTGCTATCGTCACTATGGGTCTCTTCTGTGGGTGGAGTGGAGTTGTCTGGACCCTCCGGTGTGGTGACGGTCCTTTGTGATCCTGCAGGGGCATAAGAGCATGATTATTGCATGTGTGTGTGTGATGGTGTGCAATTGGGTGTGCGTGTACCCCAGTGCAAGCATTCCTGTGTGGGGGCTTGTGTGATGATGGTTAGGGGGTTGTTATGGGTATGTGCAGTGGCCATGCTTTCGTGATGGGTGTCCATGCTTAGTTGTGTCATGCAGGGGTTGGTGTTGGGATGTGTGGTTTGTGTTATTAGTACATAAGTGAGGAGTTGGAGTGATAGGGGAGGGTGTGAGGGTGGGGGTGTGTGATAGCATACAGGTAGGGTGGGGGATATGATAGTTAAGATTTGACTTACCAGTGTCCATTCCTCCACCGACTCCTCCGAGGCCCTCTGGATGCATGATGGTCAAGACTTGCTCCTCCCATGTTGTTAGTTGTGGGGGAGGAGGTGGGGGTCCGCCGCCAGTCCGCTGAACCGCAATGTTTTGCCTGGAGACCGTTGAACGCACCTTCCCCCGTAGGTCGTTCCACCTCTTCCTGATGTCCTCCCGATTTCTTGGGTGCTGTCCCACAGCGTTGACCCTGTCGACTATTCTGCGCCATAGCTCCATCTTCCTGGCTATGGATGTGTGCTGCACCTGTGAGCCAAATAGCTGTGCCTCTACCCGTATGATTTCCTCCACCATGACCCTGAGCTCCTCGGGGTGTCTTTGGCATGACATGGGGTGGTGTGTGTGATGTGTGGGGCGGTGTGAGTGTTGATGTGTGTGGTGATGTGTAGTGGTGTGTGGTGTTTTGTGCGTGGATGTTGTGTGGGTGATGGTGTTGTGTGCCTCTGTGTGATGGGATTGTCTAATCAGTGCTGTCTCTCTGGCCTTTGTGACTAAATTTGGGTCGTAGGGGTTTGTGGGTGATGTGGGTGTGTGTTTTATATTGTATTGGGTGTGTGGGAGTGTTGTTTGTATGTGTATCAGGTGTGTGTATTTGGAATTGTCCAATGTGGCGGTGTTTTGGAGATGTGTGTGTATTTTGAGCGCGACGGTGTGTACCGCCAATGGAATACCGTGGTTGAAAGACTGCCACGTGGATTCGTGGGTCATAATAGCATGGGCCTGTTTCTGTTGGCGTGGAGGTGGATGATTTGTTTTCGCCAGTTTAACACTGACTTTTGGTGAGGCGGACTTGTGTGGGTGTCTGAATTTCGGCGAGATGTGTGTCATAATAGCTGTGGCGGAATTCCGCAGCGGTGTATTGGCGGTCTTCTGCACGGCGGTAAGCGGCTTTTACCGCCAATGTTGTAATGACCCCCTAAGTCCGACCCACTGCAGGTGACACCTGTCGCTCCAATCCAGGTTCTGCTCCGGCTAACTAGCAGTGCCTCATCTCTACCCAAGGGCAGGGATGACTGGGCAGCCGAGCGCATGACACAATTAGTTTCTCAGGGAAGCCGTGGTCACTCAGGTCTCATCCGTTTCTCTCGGTTACATTAGTCTCATATATACAATGACAAACAGAGGCAGTACATGTTTCAATAATGATTTTAATAAAACAACTGCATCATAGAGAGCAAAGAGTGAGCTGCCATAACAAGAATGACACAGCATGACAGTATTAAAATTGAGATAAAGAGAGTGAAGCATAAGAATAACGCTACTATATTGTCACTACAATCAGTAGACTAATTCCTACCTAGATTGTAATAGAGCACAGCGTGTTAAGCTCTAATTCCCCCTGGGAAGACATCATCCCCCATACCTGAGCAAAGGTCTGAAGTCTGCGTTAGCATCTCTAGCAAAGCATTCAGCAATCATCATACAGTCGCGGTTCTCTGGCTGGAATCTCCCTCTAACGTTTAAGGGACAGGGAAGTGTCCAATTGCTCCAGGAGTGTTGCTCCAAATAACAGCATCATGCGAACACGACACAGCTGCGCTGATTGAAGCGCTTTCATTCCTCCTTGTTGCAGCAGAACAGCCAATGTGCATAAAAAATAGCAACAGCAAAACGCCAACAATTATAGCCAAAGTTATTGAAAATCCCCTGAAAATACTGGATGAAATTGAATGAATTGCTGATGGTATTAAACCGAATATGGAGGACAAGGTGTGAACGAAACCAGAACCAACAGCCTTAAGAAATTTGTGATTCCAGTTGTACTGGACGAATTAAATGTCCATCCCATGAGTTTACCAAAGTGTCTCTGAACGTTTGTACTTTAAAGGGACTGTATTTCTGCTGACGACCTTGCCACCTGAAGTGCGTAGGTCTTGCGGGCAGATATAATAACTCCTTGAGTCTGCTCAACCAGTCAAAATTCACATTAGAAGTAGCAATGTGAGGCCAAAGTCTCCTATCTCTTTAATTTTAGTGGGAGGAAAGAGTACGTTCCCACAGCATCTAACAATCTTAGAAACTGAAACAACATAAACTATTCCAGCTCCCATCCCACAACAGTCTTCACCATTGAGGAGCACATATGTGCCATTTGAAAGCACCTGGAACGTATGTCTAATCAAGGGAACTGGAACTCCCTTCAGATAGCAAGCTAAATTTGCTGCAGACGTGTTACACGCCCCATGCAAGGGCAGCTGTTTACAAACCATTGAATGGCTGACTGAAGTCTTGCATTCACTACCGCAAAGAAAGACTTCTTTCATGCCACTAAGACATTTGTACGAGAAGGGAAGCTCCCACACCTCAAGGATGTAACTATCTCCCAACCTTTCATATCTGCCTACCGGAATGTGTTTTAAACAGGAGGTGAATTGAAGTGTAGAAATAGGCAGATTAATGAACCCGTGTATTAACCACTCAGCAGATTTTTAGCATGACATAAGTCACTTCTTTCTTAGCCATTAGTTGTTGATATCGCGTTAAATTAAAGGAAGAAAATATTTCCCTTGCGCTTACATGTTGCCAGGGAACGCGACCCGCCTTCAATGTTTGAAGTGTCCAACCCAACTGCATAATGGACCTTAGCTCACTCTGTCCATGGTGTAAAGAAGACATATCTGTTTGCATAATGTCTATAGCAGAAGAGACAATATTATTTAAGGTGTATATCCGGTCGGACAGGGTATTGATCCCATTATCCACAACAGCTAATGCCTTTTTTAGATTTTCCTGGTCTATTTGCCTTAACCGGGAAGCTGCTTCTTGTTGGGAAAGCTTCCAAATTTCATTATATACTTCATATAGGAAACGCTTTCTGCGATGTTTTCTGGGGCCTAACAGGAAGTCTTGTAAATCGGTGTTATTAGACAGGAGACTGAGGTGTTCTCTAACCGCATCTAGTGAGGAAGTTCTTAACCATTGCTGGCATAGTTTCCCTACACTGTATGTTGTAACTATACCTGCATGTTCTGATGATAATGTAGCGAGGGTCTGGCCTATTAGTTCTAACCCCCCGAGGAATTGATAAAACATTGATGACACCCATTGGTATCTACTGGTCACAATAACCACCCGCCAGGGCGTGTCAGTAAAACATTAAGGGCCATATGTACAAACACTTTTTCCCATAGACACAGAATGGGGAAAAACCTTTGCTACATCTGGCCCTAAATGTATCATTCTGGACCCATTCATCGAGCTGATTTTCAGCTAAGCCTAAACACCTTTTTGTTGTACAGTTTCATTTAAAAATATCATTTGAACAAGTATCAGGCATGCTCTGAATAAAGCTTCCTTCCCCCTGTGTCTAGTTCCTCACACACTTTTCAAGTCAGTCAACTTCAGAGTATATTCATATCCTTCTATAGTCAACCGGGAAACAAAGGAATCCGAATATATAAACTTTGTATTTGTAAATAATATGCGTATGTTTTCCTTAGGTGGCAATTGAAAATAATACGACTCAGCATTTCTAACATCATGCCCAGAGAAATATGTAAACTTTTCAAAATACATTTTGGAACTTTCTTGCGGTGGAGTCGGAAAATGTTCTCATTGTGTATAATTAAAAACAGTTTTTGGACTGCTTGCTCGGTGTATGAAACGGTGACCATAATAATTATAGCAAAACATATCACCATAATTTTCTTTAGATTGATAAACATCTTCGTTTTCAAATACAGTATAATACTGCAATTCATTCATGATAGAATAAACTGTTTTCACATCCCAATCATCAGAAACAATGCCTTGTATTATTATATAATTCATTGAAAGTTTGAACACATATGGTATTTGAATGACCTCCGTAGGGCCGTATATATCAAAGGTTACTTTATCCCAAACAATCCCATCAGGAATTGGTGCAGCGGAAATTATCACAAAAGACAAATCTCTGCAGACTTTGTGTGATGAAAAATGTGGTTTTAGGACCTCATCCACCAGTTCAACTGTTGATTTTTCAGGAAGAAAATGACCACGTATTAATAAAAAGAAAGTGATGACAAACCCAATCCAAAGCAGGAATGCTTGTACAGTCAAAGAAACCCACAGATAGTTCCAGGGAAGAATAAAGTAAGTTACTTTAAGCCAGTTTATCAGTTTATGTGTTTTCGACAGTTCAGGTGTTGAAGAGGTGAATGAGGATGAGGTGTAATCATTGATGTATGTAAAATATCCAGAAGCAGTTCGTGCAAAGACTGGAGCTGTGTTAGTTGGTGGAGTTGGTGTTTTCCACGGTGGCACAGAATAAATAGCATCATCAGTCTGTGTTGAAGCTATATCAAATCGATCACCTATTTCTGTATTATTTGTTGTTAGTGGAACCAATGCAAGATCATTTTCCACCCTCCCCAAGCTCGGAGAGGTGTTGGTGTTGCTGCTTACAGCTTGTAGAGGAACATCTTGACCAGAAGTGAGAGGGATTTGTGAACTACTGGTTGTTCCTCTTGGTCTGCTGTGCAGGATTGGCCACATGGTGTAGTTTGACATTGTCAATGGAAACAAAATTTTCTTTGGCACCTGCCAACGGTGGTAGAATGACAATTCTGGTACCATGTATTCCCAAGACTGGGACTGGTGCATGATAAGAAGGACCAAATTCCTTTTTCTCAGCAACCTTTTCACATACTAGCTCCCCCACTCTGGGAATCCAGACGGTAGGCATTACAGGTACATCCTTGATTCCTGTGGAGGCAGCACTGATAGAAGAGTTGTCATCACAGAACTGTTGTAATTCCTGTAAGACAGTGACACGTTCATTTATGTCAAAGGGTGCTTGTGCTGCCTCCACGCCAGGACCATCAAATCTGGAACATACATTTGAGTTCAGAACAGGCACTCATATCAAGTACGCCCCCCCAGGGACCTTCTAGGAAGATTGTTAAGTGCTCTATGAACTCCATACAGGTGGTTAAGCCAACTACGACCCGTACCTAAGACTCTGGCTGTTAAGGATTGCTTTAAATCACGGTTTAATCGCTCCACTACACTATTTCCCTCGGGATGAAATGGAGACGGGTACTGGAGTTGGACCCCCAATGAAGACATGGTGTCCCTGAATGCCCTTGAGGCGAAAGCAGGGCCCTGGTCCTAGTGGAAAGCCACAACCACATATATACTGATAAAGACTCGCAAATCTTTAATAACAGTCCGAGCATCAGCCGAGCGTTGTGGCCAGACCCATAGAAATCTGGAGCAAGAGTCAACAGCAACCAGAATATACTTGTATGCAGTGTCCGGTGTTAGGGGACCACAATGGTCCAAGTACACACATTGTAAAGGTTTATTTGAAATCAAGAGAGGTGTCTGGGGCAAGCGTTTTGCAGTGGAAACTTTAATTTGTTGGCCGATGTCACAACAAAGGACATACTGCTTGGTCTCCTTGTAGAGGCCTGGCCACCAATAGCTGGCTTGTAGGATAGATATCGTAGCCCCCACACCAGCATGAGCAGATGCTACTCCTTCATGTGCTGCTTTAATCAATGCTGGCCCTATATCTTTGTTGGGAATATCTCGCACCCCTACGCCTGGTATCTTAACTTCAGCATTCAGGCAGCTTCTCATTCAGTAGGAATATTTGTCAGGAAATGCTTTTGGATAGGGCGTACCATCAGCCGTAGCTTTTACGGCAGCCCATATGTCTGCGTCTGGTTTCATACTTAAACGAGTTACTGCAGCAACAGCAGCCATACCTACTGCTGACTTTGTGGCTTCATCAGCCAGTGTATTCCCAGCAACGTGTATTCCAACGCGCTGGTGTCCAAGTGTGTGTACAACATGGACATTTGGTAGCATTTCTTTCAGATCTGCTACTTTCCCCCCACAGAAGTCGGTGTTTAAAGGTGTTGCTTTTAGAATCTCTGAACCCATTCTGGCACCTATAATGCAGGTATTCATTGAAGGACTGGACACAATAATACGAATCACAAACAATGACTTTGTGGCTTCATCAGCCAGTGTATTCCCAGCAACGTGTATTCCAATGTGCTGGTGTCCAAGTGTATGTACAACATGGACATTTGGTAGCGTGTCCTTCAGATCCGCTACTTCCCCCCACAGAAGTCTGTGTTTAAAGGTGTTGCTTTTAGAATCTCTGAACCCATCCTGGTGCCAATAATGCAGGTATTCATTGAAGGACTGGACACAATAATACGAATCACAAACAATCAGTGTGTACTGTGCAGGATCAGTATGTTCCAGTGCAATCACCAGAGATTTCAGCTCTGCTAGTTGTGCTGTACAATCCCTTAGGGTTTGCGTAAATGTATGGCGAGGACAGAATTTATTGTCCTCCATATAGCCGCTTACGACTGCACAAGCAGCAGAGTATTGATGCTTTGTGCCAATTGCAGGTTGTGCAGAGCCAACAGTATGCATGACTATGATATTGTTCAATAGGCAGTGTGTTTCCTGGAACTGGGTATTCTAATTCGTATTGCAAAAATTATTGAGTTTGTAATTTTGGGTCAAAAATGTAGTTTACATCAGTGGCTGTCAAAGACGTGGCTCACTGTATCCAACATGGACATAATGCCTTAGCATTAGGAAAGCTTGCTTTTGTAACAGCCTCTACGGCTTGGACTGGAGAAATAACAATCATGCATTTGCCCTGGGCTGGAGGTCTTTCTTTGATGACAGCCATCTGAACAGCAGTGAGAATTTTCTCAGTGGGAGCAAAGCGTTGTTCTGCTACTGAGTACAACTGTGACTTGTAAGCAATCGGGACGATCTCACCCTCATTAAATGTTACATAAGTGAAACCAATGGCCCCAGCAATTACTCTGATGACCAAATTTGTTTTGTTGTCCCTCGTATGTAGATGTTGTGCTGCAAGCATGTCTGTCTGCAGTTCTCTAAGTATTCATGTGTGTTCGATTGTCCACAATTTACTGGAAAAGTCTGGATGTATTAAGTCATATAAAGGTTTTATGCGTGATGCATAATCAGGAATGTAAGTTCTTCAAAATTTAGAAAACCCAATAGAGACTGGAGTTTTTTTATCGTCTTTGGAGGCTGTAGTTGTGCACATTTTTCTAATAATTGTGGCGCTAGGCTCTTTCCTTCACTCGATATCTCATATCCCAGAAACAGGATGCTGAGGAAGGCTTTTTTGTTTTTTTAAAGTTGAATTTGTAGCCAAATTCAGCAAATCCCACAACAATGCGGGCTACCCGTCTTAAATTTTGTAGCAATTCATCATCCGTAAGATAGATATCATCTACATAGGACAGTGCTTCAGGGTCAATGTTGCGCAAAATTGCAGTCACACAAGCTGCGAACAGTCCTGGGCTGCTCTTGTACCCCTGAGGTAAACAACAGAAGTTTTTCTGAGAGCCTAGTCCGCTGAAACTTGTTAAGTCTCTACACTCAGGTGCCATATTCTGGCAGAAAAAAAACATTGAAAATGTCCAGTGTTGTTTGGTATGTTTTACGCACTATGTTGTTCATGAGTGCTGTGCTATGTGAGTTTTGTATAGCATATGTGCGTGTATGACTGTTTAGGTGTCTGTAGTCTAAGGCTATTCTATATGAATGATCCAGTTTAGCAACTGGGAATAAAGGATTATTCATTGGGGAGAAACAGTGTTCAGTTACGCCCTGGGACTCTAGTTGTGTGAGTATTTCTCTCACGGGTGCTTTTGCATTGTGTTTTCTTGGGTACTGAGGTTGAGGTTGATTTTTAATGGGTATTACACAGTAGGGGGATTTTTTATTCCATCCTACATGGTTGCGATATAACACGGGTGCCTGCGCCAATGCCCAATCAATGGCGTAGGATTCAGCAAGTTCCTCCGGAACAAGGGGCGACAAGGAAGATTTAATAACATATGCCCCATATGGGCAGGTACGGACAAATTCAGGTGGCCAATCTTGTTCAGCCAACAAGACATCATATATATTTACTACGCAATCCCAAAAGATTGCGTCTATTGTGCGTTCAATGTCTTCTTCTAACTGTAGCGTTACTTTGTATACCATATCAGACGTGGAGACACGCATATCCGCAGTTTCTACTTGTAGAAAAACATCAGTTGCTTTCATCTCCAGATGTTCTAGAAGACTACGGCGAACTATTGTGATCTCTGCTACGCTGTCTAGCAGTGCTAGTGCCCACTTCCTGTTCTTCAAGAGGACCCTCTTCTTGAGTGGCATGTCATACTGCGACTGCTACCACCTTTTTCTTTTTAAATTGGGGTTTTTGTTGGTGAGGATTCTCTTCCTTTTTAACCGAAACCTCTGATGAGCGTTGTGATTCCCGTCTCGGTTTCACGTACTCTGTTCTTCGCTCTGATCGCCCATCTCTCTCACTGCGTTTTTCCGATGAGTCCTGAAAGGAACAAGATTGGCGTGTACAGTATATTGATATCTATCAAGCGTTTTTATATTATCTCTATTTCTTTGATTATATCTATTCTGTGGGGTCTCCGTATGTGGAGATTCTCCCCTTTCTTTTTTCAGAATTTGTTGTTTTTGATCCCAGCATTTCTTGTTACCCTCAGGAGCTTGCTTGGAAAAATCTTTATTAGATTTTCACTGAAATGTGGTTTAGTTGGGCTGGCCCCTAGACTATTTCGACCAATACTGGAATAGGTTTCTGCGATAATCATTGGCAACTCAAAATTGCCCATTAGCTGCATCCCCAAATCTAGGGCTGTGGCTGCCCCATATTCATCTTGAATTTGTTTTAACACTCCCGGCAAATTGGCAAGTGTCGGGGTACAATGTGCAGTAGTATAGAGTGTGTCAAATACTGTGCCCCATATATTACAGTTATCAATTGTAGGGACCATCCCAAATAGCAAGCACATCGTTAGGATTCTATGTTTGTCCTGAGGTCCCATATGGGGAAATACTGCTTCCAGCGCATTTATCTTTTGAGCTAGCCAATTTGGAATTTCTTCTCGTTTGGCAGGTACTTTACCCATGATCGAATGTACAGTTGCAGGATTAATTCCTGGTGTCACTGCATGTGGTTGTGCTGGAGCAGCACATGCTGGGTTTGTATTCAATGTTTGCATTACAAACTGTACTAATCGTTTGTATGTTGATGTCAGTTCAGTATATAGGTGACGAACCTCAGCTACTGCTAAAGTCACTACATCAGGGTGAGGTGTATAGGTGGCCAATAAAGGCCAGGTAGGACCATCATTACTTAGAGGGCCTAGCCTAACTGGTAATATTGTGTGGGGTAGGGCGCCATCATGCCAATTATTATGTTCTTGATAAGATAAAAGTATTTCTAGATATGCATATGCCCTGTATTGTCCATGGACGTTCGCTAGTGTATAGTGATGAAATGTGTTTTTGTTCCCATCAACTGCTGAAAATGAGACCCAAGAATATAAAAGTTCTGTTCTATAAGCTGTATGGGCGTCCACCACAAATGTGACGGGAGCCCCCTGGACCGTTAGGTCATTTGCTAGTAAATGCGCAGCCAGAGGTTGTCGCATATTGATTGTTTTTGCTACCTGTTGCGGATTCGCCAGATTAGATAGTAAATTTGTTCAAGGAAGGCACACCAAAAAGGGAATTCCCTTTTAAAGTCCAAGCTTGAACAACCTCCAGCATCAGATGGGATTACCTACATAGCTGAGTAGGAAATCCTCAATACCACGGACGTCTCTGTAAATAAGATACTGAGGTGTCTTTGTATACAATGAGATGGAAATACTCTGGAGGATCTGAAAATTAGAGCCTGACCAAATGTTGGCGGCGCCATGTCGCGTAGGCTCTCATTATTCTAATGAGACTACTGGATTTTGAGCAGCAGAATCGCCAGCTGTGTCGGAGATTAAGTCTGACCCACTGCAGGTGACACCTGTCGCTCCAATCCAGGTTCTGCTCTGGCTAACTAGCAGTGCCTCATCTCTACCCAAGGGCAGGGATGACTGGGCAGCCGAGTGCATGACATAATTGGTTTCTCAGGGAAGCCATGATCACTCAAGTCTCATCCGTTTCTCTCAGTTACATTAGTCTCATATATACAATGACAAACAGAGGCAGTATATGCTCCAATAATGATTTTAATAAAACAACTGCATCATAGATAGCAAAGCGTAAGCTGCAATAACCAGAATGACACAGCATGACAGTATTAAAATTGTGACAAGGAGAGTGAAGCATAAGAATAATGGTACCATATTGTCACTACAATCAGTAGATTAATTCTTACCGAGATCGCAATAGAGCACAACGTGTTAAGCTCTAATTCTGCCCTTCAGGTTCCCCTGGGAAGACATCATCCCCCATACCTGAGCAAAGCCCTGAAGTCTGCATTAGCATCTGTAGCAAAGCATTCAGCAATCAGCATACAGTTGTGGTTCTCTGGCTGGAATCTCGCTCTAACGTGTAAGGGACAGGGAAGTGTTTTTATAATAAAACAGCTGGTGTTCTGAGAAAATGTCCCTATGTAAAGATGTGTGTTTTCTACAAATGTCAGAGACTAAACTTATACCACGTTCACCAGCAACCTATCTTGCTGCAGCCTTGGAAGAAGCACAGAGTGAGCAAGAATGTCTTGCTTGAGAACAGAGTGCTGGCCTAGGCAAAACAGTTAGAATGATAGAAAATAAAACAAGACTGTAAAAGTTGCTATTGCAACAATAATAAAATGAAGTCAAATAAAGTTAAAGTGCACAGCGGCAGGCCTAGTATGCTAAAATAACGTGCATGGAGCTATAGCTAAAATGGCTACACAACAGGTCCAAGAGAAATAAAACTCCATTGGCCAACCAGCACACTCCGGGCCAGATTTAAAAGGTCCTATCGCCATAGGAGTGTTGCATTCTGCAGCACACACAGAAATAGCAAATCACCATTGGAGATTGTTTTTGTGCAGGAAGGTGTCTTTTCCTACTCAAAAACAATCGCCCCTGCACCGCAGCCATCCTTGCACCATGGCACAAGGGTGGCTGTGTTGGCGCTCTGCAGCAAATTTAGCGCCTGCACAGGGGGCAACAAAGAGGTGTGCCATATTCTATTAAATACTACACACCCTTGCATTGTGAAGATGACAGAGCGTGGTGCTGCCAAACGTGGGGCAGCGTCACACTTCGTCATATTCATTTAAATCTGGGCCTTCATTTTTAAATTGGAGATCCCAGGAGAGTCTTGAGAGACTACCGAAATGTCTACATGTACAATTATATTTGACCCCTAATGTCTAAAAAATTACTAAACCGATTTACACCAAACCACAATCTGCAGACCAAGAACTAGCTTCGAATTTGGTGTAGTTCAGTTTTGAAGTTTTTGCTGTAAACTGTTTTAAATAGGTTTATTTTAAGTGCATGGGGATTTTGCACTTTGGGACCCCCCTTTTTTTCTCAGTTTCCCCTCAACCTATCACCCAAAACTTGATGGAGCTGAGATGGATAAACATTGTTTTTGGAAAGTTTTGTGAAGATACTTCAAATGGAACCAAAGTTACTAGCAAGCCAAAAAATGCTCTTTCAATGGAAAAGCAGATCTAATTATCTATCAATCAGATTCTTCTGCATCACTGGATAGTCCCTGGATAGTCTAATCCTTCTGCATCGCTGGATAGTCTTAAAGGTAGAATACATAAGCAAGCTTAGGCCTCTAAGCAAATATTAATAATGTCCAAGAAACTTAGTATCAATTTTTAAAGGTTTTTTTTTAAACTACCTGCCCAACTATATTGTCAGCACCCAAACAATAATGTTTAGTGAATGTATGGATTCATTTCAACATGGCTGCTTTACAAATATCATATAATTTGACAATCTTCAACCAAGCAACCGTGGCTGCTTTCCCTCTCGTGGATCAACTGTGGGCTCATCTAGAAGGGGTTTACTGGTTTGATGAAAACACATAATGCAGGAAATCATCCATCTAACAATGGGTGGTGTTTTCAGACAACACCCTGCTACACAGGGATCAATAAATAACAGGTGAATTATGTTTTCAATGTATTTTGTAATATGTAACTAGAATTTGAGAACTCTTTTAACATCCAAAAAGTGGAGTGCCCTCTCAGCAAAAGAGGAAGGTTGATGGAAGAAAACCAGAAGTGAAACAGCTTAGTTAATATGAAAATCTGAAACTACTTTGGATAGGGTATTCACACTTAAATAACTCTATTATGATTGAAAATTGCATAAGACTCAATTAAAGATAACATTTGAAGATCACTAACCCTTCTAGCAGATATATTTGCTATCAAAAAGCCAATTTTAAAGTAATAAGCTGCAATGTCGCCTAGTATATAGCCTCAAAATGAGGAGCAAACAATTTAGAAGGAACACAATTTCGTTCCAATAGAGGAGAAGACTGCTGTCTTGGAGGAAAGATTTTATTTAACCCTTCTAGAAAGTCTTTAATCACTGGGATTGAGAAAAAATGACTTTTGATTTGAGCTTTCTCTGTATTCCATAACTGCAGCAGCGTGAACTTTAATTTCCACAAGAGGACCAAGTAAGGTAGGACTACTGTCGAGATTCTTCCACTTCGACTGTAGGCAAGTTAACAGTCATGATTTGATTTTGGTGCACTCCAGTAGGAGTGTACATTGGAGGACAGTGGTGTTTCATGTTAGCTGTGATACAGACTTGTTTTGACATGGTCATGTTCATGGGCTATTGTTCATTGCAATGTTGATTGTGTCCTTTCCTTTTTAGTCAGACAAGGAAAACCGGCGGTCTCCCGCGGTTTTCCGCTGCCCTTGGAATCCCCCATGGCGGCGCAGCTTGCTGCGCCGCCATGGGGGATTCTGACACCCCCTACCGCCATCCTGTTCCTGGCGGTTCGCCCGCCAGGAACAGGATGGCGGTAGGGGGTGCCGCGGGGCCCCTGGGGGACCCTGCAGTGCCCATGCCAATGGCATGGGCACTGCAGGGGCCCCCGTAAGAGGGCCCCACTGTGTATTTCAGTGTCTGCAATGCAAACACTGAAATACGCGACGGGTGCAAACTGCAACTGTCGCACCCCTGCAACTACGCCGGCTCAATTCTGAGCCGGCGTCCTCGTTGCAGGGGCATTTCCTCTGGGCCAGCGGGCGCTCTTTTGGAGAGCGCCCGCCGGCCCAGAGGAAATGTCTGAATGGCCGCCGCGGTCTTTTGACCGCGGTGCGGTCATTTGGCGGCTCCCTCCAGGCGGGCGGCTCCCGCCGCCCGCCGGGCTCAGAATGAGCCCCTAAATGTACCCGTACCCCATTTGATCCTTAATCTGCACCTTAAGTTATCAGAACTACTGGAAAGGATGATAGTGGTAATGATAGATTCAGGAGCCACAGGAAACTTTATTGATAAAATGTTTGCACCAAATTAAAGATCCCTACAAGAGCTCAAGAGAAACCTGAAATGGTGTGAGTTGTTGATTGGACATTATTTACTTCTGGTCTAATTAGTCATTCTACACTAGATATAAACATGGAATACCACTCTCAAGGAATCATTCATAATGAGACAATCTCATTTGATTTAATTGATGCCCCACAGTTTGGGATTATCCTGGGTATGACTTGGTTAACACAACACAATCCCACCATTAATTGGACTGAAATGACCATTGTTTGGATTCACAGTGGTATAAACTAGAGAGTCTTTCATTTAGTACAAACACCATCTACACATGCAAACATCCCTCTGAGATGATTGCTAAAAGTCATTACATATCCACAGCCGCAGAACAAGAGTTAGAATTAACAGAGATTTATGAAACCTTCAGAGATGTCTTCAGTGAAAATAATGCTGAAACCTTACCCCACATTGCACATACGATTGTGAAATAGACTTGATTCCTAGAGCCAAAATACCTTGCGGCTGTACTTATGCACTAACAGAACAAGAGAATGAACATTTATGTGAATACTTAGACAAATATTTGAAAAATTGTTTCATACGACCCTCTAAACCTCCGGCAGCATCAGCGCTCTTCTTCGTACCAAAATCAAATGGAGAGTTGCGTTCATGTATGGATTATAGAGCACTGAACCACATCACAATAAAAAATAGATATCCATTGCCACTGATCCCCGTTCTTCTGGACCAGTTGAGAACAGATGCTATATACACCAAACTAGATTTAAGGGGTGTTTATCACTTGGTTCGTGTGAGAGCTGGAGACGAGTAGACGACAGTGTTTCGAACTCAATATGGTTTATTCGAATATTGTGTAATGCCATTTGGTTTATGTAATGCACCAACGGCATTCCAATTCCTTGTAAACAATGTCCTGAAGGAATATCTAGATCGCTTTTTTATCGTTTATATTGATGATATACTAATTTTTTCTAAATTCAGAGAAAGAACATTATGATCAAGTTAAAACCATTTTAGCTACACTACGAAAACATGAGCTTTTTTGTAAATTATCAAAATGTGAATTTTATGTAACTCAAGTGGAATTCCCAGGCTTTATAATTCCCCTCAAGGAATACTAATGGCGGAGCGGAAAGTGCAAGCTATCATTGATTGGCCTGAACTAAGATCAGTGAAAGATATTCAACGATTTTTAGGGTTTTCAAATTTTTACAGTTGTGTTATCAGCTATTTCTCAACCAAAGCAACCCCTTTAACACAATTACTCCTTCTTAGAATTAAAAAAAAAACATTCATTACGGCTCCAATTTTTAGACATTCTGATGTTACTCAATCTTTCATAGTAGAGGCGACACCTCTGACAGAGCCATAGGAGCCATATTATCTCAGAAAGATTCCAAGTCTGTTCTCTTACATCCTGTGGCTTAGTTATCAAAACAATTCTTACCTGCTGATCAAAATTCTACATTGGCTGAAAAGGAGTTGTTTGCCATCCGTCTAGCATTCAAAGAGTGGCGTCATCACTTATTAGGGGCAAAATTCCACGTCACTGTGTATAGCGACCACCGTCATTTACAATATTTTGCGATGTGCCCGAACACAAACACCCAGACAACTGAGATGGACTTTTTTGTACAATTTGACTTTGTAATAACTTTTCGACCTGGTTGTGCAAATAGCAAGGCTGACTCCGTATGAAGATATGAAGAACCAATAAAAGACAAAGAGCAGATAAAACCACCACCAATGATTTCCAAAGAACAAATTGTTGGAGCCACGATATCTGATCAATTTCTATACAAGATCAGAAAACACATGCCTTCATAAAGAATCATAGCTTGGAAACAAAGAGATGTTAAATGCTCCATGTTAGCTGAACTTCCTTTCCAAGGAGATCTATTATGTTCCAACCAAACAATTACAGAAACAAGTGTTTGAGTGGTGTCATAACCACCCAATGGCTGGCCATCCTGGAAAGATGTAAACCGTGGAACTAGTGAAAAGAAATTTCTGGTGGCCCAGTTGAAAAAAATATGGAGCTATATAAATATATATATATACACACACACACAAGATTGTGAAATATGTGCGCAGGCTAAGTCGGATCATTCCAAAAAAGAAAGGTCTCTTATGCCCTTTACCTACACCAACACACATTTGGGAAGATATTTCAATGAATTTTGTCACTGACTTGCCAAAGGATCATGGAAATAACACAATCCTAGTAATAGTAGACCAGCTATCCAAAATGGCACATTTCATAGCCAGTAAAGAATATCCTACCACAGCAACTTTGGTGACTCTCTTATTCCATAATGTAATGAGATTACATAGTCTACCTCGAACTATTACATCTGATAGGGATTCCCAATTCACTTCAAGATTATGGAGAGCATTGTGTGATTCTTTGCATATTAGGAATAATCTTTCAAATAGTTTCCACCCAGAAATGGATGACCAGACAGAGAGTAAACCAAACCCTAAAACAATATCTAGGATGTTATCTTTCCATGACCCAAGGTTCATGGGTAGATCTTTTATGGGAAACTGAATTCGTTTACAACAATCTCCATCATGCATCAATAAATATGTCACCATTCTATGCTAATTATGGATTTCATCCACAATTCATGCCACTATTAACTCCAAAAAGAACAGATCAAATTCCACACCTAAAAGAGAAACTACAACAGATGAATACTTTAGTACAACAATTAAGAACAAATGTATTACAGGCTAAGACAACAAAAATACAACAATGGCTCAATTATCAACCAGGAGATAGAGTGTGGCTGTCCACGAAACATATCAAATTTAAAAAACGTTACAAAATGTACCCACAATTTGTTGGTCCGTTTATGATCATTCAACATAATAACCCAGTTACCTTTAAATTACAACTTCCAAATACAATGAAAACTCATCCAGTTTTTCATACTTTCCTGCTAGAGCCAGCAAAAGGCAAAGTCCACTCAAGACCTCCCCACTCCTCACTGACAATCATTTAGAATGTGAAGTCCAATGTATCAAAAACAGCAAACGAAAACAAGACAAATTATGATAGCTATATTCATGGAAAAGCTATGGATCAGAGAAAGATTCCCGGGAGCCTTGTGATGCTATCCATGCCTCTAAAAGGTGGAAAACTGTCATGCACTTCATCCTAATGCCCTACTATTTTTAGTGAGGAGGACTGTCCCTATTCTTCCACTTCGATTGGAGGCAAGCTAGCAGCCATGATTTGATTCTGGTGCACTCCAGTAGGAGTGTACATTGCAGGACAGTGGTGCTGAGTGTTAGCTGTGATACAGACTTGTTTTGACATGGTCATGTTCATGGGCTATTGTTCATTGCAATGTTGATTGTGTCCTTTCCCAGTTCGACTGCAGCAATCGGTTGCATTTGCCAAGGCTTTTTGAACTCTGAAGTAATCCTCGTTGTAGGAGGCTGGCCTGGTTTGTAGTGGGTACCAAGGGGTACTTACACTCTGCACCAGGTCCAGGTATCCCTTATTAGTGTAGATGAGGTGTCTAGCAGCTTTGGCTGATAGAAAAGGGTAGCTTAGCGGAGCAGCTTAGGTTGACATGCAAAGCTCCCACTATACCACTAGTGTCATATGCACAATATCATAAGAAAACACAATACACAGATATACTAAAAATAAAGGTACTTTATTTTTATGACAATATGCCAAAAAGTATCTCAGTGAGTACCCTCAGTATGGGGATAGCAAATATACACAAGATATATGTACACAATACCAAAAATATGCAGTAATAGCAAGCAATGTACAGTCACAATAGATTGCAATGAGAGCACATAGGTATAGGGGCAACACAAACCATATACTCAAGAAGTGGAATGCGAACCACGAATGGACCCCAAACCTATGTGAGCTTGTAGAGGGTCGCTGGGACTGTAAAAAAACAGTGAGGGTTAGAAAAATAGCCCACCCCAAGACCCTGAAAATTAGGTGTAAAGTGCACCTAAGTTCCCCAGAGAGCACAGAAGTCGTGATAGGGGAATTCTGCAAGGAAGACCAACACCAGCAATGCAACAACGATGGATTTCAGGACGAGAGTACCTGTGGAACAAGGGGACCAAGTCCAAGAGTCACGATCAAGTCGGGAGTGGGCAGATGCCCAAGAAATGCCAGCTGAGGGTGCAAAGAAGCTGCCACCGGATGGTAGAAGCTGTGGATTCTGCAAGAACGAAGAGGACAAGGAACTTCCCCTTTGGAGGATGGATGTCCCACGTCGTGAAAAAGCTTGCAGAGGTGTTTCCGTGCAGAAAGACCGCAAACAAGCCTTGCTAGCTGCAAGGGTCGCGGTTCAGGGTTTTGGATGCTGCTGTGGCCCAGGAGGGACCAGGATGTCACCAATTGCGTGAGGAGACAGAGGGGGCATCCAGCAAGACAAAGAGCCCACTCAGAAGCAAGCAGCACCCGCAGAAGTGCTGGAACAGGCACTACAAAGAAGAGTGAACCGGAGCTCACACGAAGTCGTAAAAGAAGGTCCCACAACGCCAGAGGACAACTCAGGAGGTCATGCACTGCAGGTTAGAGTGTCGAGGACCCAGGCTTGGCTGCGCACAAAGGAAATCCTGGAAGAGTGCACAGGAGCCGAAGCAGCTGCAAATCACGCGGTACCCAGCAATGCAGTCTAGCGTGGGGAGGCAAGGACTTACCTCCACCAAACTTGGACTGAAGAGTCACTGGACTGTGGGAGTCACTTGGACAGAGTTGCTGAGTTCCAGGGACCACGCTGGTCATGCTGAGAGGGGACCCAGAGGACCGGTGATGCAGTCTTTTGGTGCCTGCGGTTGCAGGGGGAAAATTCCGTCGACCCACAAGAGATTTCTTCAGAGCTTCTAGTGCAGAGAGGAGGCAGACTACCCCCACAGCATGCACCACCAGGAAAGCAGTCGAGAAGGCAGCTGGATCAGCGATACAAGGTTGCAGTAGTCGTCTTTGCTACTTTGTTGCGGTTTTGCAGGCGTCCAGAGCAGTCAGCGGTCGATTCCTTGGCAGAAGGTGAAGAGAGAGATGCAGAGGAACTCTGATGAGCTCTTGCATTCGTTATCTAAAGAATTCCCCAAAGCAGAGACTCTAAATAGCCAGAAAAGGAGGTTTGGCTACTTAGGAAGGAGGATAGGCTAGCAACACAGGTAAGGGCCTATCAGAAGGAGTCTCTGACGTCACCTGCTGGCCCTGGCCACCCAGAGCAGTCCAGTGTGCCAGCAACACCTCTGTTTCCAAGATGGCAGAGGTCTGGAGCACACTGGAGGAGCACTGGGCACCTCCCAGGGGAGGTGCAGGTCAGGGGAGTTGTCACTCCCCTTTCCTTTGTCCAGTTTCGCGCCAGAGCAGGGCTGGGAGATCCCTGAACCGGTGTAGACTGGCTTATGCAGAGATGGGCACCTTCTGTGCCCATCAAAGCATTTCCAGAGGCTGGGGGAGGCTACTCCTCCCCAGCCCTGACACCTTTTTCCAAAGGGAGAGGGTGTAACACCCTCTCTCTGAGGAAGTCCTTTGTTCTGCCTTTCTGGGCCAAGCCTGGCTGGACCCCAGGAGGGCAGAAACCTGTCTGAGGGGTTGGCAGCAGCAGCAGCTGCAGTGAAACCCCGGGAAAGGTAGTTTGGCAGTACCCGGGTCTGTGCTAGAGACTCGGGGGATCATGGAATTGTGCAATTCCATGATCTTAGACATGTTACATGGCCATGTTCGGAGTTACCATTGTGACGCTATACATAGGTAGTGACCTATGTATAGTGCACGCGTGTAATGGTGTCTCCGCACTCACAAAGTCCGGGGAATTTGCCCTGAACAATGTGGGGGCACCTTGGCTAGTGCCAGGGTGCCCACACACTAAGTAACTTTGCACCCACCCTTTACCAGGTAAAGGTTAGACATATAGATGACTTATAAGTTACTTAAGTGCAGTGGTAAATGGCTGTGAAATAACGTGGACGTTATTTCACTCAGGCTGCAGTGGCAGGCCTGTGTAAGAATTGTCAGAGCTCCCTATGGGTGGCAAAAGAAATGCTGCAGCCCATAGGGATCTCCTGGAACCCCAATACCCTGGGTACGTTAGTACCATATACTAGGGAATTATAAGGGTGTTCCAGTATGCCAATATGAATTGGTGAAATTGGTCACTAGCCTGTTAGTGACAATTTGTAAAGAGAGAGCATAACCATTGAGGTTCTGGTTAGCAGAGCCTCAGTGAGACAGTTAGGCATCACACAGGGAACACATACATATAGGTCACAAACCTATGAGCACAGGGGTCCTGGCTAGCAGGGTCCCAGTGACACATAACAAACATACTGAAAACATAGGGTTTTCACTATGAGCACTGGGCCCTGGCTAGCAGGATCCCAGTGAGACAGTGAAAACACCCTGACATACACTCACAAACAGGCCAAAAGTGGGGGTAACAAGGCTAGAAAGAGGCTACTTTCTCACACTCGTGTCCTTTGTCAGTTTCCATAGTAGCTTCCACAGCCATCTCTGAGGCTATATAATCAGCCCAGCCCCACACACATGTGCGGGTTATTTGAGGCGGAGACGAAGGTGTGGTGTTGTCTCTGATTTTGCTTGTTTCCCAGTAGACGCTCTTCTGTCCCAGTTCCCCAGAGAAACAGTGTGTCATCATGTGTTACAAAAGCAGAATTCCCTGAATGTTTTCAATCATTGTCAGGTAGGGGATTTACAGTTATTTATAGGATCGAAAGAACGGCAATTCAGCAGCAAGTTCAAGCGTATTAGGTTTTGATTTTGAGTCCCTATGGCAGGCCAAACTGCCCCGTGAACCTTTGTCAAGTGTTAAACCAGTGAAATCAACATTATAATTAACAATATTAATCTATCGATGATTGACGTAATTTCCTGATGTTCTCATAAAGAGAGAAACAAAATCGAAAGTGAACTGTCCAGTGTTAAACCAATGAAATCAATGTTGTGACGAATAATACTGATATATCAATGATTGTCATAATTTCATGATGTTCTCATAAAGAGAGAAACGAAATCGAAAGTGAACTTTTGCCAAGTGTAAAACCAGTGAAATCAATGTCGTAACAAACAATATTTATTTACCGATGATTGTCATATTTTAATGATGTTCACCTAATACCGGAAACAAAACCGAAAGTGAACTTTTGTCAAGAGTTAAAAAATTAAGGCAACATCATAATGAACAATAATGATATACCAATGATCGATATAATGTTCATGATATTCACATAAAGCCAGAAGTGAAACCGAAAGTTTATAATTATTATATATATATATATATATATATATATATATATATAATCCGATTCAGAGCTGCCAGAAGGTGGGCCTCTTGAGGGTACTGCTCCTGAGAACCAAGAAAACAAACCTTGACAAGAACATCTTCTTGACAACAAATTGGATTGTATTTGTTTCTCAAACTGATTATTATAACTCTTTTGCTTTTGAAATTATGGGGGTCATTACAACCCTGGCGGACAGTGTTAAAGTGGCGGTAAGACCGCAAACAGGCCGGCAGAAAAAAAAGGGAATTATGACCGTGGCGGAAACCGCCAACAAAGACAGCCACTTTAACATTCCGACCGCCATGGCGGTACAGACAAGCAGCGCGGCGGTCACCGCCAACAGACAGGTGGGAGACAAAGTACCGCCCACAGTATCACAACCTACCAATCCGCCACCTTTTTCGGGGTGGATTCACCGTGGATAAAAATACGGCAGAAACAGCCATTTCAAAGGGAAAACGCTCACCTCAAACACTCCACGAGGAAGGAGGGCACCATGGAGCCGGAACTCCAAATACTCCCTGCGATAGTCTTCCTGCTCCTGTACGATGACCATCAACGCCGGCGCCGAAGACAACGGTGAGTACTGCACCTACGACATAGGGGAGGGGGTAGGCAAAAGTCAGGGACACACTCCCCCCCCCCGCCCCGACCCTCACCCACTACAACACACACACCAATGCATATCCAAACATTTCAGTAACAACCCCAAACCCCCCCGGAATGATGCAAAGACAAAAGGAAATGAGTGCAACCATTGTAATGTATAAAAATACAGTAAGCTAATATATATACATATATATATACACATTCAACAAAATATACATCACGATTAGTAGTGCAGGTATGCACCATTCAATCTCCGTGGACCACTGGCCTCAAAATGCATGGGCGAGGCCCACACACGATACCTGAGCAAAACGGAGAGAACACTGCTGGGGCATCAGATTGAAATACAACAGGCACCTCAGGGGGAAGGGAAGGTGGGGCACCTCAGCCGGATGACAGCACCACGCCAGATCCACGAGGGGGCTCCATGCCCATTGATGTATCCTGGGGAGTGCAAAGCCACAGTCTCATAAGTCTTTTCAGTGGGTGGTGTGCCCACTGTACCATCCTGGGGAGTGCAAAGCCACAGTCTCACAAGTCTTTTCAGTGGGTGGTTTGCCCACTGTACTATCCTGGGGAGTGCAAAGCCACAGTCTCTCAAGTCGATAACAGGATCCACTGGTTCTGGACGGGGACTGGTGCCCAGAGTGCTTCATCCTGTTAAGGACAGACGGAGTGGATGCTGTTCTCCACTGGTTCTGGAGGGGGTCTGGTGCCCAGAGTGCTTCATCCTGTTAAGGACAGACGGAGTGGATGCATGTCTCCACTGGTTCTGGAGGGGGACTGGTGCCCAGAGTGCTTCATCCTGTTAAGGACTGAGGTAGTGGATGCTGTTCTCCACTGGTTCTGGAGGGGACTGGTGCCCAGAGTGCTTCATCCTGTTAAGGACAGACGGAGTGGATGCTGTTCTCCACTGGTTCTGGAGGGGGACTGGTGCCCAGAGTGCATCACTGTCCCCGTGACGGTCCCAGTTCCGTCACTGCCCCTGCTGCACATGGGCTAGCGGTGCTTGAGTTGGCTGTGCTTGCCCTGCTCAGCGGTGCTTGCCATGGCGGTCTTTGCCCTATTCAGCGGTGCTTGCCCTGTTCAGCGGTGCTTGACTTTGCAGTTTCTGACCTGTTCAGCGTTGCTTGCCATGGCGGTCTATGCCCTGTTCAGCGGTGCTTGCCCTGTTCAGCGGTGCTTGCCATGGCGGTCTTTGCCCTGTTCAGCGGTGCTTGCCCTGTTCAGCGGTGCTTGCCCTGTTCAGCGGTGCTTGACTTTGCAGTTTCTGACCTGTTAATCGGTGCTTGCCATGGCGGTCTATGCCCTGTACAGCGGTGCTTGCCCTGTTCAGCGGTGCTTGCCATGGCGATCTTTGCCCTGTTCAGCAGTGCTTGCCCTGTTCAGCGGTGCTTGACTTTGCAGTTTCTGACCTGTTCAGCGGTGCTTGCCATGGTGGTCTTTGCCCTGTTCAGCGGTGCTTGACTTTGCAGTTTCTGACCTGTTCAGCAGTGCTTGCCATGGCGGTCTTTGCCATGTTCAGCGGTGCTTGCCCTGTTCAGCGGTGCTTGACTTTGCTGTCTCTGACCTGTGCAGTGGTGTTTGCCATGGCAGTCCCTCATTGCCCAGCGGGGCTGTGGCTGCCGGGGCCCTCCTGGGCACTGACTCTAGCGGTGGTCTCCGGACCAGTGACGATGGGACTGCCCTCCTGGGCACTGACTCTGGAGGTGGTCTCCAGACCAGTGACGATGGGACTGCCCTCCTGGGCACTGACTCTGGCGGTGGTCTTCTGACCAGTGACGATGGGACTGCCCTCCTGGGCACTGACTCTGGCGGTGGTCTCCGGACCAGTGACGATGGGAATGCCCTCCTGGGCACGGACTCTGGCGGTGGTCTCCTGACCAGTGACGATGGGACTGCCCTCCTGGGCACTGACTCTGGCGGTGGTCTCGGGACCAGTGACGATGGGACTGCCCTCCTGGGCACTGACTCTGGCGGTGGCGTCCTGGCCAGTGACGATCGGGCTGGCGGAGGCCTCCTGGGCAGCGGGGATGATGGCGGCCTTCTTCGTCGTGCTGCTCTTCCCAGACTTTTGCGCTTTCTTCTGCCCCTTCCCCACCTTGGGAGGAGTCACAGCTGAGTCGACACTCCCCCCCCGGGACCCTTGTGAGTGGCTTTGCCGGCTGGAGTCTTCCCCCTATCCCCTCGGGCACTGTCCAACTTCTGTTGCTTCACAGGGGGGGGACTGGCTGTGCTTTGGCTCCATGTCGCACTGGGTGCCCTGGTGCCCGAAGCACTCCACATACCTCTAACAGGCACCACTGGTACCGGAGATTTTTTGGCTGAGGTGCTAGTACAGGACCTATGAATTGGAGGGGGGGTGGTGGGAAAGAGGTCAACGTTGCTCAGGAAAAGTTTCTGGCGAACACTGGGACGGGTAGCTGGAGGGGGTCTGGGAGTGGAGGAAGAGGAGGTGGTTGTAGGAGGTGTAACTTTGGATGATTTGGGTGCAGGTGCATGTTCTTGAGGCTGTTGTGAGGTGGATGGATGTTGGGGGTGTGTGTGCCCGCGTTTGTGTACTTTGGGAGGGGGCATCACAGACACACTGGGAGAGGACACAGGGGATGTGTAAATGGTAGTGGGGGTGGTGAGTGCAGGTGAGCAGGGTGTGGTGGTGGGTGTGCTGGTGCGAGTCCTAGTGGCTGTAGTGGTAGTGCATGCAGGTGAGAGTGTAGACGACACTGGGAGGGAGGAGGGAGACGACGAGGAGGGGGACACAGTGGAGGCAGTGGATGTTGCTGTGTCTGTATGTGGGTGATGCTTGTGTGAGTGCCTGTGGGATGTGTGGTGCCTATGTTTGCCTGAGCTTCCCCTGTGTGTTGACGTGTGTGCAGGCTGGTCTGATGGTGTGCTTGGGATAGGCAGAGGTACAGGGGATTGGGTCTGCGTGGAGGAAGTTGGAGGGGGGAGGCTAGAGACAGGGACAATGGCTGCCATCAGTGCTGAGGCCAGAGATTGCAGGGTTCGATGATGGGCAGCCTGACCAGAATGAATGCCCTCCAGGAATGCATTAGTGTGTTGCAACTCCCTTTCTACACCCTGGACGGCATTCACAATGGTAGACTGCCCAACAGTGAGTGACCTGAGGAGGTCAATGGCCTCCTCACTGAGGACAGCAGAGGTGACAGGGGCAGGGGCTGAGGTGCCTGGGGCGAAGGTGATGCCCACCCTCCTGGGTGAGCGGGTACGGGGCGAAGGCTGAGGGGCTGCTGGGAGGGTGGTGCTGGTAGGGGGGGTGGCGGCTGTACCTGTAGAAGTGAGGGGCACAGATGTTGCCGCCACCACAAGGGAGCTCCCATTGGAGGACGAGTCCGTGTTGCAGGTTGCTGATCCGGTGACCGCCGTGAAGCTACCCTCGCCCTCCGTCCCACTGGTGTATTCGGAGTGCGTGGTGTGGCCCTCCATGGCCATGTGGGATGCAGCCCCCTCGTGCTCCGGTGCCACTGTACCTCCACCTGATGATGCTGATGTACAAAAGAACAGGGAGAGCACAAAAGGGGGGGGGGACACGACAGAAGAAAGACAGGTTGAGTGCATGGCTTAACGCTACCGTTGGCGGACAATACAGACACAGCAGCCCCCTGCACTACGCCGCGCTGTTGGGCTCTACAGATGCAGTTCCTGGGATATGGCCTACATGGCTATGGTGGAGATCTGCACACATAGATGACACAGGGGCATGTATACCTGTACTTGGTACTCTACAGAGGTGGGGTGGAGTGGCACATGGCCTGCATTACGGAGGCGCCTAGCCTACGGAACTCGCCCTGGCCTAGGGAAACCCACAGCCCTCCTCCCCCACCCAGACCCATCCACTGTGCGCAAAGTCAGCTGAATGAGAGTGTACTCACCCCCTTGTGTCTGCTGTGATGCCCTCAAGCGCCCATCCAACTCAGGGTAGGCCACCACCAGAATCCGGAACATCAGCGGGGTCATGGTGCGATGGGCACCCCTCCCACGTTGGGAGGCCATCCCCAGCTGAGCCTCCGCCGTCTTCTTGCTCCAGCGGCAAATGTCCTCCCATCTTTTATGGCAGTGGGTGCTCCGTCTCTGGTGGACCCCCAGGGTCCGGACATCCTTGGCGATGGCACGCCAAATATCCTTCTTCTGGTGGGCGCTGACCTACATGACATGGACAGGGGAAGAAGAGAAGTCATTACCATCTGCACCGTCGAAGTGAGTGGCCCACATCCCTGCCCTTGCCATGTGGCACATGCATTCACAGTCCTTCATGCTCACGGAACTCTGCCCCCTTCCTTCTTACGACCAGCCATCTCCACCCAGGCATAGCCCATATAACTTGCACCCTATGTACTCACCTGTTGGTCTGGAGGTCTGTAGAGTAGCGTGTTCTGGGGGAGGACCCCGTCCACGAGCTTCTCCAACTCCTCTGCAGTGAAGGCAGGGGCCCTTTCCCCAGACGCATGTGCCATTGTCTCTTCCAGACCGAGGTCACAGCAGCACTTGCAGTATAGGTCCTCTCCTGTCGAAGATCAGGTATCGAGTGATTCAACAGATAGAAAATGGCGGTCACGTCTGCGGCGGTGACGTCTGCGGCGGTGCGTATCATCACCGCCGGGTCACTTCGTCATTGGCTCCTGGGACCCATAGGGTCCAATGTTAACCAATGCAGCATTGCGCAGCGGTCTTCGACAGCCTACCGCGACGGTGTACAACGCCAGCGCAGTTACCGCACATCCCATTGTCCCAGTTTAGAGGTCAGGCAGCCACCATTTCAGGGGCCCACATGGCTTCATTTTCAACTGCGTCACACATACCTAGGCCTGGACTCAACACTCTTACAGACAACTTTTTGGATTATATTTCGTATTCTGTGAAGCTGTGGGTACATACCTCTGAGTAGCTTGACTCTGTGGTCACTTTTGTCCTTCCTAGGCACCGTCAGCTGGGACATGTGAGGAGGTGGCGGAATCCTCCGGTGTACCAAACGCTGGTGGACCTGTTGACAAGGGAGGAGCGACATTTAATCATCACCTACAGGTTTGACCGTGCCACAATCCAGGAACTGTGTACCCAGTTGGAGCCAGACCTGATGTCAACAATCTGCCATCCCACAGGAATCCCCCCTAAAGTGCAAGTGCAAGTGCTATCAGTGCTCCATTTCCTTGCAAGTGGGTCATGTCAAACAACAGTGGCCATGGCATCAGGGATGTCCCAGCCTATGTTTTCCAACGTGTTGTCCAGAGTGTTGTCTGCCCTGCTGAAACACATGAGGAGCTACATCGTTTTCCCTCAGGTGGAGGATTTGGCTACTGTTAAAGGTGACTTCTATGCCCTTGGACATATCCCTAACATCATAGGTGCCATTGATGGGACCCATGTAGCTCTGGTCCCACCCCACAGGAGTGAACAGGTGTACAGGAACCGGAAGAGTTATCATTCGATGAATGTACAGATGGAATGTTTGGCAGACCAGTACATCTCCCAGGTAAATGCTATGTTCCCTGGCTCTGTGCATGACGCCTACATCCTGCGGAATAGCAGCATCCCTTATGTGATGGGTCAACTCCAGAGGCACCGGGTGTGGCTATTAGGGGACTCTGGTTACCCCAATCTGTCATGGCTATTGACCCCAGTGAGGAATCCCAGGACAAGGGCAGAGGAACGCTACAATGAGGCCCATGGGCGGACTAGGAGGGTGATCAAACGCACCTTCGGCCTCCTGAAGGCCAGGTTTAGGTGCCTCCATATGACAGGTGGTTCCCTATTCTACTCACCATGGAAGGTGTGCCAGATCATCATCGCCTGCTCTATGCTTCACAATCTTGCTTTGCGACACCAGGTGCCTTTTCTGCAGGAGGATGGTCCAGATGACGGTGTTGTGACAGCTGTGGAGCCTGTGGACAGTGATGAGGAGGAAGCAGAGGAAGAAGACATTGACACCAGGGACTCAGTCATACAGCAATATTTCCAGTGACACACAGGTGAGAACACTTTCTTGACTACTACAAGTACTTTCACACTTCTACCTCTATCCTGGCTGTCAATTTCAACCAGTATTTGGTAACTGAGTTGTACATTTCCATTACGGTTTCACAGGTGTGGTTACCAACGTGTGTCATCTGCTTGCATCCTTCATGGACTTGTGATGTGTGACATAGGTATGTTGACATTACTTTTGAGAACGGATTTTGTCACTGTCATAGCTAATACACATTTTCTAAATCACAGACTGACTCCAGATTGTTTTGTGGTTCAAGGGTGTTTATTTAAGTGCTCAATATTGGAGGGGGGTTGTAAAATGGTGAGGGGTGATGGTGGAGGAATGTCCATGGCAGAGTCCAGTCTATTACTCTCACAGGTGCACTGCCCATATGGGCATAGGAAGTGGAGCCGGGGCAGTTCCAATATGGACAGGGTTACAAAGTGGGACAGTGGGATGACAATCAGGGTGGTTTCATTTCTTGGCGGCGGTCTTGCCATCGTGCTCTGTCCTGTTCCTGGATCTCAGGGACCGCTTGTGGGGTGGTTCTCCATCTGCAGGGGGTGGGGTGCTGGTGTGGTGGTCCTGTGGCGGGGCGTCCTGTTCACTAGCGCCGGCGGAGGTGGTGGGCAGTTCATCGTCCATGCTAGTGTCAGGGGCCCCTTGGAGTGCCACGGTGTCCGTCATGGTGTTCTGTATGTCTTTCAGCACCCCTACGATGGTGCCCAGGGCGGAGCTGATGGTTCTGAGTTCCTCCCTGAAGCCCAAATACTGTTCCTCCTGCAGGAGCTGGGTCTAATGAAACTTGGCCAGGACCGTAGCCATCGTCTCCTGGGAGTGGTGGTATGCTCCCATGAAGGAGGAGAGGGCCTCGTGGAGAGTGGGTTCCCTTGGCCTGTCCGCCCCCTGTCGCACGGCAGCCCTCCCAGTTCCCCTGTGTTCCTGGGCCTCCATCCCCTGGACCGTGTGCCCACTACCACTGTCCCCAGGTCCCTGTTGTTGTTGGGGTGGTGGGTTATCCTGGGTTCCCTGTAGTGGTGGACACACAGCTGATTGACGTGTCCTGGGTACGGAGGTATGGGCCCGCTGGGTGGGTGCTGTGCTGGTGTTTCCAGAGGGTGGAAGGTCTGTGTTGGGCTTTGCCTGTGTGAGGGGAACCGACTGTCCCGAGGCCCACGATCGTCCGGGCTGGTCATCTGGACCCAGTTGTCCAGAGCTGCTGTCATCACTGTGGGCCTCTTCTGTGGTGGGGTAGAGATGTCTGGACCCTCCTGTCTGGTGACGTTAGGTAGTGGTCCTGCAGGGGTGTAAAAGTATGATTATTGCATGTGTGTGTATCATGGTGTGCAAAGGGTGGGTGAGCATGTACCCCAGTGCTAGCATTCCTGTGTGGGGGCTTGTGTGATGATGGTTGGGGGGGCGTGTTATGGCTATGTGCCATGGGCATGCTCTAGTGAGGGGTGTCCATGCTTTGTTGTGTCATGCAGGGCTTGGTGTTGGGATGGGTGGTTTGTGTTATTAGTACATTAGTGAGGAGTTGGAGTGATAGGGGAGGGGGTGAGGGTGGGTGTGTGTGATAGCATGCAGGTAGGGTGGGGGATATGATAGTTAAGATTTGACTAAACCAGTGTCCATTCCTCCACCGACTCCTCCGAGGACCTCAGGATGCATAATGGTCAAGACCTGCTCCTCCCATGTTGTTAGTTGTGGGGGAGGAGATGGGGGTCCGCCGCCAGTCCGGTGTACCGCAATGTTGTGCCTGGAGCCCACGGAATGCACCTTCCCCCGTAGGTCGTTCCACCTCTTCCTGATGTCGTCCCGATTTCTTGGGTGCTGTCCCACTGTGTTGACCCTGACGACTATTCTTCGCCATAGCTCCATCTTCCTAGATATGGAGGTGTGCTGCACCTGTGCTCCAAATAGCTGTGGCTCTACCCGTACAATTTTCCTCCACCATGACCCTGAGCTCCTCCTCGGGAGAACCTGGGGTGTCTTTGCCGTGCCATGGGGTGGTGTAGGTGATGTGTGGGGTGGTGTATGTGGTGATGAGTGTGGTGATGTGTAGTGGTGTGTGGTGTTTTGTGCGTGGATGTTGTGTGGGTGATGGTGTTGTGTGCCTCTGTGTGGTGGGGTTGTCTATTCTGTGCTCTCTCTCTGGCCTTCGTCAATAATTTTGGGTCGTAGGGGTTTATGGGTGAAGTGGGTGTGTGTTTTATATTGTGTTGGGTGTGTGGGAGTGGTGTTTGTATGTGTATCAGGTGTGTGTATTTCCAATTGTCCAATGTGGCGGTGTTTTGGACATGTGTGTGTATTTTGACCGCGGCGTGTGTACCGCCAATGGAATACCGTGGTTGAAAGACCGCCGCGTGGATTCGTGGGTCGTGATAGTGTGGGCGTATTTCTGTTGGCGTGGCGGTGGAGGTTTTGTTTTTGCCAGTTTATCACTGACCTTTGGTGTGGCGGACTTGTGTGGGTGTCTGAATTTCGGCGAATTCCGAGATGTGGGTCATAATAGCTGTGGCGGATTTCCGCGGCGGTGTATTGGCGGTCTTCTGCACGGCGGTAAGCGGCTTTTACCGCCAATGTTGTAATGACTCCCTATATGTTGATGTTGTAGAAGGGTGTTTGCTTCTTTAAGACTAGTCATACAATCTTGAGGTATGGTTCTGTGACAATACTGTACGACCTCAGGAGCTAGACAGCCAAATTGATTGTATATTGGGATGATGTATTCTCTCCTTCATCTTCAAAAGAACATTCATCCTGAGTGTCAGTTTCTACAGGGAACAGCAATTGTCTTGCCCATTCCAAAGGTATGAGAATCTACTTTGAATTGGAGTGCCTCAACTTGCTGAGGGACTCAGAGATAGCAGTGGAAAACCATATAGAAGTTTGTCTGACCAATTTATCAAAAGGGCATTGCCAATCAAATATGTTTCCCATGCACCTGACACAAAATTTGGTCCTTTTGCATTTAGTTTGACAGTGAAAATACATTTTTATGGGTATCCGCATTCCTGGAAAATATCTTGATTCACTTTGTCACTTTGCTCCCACTCCTAATTTTCATTATAATATCGGCTTGGTGGATCCACTTACCAATTTTGGAGACAGGTTAGTTATAGTGCCTGAATGGACAACTGTCTTGCAAGAAACCAATGACATATTGTTTGAGCTTCCAAACATAAAAGGGAATATTTAAGAGACCCTGGTGCTTTCGTGCACAACATTAGAGTCACTTATTTTGAAGCTAATGTGGATCAATGAGGCCAAAATCCCTGCGCCATGTTTACAAAGTGGCACAACACATCTATTGCGCCACTTTGTAACCCTTTGTGCTACATTATGCTGCGCCATGCTTACGTATGCATAGGGTGTGTTCCCCTGTTGGGGTGGTGAAAAAATGACACAAAGAAATCTAACAGATGTCTTTGCATCATTTGTTTGGCACTTTTAACATGTGCTCAGAGCAGGCGTTAAAAGGAAGCACACCACTGATTATAATAGGCCTCAATGAGCTTTGCAGGATTAGTGTCAACATTTTTTATGCCAAGCCTGCAAAACTCTGGACTAGTGTCAAAACTTCTGACGCTAGTTTCCTAACTACCGCCATGGTACACTGTATTTTAAATACAGCGCACACATGGTGGCATTAGGGGGTGCCAAGGGGTGGAAGAAAAGTGGCGCTGCCCCAATGTTTCTTTTAATAATACATTGCGGCTGTGTTGTCTGTTTGAATCAACAATCTGCATATAGGTATGGAAGGATGAGAAGCTTTCAATACTAGCTACGTACCTTTGAGTTCTAGCACATTTATATGACAGAATTGCTTTCTCTTTCTGACCAATCCCTGACCAATCTGACAACACCTTCATCAATAAGTCTTATAAGTGGCCTCCCCAATCTGTCAGAGATGCATCTGTCACTATTGTCTTAGAAAGGAAGGATGTGAAGTGATGGGAGGGGAAAAGTCTCATTCAACAGATCAATTTTCTTAATCTACCACTTGTGTCAATATTTGGCTTGCTCTGCAGTGATTATCAGCTTGTCTTTCCAGCTGCCGTGTTTTGGTTCCACTGATGTTCCTGCCATTTTGAAGAGGTTTCATGTACAAATGTGAATTTGGAACTAGAAAAATGTATGATGCCATCTCTCCTCACATGAAAGAAGCATGTTTTGCCGTAAGAGACTGAGGGGTCTATTCACTAAAATACACTTTTGCGATGTTTTGCGCTAGCAATAATAGCACAGCATTTGTGTTGGTGTAAAGCTTTAGCCCAGCTTCAAATTTACAATTATAATGTATTGAAAAGCACATAGGTGCCGAACTTGTGTCACAACAAAATGCAAAACAATGTTGCTTCATGTAAGCTGCAAAAAAATGACAATAGGCAGTGCAAAAGTGTAAACAGACTCCCCGATTGTGATTTACCAACACGAAATGGAACACAGAGGAGAAAACCAATATCCACCAAAACATAATGAAGAAATGGGAGAATCAGTAGCAGAATTATTACAAGAGGCCTCCCATCATTTTCCTCTGCATTGAGGGTGAGGAGAGTGTACAGTTTCTTTTCAGAAATGTTACAAAGGTCAGCCATCTCGGTGCTGTACGCTCCTGTTTGGTAACTGGAACAAACAAGCATTTGCAATGTAACGGGTCTCGCGTTTGCTCAAGTTAGAGCTATTAGCGTTGCAAATTTCTAACTGCCCCAAGGAGGGACAAACATAAAGCATTTAGCAATGCTAACAAAGGATTTTTTGAACTACAGGCCCATGAACGAGTGATAGTGATGAGCGTGTAGTGGGTGTGGTTAAAAGTCCACAGATAGATTACAACAAGCCAGAGCGCTTGCGCTTGACCTAAAAATTACCCTCTCTTTAGGCTGCAAAAGACAGAATATATACACAGTAAGTTAGAAGTAGTTATATACAGGAATTACTATGTGGCTAATGTTTTTCTATGCTTTGTAACATTTTTGTAAATACGATGTTTGTGATGTATATTGGTGAAAAGTAGTTTATGATGAGATCACTGCCTAGAAAAGAAAGTATATATTTCTGTTAACAGAGCGGTATTCAAAGTCCAAGTATATAAAAATGCTGTTGGCTGAAGCGGCAGGAACGACTGGAAGTGATAAACATGACACAGGGCCACTTGTCAGCACTGTAGGGCTTGAGGAAGGGAGAATGGCACCACCGAGACTTCACAGAGTATACAGTGGGGCAGTTATTGCCGAAAGACGACGTTTTAGGCGATGAGTGAGTGGCTAAAATTATTTGGCATACATTGTGCACTAGAAGCTTCTGAAGTGCTGAGTCCAAACCACAACCTATTAATAGCTGTTCCAAGGACCGGGCTCCTGAACATAACAGTACAGCACCACTCTCCTGCCAACCCTTCCCCCTGGCAGAGAGAATTCACCAAAGCGAGTTTCCAGCAATGGAGTCCTTCTACTCTGCACATATTTGTATTCTTTGACATTTTTGCTCCTGGGTGCAAGCAGGAAATCTCACATTGTACCATGAAACGGAATACTGGAAGAATGATGGAAAGGAGACCAGTCGACAACGCGCCCCACCAGTTGAAAGGATAGAACTGTCAGGGCAGGTTAAACTTCCTGGATCGAACAGGGGTGTAGAGGAATGGGGAGGGCTTACTTGAAGACAGAAGCAGGGGAGCCGAAAAGAGAACCGTTAATGGTCAAGTCCAGGAAAAGGAAAGGCGAGTAGGAAGAGCTAACAAACAAAAACTAAAGTTGGGAAAAATAAAGTAGAAAAGGTATAAAGGTGTGATGGGCGAGATCAGGGAACAGACTGCATCAAAGGATGAGTCAAAAAGGGGAATGTGTCAGGGTTATCAAAAAGGGAGTTAGGGGAAGAAACAATGGGCAGAGCCATGAATAGAGATGAGGCAAGACACATAGAAAGGGACGAGAAGTTAGAGGAAGTAGAAATGAAGCCAGGTCACGGGAAGAGACGTAGTGGAACATAGGAGGACATACTCAGTGAAGAAACAGCGAGAAACATAAAAAAATAAACGAGCTGATTCAAAGCACCATGGCCACCATGAGCACAAAGCAGAAACACAATAGAAAAAAGAAGTGCACTCGCAGTCAAACGTAACGGCAAACGTGCAATTATCCATTTAACAGGGTTGGTCCCAAAGGTGGTAACAAAACCGCCCCTAGGAGGGACAAACTAAGTATTTACCAATGTCATCAAAGGATTTTAGAAAGGCTAGCCCAGGAACGAGTGAAAGTGATCGGAGTGAGGAGGGGAGGGGTGGTTTAAAGCCCACATAGATATCAACATGTCGTAAAAGCAACGCTAGCGCGCTGCTATGCTTGACGTAAAAATGGTGGAATAATGAATTAATACTATTACAGTAAATAAAGCATTATGTCGCATAGCATGCGTTTTCTTGCCACATAATTTACTCAACCTTGCCGCATATTTTGGCCCTCTCCTGCCGCATAATTCCAGTGGCCCTGATCATAATCAATGCATGACAAGAGCACCTCCTGAGGAAACTGAAGAGCCTTTTTTTCAACAAAACACAGACACATTTGCAGAGGGTGCTTTAAGTCGTGTTTTTCTTACAAGTTAAGGACAGAGAAACTCCATGAGTAAGTAAGCGGCAATGGATCAAAAACACTCACAGCAGAACATAACCCAGTTTTAGCCTGGTCATGTAGCAGTGCTCCTTTATGATCACTCTGTAGTTAAACTAAATCCCACAAACGCCTGAGCATTCTAAGTGAGCTTTTATTTAAAGAATGGGGACGTTTCACTTAACTAAGCGTGGTGCGGTGTTACTGATGGGTTACTGCACTTTCAGCACTGACACAGAGGAACAGCAGGTTACCTTTATTGCCATTAGTCTCAAAACACTTGCCTTCCATAGTCTGATAACAGGCAAGACAGGCTTCACCAGCGTAGCTGCAGCTCAGAAGACAGAGGCTTTGCAGTCCAAGCAACTTCTACGTGAAACATGCTCCAGTGACCAACTGTAATAAAGGCCATCTGCGGTTCAGAAAGGAACAAATATTTTTTTTTAAAACACACGCCTTTAATTCCACAAGACACTCGCAGGCACCCAGAAAAGAGCTTGAATTAACTCAGCGAGTAAAACTGTGCTTTCTAGAAAGTATTTGGTTTTCTCAGCAGTATGGACAGCATCTCCTAGTCTGTGGAACCAGGCATCTGCACCGAATGAGGATTCCCGGTGCCTAAGTAAAACAGGAGCCTACTACATCCTTTTATAACGGGAAACTCAACTCCTTCGCCATTAGTCTACGAGTTCTGCAACAGCTATCATAAAGATATATTTCAGCCACCCTGAGAAAAGAATTAGGAAAGGCTCCTAATTCAGCAAAATGCTAAATGGCAAAGACCGAAAGGAAGCCGGCTGTGCTTAACTAAATTCTCCTGCAGCCGGAGCCTGAGACCAAATATTACAACTGCAAATAAACATCACCAAAAACATTTAATGTGCCTTCTAAAATGACCAACATAGTGCCAATGGGCCAACATAGTGCCAATTGGCAAACATGGGCCAGAAGATCAATCACATTCTGGTGTTTTCATGACCGCGGCACGTGGAAAACTCTTTCCACTAGTAACCAAGTCTGCCAGAAGAGGAAAAGGGGTAGCGCTGCAGCATGTGCTTAAACTCTGCGGTCTTACAGAATTCATTACGTGGTGAGAATCTCACATGAGAGTGAAAAGACTGCTGGGTGTCATTTCTTGAAAGATCTTTTGGTGGATGTGAAAAGAGATGGTGAAACGCGAGACCATCCAAGTTAAAATAAACTTTGGGGTTTTCGAAACACTGATTTATGTTAATCATGTGGTAAAATAAGATTTCAAATAAGATTTCCCCATACGGCAACATCTTCGAACTTTTCTTGGCACATACATAGGAAAAAGTAAAAAGTAAAACAGTTGACATAAGCCAGACGATTCAAAGCGCCACAGCCGCCGTGAGCATGAAAGGGAGACACAAAAGGAAAAATGAAACCTATCGGCAAAAGTGCAATTATGTACGTAACCAGCAAAAGTGCAATTAACTATGTAACAGGGTCAATATTATGCAAAGCGCTCCACTTCTGCCAAGCTAGATCGTGCTGTGAAAATAGAGAAAAAGTAGTCCACAAACCTGACCGGAAACAGCGAGCCTGACATGTTTTCTGTACTTGGTCGTTGCGCTCGAGGAGGGCTAACCTCCTGAAAAGGCATGACCTGTGCGCACCTTCCACTAATGAAAGCAAGCAGATTTTAACAGGCAAGCCCACGAACCAATGAAAGACACTGACGTGATGTGGACGGGGCTCTGAGCCCTTTTCTAATTCCTAAAGCGTCTCGCAAGCAATTGCAGGCTCGATCCTAAAAACCAACAACAGCTGCATAAATTCTTGTTTCCACTCTGGATGGGCTTTCAAGCAAACAGGGGATGTTTTAGAAAATTCCCCCACAGTGTCTGCAGTCAGGCAAAGAGGGTCATCGGAGGTGGCAGAGGCCAAACTTCTTGTGCAGTGAACTTTAAAAGACTGCAATGCATGAATGGGGCCAAGCATCGTAAACTGAAATCTGGAATGCCCATTTTAGGGGTCGGCACCATTTTGTTGGTGGCGACACGGTGGCCGGTGGTAGGGGATTTTAAGTTTGGCTTAGCGAAGGTGTTTAGCGTTTATAAAAAAAAATATATATATATATATATATATTCCATATTATATTTAGTTGCCGTTTTGCATCAGTTGTACCGTTTAGGTGCTAGAGAGAGTCTAGGAGTGGGAGGGACGAGAGTTGGTGGAGTTTAGGAAGGATCGAGTCGCTGACGTACCTGTGGTCTTGAGGCATGGCGACGGAGAAGGTTCATGAAGCGCTTCGGCTGCTTCGCGAAGCGGGCCGCCTGGATATGCTGCGTGACGGAGTGGAGGGCTCGTCGCGGAGCGTGTTTGCCTGCTCTTCGTCGAGGGAGCCCGACGAGAGACAGGCGGTAAGGAGGAGGGGTGGGGGGTGGTCCAAGGTTAGGGCGGGCGGTGCGGGCTTGAAGGGCTGTGGGAGGGCATTGCTGCTTCGGGGGGCGGGCTTCGGGGCATCCCCGTGGTTTCGTGGGCCGGGTTCTCGCCCCCGGGAGACTCCCCAAGGGTGCGCAGCTGTGGTGGGAGACGGATTCGGTTACAGTCTGGGCTTGGAAGGGCGGGGACATGCGAGAGGGCGGCCCCCTTTCACAGGATGGGCACTTGAGAGGACATGAAGGAGAGGAGAGTTCAGGGTGGTGTGCTGGGAGCCAGGCTCTTTTGGAGGGAGGACAGGTGGGGGAGGAGTCTCCAACTGGCAGCTTGGAAGGGGAGACGAAAGGGGCAGTGGGGGCTGGGGGGTCACAGACCTGGGACTGGAGTGAGGGGGAGGACGAAGGAGCGTTGGGGGTGGATGAGGATGGGATAACATTGCGTGTAATCCCCCCTCGCCGCACCTATGCACAGGTGGGATACCAGATGGATTTTAGTGGGGGGGAGGATGCCGTTGGTTTACAGGAGGACTCCATAGAGGAAGGGGATGAGGGGGAGCTCGTAGAGGCAGGGGACTGGGGGGAATGGCAGGGGGTGGGAAGCTCCGGGCAGGTAGATTTCACCGGCACTCTGGGCTTTTCGTGGCAGGGTGAGGAGCAGCTACGACAGGACCTGGGCGGGTTAGGGGCAGCCCGACGACCCCGGGAAGAAGCGATGGCGGGGCCAAGAACGGCCGGCCGGAGGACAACGAAGGATATTACGTACGGCGGAAATGCGACCAAGGGGGTTTCTGCAGGGAGCAGTGGCGGAGCGGGTTCTGCGCCCCACGTCACAGTTTCTCTGTGGGGGCAACAACCTGGTCAGGCAGGTCCAGGAGCGGTGAGGCGTTCAATGGATGTGTGTATTGGGCAGGCAAGGGTTTGTGGGGACGCCCTGTCTGTGATTGAGGAAGGGTTGGATGAGGTGGAGGAACTGGATTATGAAGAGGACAGTTTGGAGGAAGGGGAGCTGTAGGAGGACGAGGAGGGCGCATGGTGGGGTGGCAGGAGGGAGCGTCTAACAATGTTGTTCAGTCTTTACAGGCCCTGCCACAGGACCGCAGGCAGCAAGTTCCGCTAAGGAGGAGGATGCGGGAGCAGCCGCTGGTGTTGAAGGCAGGTAAGAGACACGGGCCGACATCCACGGGATCTGTTTCTGTGGCGGTGGAAGCGAGGGTAGGTGAGGTACAGGATCGGCTGTATAGAGGGGTGTACGTCGTGGACGTCGGGGTGGGTCCTGAACAGGGTGAAGGGGATAAGGTTACGCAGCGGGAAGAAAGGGCATCTACCGCCGCAAAAGAAGAGAAGGCGACGGATTCAGGGACGGGCAAGTCTGAGGTCGTGGCAGACAAGGGCAGGAAGTTGCCATACATGGGGATGGTGAACCCGTTGGGGAGTGCGACTTTTCCTGGTGGCGGGGATTGGGCCAGATCACAGGACTATGACAACAGGGAAGGACGGCAGGGCCGATAACATACTTGCAGGCGGAAAAGGACTGGAGGACAGCAGGACAATTAGGACAGATAGTTGGACTTAGGAGACCAGTAACAGGGACGTTTGGATTATGACAAGGACAGTTACAGTCGAGAGGTTAATACGACATGCGGTCTAAAGTAAGGGGAGGGGTAGGGGTCGGGGAGAGAGGTGGCAGGAAATTTGATGTCTAGTGAGGCTTTAGTTTTGTGAGGCTGAAGGCCCAGGGTATGAAGGAATGTGAGTGCACCTGTTTCCAATAAAGCGGCCTTTTACACACAACAAGCCTGTGAATTGTCCTTCTTCCCCAAGGAGGCCCCGGGGGGGGACCGCTGAAGAATGTGCCCCCCCCCCGGATGTTTGGGGAAGTGGCATGGTCCACGGGCGCCGTTGGGCACCTTTTGGGCTATGTGCCATGGGGTATTTATACCGGCCATTTTAGGGGTCGGCACCATTTTGTTGGTGGCGACACAGTGGCTGGTGGTAGGGGATTTTGTGTCCCCGCCCTCCCTCCCAGAGCTGTGTCTGGGTTAAGGGGTGTTTTTTATGGTACAGTTCAGTCTGGGGGGGGCACCTTTTTTAGAGAGAGGTGCACGGGGGCTGAAGTTTATTGTATTTGTCGCTGAAGAACAGGTGCCAGAGGGGATTGGGCCAGATCACAGGAATATGACAACAGGGAAGGACGGCAGGGCCGATAACATACTTGCAGGTGGAAAAGTAGTGGAGGACAGCACGACAATTAGGACAGATAGTTGGACTTAGGAGACCAGTAACAGGGAAGTTTAGATTATGACAAGGACAGTTACAGTCGCAAGGTTAATACAACATGCGGTCTAAAGTAAGGGGAGGGGGGTGGGAGGGGTAGGGTTGGGGGGAGAGAGGTGGTAGGAAATTTGATGTCTAATGAGGCTTTAGTTTTGTGAGGCTGAAGGCCCAGGTTATAAAGGAATGTGAGTGCACCTGTTTCCAATAAAGCGGCCTTTTACACACAACAAGCCTGTGAATTATCCTTCTTCCTCAAAGCCACATTGGTGATCTGCTGCCATACATTATAGGCAAGGCACGAGAAAGTCAGATGCCTCAGTTTGCTTTAATAAAAATGTTTTGTGGCATAGCATCAAATTACATTAATTACACATGTATAAAATACACTGTCTATAATAATAAGTTGTCTTAAGAAAATGCTTGCCACTGCTGTTTAATATTCCCATGATGCAACTCTGTAAGCAACAGTTTCCCCAACTATATTTTACTCTTGTTGCCTACACATAATGGATGAAGGGCTGAGTCGCCCGCACATAAAACCCACATGCTACACACAGATGTCAGCAGCGATCCCTTATATTCTTCTAGAACAGTGGTTTTCAAACTTGTAAAAGCAGTTTCTTAAAATCCCACTCTAACTTCATTGGTCCGATTCAAAGATGATTGCATTTGAGAATAATGAAACGTGCGCATTTTTTACTCTTTACACACTAGGGCCCATATTTATACTTTTTTAGCACCGCATTTGCGTCATTTTTTGATGCAAAAGTGGTGCAAACTTACAAAATATAATTGGATTTTGTAAGTTTGCGCCACTTTTGCGCCACAAAACAACGCAAATGCAGCGCTAAAAAAGTATAAATATGGGCCTAGGTTTTGAGGAGTTTCACTACTGGAACCTGAGGTCGCTCCACCAGACGTGTCTCAGACAGTTGAGGAGGCAGTGTGTGTTCTGATGAGAACTTATAGCTTTCCGAAAAGGGTATTTTGTATATGTAAACAATGTCTCATCTCCATATAGTAGTGCCTAGATTGGCTCTGCATTGAAGCTGATAACATGCTTCATTTAACCCAAGTTCTAGAGCTGTGACGTGATGGCTCTTCGATACAGTGCTGCATGGCTTAGGTTCCTAATCTCCTATTAAAAATTCCACCATGACCTGGCACCATATTCTTTTCTCTAGTTCATTATCTACAGATTACTAAACTCCCTTGAATATTGTTTCAGCACATGTTATTATGCCATTCAAATGCAGGAATAGAGAGGGCGTCAGGTCAAGTTATCTGGCATGCGCATGTCAGGGTCAGCAAATATGTATTGCTGTCACTGTGAATGATCTATCCTCGTGCACTGCAGAGTGAACCCATCACATATTAATACATTCAATGGCATTTCTTCTTGCATGGTATGGGGTAGTGAATACAGCCTTGGCTAATTTGCCACAGTGTGATCTTGAACATGTGTTTGCTCTTTGGTGCTTGGATGGCAGATGTGCATGTGTTGACAGGTCCTGGAACATTCCATATTGCAGGTTTTTCAAGCCCCCGAGTGCCATTTACGGTCACTGAACCAATAAAAAAACAGAAGTTACAATAGAAAAGGACACATCGCTGCACACCTTGGAAGTCCAGCTGATGTCCGTGCAGAAGGCGGGCTTTGTTTACTAGATTCCAGTGTAAGCATGCAGCACACCGACCTCACAACAGCCTCTCACCAGCACTGTGAGACCCTTCTTCCGGTACGGCTGAGGCTGTAGGAGATCCTGGGCTACCCTTAGAAAGCAAAAAGATGAAAGGTGAAGCTCCGCCTGCTCGGTTGCTGCAACAACATCAGTGGCTCCTGGAAATTGTAGTATAAATAGTCAGCCTGCACTGGCAGGGGCAGTGCTGCTGATTAAGTCCACCAGAGGTGTGGAGCAGTGGATTTTATTAGTAGTTCCGGGTGGCAAGAGCAACTCAGAAAAACTAAATTCCTCCAGTTCCACCCACCACTAGTTTTTACTTGGAGAAAAGAATTGTGATTTGACCCACAATCTTAGGTTCTTATCAACAATAGTCAAAGGTAAATCCTTTTGCATCACTAAAGGCAAGGAAATCTAGCCAAAATCAATTTTGTACCAATTCACGTTCCTGAGCTAAACTTGTGTTGATCTAGAAGATGACTTTAAAGAAACACAAATCAGCACATAAAGCTGGTTTGCATCACTTGGTGCCAAGGAGCTGTTTCTAAGGGTGGTGCATGGGCAAAAGAAGCAAACATCTGAAGTATGTGATACAAAAAGCCTATCTCCTAAACAAATTAGACATGGTTGTTTAAAGATCCCCCTCAGAAACTACTCCAATCACATTGGATTGTACCAAACACAAATATGTACAAAATGTGAGAGTCATGAAATGATGATTACAGTTAGGATTTTAGTAAAAGTAATGAAATCTCAAGCCTGGTTACATAACTTGTAACAGAACAGAAAACTGACGTACTAATTTAACTTGCAACAGCATATATAAAATACATTATTTGCTCCTTTTCACAATTTGTTTTCATTTCCTTCTGCATGACTTTAACATTCTTCCAGGTTTTGTGTAGCAGAATTGCATTCTCTTTGTATGAGACACAAACAGAGGATGGAGTTGCCACTGTACTTGAGCGTGTACTGTGTCCTGCACTAGAAGAGCTTCTATGGCTTTTTTTTACCAGCTACAGACCTTTGCCCCATGACTTGTGTGGATCTGTTTTGTTCTGGGACCTTCTTAGTTTCCTGGGCCTTTTCAGTCTTGCGCGCAGATATAGGCCCTCATTATGACCCTGGCGGTCAGCCAATGTACCACAGGGCGGAAACAACACTCACCACGGCGGTAGCCAACAACAGTCAGGCGGAAAGCAAAGTACCGCCCACCATATTTTGACCCTGAAATCTGCCACCTTTTTTCTGGGGCGGTACCAACGCCATCAAAACCCTGGCGGAAACGCATCACTGAAGAGAAAGGACTCACCAATGGAGACACAGGGAAGAACAACGCCGCCATGGAACGTGAACTGCAAGTTTTCCCGATGATCTTCTACATTATGCTCCACCTGGACACGACACACACCATCCTCACACACACCATACACACAATCAGCTGCACATGAAAAACAATTTGTCCCTGAAAAAACATCTGAATAATGCAAGGACAACAGGAATGGACAAAAGTGATTGTAATCAAATCAACATCTAAAAAACGTAATCGATTTGCCAATGAAACAGATATGTACACATGCACACAAAGGGACACTGCCCAGTTCAATGTTCAAAGGGCCCACATGGCCACAGGGCACAGTCTAAAGCCAAACTCGAATCCTGACCTCATTCAGATAGTACTCTGCAGGGGCATCAGTTTGCAAATAGGCAGGCACCTCAGGGGTGAGGGGCACCTCAGCCAGATGCAGGAACAAGCCCACTGGTTCTGGTTGGGGCTCCATGCCCATTGCTCTATCCTGGGGAGTGCAAGGCCACAGTCTCTCAGGTGGGTACTTTCCCACTGGTTCTGGAGGGGCTCCATGCCCATTGCTCTGTCCTGGGGAGTGCAAGGCCACAGTCTCTCAGGTGGGTGACTTTCCCACTGGTTCTGGAAGAGGCAACTTGCCAATTGCTCTGTGCTGGGGAGTGCAAGGCCACAGTCTCTGGAGTGGGTGACTTTTCCACTGGTTCTGGGGGGGCAACTTGCCCATAGCTCTGTCCTGGGAGTGCAAGGCCACAGTCTCTCTGGCGGGTGGCTTTCCCACTGGTTCTGCAGGGGGCAACTTGCCCATTGCTCTGTCCTGGGGAGTGCAAGGCCACAGTCTCTCAGGTGGGTGACGTTCCCACTGGTTCCGGCAACTTGGCCATTGTTCTGTCCTGGGGAATGCAACACCACAGTCTCTTAGGTGGGTGACTTTCCCACTCGTACAGCAGCCCCTGGAGGGTGACCTACATAACGTCCGCTGGCAGTGACGGCTGCAGTGTTGTGGTGGATGGAGGCGCCTCCTGGGCAGCCTCTGCAGTCGTGATGGCTGCAGTGTCGTGGCGGATGGAGGAGACTCCTGGGCAGCCTCTGCAGTTGCTGATGGCTGCAATTCATCAGCTGGCGGTCAGGGCCCCATGACAGCTGGTGGTGGTGGAGGTGTCACCCTGAAGGCCTCCGCTGGAGTAGAGGGGTTTGTCTCCTCCATTACATGGGACGTGGATCCCTTATCCTTCCTGGCAGGGGTGGATGTCCTCTTCCCCTTCCTGGATGGAGGTGCAGGCTTCTTCCTCTTCTTGCCTGTAGGTGCAGGCTCCTTCCCCTTTTTGCCAGTAGGTGCAGCCTCCTTCTCCTTCTTCGATGGAGGTGTGGTATCCTTACCACCACAAGTAGGTGGTGCTACCACTGTCCCTGTGGACTGTTTGGCTGAGTTAGTGGGCTGGGTCTTTGGTATCCTGCTCATACGGGCAGGACGGGGGGGAGGGAAGAAGTCATGTTGGGAAAGGAAAAGCTTTTTAGGGACGTTGGGTGCGGGAGGAGGGGCGAGTGATGGAAGTGGAGGTTGAGGCAGTGGTTGTAGGAGGTAAATGTCTGCTTGATTTGGTTGCAAGTGCATGGGCTGTATGCTGATGTGAGGTGGATGGCTGTTGGGTGTGTGAGTGCTTGCATTTGTGTCCTTTAGGAAGGGGCGGACAGACAGGGTGGGAGAGGACAGAGGGGACACATGCATGGCTGTTGTGGAGGAGTCTGTCAGTGAGGTGTGTGTTCTGCTTGGTGATGCTGGTTGTGGATGTTGATGTAGTGCATGCAGTTGTGAGTGTGGACGTGACTGGGAGGGAGGTGTAGAAGGTGGAGGAGGAGAAGGAGGAGGAGGAGACAGTGGAGGCAGTGGATGTTTTTGTGTCTGCAACTGTATCGTGTTTGCGTAAGTGCTTGTGGGATGAAGTGTGATGCTTGTGTTTGCCAGTGCCACTCTTGGGTGTTGTCTTGTATGCATGCTCGTCTGTATGTGTGCCTGGGATGGGTTGGGTTTGAGGAGAATGGGGCTGCGAAGTAGAAGTGGAGGGGGTACGGTAGAAACAGGGACAATGGCTGCCATCAGAGAGGAGGCCAGAGCCTGAATCGATCTCTGTTGGGCTTCCAATCCACTGTGAATGCCCTCCAGGAATGCATTGCATTGCTGCATCTGGGATGCCAGCCCCTGGATTGCATTCACAATTGTTGACAGCCCAAAAGAGATGGATCTCAGGAGGTCAATAGCCTCCTCACTCAGGGCAGCAGGGCTCACTGTGGCAGGGCCTGAGGTGCCTGGGGCGAAGGAGATGCCCACCCTCCTGGGTGAACGGGCACGGGCAACTCGCTGAGGGGCTGCTGGGAAAGCAGTGCTGGTACAGGGGTGGCAGCTGTACCTGCAGCTGGGGTGGTCACAGAGGTGTCCGCCACCACCAGGGAGCTCCCATCGGAGGAGGTATCTTAGTCTGTGTTGTCTCCCCTCACCCTCCGTCCCACTGGTTTCCTTGGCATCGGTGGACTCTGCCTCGTGGGTCCGGTGGGATGCAGCTCCCTCTGTCGCTGGTGCCCCTGCTCCTCTGCCAGATGATGCTAATGCACACAAGGACAGGATGACAAAACAAGAAAGGGGGAGAGAAAAAGGATACACTGGGTCAATGACTGCACCAACCCCACAGTTGGCATACACATCACCGTCACACACAGGGAACAGGCTTAAGCACTATGCATTCCACTACCAGTGATATGGCTAGTCACTAAGGCAAGATGAGGAGCACACACTGCCAACTGCAGCACTCCTGGGTCCCACGATGCCCTGGCTGAAATGGACTGCTAACAAGCTAGATTACCTGTATTTGCCATACATCCATTACCCTACAGATGATCCCGCTGCAATGTGTCGTATGGCCTTAGGGGCACCCACTAACACACATCCACCACCCGGATACCACCCCACCACCCAAAATATGTATTGATACCCACTGTACTCACCCCTTGTGGCTGCTGTGATTCCCTCAAGCACCCATCCAGCTCAGGGTAGGCCACCATCAGGATGCAGGCCATCAGGGGGATCAGGGTCCAACTGGCACCCCTTCCTCGTTGGGAGGCCATCCACAGCTGGGCCTCAGCGGTCTTCCGTGCCCAGCGTCTAAGGTCCTCCCACAGTTTCCGACAGTGGGTGCTCCGCCTGCCATAGACACCCAGGGTCCGCACATCCTTGCCGATAGCACGACATATTTGCTTCTTTTGGTGGGCGCTGACCTGCAGAAGCAATACAGACAGGAGAACACCATTAAACAAACAGTCCAGCCTGTCACACAAATGGCCCACCATGCCCGTTTCCATCACCATTGGCACACTCATAGCCCTGCCCACACCATGTACACTGCCACAATAAATTTTCCCCCTTCCTCCTCTGATGACACGATTCTTGCACACACATCTCCATGCATCCTTCCTACATGCATTGTGCCCAAAGTGTGCTCACCTGTTGGTCTGGAGGCCCATACAGCTGTCTGTACTGGGGTAGGACCCCATCCACCAGTCACTCCAACTCCTCCGAAGTGAAGGCTGGGGCCCTTTCCCCAGTTACACGGGCCATGGTAGGTTCCAGACACAGGTCACTGCAGCACACGCAGTGTAGGTGTTCTCCTGTTGGAGATAAGGACACAAGTGAGGAATCAGATTGAAAATGTCAGTCACGTCCGCGGCGGTGTACACTGTCACCGCCAGCGTAAATCCTCATTGGCCACTGTACTCCATAGAGCCCCATATTATCCAATGAGGAATTGCAAGGTGGTGCAAGACCGCCTTCCACCACGACGGCCAGCGTCGGTGTAATTACCTCACTTCCACCTGTCCCTACATACATGACAGGCAGTCACCATTTCAGGGGGGGGCAAAACAGGCATATTGACAATTACTGCGTCACAGATTAGATTGGCACATACTTTGTCATTAACACTGTCCCAATACATAAGTGCACCATTTGGACTGCAGTTGTGGTTTTGTTGTTCCACTTGTGACAGCCTACTCACTCTGGTGTCCCTTAGATACCTATCGCTGCCGATGAATAGGACGTGGAGACATACCCCTGTGTACATACCCCTGGTGGACTTAGCTACACTGGATGACAGGTACATTACACTCACCTATAGACTGGAAAGGGCCACAATCGCAGAGCTGTGTGCCCAGTTGGAGCCTGAGCTGATCTCATCTATCCGTCATTCGACTGGGATCACCCTCTTGCGCAAGTGCTATCAGTGCTCTATTTCCTGGCAACAGGTTCTTTCCAAGTGACACTGGGTTGGCAGCAGGAATGTCACAGCCAATGTTCTCAATCATGCTGGAAAGAGTGTTGTCTGCTCTGATAAAACACATGTGCAGCTACATTGTTTTCCCCCAGGTGGAAGATTTGGCAACTGTGAAAGCCAGATTCTATGCAATGGGACACATCCCCAATATTATTGGGGCGATTGTCGGGATACCTATTGCGTTAGTCCCCCCGTCAGAATGAACAGGTGTACAGGAATCGTAAGAGTTTCCTCTCACTGAATGTGCAGATGGTGTGCCTAGCGGACAGTACATCTCCCACGTCAATGCTAAGTATCCTAGGTCGGTGCATGATGCCTTTATCCTGAGGAATAGCAGCATCCCAAATGTGATGGCCCAACTACAGAGGCACAGGGTGTGGCTAATAGGTGAGCCTTGGTCCCCACCCACTGTATGTTAGTGTATGCCTCTGGTGTTGACGCCATAGGATTGTGTGTGGCTAAATGTTATCCCTCAATACCTGCAGGTGACTCTGGCTACCCAAACCTATCGTGACTGCTGACCCCTGTGAGGAATGCCAGGACAAGGGCTGAAGAACGGTATAATGAGGCACATGGGCGAACCAGACGGATCATCGAGAGGACCTTCAGCCTCCTGAAGGTCAGGTTCAGGTGCCTCCATCTGACAGGTGGATCGCTGTGCTACTCACCCGAGAAAGTCTGCCAGATGATAGTGGCATGCTGCATGTTGCACAACCTGGCCCTCAGACACCATGTACCCTTTCTGCAGGAGGAGGAGACAGGGGATGCCCCTGTGGCAGGAGTAGACCCTGATGACAGTGAGGATGAAGAGGCTGAGGATGAGGACAACAGAACAACAGTTTTCCGTCAGTACTTCCAATGACACACAGGTGAGACAGTCTAACTGCACATTGCTATGACTATTGGTTTATTCTGTGTGGCTGTGGCATGATGGCTTTAACTTCATTTTACCTCTACTTACTGTCACCTATGGTTTGTCATTTTACAGATGTTGGTGCTCTAACAACTGTGTACTGACGTGCTGACTTCAGCCAGCTACAGGTGGTCATTATTTTTATGCTCTCACAATTTACAGTTGATTTGCAATGGATGTAACTGTTTCCATAAATACAAATTTTCACCACATGACATACAAGCAGTCGAGTTGTGATCAAGGGTGTTTATTGTAGTGCTAGGAAATTTAGGGGAAGGAGCAATGGAATGGGGTGATGATAGAGGAAAGTCCAGGGTATTGTTCCAGTCTGTTTGTAGCACAGTTCCAGTGTCCAAGGGCCCACAGGAAGGGGAGCAACGACAATTCAAGGTGGACAAGGTGACCGAGTGGGACACAAGCGGGACAGTCAGGAGAATCTAATTTCCTGGCTGTGGTCTTGGCAAGTGTCTCTGGCTTCTGTCTGGGTCACAGGGAATGTTTGCGGGGTGGTTCACCTTCTGCAGGGGAAGGGTTGCTGGTGGCCTGTGGGTCCTGCGGAGGGGCCTCCTGCCCACTAGCGGCATCGTAAGCGGAGGGCTGGTCAATGGACTGGCTAGTGGTAGGGGCCCACTGTTATGCTGTTGCCTCCCTCATGATGTTGGCCATGTCTGCCAGCACCCCTGCAATGGAGATAAGGGTGGTGTTAATGGCCTGCAAGTCTTCCCAGTTCCTCTGATACTGTCCCTCCTGCACCCGCCTGTTCTACTGCGAGTTCTCAAGGATCTGGCCCACTGTGTCGTGGGAATGTTGGTAGTCTCCCAGAATCTCAGAGAGTGCCTCCTGGAGAGTCAGTTCCCTGGTCCTTTCCTCCCCCTGGCGCACAGCAGTCCTCCCAGTGTCCCTTTTGGCCTTTGTCTGTGTCCCCTGAATGGTGTGCCAACTGCCACTGACTTCAGGTCCCTGATTGTCTTGGAGGCAAGCAGGGGCCTGTGGTCCCTGCACAGGTGGGCACACTGCTGATTGATGTGTCCTGGGGACAGAGGTGTGGGTACGCTGGGTGGGTGCTGTGGTGTTGGATGCTGATGGGGGAGGCTCTCTCGTGGGCTGTGAGTGGGATGGGGTGACCAACTGTCCAGTGGTTCTGATGGGCCAGGTTGTTGGTCCAGATCCAGAAGTCCATGGTTACTGTCATCACTGGGGGCATCTTCAGTTGGGGGACTGGATAGTTGTGGCAACTCCTCTCCACTGAGATTGGCTAGGGAACCTGTGGGTATGTAAGAGATGTATTATGCTTCATGCCTGTGATGTATTGTACATCCCTATCCTCCCCTCTATTGTTTCTTTTGCCCTGCCACCTTTGATTGTGTATGGTGATGTATTGTGGGATTGTTAGTTTCCCCATGATGTACTTGCTTTGGTGATGGATGTCCATGTAGAACTGGGAGGGCTGTCCATGCATTGGTATGGCATGCAGGGCTTGGCACTGCGGTTAGTCATCCGCGTTGGTACAGTGCGTGGGATGGAGTGATGTGATGGGAGTGAGGGTGAAGGTGTGAGATGACATGCAAGTATGGGGGTCATAAGTGGTAATTATTGACTTACCAGTATCCATTCCTCCGGCTACTCCAGTGAGTCCCTCAGGATGCAGTATTGCCAAGAATTGCTCCTCCCTTGCTGTGAGCTGTGGGGGAGGAGATGGGGGTCTACCACCAGTCCTCTGTATGGCGAGCTGTTGCCTTGCTGCTATTGAAGGTACCTTCCCCTGTCAGTCTTCCTGATGTCGTCCATTGTTCTTAGGTGCTGTCTCATGGCGTTCACCCTGTCAAAAATTCTCTGCCATAGCTCCATCTTCCTTGCAATGGATATTTGCTGTACCTGTGCTCCAAACAGCTGTGGCTCTACCCTTAAAATTTCCTCCACCATGACCCTTAACTCCTCCTCAGTGAAACAGGGGTGCCTTTGTGGTGACATGGGTGTTGTGTGGTGTGTGTTGGTAAGAGTGTGTTGAGTAATGTGGTGGGGTGTGTAATGTGAGTTGCGTGAGGGATGTATGGGTGTAAGTGGTGTGTGTCTAGTTGTCTAAGTGGTCTTGATGTCAGTCTGGTGGCAATGATTTGTAATCACAAAGGGTTGTGGGTAATGTGGGTGTGTGTTTTATAGTGGTGTGGGTGTGTGTGGTGTGTGTATGAGTGTCAATTGTGTGTTTTTCGTATTGGCCAATGCAGTGTTGTTTTGTATGCGGGTGCCCATTCTGAGCACGGCGGTATGTACTGCCAATGGTTTACTGCTGTTGAATGTCCACCGTGGTGATTTGTGGGTCATAATGAGGTGGGCGTTGTTCTGTTGGCGTAACGGTATGGGTGTTGGGACCGCCACTTTAGCACTGACCTTTGGGCTGGCAGATTTGTGTATGTGGCTGTATTCTGTCAGATTAGTGTGTGTGTTATAATATGGCGAACGGCTATTCGCAACCACAGCCGTATGTTTGAGGCCTTCAGCGTGGCTGTAGGAAAGTCCTCCTTTTTTGCCTGATCACCCCCACACTTTTTGGATAGGTACTGGTGGTTACTGACTCTTGGCTGTGCCCTGGGTACTGCTTAACAGTCCCAGGGCCAGTGCTCTGTGTAAAATGGATATGCAAATTAGGCTAATTATAATTGGCTAAGTTAACCTACCTATAAGTCCCTAGTATATGGTAGGGCATGTAGGTTAAGGGACCACAGCATAGGTGGTGCACACCTAGGTGCACTGCTGAAGTGCCCAGTGTCATTTTAAAAGCAAGCCTGCCTTGCTGGCTGCTTTTAAATTAAAGTTATATGCAAATTCGACTTTGGAATTAAAAGTACTTCCAAAGTCTTAAACTACCTTATTTTTACATATAAGTCACCCCTAAGGTGTGCCCTATGTGCCCCTAGGGCAGGGTGCCATGTAACTATAAGCAGGGACTTTATAAAAATAGATTTATAAGCCCTGGTGAGGTAAAAACTGCCAATTTCGTTTTTCCCTCATTGAAGTAAATGGCCTTCATAGGCTAGAATGGGGAGACTTTATTTTAAATTTTAAAGTCTCCTTAAATGTTGCATACCAAGAATTTGGTATCAAATTAAGTGTTGTAATAAATCCCACAACTTCCAGTTGTTGGATTTAATATAACTTGTTCAGGTAAAAAGTTTAGACTTTACCTAAAAAGTTGCCAATTTCAGCTCTGCATTGTTTTTGCTGCTGTGCTCTGATTGGCCAGCCTGCAGCAGCTTTTGCCAAGCTGCCTTGATGAGGTGTGAAGTGGCCTGGCTTCACACAAAGGAATGTGCTTGGGGGAGAGAATCTCCCCTCAGCAGATGGTGAGGCAGGAAGGGGGAGGGCTGCCAAACTGGTCTTCAAAGGCGGAGAAGGACATCTGGAGCACCCAGCAACACCCCCACATCCTGCAACCACAGACAACTATGTGCCCCCTTGATTAGATTAGGAAAGGGCAGGAGAGGAGTGTGTTTAGGATTTTTAGCCACACCAGTGGGTGGGCTTAGCCAGATGTAACCTCCAAAAATCAGATTCAGCCATGTTGGATTTTTAGAGACTGTTGCCTTTTGGGATGGATTTTTGCCACACTTCCCAGGAAGTGGTCATCACAGGGGGACGACCCTGTACCTGATTGGAGGACCAGGACCCCCCTGCTTTTCACCCAGGTGCAAGGATAAAACTGGCAGACCTGCCCCCACACCTCAGATCCCCGCCAGATTTCAAGAAGAAAAGAACTAAAGGAGAAGAAGGACTGCCCTGCTGGACCCCTGGCCTGCACCTGGAACCTGCACCCAGAAGGACTGCACCAGCTGCACACTTGGGCTTCACCACAAGAAGGACTTTGCCTGGCTTCAACTGGTTCAAGGAGGGACTCCCTGTTTGCTACAGGTGAAAAATTGCTATCCAGAGTCCCCCTGCACCAACTCCTGAAAAGTGACCAGCTGACCACTGTCCAGTGGCCAAAAAGGAGTTTGCGCCAGGTGCATTCTGGGAGTTGAAGTCCGCACCCCCAAAGGACCATCACAGAACTTCTGGACCCTTGGGGTGAGCTGTGGACCCCAAAAGAACCTTAAAAGAACATCTGGGTGAAGCCCCAGAAGTTTGGAAAAGATTTGAGAATTTTTGAAAAAAAGCTCCAGAGAGGGACCGACCCGCCGCGGAAATTCTAGCCGGCTTGCCTCAACCGTGACCCGGCCTGACTTGGTGGTTCGTCCCGGTAAAGAAAAACCTCCGAAAAAGAGACTAAGTCCGAAGGTAAAAAGTTGACCGGGACCTCCCAGCCATCGTATCCGAGAAGGGCTCCACGGACGTCGGATCAAGATCCAGGTTTACCCCGGTCGAAGGATTTTCATCTCGAAAAAACGACTAAGTCCGAAGGTAAAAGTCTCCACCGAGGAAACCCACATCGCGTATCCGGACAAAGGCTCCAGGAGGTCGGATTCAACTGGCAGGTTCGTCCCGGTGAAGAAAAACTTCAAAATAAAGACTAAGTCAGAAGGTAACTTTTTAACTGAGGCCTCCCGCGACTTGTAGCCGAGCAGGGCTCCATCGCGGTCGGCCTGAAACTTTGACTTTGCCCCGGTCGAGGTGCAACCAGATGACCCGACTGGCGCTTTTTGTTTCTAAGCGCTAGAAAAATAATAATTCTTTAAAAATTCATATCTCCGGTTCCCTTTATCCGATTTTATTCGTTTTTGTGTCATTTTAAAGATAAAAATATAAACTATTTTTATAAATTGGTTTTGGATTTTTAAACTGTTTCCTGTGTTTTATTTAATTACTGTTTTGTGATATTTGAATGCTTTACACACTGTCTCCTAAGTTAAGCCTTGACGCTCGTTGCCAAGCTACCAAGGGTTGAGCTGGGATTAATTTACTGAGACCTAACTGTACCTAGGTGGAGGTTAGTGGCTTGTTGCTAGGTGTAGGTACCTACCTGCCCTTACCAATAACCCATTTTCCAACATTTTTGGTGGCAGCGGTGGGATCCTGTACTTGTGTTCAGTATCACGTTACAGTTTTGAGTAAAACAAATTAAAAATCCTTTAAATTGTCTTATTGCAAAAATTTTAATTTTTTTTTTTAATTAATTTGGATTAATTTCAATTATTGAATTTTTTTAATTTTTCTAAATTCTTGTTTCCAATTTTTGCAAAAAGTTTTTGTTGACACAAAACTAGGGAACCATGGAGCTTGATCTGGCTAGCCTACCCACACTGACAGTAGTCCAGCTTAGGGGGTTGTGTATTGAAAGAGGGTTGCCTACAACCACTGATCTCAGGAAGCAAATCCTGATTAAATCCCTGACAGCATGGGCTGAGGCCCAAGAGCTAGGCACAGAGGAAGCTCCAGAGGAGGAAGAAAAAGGGGAGGATGCTAACTCTAACCTCTCAGGGGAGGGAAGGCATCTGAGCCCAAGTGAGGATGAGGAAGAACGGTCCTCAGTAGATACAGTCACTAGGGGCAGACCCAAAGCTAGTGGTAGGAAGGGGGTCCTTTCAGGAGGAGAGAACCCATGCATCAGAGAAAGAGAGCTGGAGGCCCAGCTAGCATACATAGCTTTGGAAGCAGATAAGCTGGCCCTAGAAAAGAAAAAGTGGGTAAACAAAGAAAAAAGAGATGGTGGCAGCGATAAAGAAGCTGAGGTGTCCATGGGTGGGGGTTTTTCCCCCAGATTACCCAAAGGGGTGGTTCCTGCCTATGTAGAGGGGGATGACATAGATAAGTGGCTGGGGGCCTTTGAGAGGGCCCTCCAGATGAGGAGAGTCAAGCCTCAGTACTGGGGTTTACTTCTTTGGGAGTTAGTTCCCAACTCTGGGAGGGATAGGCTCCTAACCATGAGTGGGGAAGATGCAGACTCATACCCCAGTATGAAGAGTTGCTTGACTAAAAAGTTTGGTCTGACCCCAGAGCAGTATAGGCTCAAGTTTAGGGACACCCAAAAGACAAGCACCCAGTCCTGGGTGGACTTTGTGGACATTTCAGTAAAAGCACTGGAGGGCTGGATACAGGGCAACAGGGTAAGTACCTTTGAGGGGCTGTACAATTTGATTATGAGGGAACACCTTCTAACAAATTATGTCCAAGAGAAGCTCCGCCAGTATCTAGTTGACTCTAGTTTGACCAACCCCAGAGAGCTGGGGGAGGCAGCAGATGACTGGTTAAGAACTAGGGTTAACCAGAAACCCCAGGGGGTGATCAGAAAAAGGGAGGACATGGTTCTTCTCAGGGGAAGAACCAGGGGAAAGATGATAAAAAGCCCAAAGAGTCCTCACAAGAGTCCCCAAAAACTTCTCAGGGAGGGGGAGCCCCGAGCCAATTCACTTTTAAAGGGAAAGGGTATCAGGGAAAGAATTATGATCCTGCTAAAGCAGGAAGGTTTCAGGAGCTTGCTAAGGCCGGCAAGTGTTTTGATTGTCATCAACCTGGACATAAAAGAGGAGATGCTATCTGCTCCAAGAAGCCCCCCACTGGTGGGCAATCCCAGGGGATTGCTAGTGTAGGGTTGGGGGTGGAAGTTGGCCCAGGGGTGGAATCAGAGTACACAGAGGTCACCTTAGTATCCGTGGGTGGGGTGGACATTGCAACTATGGCCACCTTACCTCCCATCATGGAGAGGCATAGGCAGAGGCCTAAAGTCAATGGGACTGAGGTGGAAGCTCTGAGAGATACAGGAGCCAGTGTGACAATGGTCACAGAGAAGTTGGTTTCTCCAGAGCAGGTCTTACCTGGTGTCTTCCACCAGGTGACTTATGCAGATAGCAGAACCAAACTCCATCCCATGGCCATGGTGAGTCTGGAATGGGGAGGTGTGACTGGCCCTAAAAAGGTAGCTGTAGCTCCTGCCCTCCCAGTAGAGTGTCTGCTGGGAAATGATCTTGAAGCATCTGAATGGTCAGAAGTGGAGAGAAGGGTCCATGCACAGATGCTGGACCTCCCTGAATGGGTGTGTGCTGTGTCCAGGTCACAGGCAGCACAACAGGGAAGTGCTGGACACTTGGACCCTGGAACAATGGGCCAAGCCTCCAAGAAGAAGAGAAAGGGCACTGGGTCTGGCTTGCCAGCCCCTACAAGTACAGAGGGTCAGGAAGAATCCAACCCTGAGGGGGAGGATCTGAACTCTGTGGGAGGGACACTTCCCCTGCAAGCTCTGCCTGACTTGGCAGAACTGCAAGGGGCAGGTGGGCCCACCAGAGAAGATTTGTGCCAGGGACAAAGAGAGTGTCCCACTCTTGAGGGCCTGAGGCAGACTGCTACCAGGCAAGAACAAGGGGATACCAGTGGGACCCACAAGGTTTACTGGGAGGATGGAGTTCTCTACACTGAGGCAAGGGCCCTCAAACCAGGGGCTACTAGGAGAGTAGTGGTCCCCCAGAAGTATAGAGAATTCCTCCTTACCTTAAGCCATGATATCCCCTTAGCTGGACATTTGGGACAGACCAAGACCTGGAACAGGCTGGTCAACCATTTTTATTGGCCCCAAATGTCAGAAAAAGTCAGGGAGTTTTGCAGCTCCTGTGTCACCTGTCAAGCCAGTGGCAAGACAGGAGGCAAACCAAAGGCTCCCCTGATACCACTGCCAGTGGTTGGGACTCCCTTTGAGCGGGTGGGGATTGACATTGTTGGTCCCCTAGACCCACCAACTGCTTCAGGTAACAGGTACATTGTGGTGGTAGTGGACCATGCCACCAGGTACCCTGAGGCAATACCCCTCCGGACAGTCACTGCTCCCACAGTGGCTAGGGCCCTACTTGGTGTGTTCACCAGAGTGGGATTCCCAAAGGAGGTGGTCTCAGATAGGGGCACAAACTTTATGTCAGCCTATCTGAAAGCCATGTGGGATGAGTGTGGTGTTACTTATAAGTTCACCACTCCCTACCACCCACAGACCAATGGTCTGGTGGAAAGATTTAATAAGACCCTGAAGGGCATGATCATGGGTTTGTCTGACAAACTCAGGAGGAGATGGGATGTCCTCCTCCCTTGCCTGCTGTTTGCCTACAGAGAGGTGCCACAGAAGGGGGTTGGATTCAGCCCCTTTGAGTTACTGTTTGGGCACCCTGTAAGAGGCCCATTGTGCTTGGTGAGAGAGTCTTGGGAAAAGCCTCTCAAAGAATCCAAGGAGAATGTGCTAGATTATGTGCTAGGCCTGCGGTCACGCATGGCTGAGTATATGAAGAAGGCAAGCAGAAACCTGGAAGCCAGCCAGGTGCTCATGAAGCTCTGGCATGATCAAAAGGCTACCATGCCTGAGTATCACCCAGGACAGCTGGTGTGGGTTTTGGAGCCCATGGCTCCTAGGGCACTTCAGGCCAAATGGACTGGGCCCTATCCAATTCTAGAGAAAAAAGGTGAGGTCACCTACTTGGTGGACCTTGGCACCCCCAGGAATCCTCACAGGATCCTGCATGTAAACAGGATGAAACCCCACCAGGACAGGGCAGACATGACCATGCTAATGGTCACTGATGAAGGGAAGGAGGAGGAGGGTGGACCTCTGCCAGACCTCCTGTCCTCAAAGGCAAAAGATGGGTCAGTGGAGGGAGTGGTACTCTCTCCCAAATTGACAGATCAGCAACAAAAAGACTGTAAGCAAGTTTTGGGACAGTTTGCTAGTCTGTTCTCCCTGACCCCAGGACTCACCAATTGGTGTGTCCATGATGTTGACACTGGTGACAGCTTGCCTGTCAAGAACAAGCTGTACAGGCTGTCTGACCAGGTCAAGGCCAACATCAAAGCTGAAGTGGCTAAGATGTTGGACCTCAAGGTAATTGAGCCCTCTGATAGTCCTTGGTCCAGTCCAGTGGTACTGGTGCCCAAAGCTAATCCCCAAGGTGGGAAGAAAGAAATGAGATTCTGTGTGGACTACAGAGGTCTAAACGCAGTCACTAGGACTGATGCTCACCCCATACCTAGAGCTGACGAGCTCATTGACAGGTTGGGGGCTGCCAAATTCCTGAGCACATTTGATCTGACCTCAGGATATTGGCAGATTGCCTTAAGTCCAAGAGCTAAGGAGAGGTCAGCATTTTCCACACCAGAGGGCCACTTTCAGTTCAAGGTGATGCCATTTGGCATGAAAAATGCTCCTGCCACCTTCCAACGGTTGGTGAACAGAGTCCTATCTGGGTTGGAATCTTTCAGTGCAGCTTATCTGGATGATATAGCGGTATTTAGTTCCACCTGGAGGGACCACCTGGTCCACCTGAAGGAAGTGCTTCAGGCCCTGCTTCAAGCAGGCCTGACTATCAAGGCAAGCAAGTGCCAGATAAGGCAAAGCTCTGTTGTGTACCTGGGCCACCTTGTTGGTGGAGGCCATGTACAACCTCTCCAGCCCAAGATCCAGACTATTCTGGATTGGGAGGCTCCAAAAACCCAGACTCAGGTCAGGGCCTTTCTTGGCCTGACCGGGTACTACAGGAGGTTTGTTCAGAATTTTGGGACCATAGTGGCCCCTCTGACTGAGCTTACCTCCAAGAAACAGCCCAAGAAGGTCATTTGGACCCCAGAGTGTCAGAAAGCTTTTGACACCCTAAAACAGGCTATGTGTTCAGCACCTGTGTTACTGGCCCCTGACTATAGCAAGGAGTTTGTAGTGCAAACAGATGCTTCAGAGGAAGGGATTGGGGCAGTGTTAGCACAAGTTAATGAAGAGGGCCATGATCACCCAGTTGCCTTCATCAGCAGGTGACTACTCCAGAGAGAAAAAATGGAGTACCATTGAGAGGGAGGCCTTTGCTGTGGTCTGGTCCCTGAAGAAGTTGAGGCCTTACTTGTTTGGCACCCACTTCCGTGTACAAACTGACCACAGACCTCTCAGGTGGTTGATGCAGATGAGGGGGGAGAACCCAAAACTGTTAAGGTGGTCCATTTCCCTACAGGGGATGGACTTCACAGTGGAGCACAGACCTGGGACTGCTCATGCCAATGCAGATGGCCTTTCCAGGTTTTTCCACTTAGCTGATGAGGACTACCAGGGTGTAGGTTAGTACCCATCACCTTTCATCTGGGGGGGGGGGAGTGTAGGAAAGTCCTCCTTTTTTGCCTGATCACCCCCACACTTTTTGGATAGGTACTGGTGGTTACTGACTCTTGGCTGTGCCCTGGGTACTGCTTAACAGTCCCAGGGCCAGTGCTCTGTGTAAAATGGATATGCAAATTAGGCTAATTATAATTGCCTAAGTTAACCTACCTATAAGTCCCTAGTATATGGTAGGGCATGTAGGTTAAGGGACCACAGCATAGGTGGTGCACACCTAGGTGCACTGCTGAAGTGCCCAGTGTCATTTTAAAAGCAAGCCTGCCTTGCTGGCTGTTTTAAATTAAAGTTATATGCAAATTCGACTTTGGAATTAAAAGTACTTCCAAAGTCTTAAACTACCTTATTTTTACATATAAGTCACCCCTAAGGTGTGCCCTATGTGCCCCTAGGGCTGGGTGCCATGTAACTATAAGCAGGGACTTTATAAAAATAGATTTATAAGCCCTGGTGAGGTAAAAACAGCCAATTTCGTTTTTCCCTCATTGAAGTAAATGGCCTTCATAGGCTAGAATGGGGAGACTTTATTTTAAATTTTAAAGTCTCCTTAAATGTTGCATACCAAGAATTTGGTATCAAATTAATTGTTGTAATAAATCCCACAACTTCCAGTTGTTGGATTTAATATAACTTGTTCAGGTAAAAAGTTTAGACTTTACCTAAAAAGTTGTCAATTTCAGCTCTGCATTGTTTTTGCTGCTGTGCTCTGATTGGCCAGCCTGCAGCAGCTTTTGCCAAGCTGCCTTGATGAGGTGTGAAGTGGCCTGGCTTCACACAAAGGAATGTGCTTGGGGGAGAGAATCTCCCCTCAGCAAATGGTGAGGCAGGAAGGGGGAGGGCTGCCAAACTGGTCTTCAAAGGCAGAGAAGGACATCTGGAGCACCCAGCAACACCCCCACATCCTGCAACCCCAGACAACTAGGTGCCCCCTTGATTAGATTAGGAGAGGGCAGGAGAGGGGTGTGTTTATGATTTTTAGCCACACCAGTGGGTGGGCTTAGCCAGATGTAACCTCCAAAAATCAGATTCAGCCATGTTGGATTTTTAGAGACTGTTGCCTTTTGGGATGGATTTTTGCCACACATCCCAGGAAGTGGTCATCACAGGGGGACGACCCTGTACCTGATTGGAGGACCAGGACCCCCCTGCTTTTCACCCAGGAGCAAGGATAAAACTGGCAGTCCTGCCCCCACACCTCAGATCCCCGCCAGATTTCAAGAAGAAAAGAACTAAAGGAGAAGAAGGACTGCCCTGCTGGACCCCTGGCCTGCACCTGGAACCTGCACCCAGAAGGACTGCACCAGCTGCACACTTGGGCTTCACCACAAGAAGGACTTTGCCTGGCTTCAACTGGTACAAGGAGGGACTCCCTGTTTGCTACAGGTGAAAAATTGCTATCCAGAGTCCCCCTGCACCAACTCCTGAAAAGTGACCAGCTGACCACTGTCCAGTGGCCAAAAAGGAGTTTGCGCCAGGTGCATTCTGGGAGTTGAAGTCCGCACCCCCCAAGGACCATCACAGAACTTCTGGACCCTTGGGGTGAGCTGTGGACCCCAAAAGAACCTCAAAAGAACATCTGGGTGAAGCCCCAGAAGTTTGGAAAAGATTTGAGAATTTTTGAAAAAAAGCTCCAGAGAGGGACCGACCCGCCGCGGAAATTCTAGCCGGCTTGCCTCAACCGTGACCCGGCCTGACTTGGTGGTTCATCCCGGTAAAGAAAAACCTCCGAAAAAGAGACTAAGTCCGAAGGTAAAAAGTTGACCGGGACCTCCCAGCCATCGTATCCGAGAAGGGCTCCACGGACGTCGGATCAAGATCCAGGTTTACCCCGGTCGAAGGATTTTCATCTCGAAAAAACGACTAAGTCCGAAGGTAAAAGTCTCCACCGAGGAAACCCACATCGCGTATCCGGACAAAGGCTCCAGGAGGTCGGATTCAACTGGCAGGTTCGTCCCGGTGAAGAAAAACTTCAAAATAAAGACTAAGTCAGAAGGTAACTTTTTAACTGAGGCCTCCCGCGACTTGTAGCCGAGCAGGGCTCCATCGCGGTCGGCCTGAAACTTTGACTTTGCCCCGGTCGAGGTGCAACCAGATGACCCGACTGGCGCTTTTTGTTTCTAAGCGCTAGAAAAATAATAATTCTTTAAAAATTCATATCTCCGGTTCCCTTTATCCGATTTTATTCGTTTTTGTGTCATTTTAAAGATAAAAATATAAACTATTTTTATAAATTGGTTTTGGATTTTTAAACTGTTTCCTGTGTTTTATTTAATTACTGTTTTGTGATATTTGAATGCTTTACACACTGTCTCCTAAATTAAGCCTTGACGCTCGTTGCCAAGCTACCAAGGGTTGAGCTGGGATTAATTTACTGAGACCTAACTGTACCTAGGTGGAGGTTAGTGGCTTGTTGCTAGGTGTAGGTACCTACCTGCCCTTACCAATAACCCATTTTCCAACATTTTTGGTGGCAGCGGTGGGATCCTGTACTTGTGTTCAGTATCACGTTACAGTTTTGAGTAAAACAAATTAAAAATCCTTTAAATTGTCTTATTGCAAAAATTTTAATTTTTTTTTTTTTAATTAATTTGGATTAATTTCAATTATTGAATTTTTTTAATTTTTCTAAATTCTTGTTTCCAATTTTTGCAAAAAGTTTTTGTTGACACAAAACTAGGGAACCATGGAGCTTGATCTGGCTAGCCTACCCACACTGACAGTAGTCCAGCTTAGGGGGTTGTGTATTGAAAGAGGGTTGCCTACAACCACTGATCTCAGGAAGCAAATCCTGATTAAATCCCTGACAGCATGGGCTGAGGCCCAAGAGCTAGGCACAGAGGAAGCTCCAGAGGAGGAAGAAAAAGGGGAGGATGCTAACTCTAACCTCTCAGGGGAGGGAAGGCATCTGAGCCCAAGTGAGGATGAGGAAGAACGGTCCTCAGTAGATACAGTCACTAGGGGCAGACCCAAAGCTAGTGGTAGGAAGGGGGTCCTTTCAGGAGGAGAGAACCCATGCATCAGAGAAAGAGAGCTGGAGGCCCAGCTAGCATACATAGCTTTGGAAGCAGATAAGCTGGCCCTAGAAAAGAAAAAGTGGGCAAACAAAGAAAAAAGAGATGGTGGCAGCGATAAAGAAGCTGAGGTGTCCATGGGTGGGGGTTTTTCCCCCAGATTACCCAAAGGGGTGGTTCCTGCCTATGTAGAGGGGGATGACATAGATAAGTGGCTGGGGGCCTTTGAGAGGGCCCTCCAGATGAGGAGAGTCAAGCCTCAGTACTGGGGTTCACTTCTTTGGGAGTTAGTTCCCAACTCTGGGAGGGATAGGCTCCTAACCATGAGTGGGGAAGATGCAGACTCATACCCCAGTATGAAGAGTTGCTTGACTAAAAAGTTTGGTCTGACCCCAGAGCAGTATAGGCTCAAGTTTAGGGACACCCAAAAGACAAGCACCCAGTCCTGGGTGGACTTTGTGGACATTTCAGTAAAAGCACTGGAGGGCTGGATACAGGGCAACAGGGTAAGTACCTTTGAGGGGCTGTACAATTTGATTATGAGGGAACACCTTCTAACAAATTGTGTCCAAGAGAAGCTCCGCCAGTATCTAGTTGACTCTAGTTTGACCAACCCCAGAGAGCTGGGGGAGGCAGCAGATGACTGGTTAAGAACTAGGGTTAACCAGAAACCCCAGGGGGTGATCAGAAAAAGGGAGGACATGGTTCTTCTCAGGGGAAGAACCAGGGGAAAGATGATAAAAAGCCCAAAGAGTCCTCACAAGAGTCCCCAAAAACTTCTCAGGGAGGGGGAGCCCCGAGCCAATTCACTTTTAAAGGGAAAGGGTATCAGGGAAAGAATTATGATCCTGCTAAAGCAGGAAGGTTTCAGGAGCTTGCTAAGGCCGGCAAGTGTTTTGATTGTCATCAACCTGGACATAAAAGAGGAGATGCTATCTGCTCCAAGAAGCCCCCCACTGGTGGGCAATCCCAGGGGATTGCTAGTGTAGGGTTGGGGGTGGAAGTTGGCCCAGGGGTGGAATCAGGGTACACAGAGGTCACCTTAGTATCCGTGGGTGGGGTGGACATTGCAACTATGGCCACCTTACCTCCCATCATGGAGAGGCATAGGCAGAGGCCTAAAGTCAATGGGACTGAGGTGGAAGCTCTGAGAGATACAGGAGCCAGTGTGACAATGGTCACAGAGAAGCTGGTTTCTCCAGAGCAGGTCTTACCTGGTGTCTTCTACCAGGTGACTTATGCAGATAGCAGAACCAAACTCCATCCCATGGCCATGGTGAGTCTGGAATGGGGAGGTGTGACTGGCCCTAAAAAGGTAGCTGTAGCTCCTGCCCTCCCAGTAGAGTGTCTACTGGGAAATGATCTTGAAGCATCTGAATGGTCAGAAGTGGAGAGAAGGGTCCATGCACAGATGCTGGACCTCCCTGAATGGGTGTGTGCTGTGACCAGGTCACAGGCAGCACAACAGGGAAGTGCTGGACACTTGGACCCTGGAACAATGGGCCAAGCCTCCAAGAAGAAGAGAAAGGGCACTGGGTCTGGCTTGCCAGCCCCTACAAGTACAGAGGGTCAGGAAGAATCCAACCCTGAGGGGGAGGATCTGAACTCTGTGGGAGGGACACTTCCCCTGCAAGCTCTGCCTGACTTGGCAGAACTGCAAGGGGCAGGTGGGCCCACCAGAGAAGATTTGTGCCAGGGACAAAGAGAGTGTCCCACTCTTGAGGGCCTGAGGCAGACTGCTACCAGGCAAGAACAAGGGGATACCAGTGGGACCCACAAGGTTTACTGGGAGGATGGAGTTCTCTACACTGAGGCAAGGGCCCTCAAACCAGGGGCTACTAGGAGAGTAGTGGTCCCCCAGAAGTATAGAGAATTCCTCCTTACCTTAAGCCATGATATCCCCTTAGCTGGACATTTGGGACAGACCAAGACCTGGAACAGGCTGGTCAACCATTTTTATTGGCCCCAAATGTCAGAAAAAGTCAGGGAGTTTTGCAGCTCCTGTGTCACCTGTCAAGCCAGTGGCAAGACAGGAGGCAAACCAAAGGCTCCCCTGATACCACTGCCAGTGGTTGGGACTCCCTTTGAGCGGGTGGGGATTGACATTGTTGGTCCCCTAGACCCACCAACTGCTTCAGGTAACAGGTACATTGTGGTGGTAGTGGACCATGCCACCAGGTACCCTGAGGCAATACCCCTCCGGACAGTCACTGCTCCCACAGTGGCTAGGGCCCTACTTGGTGTGTTCACCAGAGTGGGATTCCCAAAGGAGGTGGTCTCAGATAGGGGCACAAACTTTATGTCAGCCTATCTGAAAGCCATGTGGGATGAGTGTGGTGTTACTTATAAGTTCACCACTCCCTACCACCCACAGACCAATGGTCTGGTGGAAAGATTTAATAAGACCCTGAAGGGCATGATCATGGTTTGTCTGACAAACTCAGGAGGAGATGGGATGTCCTCCTCCCTTGCCTGCTGTTTGCCTACAGAGAGGTGCCACAGAAGGGGGTTGGATTCAGCCCCTTTGAGTTACTGTTTGGGCACCCTGTAAGAGGCCCATTGTGCTTGGTGAGAGAGTCTTGGGAAAAGCCTCTCAAAGAATCCAAGGAGAATGTGCTAGATTATGTGCTAGGCCTGCGGTCACGCATGGCTGAGTATATGAAGAAGGCAAGCAGAAACCTGGAAGCCAGCCAGGTGCTCATGAAGCTCTGGCATGATCAAAAGGCTACCATGCCTGAGTATCACCCAGGACAGCTGGTGTGGGTTTTGGAGCCCATGGCTCCTAGGGCACTTCAGGCCAAATGGACTGGGCCCTATCCAATTCTAGAGAAAAAAGGTGAGGTCACCTACTTGGTGGACCTTGGCACCCCCAGGAATCCTCACAGGATGCTGCATGTAAACAGGATGAAACCCCACCAGGACAGGGCAGACATGACCATGCTAATGGTCACTGATGAAGGGAAGGAGGAGGAGGGTGGACCTCTGCCAGACCTCCTGTCCTCAAAGGCAAAAGATGGGTCAGTGGAGGGAGTGGTACTCTCTCCCAAATTGACAGATCAGCAACAAAAAGACTGTAAGCAAGTTTTGGGACAGTTTGCTAGTCTGTTCTCCCTGACCCCAGGACTCACCAATTGGTGTGTCCATGATGTTGACACTGGTGACAGCTTGCCTGTCAAGAAAAAGCTGTACAGGCTGTCTGACCAGGTCAAGGCCAACATCAAAGCTGAAGTGGCTAAGATGTTGGACCTCAAGGTAATTGAGCCCTCTGATAGTCCTTGGTCCAGTCCAGTGGTACTGGTGCCCAAAGCTAATCCCCAAGGTGGGAAGAAAGAATTGAGATTCTGTGTGGACTACAGAGGTCTAAACGCAGTCACTAGGACTGATGCTCACCCCATACCTAGAGCTGACGAGCTCATTGACAGGTTGGGGGCTGCCAAATTCCTGAGCACATTTGATCTGACCTCAGGATATTGGCAGATTGCCTTAAGTCCAAGAGCTAAGGAGAGGTCAGCATTTTCCACACCAGAGGGCCACTTTCAGTTCAAGGTGATGCCATTTGGCATGAAAAATGCTCCTGCCACCTTCCAACGGTTGGTGAACAGAGTCCTATCTGGGTTGGAATCTTTCAGTGCAGCTTATCTGGATGATATAGCGGTATTTAGTTCCACCTGGAGGGACCACCTGGTCCACCTGAAGGAAGTGCTTCAGGCCCTGCTTCCAGCAGGCCTGACTATCAAGGCAAGCAAGTGCCAGATAAGGCAAAGCTCTGTTGTGTACCTGGGCCACCTTGTTGGTGGAGGCCATGTACAACCTCTCCAGCCCAAGATCCAGACTATTCTGGATTGGGAGGCTCCAAAAACCCAGACTCAGGTCAGGGCCTTTCTTGGCCTGACCGGGTACTACAGGAGGTTTGTTCAGAATTTTGGGACCATAGTGGCCCCTCTGACTGAGCTTACCTCCAAGAAACAGCCCAAGAAGGTCATTTGGACCCCAGAGTGTCAGAAAGCTTTTGACACCCTAAAACAGGCTATGTGTTCAGCACCTGTGTTACTGACCCCTGACTATAGCAAGGAGTTTGTAGTGCAAACAGATGCTTCAGAGGAAGGGATTGGGGCAGTGTTAGCACAAGTTAATGAAGAGGGCCATGATCACCCAGTTGCCTTCATCAGCAGGTGACTACTCCCGAGAGAAAAAATGGAGTGCCATTGAGAGGGAGGCCTTTGCTGTGGTCTGGTCCCTGAAGAAGTTGAGGCCTTACTTGTTTGGCACCCACTTCCGTGTACAAACTGACCACAGACCTCTCAGGTGGTTGATGCAGATGAGGGGGGAGAACCCAAAACTGTTAAGGTGGTCCATTTCCCTACAGGGGATGGACTTCACAGTGGAGCACAGACCTGGGACTGCTCATGCCAATGCAGATGGCCTTTCCAGGTTTTTCCACTTAGCTGATGAGGACTACCAGGGTGTAGGTTAGTACCCATCACCTTTCATCTGGGGGGGGCAGTGTAGGAAAGTCCTCCTTTTTTGCCTGATCACCCCCACACTTTTTGGATAGGTACTGGTGGTTACTGACTCTTGGCTGTGCCCTGGGTACTGCTTAACAGTCCCAGGGCCAGTGCTCTGTGTAAAATGGATATGCAAATTAGGCTAATTATAATTGCCTAAGTTAACCTACCTATAAGTCCCTAGTATATGGTAGGGCATGTAGGTTAAGGGACCACAGCATAGGTGGTGCACACCTAGGTGCACTGCTGAAGTGTCCAGTGTCATTTTAAAAGCAAGCCTGCCTTGCTGGCTGCTTTTTAATTAAAGTTATATGCAAATTCGACTTTGGAATTAAAAGTACTTCCAAAGTCTTAAACTACGTTATTTTTACATATAAGTCACCCCTAAGGTGTGCCCTATGTGCCCCTAGGGCTGGGTGCCATGTAACTATAAGCAGGGACTTTATAAAAATAGATTTATAAGCCCTGGTGAGGTAAAAACAGCCAATTTCGTTTTTCCCTCATTGAAGTAAATGGCCTTCATAGGCTAGAATGGGGAGACTTTATTTTAAATTTTAAAGTCTCCTTAAATGTTGCATACCAAGAATTTGGTATCAAATTAATTGTTGTAATAAATCCCACAACTTCCAGTTGTTGGATTTAATATAACTTGTTCAGGTAAAAAGTTTAGACTTTACCTAAAAAGTTGCCAATTTCAGCTCTGCATTGTTTTTGCTGCTGTGCTCTGATTGGCCAGCCTGCAGCAGCTTTTGCCAAGCTGCCTTGATGAGGTGTGAAGTGGCCTGGCTTCACACAAAGGAATGTGCTTGGGGGAGAGAATCTCCCCTCAGCAAATGGTGAGGCAGGAAGGGGGAGGGCTGCCAAACTGGTCTTCAAAGGCAGAGAAGGACATCTGGAGCACCCAGCAACACCCCCACATCCTGCAACCCCAGACAACTAGGTGCCCCCTTGATTAGATTAGGAGAGGGCAGGAGAGGGGTGTGTTTATGATTTTTAGCCACACCAGTGGGTGGGCTTAGCCAGATGTAACCTCCAAAAATCAGATTCAGCCATGTTGGATTTTTAGAGACTGTTGCCTTTTGGGATGGATTTTTGCCACACATCCCAGGAAGTGGTCATCACAGGGGGACGACCCTGTACCTGATTGGAGGACCAGGACCCCCCTGCTTTTCACCCAGGAGCAAGGATAAAACTGGCAGTCCTGCCCCCACACCTCAGATCCCCGCCAGATTTCAAGAAGAAAAGAACTAAAGGAGAAGAAGGACTGCCCTGCTGGACCCCTGGCCTGCACCTGGAACCTGCACCCAGAAGGACTGCACCAGCTGCACACTTGGGCTTCACCACAAGAAGGACTTTGCCTGGCTTCAACTGGTACAAGGAGGGACTCCCTGTTTGCTACAGGTGAAAAATTGCTATCCAGAGTCCCCCTGCACCAACTCCTGAAAAGTGACCAGCTGACCACTGTCCAGTGGCCAAAAAGGAGTTTGCGCCAGGTGCATTCTGGGAGTTGAAGTCCGCACCCCCCAAGGACCATCACAGAACTTCTGGACCCTTATTGTGAGCTGTGGACCCCAAAAGAACCTTAAAAGAACATCTGGGTGAAGCCCCAGAAGTTTGGAAAAGATTTGAGAATTTTTGAAAAAAAGCTCCAGAGAGGGACCAACCCGCCGTGGAAATTCTAGCCGGCTTTCCTCAACCGCGACCAGGCCTGACTTGGTGGTTCGTCCCGGTAAAGAAAAACCTCCGAAAAAGAGACTAAGTCCGAAGGTAAAAAGTTGACCGGGACCTCCCAGCCATCGTATCCGAGAAGGGCTCCACGGACGTCGGATCAAGATCCAGGTTTACCCCGGTCGAAGGATTTTCATCTCGAAAAAACGACTAAGTCCGAAGGTAAAAGTCTCCACCGAGGAAACCCACATCGCGTATCCGGACAAGGGCTCCAGGAGGTCGGATTCAACTGGCAGGTTCGTCCCGGTGAAGAAAAACTTCAAAATAAAGACTAAGTCAGAAGGTAACTTTTTAACCGAGGCCTCCCGCGACTTGTAGCCGAGCAGGGCTCCATCGCGGTCGGCCTGAAACTTTGACTTTGCCCCGGTCGAGGTGCAACCAGATGACCCGACTGGCGCTTTTTGTTTCTAAGCGCTAGAAAAATAATAATTCTTTAAAAATTCATATCTCCGGTTCCCTTTATCGGATTTTATTCATTTTTGTGTCATTTTAAAGATAAAAATATAAACTATGTTTATGAATTGGTTTTGGATTTTTAAACTGTTTCCTGTGTTTTATTTAATTACTGTTTTGTGATATTTGAATGCTTTACTCACTGTCTCCTAAGTTAAGCCTTGACGCTCGTTGCCAAGCTACCAAGGGTTGAGCTGGGATTAATTTACTGAGACCTAACTGTACCTAGGTGGAGGTTAGTGGCTTGTTGCTAGGTGTAGGTACCTACCTGCCCTTACTAATAACCCATTTTCCAACATTTACCACCAATGCCTTAATTTCTTCTGCGCAGCAAAAATGTGATGCATTGCCCTCCATATCCTGCAGCCTCATCTTTCGCTTCTTCTTCAGCTACTGTGCAGCACTATCCATGTTAGCTAAAGATATTTCAGAGTACAAACATTATTTTCAGCATTTACTCAGAATTGGAGTGAATACAAGCGCATTATACAGTGTGAATATATCTCACTGTTAAGTGTCCTATTTTAAATTTACATTGTTCATACACATCAATCTTGTCTAAACACGGAGTCCTAATATTTACTATCTACACTTGGAATCAACTGTGAGGAACCCAGACAAATCAGCCTACTTAGGGTGCAGCAAAATGGAATCAGATGAACCAACAGACAAACAAAAAGACAGAGCAAGCTCTTCAGTTCAAATGGCTCACAATCAGCATCCGGAAAACCATCACCCATGCCCTCAACAGAAGCAAGGTGGACTGAGGACATCCCCTCTATTCTGTGTTCAACACTACACTTACCAGAAGGCTGCTGATACACTCTCAACCTCCTACACCAAACTTACGCCACACCAGAAGGACCTGCCATGGTTTCCTGCACACAATCTCTCACTGTTCAAATTCCACAACCACACTTTCAAGGCACAAAATTACATTGGCCCAGCATCTACCTTCACACATGTTCCTGACACCTCAGCACATCCGGATTCCTACTTGCACACATCCCATGCATACCTGTTGAGCCTTATTCTACGTTACTCCTAAAGTGTGGAACAATCCGAAACTCATCATCATTATTATAAAAACTTTATTTCAAACACAAAGTGCATTTGACACAAATACATAATATAAATAACAATTTTAGGTAAAGAAAATAGATCTAAAAATAACAAACAAAGCTGTTTTCTGGAGTGAGGAAAAAACTCTCAATAAACAAAATAGTACAGCAACAACTGGAAACAAGAAGACAGAACACAACCTCACTTTAACATAAATGTTTTAGCAGCATAAGGCCTAATGCCTGCAGCATAAAATCCAAAAAAGCACAAGTATAAAACCATCACATAATATTGGATAAATAACGTCACTCAATACACTTCAAACGTCTGATCCAGAGCGGCATCAGAAAATTAGCTATTCTAAACAACACAACATGCCTTGTGTCAGTGCTCAGAATTCTGAACACCTCAAGATGGTGTCTGGAGCGAATGGTCCTACCTAAGGGGAGTATCCACATAGACATCAGGTGTCTATAACATAAACAAAAAAAGTAAGTGCAAAAGGGATTCAGATCCTCCTTCAAAAGCCGGACACGGATCATCAGAGGGAACTTGATTATGCCATTTGCTACAAAATAATTTATTAGGAAATGTCCTATTTCTAAATAGGAGGAACAATTTCTTTGCAATAGGTGGAACAATCTCATCAATTGTGTGTTCGTATGGGGGATGGGGTTAGGAATTCATAAATGCTAAGGTAAGCGATTCCGTGGATTTGATTACACTATCCACCATGGTCGATTCCCAATATATTTCTTTAAAGCGTACTCTAGGTATCTGGGACAACTTCATTAGATCTTTCCAATATGTTTCCAGCCCCAGTTTCCTCAAAAGTGTCCTGAGGGAAAGCAACAAAGGGATGTTACTAGCGCGCAGGAATAGGATAAGGTTGTTTAGCCCCACCCAATGGGGGCCAGTGCATCTGTGGACCACAGCCGATACCAGACCATTAGGAGCCTACACTCAATTTTATATGTAATCATCCTATGAGCCAGATCTAAAAAAAAGACAGGAGTAAGGGGAGTCTTCACCAGAAGGTTTAGTAAAGATCTTATAAGGCAATGCTCAGTTACAGATAGCCTAACAGTGTTCCCGCAACCCCACAATTTTGCTCCTTATAACACTGATCCCAGTGCCTTAAGTGCTGGGTCTGCTTTCCTTGAGACTGTCCTTCATTGAATTTTTATTATATTAGAGGTTTGCTGGATAGGAAATAGATGCACTTTCTCAACATGTGGTCCCCAGCGCAAACTTGGGGTGAGCTGTAAGCATACATAATCAATAAGAAATAGGGTTCTCCTCAACACACAAGCATCATGTAGGTGGCTTAACAGCTCCATTTGGGAATACTATGCACTTGGTCTTGCTGACATTTAACTCCAGCCCACACTCATCTAACAAAGACTTAAAGTCATCCAGTAGCTGTTGGAGTCCTTTGGGGGGCTTCCATAGCAGTAGAAAGTCATCAGCAAAGAATATGGCCGAAGCACTTTTCCCCTGAACTTAGAAGCCTCTTACCCATCTATATCCAAATTGCTCACAACCCCATTGATGAATAACAAGAACAGGCTCAGTGCTAGGACACACCCCTGCCTGACTACATATTGGATCTTAAAGGGCTCAGTTAGTTGCCCATCCTTTCCCCACCTAACCTGAACCATGTTGTCTACATTAATTCTCCTTAAAGTATCCAGCAGGTTAGCAGGGATTCCCATCTCTATCAGAATTTTCCAAAGTTTGCCCCTAGGCACTAGATCAAAAGCTGTTCACAGGTCCATGAAGCTACAAACAGTTTGCTTCTATTTAATATCAATTATTTCCAATAAATACAAATAAAGCAAAAAACCTGTTCCAAAGTACTAATATTGGCACACAGCCCACCGGAAAGTCAGACAGAATATTTCCTTCTGAAATCCACTCCTGGGGTTGTGCCAATATTTGCTTGCAAAAGATGTTTTGAACAGAATCTATTAAACGGATAGGCCTAAAGCTCTCAGGGAGGGCCCTGACTCCCTTCTTAAAAATTGGTATGATCTCTGCCAACATCCAGGAGGCAGGGATCCCCATACTCATAGAAATGGTGTTGGACAAATTATTAATATACGCCCCCCCACATGTCTAGGTCTTCCATATATAGGTTGTTAGGAATCCTATCTCGGACTGGAGCGCTAGCTGAAATACATGAACTGATTGCTACTTGGGTTTTGTTGGGGGGAAATGTAAGAGCATTATGCTTATCAGTTCTGTCCATTTCTCAACCTGATGCTACACATTCAAGTCGCCTCCTTATTTCTTGAATTCCACAAGATGCCAAAGGTTTGGCTTTTCAAATAGACCCAGAAGGTCTCAGATTTGGCTAAGCTCACACCTGCTCAGTGCTGGAATAATGTCCCTTATGAGAGTGCACTGTAGAAATCTACTTGGCATTACATTGCATTTTATAAAATGTGCTGTACAATTTCTGTACATGATCAACTTCAGCTCATAACTCACCTTCATCACCACCCTCACTAAATTCACTGAGGTCTGTGGGCTCTGGCCTTCCTTCCATGATGATAGAAATATTTTAAATGATGCACATACATTTTTTTTACACATATCACGTGTGCTTTTTCATACAAGTATTAACTTATGTTCTTACACTTCTGAGATTGTTATGCCTTATTCCCTATCTTAATATGTTAATGAGACTTTATGATTCATTTTGCTAGTATGTTTTTTCATTAAATACTATGGAGGTCATTACAACCTCGGCGGTCTTTTAAGAAGACCGCAGAGGGACCGCCGTGCGGAAGACCGGCAATAGTAGCGGTTTGCCGCTCGGCGTATTATGACCGTTGGCTGCTCTCCGTCGTTTTTCCGACGGAGAGCCGCCAACAGCCAGACTTGCGGGTGGCGGGGAAGTGGAGGTTGCTCCACCGCCACGCCAAAACAGAACACCGCTGAGCTAATTACGTCCTGTGATTCTGCGCGGCGGTGTTCTGTTGGCGGTGTGGTATTGGCGGAGCCGCCCCCATGGCTCCCGTCCCCTCCGGGAGGATCGACGGAACAGGTAAGTCGATCATCCGTTAGGGGAGGGGGGTGAGGAGGTGTTGTGTGTTGTGTGGGTGCATGGGGGTGTGCGTCTGTGTATGTAGGGGGGTGTGTGAGTGCGTGTATGCTTGCAGGGGTGTTGCGTGTTTCGGAAATGTGTGCGTGAATGTGGGTGTCTGACTGTGTGTGTGGATGTTGGCATGTATGTCGGTGTGTGTGCGTGTATGTGTGTTGGTGGTGCCTGCATGAGTGTCGGGTGTGTATGTGTAAGGTAATGTCGGGGGTCGGGGTGGGGAGGGGTGCCCTGCTACCTTTGGGGGGTGGCAGGGGTGGTGGGGGGTGTATGGGAGGGAGTCGGGGTGGGGTTGGGGGGTGGGGGAGACCCCTATCAGTGCTAGGGAAGGAATACCCTGGCACTGATAGTGCTTACCGCCATGGATTTCATGGCGGTTCCTACCGCTGGAAATCCACAGCGGTAAGCCGGGTCACAATACCGGCGGCGGTATTGTCACGGCCACCGTGCTGGAGACCCAGGTCTCCAGCCCTGCGGTCATCTCCACCCTGGCGGGCGGAACGGGGAAGTGGCAGATGACCTACTAAAAAAAAGACCACCAGCCTGTTGGCGGTCTTACCGACACTTTAACACCGTCCGCCAGGGTTGTAATGACCCCCTAAGTCCATGGAAATGTGAATCAGGCTTAATGAATAACATTGATGAATCAACAAATACATCTGCAAAAACAATTACTTACATTTAGAGTAATATATTTTATGATTAAGATCTTACACATTAAAATCTGATGTCCAGATGAAGAAAATGTTCATGCAACACAGTGCAGCTGCCAAAAATGCAGCACTGCATTGCTTGAGAAAGGAGTGCAGGTGAGAGACATATTTACAAAAATATGGCACTCTCGTCCCCTCTCTCTAGCTCAGAAGTTCCATCAGGCAGCTGTGCACCACAGTCAAACGTTTGCAACATAGAACAGGGGTGTTGTTGTGAGTCTAGCATAGGTTGGTACTGGAATGATACCCTTCCAGTACAATATACTATAACTTTGAACCCTTCCCCACTTTGTATGTGTGCTGTACAGTGTAGGACACATGCAAAGTCAGAAAAGAAAAGAGACATTTAACCACCTCTCTGTAATAGGGCCTATTTGTAATGGGGTGCTATAACTTGAGGCAAAACAGTGTCAATGTATTTTGGTGAATAGGTTTTTGTCCCAGAATTCTTGGATGGTTCAATAGGAACGTCTATGCACCACCCATGGTATGCCCCGTCAGTGCTAAGTAATGCAAAGCAGCACTATGCGCTGCTTTGTGTTAATTCTAAGTGATTTCCAAGTTTTGCACAGGGAACTAAATAGGGGAAAATAAGATATTATGGCCCTCATTCCGCCGCCCGCCAAGCGGGAACCGCCAATTGGCCGCTCCGCGGTCAAAAGACCGCGGGGGCCATTCTGACTTTCCCACTGGGCCGGCGGGCGCCCGCCAAGGGAGCACCCGCCGGCCCAGCGGGAAAGGGCCTGACACACAGAAGCCGGCTCCGAATGGAGCCGGCGGTGTTGCAGGTGTGCGACGGGTGCAGTTGCACCCGTCGCGCTTTTCACTGTCTGCTAAGCAGACAGTGAAAAGCATACTGGGGCCCTGTTAGGGGGCCCCTGCACTGCCCATGCCGGTGGCATGGGCAGTGCAGGGGCCCCCAGGGGCCCCAGGACACCCGTTCCCGCCATCCTGTTTCTGGCGGTGAAAACCGCCAGAAACAGGCTGGCGGGAAGGGGGTCGGAATCCCCATGGCGGCGCTGCTTACAGCGCCGCCATGGAGGATTAGCCCAGCCGGGGCTAATCCGGCGGGAAACCGCCGGACCCGGTTTTCCGACCGCGGCTGTCGGAATGGGCACTGAAGCACCGCCAGCCTGTTGGCGGTGCTTCCGTTGCCCGCGGCCCTGGCGGTCTTTGACCGCCAGGGTCGGAATGAGGGCCTATGTTGCTTTGCTTTACTTTTGTGACAAAACAAGGCACCAGATCATATTGCATATACCCTGATATCTTAAACGTTGTGTTTACCAACTGGTCTGTTCACCTCTTTTCCAAGGTGGTGCGGTAGGTCTTGCTCACTTGCCACTATGTCTGCTCACCCATTTTGCACCTGGTGCATGGACCCCTCAATTCCACTGGCCTGTATGATCCGATATACGACCTGGCACCATCTGCCCGATGCCCATTCAATGGATACCCCATACCCACTGGACCACCTTCTTGCAGGTTGTTTGTCACATACCACATTACATAGTGGAGTAGGCCACCTAGATCCTCAAAGATGGCCCACATGGTTAGTACCCTTGCCCAGATGTCTTTCTTCTGGTTTGCCTTTAGCATGTTGATTGTGTTGTCTATCACCTCCAAAAAAGATTTAAGTCATCACGACACAACATGTACATCACACTAAATAGTTAATGTACACCAAGATGAGATGACTCACACTCAATATAGTAAATAGTGGTACACACCAAATTACCAATAGTGCCTTCTAATGCTTCAGATTGTGTGTTTGCTACTCTGTCAGTGTGACTTAGGTGATATTTTAATCGGTCAGTTTTGCTTCACATGAAAAATATGACACATACCTTATTCTTATAATGCCTACATACATGGACACAACTATGACATAACTTATTGGTGTATGGGTACTGTGTTGTGCTGGGACTTATTCAATGTTCAACAAGACATTTCTGGGTTTACCTCTTTCATTGATTATGGGTAACAAATTAGTTGTACGTATGAAATGTGTTATTGTGTCAATGTATATATACCTAACAATCAGGTCTACTACACATCTCCATTACCATATGTCAGTAATGTGATGATATCCAATTTATTATACTATTGGGGAGGTATATCATTTATCTTTGCTAATTGACATGTGATTCACCACCTGGTAGCTTGTGACACAGCCTTAACTTTGCTACAATGTCTAAAAACATGTAGCAAGACCCATTCATTTATGCAATGAGTAGCGACATTCATTTAGGACATCATTTTGGTACTCTTGTTTAGTTTTGCTTACAATCAAATCTGCCACCCAATATTAGATATGAGGTGGACTATTTGCTAAGGTTTAACACCATGATTGCTTCACAAAAGTATTGCTTTTATATAGATATTACTTTTATCTGCAAAATGACTTACCTGCGCTAAACTTGCATGGTCCTGGAGCATAACTTGGACGGAATGCAAAGCAGGCCATAATGCTGCTTGCATTACTTAGCACCAAGGGTAAATTTTATGAGTGGTTCAAGAGTGCTCCCATGCTACCACCCATGTTTTTTTCCTACAGACACTATGGCGGTCATTACAACATTGGCAGTAAAAGCTGCTTACCGCCGTGCAGAAGACTGCCAACACACCGCAGCAGCCGCAGAAAAACGCAACAGCTATTATGACCCACAGCACGGAATCCACCAAAATCCAGACACCCACACAAGTCCGCCACACCAAAGGTCAGTGAAAAACTGGCGAGAACTAAACCTCCACCTTCACGCCAACAGAAATACGCCCACACTATCACAACACACGAATCCACGTGGCGGTCTTTCAACTGCGGTATTCCATTGGCGGTACACACCGCCGCGCTCAAAATACACACACATTTACAAAACACCATCACATTGGACAATTCTAAATACACACACCTGATACAAATACACAAACCACTCCCACACACCCAATACAATATAAAACACACACCCACATCACCCACAAACCCCTACGACCAAATATCACAAACGAAGGCCTGAGACAGACACCACCATCAACAATACCAGCATCTACAGGCACACAACACCATCACCCACATAACTTCCACGCACCTCACACTACACACCACCCCACACATCACCTACACCACCCCATGGCACAGCAAAGACATCCCAGGTTTTCGGAGGAGGAGCTCAGGGTCATGGTGGAGGAAATCGTCCGGGTAGAGCCACAGCTATTCGGATCACAGGTGCAGCACACCTCAATTACAAGGAAGATAGAGCTATGGTGAAGAATAGTGGACAGGGTCAACGCAGTGGGACAGCACCCAAGAAATCAGGAGGACATCAGGAAGAGGTGGAACGACCTACGGAGGAAGGTGCGTTCCGTAGTCTCAAGACACCACCTTGCGGTTCAGCAGACTGGCGGTGGACCCCCACCTCCTCCCCCACAACTCTAACAACATGGGAGGAGCAGGTCTTGGCGATTCTGCATCCTGAGGGCCTCGCAGGAGTAGGTGGAGGAATGGACTCTGGTAAGTCAAATCTTAACTATTACATCCCCCACCCTACCTGCATGCCACACATACCCCCACCCTCACCCCCATCACTCCAACACCTCACAAATGTCCCAATATAACAAACCACACATCCTAACCTCAAGCCCTGCACACAACAACAAAGCATGGACACCCATCACTAAAGCATTCCCACTGCACATACCCATACACCCCACTAAACCATCATCACACAAGGTCCCACACAGGAATGCAAGCACTGGGGTACACGGTCACCCACCCATTGCACACCATGCCACACACAGATGTAATAAACATCCTTTTATACCCCTGCAGGACCCCTACAAAACGTCACCAGATAGGAGGGTCCACACATGTCCACACGACCAACAGAAGAGGCCCAAAGTGATGACAGCACCTCTATCCAACTGGATCTAGATGACCAGCCCAGCCCATCGTGGGACCTCGGGACAGTCGGTTCCCCTCACCCAGTCACAGGCCACCACAGACCTTCCCTCCTCTGGAAACACCAGCACAGCACCCACCCAGTGGGCCCATACCTCCCTCCCCAGGACATGTCAATCAGCTGTGTGTCCACCACTACAGGGAGCCCAGGCTAACCCACCACCCCAACAACAACAGGGACCTGGGGGCAGTGGTAGTGGGCACACGGTCCAGAGGACGGAGGTCCAGGAACACAGTGGAACTGGGAGGGCTGCTGTGCGACAGGGGGCAGACAGGCCCAGGGAACCCACTCTCCACGAGGCCCTCTCCAACATCATGGGAGCATAGCACCACTCCCAGGTGAGGATGGCTACGGTACTGGCCAAGTTTCAGGAGACCCAGCCTGCAGGAGGAACAGTATTTGAGCTTCAGGGAGGAACTCAGATCCATCAATTCCACCCTGGGCACCATCGTAGGGGTGCTGAAGGAAGTACTCAACACCAGGAGGGACACTGTGGCACTACAAGGGGCCCCTGACACTAGCCTGGACGATGAACTGCCTACCACCTCCGCCGGCGCTAGTGGACAGGAGGCACCACCACAGGACCACCACACCAGCACCCTACCCCCTGCAGAGGGAGAACCACCCGCCAAGCGGTCCCTGAGATCCAGGACAAAGACAGAGAACGATGCCAAGACCCCCGCCAAGAAATGAGACCCTCCCTGATTGTCATCCTACTGTCCCTCTTTGTCACCCTGTCCATCCTTAAACTGCCCCAGCTCCACTTCCAATGCCCATTTGGGCAGTGCACCTGTGAGACTAATAGACTGGACTCTGCCATGGACATTCCTCCACCATCACCCCTCACCATTTTACTACCCCCTCCAATTTTGAGCATTAAAATAAACACCCTTAAAGCACAAAACAATCTAGAGTCAGTCTGTGATTTCGGAATACTCTATTAGCAATTACTGTGGCAAAAAGCTCTTTCATTTGTAATGCCAACATATCTATGTCACACAGCTCTAGTCCATGAGAAATAAAAGCAGATGTCACACAGTGGGACCCACATCTGTGAAATCGTAAGGGAAAGTGACAATTCAGTGACCATACACTGGGTGAAAACGACAGACAGTAGAGAGGTAGTAGTGTTTAAGTACATGTAGTAGGCCGGTTAGTATTCTTACCTGTGTTTCACTGGAAATATTGCTGGATCACTGAGTCCCTGTTGTCCATGTCTTCTTTTTCTGCTTCCTCGTCTTCACTGTCCACATGCTCCACAGCTGCAACAACACCGCCATCTGGACCATCCTCCTGCAGAAAAGGCACCTGTTGTCGCAAAGCCAAGTTGTGAAGCATACAGCAGGCCACGATGATCTGGCACACCTTCTTTGGTGAGTAGAATAGGGATCCACCTGTCATATGGAGGCACCTGAACCTCCGCTCTATTATCCGCTGAGATCGCCCATGGGCCTCATTGTAGCGTTCCTCTGCCCTTGTCCTGGGATTCCTCACTGGGGTCAGTAGCCATGACAGTTTGGGGGTAACCAGAGTCACCTGCAAATGGCGAGGGACAACTGTTAGACACACACTAACCTGGAGGGATATTCCCAGACCCAGACAACCATTCCCACTGACTAGCTTCCAGGTGCTCACCTAATAGCCACACACGGTGCCTCTGGAGTTGACCCATCACATAAGGGATGCTGCTATTCCCAGGATGTAGGCATCATGCACTGAGCCAGGGAACTTGGCATTCACATGGGAGATGTACTGGTCGGCCAAACATACCATCTGTACATTCATCGAATGATAACTCTTCCGGTTTCTGTACACTTGTTCACTCCTGTGGGGGGGACCAAAGCCACATTTGTCCCATCAATGGCACCTATGATGTTGGGGATACGTCCCATGGCATAGAAATCACCTTTCACTGTAGGAAAATCCTCCACCTGAGGGAAAACGATGTAGCTCTGCATGTGTTTCAGCAGGGCAGACAACACTCTGGACAACACATTGGAAAACATAGGCTGGGACATCCCTGATGCTATGGCCACTGTTGTTTGAAATGACCCACTTGCAAAGAAATGGAGCACTGACAGCACCTGCACTTGAGGGGGGATTCCTGTGGGATGGCGGATAGCTGACATCAGGTCTGGCTCCAACTGGGTACACAGTTCCTGGATTGTGGCACGGTCAAGCCTGTATGTGATGATCACATGTCTTTCCTCCATTGTCGACAGGTCCACCAATGGTCGGTACACCGGAGGATGCCGCCATCTCCTCACATGTCCCAGCAGACGGTTCATATGAAGGACAGCAGCGAGCACAGAGTCAAACTACTCAGAGGTACGTACCCCCAGCTTACATAGAACACCAATCATAATCTGAAAAGTGGCCTGTATGTGTGTTGAGTCTAGGCCTAGGTATGTGTGACACAGTTGAAAATGAAGCCATGTGGGCCCCTGAAATGCCTGACCTGTAAAGTGGGACAATGGGATGTAAGGTAACTGCGCTGGCGTTGTACACCGTCACGGTATGCGGTCGAAGACCACAGTGCATTGCTGCATTGGTTAACATTGGACCCTATGGGTCCCAGGAGCCAATGACGATGTACGACGGCAGTGATGGTACGCATTGCCGCGGACGTGACCACCATTTTCAATAACTTCAATCACTCGATACCTGATCTTCGACAGGAGAGGACCTACACTGCAAGTGCTGCTGTGACCTCGGTCTGGAAGAGACAATGGCTCGAGTGTCTGGGGAAAGGGCCCCTGCCTTCACATCGGAGGAGTTGGAGAAACTCGTGGATGGGGTCCTCCCCAGTACACGCTACTCTACGGTCCTCCAGACAAACAGGTAAGTACACTGGGAGAATGCTGTATGGGCTATGCCTGTGTGGGGAGGGGAGAAGGAAGGGGGAGAGTGCAGCGTGCATAAATGACGGTGAGTGCATGTGCCACATGCCAAGCGTAGGGATGGGGGCCAATGACTGTGACGGTGCAGTTGGTAATACGTTTCTCTTCCCCCTGTACAAATCATGTAGGTCAGCGCCCACCAGAAAAAATATATTTGGCGTGCCATTGCCAAGGACGTCCGGACCCTGGGGGTCTACCACAGATGGAGCACCCACTGCCGTAAGAGATAGGAGGACATTTGCCGCTGGAGCAAGAGGACGGCGGAGGCCCAGCTGGGGATGGCCTCCCAACGTGGGAGGGGTGCCCGTCGCACCATGACCCCCCCGATGTTCAGGATTCTGGCTGTAGCGTACCCAGAGTTGGATGGGCGCTTGAGGGCATCAAAGCAGCCACAAGGGGGTGAGTATACTCTCATTCTGCTGATTTTGCGCGCAGTGGATGGGTCTGGGTGGGGGAGGTGGGCTGTGGGTTTCCCTAGGCCAGGGCGAGTTCCGTAGGCAAGGTCCCTCCGTAAGGCAGGCCATGTGACACCCCACCGCACCTCTGTAGAGTGCCAACTACACCTACTCATGCCCCTGTGTCAGCCAAGTGTGCAGAGGTCATCCATAGCATAGTAGGCCATTTCCCAGGAATTGAACAGTGGAGCCCAAGAGCACGGCGTAGTGCAGGGGGCTTGTGTGTCTGTCTTGTCCGCCCATGGTAGCGGTAATGCATGCACTCAACATGTCTTTCTTCTGTCCCCCCCCCTTTTTCTGGTCTCCCTGTTCTTGTGTGCATTAGTATCATCAGGCAAAGGAGCAGTGGCAGCGGAGCACGAGGGGGCTGCATCCCACATGGCCATGGAGGGTCACACTACGGAATCGTACTTCACCAGTGGGACGGAGGGCAAGGGAAGCTCCACGGTGGGGACAGGAGCTGACATCAGTGACACGGACTCGTCCTCTGATGGGAGCTCCCTTGTGGTGGTGGCAACATCTGTGCCCCCCCATCTACAGGTACAGCCGCCACCCCCCCTTCCAGCACCGCCCTCCCAGCAGCCCCTCAGCATATGCCCCGTGCCCGCTCACCCGTCTACCATTTTGAATGCCATCCAGGGTGTAGAAAGGCAGTTGCAACAAACAAATGCATTCCTGGAGGGCATTCATTCTGGACAGGCGGCCCTTCAGCGAGCTTTTCAGACTCTGGCCTCAGCACTGATGGCAGCCATTGTCCCTGTCTCTAGCCTCCCCCCTCCAACTTCCTCCACCCAGGCCCAATCCCCTGTACCCCAGCCTATCCAAAGCACACCTTCAGACCAGCATGCACACACGTCAACACACAAGGGAAGCTCAGGCAAACATAAGCACCACACATCCCACACACACTCACGCAAGCATCACACACATACAGACCCACCACCATCCACTGCCTCCACTGTGTCTCCCTCCTCCTCATCTCCCTCCTCCCTCCCAGTCTTGTCTACACTCACACCTGAATGCCCTACCTCTACAGCCACTACTACCATCACCAGCACACCCACTACCACACCCCGCTCACGTGCAGTCACCACCCCTACTACCATTCACACCTCCCCTGTGTCCTCTCCCAGTGTGTCTGTGACGCCCCTTCCCAAGATACACAAACGCAGGCACACACCCACCCAACAGCCATCCACCTCACGACAGCCTCCAGCGCATGCACCTTCACCCAAAGTCAGCAAACAAACACCTCCTACAACCACAACTTCTTCCTCCACTGCCAAACCCCCTCCAGCTACCCGTCCCAGTGTCTCCAAGAAACTTTTCCTGTCCAACTTTGACCTCTTTCCCACACCTCCCCCACCCCGTCCGTCTCCTAGGTCCCGAACTAGCACCTCAGCCACAACATCTCCGGGACCAGTGGTGCCTGTAGTCACCGGAATCTGGAGTGCACCGGCCACCAGGGCAGCCAGTGTGGCACGGCGCCACTGCACAGACAGTCCCCCACCTGTCAAGCATCAGAAGTTGGCCAGTGACCGGCGGGAGAGGGGGAAACCTCCAGCCACCAAAGCCGCTCCCAGGGGTACAGGTGGGAGTGTGGAGTCAGCTGCGACACCTTCCAAGGTGGGGAAGGGGCACAAGAAACTCAGCAAGTCTGGGAAGAGCAGCACGGCGGAGAAGACTGCCATCATCCCCGCTGCCCAGGAGGCCACCGCCAGCACCAGCCCAGCTGCCCAGGAGGCCACCGCAAGCACCAGCCCTGCTGCCCAGGAGGCCACCGCCAGCACCAGCCCAGCTGCCCAGAAGGCCACCGCCAGCACCAGCCCAGCTACCCAGGAGGCCACCGCCAGCACCAGCCCAGGAGGCCACCGCCAGCACCAGCCCTGCTGCCCAGGAGGCCACAGCCGTCAGCCCCGCTGGGACAGAGAGGACCGCCAGCACAAGCCCCGCTGGGCTAGAAAGGACCGCCAGCACAAGCCCCGCTGGGCCATGAAGGACCGCCAGCAGCTGAGTCACTGCAAAGGAGCCCGCCGCTCCAAGCACTGTTGAACAGGGCACCGCCGGCTCAAGTACCGCTGAACAGGGCACCCCCGTCTCAAGCACCGCTGAACAGGGCACCGCTGTCTCAAGCACCGCTGAACAGAGCACCGCAATCTCAAGCAATGCTGGCCCATGAGTGCCAAGGGCACTGACGCTGCTGAGTCCGTCACATGTAGAATTAAGCACTCTGGGCACCATGCCCCCTCCAGAACCAGTGGAGACTGTCATCCACTACCTCTGTCCTTAGCAGGATGAAGCACTCTGGGCACCATGCCCCCTCCAGAACCAGTGGAGACTGTCATCCACTACCTCTTTCCTTAGCAGGATGAAGCACTCTGAGCACCATGCCCCCTCCAGAACCAGTTGAGATATCCATCCACTACCTCTGTCCGTAGCACAATGAAGCACTCTGGGCACCATGCCCTCTCCAGAACTAGTGGAGACTGTCATCCACTACCTCTGTCCTTAGCAGGATGAAGCAATCTGGGCACCATGCCCCCTCCAGAACCAGTGGAGAGATCCATCCACTACCTCTGTCCTTAGCAGGAGGAAGCACTCTGGGCATCATGCCCTCTCCAGAACCAGTGGAGACATCCATCCACTACCTCTGTCCTTATTAGGATGAAGCACTCTGGGCACCATGCCCCCTCCAGAACCATTGGAGACTGTCATCCACTTGAGAGACTGTGGCTTTGCACTCCCCAGGATATAGCAGTTGGCAACCCACCCACTGTAGAGACTTGAGAGACTGTGGCTTTGCACTCCCCAGGATTTAGCAGTGGGCAACCCACCCACTGTAGAAACTTGAGATTCTGTGGCTTTGCACTCCCCAGGATTGAACAGTGGGCAACCCACCCACTGTAGAGACTTGAGAGACTGGCTTTGCACTCCCCAGGGTATATCAGTGGGCAACCCACCCACTGTAGAGACTTGAGAGACTGTGGCTTTGCACTCCCCAGGATGGAACAGTGGGCATGTGCCCCCCTCGTGGATTTGGTGTTGTGCACTCAACCGGGTGAGGTGCCCCCCCCCTTTCTCTCCCCGAGGTGCCTGTTTTCTTGCTCTCTGATGCCCCTGCAGTGTTCTCTCCATCATGGTCAGGGATCTTGTGTGGGCCTCGCCCATACCGTGTGGGCCCAGTGTTTCACAGACTTAATTGGAGCACTACCTGGACTACTATGCTTGGTGTATATTCTGTTAATGGTGTATATATATATTTTTGCTTACTTTCTTTTAATATATTACAATGGTTACACTCATTTTCTTTTGTCTTTGCATTCTTCCGGGGGGGTTGGGGGGTGTAACTGTGATGTATCAATATGGATTAGTGTGTGTGTTGTGGTGGGTGAGGGTGGGGGTGTGGGTGGGGGTGTTGCATGTGTGTGTCCCTATTTTTCCCTCCCCTGTGTCGTAGGTGCAGTACTCACCGTAGTCTTCGCCGCCGGCTTTTGTGCTCCTGGTAGAGGAGCAGGAAGACTATCGCAAGGAGAATTTGGAGTTCCGGCTCCATGGTGTCCTAGTTCCTCGTGGGGTGTGTAGAGGTGAGCGTTTTCCCTTCGGAATCCTGTTTCCGCCGTGTTTTTATCCGCGGTGAATCCGCCCCGGAAAAGGTGGCGGATTGGCCTGTTGTGATACTGTAGGCGGTACTTTGTCCTCCGCCTGTCTGTTGGCGGTGACCGCCGCGCTGTTTGTTTGTACCGCCGTGGCGGTCGGAGTGTTAAACTGGCTGTTTATGTTGGCGGTTTCCGCCACGGTCGTAATTGCAACATTTTTACCGCCGGCCTGTTGGAGGTCTTACCGCCACTTTAACACCGACCGCCAGGGTTGTAATGACCACCAATGTATTCTAAAAAGATAGTCAGGGTTTGGTGTACAAAATTGTGACACCATCCATTTTATTTGTTCACTGTCAAGGATGAATGCTTTTGTTTCTCCTTTATTTTCCAAAATTTGCATATGTACTGCACTGTACCACAAACACACATTCTTAGAAAAGTTTTAATGTTAATCAGTGTATAGTGTTTTGCCATGGAAGGTTATCCTTCTAGTTCCAAACCTATGATAGCTTCACACAGACACCATTGCACTATGGTGCAAGGGAGTGCATGGCACACACCCACCTGATTTTACTCTGGCAATAGCAAAAAGGTTGTAGGGTGCTATATCTCTGTAAGTGTGGCCTTCTGTTCTCTCCTTCTCACACAGTGCAGCACAATATTTTTTGCTGGTGCTCTGCATGACATTTCTGTCATTATACCCCAATGTCTCTCCATTTGGAAGAAATTGTGAGCAATACCACCCATTACAATGGTCAGACACGTCTTTCAATATGAAAGCTGTCTTTCACAACATGTTGAAAATGTATTAAATTTTCTGACATTACTCTTCAGGCATTAGAAAGGCATATTTATGTACAAACACATACATTTATTTCAAATATAGAAATTGTTCTTTGTGTATACAGTGTGATCATAATTATGTGTACATTGTTTGACTATGTGTCCCAGGATATTTTTGTTGTTTGGTGTCTACAATGTGACAATTATACCTTGTAATGTTGTGTTTAAATGTTACATGGATTTTGGTGATTTCATTTACATATGTGACCAGATTTACCGATTTCAGTGAGTTACTTTGACTTATGAAATATGTTTTTCCATATATCCATACAATACACAGTGCTCTCAGAAGACAAAACACATTTTTTGCTTCATTGTTCAAACATATTTGGAGGGCAGCAGATTAATTGACATTCTTAGCTGTTACAAACATGACATAGGCCCTCATTCCAAGTTTGGCGGGCGGCGGTTGCCGCCTGCCAAGCGGGAACCGCCAATTGGCCACTCCGCTGTCAAAAGACCGCGGGGGCCATTCTGACTTTCCCGCTGGGCCGGCGGGCGCCCGCCAAGGGAGCACCCGCCGGCCCAGCGGGAAAGGGCCTGCAACACAGAAGCCGGCTCCGAATGGAGCCGGCGGTGTTGCAGGTGTGCGACGGGTGCAGTTGCACCCGTCGCGCTTTTCACTGTCTGCTAAGCAGACAGTGAAAAGCATACTGGGGCCCTGTTAGGGGGCCCCTGCACTGCCCATGCCGGTGGCATGGGCAGTGCAGGGGCCCCCAGGACACCCGTTCCCGCCATCCTGTTTCTGGCGGTGAAAACCGCCAGAAACAGGCTGGCGGGAAGGGGGTCGGAATCCCCATGGCGGCGCTGCTTGCAGCGCCGCCATGGAGGATTAGCCCAGCCGGGGCTAATCCGGCGGGAAACCGCCAGACCCGGTTTTCCGACCGCGGCTGTCGGAATGGGCACTGAAGCACCGCCAGCCTGTTGGAGGTGCTTCCGTTGCCCGCGGCCCTGGCAGTCTTTGACCGCCAGGGTCGGAATGAGGGCCATAGTGTTGTGATCAGAAACCAAAGCACAACCGGTAAGTGCAGAAAAACTCTCTTTATTAGTATTGATCTTCAGGAGCCACCAACAACACGTCATGTAATCTCCCCAACTGTCGCTGCTCTCTCGTTGTCATGACAACTCCCGCACGAGAACTTAATTGTTTTTCATTTTAAATATAACAAACACATAACATCGTATCTCTTACTTTTTTTAACATATCATACAAAAAATTAATACACAAATTCTACAAAAAAACAAACTAAACTAATTTTGAAGAACAAAGAACATTATAAATACCCCCCCCAAAAAAACACAAATTAATTTTCTCATAAAATTATACAAATACCAGACTTCATTATCCTACAGAACTGACTTCAGCTTCCAAGGCACAAACCTTTCTCTGGAGGATCTGCATACCAACACTTTTTCCGACTCCAAGGATATTCTTTGAGCACTTGCCAAATCCATGTTCTCTGCAGACGGACCTAAATAGACACCACTTTCACACCCCATACCAGAAAAGCATTCCTCAGGAATCTTTACAACCTTGGACATAGTCCACCAGCGACCCCCATCAACCATTAATGCATTGCCAAAAATTGTTTTCATCCTTATGGGATCACTAAAACTAGAATCCCCTTTTTTTTACATACATACATTTTTTTATACAAACTAAATCTCCTGGACAAATCTTACAAAGTTTAGTGGCCATAATATAGTCCTATCTTTTTTTCTTTAGTTCCTGTCCCACACTGACATCCTCCCACTTATTCATATGCTTCTCTTCTCTCAACCCCTTATTTTTCACAGAATTTGATAGCCAAATCGGAAATAAAATAGAAGTTGGTGTGCGACCTCTTAGCACTTCGAAAGGAGAGACCTTGGTCAAAGAATGAGGTGTAGAACCGTAGAACCACAACATGGTCTTTACCGCCTCTTGAATGTCAAAATGATTATTCCTAGCCCATTTTATACAATCCCCAACTACTCTATTCATCCTCTCCACCAAACCTTTGGTTTGAGGATGATACAGAGGACTTTTTAAATGCTTAATACCAGACCGCTTCAAAAAAATATATATTTCCAAATTAACAGATTGAACTGCATTGTCTGAAATGATAGCTTCTGGAAAACATTCCCGCATAAAAATGTCTTTGAGGAGCTACACAGCATTAATTGCTGACGGTATAGCAACAAAATGAATTTCCTACCATCTACTGTGATAGTCCATGAGAACAAATGCATAACGCAAATTGTAAGGAAGAAAATTAAATGGGCCGATCATATCTACACCTAACTTCTTCCAAGGTTTCTTTGGAAGATCAATGGGAATTAAAGGTGGAACACACACCTTCAATCCTTTCTCAGCAGTTTTGCAAATCACACATTCTTTGACCACAGCATCCACGTCCTTAACCATAGAAGGCCACCAATAATTCTCTCTTAGTCTACGTTTAGTCATTGTAGATCCAAAGTGACCATCATGGGCTGAATTTATCAACCCAGTGTGGACCCCATACGGAGGAATACACTTCCCACATTTCAAAAGTACACCATCTTCAATAGAAATGTCCTCAGCAATTTTGCAAAACAGCTGTAATGACGAAGACACATTCCTCTCATTAGGCCAACAATTAACCACAAACTCCCTCACTTTGGTTAAAATTTGTTCGTCAGACTCAGCATACTTCCAATCTGATTTACTAACGGCTTTGCAAACCGGTAGATCCACACTATCAACAAAACAGTCTTCTCTGTCATCCTCAGAATCAAATTCATCCAAATCATCAATAGGCAGCCTTGAAAGAAAGTCAGCCCTGACATTAACTTTACCTGGTAAGTGTTGCACTTCTATATCGTACTGCAGAAGCTTAGTTGTCAGAAGAGCAATGCGTGCAAATGCAAATGCAAAATATACAGAAGTGGTTTATGGTCAGTCACTATTACACATTTTACACATTTTCTGTCCCACACATAACTTCTAAATTTCTCACTTGCCCAGACAAGGCCAGAAGCTCTTTTTCTTTTACATAATAATTCAAATCTGCATCTCTCAGCACCCTAGAAGCATAACTGATGGTTACTTCTCCCTGTGCATAATTCTGGGTCAACACAGCTCCCAACCCATACTTGCTAGCATCCACCATAATGGTACACATTAATTGTGGATCATATGAACGTAACGCCTTAGCATTAGTCATCTCTGACTTCACCAATTCAAAAGTATTCTGACAGCCCTTGTCCCACACAAACAGTGCACTATTTTTCAACATTCTGGTCAAACACCTCATCTTAGTTGCATAATCAGGAATGGACCTGGCACAAAATTCACACAAACCAATAAATGAGTGCAACTCATCTTTATTCTTAGGAGGAGGACATTCACTAACTGCTTTGACTAAACCTGGTCTAGGTTTGACACCCTCAGAGGAAATGACACCTCCCAAAAACTCAACTTCTTTCTTCCAAAACTCCACACTCGTTTTTACAACCACCCCATACTTCTAAAAAATCTGTAAAACTGACTTGAGAATAGAATCATGTTCCGCCAACTGTTTAGCAAAAATAAGCACATTATCCTGGAAGACCGTGACATAATCTGCTGGAAAACAGAAGCCGCTGAGGCAAGCTTAAAAGGCATCCTTTTAAGTTGGAACGTACCAAAAGGCATGTTAAAAGCTGTATGTATACTGTCTAGAACTATCTACAAGTACCACCTGGTGATATGCTGATTTCAAATCAATCTCAGAGAACCACTCCCCACCATTAAGTTCCTTTAAAAGGTCATTATATCTGGAAAGAGGAAAAGAGTCTATCCAAATCTCCTTATTTAAACTCCTTAAATCCACATACAAACGCATTTCACCATTACGTTTGCGAGCTCCCACAATGGGCGACAACCATAGGCTAGACTCTCAATTTGTATTTAATAGTGATCGCACCTTGCATGACTCTAATTTTGTGTTTAAATCCCTTGATATATCCTAATATTTTCTCAAGAACACTAGGGAAATCTTTAGGTAAACTGTTGACACCCAACCCAACTTGTCCTTTAATAACTATCACTTGTTCACTGGTTCCAGGTTTGAGAACCATTCCAAAAAGGCCCTGATGAAAGCAACCCAAAATATTAAGGGCCATATTTATACTTTTTGACGCAAAGCTGCGCCGGCGCAGTTTTGCGTCAAAAAAATTACCGCCGGCTAATGCCATTTCGATGCGCCGTGCAGGCGTCAAATTTATACTTTGACGCACGGCGGCGCAACCAACAGGTGGGAGTCATTATTTTGTGACGCACACAGCGGCGTCAAGTCGTAAAGGAAACCAACGTTAATGCGACGCAAATGACTGTGGGTCGATTTAGGACAGCGCAACCCGGAAAGCGCCGTTTGTTTTGATGCAATAGCGTCAAATTTACCCGCGAACACTGCCCTTTCAGCAGAGGAGAGCCAAAATGGATCCCAGATGCCACAACAGACCCCAGGAACATGACAGCAGACCAGGAACCAGCCAGGATGATCCATACAGGAACCAAGACATATATAGAAAAAAAAGAAAGTGTCGCTTCAGTGCAGAGGAGCAGGAAATCCTGGTTAAAGAGGTGACAGAACACCAGCACCAACTGTTCATCACCTCTAAGTTGCCAATCAGCAGGAGAGAGGCCATATGGCAACAAATTGTGGACAAGCTCAACAGTGTGGCTGAAGAACGCAGAACAGTCATCGAGTGTAAGAAACGCTGGCATGACTGCAAACGTAGGACAAAGGAAAAAATGGCCAGGAACAGGAAGGCAGCACTGCAGACTGGAGGTGGGAGTCCAGCACACCAGGAGGCCCTGGACCACATGGAGGAGATGGTCGCAGCCGTCATCCCTGAGGAGATCGTCACAGGGATTCAATGACAGGACAGCGCAGACTACCACGAGACAACGCACATGCAGGGTAAGTCACATGGGGAATTATAATGCAATAATGAAAACTTCAACCGGGGTGGGGAATACCTACTACACAATGCATGTAAGTCAGCATATATATGAAGTGGCATGGGTAAAGGGGCACGGCAGGGGGGCATGCCCAGCATAGACAGAAGCTGGGGCACGACAAAACACAGCACCAACAACAGTCCCATGGGGCCATCCTGTCATGACAACAATGGAGCTAAGGGAAAGCCGCGACAGGTGGGAAGGCCACTACGTCAAACTTACATCCAGGCACTCGTCAGTCAAAATGTATCCTACATCAACTAGGTCCCTATCAGTAATCCAGTAGCCAAAACAACAACTGCAATGTAACTGCGACAACAGTTGACACTAACACCTCAGATCTCTGTGCAGCTATAGTAGCTAATGGCAGGAACCTCCCCATGGAACATACATACCTAAATTAGGGGGTGAGGATGACATCTGCAACTATTTCCAGAAATAAGACAAAGGCACCAGTACACTCAAATGCCAATGCCCATAGTTGACACATACATCAGCCAAAGTAAACAGTAATAGGAGCCACACAGCACTAAGGACACAACCATGCTGCATACGTCAGGGTCCCTCACGTGCCTGGCTAACAAGGCAACATCACTAATGCCACACTGCTCAGACAACAACATTGAGGAGGGGACACATGCAACTGGTCACTGAAACACACCTGCACAGTCTGAGAACCAAATAGGACATTGATACGATAAACAGGGCAATCCAATTAAACACACATTACCCAACATCAGCTGGAAACAACAACAATGTCTACATCCATATCACATCGTAACATTGCCGTGTATAGGATATGCCACATAACAATTACAATTAGGTCAATGTGAATAAAAAGATTTTGGGGCAGGTCCTGAGAGGCAAGTGTGCTGCCAGGGCAATCACAACACCCACAGCCAGTGAAAGTGTAGTGTGGTTACTTTTACGTATCCTTTGCGCATTAGCTTCAGGCTTTAGGCCTTTGTGCACTTTGCCCTGAATGTATTTTATTCATTTGCTGACAGCTTAGAGCCTCTGTGCACTTTGCTCTAAATGCTTTTTATTAGGCTTCGTACTGTTATTTTTCAAATAGCCAGTTCTACGGTGTTGTTTTTTATTCATGTCACACTGTTTTGCCTACTTCAGCACTGGAGTTCTCCATAACATATTCACTCTGTGCTTCAGTCACGGATACAGTCTGGTACATTGCCGATAGACGTGGTAGGAGTTTAGATTTGGCATTCCTGCGTAGGGACATTTTGTGATCACGATGACATGTTAGTTATAAAATCACTTCCTTGTCCCAGTACACGCAAGAGGGAGATTCCGACCAGAGAACCACAACTAGACGCTGACTGCCTCGTTGCAGATGCTGAACCAGATCACAGGCCTTTGCTCAGGTATGAGGGCTGATGTCTCCCCAGTGATTCGGAAAGGCAAGCTAGAAGCTTAACATGCTGTGCTCTAAATAGAACAAGCAGAGGGAGAGTAGAAAATGTTAGGCATTATGATAGCTTTGTTCTTATGTTTCACTCTCCTGATGACTATTTCAATCCTACTATGTTGTATTGTTCTGGTTATTGCGGCTCACGCCTTATTATCTTAAATACAGTCGTTTTATGAAAACATTATATAAAACGTATACTGTCTTTGTCATTTGTATATGAGATCATATTGTAAATGAGAGAGTTGGTTTGGATCTGAGTGACCACGACTTCCCTGAGAAGTTCCAAAGATGTCATGCGCTCGGCTGCCTAATCATTTTTTCCCCGTGGGAGAAATGAGGCACTGCTAGTTAGCCGGAGCAAAAACCGGATTTAGGGTGACAGAGTTCTTTACAAGTGGGTCAGACTCAGTCCCCCACACCGTTATCGATCCTGCTGCCTAGAAATCCAGTAGTCTCATTTAGGATAATGAGAGCCCACGCGACAAAAGGTCTCACCATAAGAATAGATATACACGGAGGGACGAGTAGGACAAAAAGATGGCTATTCCCTAATTGGTACAAAGCAACACCTAGAGGCGATTAGGCAGACAAGTCTGATAACTCTATATCATACATGTGACACACAGGTGGGCCATAGGCCTATAACAATGCCCATATGAAGGACAGCAGATACCAATACCAAACCAGAGCACAAAGTAAAGTCATCAAAAGGCTTGCATGTTACGGCAAAATTGTCACAACACAGACACACTAATTGTACCCTGTTTCATTGCAGAGGAACATGGATCTCCTGCCGATATGCCTGTCCCTAATTTCCCTGAAGACATGGATGACGAGCCCATAAACATTTCCCAGGAGACCATCCAAAAGGTCCTTGAAAGCCTCCAGACCCCACCTTCAGTCACAAGGAGGAGCACAGAACAAGCAGCCATCACAGAAGACACACCCACCACCCCAATTGTAAGACCTGCCAGCTCCAACACAGCTGAGGACTCTGACGACACTGGCACCAGCTTTGAAAGAACTGTAGTTGGTGTACAGCGGGAGCTGGCCAAGGAGGTGCAGGTGGGGATGCAAAATATGGCAGCCAGCCTTGAGGGGGTGCGTTCGTGCATGACGTCATTTGCAGATCAGGCAGCTGCTATGCAAGCCCTAACATCTCTCTTGCAGGAACTTGCAAAAACACAGAAGGAAATCAGCACAGCTGTAATACAGTTGACACAACACCTACAACTGCAATCCAGTCACCGCGTGCACAAATGCAACATTGAACCCGTCAGGGCCGACCTGGCTGCCTACCATCGTGATGTGGCTGCTATTCTCAAAAACCAGCAGGCCCTCCTTGCAGCAGTACTGCCCTTAAGAACTTCACAGGGAGCAGCCCCCGGGATGTCTGACTCCACGTCTTCTAACACTGAGGTGTGTGTTGCCCCTTCACAACCAACGAGAACAAGGACAAACCAGGCAACACACACATCAGAAGAAGAAGACATGGAACAGATCACATTCTCACAGAAGAGTACCCGGAAGCACTAGTCCCTGCACCATGGCCTACTTTGACCAAGGTCCTACGTTTTGTCAAATGCCAGTCTCACTACAACTACAATATAACAAAAGTACACTGTTCCATAAAGAAGAAAGAAGTTAGAAAGACCTGAAATATCAGGAGCAAGGACCCTCAAACATCATAATAGATGTCTGGTATCATCATTGGGTAATGCTCCTCGTCAGGCCGGCAGTGCAATACCTGACGGGCTCCCCACAAGGAGGAGCACTGAACCGTAGTGTTCTGATAATTGCAGATGACCACGAACTATCTAAGGGGATCAGTATTATCATTCGAACATCTGAACCCAGTGGAGAGAACAAGAAGGTTAAGGGTAAAATTGGTAAAACAGCCCTACATATATCATCATTTTAATCAATAGTCAGGGATGCAACCAAGATTAAAAACAGGGGAAAGTAATATAATGAGTGTCAATGCTCCATTACTTTCAATGAGCAATAAACTAAGAGAAGAACCTACTAGGAATCCTCCTTAAACAGGGTCAACATGTTTTGCGTCGTGTGGTCCCTGCGGATCCAATGACGCTTCATCAGGACCAAAATATTAATGTGCTCTTCTCCAATCAGACAAAAATCATACTCACAAAAGTCGTTTGCTTGCTTAGTGGAGTACTAGGTTAAGTCACGGTCAGGTCGCCCACCCCTAAGTCGGGAACAGGCTCCTTGGTAAGTACGTCCCCAAGACTCAGCTATCAGTGTGTGCGCCGGGAATCCAGACTCTGGACCTACCCACCGGGACGTCGAACCGTATACTACAACTACACTCAATGACTGTTCTGCTAACCACTGTATGACTTGTCACCATTGCCAGTGAATGTCTCTCTCCTACTATTCGCCAAATCCTGTCCCTCTGCACTGTCTGTGACATCACCCCAGCATGTCAGGAGCATCATCCAAACCCCTTCTGTAGGATCACCATGTAAGAATGCACCAGAACGGACTCAGCAAACATGGACAATGGACATTTTGCACTACAGCACCTATCAATAAATAGCACTTGCACACCTAATATGTCTCTGTGTTATTTGACACATCAACTGTGCAGTAGATAACTCTAAAGTCCCTGTGTGACAACCATGTAGCTTGTCAATACAACTGTCCTGACATCATGTAGTCTGATACATCTGTGCAGTGGCCAGGATTGCATCATAGCCTTACCATCCTGAGGAGAATAACTGATGAAGGGACAAACCACACACAATCATGCTGTGTTGGACAGAATAATGCTCCATCTATAGCAATTCAAGTCAACTAATGGTGGCTGATAAATGTAGGCACCATGCAATACTAAAACATGAAATTATGCAGCATAATCTAAGCAAACACAAATAAACACTGCATCAATCACCCTTTCTGAGTATACTTCCATGAAGGGAAGTCATGCTGAATTATTACACACATGATCTATGTCAGCAATGAAGGCAACAAGACAAGAGTGTTAACAACACCTCATCTACAAAGATCTCCCTGAACATCACACTGCAGTCCGACCTAATAAATTACCCACAATACCAAGTCTGGAAGCACACTTTGTGATGTAGAATACCTACTCATCAACACAAATCCTTGGTGATCGATGTAAACTACCAATGGTGGGTCTCCCAAATGGTGGATACTTACCAAGTTAGCACAGGGGTAGCTGCCATGTTAAACCTCCATTTTCTGTGGTGGGTAGCATAGGACACAAATGTCATAGAAAAACATTCACCTACACTGATGTCAAGGCCATGATAAAGTAGCAGTTAACGCATAATGCAAAGGGTTAACTATATGTTTATTCCTATGTATTCACACCAGAGGCAACTAAGGGAAAAGTCATACCTACACTAATCTAACCTGACTACTCCTAACCCACAACTGTCCCTAACTAACCTAAGCTAAACTTACTCTACACATATAACGAATCGATCTAAACATCAACCCCCCACCCACCATTATGAGACAGGACACATGCAGGACAACACATACTAACCTACACACATACTATACTATCCTAAACAATCATATATTTTTTTGGTGTTTAAAAAAAAAATATATATATTTTTTTTTATTTTTGTTTTTTTTAATAACAAACAGGAATCCCAACATTGACCCCCACCCACCCAAAAAAGAAAAATAGAAAGAATAAGGACCCCCCGCCCTCCTCCCTAACACTAACTAAGCTAACAACCTACACTAACCTAACACTAATCCCCAAAACCCAACTATCAGTACAAAAAGGAAAGAGGAGAGAGGGGAGGGGTAAATGTAAAACATGCAAAAAGTCCTAGAGGTTGGCCCTCCATAGGGTCCGCCTGATGGACCGAACCATTTTCTTAATATATGCCACATCCTGGCTTAGCTTGTCCACCTTTGAAATAACTTTGTCCATTTTACGACTTAATGCCAGGAATGCCGCTGGGTCTACAGGAGGGGCTGCTGCAGTCTGTGTGCTGGCCGAGGTGGACGGTGTGGCAGTAGTTGTATGCCCACTGGACTGTTCTGCGTGTTGGAAATGGCTGGGTCCAGGTCGTGCTGACGAGGCAGGGTCAACTGTCCCCGCCGTTGCTGGGGCCACTTGGGGAGACCTGGTGGATGTGGTGGTGGTGGCTGTTGTGGGCAATGTAGGGCCACCCTGTGGTGAGGCCCACCATGCCCCGGAGGCCCGATCGGATTGGTATTTGCGGGCCATCCTCCTGAACCCCGACTGCACCTGCAGGATGTGCCGGTATCGCATTGCACGCCGTTCAAACTGGTGTCTCTCTGCGGCACTCATGTTTGCAGCTGTGAAGAGATATGGCAACTATTTACCATAGGAAATGCATTGGGTGGAATAGCACAATGGGTCAATTGCACATTACTTGTACTGTATTTGTTACAGCGATTGTCACAACATAGTTCATTGAAAGTCTCAGAGGAAGTACATGTGAAGCCTGCATACAAAAGGCCATCTCACCCCTAGCATATCCATGTCTCTACATGATGGGTGACATCTGCCTAAACTTCTCATCCAAATAATGGCTAATGCAGCTGACATTATGGCTGAACCTCTTCCGCATACTGACTTCACTACATATGTCACTCTATGTGATAACTATCACAACCCTCACTCTATGCCATTTGTAAATTGTTGTTTGCAAATATTGAACTCATGTGCCATAACCGAATGTGTACACTAGGTTCTAAACAAAGTTGCAAAAGGTCACAAGTATGTGTAACATACTGGTTGCTACAGTCCTAGGTACCCTATTCCCAATCACATGGCAGTCTTTGACGGTGGATTGGGAAGAACAACCAACAATCCCAGATTCAATGCACACCCAGGAGTGTATAGAAAGGTCAACAAGTATTTGCCTCCACACACAACACCAATGAAGGGCTAGCAACAATTTGGAGTCAGCCAAACATTGTCCTATCCAAGGTCCACACATGTCAAAATGCACTGACTTAGGCCAACATCACATACTACCAGTGAGGCATATTTAAACACACACACAGAGGAGCAAGAACACCCATGATCATGAGTAGAATGAACACCTAGGCCATTGCACTCTAGTCCCACACACTTCTAGTTCAACTTGTGGAAGTACATGCCCCCGGAAGATCCAACCTACAGTGTACTCAGTCCATCCTCAACTAGGAAGCTGCATATTTAGGACAAGCCTTTTGCAGAAGCTATCTGGGAGAATGTCAGTCTGAAATGCAGACTCAGTCCAAGCCAAGTCCCAGAGCAACTCTTACATTAACCAGTGTATTCCACATGACTCATCCCACTCCCCATAGCGGGGCCGGCTGGAATGACCTACAGCCCCTAAATCTGATGGATAAGCATTGGTCTACAGAAACTGAAGTGATATTTGAAATCCCCCTAATGCAACAACACCACTGAACGGGAAGCGCATCAAACCTTGAATTCTGTTGAACACACAGTAGTCCATCATGCATCACTAGCAAACAATAAAAATAGCACTCATGCCACACTCACTGTAGGTGTCGGGGTCCTCAAAATGAGCCACCTCTCCCACGGTGTACGGTGCAGGTCCACCTGTAAAGCATGGAAGGAAGAATATACTCAGACTCCGTGCAGACTCCGTGCACTGACAAACAATTGCAGTTACAATGACAATGTGAAAATATGACATGAGTAATGAAACACATTGACACATGCTCTTACTGCATGGAAGATTTCTTAATCAACATATACATTGGAGGAGTCTCCTGCTACAGTTACACACCATACTACACACATGCAGTGGCCAGGAAAGTCATGTGGTGTCAAAGATACACCTCCATTAGTATGCCCCAACAATATCGGGGTGCATTCATCTCATCATGTGCATCCCAGAGAGACATCCAAAAGCTGGTTACTTGAGGACTGCATGACCCCTCAAACTCAACACACACCAACCAGACACACATGTGACATATGTGTGGACAACATAGCTAACTTCAATTGACGTGAAGGCACCACTCATTTACAGCATCATAATGGTTTTACAAATTTCTGTCTAGTTATGGCGTCTACATATGTAGGTATGATGTTTCAACATCCCTTTTTCACTGGCAATTATGACCTGTAGAGTTCAAATAGAGGCATTAACGTGTTGCTTGTCTGACACAAAGGCAACACTACATTACATACAGCTACAGGCATCCGGTATGTGTTGAAAACATGAGCTATCTGACTGCTAGCATTTGTCTTCCTACACATTGTGCAACAATTACCCAGTAGGTTTCCCTAGCATTACACACAGTCAGCTACTTATCTAGCAGATTGGGTAACAATCATCACATGTCCCCACACAGCTTTCAATTATTCACATGTAATTGATTTGTACTCACCAACATGGCCACCAAACCTGATTCCCAGGTGGTCCAGAAGATCCTGCTCCCTGGATATCAGATCAGCCCAGCGGTGCTTGAGTTGATGGTCATTCCTCATGCTACCGTAGACCCGGACCAAGTGATGGCGCACCTTCCCCCACCGGACTTTACGTGCCTCCGTGTGATACCCCTGTATCACACAGCCCCCAGCATGAGTGGGAGGAAATGGCAAACAACCCAAATAAATCCCCCCAATTCCTCCTCACCCATCCTGGAAAGCCGTGGCCTACCTGACATCTTTACAATTACAAAGGTGAAAAATGTTGAACAAAAAGGAAAAGGGGGAAATGGGGAAAGGTAGAGTAGTGAAGGAAAAAGAAAACTTAAGAAAAATAGCCCAACTAACCCCAAATTTAAACTACCCAGAACAGACTCCCACAGACAAAAAAAAGAAACACTGGATTTGACAAAAGTATACAAAACAGACTCAGACAATATTAGACAACAAGACAATGATCACAAAAGCACAATAGAGAAGGTACACTGGACAAAAAAGCACTAAAACACAGGACAGCCACACAGTCTAGAATAATCTGAGACTGCAAAGTGAAAGTGAAAGTACACTCACAGTACAGATTCTGTAAACAGGATATCTTATTACATCACATCCTGCATAAAATGGCCGCCGTTTTTATTTTCCCGTTATGCGTCATATTTTCACGCATACAGATTGTGCGTCATATTTTTTGACGCATAACAGTGCACATAATGCAGAGTCAAAAATAATTTCTTCATTGTTCCCTTTCATTTGTGTGAGGCTGAGTTTACAGTTCTAGAGTTGAAATGTAATTCGCTGGCAAATATGAGAACCAAATATGAAAATTATTTTTGACTCTGCATTCTGTGCACTCCTGTACATCAAAAAAATGATGACACCCATGCTGTATGCGTGGAAATATGACGCATCATAGAAAATATGGTGGCCATGTAATGCAGCTTATTAATCTAATATTTTTAATATATTTTTTGACTCTGCATTCTGTGCACTCCTGTACGTCAAAAAATTATGACGCCCATGCTGTATGCGTGGAAATATGACGCATCATAGAAAATATGGTGGCCATGTAATGCAGCTTATTAATCTATTGTTTTTAATATGATATTTTTTGACTCTGCATTCTGTGCACTCCTGTACGTCAAAAAATTATGACGCCCATGCTGTATGCGTGGAAATATGACGCATCATAGAAAATATGGTGGCCATGTAATGCAGCTTATTAATCTATTATTTTTAATATGATATTTTTTGACTCTGCATTCTGTGCACTCCTGTACGTCAAAAAATTATGACGCCCATGCTGTATGCGTGGAAATATGACGCATCATAGAAAATATGGTGGCCATGTAATGCAGCTTATTAATCTATTATTTTTTATATGATATTTTTTGACTCTGCATTCTGTGAACTCCTATACGTCAAAAAATTATGACGCCCATGCTGTATGCGTGGAAATATGACGCATCATAGAAAATATGGTGGCCATGTAATGCAGCTTATTAATCTATTGTTTTTAATATGATATTTTTTGACTCTGCATTCTGTGCACTCCTGTACGTCAAAAAATTATGAGCCCATGCTGTATGCGTGGAAATATGACGCATTTTGACAAAAATGTCTTAATTTTGTCGAATTGTGAAAGGAATTTTGTCATGACCAAACGGTGCTAAGTGATACACATTTGTGGTTAGCTATGACACATGTCCCTTATTGGATGTATAGAAGGCATTCACAGTGTAATATTAATGATTGCTCAAAATGGTTATTACCCATATTTGTACACATATTTTGGGTAATTGCTGATGGCTAATTTCAAATGATGAATGGGATACCAGGATGGATTCTTTAGCAACAATGTGTCCACATTTATCACAGTAATCCATTTATCTATAGCCCAAACAGGTAGTGCAATTGTCACTTACACTTTTTATGGGGCTAACCATGTCCTAATAATGATTTTGTGTATCTTATATGTGTTTTACATTTGACATGTAGGCCACACATGCGCCTTATGCATGTGTTTACTTCACATGTACATAATTGTTGTATATTTGGGGGGCGGTAGAGGTGGACTTAGGCCCCCAGCACCCTAGGGTTTGCCCTTCCAGATTTGCTAATTTATCCACGGCTTTCATTTATTCTGTTATGCTAAACCTGCAGCAGCAGGCTCATGGAAGGCCATAGGGTATGATTCACTGTTAGCCATTCAATAATCCCATTTGCCCATTTGACGTTTGCCCTATTGATAATTTGGAGCAATCTGACATACCATTTTGCACTGAAATTTTTTGCTAAATCTCGGCGTTCCTCATGTGCTGATGACAAATAGGTTGTTGATGTATGTGGCCCTTTATGCATTACCTGGTTTAGTGGCATGTTTCATTCTTCCTGCTAGGTTCGAACTGGGACAATACTGTGATCGGCTGCTTGCAAATATTTGGTTGATTGGATGGCATATGTTTATATGTGTGGTCCAATGTAGATCCACTATCAACTGTCTGGGTGTATGTTGTCACTGTAACTTCAAGGTCTCCTCATGAGTTAGTGGCAGCTAATCTTGTTCCAATTGGGCATTGTTTGTAGCAAAAATTTAGAGAAGCCATTGAGGACATGGTCACGTACACATGGATGGTCCCACCCTGTCACTGAACACGTGTAATGAGACTTTCAAATGAGCTAAATTTTTGTGCTGAGTGAGAGAATGTCTCAGGTGTCTGGATCAGGCATGTGTCATTGCCACATTTGTACTCCTGTTGGACTCTGTGGATGGTAATGTATCATGAAACATCATAGCCTCTGTGCAGACATTTGTGGTGTATATTTTTTGTGTGATGAGTGTTATGTCATTTTTGCTCAATGAGACGACATTCTTCTTCAGCAATTTCAAACTAAAGGTGGGCAGAAATGAATAGGCCAAACCATGATGTGGTGTTTGTTATCTGTGTTTATTTACAATTGTGCAATAATTGGTGATATAAGAAATTATGAAAAGAAATTATTTACAATCTGTTGGCGCCTACGCACTCCAGCAGCCGTGTTTGGTTGTTCCCCCTCCTGTTGCAGGCCAGCATCCTCCTCTTCGTCATCTTCAGGCATGTCTGGGTCTGGTTCGAGGAGGGGAATGTTCCTTTTTACACAAATATTGTGCAATATGGTACAAGTGAGTATGATCCTACAGACCATCTCTGGGGAATATAGTAGGCTACCGCCAGTGTTGTCAAGGCAGCGGAACCTTGACTTGAGGATCCCAAAGGTCCGCTCAACAATGCTGCGTGTCCTCTTCTGGGCGTCGTTGTATGCCCGCTCTGCAGCAGTAGTCGGGTTCCCAAATGGTGTCATTAGCCAAGGCTGGATGCCATACCCCTGATCAGCTGAAAGAAAAACACAGAATGGGATCATGTAGATGTAGGAGGAACTCTTGTACAGACCTTTGATGGCAGTAGTTGTCTTGTGTTGTCTGTGGCTCTTTTGTGTACTAATGTGACAACCTACACTTGTAGGCTAAAACTTTTGCATTGAGTTTTTTCCTTGGCTGAGCAAGTGTTTGTTAGCTAACCGTTTGTCAGCAGTATGTTTTGGGATTTTCAGTACAGTGTGCCCTCCCTAGCATTGTGACTTGTGATACAGGTGTCCGTGTGTCTTCACTGGGGGTGAGATGATAGTTCCATGCAGAGTTAAAAATGAAAGTGTAGTTAACACGTTCATATGAAAGTACCCTGGACATCCCATACCTTAAGACTTATGCAATGCATTAATGTACAGGTTATTGTGACACTTACAATTTGCAAGGTGACATTTAGGCAACCACACTCATTAATGTCTTCACATTAAGCTGTACCATAAATTCCAATGTGTGACAGGTTCAATGGTGACTTCAGAAACATGGCTAGTGATGTGAGGACCTCAGTGTGTTCCTGGCTAGGTGTTTCTATTGTGGTGTATGTGTTGTGTGTCCTAGAGGGTTGCTGTGCAGTGTGTATATAAGTTGGATTTTTGTACTTACCAACAAGTAGTCCATTGCCATACCGTCCATCCTGGAAGTGTTGGTTGATGGTAGAGTGACGGAAGATGAATGCGTCATGTACACCCCCAGGATATTTAGCCACAATGTTGCTGATCAATCCTTGGTGATCGACTATGGCCTGCACGTTGACTGAATGTGTGTGCCTCCTGTTGCGGTAGAGGTGTTCTGTTGCAGCAGGTGGCACAAGGCGTACGTGTGTGCAGTCGATTGCACCAAGGACGTGTGGGAAGCCACTGATGGCGTAGAACCCCTGTTTTGTTTCCTGCTGCTTCTGCAGTGTGTTAGGGAAGCAGATGTGGAGGGGTGTCAGGCGAATGATGGCATCCAGTACTTTTGGCAGAAATGCAGAGAATGATGGTTGTGATATTCCACCAACCAGGGCACCAGTTGTTTGAAACGAGCCACTTGCCAGCAGGTGAAGTACGGCAAGCAGCTTTGTTTCTGTTGGGATGGCGTGGGGTGTCACCAAAGTGGGGGCCAACTGCTGTTCAATATTTCTCAGGAGCTGCTGAATGGCCTGCCAGTTCAACCGGTACCTCTGTATGATTTCGTGTTCCCTGAGGCCATGCAGGGTTGTTCTTGGGCGGAATATCCTATCCTGCCTTCTGCGCTGCCTTTGGGGTCCCTGCTGTTGTTGTTGTAGCTGCTGTTGTTGCTGCAGGGCTCTGCGTCTACGTGCACGCTGGATAAAAATCACCTCCATGTCTCCCTGTTGCTGCTCTGCTGCTCTGTTGTTTGTTCTGTGTGTTCTGATTAAATACAGGTGTGTTTGCCCCATTTTAACGCCTGCCCTGACCCAGGCGTTAAATTTTGATGCACATCGGGCTTTGCGTCATTTTTTTGCTCCGCCTCCCGGCCGAGAGTCATTTTTGCCCGGAAGCATAAATATGACGCACGGCTGTGTGCGTCGTTTTTTGGACGGGAACGCCTACCCTGCATATCGTTAACGCAGGGCGGGTTGCCGCATCCAGAAAATGGCGCACATTGCGGATTTTTATCGTCCGCGGGCTCGGGTGTCAGGGTTTAAATATGGGGCAACGTTTGCGCTGAGTCCCTTGACCACCAGTTACACCTTTCCCTGGATTTTGCATCCTTTAAACACCAAAACTTCTTTGATAAAGCACCCAAGCTCTATCCTCCTGCCTTCGCAAGAAACTGGGACTCTATCAGGGGGAAACAACTTCCTAGTATCCCATGTTTTCTTAAACAGTTCTGATATCACCATGGTGATCCTTGCACCCAAATCCACCAACAAATGTAACATCTTGCCACCAACCATACCATCCACATAGGGATCCACACACTCATCAGGATCTCTAGATCTAACTGTGACATCCATCACAACAGCAATCATAGCTCGGAAATCATTTTCCAACATCTGGTCTGACACTGGATCAGCCTCATAAATACAGTCAACTTTCGTATTTTTGCTTGGGGAGAAAAATTAAAATTAGCATTACAATAAAGAAAATTAAACTTAATGAATGACACTTAATGAACGTTAACATTTATATTAAACATGGTTATTACATGATAGACAAGGATTATTACTTTATGTACAACAAAGCAATTATGAGAGACACTGTAAATATGTTCCACCTTATGATGGCTATGACACATGACCACAAATTAATATGCACGTGAACTGACATAATGACATAATGAGCCGCGGTCAGAAGCGGAAAGTCGGCGGTCTCCCGCCGACTTCCCGCTGCTCGGGGGAATCCTCCATGGCTGCGGAGCGCGCTCTGCAGCCATAGGGATTCTGACACCCCCTACCGCCATCCTGTTCCTGGCGGGTCTCCCGCCAGGAACAGGATGGCGGTAGGGGGTGCTGCGGGGCCCCTGGGGGCCCCTGCAGTGCCCATGCCAATGGCATGGGCACTGCAGGGGCCCCCGTAAGAGACACTGAAATATGCGACGGGTGCAAACTGCACCCGTCGCACCCCTGCAACTACGCCGGCTCAATTCTGAGCCGGCGTCCTCGTTGCAGGGGCATTTCCTCTGGGCCGGCGGGCGCTCTTTTGGAGAGCGCCCGCCGGCCCAGAGGAAATGTCTGAATGGCCGCCGCGGTCTTTTGACCGCGGTGCGGTCATTTGGCGGCTCCCGCCGCCCGCCGGGCTCAGAATGAGCCCCATAGTAATTTGGATTCCCATGTAATACTTCAGCTCTAACTTCAGACACACATACATGCCAAGCATTACTAAGGCCTTGATCCTACATTCCTCTTTCAAAGTGTTCTTTGGTCCTTGAGTGTTGAAATATGAAGGCATCATGTGCAGATCCAAGAAATTTGGCTAAGTCAGGGAAACAGTAGTGCTCATCACCACTGGCCTATACATTGATTGAATACGCATGTTTACTGGTTACTATACAGACGACCTCTCCCAGACGGTGGGAGCAGCTTGACATGGCTGCAATCTATTGCACCAATAATGTGGGACATTTGCAACTTGCTTCACTTTGTGAATTTGTTGACCAGGTTTGAGGAAGCTGATGTGCTGTTGTGTAAGTTTTGATAAGGCTTCCATGACTGTTGGTAGGAAGGCAGACAAGGAGCCTGGTGACACATCAGCCAGTGCAGCTACTGTATTCTGAAAGGATCTGGAAGCTAATAGGAGCAGCACTTACATTAGTTTGTTGTGTAATTTGGTGGAGGAGACATAGAATAATGCCTTGGCTTAAACTGTGGCCCCCATGACGACTTCGGCGGTCTTTTCCAAAGATCGCCGAAGCTGTGGGAACTGAAACACCGCCAGTGATGGCGATTTTAAGACCGCCTTAATACATCTGATCTCTGACTTCCGTCCGAAATCAAGTGGAATTCTGAGACCAGTTGTTCTGGCGGTCGGCGGAGCAGAGGCGGTACAACCACAGGTACTGCCATGCCAAAAAGAGACCGCACGTGTATTACTACCTGTAATACGGTGTGGCGGTGTCCAGATGGTGAGGCGCTGCGGTCGGTGGAAGGGACAGGACCTGTCCCCTTCTGGACGACCTACTCAACCAATTAGGTAAGTGGATCCTCCTTCAGGGGAGAGTGTGTTTGTGTGTGTGTGAGTGCGTGTGTGAATGTCACAAATGTGGGGGGAGTGTTTGTGGGTGCATGTTTGCATGTGTGGGTGATTGTGTGTGGATGGGGAGGGAGGTGAGTGTTTGTGTGAGTGGATGAGGGGAGAGCAGGTAAGTGGGTGTATGCAGTGGAGGGGTGTGTATGTGTGAATCTATATGCGCATGGAGAAGAAGGGAGAGGGGAGTGAATGCATGAGTGAGTGCCATGTTTGTGTATGTTTGTCAGTGTGAATAGGTGTGTATGTCACATTTGCGGGGGTGAGTGGGGTGTGCTTGTGTGAGAAGTGTGTGAGTGCATGTGTGTGGGTATGTGGATGTGTGCACGAGTGTATCCTGGCAATAGGAATGTTTATTCCTGTCACCAGGGTGCAAGACCACCAGTTTTTTCTAGCGGTGCGACCACCACAAAAATGCCAGCGGTCTCCCGCCTCATGATACCACTAGCGGTATCATGCCATCCTCCGTGCTGGAGGTTCTCACCTCCAGCATGGCGGAATGCATTAATGTGGCAGGACGGGAGGAGGCTCGGCGGGTGGAGGCTCGGCGGTTTGGCTTTGGCCAAACCTCCAAACTCCTAATTTGGCTGTATTCACCACTCACCCATCAACGGAGACACCACACCACAGCAGCCCTGGCAGTCTTCGGACCATCAGGGTCATCATAAGGGGTTATATTTCTTTATGACTTCTTCCTCTTGCTGGTCAAACAATGATATCTTGTGGTTGAAGATTTTCTCCTAGCGTTGTATTTTCCTCCTTGTACAATTGGGTGCTACCTATGTCTTGCAATGAGTATCTACATTTGGCTTCTCTTTTGACTTTTCTTTTCTATGATGTTCCTTTTGCAGCCTCTCCTTGTTGTGGTAAGGCAATGTTTGCTCTTGTTTTGTAGGTCCGCTATTTTTTAATGCAAATGACACATGTGCTATTTCGTGGGAATTTTCGTTAGTTTTGTAAATTGTGTTTGCAATGGTTTCATCTCCATTTTCCTTGGGAAACACTACCACATCTACTTTGAATATATTTACATGATTTTCATGCAAGACAACACCAGAATTGATTTGTACCACACAAGCATTAAAACCAGACGCTAATCTGAATTTGCACCTCATTGAAAACTGATTTGGGACATTGCAACTATTTGTGTCACGCAAAATGATACACTAAAACCTAGTTAATAACATTCCTTCATAATGGAAAACACTTTGGGCCAGATGTATGAAAATATTTTGCACTCGCAAATGGTGCGAATCGGTAAATTTGGCCGTTTGCGAGTGCAAAATAGTGGTCTGCAATGCATGAAAGGCATTCGCGGACCACAAAGTAGAAATCGCAAAAATTGAGATTTCTAGCGTTGCAACCTTGATTTTGCGAATCTCAATTTGTGATTTGCAAAATCCAGGTCGCAAGGCAATGTTGCAAAAAATCGCAAATTGCTATTTTTCGCAGAATGGCATTTTGCACATGCAAAATACCATGATCTGCAACCAGGTGGTAACCTGGTGCAAAATTTTTAAATGCAGTTAAACTGCATTTTTAAATTGAACATGTAAAGCACACATGCCCTTTTGGCATGTGTGTACCTTACATGTTGCTAAAAATTATTTTGGGGTACAGCAGAGGGGGCCTTAGGCCCCAAGAACCCTAGCCTTTTGCATTTCCAAAATTGGGATTTCTGGTTCAGAAATCACAATTTTCTAAATGCAAAAAATTTGCAGCTATGGGCCAACAGGCCCATACCTGCGAATGGGGCCAGAATCGCAATTTGCGATTCGGTAATAGCATTTGCGATTTTTAAGAAATCGCTATTACCGAATCGCAAATGTGAAACATGGCACTTTGCGAGTCGGTAATAGCGATTTCTTAAAAATCGCTATTACCGAATCGCAAAGGGCCGTGATGATACATCTGCCCGTTTGTCTTTGGAAGGTAACACTTGTCTTGTGAAACAGAGTCATTTAACCTATATTCAAAGTTGGGTACTTTAATTAAATTACATAATTTATGGCCGACAAAGGCATCAAAGGGCATATTTCTTAAAGAAATCATGTAGCAGAGTACAGGAATTCACTGTGCTGTGCTGCATGATAGGGAAAGAGCAGGAATGTACTATACTTAGCATTGTATGGAGCATTCCTGTCTCTTCCCTGTGCTGGTACAAAATGTGCTGCCTAGGGCCAATGCAGGCACCCTTGCACCATAGTGCAAGGCTGCCTGTTTTGTAAGCAGTATAGTTTTTGTGCAGGAAGGGACATGTGTTCACTGGTATGATGTAATAACATTGGAAAAGATACATTTTTCCCATGGTGGTGATATTGCTAGGATGGGTGCTCGCTTCCCCTGTATACTACTACCTTGCCCAGTTCTGTGGAGATTCAAGGATGGTGGTAAAAATGTGACTCTCAGCCTCACCCACATTCTCCCACCTCTTCTGGGACTCCATGGACATCGGGGAGGTAGCAGGACATGGGTAGAAGGCTTCCTGCGTGATTCACCTCATTTCCCTGTTAGGGCAGGTCTTTGCAGACCCACACTGAAGGAGCAAAACACACCAGCTGAACAGCAACACTCATAAATTAGAACTCCACTAATGCAACAGTGGAGTGCGCTAGATGTAAGGCTCCTGCATTACTTTTCTGCTACTTCATAGATGTTGAAAGCATCATAGACATGTAAAGCTTCATACTTATTGTCGATTTGATGTCTTTCAAAATCTTTCGGTGAACAGCATTCCTATTATTCACTATTACCCATCTACAATTCAATGGCCTTATTTACAAGTGCAGAATTTTCTCCCGGATTGTCTCCTTTGGCCTTGAAATCATTGAGTCTGAAAACTCTGGACCTGATAATTCAGACCCTGTTACATGCTGATTGAGCAGAAGATGCAGGTAACACCACAGTCTGGTGGCCTCATAACACCTTTAGCAGACTAGGGGAGCAGGAAGTGCTCCCTACAGGCAAGGTGAACCCTTCCCAAACCTCTGCCTTTCACCGCGCTGCCCCAAATTCCACTCAAACCTTCTATTTGATCTAAGTAGTCTGAAAATACCAACAGTTTTCTACCTCAAATCAGGAGTAATTTACAGTGAAGCACCACCTATTACTGCATCTTTGCAGTTTTTCTCCATTTTAGGGAGAACATTTGTAATAACTGGAATTTCAGATTTTCTGGTCCTTTAGAATCCCTGATTCAAAGTTCGGTGCACTCATAAGGAGGCCAATATTTTCTAGTCTGTTGTTATATTTTTTGTTTTGGAATTATGGGCCAGATTTTCAACAAACTGGCACAGAGCTGTGCTGCGCCAAATCAGCAATGCCATGCTGCACCAGTTTTGAAATACAGTGATGTGCCGTATTTACAAGAATACGGTGCATCCTGTGTTCCACCCTGTGCCGCACTAAATTAAGCCTCCTGCGCCAATGCAGGCATCCTTGCATCATGGTGCAAGGGTGTCTGCAGTGAGGAGTGTGATTCATTATGTGTAGGAAGGTATGCCTTCCTGCATATAAACAATCATCCATGGCATTTTGCTTCTTCTATGTTTGCTGCAGAATGCAGCACACATGGAAAAAGCAAAAAACAACGAGAAGTACAAGTATTCCTCCTAGTTGGGCCATGCTAACACCACCCCTTTGTTGGGGTTAGATTTTGGTGTTATGTCAGATTTACGAATTTGTGTAAATCTGGAGCAGTGTCAAAAGCAATGGGTGTTGCGGTGGAAAGCCCCCTGCAACAACCATTGCACGTCCCTCTGATGCAGAAAACTGCATTGGAGTGGCCCGTATTTACAAGCAGGTGTAAAGCTACAAAAAGTGGCACTAAACCTCTTGTAAATATGGAGAACTTAATAACTTATACATTCACTTGTTACCTATAATATAATTACAATACACCTATGATTTGATAGGATCCCTCACTGCATAAGTGCTGGACAGTTTCCTGTCCTTTTTTTTTAGTTACAAGGGGCCACATGTAGGAAAGTCTGAGATTGCGACTCGGAAATTGCGAGTCTGTCCGACTCGCAATTTCCGAGTCGCAATCTCGGATGCAGAACGGTGTCTCAGACACTGTCTGCAACTCGCTATGGGGTCGCAAAGACCCACCTCATCAATATTCATGAGGTGGGTCGCATTTTGCGACCCCATAGCGAGTCCCTGCACTCACAGGGATGGTGGCCTGCTGAAGTCAGCAGACCTCCATGTCTGTGACTGCTTTTTAAATAAAGCAGTTTGTTTTTTTCATTTTGCAGCCCGATTTCCTTAAAGGAAATTAAATAAAAAATGAAAAAAATACCGAAACCATTTGGTTTCGTTTTTTTCAGAGTAGGCAGTGGTCCACAGGACCACTGCCTGCTCTGAAAAAATATTTTTGTCGACATTCACAAAGGGGAAGGGGTCCCATAGGGACCCCTTCCCTTTTGCGAATGAGTTACCACCAGTGTGACACTGGTGGTAACTGCAAGTTGCTTTGCGACCGCATTCGCGGTCACAAAGCAATTCTGAATTGCGATGCGAGTCGCAAATAGGAAGGGAACACCCCTTCCTATTTGCGAGTCGCATTCACAAATTGCGAGTCGGTACTGACTCGCAATTTGTGAATGTGCATCGCGTGAGGCCGTTTGCATGGCACAAACTGCGATTTTTGCAGTTTGCGACATGCAAACGGCTTGCTACATCTGGCCCTAGGTTCCCAGAACCCAGTGTGCAGAGCAGTCATCCACATGCAAGGCGCTCTAGACTAATGGGTATAGTCAGTACACTCTGTCCACAAAGCAACATAGCTGATCTGCACCATGTCCCAGGATCACAGAACCCAATGCACATACCCTGTGGTCATGCACAATATTACCATCTCATATCCCACGAACCTGTTTGTACCACCTACAGGTACAGTGGCCTAATGCAGCTGTGTAACATAGTTTGTTCAGCTAATTTTCCCATTATGGAAATGTGTGAGAAAATGAAAAATCAAACCTTGTTGACACCAACACACATTTCCATCCTTCTATGGTTTATAGTATTGGCACCACTAAGTTACAGTGCTCCTACACTACGCAAAACAACTACACTCACCACTCTGAAGAATTATAACAATGTAAAGTCACACACACTACATTTATAAAAGCTTTGTTTTAATTGGTTTTGGTCATGTTGTTTTCCTGCTGAGTCTGTTTCACTTAATTGTTTTATATTTTTGTAAAGTGTTACACGTCAGACACACTTGTGAGAAATTGGGTTGTTGATTGGGTAGAGTGTGAGCCCTGATCAAGTAACAAACATTATCCTTTGCAGGGTGAACTGCAAAAAGACAGTTCCATGAGGTCAGACATCTCTTTGGCAAAGGACAACTTAAACAGATTTGCTGCTGCAGGAAATAAGGTAGCATGAGAAGTCAGTCCTAGCAGCAGTGCACCTTGAGCAGATAGACAAGCCAGTCAGTCCCTGTCCACTCTAGGTTGTCAGAGCACTTTTTAGTCAAATTTTTTATACATCCTCAGTTTTAGAAAATGGCCATCTGGGAAGTGTTAGCACATCAACCATGGGTCAAGGAGATGATGGAGACCCCTTAGGTGGGCAGAACACATTCAGGATGGGTCTGGTGCTGGATAAAGATGGTGGGAACCTGTTATGATCAGAGCCCGTGGCTCTGAACAGAAAGCCAGCAAAAAACATCCATGGAGTCACTTCTGGTAGTCCTGGGTGCAGATGTAGATGCAGGGTTGGCCTCTGAGGTTTCAAGGCAGAGTCCAGGGAACTAAGCAGTCCTTCCAGGTACAAAAGTAGTCTGGCAACATGCACAACAGATCCCAGCAGCAGGCAGCACTCTGGGAGTCCTTCCAAAGGCCCAGCAGTGAACTGAAAAATAAATCTGAAGGTTCTGTACCTATACTCTTGTGTCTGTCTCCAAGAATTTCGAAGACTTTTCTGTGAAGATTATTTGAAGTTCTTTGAATTTCCTGACTCCTATGCCCTGGCTCCAAGTTGGCTGCAGTGACAATATAGGTTTGTAAGGCCTATTGTGAGGGGACTTTGTCATAACTTGTCCTGGGTATGTTGCGCCGCTGAGTGCGGCACGAGCCGAACATCCGGCTCGGGCCGCAACACGCGGTCCTAAGATGCGCCACGCCCCCAGTCTCCTTTGTACTTTAAGAGGCCCCAAAGTGGGCATGGGGCCTCGTTCTTTTTCAGCGCACCGCATGTCTAGGCAGGTCTGACCCCCCCACTCACCTGTTCTTTTCTTTTCTTTTCTTCTTTTCTCTGGACAACTGGTTGTGCCTTCCTTTATGTTTTTTCCCCCTTCCCATGTTACCCTTCTCTTCCCAGCATTCCTTGTTCCCTATTCACTATGGTTCCTAGTCCATTCTGTTCTATGTACTTTTCCCTATCTAAAATGGTGTCCTTTTACTTCCTGTTGGTCGTTTTCTGTTTGTTGGTATTTAAGGGCTGTGTGTCTTTCTCTCTTTGTGCTGCAACACTTTCTGTTTGGATGGTGTCTTCATTCCTGCTTCCTTGTATTCCTGTGCTGGTTCTCGTCAGTTCCAGTATATTTTGTCCTGTATTTGCTCCTGCTATTACTTCTTCTTTTTTGTTCCTGTTGCAGGAACCTATCTTTGTGGAGGTTTTTTCCCCTTTCAGGGGCGCTACTTCTGAGGGACACGGCCTGCTCTTGGCGTACCCATTGCCTGCAGCACCGTGGCTACCAGAAAGAGTCGCCCCTACTTGGGCCAAGGCCGAACATTCAAGAACAGGATCCACACCACTCGCTCTGCGGCCTCCAGGGTAAAGCAGCACGTAAGTCGTGACAGGGTACCCTATGTACCATATACTAGGGACTTATAAGTAAGCCAGGCCTTGTCAATTGGATGTATCCAATATAACATGCCATTTGTATGGGGTTATACACTGGCACTGAGGTCTGGTTAGCAGGCCTCAGTGCACTCTCAGATTCGGAAACCAGGAGCTAAAAGTCCAAATGGGGGCAAACAAGAGGGAAGGAAACCTGCAAAAAGCCTCTTTCCTTACAATGCTTAAGATGTAGTTGTGATTCATCAGCATATATATGATATCCTGTGCCACAGGAGTATTGAGGCCTGATCTAGAGTTTTGTGAAGAGGGTTACTTCATCACAAACGTGACTGATATCCCATCTGCTGTATTACAATTCCATTATAGCCTATGGAACTTGTAATACGGTGTACAAGACGCCAAACTGTAAATCAAGCCCTACAATTCAGATAAGATGGCTCATGTGGATGTTGCATAAAAACCATAAAAGCAGTTAGTATAAAACCATTACATAATATTGGATAAATAACGTCACTGAATACACTTCAAACGTCTGATCCAGACGGCCTTCAGAAATGTTGCTATTCCAAACACCACAACATGCCTCGTGTCAGTGCTCAGAATTCTGAACACTTCAAGGTGGTGTCTGAAGTCAATGGTCCTACATAAAGGGACTATCCACATAGACATCAGGGGCCTTTATACTTTTTGATGCAAAACTGCACCTACGCAGTTTTGCATCAAAAATATTACCGCCGGCTAACGCCATTACTCTGCGCTGTGTAGGCGTCAAATTTATACTTTGATGCACAGCGGCGCAAACCACAGGTGTAAGTCTTATTTTAGTATGCACACCGCAGAGTCACGTCGTAAAGGAAAACGACGTTAACGCGGCGGAAATGACTGTGAGCCGATTTGCGACACCGCAAACTGGATATGCAGAGTTTTTTGATGCAATAGTGTCAAAATTCCCCGCGAACACAGCCATTTCAGCAGTGGAGAGCCAAAATGGATCCCAGATGCCTTTACAGACCCCAGGAAGATGACGACAGACCAGGAAGACCAGGAACCAGCCAGGAGGACCCACACAAGAACCAGGACAGGGAGAAGGAGAAAAGAAAGTGTTGCTTCACTGCAGAGGAGCAGGAAATCCTTGTAAAAGAGTTGACGGAACACCAGCATCAACTGTTTGTCACCTCAAAGTTGCCAATCAGTAGGAGAGAGGTAATATGGCAACAAATTGTTGACAAGATTAACAGTGTGGCAGAAGTACGCAGAACAGTCATCGAGTGCAAGAAACGATGGCATGACTGCAAGCGCAGGACAAAGGAAAAAAATGGCCAGGAACAGGAAGGCAGCACTGCAGACTGGAGGTGGGAGTCCAGCATACCAGGAGCCCCTGGACCACATGGAGGAGATGGTCGCAGCCATCATCCCTGAGTAGATCGTCACAGGGACTCAAGGACAGGACAGCGCAGACTACCAGGAGACAACGCACATGCAGGGTAAGTTGCATGGGAAACTAAAATGCACTAATGTTAACTGCAACCGGGGGGGGGATACCTACTACACAATGCATGTAAGTCATTATATACATGGAGTGGCGTGGGTAAAGGGGTTCGGCACAGGGGCATGGCCCGTTCAGAGAAAAGCTGTGACACACCACGACACAACACCAACAACATTTCCATGGGGGTATGCTGCCATGCCAACGATGTAGCAAAGGTAAAGCCACACCAGAAGGGAAGGGCACAACGTCAAACTGACATCCCGTCACACGTCAGCCACCATACTCCCTACATTAACTAGGGCCCTATTAACCTCTAGCCATACCGACAACTGGAATGTAACATTGACAACAGTTGCCACTACCACCTCCGCTGTGTGTGCTGGTCAAGTAGCCAATGGCAGTAACGTCCCCATAGATCATACACACCTAAATTAGAGGGTTTAGGATGACAAAGTTAACAATCCCCTGAAACAAGACAAATGTTCCAGTCTGGTCAAATGTGAATGCCCATAGTTGCCGCAAACATCAGCCAATGTCATCAACATTAGAAGGCACACAGCACTAATGTCATACCCATGCTGCATATGTCAGGGTCCACTCTGTGCCTTGGTCACAATGCAAGATCCTAAATGTCATAGCTCAGACAACAGCATTGAGGGAGAGGACACATGTAACTGGTCACTGAAAAACACCCGCACAGTCAGAGGAGGAAATAGGACACAGCTACGACTATCAGGGCAATACAATGTACCACACATTCCCCAACATAAGCTGTACACATCACAAATGCTGACATCCATATCGTGCCATAACAATGTTATACATTGTATACGCTACATTTCAACTACATATAGGTGGATGTGAAAGATCAGAGACTGCGGCAGGTCCAGATTGTTAAGTGTGCTGCTAGTGCCATTAGAGCTCCCACAGCCAGTGAAAGGTCTCACCATGAGAATGGAAGTAGACGCAGGGTTGAGTAGTACAAGAAGGTGGCAATGTACTATTTGGCCAAAAGCAACACCTAGAGGAGATGATGCAGACAAGTCTAATAGCTGACCACAATACATGTGACATGCAGGTGGGGCATAGGCCGGGGAAAATGCAAAAATGAAAGACAGGAACAATGAACAGGAACCAAGATCACAATGCAAAATCATCACAAGGCAGGCATGTCACATCACAAATGCCACAACACAGACACACTAATTGTACCCAATTTCATTGCAGAGGACGATGGATCTCCTGCCGATATGCCTGTCCAGGGCTACCCTGATGACATGGGTGACGAGCTGACAAACATCAGCCACCAGACCCTCCAAGAGGTCCTTGGAACCCTCCAGACCACACCTTCAGTCACAAGGAGGAGCACAGAACAAGCAACCATCACAGAGGACCCACCCACACCCCAATTGTAAGACCTGCTAGCTCCAATACAGCTGAGGACTCAGGTGACACAGGCACCAGCTTTGAGAGAACAGTAGTCAGAGTACAGCGGGAGCTGGCCAAGGAGGTGCGGGTGGGGATGCAAAATATGGCAGCCAGCCTTGAGGGGATGCGTTCGTGCATGATGTAATCTGTAGATCAGGTTCAGCCATGCAAGCGCTAACATCCATCCTGCAAGGACTGCAACAAACTGTAAAGGAATTCACCACGGCAGTAAGGGAGTTGCCACAAGACCTTGCACCCCAAACCTTCCAGTGCATGCACAAATGCAATCATGACCCCATCTGGGCTGACCTGGCTGCCTTCCATCGTGATGTGGCTGCTATTCTTAAGAACCAGCAGATCCTCCTTGCAGCAGTACTGCCCTTAAGACCCCCACAGGTAGAAGCTACCGGGATGTCTGACTCCACGTCTACACACACTGAGGTGTGTGTTGCCCCTTCACAACCACCACCACCAAGGACAGAGGAGGCAACACACACATCAGAAGGTGCAGACATGGAACAGATCACCTTCACACGTAAAAGTAACCGGAAGCACTAGTCCCTGTCACATGGCCACCTATTACCAAGGTCCTGCGCTTCGTAACATGCCAGTCTTGCAACAACTGTACTCAAGCACTTTTCTGCAAACCACTGTCTATCTTGTCAGCCTGCCTTGTGATTGTCTCACTAACTCATTGGCAAATCCTGTCCCTCTGCACTGTCTGAGACATCACCCCAGCATGTCCAGTGAATTGTCCTTTAGCACTTGTGTAGGATCACAATGAAAGATGTCACTATAATGGACTCACAATCGTGGACAATGTGCATATAGCACTACAGCACTTTTCAATCAATAGCACTTACACAACCACTTTGTCTCAGTGTAACGTGACACATCAACCGTGCAGTAGACCACTGAATTTTGCCTCCTGTCAAATTACATAGCTTGTCAATACAACTGTCCTGAAATAATGTAGTCTGATAACTATGCACAGTGGCCTGGATTCTACCATACTCTGCCCTTCCTGAGGGTAATATCTGATGAAAAGAGAAACTATACACCATAATGCTGGGTTGGACAGAATAATGCTTCGTCAAGGGATATCTAAACCATAAAATAGTGCCTTCACAATGTTGCCTCCATGCAAAAATAACAAATGTAACATTGCCCACAAATCTAAGCGAACAGTCACCAAACTTCATGAATGGAGGTGTATGAGTTTACATCCAAATAAGTAATCATGCTGAACAGTGTAACAAATGATCTATGTGAGTCATGTACACTATACTACAAGAGAGCTTACTATCACTCACCTTAAAAGGGTTTCCTTGGACATCAGACTGCAGTCAGACATAACACAGTGTTCCCAATCATAAATCTGGAAGCACTGTATGTGACATTGAAAACATACTTAATGAAAAAAACACTTTGGGATCCATAGTAACTGTGATTGGTGGTTGCAATGAATGGTCTCATCTTTCCAAGGTAGTTTCGGGGTAGCTGCCAATGTTACAGCTCAGTTGGGATTTGTTTGCAGCATAGGACAAAAAATGTAATACAAAAGAAATACTGTACACTCATGCCAAGGCCCAGATCTACAAGCATGTCACACATACTGTAAAGGGTTTACTACATATTTATTAAACTGTAATAACAGAAGTGAAAACTCAGGGAAAAGCCTTACCTACCCTAATCTACTCTAACTACTCATTACCCACAACTGTCCCTAACTAACCTAAGCTAAAGTTACTTATCACATTTAACGAAACATTCTAAACATCAACCCCCCACCCCCCTTATGAGACGGGACACATGGAGGACAACAGATACTAACTTAAACATACTATCCTATACTAAACAAATATATATATATATATATATATATATATATATATATATATATATTTTTTTATTCTTTTATTTTTTATATTTTTTATTGTTTTTTTTAACACACAAGAACCCCAACATTGCCCACCACCCACCCACCCGCACACTTATAAAGAAACAGTAGAGATAATCAGGACCCCACACCCATTAACACTAACTAAACTAACATCCTATACTAACCTAACACTAAGCCCCCTAAACCCACAAAGTAGAAGAATCAGGAAAGAGGAGGGAGGAGGGAATCATGTCCGTCAACACTGCTACAGGTTGGCCCTCCGGAGGGTCCTCTTGATTGACCGCACCCGCCGGTTTACATGTCGCACCTCCTGCCCCAGTCAACTCATTTTTCGCAGGACACGGTCCAATTTATGCTGAATCTGTACAAAATCAGCAGGGTCAATAGCTGCAGCTGGGGTGGTCTGAGTGCCAGCTGACGAAGTGTGGGGCCGTGTAGTGTCCAGGGCTGTGGGCTGCCCTGCAGGTGGTGCTGTGCTAGGGCATGGAGCACTTGCTGAGGTGGTTGCCGCAACGGTCCCAGCTGCTGGCGGTGCCACCTGGGTGGTAGTGGTGGTGGTGCTGGTGGTGGCCGTGGTGTGCAAAGAAGAGCTGCCTTGTGGGAATGCCCTCCAGGCTCCAGAGGCCCGTTCGTGCCGGTATCTGCAGGCCATTCTTCGGTACCCAGACTCTACCTGAAGTATGTGCTGATACCTCATTGCCCGCCTTTGAAACTCCCGGACCTGGATGGGTGTCATATTAGCAGCTGTGAAGACAAATATAAAAACTAACATTAGGAACTGCATTGTGTGAAATGGCACAAGAAGTAAATCAGACAATAGATCAATTGTACTTGTAACAGCTCATATCATCATACAGATCTTTGATTGTCCTTAGAGGAAGTACATGGCAGGCCAGCCTACAAAGGTTCTACCACACATACCACATCCAAACCCTACAAGATGGGTAACAACTGGCATGATTTTGGCATCATTGTTCTGCCAGTTGTCAGCTAACAATCATGGAGCACATCCTCTGCCAACGCCAGGGCTACAAATGTCATTGTACGGGATGAAAATCTAGGGCCACATGATCTGCAAGTTGTCAATGGACTTGCTAGTATAGTACTCATGTGGAAAAAATGAGTGTGTATACTAGGTTCAGACAAAAGATTCACTGATTTACATGTCTGTGTACCAGACTTGTAACCCATGCCTGTGTTTGAGGGTGGGGGGTGGACAAACAACAAACAATTTCAAACAACATGGACACCCAGGAAGCTTAGGAAAGCTGGGCATGTGTTTGGCTCAACATACACACCACAGGTAAGGAGTATCTACAAATAGGAGACAGCAAACCCTTGACCAATCCCAGCACCACACATCTGGAAATGCAGACCTTTGTCCACATCATATACTTCCAGTAAGCCATGACTTACAACAAACACAGAGATGCAAGAACACCCCTGGCCATGAGTTGCATTCACACCTAGGCCATTGCACTCAAATGCCACATACTCGTAGCACTACATGTGGAGCTACATGCTGCTAGGAAGTTCAACCTACAGTTTAATAAGTACATTAGAGAATTGGGAAGCAGAAGTCTGTGGGTAAGCATCTAGCAGCCCCATTCTGGGAGAATGTGGGTCTGACAGGCTGACTAAATCACAGATTAGGTCCAGTGCGACTCTTGCTGATACAAGTGTTATCGACATGACTCATCCCCATTCACATTGCGGGCCCTACAGGACTGACCTAGAATCCCTAAATAAGACAATAGGATAAGGATTGGCCAACTCAAAGATGGTGATAAAATGAATTCCCACTCATGGAACAAAACAAATCATTGGCCAACGCATCACACCTTGCTATGTGTTAAACACACAGGAGTCCATCACACATCACCAGCCAACACAACACATAACAGACATATCAACATCTACGGGAGTTGTCTGGGTCCTCAAATGTAACCACCTCGCCAACAGTGAGGGTGCGGGTCCACCTGTAAGGCAATGAAGGGAGAAATGTGCTCAAATTCTGTGCACTGTCCAAAAATTCCAAAGACAAATACAATGGCCCTCATTACAACCTTGGCCGCCCGCCAAGGTTGAACCGCTGGGTGGCTGCCAATGCGGCCACACTCCCGCAGGGTCTATTACGAGATCCCCTCTGGGCCGGAGGGCGGAAACCTAGTTTCCGCCTGCCGGCCCAGCAGGGATCTCGGCCCCAACACGGGAGCCGGCTCCAAATGGAGCCGGCGTTGTTGTGGCTGTGCGACGGGTGCAGTTGTAACTATCGCGCTTTTCACTGTCTGCATAGCAGACAGTGAAAAGCTCCATGGGGCCGTGGCAGGGGGCCCCTGTACTGCCCATGCTAGTGGCATGGGCAGTGCAGGGGCCCCCACGGGGCCCACAACTCCCCTTTCTGCCAGCCTTTTCATGTCGGTTCTTACCGCCATGAAAAGGATGGCGGGAGGGGGACTCGTAATCCCCTGGTCAGCACTGCAAGCAGCGCTGCCCTGGGGGATTTAAAACGCCGGGACCAATGTGGCGGGAAACCGCCAGTCCGGACACAGTCGTAATTCCCCTGGAAGCACCGCCAGGCTGTTGGCGGTCCTTCCTCCAAAACAGCCCTGGCGGTCAAAGACCGCCAGGGTTGTAATGACCCCCTATGTGTAAGATTACATAAGTAAGTAAAGCCACTCAGACATGACGATACTGCATCCGATATAGCACAGCTAACATGTACATACCATGGGTCTCCTGTGAGTTTTACACACATATCTGCACACATGTAGCGGCCCTAACTATCATGTGGTGGCAAACATGCTCCTTCATTAGTGAGCAGACATAATAATGGAGTGTATTCGTCTCATCATGTGTATCGAAGAGAGACATGCAAAGCCACTTTCCTTGAGGAGTGCATTACCAGTCAACCAGCCATTGTGCCCATGACAAATTTATGACACACAGGTACAATGTACAGAGGGGCAGGGACAGTTGTGAGCCCTCATGTTGTTACAGTTTCTTCATTTGATGTGGCTCAGCTAGGATGAGTTGCACCAACCGAAGAGATATGAACCCATGTGCATACCTTTGGCCAGCCATCCCTAAACGAAAGGTGGAACAACAAACACCAAATACCAGTCTAAGATGTTAGCTGAGGGAAGCTTGAACTTGTTCCCTATGTCTCCAAATCCAGATCTCACATGTATCCGAAATGACAAAGGGGCACAATAATCCCTAAGAATTTTAGAATTTCCATGATCGCTTTCCTTGCACACTCACCAGACACACATTAGACATATGTTTGGGCCACATTGCTATCATCAATTGACGTGAAGCCTGCACTCATTTTCAGCCTCATGTAGTGTTTCAAAAGTCAGTCTAGCTGTTGCGTCAACAAATGTTGGTAATGATTTGGAAATTTCTATACCTCACGGGCAAATGTGACCTATATCTATACATATTTGGCTCCTGATTTGTGTTGCTGTTTGACACAAAGGCGGCACCAACTTACATTAAGCAAAAGTATTCAGTAAGTTTGCAGAGCACTTTGCTTCCTAACAGCTAGCAATTGTAGTCCTTAACACAGTACATAAATGACCCATATGAAACCACCAAGCTCCTCCTCACCCATCTTGCCAAGACGAGGCCTACCCAACATCTTAGCAGCAAAAGATAAAAAGGGGATAAAGGGGAACAAAGGAGAATAGTGGGAAAGTAGAATATGAAAAACTTAAACTAAACAACTAAAACAGCCCAACTAGACCCAAACTATCACTACCCACAACAGACTCCCAAAAACAACAAAGACAATACTATACAACACAATTGTACACAATAAACATTCAGACAGGATACAACAACAATATTTTATTCACCAAATGAGAAGAAATGGACCACACAGGAGACAAAAGCACAATTTAACCAGACAAAACTCTCTACACAGCCACACAGTCTAGAAGAATCACAGACTGCAAAGTGAAAGTGAAAGTTAACCCACTGTACATAATCTGTAAACAGGATATCCTATTACATCACTTCCTGCCTAAAATGACTTCCGTTTTTATCATTATGCGTCAAAAAGCAATTACGCATAAAGTCTGGGCAGCATTTTTTTTTCGACGCACAGGAGTAGAAATGAGCCTGCATCCATACATTTGGAAATAGTCTAACACTTAACCAATTTTCTGAGGTACAGTGTGGAAGAGTCAATGGTGTTTTCAGGGCATTATGCGTCGTTTTTCAGGCATAAGCGTAATTTTTTGCTGCTTGCACATCATTTTTTTATGCATATGCGTAAAAATTTCAGGGCCTTAACTGTGTTTGTGTCATTTGACCATTTTTATGTTATGTAACATTTGTGACACAACTGAGATAGGCTGATTGCTCCCACTTTGGTCTTGACGGTGTATGGGCACATGTGAGACATCATACTACTGCGGACCATGATCCGCTACTTCATTAACTGGATTTTCACTCTTGGCTGACGCACTCATTGGCGATATGTGTGGCCTACATATATGTATTGCACAAATTGGGCATGTTTGGCGTCAGGATAGGATAGCATGTGACGCACATAAGTACAATACCTCAATGCCTATGGCTCAATGTGTGTGCATTGGCTACTAATGTAGTTGTTGACCCACTGTGTGTGCATCACAAGTTGCATTATTGCAAATATGCTTGTATGAATGTGAAGTCAATTTGTCCAAACCTTGGATGCAAGTCAGTGTGGAAATGAGAGAGGACATGTGTTAGTCATACATGTAGCAACATCTGTTGTGTGCACTTACAAGTTTTTGGGTAACGTAGACACCACAAATGACAAAGCATGCACCGGATAGATGGCAGACGCTTGTTCATGTCAATGGTCCAAAAGTTGCCCATCTTTGGATACTGCTTCCTAGGCACTTGTTGGTGAACCCACCGTGAGTCAGGCACATGTACAGACTAAGTGGGTACCATGTTATTGACACGGAAAGCCAAAGGTGACCCACAAATGTAATATCACCCCACAGTTGTGGTCATATGACTGAGCCACAACTCTCCTGTGGCAGTGGTGGACCAGCAGACGAGGCAGCACGTGGCCACATATTTCCAGTGATCAATTGCACAGAGGTGTCTGGTTCATGTGTGTGTGGTTCAATGTTGATCCTGTATATATTTAGGTGTCTATGTTGTCACAGTTACGTCCAGGTCTCATCATGAGTCAGTGGCGGCTATTCCTGTATCTACTGAGTATCCTTCGGAGATCAATGGAAGTAAAGCCAATGAGGACATGAGAACCTACATGGGGATGGTCCCACCCTGTCACTGCAGACGTGTTATGAGACTGTCAACAGGGCAACCTTGGTGTGTTGAGTGAGAACATATCTCAGGAGTCATGTTCCGGCAGGTGTCCTTACAACATTTCTACACAGGTTGGCCCGTAAAGTTCCCACTGCATCTGGGAACATCATAGCCTCTGTGTTGATTAATCTTGCAGCTATTCAGCATGCACAGGCCATCAATATGTTGTGAGCAATCTGATTCAGCGTGTAAACTGTCAGGGTCCTAACATGTGTGGAATTTTCATGCACATTATCAGAGGTTGCTGGTTCTGCTGGAGGCACCATACCCAATCCCTGCATATGGCCCTGGTACACTGTCACACTTTGTCGCTCATGTATACATGAGACCTAGACAAGGGATAGGCCATGATTTGGGTATTTGGAGACAAGTTCACAATTATGGTACAATAAAACAGCAGATTATGCTATACAATGTATTTGAGTATGCATTGAGAAAGCACCTGACAAAATACCCCCAGAGGAATGTGAGAGTTGGGAAAGTAAGTATGCTACATATGTAGCCACAAGGAACCTTTAGGGTAACGCACAGACAGGTACCAGTCAGGCTGACAGGATGCAGGGTCAATCAGGATCCAGTAATTTCACAAGGTACATACTCAGTGGTCAGACTAAGACTGGTTGGATGAAGAACAAGACAGTTGACATGGAAAACTGTGTTTGTCCTGTGTTTTGGAAGGTGACACATAAACCCAAGGGCTGTGTTACACTGCTTATTTTTCTAGCAATGCATAACAGTGTAATCAACAGAATGGCAGCTTCTATACTGTTACCAGTATCTGCAAGGGCAGTGCATGTTCAAATAGGTGTTCTGCATGGAGGTGCTCACAGGTGTGTGCTGCATCGGTTTCTCACAAGTCCTGTAGGTGAGATTTGAGTTCAAATGGGCAACAGTACCTTTCACATGGGAAGCAATCTACAGCTGATAACAGGGCTTAGAAACTACAAGCCAGTGCATTATTTGACCTGACGTCCATGCAGTCAGATGTACTATGACTATGGCATACCATACGAAAGGGTGACGCACACTGGATTACTACTGTTAGTCTGTGTGTGTGTGTGTGTGTGTAGAGGAGGGAATATCTGGGTACACATATTACCATTCCATGGACTTCTTAAGACAGGTGGGGTGAGACCAGGAGCATGGGTGTGTCAGGAGTTAGGACACGGGCTGACATGTACATGGAATGTCATGTGCGCAATGCTTGCCATAGGTGTGGCACTTTTGCTGTTTATGATCTGCTTATATGGAACTCTAGTCACAGATAGTTCTTGCAAAGATAGGTGCAGAATGACTTACTGCTGTCAAGGATCTGGTCATACATTCCTGTTACCAATGCAATAGCACATCCACTGCCTCATGTATGAGGCATTTTTTCCCTTATTGACTGATGGTGTCTTAGTTGTGTGCCATATGCTGCGATGAACCATGTTGCCAACACGTATGTGTGAAATAGGTGTGGTCCTCTGCTATTGCCCTTCAAAGGTGAAATGTACAGGATATATGTCATTTACAGTGTGTGTGTATGCGACTGTTGTATAATACGCATCACAATTGCTTTGGAATTTTCTGTGTCCTGATCGGTATATCAGCAATGCTCCATAAGTCTACATTCTTATTCTGATAGTTAGAGATAAAGGTGAGCAAAAATGATTAGCCAAACCATGATATGGTGATTATTATTGGTGTTTGTATACATCTGTTGCTACAGTGGTGATGGTGAGTTGTTTCAAAAGAAATTGTTCACAATATGTTGGCACCTACGCAATCCAGCAGCTGTGTTTTGTTGTTCCCCCTCATGTTGCAGGCCAGCATCCTCCCCTTCCTCCTCTTCAGGCATTTGTGGCTCTGGTTCTAATAGGGGAATGTTCTTTCGTACACAAATGTTGCGCAGGATGGCACATGGTAAAATGATCTTGCAGACTATTTCTGGTGAATATAGGAGGCTGCCACCAGTGATGTCAAGGCACCTGATTCTCGACTTGAGGATGCCAAAGGTCCTCTCGACTTTGGTGCGTGTCCTCCTATGTGCCTCATTGTAGGCACGCTCTGCTGCAGTGCTTGCATTGCCAAATGGTCTCATAATCCATGGCTGGATCCCATACCCCTGATCAGCTGAAAGAGAAAATGACTGAGATCATGTTGACGTATCTTGCCCCATTCATATCACCTTGCATGGCAGTAGTTGTCTTGTGTTGTCTGTGGCTCTTTTGTGTTATTGTGTTGATTCATAGGCTTCTAGGATGTACCATCTGCATTGGATTGTTTCCTTGGCTGAACGAGTGTTTGCCTGCTGACCGGTTGTCAGCAGTATGTTTTGGGATTTGCAGTACAGTGTGCACTCCATGGCATTGTGACTTGTGATACAGGTGTTCCTGTGTCTTCACTGAGGCTGAGATGATAGTTCCATACACGGATTCAACTTGACAGTGGTGGTAACACGTTAGCATCTATGTACCCTGGACATCTCATACTTTTAGACATATGCAGTGGATTAATTTTAACATCAGCGTGATGCTTACATTTTGCAAGGTGACAATTAGCCAAACCTCTCCATACGTTGTGATCATTGACGTCTTGACATTAGACTGTACAATAATTTCAGATGTGTGACACTTTCACTGCAGACCTATCAAACATGCCTAGCGGTGTCACAACCTCAGTGTGTTCCTGTCCACATGTCGATGTCGTGGTGTATGTGTTATTTGTCCTAGAGGGTTGCTGTGCAGTGTGTATATAAGTAGGTTTCTGTACTTACCAACAAGTAGTCCATTGCCATATCGTCCATCCGGGAAGTGTTGATTGATGGTACAGTGACAGAAGATGAATGAGTCATGGACACTCCCAGGATACTTTGCCACGATATTGGTGATCAATCCTTGGTGATCCACAATGGCCTGCACATTGATGGAGTGTGTGTGCTTCCTGTTGAGGTATAGGTGTTCAGTTGCAGCGCGTGGCACAAGGCATACATGTGTGCAGTCAATGGCATCAAGGACATGTGGGAATCCATTAATGAGATAAAACCCCTGTTTTGTCTCCTGCTCCTTCTGCTGTGTGTTTGGGAAGCAGATGTGGCGGGGTGTGAGTCTGATGATGGCAGCTAGTACTTTGGGCAAGAAGGTGGAGAATGATGGTTGTGATATCCCAGCAACCAGGGCACCAGTGGTTTGAAAGGAGCCACTTGCCAACATGTGTAGTACAGCTAGCAGCTTGGTTTCTGTTGGGATGGTGTGGGGTGTCAGCAAGCTGGGTGCCAACTGTGGCTCAATGTTGTGCAGCAGCTGCTGAATGGCTTTCCAGTTCAACCTGTACCTCTGGATGATGTCATGTTCCCTGAGGCTATGAAGGGTTGTCCTGGTGCGGAATATCCTCTCCTGCCTTCTGCGTTGCCTTTGGGGTCCCTGCTGGTGTTGTGGTAGCGGCTGTTGTTGTTGCTGTGCTCTGCGTCTGCGTGCACACTGGATTAGAAGCACCTCCATGTCTCCCTTTTGTTGCTCTGCTGTTGCTTCTGTGTGTTCTGATTAAATACAGGTGTGTTTGCCCCATTTTAATCCCTGCCCTGACCCAGGCGTTAATTTTTGACACACATCGGGCTGTATGTCATTTTCCGACTCCGCCTCCCGGCCGTGCGGGATTTTTTTCCTGAAGCATAAATACAACCACGGGCGTTTAAGTCAATTTTTGGATGGGAACGCCTACCTTGCATTTCATTAACGCAAGGCAGTTTCCCGCATTAGAAAATGACGCACACGGTGGGATTTTGACGTCCATGGGCTCGGGCGTCAAAGTTTAAATTTGGGCCAAGGTTTGTGCCAATTGTGCGTCAAAATTACCATTGTGAAGCTACATATAGGTATTGACCTATATGTAGTGCACGCGTATAATTGTGTCCGCGCACTCACAAAATCCAGGGAAATGGCCCTGAACTTTGTGTGGGGCACCTTTGCTAGTGCAAGGGTGCCCTCACACTTAGTAACTTTGTAGCTAACCTTCAGCAAGTGAAGGTTAGACATATAGGTGACTTATAAGTTACTTAAGTGCAGTGAAAATGGCTGTGAAATATTGTGTGCACGATTTCACGTAGGCTGCAATGGCAGTCCTGTGTAAGGGTTTGTCTGAGCATCCTATGGGTGGCAAAAGAAATGCTGCAGCCCATATGGATCTCCTGGAATCCCAATGCCCTGGGTATCCTAGGGACTTATAAGGGGGGTCCAGTATGCCAATTAGAATTGGTAATTGTAGTCACTAGCCTATAGTGACAAATTTAAAGGCAGAGAGAGCATGAGCACTGAGGTTCTGATTAGCAGATACTCAGTGACACAGTTAGGCACTACACAGGCATACACATTTAGGCCACAAACTATGAGCACTGGGGTCCTGGCTAGCAGGATCCCAGTGAGACAGGCAAAAACATACTGACATACATGTAAAATTGGGGTAACATGCCAAGAAAAATTGTACTTTCCTACAACTTGATTATGCCTATTGCTACAAAATAATTTAGTAGGAAGTGTTCTATTTCTAAACTGGAGAAACAATTTCCTTGCAATAGGTGGAACAATCTCATCAATTGTGTGTTTGTATTGGTGATGGGGTTTAAAATCCATAAATGCTGAGGTAAGCAATTCTATGGATTTGATTACACTATCCACCATGGTATATTCCCAATAAATTTCTTTAAGGTGTACTCTAGATCACAAGGGGGCATATTTATACTCCGTTTGCGCCGGAATTGCGTCGTTTTTTTTTATGCAATTCCGACGCAAAACTAACTCCATATTTATACTTTGGCGTTAGACGCGTCTAGCGCCAAAGTCCATGGAGTTGGCGTCATTTTTTTGCGTGGACACCTACTTTGCGTTAATTATATGCAAGGTAGGCGTTCCCGTCTAAAAAATCGACTCCGAGGCATGTGCGTCGGATTTATACTCCCGGGCAAAATTCACGCCCGGGAGTGGGCGGGTCAAAAAAAATGACGTACGGCCGCTTTTGCGCCGTTTTTTAGCGCCTGCAAAAGGCAGGCGTTAAGGGACCTGTGGGCTCTGAAGGAGCCCAGAGGTGCCCTCCCATGCCCCCAGGGACACCCCCGTCACCCTTGCCCACCCCAGGAGGACACCCAAGGCTGGAGGGACCCATCCCAGGGACATTAAGGTAAGTTCAGGTAAGTTTTTATTTTTATTTTTTTTGTGGCATAGGGGGGCCTGATTTGTGCCCCCCTACATGCCACTATGCCCAATGACCATGCCCAGGGGACAGAAGTCCCCTGGGCATGGCCATTGGGCAAGGGGGCATGACTCCTGTCTTTGCTAAGACTCCTGTCTTTGCTAAGACAGGAGTCATTTCTATGGGGGTTGGGAGTGAAAAAAAATGGCGCAAATCGGGTTGAGGCGAAAAAATTGCCTCAACCTGACTTGCCCCATTTCTTGACGCCCAAGCCCCATATCCCCCTACGCCGGCGCTGCCTGGTGTACGTCGTTTTTTTTAACGCACACCAGACGGCGCCGGCGGCTAACGCCGGCTAATGTCATTCAATAAATATGGCGCCCGCATGGCGCTTCAGAATGGCGTTAGCCGGCGCTAATTTTTTTTACGCAAAACTGCGTTAGCGCAGTTTTGCATCAAAAAGTATAAATATGGGCCTAGATCTTTCCAATATATTTCCAGCCCCAGTTTCCTCAAAAGGGTCCTGAGGGAACGCAACAAAAGGATGTTACTAGCGCACGGAAATAGGATACAGTTGTTTAGCCCCACCCGATAGGGGGCCAGTGCATCTGTGAACCACAGCCAATGCCAGACCATTTGGAGCCTAACTCAATTTTATATGTAATCATATGTAATCATCCTATAAGCCAGATCTACAAAAAAGACAGGAGTTAGGGGAGTGTTCACCAGAAGGTTTAGTAATGCTCAATTGCAGATAGCCTAATGGTGTTCCCGTAACCCCACAATTTTGGTCCATACAACACTGATCCCAGTGGCTGAAGTGCTGGGTCTGCTATCCATGAGAATGTCCTTCTTAGAATTTTTATTATATTAAAGGTTTGCTGGATGAGAAGTTGATGCACTTTCTCAACATGTGGTCCTCAGTGCAAACTTGGGGTGAACCTTAAGCCTACTTAATCAATAATAAATAGGGTTCTCCTTGGCATGCAAGCACCATGTGGGTGGCTTAACAGCACCATTCGGGAAGAATATACACTTCGTCTTGGTTTCATTTAACTCCAGCCCACACTTATCTAACAACAACTTAAAGTCATTGAGTAGCAGTTGGAGTCCTTTCGGAGAAACTGATAGCAAAAGAATGTCATCAGCAAAGAGTACAGTATGGCCGGGACCATTTTCACCAGACCTTAGAAGCATTTCACCCATCTCTATCGAAATGGCTCACAACCTCAGTAATGAATAGTGAGAACAGGCTGAGGGCTAGAATACACCCCTGTCTGACTAAACATTGGATCTTAAAGGGCTCAGTGAGTTGCCCATCCTCTCCCCACCTAACCTGGACCATGTTGTCTACATGAATTATCCTTAAAGTATCCAGCAGGTTAGCAGGGATTCCCATCTCTATCAGCATTTTTTAAAATTTGCCCCTAGGCACTAGATCAAATGCTGTTCGCGGGTCCACAAAGCTACAGTTTGCCTCTATTTAGAATCACTTATTTCCAATAAATACAAATGAAGCAAAAAACCTGTTCAAAAGTACTAATATGGGCACAAAATCCCAGCTGAAAGTCAGACAGAATATTTCCTTCGAAATCCACTCCTGGAGTTGTGCCAATATTTGCTTGCAAAATATTTTTTGCACAGAACATATTAAACTCATGGACCTAGAGCTCTCAGGGAGGGTCCCGACTCCCTTCTTAAAAATTGATATGATCTCTGCCAACATCCAGGAGACGGGGATCCCCATACCCAGAGAAATAGTGTTATGACAAATTATTAATATAAGCCCCCCCCCACTCGTCTAGGTCTTCCATATATAGGTATTAGGAATCCTATCTGGGACTGGAGTTCTAGCGGAAATACATGAACTGATCGCCATCTGGGTTTCGTTGGGGGGAAATGTAAGAGCATGGTGCTTATGAATTCTGGCCATTTCTCAACCTGAAGCTACACATTTAAGTCACCTCCTCATTTCGTGAATTCCACAAGCTGCCAAAGGCCTTGCTTTTCAAGTAGACCCAGAAGGTCTTAGATTTGGCTAAGCTCACACCTGCTCAGCGCTGGGACAATCTCCCGGGTAAGAGTGCACTCTAGAAATCTACATGACATTACATTATTTTTTGTAAAATTTGCTGTACAATTTCTGTACATGATCGACTTCAGCTCATAACTCACCTTCATCACCACCCTCACTAAATTCACTGGGGTCTGTGGGCTCTGGTCCTCCTTCCATGATTATAGAAACACTTTAGATGATGCACATGCATTTTTTTACACATATCACATATGCTATTTGATGCAAGTATTACCTTATTTTCTTACACTTCTGAGATTGTTATGCCTTATCCCCTATCTTAATATGTTAATCAGACTTTATGATTAATTTTGCTAGTATGTTTGTTAATTAAATACTAAGTTTGAGAAATGTGAACCAGGCTTAATGGTTAACATTGATGAATCAACAAATAAAACTGCACAAAACATTACTTACATTCAGAGTAATATATTTTATGATTAAGATCGTACACATTAAACTTTGAGCTTCAGGTAAACAAAATGTTCATGCAACACAGTGCAGCTGCCAAAAATGCAACACTGCATTACTTGAAAATGGAGTGCAGGTGAGAGACATAGGGGGTCATTACAACCCTGGCGGACGGTGTTAAAGCGGCAGTAAGACCGCCAACAGGCCGGCGGTCGAAAAATGGGAATTATGACCGTGGCGGAAACCGTCAACAAAGACAGCCACTTTAACACTCCGACCGCCACGGCGGTACAAACAAACAGCTCGGCGGTCACGGCCAACAGACAGGCGGAAGACAATGTACCGCCCACAGTATCACAACCTACCAATCCGCCGCCTTTTCTGGGGCGGATTCACTGCGGATAAAAACACGGCGGAAACAGCCATTTCAAAGGGAAAACGCTCACCTCTACACACTCCACGAGTAACGATGACACCATGGAGCCTGAACTCCATATCCTTCCTGCACTAGTCTACCGGCTCCTGTACGACGATCATCAACGCCGGAAGCGAAGACAACGGTGAGTACCTCACCTACGACATAGGGGAGGGGGAGGCAAAAGACAGGGACACACACATGCAACACCCCCACCCCGACCCTCACCCACTACAACACACAAACCAATGCATATCCAAACATTACAGTAACAAACCCCAACCCCCCCGGAAGAATGCAAAGACAAAAGGAAATGAGTGGAACCATTGTAATATATCAAAATACAGTAACCAAATATATACATATATATATATATATATATATATATATATATATACTCACATGAAACAAAATATATACCACGATTAGTAGTGCAGGTAATGCACAAGTCAATGTCCGTGGACCACTGGGGCCAAAATGCATGGGCGAGGCCCACACAAGATACCAGATCAAAACGGAGAGAACACTGCTGGGGCATCAGATACAAATACAACAGGCACCTCAGGGGGAAGGGAAGGAGGGGCACCTCAGCCGGATGAGTGCACCACACCAGATCCACGAGGGGCTCTATGCCCATTGATGTATCCTGGGGAGTGCAAAGCCACAGTCTCTCAAGTCTCACAAGTGGGTGGGTTGTCCACTGTCCAACCTGGGGAGTGCAAAGCCACAGTCTCTCAAGTCTCTACAGTGGGTGGGTTGCCCACTGTTCAATCCTGGGGAGTGCAAAGCCACAGTCTCTCAAGTGGATGCCTTTCTCCACTGGTTCTGGAGGGGGACTGGTGCCCAGAGAGCTTCATCCTGTGCAGGACAGACTGAGTGGATGCATGTCTCCACTGGTTCTGGAGGGGGACTGGTGCCCAGAGTGCTTCATCCTGTGCAGGACAGAGGTAGTGGATGAATGTCTCCACTGGTTCTGGAGGGGGACTGGTGCCCGGAGTGCTTCATCCTGTGCAGGACAGACTGAGTGGATGCATATCTCCACTGGTTTTGGAGGGGGACTGGTGCCCAGAGTGCTTCATCCTGCCAAGGACAGAGGTAGTGGATGCCTTTCTCCACTGGTTCTGGAGGGGGACTGGTGCCCAGAGTGCATCACTCTCCCCGTGACGGTCCCAGTTGCGTCACTGCCCCTGCTGCTCATGGGCTAGCGGTGCTTGAGCTGGCGGTCCTTGCCCTGTTCAGCAGTCCTTGCCCTGTTCAGCGGTGCTTGCCCTGTTCAGCAGTGCTTGCCATGGCGGTCTTTGCCGTGTTCAGCGGTGCTTGCCCTGTTCAGCTGTGCTTGCCATGGCGGTCCTTCATTGGGCCGCTGGGCTGTGGCTGCCTGGGCCCTCCTGGGCAGCTGGGCTGTGGCTGGCGGTGGCCTCCAGGCCAGTGACGATCGGTCTGCCCTCCTGGGCACTGACTCTGGCGGTGGCCTCCTGGCCAGTGACGATTGGGCTGGCGGTGGCCTCCTGGGCAGCGGGGATGATGGTGGTCTTCTCCGCCGTGCTGCTCCTCCCAGACTTTGGCGATTTCTTCTGCCCCTTCCCCACCTTGGGAGGAGTCACAGCAGAGTCGACACTCCCCCCGGGACCCTTGTGAGCGGCTTTGCTGTCTGGAGCCTTCCCCCACTCCCACTGGGCACTGTCCAACTTCTGGTGCTTCACAGGGGGGGGGGGACTGGCTGTGCTGTGGCTCTGTGTCACACTGGCTGCCCTGGTGCCGGGTGCACTCCACGTACCTCTAACAACAGGCACCACTGGTCTCGGAGATTTTTTGGCTGAGGTGCTAGTAGAGGACCTATGAATTGGAGGGGGGTGGGAAAGGGGTCAAGCTTGGTCAGGAAAAGTTTCTTAGGAACACTGGGACAGGTAGTTGGAAAGAAGGGCTGGGAGTGGAGGAAGAGGAGGTGATTGTAGGAGGTGTAACTTTTGTGGCTTTCGGTGCAGGTGCATGCGCTGGAGGCTGTCATGAGGTGGATGTATGTTGGGTGGGTGTGTGCCTGCGTTTGTGTACTTTGGGAGGGGGCGTCATAGACACACTGGGAGAGGACACAGGGGACGTGTAAATGGTAATGGGGGTGGTGAGTGTACGTAAGCGGGGTGTGGTGGTGGGTGTGCTGGTGCGGGACCTAGTGGCTGTAGTGGTAGTGAATGCAGGTGAGAGTGTAGACGAGACTGGGAGGGAGGAGGGAGACGACGAGGGGGGGACACAGTGGAGGCAGTGAATGTTGGTGTGTCTGTATGTGTGTGATGCTTGCGTGAGTGCCTGTGGCATGTGTGGTGCTTATGTTTGCCTGAGCTTCCCTTGTGTGGTGAGGTGTGTGCATGCTGGTCTGATGGCGTGCTTGGGATAGGCTGGGGTACAGGGGATTGGGTCTGGGTGGAGGAAGTTGGAGGGGGGAGGCTAGACACAGAGACAATGGCTGCCGTCAGTGCTGAGGCCAGAGTTTGCAGGGTTCGATGAAGGGCAGCCTGACCAGAATGAATGCCCTCCAGGAATGCATTTGTGTGTTGCAATTCCCTTTCTACACCCTGGATGGCATTCAAAATGGTAGACTGCCAAACAGTGAGTGACCTGAGGAGGTCAATGGCCTCCTCACTGAGGGCAGCAGAGGTGACAGGGGCAGGGGCTGAGGTGCCTGGGGCGAAGGTGATGCCCACCCTCCTGGGTGAGCGGGCACGGGACGAAGGCTGAGGGGCTGCTGGGAGGGCGGTGCTGGTAGGGGGGGTGGCGGCTGTACCTGTAGAAGTGGGGGGCACAGATTTTGTCCGTGTCGCTGGTTGCAGATCCTGTGACCGCCGTGAAGCTCCCCTCGCCCTCCGCCCCACTGGTGTATTCAGAGTCCGTGGTGTGGCCCTCCATGGCCATGTGGGATGCAGCTCCCTCATGATCCGGTGCCACTGTACCTCCGCCTGATGATGCTGATGCACACAAGAACAGGGAGACCACAAAAAGGGGGGGGGGAACAGAAGAAAGACAGGTTGAGTGCATGGCTTACCGCTAATGTTGCCGGACAATACAGACACAGCAGCCCCCTGCACTACGCCGCGCTTTTGGGCTCTACAGATGCAGTTCCTGGGATATGGCCTACATGGCTATGGTCGACATCTGCACACATAGATGACACAGGGGCATGTATACCTGTACTTGGCACTCTACAGAGGTGGGGTGGAGTGCCACATGGCCTGCATTACGGAGGGGCCTAGCCTATGGAACTCGCCCTTCCTAGGGGAACCCACAGCCCTCCTCTCCCACCCAGACACCTTCACTGCGTGCAAAGTCCGCAGAATGATGTTGTACTCACCCCCTTGTGTCTGCTGTGATGCCCTCAAGCACCCATCCAACTCAGGGTAGGCCACCGCCAGGATCCGGAACATCAGGGGGGTCATGGTGCGACGGGCACCCCTCCCACATTGGGAGGCCATCCCCAGCTGAGCCTCCGCTGTCTTCTTGCTCCAGCGGCGAATGTCCTCCCATCTTTTCCGGCAGTGGGTGCTCCATCTGTGGTGGACCCCAAGGGTCCGGACGTCCTTGGCGATGGCACGCCAAATATCCTTCTTCTGGTGGACGCTGACCTAAATGAAATGTACAGGGGAAGAAGAGAAGTCATTAGCAACTGCACCGTCGAAGTGAGTGGTCCACAATCTTACCCTTGCCATGTGGCACATGCATTCACAGTCCATCATGCACGCAGAACCGTGGCCCCTTCCTTCTTACAACCAGCCCTCTCCACTCAGGCATAGCCCATACAACCTGCTCCCTGTGTACTTACCTGTTGGTCTGGAGGACCGTAGAGTAGCGTGTACTGGGGGAGGACCCCGTCCACGAGCTTCTCCAACTCCTGTGCAGTGAATTCCCCAGACGCACGAGCCATTGTCTCTTCCATACCGAAGTCACAGCAGCACTTGCAGTGTAGGTCCTCTCCTGTCGAAGATCAGGTATCGAGTGATTGAACAGATAGAAAATGGCATCACGTCCGTGGCGGTGACGTCCACAGCGGTGCGTACCATCACCGCCGGTGCATTTTGTCATTGGCTCCTGGGACCCATAGGTTCCAATGTTAACCCATGTAGCATTGCAGTCTTCGACCACCTACCACGGCAGTGTACAACGCCAGCGCAGTTACCTCACATCCCATTGTCCCAGTTTAGATGTCAGGCAGCTGCCATTTCAGGGGCCCACATGGCTTCATTTTCAACTGCGTCACGCATACCTAGGCCTAGACTCAACACACATACAGGCAACTTTTTGGATTATGTTTCGTGTTCTGCGTAGACTGTGGGTACATACCTCTGAGTTGTTTGACTCTGTGCTCGATGTTGTCCTTCCTAGGCACCGTCCACTGTGACATGTGAGGAGATGGCGGAATCCTCCGGTGTACCGACCGCTGGTGGACCTGTTGACAATGGAGGAGCAACATTTAATCATCACCTACAGGTTTGACAGTGCCACAATATAGGAACTGTGTACCCAGTTGGAGCCTGACCTGATGTCAGCAATCCGCCATCCCACAGGAATCCCCCCTCAAGTGCAGGTGCTATCAGTGCTCCATTTCCTTGCAAGTGGGTCATTTCAAACAACAGTGGCCATGGCATCAGGGATGTCCCAGCCTATGTTTTCAAACGTGTTGTCCAGAGTGTTGTCTGCCCTGCTGAAACACATGCGGAGCTACATCGTTTTCCCTCAGGTGGAGGATTTGCCTACAAATCCTGGGGACGGAGGTATGGGCCAGCTGGGTGGGTGCTGGTGTTACCAGAGGGTGGAAGGTCTGTGGTGGGCTGTGCCTGTGCGAGGGGAACCGACTGTCCCAAGGCCCACGATGGTCGGGGCTGGTCATCTAGGTCCAGTTGGACAGAGCTGCTGTCATCACTGTGGGCCTCTTCTGTGGGTGGGGTGGAGATGTCTGGACCCTCCTGTCTGGTGACATTGGGTAGTGGTCCTGCAGGGTTGGAAAGGCATGATTATTGCATCTGTGTGTTTCATGGTGTGCAATGGGTGGGTGACCGTGTACCCCAGTGCTGGCATTCCTGTGTGAGGGCTTGTGTGATGATGGTTGAGGGGGGTGTTATGGGTATGTGCAGTGGGCATGCTTTAGTGATGGGTGTCCATGCTTTGTTTTTGCATGCAGGGCTTGGTGTTGGGATGGGTGGTTTGTGATATTGGTACATTTGTGAGGAGTTGGAGTGATAGGGGTGGGGGCGAGGGTGGGGGTCTGTGATAGCATGCAGGTAGGGTGGGGGATATGATAGTTAAGATTTGACTTACCAGAGTCCATTCCTCCACGACTCCGGCGAGGCCCTCAGGATGCATTATTGTCAAGACCTGCTCCTCCCATGTTGTTAGTTGTGGGGGAGGAGGTGGGGGTCTGCTGCCAGTCCGCTGTACCGCAATGTTGTGTCTGGAGACCACGGAACGCACTTCCCCCTTAGGTCGTTCCACCTCTTCCTGATGTCGTCCCGATTTCTTGGGTGCTGTCCCACTGCGTTGACCCTGTCGACTATTCTTCTCCATAGCTCTATCTTCCTAGCAATGGAGGTGTGCTGCACCTGTGAGCCAAATAGCTGTGGCTCTACCCGTATGATTTCCTCCACCATGACCCTGAGCTCCTCCTCCGAGAACCTGGGGTCGCTTTTCCGTGCCATGGGGTGGTGTAGGTGATGTGTGGGGCGGTGTATGTTGTGATACGTGTGGTGATATGTAGTGGTGTGTGGTGTTTTGTGTGTGGAAGTAGTGTGGGTGATGGTGTTGAGTGCCTGTGGCTGCTAGTTTGTGGATGGTGGTGTCTCTCTCTGGCCTTCTGTTGCAATTGTTGTCATAGGGGTTTGTGGGTGATGTGGGTGTGTGTTTTATATAGTATTGAGTGTGTGGGAGTGGTGTGTGTATGTGTATCAGGTGTGTGTCTTTTGAATTGTCCAATGTGGTGGTGTTTTGGAGATGTGTGTGTATTTTGAGAGCGGCAGTGTGTACGCCAATGGAATACCGCATTGAAAGACCGCCGCGTGGATTTGTGGGTCGTGATAGCATGGGCGTATTTCTGTTGGCATGACGGTGGAGGTGTGTGGAGGTGTGTGGTGATATGTAGTGGTGTGTGGTGTTTTGTGCGTGGAAGTAGTGTGGGTGATGGTGTTGAGTGCCTGTGGCTGCTAGTTTGTGGATGGTGGTGTCTCTCTCTGGCCTTCCTTCGCAATTGTTGTCGTAGGGGTTTGTGGGTGATGTGGGTGTGTGTTTTATATAGTATTGAGTGTGTGGGAGTGGTGTGTGTATGTGTATCAGGTGTGTGTCTTTCGAATTGTTGGTGTTTTGGAGATGTGTATTTTGAGCGCGGCGGTGTGTACCGCCAATGGAATACCGCGGTTGAAAGACCGCCGCGTGGATTCGTGGGTCGTGATAGCATGGGCGTATTTCTGTTGGCGTGACGGTGGAGGTTTTGTTTTCGCCAGTTTATCAGTGACCTTTGGTGTGGCGGACTTGTGTGGGTGTCTGAATTTTGTCGGATTTCGGGATATGGGTCATAATAGCTGTGGCAGATTTCCACGGCCACGGCGGTGTGTTGGCGGTCTTCTGCACGGCGGTAAGCAGCTTTTACCCCTAATGTTGTAATGACTCCCATATTTACAGAAAAATGGCACTCTCCTTCCCTCTCTCTCTCTAGCTCAGGTGCTCATTCAGGCGGCATGTGCGCCAGGCACACACCTTTGCAACATAGGGCAAGGGTGTTTTTGTGAGTCTAGCATAGGTTTTGTACTGGAATGATACCCTTCCAGTGCAATATAGTATAACTTTGAACCCTTCCCCACTTTGTATGTGTGCTGTACAGTGTAGGACACATGCAAAGTCAGAATAGAAAAGAGACATTTAACCATTTCTCCGTGATAGGGCCTATTTGTAATGGGGTGCTATACCTTGAGGCAAAACAGTGGCAACTTATTTTGATAAATAGGGTTTTGTCCCAAAATCCTTGGATGCTTCAATGGAAACATCTATGCACCACCCATGATACGCCCCCTCAGTCCTAAGTAATGTAAAGCAGCACTGTGCGCTGCTTTGTGTTAATTATAAGTGATTTTCCATGTTTTGTACAGGGAACTAAATAGGGTAAAATAGGATATTATGTTTGTAACAAAACATGTCACCAGATCAGAGTGCATATACCCTGATATCTTAATCTTTGTACTTACCAACTGGTCTGTTCACCTATTTTCTAAGGTGGTGTGGTAGGTCTTGCTCCCTTGCCACTATGTCTGCTCACCTATGTTGCACCTGGTGTTTGGACCCCTTTATGCCACTGGCCTGTATGATTCGATATTTGACCTGGCACCATCTGTCCCGATGCCCATTCACCTTCTTGGAGCATGTTTGTCAGGTACTGCATTACATAGTGGAGTAGGACAACTCCTCAAAGATGGTCCACATGGCTAGTACCCCTGCGCACTTCTTTCTTCTGGCTAGCCTTTGGCATGTTGATTGTGAGGTCTATCACCTCCAAAAAAGATGTAAGTCATCAGGACACAACATGTACATCACACTTAGTAGTTAATGTACACCAAGATGAGATGACCCAAATTCAATATAGTAAATAGAGGTACACACAAAATTACCAATAGTGCTTTTTAATGCTCCAGATTGTGTGTTTGATACTCTGTCGGTCTGTGTTACTTCATGTGAAATTTTAATCGGTCTGTGTTGCTTCACATGAAAAATATGACACATACCTTATTTTAATAATGCCTATATACATGGACACAACTATGACATAACTTATTGCTGTATCGGTACTGTGTTGTGATGGGAAGTATTCAATGTTCAACAAGACATTTCTGGGTTTACCTCTTTCATTGATTATGTGTAACAAATTAGTTGTACATATAAAATGTGTTATCTTGTCCAAGTCTACCTAACAATCAGGTCTACTGCACATCTCCATTACCATATTTCAGTAATGTGCTGATTTCCAATGTATTATACTATTGGGAGTGTATATAATTTATCTTTGCTTATTGACATGTGATTCACCACCGGGTAGTTTGCAACACAGCCTTAACTTTGCTTCAGTGTCTAAAAACATCTTTTTGGTACTCTTGTTTAGTTTAACATACAATCAAATCTGCCACTATTATTAGATATGAGGTGGGCAATTTGCTAAGGTTTAACAACATGATTTCATCAAACAAGTATTGCTATTACATAGATATTATTTTTATCTGCAAATTGACTTACTTGCGCTAAACTTGCATAGCGCTGGAAAGAAACTTGGACAGAATGCAAAGCAGACCATAATGCTCCATTGCATTACTTAGCACCAAGGGGGCATTTCATGGGTGGTTTAAGAGTGCTCCCATGCTACCACCCATGGTTTTTGTCACCGACACTATATATTCTAAAAAGCTAGTCAGGGTTTGGTGTACAAAATTGTGATACCATCCATTTTATTTGTTCACTGTCAAGGATGAATGCTTTTGTTTCTCCTTTATTTTCCCAACTTTGCATATGTACTGTACTGTACCACACACATACAAACTTAGAAAAGTTTCAAAGTTAGTCAGTGTATAATGTTTTGCCATGAAAGGTTATCCTTCTAGTTCCAAACCTATGATAGCCTCACACAGACACCATTGCACTATAGTGCAAGGATGTGCATGGCACCCACCCACCCACCTGATTTTACTCTGGCAATAGGGAAAGGGTAGGAGGCTGACACATCTCTGTAAGGGTGGCCTTCTCTTGTTTTCTCCTTCTCACACAGTGGAGCAAAATATTTTTTGCTGCTGCTCTGCATGAAATTCCTGTTATTATACCCCAATGTCTCTCCATTTGGGAGAAATTGTGAGCAATACCACCCATTACAATGGTGTGACACATACTTTCTTGATTACACTAATGGTCCTTTTTTTCAATAAGAAAGCTGTCTTTCACAATATGTTGAATACGTATGCAATTTTCTGACATTACTGTTCATGGATTACAATGGCATATTTATGTACAGTCACATACATTAATTTCAAATGGAGAAATTGTGCTTTGTGTATGCGCTGTGGTCATTATTATGTTTACATTGTTTGACTATGTGTCCCAGGATATTTTTGTTGTTTAGTGTATACAATGTGACAATTATACCTTGTAATGTTGTGTTTAAATGTTACATGGATTATGGTGATTGTATTTACATATGTGACCAGACTTGCAGATTTCATTAAGTTCTTTTGACTTATGACATATGTGTTCCATATATCCATACAATACCCAGTGCTCTCAGAATACAAAACACATTTTTTGTTTCATTGTTCAAACATATTTGGAGGGCAACAGATTAATTGATATTCTTAGCTGTTACAAACATGACATAGAAATGTATTGATTTGACACACCATGTGTGTAACAGACTTATCAGTTCATTTAATAGGTTGAATGACCTTGAATGTACATATTATATACCACCACTATAGGTTTTAAACATTAAAATCTCTTTTATTGGCTGAAACATAATGTATATTCTACTTAGACAAAATGTGTTTTTTTGCTTCTGTGTAGGTTCAATAAGTTCACCCTAAACCGGGGGATTTGTTCAAATTTAGGAGAAAATAATAGCCACAATTGCAATCTTTCTAATATGTCCTTCATGTGAATCGGTTTCTACATTTGGACCAACATCCATATTTGACATAGTGGAATTATTGTTTGCAGTAGCTGTTTCTTCCGAAAGATCAATTTTCTCCCTAATTACTGTGTTGTGTAGGATGGAACGTACTATAACCATACTGCATACTGTTGTTGGCCTAACATTTACTGTATATGAAACAAGGTTATTACATGAAGAAACGAAGATGACTACTTTACATAAAACAAATCAATTATAAGAGACATAGGCCCCCATTCTGACCTTGGCGGGCGGCGGAGGCCGCCCGCCAAAGTCCCGCCGTCAGATTACCGTTCCGCGGTCAAAAGACCGCGGCGGTAATTCTGACTTTCCCGCTGGGCTGGCGGGCGGTCGCCTTCAGACCGCCCGCCAGCCCAGCGGGAAAGAGGCTTCCACGATGAAGCCGGCTCGGAATCGAGCCGGCGGAGTGGAAGCTGTGCGACGGGTGCAGTTGCACCCGTCGCGTATTTCACTGTCTGCGCAGCAGACAGTGAAATACATGTAGGGGCCCTCTTACGAGGGCCCCTGCAATGCCCATGCCAGTGGCATGGGCACTGCAGGGGCCCCCAGGGGCCCCGCGACCCCCCCTACCGCCATCCGGATCCCGGCGGTCCGACCGCCGGGATCTGGATGGCGGTAGGGGGGGTCGGAATCCCCGCGGCGGTGCAGCAAGCTGCGCCGCCGCGGAGGATTCAATGGGGCGGCGGTACACTGGCGGGACCCCGCCAGTGGTGCCGGTCCGACCGCGGCTTTACCGCCGCGGTCGGAATACCCATTGGAGCACTGCCGGCCTGTCGGCGGTGCTCCCGCGGTCCTCCGCCCTGGCGGTCAAAGACCGCCAGGGTCAGAATGACCACCATAGTAAACATGTTCCACCTTATGAAGGCTATGACACATGACCACCAATTAAAATGCACATGAACTGACATAATGATACCAATTCATAAATTTACACTACATCACTTTAAGTACACTATACTTGTAAGTGATTTCCCCATGGATGTTTCACTTAGAGTATCAGTGATACAATCCACAATGGAGGGAATACAGTAATATGGATTCCGTTCTAATATTGTATCTCCAACTTTAGACATGCATACATGCCAAGCCTTACCAAGACCTTCATCATACATTCCACTTTCAAAGTGTTCATTGGTCCTTGAGAGTTGAAATATGGGGGCATCATGTGCAGATCCAGGAAATGTGGCTAAGTCAGGGAAACAGTAGTTGTCATCACAAATGGCCTGTACATTGATTGAATACGCATGCTTGTGATTACTATACAGATGACCTCTTCCAGACGGTGGGAGCAGGTTGACATGGGTGCAATCTATTGCACCAACAACATGTGGGAAATTTGCAACTTGGTAACAACCTTGCTTCACTTTTTTAATTTGTTGACCAGGCTTGAGGAAGCTGATGTGCTGTGGTGTAAGTTTTGATATGGCTTCCAGGACTGTTGGCAAGAAGGCAGACAATGAGCCCTGTGACATACCAGCCACTGCAGCTAGCTACAGTATTCTAGGAGGATCTGGAAGCTAATAGAAGCAATACTTACATTAGTTTGACATGTGTTGGTATTGCATGTGATTCGGTAGTTGCATGTGTCAAGTGCGGGTGCAATTTGGTGGAGGAGATATACAATGATGCCTTGGCTTAGACTATGGCCCTAATGACGACTTTGGAGGTCTTTTCCAAAGACCGCCAAAGCTGCGGATGCCGAAATACCACCAGTGCTGGCGATCTTAAGACTGCCCTAATATGACTGATCTCTGACTTCCAGTTGTCGTGGCTGTTGTCAGTACAGAGGTGGTACAGCCACTGGTACTGCCACGCCAAAAAGAGACCGCACAAGTGTTACTACCCGTTATACAGTGTGCTGGTGTCCAGATAGTGAGGCGCTGCCAGTGGTGGAAGTGACAGGACCCATCCGCTTCCAGATGACCTCCTCGAAAAACGATGTAAGTGGATCGTCTGATAGGAGAGAGTGTTTGTGTGAGTGTGTGTGTGAATGTCACAAATGTGGTGGGAGGGTTTGTGGGTGCTTGTCTGTATGTGTCAGTGATTGTGTGTGGATGGGGGACGGGGATGGGGTGAGTGTTTGTGTGAATGGATGAGGGGAGAGCCTGTGAGTGCATGTATGAGGTGGAGGGGTGTGTGTATGTGAATGTATGTATACAGATGGAGGAGAATGAGGGTGAGTGAATGCGTGAATGAGTGCAGTGTTTGAGTATGTTTGTTAGTGTGAATAGGTGTGTATGCCACATTTGTGTGGGTGAGTGGGGGTGTGTTTGGGCTTAGAAGTGTGTAAGTGCATGTGTGCAGGTATGTGGATGTGTGCACGAGTATATCCTGGAGACAGGAATGCTTATTCCTCTCACCAGGGTGCAAGACCGCCAGCTTTTTCTGGCGGTGAGAACACCAGAAAAATGCTGGAGGTCTCCCGCATTCCAGCCCCGCAGAAGGCGGTAATGTGGCAGGATGGGTGGAAGCTTGGCAGTTTGGCTTCGGCCAAACCTCCAAACTCGTAATTTGGCAGTATTCACTGCCGGCCCATCATCAGTGACACCACCTCAGCAGCCCTGGCGGTCTTCAGATCACCAGGGTCATCATGAGGGCGTATATTTCTTTATGATTTCTTCCTCATGCTGATCAAACAAGATATCTTCTGTTTGATGATTTTCTCCTTGAGTTGTATTATCCTCCTTGTGCAATTAGATGCCACCTATGTCTTGCAATGAGTATCTACATTTGGCTCCGCTTTTGACTTTTCTTTTCTATGATTTTCCTTTTGCAGTCTCTCCTTGTTGTGGTAAGGCTACGTTTGCTCCTTTTTTGTATGTATGTACGCTATTTTTTGATGCTAATGACACATGTGCTATTTCATGGGGATTTAAATTAGTTTTTTAAATTGTGTTTGCACTGGTTTCATCTTCATTTCCTTTGGGAAACACACTACCAATCTACTTTGCATACATTTACATGATTTTCATGCAAGACTATGCCAGACTTGATTTTCACCTCATTTAAAATTGATGTGTGACATTGGGACTATTTGTGTCACGCAAAATGACACACTAAAATCTAGTAAATCTGGGTCAGAGTGTGAAGAAGTTAATGACATTCCTTCATAATGGAAAACACTTTCTCTTTGGAAGGTAACACTTCTCTTGTGAAACAGAAAGAGTAATTTAACATATATACAAAGTTGGGTACTTTAATGAAATTACATGAGTTATAGCTACCAAAGGCATCAAGTGGCATATTTCTTAAGGAAATCATGTAGCAGAGTGCAGGAAGTCACCGTGCTGTGCTGCATGATAGGGAAATTGCAGTAATGCACTATACTTAGCATTGTATGGAGCATTCCTGTCTTATCCCTGTGCTGGCACACAATGTGCTGCATAGGGCCAATGTAGGCACCCTTGCACCGTAGTGCAAGGCTGCCTGTGTTGTGAGCAGTATAGTTTTTGTGCAGGAAGGGATATGTACTAACTGATATGATGTAACAACATTGGAAAAGATACATTTTTACCATGGTGGTGATGTTGCTATGATGAGTGCTCGCTTCCCCTGTATAACACCACCTTGCCTAGTTCTGTGAAGATACAAGGAAGGTAGCAAAAAGGTGACTCAGTCACACTCACATTCTACCACCTCTTCTGGGTCTTCACGGACACCAGGAAGGTAGTAGGACATGGGTAAAAGGCTTCCTGCTTGAGTCGCCGCATTTCCCTGTCAGGGCAGGTCTTTGGAAACTCACATTGAAGGAGCAAAACCCGCCAGCTGAACAGCAACACTCAAAAGGTAGAACTCCACTATTGCAACAGCGGAGTGCGCTGGATGTAAGGCTCCCACATTACTTCTCTGCTACTTTATAGTTGTTGAAAGCTAGGGCAGAAGATTTGGGAAAGCCAAAAATAAGATCAAATTCTATGTGAGCAAACGAAGAATAAAAGCCATATTTTCTATTTAGGTTTCTGAATGGCATCATAGATATGTAAAGCTTCATTCTTATTGTCGATTTGATGTCTTTCAGAATCATTTGGGGAAAAGCATTTCTATTATTCACTATTATCCATCTTCAATTCTATGGCCTTATTTACAAGTGCAGATTTTTCACTCTAAGTGTCTCTTTTGGCCTTGGAATTGTTGAATCTGAAAACTCTGGACCTGATAATTGTAGACCTGAAACCTCAGACCCTGTTACATGCTGATTGAGCAGAAGATGCAGGTAACACAACAGTCTGGGGGTCTCATAACACTATGGACAAGCTGAACCCTGCCCTGAACCTCTGCCTGTCACGCAACTGCCCCACACTCCACCCAAACCTTCTATTTGATCTAAGTAGTCTGAAAATGCCAGGAGTAATTTAAAGTGAAGAGCCACCTATTACTGCATTAGTGCAGTTATTCTCCATTTTGAGGAGACAAAATTGTAATAACTGGAATTTCAGAGTTTCTGGCCTTTCGGGAATCCCTGATTCAAATTTCGGCGCACTCATAATGAGGCCAATATTTTCTAGTCTGTTGTTAGATCTGTTTTGGAAATTATGGGCCAGATTTACAACAAACTGGCACTGTGCGGTGCTGCACCAAGATCAGCAATGCCATGCTGCACCAGTTTTGAAATGCAGGGATGTGCTGTATTTACAAGAATACGGTGCATCCCTGTGTTTCCCCCTACGCCGCACTCAATTAAGCAGCCTGCACCAATGCAGGCAACCTTGCACCATAGTGCAATGGTGTCTGAATTGAGAAGTGTGATTGTTTATGTGCAGGAAGGTGGGCCTTCCTGCACATAAACAATCATCCATGACATTTTGCTTCTTCTATGTGTGCTGCAGAATACAGAATGCAGCACACAAGGAAAAAGCAAAAAACAAGGAGGAATACAAGTATTCCTCCTAGTTGTGCCATGTAAACACCACCCCTTGGGTGGGGTTAGATTTTGGTGCTACCTCAGATTTATGAATTCCTGTAAATCTGGAGCAATGTCAAAAGCAATGGGTGTTGGGGGGAAGCCCCTGAAACACCCATTGCATACCCCTCTGATGCAGAAAACTGCATTGGAGGGGCCCATATTTACAGGCAGGGGTAAAGCCACAAAAAGTGGTACTACATAACTTATACTTTCACTTGTTACTTATATTATAATTACAATACGCCTATGTTTTGGTAGGATCACTCACTGCTTAAATCCTTGACTGTTTCCTGTCCTTTGTTTTTTTTTTTTTTTTAGTTACGGAGTTCCCAGAACCCAGTGTGCAGAGCAGTCATCCACGTGCAAGCAGCTCTAGACTAATGGCTATAGTCAGTGCACTCTGGCCACAAAGCAACATCGCTGATCTGCACTATGTCCGAGGATCACAGAACCCAATGCACATGCCCTGTGGTCATGCACATCTTGCTCTCCACAAATGATGTGACCAGAGGTCTTCAAACTGGGGGGCCTCAAGTGATCACAGGGGGGGTGCCAGACTCTGGCCAAAAGATGAATTACACAGATAACAGGCCTTTGTTTTAATCAGAAGCATGTTATTCCATCTTTAAAAAGGTAACAATACTTAACTACAATGTTTACATAGGTCTAGACATATTTAAACATTGACATCATTATACAATAATTGTGACAAAAGTGAGGAGGGGGCCCAATGATTTTTATTTTCAGCTGGGGGGGCACGGCATTAAAACGTTTGAAGACCTCTGGTTGTGACCATACCATAATTCAAGAACCCTCTTTGCACCACCTCACAGGTACAGTGGCCTAATGCAGCTGTTAACATAGTTTGTTCAGCTAATTTTCCCCTTATGGAAATATGTGAGAAAATGAAAAATCAAAACTTTTTGACACCAACATACATTTCCATCCTTCTATGGTTTACAGTATTGACACCATTACGTTACAGTGCTACTAAACTGCTCAAAACAACTACACTCACCACTGTGAAGAATTCTAACAATGAAAGGTCAAACACACTGCATTTATAAATGCTTGTTTTATTTGGTTTTGGATGTGTGTCATGTTGTTTTCTTGCTGGGTCTTTTTCACTTAATGATTTTAGTTTTTTGTAAAGTGCTACACGTCAGAACACACTTGTGAGAAATTAGGTTGTTTATTGGGCAGAGTGTGAGCTCTGGTCAAGTAACAGCAACAATCCTTTGCAAGGTGAACAACAAAAAGACAGTTCCATGGGGTCAGATATGCAATGCACCTCTGGTGGATAGATGAGCCAGTCAGTCCCTGCCCCCTCTTGGTTCTCAAAGCACCTTTTGGTCAAATTTAGTTAACATCCTCAGTTTTAGAAAATGGCCATCTGGGCACCTTTAGCATCACAACCATGGGTTGAGGAGATGATGGAGAGCCCTTTGGAGGGAAGAACACATTCAGGATGGGCCCAGGTGCTGGTTAAAGTTGGTGGGAACCTGTTATGATCACAGCCTGTGGCTTTGAACAGAAAGCCATCAAACAAAATCCATGGAGTCACTTCTGGTAGCCCTGGGTGCAGATGTAGATGCGGGGCTGACCTCTGAGGTTTGAAGGCAGAGTCCAGGGAGCTAAGCAACCATTCCAGGTACATAAGTAGTCTGGCAGAGTGCAAAACAGATCACAGCATCAGGCAGTACTCCAAGAGTCATTCCACAGGCCCAGCAGTGAACTGAAAAGTTAATCTGAAGGTTCTATAGCTTTATTCTGGTGTCTGTCTCCAAGAAATTGGGAGACGTTTCTGTAAAGATTATTTTAAGTTCTTTTAATTTCCTGACACCCATGCCCTGGCTCCAAGGTGGCTGCAGTGACAATATAGGCTTTTAAGGCCTATTGTGAGGGGACTTTGTCTTACATGTCTTATATACTAGGGACCTATAAGTAAGCCAGGCCTTGTCAATTGGATGTATCCAATTCAACATGACATTTGTATGGGGTTATTCACTGGCACTGAGATCTGGGTAGTATGCCTCAGTGCACTCTCAGAGTCGGAAACCAGGAGCTAATAATCAAATTTGGGGGCAAACAAGTGGGAAGGAAAGCTTCAAAAAGCCTCTTTCCTTACAATGCTCAAGATCTAGTTGTGATTCATCAGCATATATACAATATCCTGTGCCACAGGAGTAGTGGGGCCTGATTTAAAGTTTGGTGGAGAAGGTTAATTTATCACAAACATGATTGATATCCCATCTGCTGTATTACAATTCCATTATAGCCTATGCAACTTGTAATACAGCGTACGGGATGCCAAACTCTAAATCAGGCCTTACAATTCAGATAAGAGGGGTCATGTTAATGTTGAACTGCATTGTTGAGAATTATGAACCTTGGAAAATGCTACAGGTGCTGTGGACTATAAGCCAATGCACCCAGTTTGTCTTCATTGATGAAAAAGAACAGTAGATTGTCAACAGATCACTAGAAACAGTGCGAAGGCTTTTCATTTGATTCAGTGTCACATCTCCCTGTAGTTGTAGAATAGTTCTTTACCATTGCTTTGATTTTTACCCATTCATACATGTTCCTCCCTCTCTGTCTTTCTCACTTCTAGATCTGCTGTTTCTGTTTTTCTTCAACTTTATCTACCAGAATATATTTTACTGTTTAATGGTTTAATGTTCTGTGCCCCCTTTCTTCTCCCCTGTGAATGAATCATTTCTTTCCTAATCTGTCTCTCTCTCTGGTCATCATGTAATATTTGTTTTCTTTTCAGTTGGTCTCTAACACCTCATTTCTCCATTCTCGCCCTGAGCACTGGGTGTAGCCCACCTGTCTTTGTTTAGCAAATCTGAGTGCATTTTAGCAGGCTCCTGAGCATTTGTCATGTTTTATCCTAATGTTCTCCTGCTCCTCGTCACAATTTTCATACCTCAAATAATCTGTGATAGAGGGTGTTTTCTGCTGTTCCAAAGCCTTACTTACTTGTCCACCACACTGCACTGTTCAGTCAATTTAGTTTTTTTAATGACTGGAATGGACTTTAATTTCTCGGAACTTCCCTATGGGTGAACCTGTTCATCGTGTATCCAGTTTCAGGACTGTTGTGTGATCTGCATTTTCCAACTACTACATATGGCATGGGATAGCTTAAGCATTTTAATGCTTTCTTTAGAACCAGAGAAGTCTATTACCACTATATTCAAAATGTGACTCCTTGTAATTTGATTGGTATCACTAAATGTGTTTTTTTCTAATGTGCCAATTACTTCTTGCTCATCCTGAATCTTACTACTTCCTTCCAAAACCATGGCTCTATGGTTTTTTTGACAAGTTTTTTAAAATGTGATGCTCACTTCAAGTTCTTTACACTTCATATTCCAAAGTAATCATAACATGTAGGGCTTCATTTGCAGTTTAGAAGTCTAGGAGCACTGCCATAGACAGATGGCACTCTACCCCATCAAACTTTCTGTTCCCCTGCCTGTTTAAAGTGGGAGAAACTTTTGGCAGCAGAACTCAGCTGGCTTTGACGTTAGAAACCCTTGACCTGGAGAACTGCTCAGCTCTTGACTTTCTATTTACAATGGTGGTCACACTACCCTTTTTAGGGTGAGGAGACTATCACTGTTTATTCCTTGCCTGGACTTCCATGCATGGAAAATGTCCCATGCTGCTTAGGGAAGTTTGTTGCTGTAAAGTAAAAGAGAATGACAAACAAATTGTAGGATCATGGTGGACCAGACTGGAATTCGAGTGTGAGGAAAATGCATCAACACACTGACTGTCATAGAGATACCCACCAGACTGAGGGGATCTCTAAATTGTGTGAGCAGTACTCCACCAAGGGAGCAGAGACCATTGCCTCCACCAACTCACTGGGTTTGCGCCCCACCTGGTAAAAGCTAAATTACCACCTTTAATATTTATAGTCTGTATCATTTGTTAGGTCTTGAGTTAGCAACAACCTTTTGATTTTGTTTTTAAATATATGTACAGTATTCTTATTTAAATGGGCTTTCAGACAGTTTTCTTTATCCATTGGACTATTGGTGCATCATTCACGTTTTTCTTCTGCTCCTGCAGCCCACTTTAGCCCTGGGATAACTTCACCATAAGTGACTGCATTTTGCTTTTTCCAAAGAAACACATCCACACACAAGCTAGTTCCCTTCTGTACCAATGCTTTTTGAAAATGTACTTTGAATTAGATTAAAGTCTGATGAGACAGTAGTACTCTATGCTAGATGTGAGCACAGGTCACATTCCAAGTTTCATCAGTTCCTGTTCCAGTTCCTTTGTTTACCGTTTTACAGCTGGTATTTCACTGCATAACATACTGCATCCATTGTTCTGTATGAAGGTATCGAAAGGTTCAACATTATACATGTGAATTCATAATTAATCAAAGCACATTTATCTTCTAAACTCAATTTCACTAATAATAAACTTTGCCCAGGAAAAAAGCCAGCCTTTATCATGTTTAATTTGCAACACTTATAATACTTTTTTGCTGACTTATTTCAATGCTTCTTTCTTCTTTAATTCTTTTTTCAGCTCTTCCTTCCTTCCTTCTTACCCTCCCAGAGGTAACAGGCTGACATCCAAAGGCACAATGATTGGCTTTTTTAGGTGTGTGTTAGCCAAGAAATCTTGATTTCATTAAAATGATGTATGATTACATAGTTACTTATAGGAGATTTCTGCCACACTGCATCCATTTGTCTGTGGTTGTGTCATTCACATTGTTCTCAACCCCACATTAGGATGCATCAAAGGCAACACATCACCCCTTCAGACATCGGCTGACTTCAGTATGAGTTACAGCATCTTCAGTCATTTTTTTAGATTGACAAACTCCTGGCAGCTTCCTAAATGATAAAGGTCTGTGAAAGCCATGGCAAAACAAAACAAGAATTGCCCAAAGTTTGGAAGACGTCACTAGGCGTATTGTCTATGCCAATGCTTGTTTAGTCATGGATTTGATTTACCTTTATTAGCAGTAACAGTACTTATTTTTTGAGTTTTTCGTAGACCTTCAACATAGAATTAGTCAAAATTTTCTAATCTAGAGGCATTTGTAGTGTTCATTATTGCAAATTGGCATCAGTATGCTTCCCAATTTTGGGGCACCACATTGCACCATATTCCATTTCTGTGCAACTTTATTGATAAAACAAAACTAATAACACAGATCTGACTTCCTAATTATTTTGGATTCCTGCTGTAATTCATGACGATTAATTATAATTGTTTGCATGAAGGAATAGAATAGTCTGGATGATCTCTACGGTTTCTTTTATAGTGCTCCCTGAGAAATTTCGTTTGTCCAGTAAATGATAGTAAATATGCTTAAACAACATTTTCTTTTACCCACTGCAGACTTGAAGTAATTTATTTCTACAGTGTGGGTCTCAAACTGGTACTCCAACAAATAAGGGAAAGCAGATATAGGGCTAGATTTAGAGTTGGGTGAAAAAGGGAAAACACTCAGGGCCTGATTACGACCTTGGCAGAGGCGATTACTCCATCCCAAATGTAATGGATATTACGTCCGCCATATTACAAGTTCTGTTATATCCTATGGAAATTGTAACACAGCGGACAGGATATCCGTCACATATGGGATGGAGTAATCCCCTCCGCCAAACGCGAAATGAGGTCCTCAATTGGGGAGTGAAAAATTTAAATCAAAATCTGGTAATGGCAATTCCTGCATTGTCGGGATGATACCACTGAGGAAATTCCACCAGTAGATTCTTCTTTAAATTAACACTTTCTCCACAAATAGGAAGATCTGCTATTTCCACTCACATCTATAAATAAGCTCCGTTGTTGCATGTTTATACATGACTGTAATGAAACCTACTGTTATGTAGTTCTTAGTTTGGTAATAGGACTGTGTGTTTAGGATTGCAGAAAGGAAAGGTATGGGAGACTGAGTCTGCCCATGCAGACAGGTGCACCATTTGATGGGCCCAATTCCTTCTTCACCGCAATCTTCTCTCAAACTAGATTCCCATAATTTTGGAATCCGTCTTATAGATGATGGTGAATCCCTCATTCCCAAAGTGGTGGCATGTATAGTGGAACGTTCATCCTGCAAACATTATAATTACTGCAAGACAATGACACATTCATTTCTGTCAAAAGGCGTTTCTGCAGCCAATGTGCAAGGACCATCAATATCTGGGACAAACATTGGAATGCTGAACAGGACCTTATATTGTGTACAGCCACCTAAAGATCTTCTAGACAAATTATTTAATGCTTTCTGGACCTCACATAGGTGAAGGCTCCAACTACAATCTGAATTCAATACTCTAGTTGTTAAGGATTGCTATAAGTCTCGCTTTATTCTTTCCACTATTGATTTTCCGTTGGGATGATAGGGAGAAGCATAATGAACCATAATATCCAAGGTTTCCATGGTATCCCTGTACATTTTTTAGGAAAAATAGGGTCCTGGTCCAACTGGAATGCTGCAACAGCATATATCCCGATAAAAACTTGGACATCTTTAATAACAGTGTGAGAGACAGCTGATCATTGTATCCACACCCAAAGGAGTCTGGAGCAAGAGTCTACAGCAAGATGAATATATTTATATGCATCATATGAATTTAAGGGACCAAATTAGTCCAGGAATACGCATTGCATGGGCTGTTGGAGACTAAGGGGGGTGTCTGCAGTAGTTACTTGATGGTGGTACCTTTCATTTGCTGGCAAATGTCACAGCTAAGGACATACTGCTTTGTCTGTTTATACAAATCATACCACTAATAACATTTTTGCAGTAATGAAATAGTGGCCACCAAACCTGCATGGGCCAAAGCAACACCCTCATGTACTGTTTGAATTAATTTTACCTTACAGTCCGGGTTTGGGATAACAAGATCACCCACCCTTGGAATTGTTACATAAAGAATGTGTTGGTAGAAATATTTTACTGGACATGCTTTGGGTAAGGATTTTCCGACAGCCAAGGCATTCACAGCAGAATTTCATCAACCATAATTGTGTGAGAACAATTAATCGCAGCTACAGTTGCAGTAACAATTGCAGATTTGGCTGCTTCATCAGCCAGTGAATTCCCTACAGGGGGTATTCCAATACATTGATGGCCAAATATATGAATTACATGGGCCTGTGGCAGTTTGTCTTTGAACTCTGCCACCTTTCCTCAGAGCATTTTATGCTTGATGGTGTTCCCTTTAGAGTTCCTGAATCCATTAAGGCAACAGTAATGCAGATTTTTATTGAAAGACAGATCACAATAGTATGAATCACACACAATAAGCATTGGGAAGTTAGGATTCTTATATCCAAATGGTAAGATAAATGCTTTCAGTTGAGTCAGCTGTGCAGCGCAAGCCCCTAGGGACTGCATAAAGGTTTGCTGAGGGTAGAATTCTCCATCCTTCATAACTCCATAAACAGCTGCACATGCCACTGTGTATTTATGTTTAGTGTCTATTGCAGGTTGTGCTGAACCATCAGAGTAAGTAGTATATTTATACTGATCAAGAGGCATAATGTTAGTGGACATGGGGTACTCAGTTCTTATTGGAGAAACTCTTGAGTTTGCAACTTTGTGTCAAATACACAGGGGCCGATTTAAGAAAAGTGACGCTGCACCTAGTGCAGCGCCACTATTCTTGCGTCTCGTAGCGCTCCCCTACCGCCACAATGAGCACGCCCTATTTAAAATATGGCACACTATGGTGCAGGGTAGGGGCCAATAGCATAATTATTTTTATGCTATTGATGTACTCAGCGGGAGTAGCTCCAAAATGTTGGCACTACTCCTGAAGAGTACATAGGGGCACATTACAAATAATGAAAGCCCCCTTTAAACGCCTTCTCTCAGCAGGCATTAAAAGTGCGGAAAAAATGGTGCAAGGAAATCTTCTAGATTTCCTTGCACCATTTTTTCGCCCCCACCCAACCGGGGAAGACCCCCCCTTGCATACATTATGTCTGGCGCAGGCATAATGTGGTGCGAGGGTTTAGAAAGTGGTGCAATGCATGCATTGTGCCACTTTGTATAGATGGTGTGGGGGAAATGCTACTTTAGCACTGCATTAGTGTCAAAAAAGTGACGCTATGGTGGTGCTAAGGTTTCACTAAGGCCTCTTAAATCGTCCCCGTAGTCTATATCGGTAGCAGTCGAGGAGGTGGCCCATTATACCCATTTAGGATGTGAGGCTTTTGCATTTGGAACGCTAGCTTTTGTGACTGCCTCTAAGGCAGGTACTGGGGTTACGGCAATGATGTGCTTTCCTAGAGCCAGTGGTCTTTCCTTAACCCCTTCTGTGCCGCGGACGTAGTGGTTACGTCCCGCGGCACAGTGCTGCTGTGCCGAGGACGTAACCACTACGTCCTCAGCACACAGCCCAGAGGGAGCGCTCTCACTCCCTCTGTGTGCTTCCCCCCACCCCCCCAAAGTCAGGGATGAAAGGGGAAGCCCTTCCCCTTCCACCCCCGACCCCCCCACCCCCCCATAATGACGTCAGCGCGCGATCGCGCGCTGACTTCATTATGGGGATTTCGCCGCACAGGAAGCCATTTGCTTCCTGTGCGGCGAACGGAGAAGAGGTGAGTTCCTCTTCCCGGTGGGTGGGGGGTTTGGGCTAAAGAGGCACCGGGGGAAAGGAAATGCTTTTCCTTTCCCCCGGTGTATCTTTGAGCATTCCTGCTGCCCGATCGCATTGCGATCGGGCAGCAGGAATGCCCACTAGACACCAGGGATTTTTTTTTTTGTTGTTCTTTCCTGTTTCTTGTTGGCGGGGAGCGGCCCCTTGGGCAAGGGTCGCTCCCCTTGTGGGGGCAATTTGTTACGGCCATTTCTGCCCCCCTTGGGGGCAGATTGGCCTACTTTTTAGGCGGATCTGCCCCCAAGGGGGGCAGAAACCACTGGATCACCAGGGATTTTTATTTTCTGTGCATTTATGTTGGGGGGGGTGCCCCCTTGGGCAAGGGGCGCCCCCCCCAAGGGGGCAGAGAACTGTTGGCCTCTTCTACCCCCCTTGGGGGCAAATCGGCCTATTTTTTTTAGGTCCATCTGCCCCCAAGGGGGGCAGAAGCCACTTAGGCACCAGGGATTGTGTGTGTAGTGGATGGGGGGGCGCCCCCTTGGGCAAGGGTCGCTCCCCTTTGGGGGGCATGTCTTTTAGGGCCATTTCTGCCCCCCTTGAGGGCAGATCAGCCTATTATTTTTAGGCTGATCTGCCCCCAAGGGGGGCAGAAACCACTAGAACGCCAGGGATGTTTTTTTATGTGTTTATTTTTGTGGGGGGGCGTCCCCTTGGGCACGGGGCGCCCCCCCAAGGGGGGCATTGACCTGTTGGCCATTTCTGCCCCCCCTGGGGGCAGATGGGCCTATTTTTCTAGACCCACCTGCCCCCAAGGGGGGCAGAAGCCACGTAGACACCAGGGATAGTGTGTGTGTGTGTGTGTGTTAGTGGATGGGGGGGGGGCTTGGGCAAGGGTCGCCCCCCACTTTGGGGGCACATGTACCCAGGCCATTTCTGCACCCCTTGGAGACAGATCAGCCTATTATTTTTAGGCTGATCTGCCCCCAAGGGGGGCAGAAACCACTAGAACGCCAGGGATGTTTTTTTATGTGTTTATTTTTGTGGGGGGGCGTCCCCTTGGGCACGGGGCGCCCCCCCAAGGGGGGCATTGACCTGTTGGCCATTTCTGCCCCCCCTGGGGGCAGATGGGCCTATTTTTCTAGACCCACCTGCCCCCAAGGGGGGCAGAAGCCACGTAGACACCAGGGATAGTGTGTGTGTGTGTGTGTGTGTTAGTGGATGGGGGGGGGGCTTGGGCAAGGGTCGCCCCCCACTTTGGGGGCACATGTACCCAGGCCATTTCTGCACCCCTTGGAGACAGATCAGCCTATTATTTTTAGGCTGATCTGCCCCCAAGGGGGGCAGAAACCACTAGAACGCCAGGGATTTTTTTTTATGTGTTTATTTTTGTGTGGGGGCGTCCCCTTGTGCACGGGCGCCCCCCCCAAGGGGGGCATTGACCTGTTGGCCATTTCTGCCCCCCCTGGGGGCAGATGGGCCTATTTTTCTAGACCCACCTGCCCCCAAGGGGGGCAGAAGCCACGTAGACACCAGGGATAGTGTGTGTGTGTGTGTGTGTTAGTGGATGGGGGGGGGGCTTGGGCAAGGGTCGCCCCCCACTTTGGGGGCACATGTACCCAGGCCATTTCTGCACCCCTTGGAGACAGATCAGCCTATTATTTTTAGGCTGATCTGCCCCCAAGGGGGGCAGAAACCACTAGAACAACAGGGATTTTTTTTTATGTGTTTATTTTTGTGTGGGGGCGTCCCCTTGGGCACGGGCGCCCCCCCAAGGGGGGCATTGACCTGTTGGCCATTTCTGCCCCCCCTGGGGGCAGATGGGCCTATTTTTCTAGAACCACCTGCCCCCAAGGGGGCAGAAGCTACTTAGGCACGAGGGATAGTGTTGTGTGTGTTTTTTTTGTTTGAGGGCTGTCCCCTTTGGCAAGGGTCGCTCTCCATGGGGACACAGTACTAAAGGTATTTTTTGGCTTCCTTGGGGCAGACAGGCCTATTTTTTTAGTAGGCCCATCTGCCCCTATGGCAGAATCCACTTAGGCACCAATTTCTAAAATGTTTGATGGTGGGGTGTTTGTCAACTGAAGAAGTCTTTGCATTTGTGATAAAAAATGTTTTCCTCCTTTTTGTTCTAGTTCAAAGCTTTTGCTTTATTTGCTGTGGCTCCTTGCGGTTTTGGTGGTGGTTGACCTGCAGTTTGCACAGTTGCATGTTTTAGGTAAGTAAAAACAATTTACTCCAAAGGAGTATTGTTGCCATGCATGAATGACATGTTTGTAGGGGGTGTACTAAATGCAGGATTGTGTGTGAAATTGTCCTTAGGTTTGTGCACAATGATATTTTTTTGTCTTATTTCTAATTTGCCTTTCTTTCTTTCTTTTTAGTGGGATATCATTGGTGATTGCTGTATATAGTTGCTGGTGAATCAAGCTTTTTCAGGCAAGTGAGCGGTATAGTTTTTGAGTTTGTAACTCTTACTAACAAAGCTACACTTTGTTACTTGTCTTACACAGTGCTGGTTGTTGGTGGTGAATTTGTCCAGTTAATTTTAGCAGGAGAGATCATGGCTAGCCGCAGGATGACCGCTCAGCAGGTGGTTGGTATGCTTTTTGAGTCACAGTCTGATCATGACTATGAGACGGACTCTGCATCTGAGGCAGAGGAGGAAGTCAGAGATTCTGGCAGTGATGTTTCTGTTGGAGGGGAATCTTCTGATGATGAAGCCACACTCAGTGCAGATGAAGGTTCTGTTTTAGAGGAGGACATTGATGTGCCAATAGTGCAGCAACCTGGGGCTGAAAGGTTTCCCGTTAGAAGACCTGATGTCTGGGTTGCCCCAAACATGGAGCAGCCAGAGTTGCCTGCCTTTACTGGTCTCCCGGGGTGTAACGCCAATACAGAGAACTTTATGCCTATCAATTTCTTTGAGTTATTCATGGATGATGTGTTTTTGGAAGAGATTGTTGAGCAGACTAATTTGTATGCGGAGCAGCATTTGAGGGACAACGCTGCTAGACTTAGGCCACACTCTAGAGCTGCCCAGTGGATTCCCACAAATTTGGAGGAGCTAAAAAAGTTTTTGGGTTTGACTTTTTTGATGGGGTTGATAAGGAAGCCGTCACTGGCTTCTTATTGGTCTACTAGTCCCTTGATGGCAACAGCTATATTTCCAGCTACCATGAGTCGTAATCGGTATTTGCTTCTTCTTAGGATGCTGCATTTTGTTGACAATGCATTAGCCTTGCCACGAGATCACCCAGATTCTGACCGTCTTTTTAAGATTAGGCCTGTCCTTGATCATTTTGTAGATCGGTTTTCGGAGGTCTATTTTCCAGGCAAAGAGATAAGTGTGGACGAGTCTTTGGTCCTCTTCAAGGGTCGTTTGGTTTTTAGGCAGTACATTCCTAGCAAAAGGGCACGATATGGAATTAAATTGTATATGCTGTCTGAAAGTAGGACAGGATATGTGTATAGTTTCCGTGTGTACACTGGTAGGGATTCCAATATTGACCCCCCTGGTTGTCCTCCCACTTTTGGAGTTACTGAGAAAATAGTGTGGGATCTTGGTAGACGACTGTTCAACAAAGGTCACCATTTGTATGTAGATAACTTCTACACTGGTGTGCAGTTGTTCAAGGAATTGTTTAGAGTGGACACAGTTGCTTGTGGCACAATCCGTTCTAACCGGAAAGGCTATCCAAGGGAGCTTGTCTGTAAAAAACTTGAGAGGGGACAGTGCTGTGCCTTGCGGAACGAGGAGCTGCTAGCTTTGAAATTTTCAGACAAGAGGGATGTCTACATGCTAAGTACCATCCATGATGAGAGTACTTCCCCTGTGACTGTTTGGGGCCAGGTTGCTGAAGTGCGCAAACCTGTGTGCATTTTAGATTATAATAAGCACATGGGAGGTGTAGATAGAGTTGACCAGAGGTTGGAACCTTATACTGCTATTCGTAAGTCTTATGTTTGGTATAAGAAGTTAGCACTTCACCTCTTCCACTTAGCAACCTTCAATGCTTTTATTGTGTTTAGGGATAGGTCTCCAGACTCAAAGATGACATTTGTGAAATTTCAGGAGTCAGTGATAGAGAGCCTTATTGTGGTGGAACAGGCCAGAGTTCCTAGAGAAGCAGTGGTGGAGGATGTGGCTAGATTGAAAGATTTGCTGAGCACATTCCTCCCACACCCAAAAAAGACTTTCCAGCTAAGAAATGTAGAGTGTGTTTTCGAAGAGGTATCCGGAGGGAGTCTCGAATGTACTGCCCAGATTGTCCTTCAAAGCCTGGGCTGTGTGTCGGTGCTTGTTTTAAGAATTACCACACCCAGAAGAATTTCTGGGAACAACCATGAGTGTAAACTCATGTCTGTTTTGTATTTTCATGTGTTTAGTTTCATGGTTAGCATTTCTGTCATGTTGTTAGTTAGAGCTTTTGTGTTTGTTGTTTTGTAATTCTTTCTACTTAGTTAGGGGTTCCTCTGTTTAAAAAAATAAATAAAAATATGATGCCATTGTGTGTGGAGTGGGGCTTGGCTGAGACTGTACATATTGACTTGATGTTGGCTACTGCAACACACTGCCAGCCAAACACCAGTCCACACACTCCCATCAGCTGGTGTGATTGTTGTATCAGGCATGTGGGCGTATGTAAGTGATGGGCCCTTGAGTGGCGCTGTCTGTCGATGTGAGTGTTGTAATGTGCTGGGCCCGTGGCTGGCGGTGTGAATGGCCTTGTGTGTGTCATGTATGAAAGGTGTGTGAATGGACTGTAAAGCGGTTGGTGCCTTGTCGCGGCTTTACAGCTCACGAGCTGTGAGTCATTGGTTCAGTTTTTTGCCTTTCAGTTACTAACAGTGCTTTTCATTTTTGTGAAAGCTCTTGTTAGTAAAATTTGATCCACTGAACCATCACTCACCCTCGTGCCAAATCCAACCAGTATGTGTGGTAAAAATGACCAAACCTGCTCCGCTGTAATCAGTCGTCGCAGCACACCTATGACACGCTAGGTGCCTCAGGTGGGACCCCGATGATGAAGCATGCCACCAACTTGGTTGGTGGATGAGGGGTCTTTTTCACATAACCTAAGTGTGTTTCTTTTCAAAATTTTAGTGTTTGGCACATCACGGACGTATGTGGGCACATCAAAACGATATATTACAAAACTACCTGTGTTTGGGGGGGGAGAGGGCACCTATGTTTTTGGTCCTGTGTGCGGCCTTCATCTAGGGAAACCTACCAAACCCAGACATTTTTTAAAACTAGACACCCCAAGGAGTCTAGGGAGGAGTGGCTTGCGTGGATCCCCCAACATTTTCTTACCCAGACTCCTCTGTAAACCTCAAAATGTGCTTAAAAAAAGCATATTTTCCTGACTTTTCTTCGTACGATCACCACTCCAGCACAAAATTCCTACTCCCCAGTGTTCCCCTCAGTCTCCCAAATAAAATGACACCTCACGTATGTGGGTCCCCAAAGCAGAGTCAGTCTAAAGATGTATAAAAGAATATGTCCTTATAAACTCGCAGTACTATCCCCTGTATCTCTACAAGTTTTGGGCCTTATTCTGTTGGAGGCACCTGGCCCACCCACACAACTGAGGTATCATTTTTATCGGGAGACTTGGGGGAACGCTGGGTGGAAGGAAATTTGTGGCTCCACTCAGATTCCAGAACTTTCTGTCACCGAAATGTGTGAAAAATGCGTTTTTTTAGCCAATATTTGAGGTTTGGAAAGGATTCTGGGTAACAGAACCTGGTCAGAGCCCCTCAAGTCACCCCATCTTGGATTCCCCTAGGTCTCTAGTTTTCAGAAATGCACAGGTTTGGTAGGTTTCCCTAGGTGCTGGCTGAGCTACAGGCCAAAAACTACAGGTAGGCACTGTTTTCAATGAAAAAATGTGATGTGTCCACGCTGCGCTTTGGGGCGTTTCCTGTCGCGGGCGCTAGGCCTACCCACACAAGTGAGGTATAATTTTTATCGGGAGACGTGGGGGAACGCTGGGTGGAAGGAAATTTGTGGCCCCTCTCAGATTCCAGAACTTTCTGCCACAGAAATGTGAGGAACATGTGTTTTTTTAGCCAAATTTTGAGGTTTGCAAAGGATTCTGGGTAACAGAACCTGGTCCGAGCCACACAAATACCCCCATCTTGGATTCCCCTAGGTCTCTAGTTTTCAGAAATGCACAGGTTTGGTAGGTTTCCCTAGGTGGCGGCTGAGCTACAGGCCAAAATCTACAGGTAGGCACTTTGCTAAAAACAGGTCTGTTTTCTGTGATGTGTCCATGTTGCGCTTTGGGGCGTTTCCTGTCGCGGGCGCTAGGCCTACCCACACAAGTGAGGTATCATTTTTATCGGGAGACGTGGGGGAACGCTGGGTGGAAGGACATTTGTGGCTCCTCTCAGATTCCAGAACTTTCTGCCACAGAAATGTGAGGAACATGTGTTTTTTTAGCCAATTTTTGAGCTTTGCAAAGGATTCTGGGTAACAGAACCTGGTCCGAGCCCCGCCAGTCACCCCTCCTTGGATTCCCCTAGGTCTCTAGTTTTCAGAAATGTACAGGTTTGGTAGGTTTCCCTAGGTGCCGGCTGAGCTAGAGGCCAAAATCTACAGGTAGTCACTTCGCAAAAAACACCTCTGTTTTCTTCCAAAATTTTGGTGGTGTCCACGTTGCGCTTTGGGGCGTTTCCTGTCGCGGGCGCTAGGCCTACCCACGCAAGTGAGGTATCATTTTTATCGGGAGACTTGGGGGAACGCTGGGTGGAAGGAAATTTGTGGCTCCTCCCAGATTCCAGAACTTTCTGCCACAGAAATGTGAGGAACATGTGTTTTTTTAGCCAATTTTTGAGCTTTGCAAAGGATTCTGGGTAACTGAACCTGGTCCGAGCCCCGCCAGTCACCCCTCCTTGGATTCCCCTAGGTCTCTAGTTTTCAGAAATGCACAGGTTTGGTAGGTTTCCCTAGGTGGCGGCTGAGCTAGAGGCCAAAATCTACAGGTAGGCACTTTGCTAAAAACAGGTCTGTTTTCTGTGATGTGTCCACGTTGTGCTTTGGGGCGTTTCCTGTCGCGGGCGCTAGGCCTACCCACACAAGTGAGGTATCATTTTTATCGGGAGACGTGGGGGAACGCTGGGTGGAAGGAAATTTGTGGCTCCTCTCGGATTCCAGAACTTTCTGCCACAGAAATGTGAGGAACATGTGTTTTTTTAGCCAATTTTTGAGCTTTGCAAAGGATTCTGGGTAACAGAACCTGGTCCGAGCCCCGCCAGTCACCCCTCCTTGGATTCCCCTAGGTCTCTAGTTTTCAGAAATGTACAGGTTTGGTAGGTTTCCCTAGGTGCCGGCTGAGCTAGAGGCCAAAATCTACAGGTAGTCACTTCGCAAAAAACACCTCTGTTTTCTTCCAAAATTTTGGTGGTGTCCACGTTGCGCTTTGGGGCGTTTCCTGTCGCGGGCGCTAGGCCTACCCACGCAAGTGAGGTATCATTTTTATCGGGAGACTTGGGGGAACGCTGGGTGGAAGGAAATTTGTGGCTCCTCCCAGATTCCAGAACTTTCTGCCACAGAAATGTGAGGAACATGTGTTTTTTTAGCCAATTTTTGAGCTTTGCAAAGGATTCTGGGTAACTGAACCTGGTCCGAGCCCCGCCAGTCACCCCTCCTTGGATTCCCCTAGGTCTCTAGTTTTCAGAAATGCACAGGTTTGGTAGGTTTCCCTAGGTGGCGGCTGAGCTAGAGGCCAAAATCTACAGGTAGGCACTTTGCTAAAAACAGGTCTTTTTTCTGTGATGTGTCCATGTTGCGCTTTGGGGCGTTTCCTGTCGCGGGCGCTAGGCCTACCCACACAAGTGAGGTATCATTTTTATCGGGAGACGTGGGGGAACGCTGGGTGGAAGGAAATTTGTGGCTCCTCTCGGATTCCAGAACTTTCTGCCACAGAAATGTGAGGAACATGTGTTTTTTTAGCCAATTTTTGAGCTTTGCAAAGGATTCTGGGTAACAGAACCTGGTCCGAGCCCCGCCAGTCACCCCTCATTGGATTCCCCTAGGTCTCTAGTTTTCAGAAATGTACAGGTTTGGTAGGTTTCCCTAGGTGCCGGCTGAGCTAGAGGCCAAAATCTACAGGTAGTCACTTCGCAAAAAACACCTCTGTTTTCTTCCAAAATTTTGGTGGTGTCCACGTTGCGCTTTGGGGCGTTTCCTGTCGCGGGCGCTAGGCCTACCCACGCAAGTGAGGTATCATTTTTATCGGGAGACTTGGGGGAACGCTGGGTGGAAGGAAATTTGTGGCTCCTCCCAGATTCCAGAACTTTCTGCCACAGAAATGTGAGGAACATGTGTTTTTTTAGCCAATTTTTGAGCTTTGCAAAGGATTCTGGGTAACAGAACCTGGTCCGAGCCCCGCCAGTCACCCCTCCTTGGATTCCCCTAGGTCTCTAGTTTTCAGAAATGCACAGGTTTGGTAGGTTTCCCTAGGTGGCGGCTGAGCTAGAGGCCAAAATCTACAGGTAGGCACTTTGCTAAAAACAGGTCTGTTTTCTGTGATGTGTCCACGTTGTGCTTTGGGGCGTTTCCTGTCGCGGGCGCTAGGCCTACCCACACAAGTGAGGTATCATTTTTATCGGGAGACGTGGGGGAACGCTGGGTGGAAGGAAATTTGTGGCTCCTCTCGGATTCCAGAACTTTCTGCCACAGAAATGTGAGGAACATGTGTTTTTTTAGCCAATTTTTGAGCTTTGCAAAGGATTCTGGGTAACAGAACCTGGTCCGAGCCCCGCCAGTCACCCCTCCTTGGATTCCCCTAGGTCTCTAGATTTCAGAAATGTACAGGTTTGGTAGGTTTCCCTAGGTGCCGGCTGAGCTAGAGGCCAAAATCTACAGGTAGTCACTTCGCAAAAAATACCTCTGTTTTCTTCCAAAATTTTGGTGGTGTCCACGTTGCGCTTTGGGGCGTTTCCTGTCGCGGGCGCTAGGCCTACCCACGCAAGTGAGGTATCATTTTTATCGGGAGACTTGGGGGAACGCTGGGTGGAAGGAAATTTGTGGCTCCTCCCAGATTCCAGAACTTTCTGCCACAGAAATGTGAGGAACATGTGTTTTTTTAGCCAATTTTTGAGCTTTGCAAATGATTCTGGGTAACAGAACCTGGTCCGAGCCCCGCCAGTCACCCCTCCTTGGATTCCCCTAGGTCTCTAGTTTTCAGAAATGCACAGGTTTGGTAGGTTTCCCTAGGTGGCGGCTGAGCTACAGGCCAAAATCTACAGGTAGGCACTTTGCTAAAAACAGGTCTGTTTTCTGTGATGTGTCCACGTTGCGCTTTGGGGCGTTTCCTGTCGCGGGCGCTAGGCCTACCCACACAAGTGAGGTATCATTTTTATCGGGAGACGTGGGGGAACGCTGGGTGGAAGGAAATTTGTGGCTCCTCTCGGATTCCAGAACTTTCTGCCACAGAAATGTGAGGAACATGTGTTTTTTTAGCCAATTTTTTAGCTTTGCAAAGGATTCTGGGTAACAGAACTTGGTCCGAGCCCCGCCAGTCACCCCTCCTTGGATTCCCCTAGGTCTCTAGTTTTCAGAAATGTACAGGTTTGGTAGGTTTCCCTAGGTGCCGGCTGATCTAGAGGCCAAAATCTACAGGTAGTCACTTCGCAAAAAACACCTCTGTTTTCTTCCAAAATTTTGGTGGTGTCCACGTTGCGCTTTGGGGCGTTTCCTGTCGCGGGCGCTAGGCCTACCCACGCAAGTGAGGTATCATTTTTATCGGGAGACTTGGGGGAACGCTGGGTGGAAGGAAATTTGTGGCTCCTCCCAGATTCCAGAACTTTCTGCCACAGAAATGTGAGGAACATGTGTTTTTTTAGCCAATTTTTGAGCTTTGCAAAGGATTCTGGGTAACAGAACCTGGTCCGAGCCCCGCCAGTCACCCCTCCTTGGATTCCCCTAGGTCTCTAGTTTTCAGAAATGCACAGGTTTGGTAGGTTTCCCTAGGTGGCGGCTGAGCTAGAGGCCAAAATCTACAGGTAGGCACTTTGCTAAAAACAGGTCTGTTTTCTGTGATGTGTCCACGTTGCGCTTTGGGGCGTTTCCTGTCGCGGGCGCTAGGCCTACCCACACAAGTGAGGTATCATTTTTATCGGGAGACGTGGGGGAACGCTGGGTGGAAGGACATTTGTGGCTCCTCTCAGATTCCAGCACTTTCTGCCACAGAAATGTGAGGAACATGTGTTTTTTTAGCCAATTTTTGAGCTTTGCAAATGATTCTGGGTAACAGAACCTGGTCCGAGCCCCGCCAGTCACCCCTCCTTGGATTCCCCTAGGTCTCTAGTTTTCAGAAATGCACAGGTTTGGTAGGTTTCCCTAGGTGGCGGCTGAGCTACAGGCCAAAATCTACAGGTAGGCACTTTGCTAAAAACAGGTCTGTTTTCTGTGATGTGTCCACGTTGCGCTTTGGGGCGTTTCCTGTCGCGGGCGCTAGGCCTACCCACACAAGTGAGGTATCATTTTTATCAGGAGACGTGGGGGAACGCTGGGTGGAAGGACATTTGTGGCTCCTCTCAGATTCCAGCACTTTCTGCCACAGAAATGTGAGGAACATGTGTTTTTTTAGCCAATTTTTGAGCTTTGCAAAGGATTCTGGGTAACAGAACCTGGTCCGAGCCCCACCAGTCACCCCTCCTTGGATTCCCCTAGGTCTCTAGTTTTCAGAAATGCACAGGTTTGGTAGGTTTCCCTAGGTGGCGGCTGAGCTAGAGGCCAAAATCTACAGGTAGGCACTTTGCTAAAAACAGGTCTGTTTTCTGTGATGTGTCCACGTTGCGCTTTGGGGCGTTTCCTGTCGCGGGCGCTAGGCCTACCCACACAAGTGAGGTATCATTTTTATCGGGAGACGTGGGGGAACGCTGGGTGGAAGGAAATTTGTGGCTCCTCTCGGATTCCAGAACTTTCTGCCACAGAAATGTGAGGAACATGTGTTTTTTTAGCCAATTTTTGAGCTTTGCAAAGGATTCTGGGTAACAGAACTTGGTCCGAGCCCCGCCAGTCACCCCTCCTTGGATTCCCCTAGGTCTCTAGTTTTCAGAAATGTACAGGTTTGGTAGGTTTCCCTAGGTGCCGGCTGATCTAGAGGCCAAAATCTACAGGTAGTCACTTCGCAAAAAACACCTCTGTTTTCTTCCAAAATTTTGGTGGTGTCCACGTTGCGCTTTGGGGCGTTTCCTGTCGCGGGCGCTAGGCCTACCCACGCAAGTGAGGTATCATTTTTATCGGGAGACTTGGGGGAACGCTGGGTGGAAGGAAATTTGTGGCTCCTCCCAGATTCCAGAACTTTCTGCCACAGAAATGTGAGGAACATGTGTTTTTTTAGCCAATTTTTGAGCTTTGCAAAGGATTCTGGGTAACAGAACCTGGTCCGAGCCCCGCCAGTCACCCCTCCTTGGATTCCCCTAGGTCTCTAGTTTTCAGAAATGCACAGGTTTGGTAGGTTTCCCTAGGTGGCGGCTGAGCTAGAGGCCAAAATCTACAGGTAGGCACTTTGCTAAAAACAGGTCTGTTTTCTGTGATGTGTCCACGTTGCGCTTTGGGGCGTTTCCTGTCGCGGGCGCTAGGCCTACCCACACAAGTGAGGTATCATTTTTATCGGGAGACGTGGGGGAACGCTGGGTGGAAGGACATTTGTGGCTCCTCTCAGATTCCAGCACTTTCTGCCACAGAAATGTGAGGAACATGTGTTTTTTTAGCCAATTTTTGAGCTTTGCAAATGATTCTGGGTAACAGAACCTGGTCCGAGCCCCGCCAGTCACCCCTCCTTGGATTCCCCTAGGTCTCTAGTTTTCAGAAATGCACAGGTTTGGTAGGTTTCCCTAGGTGGCGGCTGAGCTAGAGGCCAAAATCTACAGGTAGGCACTTTGCTAAAAACAGGTCTGTTTTCTGTTATGTGTCCACGTTGCGCTTTGGGGCGTTTCCTGTCGCGGGCGCTAGGCCTACCCACACAAGTGAGGAATCATTTTTATCAGGAGACGTGGGGGAACGCTGGGTGGAAGGACATTTGTGGCTCCTCTCAGATTCCAGCACTTTCTGCCACAGAAATGTGAGGAACATGTGTTTTTTTAGCCAATTTTTGAGCTTTGCAAAGGATTCTGGGTAACAGAACCTGGTCCGAGCCCCACCAGTCACCCCTCCTTGGATTCCCCTAGGTCTCTAGTTTTCAGAAATGCACAGGTTTGGTAGGTTTCCCTAGGTGGCGGCTGAGCTAGAGGCCAAAATCTACAGGTAGGCACTTTGCTAAAAACAGGTCTGTTTTCTGTGATGTGTCCACGTTGCGCTTTGGGGCGTTTCCTGTCGCGGGCGCTAGGCCTACCCACACAAGTGAGGTATCATTTTTATCGGGAGACGTGGGGGAACGCTGGGTGGAAGGAAATTTGTGGCTCCTCTCGGATTCCAGAACTTTCTGCCACAGAAATGTGAGGAACATGTGTTTTTTTAGCCAATTTTTGAGCTTTGCAAAGGATTCTGGGTAACAGAACTTGGTCCGAGCCCCGCCAGTCACCCCTCCTTGGATTCCCCTAGGTCTCTAGTTTTCAGAAATGTACAGGTTTGGTAGGTTTCCCTAGGTGCCGGCTGATCTAGAGGCCAAAATCTACAGGTAGTCACTTCGCAAAAAACACCTCTGTTTTCTTCCAAAATTTTGGTGGTGTCCACGTTGCGCTTTGGGGCGTTTCCTGTCGCGGGCGCTAGGCCTACCCACGCAAGTGAGGTATCATTTTTATCGGGAGACTTGGGGGAACGCTGGGTGGAAGGAAATTTGTGGCTCCTCCCAGATTCCAGAACTTTCTGCCACAGAAATGTGAGGAACATGTGTTTTTTTAGCCAATTTTTGAGCTTTGCAAAGGATTCTGGGTAACAGAACCTGGTCCGAGCCCCGCCAGTCACCCCTCCTTGGATTCCCCTAGGTCTCTAGTTTTCAGAAATGCACAGGTTTGGTAGGTTTCCCTAGGTGGCGGCTGAGCTAGAGGCCAAAATCTACAGGTAGGCACTTTGCTAAAAACAGGTCTGTTTTCTGTGATGTGTCCACGTTGCGCTTTGGGGCGTTTCCTGTCGCGGGCGCTAGGCCTACCCACACAAGTGAGGTATCATTTTTATCGGGAGACGTGGGGGAACGCTGGGTGGAAGGACATTTGTGGCTCCTCTCAGATTCCAGCACTTTCTGCCACAGAAATGTGAGGAACATGTGTTTTTTTAGCCAATTTTTGAGCTTTGCAAAGGATTCTGGGTAACAGAACCTGGTCCGAGCCCCACCAGTCACCCCTCCTTGGATTCCCCTAGGTCTCTAGTTTTCAGAAATGCACAGGTTTGGTAGGTTTCCCTAGGTGGCGGCTGAGCTAGAGGCCAAAATCTACAGGTAGGCACTTTGCTAAAAACAGGTCTGTTTTCTGTGATGTGTCCACGTTGCGCTTTGGGGCGTTTCCTGTCGCGGGCGCTAGGCCTACCCACACAAGTGAGGTATCATTTTTATCGGGAGACGTGGGGGAACGCTGGGTGGAAGGAAATTTGTGGCTCCTCTCGGATTCCAGAACTTTCTGCCACAGAAATGTGAGGAACATGTGTTTTTTTAGCCAATTTTTGAGCTTTGCAAAGGATTCTGGGTAACAGAACCTGGTCCGAGCCCCGCCAGTCACCCCTCCTTGGATTCCCCTAGGTCTCTAGTTTTCAGAAATGTACAGGTTTGGTAGGTTTCCCTAGGTGCCGGCTGAGCTAGAGGCCAAAATCTACAGGTAGTCACTTCGCAAAAAACACCTCTGTTTTCTTCCAAAATTTTGGTGGTGTCCACGTTGCGCTTTGGGGCGTTTCCTGTCGCGGGCGCTAGGCCTACCCACGCAAGTGAGGTATCATTTTTATCGGGAGACTTGGGGGAACGCTGGGTGGAAGGAAATTTGTGGCTCCTCCCAGATTCCAGAACTTTCTGCCACAGAAATGTGAGGAACATGTGTTTTTTTAGCCAATTTTTGAGCTTTGCAAAGGATTCTGGGTAACAGAACCTGGTCCGAGCCCCGCCAGTCACCCCTCCTTGGATTCCCCTAGGTCTCTAGTTTTCAGAAATGCACAGGTTTGGTAGGTTTCCCTAGGTGGCGGCTGAGCTAGAGGCCAAAATCTACAGGTAGGCACTTTGCTAAAAACAGGTCTGTTTTCTGTGATGTGTCCACGTTGCGCTTTGGGGCGTTTCCTGTCGCGGGCGCTAGGCCTACCCACACAAGTGAGGTATCATTTTTATTGGGAGACGTGGGGGAACGCTGGGTGGAAGGACATTTGTGGCTCCTCTCAGATTCCAGCACTTTCTGCCACAGAAATGTGAGGAACATGTGTTTTTTTAGCCAATTTTTGAGCTTTGCAAAGGATTCTGGGTAACAGAACCTGGTCCGAGCCCCGCCAGTCACCCCTCCTTGGATTCCCCTAGGTCTCTAGTTTTCAGAAATGTACAGGTTTGGTAGGTTTCCCTAGGTGCCGGCTGAGCTAGAGGCCAAAATATACAGGTAGTCACTTCGCAAAAAACACCTCTGTTTTCTTCCAAAATTTTGGTGGTGTCCACGTTGCGCTTTGGGGCGTTTCCTGTCGCGGGCGCTAGGCCTACCCACACAAGTGAGGTATCATTTTTATCGGGAGACGTGGTGGAACGCTGGGTGGAAGGAAATTTGTGCCTCCTCTCAGATTCCAGAACTTTCTGCCACAGAAATGTGAGGAACATGTGTTTTTTTAGCCAATTTTTTAGCTTTGCAAAGGATTCTGGGTAACAGAACCTGGTCCGAGCCACACAAATCACCCCATCTTGGATTCCCCTAGGTCTCTAGTTTTCAGAAATGCACAGGTTTGGTAGGTTTCCCTAGGTGGCGGCTGAGCTAGAGGCCAAAATCTACAGGTAGGCACTTTGCTAAAAACAGGTCTGTTTTCTGTGATGTGTCCACATTGCGCTTTGGGGTGTTTCCTGTCGCGGGCGCTAGGCCTACCCACACAAGTGAGGTATCATTTTTATCGGGAGACGTGGGGGAACGCTGGGTGGAAGGAAATTTGTGGCTCCTCTCAGATTCCAGAACTTTCTGCCACAGAAATGTGAGGAACATGTGTTTTTTTAGCCAAATTTTGAGGTTTGCAAAGGATTCTGGGTAACAGAACCTGGTCCGAGCCACACAAATCACCCCATCTTGGATTCCCCTAGGTCTCTAGTTTTCAGAAATGCACAGGTTTGGTAGGTTTCCCTAGGTGGCGGCTGAGCTAGAGGCCAAAATCTACAGGTAGGCACTTTGCTAAAAACAGGTCTGTTTTCTGTGATGTGTCCACGTTGTGCTTTGGGGCGTTTCCTGTCGCGGGCGCTAGGCCTACCCACACAAGTGAGGTATCATTTTTATCGGGAGACTTGGGGGAACATAGAATAGCAAAACAAGTGTTATTGCCCCTTGTCTTTCTCTACATTTTTCCCTTCCAAATGTAAGACAGTGTGTAAAAAAGACGTCTATTTGAGAAATGCCCTGTAATTCACATGCTAGTATGGGCACCCCGGAATTCAGAGATGTGCAAATAACCACTGCTTCTCAACACCTTATCTTGTGCCCATTTTGGAAATACAAAGGTTTTCTTGATAGCTATTTTTTACTCTTTATATTTCAGCAAATGAATTGCTGTATACCCGGCATAGAATGAAAACCCACTGCAGGGTGCAGGTCATTTATTGGCTCTGGGTACCTAGAGTTCTTGATGAACCTACAAGCCCTATATATCCCCACAACCAGAAGAGTCCAGCAGACGTAACGGTATATTGCTTTCGAAAATCTGACATTGCAGGAAAAAGTTACAGAGTAAAACTTAGAGAAAAATTGATGTTTTTTTCACCTCAATTTCAATATTTTTCTTTTTCAGTTGCTATTTTCTGTAGGAAACCCTTGTAGGATCTACACAAATTACCCCTTGCTGAATTCAGAATTTTGTCTACTTTTCAGAAATGTTGCGGTTTATGGGATCCAGTGTTGGTTTCATGCCCATTTCTGTCACTGACTGGAAGGAGGCTGAAAGCACAAAAAATCGTAAAAATGGGGTATGTCCCAGTAAAATGCCAAAATTGGGTTGAAAAATTGGGTTTTCTGATTCAAGTCTGCCTGTTCCTGAAATCTGGGAAGCTGGTGATTTTATCACCGCAAACCCTTTGTTGATGCCCTTTTCAGGGAAAAAACCACAAGCCTTCTTCTGCAGCCCATTTTTCCAATTTTTTTAAAAAAAATGCAATTTTCACTGTTTTTTGGCTAATTTCTTGGCCTCCTTCTGGGGAACCCACAAAGTCTGGGTACCTCTAGAATCCCTAGGATGTTGGGAAAAAAGGACGCAAATTTGGCATGGGTAGCTTATGTGAACAAAAAGTTATGAGGGCCTAAGCGCGAACTGCTCCAAATAGCCAAAAAAAGGCTCGGCACAGGAGGGGGAAAAGGCCTGGCAGCGAAGGGGTTAATGACAGTGTCATGAACTGCAGTCAGTATTTTTTCAGTGGAAACAAAACACATTTCAGCATTACAATATAAATGTGATTTATATGCAGTCAGCACTGTGTCACCTTCACTGAAAGTGACATAGGTAAAGCCAATGGCAACCTCGATGAACCGGATGACCAGGTTTGTTTTGTTTTCACATGTGTAAGTGTTTTGTTTCAAGCATGTCAATCAGTAGTGATCTAAATATTTGTGGATGTTGAGGTGTCCAATGTTTGTTGAGAAAAATATTTGTTCCCATTTATGCTTACACAGTCATGCACACGGGCGCTAAAAGGAAAGGGTGAGAACTCCTATACTGATGATGCACTATTAAACCCTAAAATGACTGCACCAAAAATAGTGTTAGGAGGGACAGTAATGTTAAAAACATGGACCCCCTTGGAAGCAGCTCAGATGGCTAAGGATGCCCCAGTCCCATTCACAGCCAGTGTGAAATATGAATGGCTCCATAAAATATGCATTGCTTATACCCCCCTTCCCAGGGACGTAGAAAAGTTACTAAAACTAGGATATGGTAGCAGATGGTCTTTAGTAAAGAGTGTGTTCCAAATTCCACAGGAAAGGGACTGGACAATACTGACTTATAATATGGATGTCACAGAAAATAGATTGCTGAATTGGTTAGAGTCTGTCAGGGACACAATAAATGGCTTAGAAGTAAAACATGGTGATTTTTCTCAAGTAACAGCCATGTTGCAGAAGTCAGGGGAATCAGTGGCTTATTACATCCTAAGGTTCAATGAAGCATGGGATTGTAGTGCAGTTATACCTCCCACAACAGAGGCATATAAAGTATTGACAACTCAGACCCTTATGAATGTATTATTAGCATCTGTGGCCCATAACTGTAAACTACACCACCCTTACTGGTCTACTAAAGGATATCAAGAGTTGTGCACGCTTCTGGCAACTTTGGAAAGAGATGCTATTTTCAAAGTAAAGAAGGACTCAGCTAAAACACACAAAGGGATGATGTTGCAGCAAGTACAACGAGAGGAGGAGCCAGAGGGAATGTACTACCAGGGGGCACGTCATAGCATGAAGGACAAGGATACCAGAGAAGAGACAAGGGTAGTGATCAGTGCTATGTTTGCCAGAGGTATGGACACTGGGGCCGAAATTGTAAAAGTTATAGAGGTAGAAGAGATAGAAATGACTGGTATGAGAGAAAAGATAGAAACAACAGGTATGACTGGTTTGACAGGGACGAGGTCCAGTCATCAGCACAACCCATGACTAGAGACATAAAGCAAACACTGCACTCTCTGAGGAATCCTTTTCAGGAACGACATGGATCAGCATAGTACCACGTGGAGAGAGTGAGAGAGAGTGAGAGAGAGATGACCCAAACAACAGAAAACCGGAATACCCAGTGCTTTATGATGAAGGTATCTGACACACCTGAGGAGAATCCCATGTCCCCAATTGTTAGAAATGGGGTTTCTGGTTGGCTAGGATATGCACCTCAGCCAGGCAGAACCTACCCACTCTAGTCAGGGCTTGGGAGTTACACGTCCAAGATAACCCCTGCTACCCCCTTGGTAGCTTGGAACGAGCAGTCAGGCTTAACCTGGAGGCAATGTGTAAAGCGTATGCACAACACCCAACACACTTGACGCAAAATATACACCACAAAGTAAACACAACACTGAGCTATGTAAAAATAACCTGTGTTGCACAAAACATAATTAGACCAACATTACACGTAAGTAATACCCTGCTACCTTAGCAGTTGTCAGAAGGTTACACAAGTTACTAATACTTTGCAAGAATATGTAGTTGTCACATTAGAACACGTAAGTACTCAGAATTCTGCAACATAAGCAGTAGTCAGGAATTATAGTAAAAGGTATATGCACTTGTCATGAACAATTCCTAAATACCCATAAAAGGAACCTTAGAAAATATACTACAAGTCATATAATTACATATCAGGTAGACATGCCCATAAAAGGAACACTAGCACATATATGTAGAACCAATAAACAGTTTAGGAAATAACAAGCATCTACAAGTCTGTATTAGGCTCCTAGAGCCTAGATTTCCTGGGTTTTGGTAGGAGAGGCACTTCCAGTGCCTAACGACAAACACGGGGGCCCCCAGCGCTCCTGAGCACGAAACGGGGGCCTACCTCATGGTGGGGGGCCTGCCTCGGCCTCCTCACACCCTGTCCATGGGGTGGTGGAGGGGCATGGCCCAGCAACAAGTTGCGGCGTAAACGGCGGAAAGGGGACCTCCACTGAGGTCTCCTTTCCCGAATTTTGGTGGGTAAAAAGAAATGGTCAAAATTAGGAGCGCTCTGCTCCTAGTGCAGCGACTGGGGAAAGGGGCGCTCCCCGCGCCTTCCCTTAGTCCTGCCGAGTAACAAGCAGGGGCCCGAAGGAAAGACTCGCCCGCACCGGCTGTGGTGCGCGAGTCAGGGGAAGCTGCTCCCAAGCCGTCGGGAGGCTTCCCTATAGGGACACAGGCGGCTGGTGCCCCGGGGGCGCTCCTGGGAGCGGACCGTGCCCCGGAGGCACCGCTAGGAGCGCGCCGGCTCCAGTTGAAGTATATTCGTGCCCCAGGGGCACTGGGAGTAGCGCGGATCTCGCGCTGAGTAGTGCCCAGCAACCCGGGCTGCGACTGTGATTTCTGGGGAATAAATAAAGCGCTTCACAAGCGCTGAAATAAGTTTTGTGCCCCGAGTTGCGGCGGTGTCCTGGGGCAAAGGTAAAGTGCTTTTTAGAGCGCTCAGGGCAAAATTAAAGCCCGGGCTGCGGCGGTGATATGTTCCAGCAATTTCAAGAGAGAAGCGCTTTTCCAAAGCGCTAAGAAAAACGCTGGAGAAATCGGTGCAGTGGTCAGGGGCACAGCACCCTGCCCCTGGGAGCAATCAGGAGCCCAAGGAGCACAGGGCTGGTGGGCCCAACTACAGACCAGCACAAGGGGTGCAGATAGTGGCAGTTCCTCCTAGTGACCAGGCAGGTCACAGGTCAGCACAACAGCAGCAGTCCAAGGTGGTTTCCTGGTGAGTCTATTCATCAGCGTTCTGTGTCCAGTTTCCAGTTCCAAGAACATTCAAATTGTGGGGAAAATTCCCCTGTACTTATAGTCAGTTCTTACAGTGTTTTTTCAATGGTAGGGAGAGGAGGTTCCAGCCAGTTACAACTGGTTCTGGGAGTGCCCCCTCTCTCCTTTCAGTACAGGCTCCAGACATCAGTGGGGGGTTAACGACCCTTTTGTGGGAGGCCAGGGCACAGTCTTTACAAATGCAGGGTGGCCCCGCCTCTCCCTTCTCTCAGCCCAGGAAGGCTTTACAATATGTAGATGCACCTCTGTGTCACGTCCACCCTCCCTGTGTTTAGGCTGTCTGAGAAGTATGCAAAAAGCCCCAACTGTCAGTCTGCCCAGACGCTGATTGGAGACAAGCTGTAAAACGCCAAAGTCATAAGCACAGATAAATGCGCACTTTCTAGAAGTGGCATTTCTGTGATAGTAATAAAAAATACACCGGTAAGCAGCATTTCTCACCACTATCACAACCATACCAAACATGCCTACGCTACCCCTCATAAATCAAACAATACCCCTTACACATAAGGCAGGGCATCTCCAATGCAATCCTATGAGGAGGCAGCACCCACAGCAGTGAGACACCAAGTTAGGCTGTTTGTCACTACCAGGACAGGCCATGCAACATGGCACATGTCCTGCCTTCTACATACATGGCACCTTGCCCAAAGGGCTAGCTAGGGAGTACCTTAGGGGTGACTTACATGTAGTAAAAGGGGTGTTCTGGGCCTGGCAAGTAAATTTAGTTGCCAGGTCCCTGTGGCAGAAAACTGCGCACACAGGCTCTGCGCTAGCAGGCCTTAGATAGGTTTGACAGGCTGCTTCAGTGGGTGGCACAAGCAGCGCTGCAGGCCCACTACATGTATGTAGGAAAAGAAGGGTGTGCTGTCAGCATTGAGCTAGGACCACAGGAAGAGAGGTTATTTCAAGTACCAGCTTCAGAATCACAACGGTCTATAGCTGTAGCACCAGGATGTTACCCTAAAGATTTGGGCCCCATGGTCCAATATTTCCGGGTCTTACCAAGAACTAAGTACTTTACATGTCCTTTGGGCGTTGTGTCTGTATTGGGAGATGGAGAAGGATGGTGTTGGACATTGTGTACGCTCAGAAACAACAGGGCTGAAGTTTTTGACAAGCTTGAAGGGAATATGGCTTTTACAGCTGACAAAAAACAAGGTCCTAGAACACGTGAACTCAGGGGTTTGGGCAAAACACAAAAATGAGGCAGGATTGTTAAAAACATGCCCTCCCCATAAAGTGACGCTTAAGGAAAATGCAGAACTACCTTATGTGTGTCAGTACAGACTGTCACCTCAGGCAGAGGAGGGAATAAAACCTGTGATTGAGCCTCTTTTAGAACAGGGTATCATTAAAAAGACCAATAGCCCGAGTAATAGTCCAATAATTCCATTGTCCAAGGGCAATACTGGGCAGTATAGACTCATACAGGATTTACGGCAGATAAACAACATTGTGGTTCCCTTAGCACCTGTTGTGCCTGACACCAATACTATATTATCTTCTATACCTGCAGAAGCAGAGTACTTTTCAGGTATAGATCTCTCATGTTCGTTTTTCAGTATTAGAGTCCATCCAGAGAGTGAGTACCTCTTTGCCTTCACAATAAAAGATACGCCAGTGGATCCCTGAATACAGATCCTATGATGCATTCTTGAGGAAATACACACTACAAGATGCACCCAACAACATTGGATGGACTAATGAACTTGCAAAATGTTTCAAGAAACTGAAAGGGACATTTTGTACTGCGCCAGCAGTGGGGCTGCCTGATTACAAACTGCCCTTCCATCTCTATGTGTCAGAGCAAAATGGCATTGCAAATGGTATACTGACACAGCAGCATGGCTCTGGAGAAAGACCTGTGGTGTATTACTCTGTGACCTTGCCTTCAGCAGTGACTGGGCATCCAGCCTGTTTGAGAGCAGTTGCAGCAGCCACTGTGATGGTAGAGAGGGTGGCTCCCATTGTGATGGACTACCCTTGTATTGTTTATGGTCCACATTCGGTACAGTTGTTGTTGTCATCAGAAGCAACACAGCATTTTTCTGCAGCCAGGAGCACAGGTCATGAGGTAACGTTGTTGTCTAACACTAATATTACCATTAGAAAATGCCCACCTGTTAATTTGGCAACATTATTAAATGCCATAGGTGATTCTGATGAGACCCCTGACCATGAGTGTGTTGAGGTTGTAGAAACATGCACCACACCAAGACCAGATTTACAACAGACACCTTTAGAAAAGGCAGACTATGGGGGTCATTCTGACTCCTGCCGGCCGCGGTATCCGCAGGGCCGGCGGGAGCCGCCAGAATACCGCTGCGCGGTCACAAGACCGCCGTGGGTATTCTGGGTTTCCCGCTGGGCTGGCGGGCGACCGTCAGAAGGCCGCCCGCCAGCCCAGCGGGAAACACCCTTCCACAAGGATGCCGGCTCCGAATGGAGCCGGCGGAGTGGAAGGGGTGCGACGGGTGCAGTTGCACCTGTCGCGATTTTCAGTGTTTGCATGGCAGACACTGAAAATCATGGTGGGGCCCTGTTACGGGGGCCCCTGCAGTGCCCATGCCATTGGCATGGGCACTGCAGGGGCCACCAGGGGCCCCACGTCACCCCATACCGCCATCCTGTTCCTGGCGGCCAAAACCGCCAGGAACAGGATGGCGGTATGGGGGTCGGAATCCCCATGGCTGCGCCGCCATGGAGGATTCCCCAGGGCAGCGGAAAACCGGCGGTACACCGCCGGTTTTCCGTTTCTGACCGCGGCTGTACCGCCGCGGTCAGAATGCCCTTGGGAGCACCTCCAGCCTGTTGGCGGTGCTCCCGCGGTCCCCGGCCCTGGCGGTCCATGACCGCCAGGGTCGGAATGACCGCCTATGAGTGGTACACTGATGGTTCCTCCAGTAGACTAACAGACACTGATTACAAAGCAGGGTATGTTATAACAACAGTAGACACCATAATTGAAAGTGCAGCTCTGCCCCCTGGCACATCTGACTAGCAAGCTGAGCCGTACGCTGTAACAAGAGCAAGCATCCTAGCTGAGGGGAAAACTGTTAACATTTATACTGACTCACGTTATGCCTTTGGAATTGTCCACGATGTTGGCCAGATGTGGCAGTATCATGGTTTCATAACAGCAGCAGGGCACCCCATCCAAAATGGCCTTTTAGTAAAGAACTTGTTAAAGCAATACTACTACCCGACAGCATAGCAGGCATAAAATGCAAGGCCCATACAGGGGCTTACACCAAGATAGCCAGAGGAAACGCCATGGCTGACACAGCAGAAAGAGAAAGCATGTTACAGCCAGTACAAATAGTGCCCCTAATGGCAAAAAATTTAAAACAATTCAGCTTATTCAGAGACAATTTTTGCTAGTTAATGTGAAGGAAGCACAATGGTCTGCAACACTAGCTGAGGAAAGAGTTTGGATTGATGCTGGGTGTTTGCAAAATGATGAGGGATTATGGGTTCACCAGGATGGGAGGCCTATGGCTTCACGTAGTATGTTCCTTCCCCTTACAAGGCTTGCTCATGGACCCACTCACATGGCACAAGGGGGGATGAATGAGCTAATTAGACAGGAATGGTTTGCACCAGGGATAACAGCATTCACTGCACAATTCTGTTCCCTATGTCTTGTCTGTGCCCATCATACTAAAGGCCGGTACCCTGCTACACATGATCACTTACCAGTACCACAGGGGCCATTTACCAATGTCTAAATAGACTTTGCCTATATGCCCCCAGTGAATGGATTCAAATATTTGCTGGTGTGTGTGGATCAATTTTCAAAATGGGTGGAGGCATTTCCCACAAGCAAGAATGATGCAGCAACTGTGGTGTGATGCTTGGTGAAAGATATCATACCCCGATTTGGGGTCCCCCAGGGCATAAATAGCGACAACGGGAGTGAATTTGTGGCTGCAGTTGTGCAAAAGATGTGTGAATATTTGGGAATAGAGTGGAAAAAGCATGCCCCTTATCACCCCCAAAGTTCAGGACAGGTGGAGAGGATGAACTCCACTATAAAAAATAGATTAGCAAAAACAACTGATGCAACAGGCCTGAAATGGCCTGATGCGCTGCCTTTAGTGCTGCATGCCATAAGGGCAACGGCATCTGGGAAAACCTTTTTTACCCCCCCATGAGGTACTGATGGGGCGGCCTATGTTTGTGGGGTTGAGGTTGCCTCACCCAGCATCTCAAGCAGCACTGCTGTGGACAGATGAAAACATTTCTGACTATGCTATAAAGTTGTCATCAGGCTTGAGGCATCACCATCTCCAGGTGAAGGAAGCTTTGCCCCATCCGTCCTCAGAGCCCCCACATCCTTTTAAAGCTGGAGACATGGTCATGGTGAGAAAAATAAAAGATGTTTCTCATAGTTCTAGGTGGACTGGATCATACCTCGTGCTCCTGGTGACGCAGACAGTGGTGAAGGTACAGCGACGTCCTGACTAGATGCACAGCACTAAGTGCAGATCGGTATCAACAACGACCAAGACCGATGTGCTGCAATGGATGAGCATATGCAACCCATGGAGAAGCACAACATACCAGAAAAAGGGGGAGACAGACCAGACCATTCCTAAGAGACACGCTGAGGGCCTCTCATCAAGTGTCAGGTGACACCAACTGATGCAGTTGAGTGAAGCACACAACGTAGTCTCGAAGAAAGGTGATAGTCACACCTGCAGAAAAATAGACTGAAGAGGACACCGCAGGGCAGGTCCGTGAAACCGCCCCTGAACAAGACAACTGCAGACTACTAGGAGAAGCAGCGGACAGCATGTTCCATGCCATTGCCTTACTGAACAGACTTCATATCTATATCTTTTGAAAAAAAAAAATGCATTGCATAGTACAAATATAATTTTTTAGTACCTTAATTTTGTATGTACTACCCGTATTTAGACAAACAGCTGACTATCCCCTCATTGCAGTACACAAAATATTGGAGATAAAACAGAGGGGGCTCGTCAGACACATGTGGTAAAGGATGGCAGTGATGGACACTCGGCCGGTAAATGGCTTATTGGAGGGCCAACTAAATTAAGTTACAAAGTTGGTGGCAGGACGGTGCAAGATGTTAAGGATTTGCCTAGGGGTGTAGTCTGATAACAAAGCAAAAGACAGATCACAGTTATAACTAACTTTTTGACAATGGAGAGCAAGGGAATAGTAGGGTGAATTCTACACTCCTCTCTAAGGAACACGCCAACATGTATGAAGGAGGTTTTGGAGGGAATAAGCCATGGAGAGTAGCATTTACAAGCTAAAAATGAGCTCACTGAGAGCAACCTGGTCTCTTATAGATCACAAGCCTGTGGGGGAGGGGGGGAGCAGACGAACTAAGGAGCCTGAAAAGGCAGACTTTGCAGCCGAAAGGCTCCATAAGGGTATCTACTAAAGACAGTACGCAAGAGCAAGTGGAGAGTTATAAACAAAGGATCAAAGACATTCAAGACATCTGTGACCCTGTTGATGAGCCCCCAGAATTCTGCAGTAGGAAAGTGAAAGAAAAAATTCTAGCAGGCAATGATGTGGTGAATGACTTGGCATTGGAGACCAGAAAGCTTGAAAGGGGCGGAAAGAATATTAACCGAATAATCAGCAGCGGTTATAATCTGAGCGAAGATGAAGGGAGTGTATAATTGGAGGTCGAGAACTTATCTTCAGCGGCGGGCCTCACAGTAAAGCTACAGCGGCGTCATTGTAAGCGCATAAAGTCCAGAATGGGCTCAACCAATGGAGCAGATTCTCCAGAAAGGAGTGCTGCGACGGGTAAGTAGGACTACTCAGGAATCAGGTTATCACGTTTGGAGAAAGAATTTAAGGATGTTTTGTCTTCCAATACAGGCGCAGGTGAAAATTGCCCGAGTGAACCGATCAATAATTTGGCTAGCACGGATACAAAAATGCTGCAGTTGATATATGGCACTGTAAGGGAATTGCAAACTGAGACACGGGCAGAGAGTCGGAGATCCCAGATGGCCTCCAAGCAATTACAGGCCACAATGCAAAAGGTTGCTAAATCCTGCGTCAAAACTGAAGAAAAATTAAACACAATGGAGAATAGAACCTCTGTAGTGGAGGTAGAAGTTGAGGTTTTGAAACAGCAGGTGGACACTCAAGGTGGACAATTAACTGATATCATGTGGAAATTGGAAGATTATGAAAACCCGCAGAGAAGAAATAATCTGCATTTTTTGGGTATAGAAGAGGGGGCGGAGAGAAATGACTTTTATGATTAAGCTTCTGCGGAATGCTTTTCCAGAACTTACAAACTGGGATTGGGAAGCAGAAATTCAAAGAGTCCACAGATTCCCGTTGGCTAGGCGAATGGGAGATTGCAACCCTAGGTTCAAACATCCCAGAGTCATTCTGGTCTTTTTCGGTAATGTTTTGTTAAGGCAAGGTATTTTTGAAAAAGCCAGTCCTAATGCCCCATAGTGCGCTGAGAATATTACCTTTTTCACACGACCGGATTACTGCCATGTTACGGTGGAGCGAAGATGGCAGCTGTGACAGTTGATCAAGCTTTTCCGGATCGGGGAGGGGAGGCTTTTCTGTTAGCTCCAGCGCGGCTGAAGATGGTGATTAATGGGAAAATTAAAAAAATTACATCTGAGGTTCAAGCAAATGAATACCTGATGGAACTGAAAGCACAGAATTTGCAGGAAACTGATCAGAGACAAAAGAAATCTTAAGCAGTATTGAGGGTGGTGGTAAATAGGTATGGTGGAAATATGGTCGTCCGGGGAGGGTCTTTGGCTGCCACTAAGGGATACCATCATTCAGACCAGTGGTGGTCTGCTTGCTCATTTGGTAAGGGGATGGGGAGAAGAGGGTGGGAGTGGGCAGTATGGGGGGATGGAAGGGGGAAGGAGAGGGGTAGTGGGTAGGGGAGGAAGGGTGGGAAGGGGGAATGGGAGGAGGCATAAAGAAAAAAGGAAAAGAAAAGGTAGACTGGAAATTTAAGACTACAGGGTTGGAAGGAGAGAAGGAGAGGATGAGCGGGTAAAGGGTAAAAAAGGGATGAATAAGTTTAAAAAAAGGTGGAAGGATGATAGCTGGTATATAAAGATGGCAGCCAGAAAT